>NC_071496.1:11889472-13098623 GCF_028500815.1 Rissa tridactyla
AGCTCAAAAGCAAAAAGGAGGCCTACAGAGGGTGGAAGCAAGGACGGGTTGACTGGATGGAATACAGAGAAACTGTCCGAGCGACCAGGAACCAGATTAAGCAAGCTAAAGCCCAGATAGAATTAAGTCTGGCTAGGGGCATCAAGGATAACAAGAAAAAGTTCTATAAGTACGTCAGTGATAAAGGCAAGACTAGGGAAGATGCGGGCCCTCACAGAAAGGAGACAGGAGACCTGGTCACCCAGGATATGGAGAAGGCTGAGGTGCTGAATGACTTTTTTGCCTCGGTCTTCACCGGCAAGGGCTCTGACCACACCACCCAAGTTGCAGGATGCAAAGGCAGGGGCTCTGAGAATGAAGAACCACCCACTGTAGGAGAAGATCAGGTTCGGGACCACCTGAGGAACCTGAAGGTACATAAGTCCATGGGACCAGATGAAATCCATCCACAGGTCCCGAGGGAGCTGGCAGATGAAGTCACCAAGCCGCTTTCCATTATATTTGAAAAGTCGTGGCAGTCTGGTGAAGTTCCCGCTGACTGGAAAAGGGGAAACATAACCCCCCTTTTCAAAAAGGGAAAAAAGGATGACCCGGGGAACTATAGACCAGTCAGTCTCACCTCTGTGCCAGGCAAGATCATGGAGCAGATCCTCCTGGAATCTCTGCTAAGGCACATGGAAAATAAGGAGGTGATTGGTGACAGCCAACATAGCTTCACCAAGGGCAAATCGTGCCTGACAAATTTGGTGACCTTCTATGATGTTGCCACAGCATTGGTAGATAAGGGGAGAGCAACTGATGTCATCTACAAACGCTTATGCAAAGCGTTTGACACTGTCCCGCACAACATCCTGGTCTCTAAATTGGAAAAGCATGGATTTGATGGATGGACCACTTGGTGGATAAGGAACTGGCTAGATGGCCGCACTCAAAGGGTTGCAGTCAATGGCTCCATGTCCACATGGAAACCGGTGATGAGTGACCTTCCTTAGGGGTCAGTACTGGGACCAGTGCTTTTTTTAACATCTTTGTCGGTGACATGGACACCAAGCTGTGTGGTATGGTCAACACACTGGAGAGAAAGGATGCCATCCAGAGGGACCTTGACAGGCTTGAGAGGTGGGCCCATGCAAACCTCATGAAGTTCAACCAGGCCAAGTTCATGGTCCTGCACCTGGATCATGGCAATCCCAGGCACAAATAGAGGTTGGGCGGAGAATGGCTGGAAAGTAGCCCTGAGGAGAAGGACTTGGGGGTGCTGGTGGATGAGAAGCTCAACATGAGCAGGCAATGCGTACTTGCAGCCCAGAAAGCCAACCGCATCCTGGGCTGCATCAAAAGAAGCATGGCCAGCAGGTCGAGGGAGGTGATTCTGCCCCTCTACTCTGCTCTGGTGAGACCCCCCACCTGGAGTACTGTGTCCAGCTTTGGAGTCCTCAGCACAAGAAGGAGATGGACCTGTTGGATTGGGTCCAGAGGAGGGCCACGAAGATGATCAGAGGGCTGGAGCACCTATGCTATGAGGACAGGCTGAGAGAGTTGGGGTTGTTCAGCCTGGAGAAGAGAAGGCTCCAGGGAGACATTATAGTGGCCTTCAAGTACCTAAAGGGGGCCTACAGGAGAGATGGGGAGGGACTCTTTATCAGGGAGTGTAATGACAGGACACGGGGTAATGGCCTCAAACTGAAAGAGGGTAGATTTAGATTGGATATTAGGAAGAAATTCTTTACTGTGAGGGTGGAGAGGCACTGGAACAGGTTGCCCAGGGAAGTTGTCAATGCCCCATCCCTGGAAGTGTTCAAGGCCAGGCTGGATGGGGCTTTGAGCAACCTGGTCTAGTGGGAGGTGTCCCTGCCCATGGCAGGGGGGTTGGAACTAGATGATCTTTAAGGTCCCTTCCAACCCAAAACACTCTGTGATTCTGTTAAGTCAACATTCTGATTTCCAGACATGAACATTTGAAAAGATCATACATTTTATAAGACGATACCTGTAGTCTTGTGGGTTTGAAACCATCAGAAAGACCAGAACTGTTCAAACTATACAGTACTTCAGAGACAAAACAGTAGTAATAAAGTGCTTGTCTAGTTGCTGAAATAGTCTAACTTTGATATTGTAACATTTTTATGTATTTATTTATACACAAACATGTTATCAAAAGAATAAAATCAGGTATGTTCTGAGGGGAAATAACTGGACTCCAGATGATCCAATGTGAATCAACAGGAGCCGTTTATTAAGCACAGATCATCATCTTTTCTACCCTGTGTTGTAGCTGTACACGCGATTCGCTTATTTCTGATTAGCTAGTTACACTGTCCACGCGCTGTGCATGCAGTTTGTTCACACATCAGATTAGTTACAAGAATTCTCATAGTAAATTGCTTAGTCATTTCACAACATGTTTTCTACCTTCTCAGTTCCCGTTTTTCCCATGTACTAATTCCATCTTCTACCACCTGTTTTGCTCTTAATCTAATCTCTCATAGTAGGGAGGCTGGCTCACATGACCATTTTCTCTCAGATGCATTCCTACAATGTTCAACATGCCCTGGCCATTTTTTTAGAAAGTTATTTAATTTTACAGGTTGACAGAGGCAAGGATGTCTCTTAAGATTTTAGCATATTTATCACTTTTTCTTTTCTGTGACGGTCTCTTCCTATGGTGCATTCTTTGTTAATATGATCTACTGTTCTTTTTTTAGACTGTAAAGCTTCTTTGCCACCTTTACCATTTTTATATTTTTTTAAGCCCATCTTCTATGCTGTTGTCTTTGAAACCTCAGTGTTTATAAAAACACAAGTTAAAGATCCACTGGAATAGTGGATCTAAACTAAAGTGAACCAACCATATGGAACCACAGATCTCTGAGTTGCAACTACTGTGATCATTTTGTTAGACTGTTTAAAATGTAGGATTTTGTGATGAGGATAAAGATTCTTTTGGAAATGGATTAATATATGATCATACACAGCACCCAGAAGAGTATGAATATGTGAAGGTTCTTGGGTGAATAAAGAGGGATGGGAAGCTCAGGATGAGATATTCACATCAGGGATACTATTACCATAAAGAATATTGTGTAAGGTCACAATGTACTCTCCAGCCTTGAAAAATATGTATAGGACTACTTTCAAAGCTGTTGGTATAAGTTAAATTTAGAACAAATTAGTAGGACAGTGGGATTCTGCTCTACCTGCTCTCACAACCACATGGCTATTGAAGCATTTTTTTTGTTGGTCTGTGGGCCCACACAAACATATCTATTTTAAAAAGCTGATACCTTGTTTACGTGAAAATTAATATTGCTGCACTGATCAAAAGGATGCTTTACAATGAATAATATAATAAGAATAGAATAATAATATAACCTCAGCCTTTTTCTAAGCATGGCATTTCCTACTGGGAGGTAAAAAAATATTATTAGGAAGAGAGTAGGAATTATATTGAAAGTATCAGACAGGACTAAGATTATTATTCATAGAAAACATATATATTTCAGTGTCAGCATAGGTATCATGTATACTTTTCCATATAACATTAGATAAGCATAGTTGGAAACAACTAAAAATTAAATACAGCATCTGAACCCCTTTTTTATTCTGAAAACACAAGAGAACTTACAAGTTACATACTCATGCATATCAGGCTTACATTTATTCAGATGAGGCAATCTGCACTTGCTTAGCCACAGATGGATATAAAGAAGGTACTATTCATCTGGAACAATGATCCTTTTACTTATCATATTTTCCATGTGATGTACATGTCCCATTTAAGTGGAATGATCTTCACAGTGTTATAAAATATTCATTAAAAATTTTCAGGCAACTTGCAATTCAAAATGTTTCACAATATTTGCTATGGATTAAAAGGTTTTTGTTTTTTTTTTTTTCTTTTTTTTACCATTTTTTAACTGACTCTGCTTTTTTATGGTACTGAGCTGTGTTTCAGTACCAATTACCTCTGAAGCAGCTCTAACTCCTTCATATGCTGCCAAGATTTCTTTCTCAGTTGGAGTATAGTTGGCTTCAGATCCTCTGTATCCCCGACTCCAAAATACCAGGGGTCGACCTTGAGTCTCCCCTGGTGCTTTCTGCCAGAGGCTCCAAGCAGGGCCATTGTCCCCGGCTGCACACTAGAGCACATTTTTAATGTCCTGTCCTGTTCAGACTGGTCCAAGGGCTACTGCATGCACAATCTCTTGTTTCATTTGCTCAAAGGCTTATCGTTGCTCAGGACCCCACGTAAACTCATTTTTCTTTCGAGTCCCTTCATAGAGAGGTTTCACAATCTGACTATAACCTGGAATATGCATTCTCCAGAAACCCACAACACCTAAGAAGGCCTCTGTTTCCTTTTTGTTAGTAGGTGGGGACATAGATGTTATTTTGTTAATCACATCCAGTGGGATCTGATGACGCCCACCTTGCCACTTAATTCCCAAGAACTGGATGTCTCATGCAGGTCCCTTGACCTTACCTCTTTTTACAGCAAAACCTGCTTTCAAAAGAATCTTGATTATCTTCTTAGCTTTCTTGAAAACTGCTGCTGCTGTGTTACCCCACACAATGATGACATCAATGTATTGCAGGTGTTCTGGAGCTCCACCCTTCTCCAGTGCAGTCTGGATCAGTCCATGGCAAAGAGTAGGGCTGTGCTTCCACCCCTGGGGCAGTCCATTCCAGGTGTACTGGATGCCTCTCCAGGTGAAAGCAAACTGTGGCCTGCATTCTGCTGCTAAAGGAATAGAGAAGAATGCATGAGCAATGTCAATGGTAGCATACCACTGGGCTGCCTTTGACTCCAGTTCATGCTGCAGTTCTAGCATGTCTGGCACAGCAGCACTCAGTGGTGGTGTGACCTCATTCAGGCCACGATAGCCTACTGTTAATCTCCAGTCTCCATCAGACTTTCACACTGGCCATATAGGGCTGTTAAAAGGTGAGTGAGTCTTGCTGATCACTCCTTGGGTCTCCAGCTGACAAATCAGGTTCTGGATGGGAATCAGGGAGTCTCAGTTGGTGCAATACTGTCATTGATGCATTGTGGCAGTAGCAATTGGCACCTGCTGTTCTTTAACCTTCAGCAGTCCCACCACAGAAGGGTCATCTGAAAGGCCAGGTAAGGTAGACAGCTGTGTAATATCCTCAGTCTCTACAGCTGCTATACCAAAAGCGCACCAATACCCTTTCAGGTCTTTGAAATACCCTCTCTTGAGGAAGTCTATTCCAAGGATGCACGGAGCATCTGGGCCAGTCACAATTGGGTGCTTCTCCCATTTCTTCCCATTTAGGCTCACTTCAGCCTCCAGTACAGTCAGTTCTTGAGACCTACCTGTCACTCCAGAAATAGTGACAGATTCTGTCCCTTTATGATTTGATGGCAATAGGGTACACTGTGCACCAGTGTCCACTAGGGCTGTATATTTTTGTGTCTCTGATGTGTCAGGCCATCGAATCCACACAGTCCAATAAACTCTGTTGTCCCTCTCCTCCTCCTGGCTGGAGGCAGGGCACCTCTAATGTTTGTAATTAGCTGATGAGTTTCTACCTGGACCAGAGAACCACCCCCTGCGGACTGGAGCAGCAGTCCTCCTGGAATAATTTGTGCTTCTATCTGCTTTACATTGCAACTCACTTACTCGTGCCTGTAGGGCTGAGGTAGGTTTTTTATCCCACTTACTCGTGTCCTCTCCATAGTCACAGAGGCAAAACCACAGGATATCTCATAGTGTGTTCTGTTTCCTCTGAGTCGGTCTCGCAGGAGGGGCTCTTCTCCTAATGGGGTCCGCACAGGGGAAGAATAAGATCTCTCCTCCATCCTAGATAGTTTATCAAACAGTTTATCAAACAGTTTCTCATTTTTCTCAATCATTTTATCAGTTAATCTTTCCACAGCTGCTACAGTGAGGGGATGAGAGAGACTGTCTTCATACTGTCGCATTCTGCTAGCCACTTCATTTACAGTTAGTGAATCATCATCACCTCCTCCCCAGATCAGTACTGTATGGGAATACATTGGTGGTGCACTCTGTACAAACTTTCGCAACATAGGTCGTCTACATGGCATTTCATCAGGATCTACATTCACTTCCCAGTCACCATAAATCACCTCTTTCACAGCCATTTCTCTCAGATACTTAATACCCTTCTCTATGCTGGTCCATTTAATCAGGCGGCATTCAACATCATCCTTAAAAGGATATCTGCCTTTTACGGCTGATATGAGTCGCCTCCCGAGACTGAGAGTCTGTGATTTTTTTCCCCAAGAGCTTTATCTATACCACCCTCTCCGGCCAGGTTTCCTAACTGCCTGGCTTTGCTACCATCTAACTCCATGCTATCAGCCCCATTATCCCAGCATCGGAGCAACCAGGAGACAAGTGTCTCACCATCATTCCGGGTAAAATCCTTTCTCGTATTTCGCAGATCCTTCATAGAGAAGGATTTGATGATTACCTCTGTATCTGATTCCTCCTCCTGTGCTGACGCAGGAGCCTCTCCCCTATCGTCTTTAGAAGAACTCTTTCCTCGATCTTCATCAGAAGAGTCCTCCCCCCTGCTATCTGGCCTTACTTGGTCTTTGTCACAAGGGACAGAGGAACTTACTGACCTCTTCTTTTTCCTTCTGGTCACCGGGGCAGCTTGTACTGGTTCCAAAGGAGTTCGAGTAGTGTCAGTGCGTATTGTACTACACCTACTGCACCAAGATTTAAAGAAAAACCACCCCTGCAACGCATGCAGGAAAATCGACACCAAAAACATGATTTTAGGAATGTAACTGTCATTCACGATACCCAAAGGAGATCCCTCTCCTGGCTCTGATGGTGACAATTTGACATAAGAAGTAAAGAGCGAAGTAAACATATCCATGGTAAAATTCAAAGTATAATTAGTATAAGTAGTAACAATCCATTACATAATGCCCAAGGTATGAAGGTAAAGAAGCTATACATTCAACCACAGCCTGGATCAGAATTAAACACAGCAGCAAAATAGCACGTTTGAACCACCGCATACAGACAGAAAGAGCAAGCAAGCAATACAGCACATAAGCCAGCTAAGCATTGTTGTATCAATTAACTTTAACAATTAACTTTAAAGAAATCCCTACAAAGAGACGATAAAATAATCTGTTTAGCAACGACATGATGTGAGCTGTCTGTATCAATCTCTGAGCAAGCTGGAATTCAAACTATTCAGACCATCTATCAGAACTCTGGTAGTGCCACAGTTGGGCCACAATCGTGCCCCATGTTGCGCACCAATAATTCTGTCGTGGTTTTGGCCGGATTGGCCGATCAGAATGACAGATGGCCCTCCCCCCCCATCTCTCCTCAGAGAGGAGAGGAAGAGATAAGGAGATTTACGAGTTTAGAAAAAAGAACTAAACTACTTCAATGAAAATAATAATAAATAAGGAAATTATAAATAATAGTAGAATAATAAAAATTAAAGAAAAAAGTATACAGTATATACAAAAACGTATCCAGCTCCCAGGATGATGATCGTGTCACCAGCAGGCACAGGAAAAGTCCCAGACTGGAGTCAGCGATGGACAGGAGCTGAATTCTGGAACTAGAGTCAGGAATGCTCGGATCGGGATCAAAGGCAGATGAACAGACAGGGTCCTCCTCAGACGTCGGCCACTGAAGAAAGAGCGAGCCAGAGCCCCCTTTGCCCCTTTGATCCCTCAGCTTTTATACTGAGAGTGTGATGCATATGGGATGGAATACCCTGTTGGTCAGTTTTGGGTCACCTGTCCCGTCTGCTCCTCCCTGCAGGTGGGACCCCTCTACGCTTCTCCGCTTCCGACCCTCTAACGGGGCAAGCAGCGAAGTCAGCTGACCTTGGTTGTTATAGCAACAAGTATAAGCAAGAGCCTCTGTGCATACCATTCCTTGGTATAATCAAGTCTTATCACTCTGAGGGTGAACAGTTTCTGAACAATATGCTGTGAATTTCAGACTTTAGTCAGTTAGAAGAGGCCCAGCTAAAAAGTAAAATTACAAATCAGAAAATTGGTTCTGTTTTACCTCAAACCAGGACACCCTAGCCAGCTGACTGTAAGATGGTTTCATTTCATTATGTAGAGTGCTTCTGTGAACACCTTTCGCAAATTCTGTACCTCTCCCAATTCATTTTATATATACCCAAATCAGCTCATGTAGAGCTCTGGACTAAGACATACATGTCAGGCATATACAAGTCAGTATTGTTGCGCTTGACATTACAAGACATAAGTTCCTCTTCTGATCTGCCTCTAAAGCACTGTGTGCAGCCTAGGTTCCTGTGAAGGTTTTAATGATGCATATTCACACACAGACAGTGGTCTGGGAGATATTTTGCATGTTACAGTAGAAAATCAGTAGGATGCTTCCAAATTATTTCAGTCCTCTTACACCCTGTGAATTTAATGAGGATATAAATGATGTATTGATTTGGGGATGTCTCAGGAGAGAGGAAAAATGTTTACCATAAGTTATGGGTGTCCTCTGAGAATTTCCGTTTCGGCTGTAACAACAGATTTTGTGACACAGGCATAGCTCCAAAAGGAAACAGAATGAGATCAGATACAGAGTAGTTTGTGTTAAAAAAAAAAGCTTGGCAAGAAAAAGCAGCAGGTAGTGAAACAAATTGAATTAATTTGTGTTACAGGCCCTCAGAAAGCTCAAAATGTGTAGGCATAAACCATATGCACAGCATCTCTGCTAGCTGCCTCTGCTTCTCAGAGAAAACTAGGCAGATCACATTAGGCATCAATTTATTCTTCATAAACCACTAACGGTTATCAGATGGAGGTGCCTAAAAATCTGTTGTGATTAAAAAAACAGATGTCCTGGAAATTAAAGTGTCCAAACATACACAGTACT
This sequence comes from Rissa tridactyla, assembly GCF_028500815.1. Lineage (NCBI taxonomy): Eukaryota > Metazoa > Chordata > Aves > Charadriiformes > Laridae > Rissa > Rissa tridactyla. Next base: position 11,898,349 of record NC_071496.1, read on the forward strand.
TAAAAGTAATGCATCTAACAACAGATAATATAGAAGACATGAGTGTCACTGCACGTAGATTTATTCCCTGATAATATATATAGACTGAATGAGGATTTTTAACACAGTTACCCTCTCTGAGTTACTATGAATTTATTATGCTGCTTCTTAACATTTATATTTGTCTACACTAAAGATGCAATAATGTATTAACATGGTAATAAATGTTTAATGCTTCTTGTCTGTATCATTTTGTAAAACTATCTCCTTAACCCCCTGATTCTTAGAAGTATAAGGAGGATAAACATTAAACTAAAACAATACTGCTTTAAAAATGGGTGTATTTATGTGCGGAATTTTTAAAATGTCACATTTCTTGTTCATAACCTCTGATTTTGAAGGTAACTGAGGTGTTCAAGACAAAAGGCAGAATCTCATGTTTGGTTTAACATGTTGTGACTGAGAGTTATCATTCAGTTATCATTACTTTTTTGAAACAAATGGCCACATAACATCTATAGTGGAATGCAGGCGTTAAAAATATGAAAAAATAAAATAATGAAATTGGCTTAAAAATCAAGCAATACTTTAAAAATATCTTTTAGGTCTTTTTTTTTTCCTTCTGTTCAATTGGAATTCACCTGTTTCACTTTTGGAGGTCTTTTCTTCTCAGCTCTCAGTGTTAGGTAGATTCCTCTACTTTTCAAATGAGCTGAGATTCAAACTCCTGAGCAAAGACATCAAAGATAACATAACTTCCCATGTTGTTCTGACGACTGATGGTGTTAGTGTGAACATTGGATGCCCAAATCTACTTTCACGGTTGTTCAAAGCCTATGAACTTCAGATGGCATGTTGGAAACTTATGGTTGAACAGGAGATTAATACTTCTGTCTTTCTACATAAACTGGAATTTCACAGAATCACAGAATGATAGGGGTTGGAAGGGACCTCTGGAGGTCATCTAGTCCAACCCCCCTGCCAGAGCAGGGTCACCTAGAGCAGGTTACACAGGAATGCATCCAGGCAGGTTTTGAATGTCTCCAGAGACGGAGACTCCACCACCTCTCTGGGCAGCCTGTTCCAGTGCTCTGCCACCCTCAAAGTAAAGTTCCTCCTCATGTTGAGATGGAACTTCCTATGTTCAAGTTTGTGCCCGTTTCATCTTGTCCTGTCCCTGGGCACCACTGAAAAGAGCCTGGCCCCATCCTCCTGACACCCACCCTTTAAGTATTTATAAGCATTGATTTCATTTCCAGAGCACCACCTGTTCCAAATGATGGAAATCAATTTTCCTGAAGACTAATGTAACTTTCCTAAAATTTCTGAAAGCAAGCTATATTCAGCCATACAGTCTGTTCAGAAGAAACCAAGCTCTAGGTGGTGAACAGCATTTGTCTGCTGCATCAAGTTTAATGAGTTAGGTATTCCTAAAATGCACCAGAAATCAAATCAGGTACTGCAGTTAGTGGCATTTTGTAACATCATGAAAACTTTTATTAATCAGCTTTGTAAATTATATTTTATGTTTTCTTCATGTCAATTTTTATCTGTGGACAATATCGTGTTAACAGTGTTTACCAAGTGTTAAAAAGATGTAAGATTTTAATACAGCAATTGATAAAATACAGTTTAAAAAGGTAGAAATCAAGACAAATGAAGAAGTTTAATTCATATTTTTTCCATTTATCGGTTCTTGATTATCACTGTAATGCCAATGCATTCTTGCAGCTGTAGACATGACCAACTTTTGATTCACTTTCTAAGATGATACTTGGACGAGTGAATTCTCTACATGTTCTTTTCCCTGTTGTCATTTAAAGACAGTAATATCATTGTTTTTTCTTCCCTCTGCCTTTCTCCTCTCCAGCAATGACAATGCAGTTCATAAGCCATCGGTTCCCTGATTATCATGATCCAACTATAGGTGAGTAGAGGCTATTCTCCCTTCATCTCTTTCAATCTCTGCTTATTCAAGATTGCCGTACAGTGAGAAGCTGCTCCTAAATAGCACTTAGATAGAAGCAAGATTTGTCAACTTTAGATTAAACCTTAATTTTGTGATGACAGTTAAATTAGTCATGGTCATACCATAGCTATTTTTTCCTGAAATACTTTGTACAAAATTTTTCAACAAATTTGTGGCTTCATGCTCTTTAACTATTAACAGCTGTGCAATTATAACCACAGAAACCAAAAATCTTACAAGATAGAAAGCAATCTTTCAAAATACTAAAATAATGTAAAAACTCCATTTTGGAGTATGTTTTTAAAAGTTTTGTTATTTTAGTACTCTTTTCCACTTTTAAACCCTTAGTTGACCTCTAGAAAAATCAAGTGCCTACTGAATTTAATATACCAGAGTTGTGCTCTGGGATCACATACTCTGCTAACTCCATTTGGTTTACCTGCATTATAAACCTAAGTAATCAGAAATATTCACATGTATCTGCAATACACTGAAAGTCATCATCTTCAGATGCTGACCATTGCATGACTATATGGCTGGAGTACAATGAGACAGTGAGCTGGAAGAGAGATCTGCAATGAATTCTGGTTGACTGAACTGAATTTCTATTTCTAAAACAGTTAATTCAAAAAGGCTTTGGTAAAAATTGTGTCTCATTAAAACATTTCAAATGTTTTCCCCCCTTCTAAGCTGGGTACAAATTTGGAAGATATTTACAGGGTATAAACCCAAGTAATGTAATGCCTTGAACAGCCCTGGATTCCTGTTGTTGCATTGGGTATCATCTACTGATATCCTGCTGGGCACCTGGTGGACATCAGGTTGAGCATGAGCCGGCAATGTGCCTTTGCAGCAAAGGAGGCTCATGGTATCCTGAGCTGCATTAGGAGGAGTGTTGACAGGAGGTTGAGGGAGGTGATCCTTCCCCTCTACTCAGTACTTTTGAGGCCCCACCTGGAATACCGTGTCCAGTTCTGGGCTCCCCAGTACAGGAGAGCATTGGCATAGGTTGCCCAGAGAGGTTGTGGAGTCTCCATCTTTGGAGATACTCAAAACTGTATAGTCATAGTCCTGGGCAGCCTGTTCTGGGCAGCCTGTTCTAGGCAGCCCTGCTAGAGCAGAAGTTTGGACCAGATGACCTCCAGAGGTCCTTGACAACCTCAACCATTCTATGACTCTATGATGTCAAGAATGGTTGTCAAAAAGACTAGTTTTTTTCTTGCTGTTGAACATCTTTTGGGCAGTACTATATTAATATGAATGAATGCAGTAAAAGATGTATGTCACATTGAGGTAGAAATCAGCACAACTGAATGTTTATTCATTTAAGGATTGCTTTATTAGTTAGCTTTACTTATACTAAAAAGCCCTTGCATTTATAGGGACTATCCATATGTAATATTTAGTTATACCTAGGAGATGGCAGAATCTGGGCCTCATAAGTGGCAGGCACTAAAAATATTAATATTTACAAAGATTGCTTTGGGAAAAAAAATAGTTTTTTCCAACCCCCTCAGCCAAAACATTTTTTTGTTATCTTTTCAAATTTTATCTTTAAATTTTCAAATATTTCAAACTCAGGTTTAACCTCTATAAAATGACTGCATTGCTAAGTAGAGCAGCTAATGGTAGTATTTCTTTTGATTTGTTATTTCTATAGTATCCCACATTTCCTGGATATTAACTCCTGGCAAATGGTGGTATTTTAATGATAAGAAAACCCCCATGTATAAACTCTTCATGCCATTAGTAATTTTATAACCATTAAAAATATTACAAAATAAAAATGAGATCTGTCAACTCTAAAGAAAGTAAAACTACTATGGAATTGCTACAAATTGTTGCACTCAGGAAAAAAATAATCATTAGATCTAATTGGAAAAGAGGAGCATTAGTAGTTACTGACACCATTAAGTTATGTACATACACCCATCTTTATTATTAGCTAGCCACCTGCCATCTGTATTTATCCATATATTGTATCTTGTCATAATCCTAACTTATTGGTCTCTAGACACTACCATAACATGAATAATAGATAATCATAAAGAGAAGGAAAGCTTATGATGCATTATAAGTACATACTGCAGGAATGCATAGAGGACCTAATCAAGATTAAGGTCTCCTTGAGTAAGAGACAGCTTCTACTCAGTAAAACCAACGCTCTAAATAGGAGAAGAGAGAGGGAGACAGAGAACAGAGACATGAAATATTGAATTCAAACTCACACAGATGGCTAGAGGCAGAACTAGAAGTATGACTGTTGAGTTTTATTTGTTCAGCACTTCTGTCTCTCAGAACATGCTGAGGACATCCTGAGAAAGGCTTATTTCTATTCATGCTCTAAAACATGTAGCAGAGTACAATCTTGGGCTAAGTATGTATGTTTCCTCTTGGATAAATATGTGGTATGAACCCTCAAAATTGGACATAAAACCAAAAAACAAATAGAAGGAATCATTTGTTATCTGACCTGTAATAACAAACAAATATATTTAAAAATCTCAGTACACTGAAAAAGTGTATACTGTTGAGATTGCTATTACTACTTTTGAGACCCTGGTTTCAAATCACAGAATTAATCTCTGCTTTTTTTGTACATCCACTGGTAGGCATATTTAAACTATTTTCCATCAGTCTAATAAAATATTATTCAGAGAATTTTCTGGACTATCAGAATGAAAGGTGATCCAGAATGAGCATATCCAGGGCCAAGGCTGTGCTGATACCAGGAGTTGCCAGAGGGGAGGTTATTCCTTGAAGGTTGCAAGGAGTAAGCCACAAATAGATGGTTTGTGTCCCAGGGAAGTTATCATGTTGGGGTAGAACAGTGATCTATCTAGCCACAGTTTTGTTTCTCAAAGTAACCCATCAGCGGACGATGAGGAAAGAAAAAAACAGGCCACACATGAAATATACCTTTACTCTGGCAGAGTGGCAAAGCACAAAATTGAATGTAGCTTTTCAGCTATGTCTGAGATCACTGCTCTCTCTGCATCTCAATATGTAGCCTTTCTTTTATGTCATACATTTTAGGCCATTTTCATTCCTCAGAAATTTGTATCCTGTTTATGGGACTCATGAGCTGTCACACAGAATCACAGAAACATAGGGTTGGAAGGTACCTCTGGAGATCATCTAGTCCAATCCCACCTGCCAGAGCAGGGTCACCTAGAGCAGGTTGCAAAGGAACATGTACAGGCAGGTTGTGAATGTCTCCAGAGATGGAGACTCCACCACCTCTCTGGGCAGCCTGTTCCAGTGCTCTGCCACCCTCAAAGTAAAGAAGGTGGAACGTCCTATGTTCAAGTTTGTGCCCGTTACCTCTTGTCCTGTGGCTGGGCACCACTGAAAAGAGCCTGGCCCCACCCTCCTGACACCCACCCTTTAAGTATTTATAAGTGTTGATAAGATCCCCCCTCAGCCGTCTTTTTTCCAGACTGAAGAGACCCAAATCCCTCAGCCTTTCTTCATAAGAGAGGTGTTCCAGTCCCCTAATCATCTTCATAGCCCTTTGCTGTACCCTCTCCAGCAGTTCCCTGTCCTTCTTGAACCAGGGAGCCCAGAACTGGACACAGGACTCCAGGTGTGGCCTCACCAGGGCAGAGTAGAGGGGGAGGATGACTTCCCTCGACCTGCTGGCCACACTCTTCTTGATGCACCCCAGGAGGCCATTGGCCTTCTTGGCCACAAGGGCACATTGCTGCCTCATGGTCATCCTGTTGTCCACCAGGACTCCCAGGTGTCTTTCCACAGAGCTGCTCTCCAGCAGGTCAGCCCCCAACCTGTACTGGTGCATGGGGTTATTCCTCCCCAGGTGCAGCACCCTACACTTGCCCTTATTGAATTTCATAAGGTTTCTCTCCAGCCTGTCCAGGTCTCTCTGTATGGCGGCACAGCCTTCTGGTGTGTCGGCCACTCCTCCCAGTTTTGTGTCATCAGCAAACGTGCTGAGGGTGCACTCCATCCCTTCATCCAGGTCATTGATGAATATATTGAACAGGACTGGACCCAGTACTGACCCCTGGGGAACACCACTCATCACTGACCTCCAACTAGACTCTGTGCCTGTAATCACGACCCTCTGAGCTCTGTCTTTCAACCAGTTTTCAATGCACCTTACTGTCCATTCATCTAGCCCACACTTCCTAAGCTTCCCTATGAGGATGCTGTGGGAGATGGTGTTGAAAGCCTTGCTGAAGTCAAGGCAGACACATCTACTGCCTTCCCCTCATCTATCCATCCAGTCATGCCATCGCAGAAGGCTATATCAGATTAGTCAGACATGATTTCCCCTTGGTGAATCCGTGTTGGCTACTTCCGATAGCTTTCTTTTCCTTCACGTGCTTTGAGATGATGCCCAGAACGAGCTGTTCCTTCTCTGGGCACACTGACCTCAGATTTTAGTGTGCTCCTCTGGAAATAATGTATTCTGCCTACCTGTGGTTTTATTCATCTTTGGACATTTAAAATAAAAACAATTTCTGTAGGTGTCACTGAGAGGATGATATTCTCTGGAAATAAAAAAAGTTCTATGATGTGTTTGAATAATAATCCACGGATTTCCAGTGTTAACCAACCTGTTGAGTCTACTGCGTTCCAGTTGAGCTTTAAGATAAGGTCTATTGTTTCTTTTGCTTTACATGGATATAAGAATCTAATAAATACCTACATATTTTTCCTAATGTTCTTGCACTAGCTACTCTATTCTCTTTGTTTTCTATGGTGTGAGATTGTCCACTTTGTCCATTTTAACTTTTCATTGTCCACTTTAAGCATTGACATGGGAATGGAATAATAATTTCATATGGTTTTCATTTCTGTAGATTCTTGTGAAATATATTTGCTTCTAGAAGACAGGGGACAATAAACCATTCCCAAAGCACATGAGCATAGGACTGATATAATCTGGTTGATATTCTAGTTGAAAAGCAGAATCAAACCACATACAGTACATACAAAGGGTCCACAAAACCATCTTGTATGATCAGTTAGGAACACATAAAAAACCTGAAACAAGGAATGTACAATAGTTTTTGCTTTGATTTAAAAATAAATGGCTGCCTATTTGTTTTCATTTCATAAAAGCCCGATTATTTTTAATCTTAAGAAATATCTGAAGTTTGATACTTTTGGTATAATGAACACATTTTATACCCATGGGCAATTGACTTCTGAAGATTTTTAGAAGATTTTTTTTATCTCCTGATTTTATTTTTATTTTGTATTTCATCTGTAAACTGATAAGACAGTGAGCTTTAAGGGGAGTCTAAAGATGAGAATGTATTTCTCTTTTTTCTTGTCCAACATGATGCTATGGTGAAAATTCCTTACTGTTACTGACCAGAGAATACAGGGCAGTCCATTCACTTTAATATGATGCCAAATGTGCTTCCCCTTCCCACTTCTGCTTCCCTCCAAACACACAGTTAGGAATTTATCCTAAACATTGTGCAGTAATAATCATGTAGCTTTAAAAATGCAGAGGTATTATTTTTCCCTTTTTTGTGACAGTCCCTAGGAAGACAGATATTCCCTATCATTCCTTTTCATTGTGGTTTGACATTATGTTGTGGAGGAATGGCTGAGTGAGAAGGGACATGACCTGATTGCGATGAACAATCCAGCCTTTCACATGAGCCTTGAGGAGAAGCCTGTTTAACTATAGGCCCGAACGTGACCGTGAACTCTCCTTGAAATTCTTCAAGGAGCAGAAGTAACAAGGTGGTAAATAAGATAAGAGAAACCACATCTGTGAATAGAGAAAGTTGTGCTACATAGCAAGGGGTGGACACAGGACGTGTACCAATGAAATAATTGCCTTAATCACATAAACATAGGTTGTAAACCAATCACATATCTGTTGCTAACGCTTGTTCTTATTGCCTGTCTATATATACTCTGTGAAAACTTGAATAAAGGGAGAACGATCATACTCATATTGAGACTCCATCATTACTCCGGGTCCGTCTCCCACTCCAACATCTGGTAGCAGAGGATGGTTCAGTGCAACTGAGTTCTCCGAGACTGCGGTAAGCAGCTAGAGGAGGGGAGTGGGAAACTTCGGCTGGGAGACGTGCTGCTTAGGCGCATCAGCGGGAGCAGACAACGGCGTGAGGTCGCTCCTCACCTCCCAGGCGCAGCTATGGAAACAGAAGCTGCGGCCACACTACTCGCTGGGATCCTCTCTAAGAGAGGGATTGAAACACCAGCGAAACAGTTGCTCAAACTGATTAAATTGGGACAAAGGTGGGGTCACTTTTCTGACACACATATGTTGTTTTCGGTCTCGGAATGGCGGGAATTTGGAGGGACAATGCGGTATAAAATAATTGAAGGAGATGAAAAAGATGAAAAAGAAATAAAAGCCGTCCGTGGGCTATGGAATACAGTGTTAGAGACTTTGAAAGCCATGAAAGCGGAGCGGGAAGTAGCCTGTGCAGCAGCTCAAATGTTAAGTACAGGAGCCGCTGTTACACCACCTACAAGTAAGCCTGGACCTATTGCGCAGCTTTTCAGTCTGCCCGCTGTCAAAGGAATGACTGGGACAGTCTGTCAATCTGTGGCGGAGATTCGAGCGAGAGAGATTCCGGGTCCGACCGAGAGAGGGAAGGACTTGTTGCCTGACCCTTTGCAAAGCGCGGGGAAAGAGGAAGTGGCTGCGGCGAAGCCAGAGTCAAACAATAACCATCATACGGAAGTGCCGCCAACAAAAACTCCAGTAGGGGAGGAGGTAAAAGCCACATCTGACCTCATCGATCTGGGAGGAGCGACGTGCAGACCTCCGTCTGCAGCACCGCCCCTGTCAATTTCAACAACTCCGCCTGCGGCGCCGCCTCTCCGGTCGCCTCTCCCGGCGACTCTGGCCCCCTTGTATCCACCGTTGCCCTCGTCTACTGAATCGTCTAGGCCGCCGACTCCACCTGCTGGCAGGAATAGGACATCGGCACCCAACGCCACAGATGGACTGTTACAGTCGGTGCTACAGCGGCTTGAGAAGTTAGAAACAACTATTAAACCAACAAATAATAGACCTTCCTGGTTAATGAACCCTACAGTGCCTCCAAGAACCACGCGATGGAGTGGTATCATTAGAGACGCTATACTAGAAGGACAATGGGGGGCAGCTGCTAGCTTGGGCAGTGCTCCACCGCTTGCCTGTCCTGTTGTGCATGCTAATGGCACGGGAAAGTGGGAACCACATGATTGGAAAATCCTGCAGCAAGCACGTACCACCATTTCAACCTATAGAGTAAAATCTGAAGCTACCCGACAGATTGTTAGCTGGATTTTTTCGGTTGACCTGATGTGTCCATATGATTGTCGTAATCTGATGAGACTGTTACTTACTCCAACACAATTCCTGCTGTGGGAGTCGTCCTGGCAACAGCGAGCTATGAATGAAGCTGCTTGTCGGCAGGGAGAAGGCGACCCTCTGAGAGGAGTAACAGCCGATATGTTTACAGGAGCTGGACCGTATGGCAATTTGGATGTACAATTGACGTTCCTGGCAAACCTGCTGCAGCGATCTGCGCAGCTAGCTCTGGAAGCCTTTCTCGGCCTACCCAGATCTGCCAGCCCATCATTTAGTATGATGATGCAAGGAACTACCGAAAAATATAGTCATTTTGTTGACCGGTTGTGGGACGCTGTCATGAATCATCCCGATTTAGATGATAATAACAAACAGTAAATGTTTAAAATATTGGCCTTTGACAATGCCAATAAAACGACCAGGCAAATTTTAGCCAGTCTGCCTAAAGGAGCAGGCGTTGAAGAAATGTTGATGAGAGTAGAAAGAGCTGAAGCTCAGCGGCAGAGTTCTACGGTTGCCGCCGCCGTGCAAGGAGCTGTCCGAGAAATTGTGCAGCCTTTGGCCGCAGTCGTACAAAAGAAGTCATTGAGGTCATCCGGTGGACCCTTCCGCGGGAACTGTTACCGTTGTGGGGAGTCCAGCCACGTTAAACGTCACTGCCGCAAAGTCGTATGGTGCGATAAGTGTCAAAAGACCACTCATGTCACAAGAGCCTGTACGGGAAACTGGAAAGCGAGCACGGAGAGCGGCCGCGTGCAGACACAAATAAACCCTCAGAATGAAAAAAAGGTTTTCTTCAACAACACCAACCAGCAACCCGAGGGAGTATGGGGATCGACGTGGAAACTACAGTAGATGTTACTCTTATCGACTCTAAAGTTCAAAAAGTTCCCAGTAACGCAATGGGGCCTTTATTTCACCAGACCAGTGCTATTGGGGGGCTGTTACTGGGTCGATCATCAGCAGGAATAAAAGGACTGATTGTATTGCCTGGCGTAATCGATGCTGACTACACAGGTCGCATTTACGTTATGGTTTATACTGTTTGTCCTCCCTTGTTCATTCCTAAAGGTAGCCGAATTGCTCAAATAATTGCCATTGATAATCCATTAGGCTATCCTTCAGAATCAGAACTTTATCGTGGTGATCGAGGTTTTGGATCTACGGGACCTGCTGTCTGCTTTACCACACAGATGAACCAGCGTCCCGAGATAGAGATAACCATCTCACAAAATGGCCAAGCTAAAGAGATTCTTGCCATGCTAGATACAGGAACTGATGTTACAATTATAAGTCGAGATATATGGCCAGTAGGTTGGTCTGTAGAACTGCCAACGTCATCTATTAATGGCATTGGAGGGCACTCCACACCCTGGATCAGCAAACAGCCAATACAGTTGAAATTCCCGGAAGGTCAACAAGTAAGCCTGAAAGTTTATGTGCTACCGTTGCCAGGGACATTGGATGCCTTGATCGGTCGTGATGTATTAAGTCAGATTGGAGCAGTGTTGACAACGAACCATTTTCCATCATGGGCACTGGTGAGCAGTCGCCCAACCCACCGTTGACTTGTATTTCCGATGCACCCGTGTGGGTTGACCAGTGGCCCATGACAGAAGAGCGACTGCAAATCGCCAGACAACTAATTGCTGAGCAGCTTGCAGCTGGTCATATTAAACCCTCGGTTAGCCCTTGGGATACACCCATTTTTGTAATCCCAAAGAAGAGTGGAAAATGGTGACTTTTACATGATCTACGCAAAGTTAATGCGCAAATGCAGACTATGGGTGCATTACAGCCTGGGATGCCATCTCCAAGCATGCTGCCAAATGGCTGGCACATTTTGATAGTAGATTTAAAAGACTGTTTCTTCACCATTCCTTTGCATCCTCAAGACACGCAGCGATTTGCCTTCTCAGTACCAGCAGTTAACAAAGCGTCACCTGTAGACCGTTATGAATGGATTGTATTGCCACAAGGGATGAAGAATTCACCTACCCTATGTCAACTTTATGTGGCATGGGCGTTGCAGCCACTGCGGAGCCAGTGGCCAGAGACAATCATCTATCATTATATGGATGACATTCTCTGTTGTCAAAAAGAGCCCTTTACTGATGAGTCTTTATGGCAGCTCACTGACATATTGTCAAAAAAAGGACTTGTTATTGCCCCTGAAAAGGTGCAGCGTACGGCTCCTTGGAAATATCTTGGTTGGTCTATCATAGACTCTAAAATTCGACCTCAAAAGACGGAAATAGCTACCCAGTTGCGCACCTTAACTGATGTCCAGACACTGCTAGGAGATGTTCAATGGGTGCGGAACTGCGTAGGCATCTCAAACACCAATATTGCCCCCTTGACAGAATTGCTGAGAGGCAATCATCCAGCGGATAGCGTCATTTTAACACCGGTGCAACAAGCAGCGCTACAACGCATCGCGCAAAAGCTGCAATCGACATGGTCGTCTCGGCGCCTCTTACTGTTGGCTATATCCTTACTCATATGTAATACCAAAGAGTCACCATATGCCGTCATTTGTCAGTGGCAAAACAGAAAGGAGGACGTGAATCCTCCCGCTGCCTCTGTGGGTGATGCCACTGACAAATGTGAAGGAAAGAGAACAAAAGAGGATATGTTCCATGTTTTGGAATGGGTATTTCTAGGGGTACAACCAAAAACGAGTATTCAAACGAGAACTGAAGCAATAGGGGAACTGATACGGAAGGGTCAATCCCGAATTATAGAAATCAGTGGTAAAGAACCAGAGGACATTAGCATACCTGTCAACGCCGGACACTTAGAATGGTGGCTGCGCAATGACATTACCATACAAGAGGCCTTGTTAGGATATAGCGGGAGAGTTCATTCACAACAGCCCCAGGGAAAGCTATGGCAAGTTTTAAAAAGAAATCAGTGGATAGAAAAACCTAAAGTACGGGGAGACCCACTGTCCGATGGTATCACTGTATATACAGATGCAGGTAAACGCTTGCGGCGTGCAGCCTGTGTTTGACAGGAAAAAGATCAATGGTGTCAGCATATCATTAACGGAGACACCCGAGATTCCCTTCAAACATTGGAACTAACCGCGGTAGTTTGGGCCTTGAATAACTGGCTGAACGTTCCCTTGAATGTGGTAACAGACTCTTTATATGTGGCTGGAGTAGTGCCACGCCTGGAAGATGCTCTACTCAGAGAAACCGCTAATCATCGACTGGGGAGTTTATTTATCCAGATGAGATCTGTCCTTGACCAACGAACAGCCGCCTGTTGTGTTGTACACATTTGTAGCCATCAGTTGAATTTAGGATTAGGCCAGGGCAACCAACTTGCTGATAGCCTGGTTAGTTCCGCTTGCCATGTGCCTCCAACGGATAAATTCCAGCAGGCTAGGCAAAGTCATGAGAATTTTCACCAGAATGCTAAAGGGTTAAAAAGACAGTTTAATTTAACAAACAATGAGGCTCGAGGCATCATTCAAGCTTGTCCAAAATGCGGGAACCATGGTCCAGGGATAGGGGTAGGAGTGAACCCAAAAGGGCTGAAAGCCTTAGAGTTATGGCAGATGGATGTTACGCACATATCAGAATTTGGTCGTTTGAGGTATGTGCATGTGACCATTGATACTTTTTCAAAAATGGTTTGGGCAACTGCATTACCCGGGGAAAAGGCGCATCACATATGTAAACATCTGCTTACCTGCTTTGCAGTATTGGGTGTACCTGAGCGCATTAAGACTGACAACGGACCTGCTTATGTTAGCCAAAAGGTTAGGGCGTTTTTGCAAAGATGGGGGGTCGAGCATACAACGGGAATCCCGCACTCACCTACAGGACAAGGGTTAGTGGAACGCATGCATCAGGTATTGAAAGACTATTTAGATAGACAAAAGGGAATGGAAACGGATGCCCAACAAAGGTTACATCGCGTGCTCTTTACATTGAACTTTCTCTGTCTCATGGGTGATAGGGAAGAGTCACCAGTGGTAGTTCATCACCAGAATCTTAAATTCAACAGTGCAACAATAATCCCACAACTTAAAGTAATGTATAGAGACCCAGCTTCTGGAGTCTGGATGGGACCTGTCCCAGTTATATTTAATGGTCGAGGTTATATGTGTGTTTCCACAGATCACGGTCCAGTGTGGGTGCCCAGTCGGTCCGTAAAACCTGCTCTGACTCAACAGGATCCACCTGACAACCAAGATGCTCAAGATCCTGATCCTAGGGATGATGACCCCGACGGTAATAACTCTCCACAAGATTGAACCCAGGGAAAACACGTGGGTTACCTGGGCGAACAGAACAGGGCAACAAGCTTTTTGCTTATCGCTTGCTTCTGCTACAGAGCCTTTTAGAACATGCTTGATAGGAATACCCAGCTTTAAGGTAGAAGAATTTCGCTCCTATAGTACCAATAATTGTAGTGCCTCCTCAAGCGTTAGTCAGTGTAGCGCCAAACTTGTTGGTGGCTTGAATGTTACATTGCCCTGGGACCCCCAAGAGTTGGATCTGTTAGGGTCTATGAGAATTGGCAATACCTCAAAAAATTGGACTCAAACTTGTATATTTTTTGGAGGACCTGGCGTCAAGGGTTTGAATGCTTTTCGAACATTAGATTGGACAGGATGGACAAATGTTACGTCTAAGGCACACTATTATGACTATCAAAATCGAAATTCCTTTTGCGGCACGAATGATACAAGCAGAGATGGCCTGGGAGCCTATGGGGCTGAAATGAAACGACCAATGCCCCTCTGGAACAATGGCACCCCAAAAGCTCTGCCACCAAATGTGTTCTTAATATGTGGTGACCGAGCATGGCAGGGAATTCCGAAAAACGTGGTGGGTGGTCCATGCTATTTTGGTAAACTAACACTATTAGCCCCAAATATAAATTGGTGGAAGAACGTAACCAAGGATTCCCATTCCAGACGCCTAAAGCGCAATGTTATGGGTCTCACACCGAATTGCAATGATGAAATAACCTTACTTAGCGCTACTGAAAGAGTGTTTTTATCTTTATTTGTGCCTGGAGTAGCGGCAGGCAGGGCCTTAAAGGACGTAGGACGGTTGGCTTGTTGGGCTGAGAAACAAGCGAATGTCACCACGGAGATTATAGAGAATTTGTTGGAAGATCAAAATAGCATGCACCATGCAATTTTGCAAAATAGAGCAGCAATCGATTTTTTGTTATTAGCCCAAGGGCATGGTTGTGAAGATTTTGAAGGTATGTGCTGTATGAATCTGTCTGATCATAGCGAATCAATTCACAAACAGTTGCAGTGGCTAAAAGAACATGCAAACAAGATTCGTCAAAGTCATAACTTTCTAGATGAGTGGCTAACTAATTTGTTTGGAAGGATGCCACCATGGCTATTAGGATTGCTTGTTGAAGGCTTGCGCATTATACTAGTTCTTGTAATCATAGGTTTGTGTTTATGTATAGTCCTTTCGTGTATTAAGAGAGCTATGTTAAAAGTAGTAAACCAAGCCTGGATTGTTCAAAAACAAGAAGGGGGAATTGTGGAGGAATGGCTGAGTGAGAAGGGACATGACCTGATTGCGATGAACAATCCAGCCTTTCACATGAGCCTTGAGGAGAAGCCTGTCTAACTATAGGCCCGAATGTGACCGTGAACTCTCCTTGAAATTCTTCAAGGAGCAGAAGTAACAAGGCGGTAAACAAGATAAGAGAAACCACATCTCTGAATAGAGAAAGAAAGTTGTGCTACATAGCAAGGGGTGGACACAGGACGTGTACCAATGAAATAATTGCCTTAATCACATAAACATAGGTTGTAAACCAATCACATATCTGTTGCTAACGCTTGTTCTTATTGCCTGTCTATATATACTCTGTGAAAACTTGAATAAAGAGAGAACGATCATACTCATATTGAGACTCCATCGTTACTCCGGGTCCGTCTCCCACTCCAACATTATGTTACCAGTGCATTAGAGTTTGCTATAGTGACTCATATCTCTAGTAATATAGTAGAAATATACAATTCAAATATAATGGTGCTTTGTACTTACAACATTTTTCTCTTATCCACTGACATTTATCAAATATTACAGGAGATCTTGATCACAGAAAGCTGCTGCTACAGTAAAGTGATGCAGAATTTTTGATAAAATGATATTTCAGTTACACAGAATCAAAGAATCACAGAATGGTTCGGGCTGGAAGGGACCTTAAAGATCATCTAGTTCCAACCCCCCTGCCATGGGCAGGGACACCTCCCCATAGACCAGGCTGCTCAAAGCCCCATCCAGCCTGGCCTTGAACACATACAGGGAAGGGGCATCCACAGCTTCCCTGGGCAACCTGTTCCAGTGCCTCTCCACCCTCACAGTAAAGAATTTCTTCCTAATATCCAATCTAAATCTACCCTCTTTCAGTTTGAGGCCATTACCCCGTGTCCTGTCATTACACTCCCTGATAAAGAGTCCCTCCCCATCCCTCCTGTAGGCCACCTTTAGGTACTTGAAGGCCACTATAATGTCTCCCTGGAGCCTTCTCTTCTCCAGGCTGAACAACCCCAACTCTCTCAGCCTGTCCTCATAGCATAGGTGCTCCAGCCCTCTGATCATCTTCGTGGCCCTCCTCTGGACCCAATCCAACAGGTCCATGTCCTTCTTGTGCTGAGGACTCCAAAGCTGGACACAGTACTCCAGGTGGGGGGTCTCACCAGAGCAGAGTAGAGGGGCAGAATCACCTCCCTCGACCTGCTGGCCATGCTTCTTTTGATGCAGCCCAGGATGCGGTTGGCTTTCTGGGCTGCAAGTACGCATTGCCTGCTCATGTTGAGCTTCTCATCCACCAGCACCCCCAAGTCCTTCTCCTCAGGGCTACTTTCCAGCCATTCTCCGCCCAACCTCTATTTGTGCCTGGGATTGCCATGATCCAGGTGCAGGACCATGAACTTGGCCTGGTTGAACTTCATGAGGTTTGCATGGGCCCACCTCTCAAGCCTGTCAAGGTCCCTCTGGATGGCATCCTTTCTCTCCAGTGTGTTGACCATACCACACAGCTTGGTGTCCATGTCACCGACAAAGATGTTAAAAAAAGCACTGGTCCCAGTACTGACCCCTAAGGAAGGTCACTCATCACCGGTTTCCATGTGGACATGGAGCCATTGACTGCAACCCTTTGAGTGCGGCCATCTAGCCAGTTCCTTATCCACCAAGTGGTCCATCCATCAAATCCATGCTTTTCCAATTTAGAGACCAGGATGTTGTGCGGGACAGTGTCAAACGCTTTGCATAAGCGTTTGTAGATGACATCAGTTGCTCTCCCCTTATCTACCAATGCTGTGGCAACATCATAGAAGGTCACCAAATTTGTCAGGCACGATTTGCCCTTGGTGAAGCTATGTTGGCTGTCACCAATCACCTCCTTATTTTCCATGTGACTTAGCAGAGATTCCAGGAGGATCTGCTCCATGATCTTGCCTGGCACAGAGGTGAGACTGACTGGTCTATAGTTCCCCGGGTCATCCTTTTTTCCCTTTTTGAAAAGGGGGGTTATGTTTCCCCTTTTCCAGTCAGCGGGAACTTCACCAGACTGCCACGACTTTTCAAATATAATGGAAAGCGGCTTGGTGACTTCATCTGCCAGCTCCCTCGGGACCTGTGGATGGATTTCATCTGGTCCCATGGACTTATGTACCTTCAGGTTCCTCAGGTGGTCCCGAACCTGATCTTCTCCTACAGTGGGCGGTTCTTCATTCTCAGAGCCCCTGCCTTTGCATCCTGCAACTTGGGTGGTGTGGTCAGAGCCCTTGCCGGTGAAGACCGAGGCAAAAAAGTCATTCAGCACCTCAGCCTTCTCCATATCCTGGGTGACCAGGTCTCCTGTCTGCTTCCGGAGAGGGCCCGCATCTTCCCTAGTCTTGCCTTTATCCCTGACGTACTTATAGAACTTTTTCTTGTTATCCTTGATGCCCCTAGCCAGACTTAATTCTATCTGGGCTTTAGCTTGCTTAATCTGGTTCCTGGTCGCTCGGACAGTTTCTCTGTATTCCATCCAGTCAACTCGTCCTTGCTTCTACCCTCTGTAGGCCTCCTTTTTGCTTTTGAGCTTGTCCAGGAGCTCTTTGTTAATCCACGCAGGCCTCCTGGCTTTTTTGCCTGACTTCCTCATTCTTGGGATGCACCATTCCTGAGCTTGGAGGAGGTGATCCTTGAATACTAACCAGCTCTCTTGGGCCCCTCTTCCCTCCAGTACTTTTTCCCATGTTACCCTGCCAAGCAGGTCCCTCAAGGGGCCAAAGTCTGCTCTCGTGGGTAGTGAGCTTGCTGCATGCCCTCCTCGCTGCCTGAAGGATCTTGAATTCTACCATTTCATGATCTCTGCAGCCGAGGCTACCCTTGAGCTTGACACTCGCCACCAGCCCCTCCTTGTTGGCAAGGACAAGGTCCAGCATAGTTCCTCTCCTCGTTGGCTCCTCTACCAGTTGCTGCATTATGTGATACATGTGCTCATAGATTTGAATGTCATACATACATGTATTTCAAATGTGCTAATTTTGATCCTAAAAAGCTATGCAAATAGATTTAGAATTCTTTACGTGTTTTTCTTTCTGTGTTTATAATTTATAGAAGGCATACCTATACTTTTGGATAATTTACTGGATTTCATGATGGATAGTCCAACACTTTTTTAAGTCCAAGACTTTTAAAAAGACTAATATGGATTTATTTGAGGGAAGAGGCTTTTTGTTCTGTGGTTTGTGGTTTCTTTTGTGTAACTGGTGCATTTTTGTTCCAATAGGAATTTATTCAGATAAGTCCTCTGTACAGTGTGGATCAGACATATGGTGTCAAAGTAAATAATCACATCTTCTGATGTATGAAACTGTCTTTTATTTTAGCTAGTTGTCTTAGTTTGGAAAAGCTGATAAGATCTTGAAAACCTGAAAGTGAACAAGTCCATGGGACCTGATGGGATACACCCACGGGTACTGAAGGAATTGGCGGATGAGGTTGCTAAACTGCTCTCTATTATATTCCAAAAGTCATGGCAGTCTGGTGAGGTCCCCACTGACTGGAAAAGGGGAAACATAATCCCCATTTTCAAAAAGGGAAAGAAGGAGGAACCAGGGAACTATAGGCCAGTCAGTCTCACCTCTGTGCCTGGTAAGATTATGGAGCAGATCTTCCTGGAGGCACTGCTGAGGCAGAAGAATAACAAAGAGGCATTTGGGTACAATCAACACGGCTTCACCAAGGGCAAATCGTGCCTGACAAACCTGGTGGCCTTCTATGAGAAGGTCACAACATCAATAGACAATGGGAGAGCAACTGACGTCATTTACCTGGACCTGAGCAAAGCCTTTGACACTGTCCCGCATGACATCCTGGTCTTCAAGCTGATAAAATATGGCTTTGATGGACTGACAATTCAGTGGATAAAGAACTGGCCGCACCCAAAGAGTGGCTGTCAATGGGTCCATGTCCAAGTGGAGGCCAGTGACAAGTGGAGTCCCTCAAGGATCAGTACTGGGATGGGTCTCGTTTAACATCTTCGTCAGTGACATGGACAGTGGCATAGAGTGCACCCTCAGCAAGTTTGCCGATGACACCAAGCTGTGTGGGGTGGCTGACACGCTGGAGGGAAGGGATGCCATCCAGAGCGACCTTGACAGGCTGGAGAGGTGGGCCCATGCCAACCTCATGAAGTTCAACAAGGCCAAGTGCAAGGTCCTCCATCTGGGTCGGGGCAATCCCAAGCACCGATATAGGCTGGGCAGTGACTGGCTTGAGAGCAGCCCTGAAGAAAAGGACTTGGGGGTGCTGGTGGACGAGAGGCTCAACATGAGCCATCAGTGTGCACTAGCAGCCCAGAAGGCCAATCGTATCCTGGGCTGCATCAGGAGAAGCGTGGCCAGCAGGTCGAGGGAGGTGATTCTCCCCCTCTACTCCACTCTCATGAGACCCCACCTGGAGTACTGCGTCCAGTTCTGGAGCCCGTACTACAAGAGAGATATGGACGTGCTGGAACATGTCCAGAGAAGGGCCATGAGGATGATCAGAGGGCTGGAGCACCTCTCCTATGAGGACAGGCTGAGGGAGTTGGGGTTGTTCAGTCTGGAGAAAAGAAGGCTCCGAGGAGACCTTATGGTGGCCTACCAGTATCTTAAGGGGGCCTACAAGAAAGTAGGTGAGGGACTTTTTAGGATGTCGGGTAATGGTAGGACTAGAGGGTATGGATTAAAACTAGAGATGGGTCGATTCAGACTGGACGTTAGGAAGTTGTTCTTCACCATGAGGGTGGTGAGACACTGGAACAGGTTGCCCAGAGAGGTGGTGGAAGCCCCATCCCTGGAAGTTTTTAAGGCCAGGCTGGATGGGGCTCTGAGCAACCTGATCTAGTGGGAGGTGTCCCTGCCCATGGCAGGGGGGTTGGAACTAGATGATCTTTAAGGTCCCTTCCAACCCAAACCATTGTATGATTCTATGATTCTACGATCTTGAGAAATTCAAACTGCAGAATTTATATACAGATATAAATAAATGTGCATACACATAAATACAGAAATAGATGTGTCAGTATTTGTTTAAAATATAGAGTAAACCTTGATTAACAAGTTAAATTCTACCTGCAGTGCTAATTTTAATGCTGTCACTTTGAGTTTAATGCCACTTCAAGATAAAGCAGGAATAATGACTGTATTTTAGGCTTTCTTCAAACATTGCAGTTCAGAATTTTGAGAAAGAAACACAATATTTTTGTAAGTAAATGGGGAGGGGAAGGACGAAATTCTTTTAGTATTAGACCGTATGTGGGCAAAATTTCAGAGGTTATCACTTCATGAAAATGAAATTATTTCAGCACACATTTAATATTTAATTGTAGTCAACAATAGGAACAAGTTCCAAGTGGTTGTGGATGTTATAATTTTCTGGAACAAATGGATAAGAGCAATTTACACTCTGTACAGTCTTTGGCAATATCACAGAGAGTTAATGCAAGTAGAGTGGCATAGTATAGCAAACTGGACAGCCTCCAAGATGCTCATTAGCCATGTGACTAATCTTAAAATGAATACATAATGCAAATGAGATGTGAAAGCACCTTCCTGTTTTGATATCACTGCATGAGATTGTGTCAAATGAGCAGTTGAGGGCATTAAGGTTGTGTCAATGTCACACTTCAACTGAAGTGAGTGTGGGATGGGAGGCACTAAAATGCATTAAGCACATGAATTTCCATGAGGTTTGCTAACAAAGTAATGCATTCACCAATGCATCAAATAAAATACATTTAAACTCATCTTTAATAAAATGGTGGAAATGCGTATGTGAATTTGAGAAAAAAGATAAAATGTGACTGAGAACATTCTTAGGTTATATAATGCATACCAAAAAATATCTGTGTGATAAAGAATATTATATCTGTTTTCAAGGTACAAAAATGAAAACGGATAAAGCAAGGGAAATGTGAACTCATTAGTAATGACAGAGTGAAAGAAGACAAAGATGGCACACATCAGATCAGGTGAAGGATATCTTGCCACAAAAGTACTATTCAAATTCATTTTTAGGGTACAAAAAGTTTCTAGATCATTTCTACAGTTATCTAAGATGTGTATATGTGTATACTCCATCCCTAATTTCATTCTCATTCTCATTTTTCCATAGCAGGCAAAATATTTAGATTGGACTGAACAAGCCACAACTGGATTTGAGCACCAAAATTATTGGGTTTTGAAAAATTAATATGACTGAAAGCTAAATAGTCACCACTGCCTTTCATTCATCATTCCCCATACATTTAGTAGCCTTATCTGAGACTAAATAAACAACTCATATAAAATGATCTGGAAACAATCACAGAATGATAGGGGTTGGAAGGGACCTCTGGAGATCATCTAGTCCAACCCCCCTGCCAGAGCAGGGTCACCTAGAGCAGGTTGCACAGGAATGTGTCCAGGCGGGTTTTGAATGTCTCCAGAGATGGAGACTCCACCACCTCTCTGGGCAGCCTGTTCCAGTGCTCTGCCACCCTCAAAGTAAAGAAGTGCCTCCTCATGTTTAGGTGGAACTTCCTATGCTCAAGTTCGTGCCCGTTACCTCTTGTCCTGTGGCTGGGCACCACTGAAAAGAGCCTGGCCCCACCCTCCTGACACCCACCCTTTAAGTATTCATAAGCATTGATAAGATCCCCTCTCAGCTGTCTTTTTTCCAGACTGAAGAGACCCAAGTCCCTCAGCCTTTTATCCTAAGAGAGGTGTTCCAATCCCCTAATCATCTTGGTAGCCCTTTGTTGTACCCTCTCCAGCAGTTCCCTGTCCTTCTTGAACTGGATAGCCCAGAACTGGACACAGTACTCCAGGTGTGGCCTCACCAGGGCAGAGTAGAGGGGGAAGATAACCTTGCTGAGGGTGCACTCTATCCCTTCATCCAGGTCATTGATGAATATGTTGAACAGGACTGGACCCAGTACTGACCCCTGGGGAACACCACTCATCACTGACCTCCAACTAGACTCTGTGCCCCTAATCACGACCCTCTGAGCTCTGTCTTTCAAGCAGTTTTCTATCCACCCCACTGTCCATTCATCTAACCCACACTTCCTAAGCTTCCCTATGAGGATGCTGTCGGAGACAGTGGCAAACGCCTTGCTGAAGTCAAGGTAGACAACATTCACTGCCCTCCCCTCATCTATCCATCCAGTCATGCCATCGTAGAAGGCTATCAGATTAGTCAGATATCAGTCAGATTATCAGATTCCCCTTGGTGAATCCATGTTGACTACTTGCGATAGCTTTCTTTTCCTCCACATGCCTTGAGATGATGCCCAGAACGAGCTGTTTCATCATCTTTCCAGGGATGGAGGTGAGGCTGACCAGCCTGCAGTTTCCTGGGTCTTCCTTCTTGCCCTTTTTGAAGGCTGGAGTGACATTGGCCTTCCCCCAGTCCTCAGGCACCTCTCCTGTTCTCCAGGACCTTTCAAAGATGACGGAGAGTGGCCCAGCAATGACTTCCACCAGCTCCCTCAGCACTTTCGGGTGCATCCCATTGGGACCCATGGACTTGTGGATATCCAGTTGACCTAATTGATCTCTCGCTTGATCCTCCTCAACCAAGGGGAAGTCTTCCTTCATCCAGACTTTCCCTGTTACTTTCTCCAAAGTCTGGGACTCCTGAGGGGTGGCCTGAGCAGTAAAGACTGAAGCAAAGAAGGCATTCAGTAATTCTGCCTTCTCTGCATCCTGTCTCACTATGGCTCCTTTCTCATTCAACAGCGGGCCCACAATTTCTCTAGTTTTCCTTTTGCCTCCAATATACTTGAAGAAACCCTTCCTGTCGAGCTTGACATCCTGATACAATTTGTCTCCAAAGACTGTCTCCAAGGGTATTCAGACAGATTGTGTAGTCATAGCTAAATTGCCTATGTTTGTGTTCCATATTCAACATCATTTAAAATGAGAAATGGAGAATATATAAGAATAATGCTGTATGAATTTGAACCATAATCTTAAACCTGTGTTTTATTATTAGTTTTCATTTTTCTATCTGTTGGTATTATCTGCATCATACATCACATTAAGAGGTTAATACTTTCGGTATAAAGCATTTTAATTTACGTACATGAAGAAGAGCAAACAGAGATTATACCTACTATGTTGGGACTAAGCCTTAGATTCAGACACCTAAATTAAAATGTCTACACATGAGTTGTGTATCTATGTTCCAGTTCTGTGGGATCCAAGGAGATTTAGGAGTGGAGATTTAGGTCTTTGCTCATTTCCCTTATCATAGGTTTTGAGAGCCATTTGAGATGTCCTTCAGTACCCTGCTTGGATTCAGGTTCCTGATCCAGAATGCTGTGGATCTCCCACAGGTCATAGAATCATAGAATCATAGAATTGCTGAGGTTGGAAGGGACCTTTAAGATCATCAAGTCCAACCTCTAACCTACCCTGACAAAAGCCACTTCTAAACCATGTCCCTAAGTGCCCCATCTACCCCTTTCTTAAACACCTCCAGGGATGGTGAATCCACCACCTCCCTGGGCAGCCTATTCCAATGTTTAATAACCCTTTCAGTGAAAAAATGTTTCCTAATATCCAATCTAAACCTCCCCTGACGTAACTTGAACCCATTTCCTCTCGTCCTATCACTTGTCATCAGGGAGAAGAGGTCAGCCCCCATCTCTCTACAACCTCCTTTCAGGTAGTTGTAGAGGGTGATAAGGTCTCCCCTCAGCCTCCTCTTCTCCAGGCTAAACAACCCCAGCTCCCTCAGTCGTTCTTCATAAGGTTTGTCCTCCAGACCCCTCACCAGCTTCATTGCCCTTCTCTGGACATGCTCCAACACCTCAATGTCCCTCTTGTACAGAGGGGCCCAAAACTGAATGCAGTACTCGAGGTGGGGCCTCACCAGTGCCGAGTACAGGGGGACCATCACTTCCCTAGTCCGGCTCACCACACTATTCCTGATACAGGCTAGGATGCTGTTGGCCTTCTTGGCCACCTGGGCACACTGCTGGCTCATATTCAGCCGGCTGTCCACCAACACTCCCAGGTCCTTTTCTGCCGGGCTGCTTTCCAGCCACTCTGCCCCAATCCTGTAGCGCTGCATGGGGTTGTTGTGACCCAAGTGCAGGACCCGGCACTTGGCCTTGTTGAACCTCATACCATTGGTCTCAGCCCATTGGTCCAGCCTGTCCAGATCCCTCTGCAGAGCCAACCTACCCTCAAGCAGATCAACACGCCCACCTAGTTTAGTGTCATCTGCGAACTTACTGAGGGTGCATTCGATCCCTTCATCCAGATCATTGATAAAGATATTAAAGAGAACCGGCCCCAGCACCGAGCCCTGGGGGACACCACTTGTGACCGGACACCAACTGGATTTAACTCCATTTACCACCACTCTCTGTGCACGGCCATCCAGCCAGTTTTTTACCCAGCGAAGAGTACACCTGTCCAGGCCATGAGCAGCCAGTTTCTCCAGGAGAATGCTGTGGGAAACAGTGTCAAAAGCTTTGCAAAAATCCAGGTAGATAACATCCACAGCCTTTCCCTCATCCACTAAGTGGGTCACCTTATCATAGAAGGATATTAGGTTTGATAGGCATGACCTGCCCTTCACGAACCCATGCTGACTGGGCCTGATCACCCTGTTCTCCTGCATGTGCCGTGTAATGGCACTGAGGAGGATCTGTTCCATGACCTTCCCAGGCACCGAGGTCAGACTGACTGGCCTGTAGTTCCCCGGATCCTCCTTCCGGCCCTTCTTGTGGATGGGTATCACATTTGCTAACCTCCAGTCAGCTGGGACCTCCCCAGTTGTCCAGGACTGCTCATAAATGATGCAAAGTGGCCTGGCGAGCACTTCCGCCAGCTCTTTCAATACCCTTGGGTGGATCCCATCCGGCCCCATAGATTTGTGCACCTCCAGGTGCTGAAGCAGGTCCCTCACCATTTCCCTTTGGATTACAGGGGCTTCATTCTGCTCCCCATCCCTGTCTTCTAGCTCAGGGGTCTGGGTACTCAGGGAACAACTGGTCCTACTGCTGAAGACTGAGGCAAAGACTGCATTAAGTACCTCAGCCTTTTCCTCATCCTTGGTCACTATGTTGCCGGCCCCATCTACTAGAGGACAGAGATAATCCTTAGTCCTCTTCTTATTGCTAATATATTTATAGAAACTTTTTTTGTTGTCCTTGACAACAGAAGCCAGGTTTAGTTCTAGCTGGGCTTTGGCCCTCCTGATTTTTTCCCCTACATAGCTTCACTACCTCTTTGTAGTCCTCTTGAGTGGCCTGCCCTTCCTTCCAGAGGCCATAGATCCTCTTTTTTTCCCTAAGTTGCAACACTAGCTCCCTGTTTAGCCAGGCCGGTCTTTTTCCCCGACGGCTTGTCTTCCGGCACATGGGGACAGCCTGCTCCTGCGCCTTTAAGACTTCCTTCTTGAAAATCATCCAGGCTTCCTGGGCTCCTTTGCCCTGGAGGACTGCCTCCCAGGGGACTTTGTCAACCAGGCTCCTGAAAAGCCCAAAGTCCGCCCTCCGGAAGTCCAAGGTAGCAGTTCTGCTGACCCCTCTCCTTGCTTCTCGCAGAATCGAAAACTCTATCATTTCATGGTCACTGTTCCCGAGACAGCCTCCAACTTTCACATCCCCCACAAGACCTTCCCTGTTTACAAACAACAGATCCAGCAGGGCACCTTCCCTAGTTGGCTCTCTCACTAGCTGTGTCAGGAAGTTATCCCCAGTACATTCCAGGAACCTTCTAGACTGTTCCCTCCCTGCTGTATTGTATTCCCAGCAGATGTCCGGCAAATTGAAGTCCCCCGTGAGGACAAGAGCTCGCGATCTTGAGACTTCTCCCAGCCATTTATAGAATATTTCATCTGCCTCCTCATCCTGATTGGGCGGTCTATAACAGACTCCTACTACGATATCTGCCTTGTTAGCCCTGCCCCTGATTCTTACCCATAAACACTCAGTCTCATTATCACCATCATTTAGTTCAAAGCATTCATAACACTCCCTGACATACAGGGCCACACCCCCGCCTCTCCTTGCTTGCCTATCCTTCCTGAAGAGCCTATAGGCATCCATGGCAGCACTATAGCTATGTGAGTCATCCCACCACGTTTCTGTGATGGCGACTACATCATAATTATCCTGCTGCACAATGGCTTCCAGCTCCTCCTGTTTGTTGCCCATGCTACGTGCATTAGTGTATAAGCACTTCAGCTGGGCTATAGGTCCTTTCTCCTTTTTACTGGCGGGAGCCGAAATTCTGCCACCCCCAGACTTATTCCTAAGGAGCCTGGTTACGCCCCCTATCTTTTCCAAGTCTAGTGCCAGCATGCCACCTTCAGGCTTTTTGCTAGCAAGCTTGGATCTATCCCCATCCCCCTTCGAATCTAGTTTAAAGCCCTGTCAATGAGCCCCGCCAACTCCTGCCCTAAAACCCTTTTCCCCCTCTGAGACAGGCTTTTGCCGTCTGTTGCCAGCAGGCCTGGCGTCCTGAAAAGCAGCCCATAATCAAAGAACCCAAAGTCCTGCCGATGACACCAGTCTCTGAGCCAGGCATTGAACAGCTGGCATTTCCTATTAATCTTCTCATCAATCCTCGCAACTGTTGGGATAGAAGCAAACACTACTTGTGCCCCTGTGGATGTGACACAGGACCTATGGGGCACCAGATCCCATCTAGTCCAGTTAAGGAAAGCCAGAAAAAATTACCAAGAGCATAAAAAGTAGCAAGAGTCATGTGGGCAACTGAATAGGGTCTATACTTCCATTAAGTGTAAGGGGATTTTAGATACCTACCTTGCATGTAGACACATATCTTGTAGTTGTCTAAATGTAGGTGCCTGAGTCTGAATTGCAATGCCTTCCCTGACAGCTCATCAGAACAAGGGCCTTCACAGATCATGATGATATCTCTCAGAGTGTCTGGATAGATGTCCTGCAGTGAAGGGAGGAAAATGCAGAGTGGGGCTCACTATGCAGAATCCTTCTTAAGGTGGCAACAGAAAGGAGAGCATTGGCACATGTCTAGCAGCATGGGTGCTCCCACTGTAAGATTAAAAAAAACCCCATGAATAGAAAAGGAGGGAGTAGTATTAAGAAATTAAGAATGCAAGAAGTGCCTAAATGCTCAGTTAGTTTAGATTTCAATGAGGCAACAAAATACCTTCTGCTTAGTCTTGCTATTATATCCTGCCATGAAGGGAAATAGAAATAATTTGAAGCCATAGACAACGGAGACTGGAAAATCATAGCAGATATTTCTCTCTATGATGGAAACAATTTGATTTTTAAAAAAATATAATCCCATTTCTCTTAGAAAGAATTTTTTTAAAAGGTGGTAGTTTCCCTCTAAAGAGCAGATTAATGACAGTTGGATCATTTCTCAACATTTCAGTCTGAGCTATATCCTCTAACTTGGATGCATTTTCAGCTCAAGATGAGCTTTGATTCTTTGCCCCTTCCTCTGTTGAGAATGTCAGTATTTTCCTCATTAATGAAACAGTCTGGCCCCATTCTACATACGCTGTGTTACTCAGATTCATGATCTCTAGCTCTGCTGTTAAACTTACTTTCTTGGGGACTTTGCTTTGATAAGCCAATTATTCAGTCCTAAACAGTTTGCAGACTTCATGTAAGAAATAACCAAAGCAAACAATTACATTTCCCTGTCCACACTCAAGATGAATCACATGTGAAATCCTGAACACACACTTAATGTCTGCTACTGTTTTGTCACATTCATATTTTCTTACAAATGCAACTCATCATGCAATTATTTGAGGGCTGTTTACACCATGTGACAGCTCGATGTCACTTAGCATTTTCAGAGACTTGGGAAACAGTGCTTAATCTAGTAATTTTCCTTTGCTAATATCTCCGATATAAACAATAACAGACCAGCAAATGCAGTCTATGTCTTTCTAGGGAGTAGGTTACCCAGACAGCTTTTCCTGCAGTTGTTATTTTCTCCCTATCATTTCACCTAACACCTGCTGAAAGGTTGGAGGTTAATCAGAACACCTTGATGAGCATTTAGGCGTGCAGTTTAGTCTTGGAAATGCAGTTGTCTGTGTCCACCACTCATGCCCTTAGAAAATGTAACATAGCAGCTATGTTAGCAGATTCACTTCAGCCACAGTGGTACCAGACAGTAGCTCCAGTTGTGAGTCTCTGCAGCGCGCTGTGAGGTCTCAGGGAAGGAAATAATGTATAGAGGAGACTTGGTGTAGAGATATCTAATTTCTTTACCTTAAATCACAAACAAGGAATGATGCATGAACTATCACTTGGTAGGAACAGACTTTGGAGGCTCTGCAGCAGACTGTAGTTTTGTGACATGAGATGAGCCAAATCTAACAGCTCATTTGTGTGGAAAAGGAGAAGTCCCACTCTTCGTCTCTACCTTTCTCCCAGCCTTATTGGCTCTCTGGCACTCATCGAACAATTTTTCAAGCTGATTCAACAGTAGTCCAGAAGAAAAGTAAGCCACCCCAACACAGAATAGTTGTCTACCAGGTTAGTGAGTTTAATCACTTTAGTAAAAACAATTCAGCAAGCTCAAAAAGTGGCAAAAGAGATAGCATAGAAGCACCTATGTGGAAATGAGAGTATAAGCGGGGACGAAAGAGGAGAAAAGAGATTCTTTTATTTCTGGGATAGGCAAGATGTGAAAACTGAGTCAACCATCTCATGCAGAGTCATTCTCAAACACCAGCCCTTGAGCCAAAATTCCTTCCTAAGTTAACCTCTGTTATCAAAGACAATAGGGATAATTACCTGTGCCAAAAATGTAGATGGATTCAAAAATCATTTAGGTAAACTACTGGAGGAAAAAAAAAATCCATCAAGGGCTGTTAAAACCAAAGATTCTCCTTCCAGTTCAAAAAGGCCCTTGAGGTGCAAATAACTGGAAGCTGAGAGAATACGCCAAGCAAAAATCATTGCATGGGATTCCCTGGACTATTGGTCACTCTCCAAAAGAGGAAAATGGATTAGATGGACTGTCAATCTTCTATGGCTCTACTTCTTATATTTTCGTTTGAAACATTTACCTAATCTGAATGACCTTAATTGATAGTCTGGCCAGTGATCTGACTTCCCTTTCTCCCCTGTTTCAGAAAGCAAGCAAACAGATGAACAACTCTATTTCTCAAACATCTCTGCCCAACATCTGCCTACCGTGGCTGGAACAGGAGAGAAAAGTGTTTCTCCTGCATGTTGCCATGAGAGATCTATGCTGCATGTTCACATGCTAAAAAGCACTGAACTCCCTTAACTGTTAATGGTTCATACTTATTATTTTCTATACTCCATTAACAATTTGTGTTAGAAGTAATATATATTCCTGCCGTGGACATCTTCTCTTCTCCACTGAATAAAGTATTAGTGGAGGATCAAAGCATGGCATATAACCCTTCTATTTCTACTAGAAACCTGAGTTTAATTGTATATATGCTAAACATATAGAGAAGAAAAATAACCACAAACTGTATAGAAGTATAACCTTGTGGTTGCTATTCTTAAGCACTAATTAGCCAGATTAATATTTAGGAAGGGAAAAAGGGCTTTTTTTAAAACTGTGACAATCTCAAAACATTTCTGTAGTATATTTTTAAATAATAGTAATATTACTAATAATGATAATAATGAAACAATTTATTATAATTCTTTCATAATGATATCTACCATATTTGTAATCTAGAAAGAGTCGGCCAAGAATAGAAACCATTGTTAAAATATTTTTGTCTGTTCTACACAAAATAGGCTATTTATTTTTTTCATATCAGCTTCATACAGGCAAAAGACCTCTATCTCAGCAACTGGTGTTTTTGATTTGACTCAATCTGACAATCCTCACCTCCCCCTGCTTTGATTCACCGAGTCTCTAATTGACCCATCTAATAAACTGAAGTGGCAAAAGTAGTTGAAGAGTGCTGCTGCTTATCACAGAAGAGCTTATTCTCAGAGCTGAGCTCTTCAGGCAGAGGCCTACAGTGATACTCCAAACATTGACCTATCATAGAAAATTGGGACAACATCTCTGTCTTAGGTTCTTAGCTACTGTAGGGTTTTTAGTAGAGTTTCATATACACGCTTTCATCGGATTGAGACACTGATATAACCTGGGGAATTCAGCTCCTAGTCTATAGATTCTGACTGGGTAGAGTGTGAGCAAAGTGTCCATCTGGCTGGTGACATTAAGGCGGGAGATTTTATACATTTATCCAGAACTATAAACCACAGTGATGTTACATGCAGGTTGTGGTCTCTAACTCATAACATAAACGTACTGAAGTTCTAGAGCATGACTCATCTCACCTAACATGGTTGTGATCATAGGTATCACAACCCACATACAGTGATGGTAATTATGATTAAGATCATGAACGTAGAAGGAGCTGAAGTGAGTACTTGCAACCCCATGAACAGGGTCAACAGTGGAAAACTTGCTTACCTATTCCCTGTATATCATGACTTGTAAAAATATCCCTTAAATGATTTTTGAAATTGGAAGAGGCACTCATGCTATGGTTTCCTTGAGGTGGATGATTTATCATGCTCCATTCAAAATTCTTCATCACAGGACAAATGTCTCCATTAACCTTTCTTTCAAGGAAGCCAGGAGCCATCTACACCTTACTAAATCCAAGGCACCGTCCATGCTAATGGCCATGCAGATGTCAACTTGTTAATTACTCCCCCTGAAATGACAAGAAGTTAATTTGTAGCTGTCAGATCCTCCCACTCAGTAGCACAATCATGGACTTCAGAGAGTAGTGAAATTGCTACCTGCTATTCTTGTTCCCCAAGATAAGGGTACTTGGACTCCTGTTAATTATCATGTTTTGATTAAACAGGAGTACTTTGCTTACTTTGTTCATATGCATCTTTGAAGTAAATGACATTTTTCTGGAAGCAGAGAAAGCAATGATATGCCTTTATTAAATATTAGTAGCATTATCTATATTGCAAGTGGTTTCTAACAGAAAAGCAAATGCTACAGCAAAGTTTTGCCTAGGTATCTTCATCCCTGATTTGCAAAAATGTGAACATTTGTAAGAAATGGAATTTTCTCTTCAAGAGCTGGTTCTGAGAAAAATATATGTCACTCAAATAGTCTTACTCACATGGGTGGGACACTACAAGCAAAATTTAGCCTGTTTGAAGGATTGTAGTACAAGGTCTGAAGAAGAGCTGAGTGAGTTTTCTGGGCAGCAAGTCATATCCTTTATAATTGTTTATATAAATTTAGCCACATCTGTGCATGCTTGCAAATTAAAAGCACAAAATGGTGGCTTTATTGACAACAACATTTGCGTCATAACTGATAGTTACTGCACTGGGCCAAATTATTCACATAGACTTTGTCAGTCTTATCCAAATCTCTGCTGTATCCCAGCCTCTCTGCAGAAGCCCATCATTTATAGGAGGTGACTATTCTACATCCAGGTGAATCCTACATTTCACAATGTGTTGTACATTGTGCTTTGTCTCCTCGATGAATACATGTAGATGAAAACCTCTCCCATGCAACACTGCAACAAAATCACTCTTAATTTTGGTTCTTCTTGAAAGCCACCCAGGCCATTGTCTCCTTTCCAACTATTTTTTTAGTAAACATCACGATAATGAGGATCCAAAGGGAAAAGACAAACCAGATTTAACTGACTCAAAGTTCAATTCACTCAGATTTCTGTTCACACAAAACCTTTTAGAGTACAGATAATGCTTCTTTTTTGTGCCTACAACAGACTAAGTGAGATTAAGTTGCTTTTGCTTCCCCTGCTTTTCAGCAGAGAATGAAAGGGTACCACAGTAATGAAACTTCAAGCTGACATTGAGAAAGAGGTACTGGTACATATCTATAAGTATCTATAGAGGGGGGAAGGAGACAGAAAGTGCAATGGATAACCCATTTCCCAATTTGGAAGGCACTGAGTGCATTTCAGGTCATTGAGAAAGCTGCCATGTAAGTACCCAATGCTAAAAATCAATCAGGCTCCTTCAGCAGCTGTGTGTTATCAGTCTTGCCCTGCAGAGCACAGATCTGAAACATTAGGCAGCCCAACAAGAAGGAGAAACTTAATTTGAGAGCAGCTGTTTTAAGACAGATACATAATGGCATTAAAAGAGGAGCACTGTGGTAAGGTGAGAACCAAACAGAATACTCATTAGGCTGAGGAAGCTTTTGGTTTTATTATTGTAACTAGAAGCAGACAGAGTACGGTCAATAGCAGCCAGAGCCTAAGTTAAAGGAGTGAGATGAGAGTATGACAATGAAGATGGCTCAGTTAAAAACTACTAATAAGAAATAGTCAGGCTGCATGGGACTTACTGGGCCTAAACTCAAATCTTTATTATACTGCAATGATTTTGGATGTTCAACAGGTAATTTAGGCCCTGCCCCCCTCCAGGTATTTGGGCACCACTTTTCACTGATGGTAGCAGAATTAAGTGTAGAGGTTTATTTGAGGATCTGGGCATAGTCCAGTTATGCTTCTGCTTTCCACTGAAGATATTAGCGCTGCTTATTTCAGGAGGACAAAATCAACTAAAAGTTATGAGGTGTTCTTCTGTTCTTTTTTTTTCAGGCTTACAGAATAGAAGTAATTTGTATTTCTATTTGCATTTTTACCCCTTGAAATAATGAATTATTTTATGAACACTGAAGGATTTGTTTTTATGTGCTGCTGGAAATGCAGGAACCTCTAAAACAGAACATGGCAGTTATTTAAGAACATGTCATAATGCTGAACAAAGACTAAATAAAGGAAACAAAGAATTGCATCTTCAATTGAAATTAATGAGGGGAGTTGAAATGTACAACAGTAATATGCATTTGAATTTAGCAAAGCCATTTAAAAACAATGTTACAGAATCTTTTCTGATGACATATGTGGCCAAGACCTTGGTTTAATATCTTATCTGAAAATATGTTTATGGTAATTTGAATGCTAAAAGGAAAACTGAAAGATAGAAAGTGCTGTGTTTCTCATCATACAACTGAATGTATAATGAATAAATGTATGAATTCCTTTTACGATAAGTACTTAACATGACTAATGATTTGTTTTTTCTCAGATTATTTTAATTTTCTCAAGGCCTACACTATAATCTTTTTATAAGAATAAGGCTAGAAGAGAGGTACTATCTACAGTAAATGCTGCATTACTTACCTGCTTCTCTTTCATAGAAACAGCAGAGAGGTTCAAAGTGTGTGGTTATTGAAGAAAGAGTTTCTATCTGTAGGTTTGGAAATGTAGCGGTCATTTTTTCTCTGTTCAGCAAACCATCATCAAGACTCTTCTGCCTGGAATGATGTTTGTTATCAACACTTGTATAGGTGGGAGCAGGCAACTTGTATTGTTAAAACTGAGCAAAACCTGAAAGACCTGACAAAGCTGAACAAATGATAATATAATGGCAAATGCAGTTCAATGTTGAGAAAGAAAAAGCAGCAGCACTGGAAAGAATAATCTGAAGTATTGTTAATTGCTGATATAATGTAGAATTATGTAACACTAGGCAGAACTGGAAATGGGATATTTAAGTATCCTATCTACTAGTCTAGTACTAATTTTCCTACTTGCCTTATTTTAAAGGAAACTGCTATCTACATGAGTATTCACAGAATACAAGGCAATCAAATCTGTCAGTTCTAGTCTTCTAAGCCATTCATTGCTTATCATGTGTGCATAGTTCATAGGAAGGCAACCTCTGTGACTTGATGTCCTTGTCTGCAAAATGCTGATAGCAATGCTCACCCAAATTATAAAACACTCATACTCAAGGAGAATAATTATATGCTAAGGGAAATTGTAAAACCAATATATTTTGATGGGCAATTTCTATGACGTATATTTTTATCTCAAATGGAAGTTTATGTGCGTTAGTTAGTACAGTGATTTAAGCCCCTGTTCATCCACTCTCTTTTTATTTAAAAATTCCTTGTTGTACATAGAAATAGCACCCATCCAGCCAAACACCCATCCTACATTCAGGAGTGTGAAAAATAGTGAAGGTATTGCTGGCTTTTGCCATAATAACAAGGCTATAAATCTTTGACTTATAAGGATAACTAACCTTTAGTAAATTAGGAAACATGAGAAACCTCAAAGATAACAACTAACAGCAACTATGAAGAAAAACATCATGAAGAAAAACATCCGAGAGAAACAAAAGAGAACTTCTCCAAAAGACCCCACAAGTGATTAACAGAAGGAAACAGATGCATAGGAGAAGGGAGTTGATGATAATCGATCCTACCAGAAGGAAACAGATGCATGGGAAAAGGGAGCTGATCCTACCAGAAGGAAACAGATGCATGGGAAAAGGGAACTGAAGATCATCGATCCTCAGAAACAATTGTCAGAAGGAAACACACAAATAGAAGAGAAAAAGGACTAATAATAATCAATCATCATAAACAATTACTCTGTCTAAAATAGTGAATACATATGCAATATTGAATGTATATAAGACATAAGACATGGTTGAAGTGTTAGCTGGTGTGCCTCTGACTTGAGTCATGCACCCAGCGCTGTGCTTTTGCTTTATTGACTTTGTCCCTATAATAAAATAAGTGCCATTTCTGTTTAAGGGATCTGGCTATTTATTACAAGGAGCATCTCTGGATTAAAATGCGTGTGTAGCAGATAATCTAAGCACACCATGAGCTGGGTCTCCTGCTGTCTCTTTGGCACACAGGGAGAACAAGAAGAGGCAGAATTCCACGTGTGGCTGACTGAGCTTGGACTTTCTTCTGATGTTTTGGCACCTCCTTAGCCAAATAAAATATATTTTGGCTCATCAATATATGTGAGAATCTGATTGGTTTTAACTGCAATTGATGGTGTGTAAGACAGAGAAGAGGAGAGACTATTTATTTAGAAGGAATATAAGCAGAATTAACAAATGGAAGAAAGAAGCAGCTGACACATTTCAGGGACTGTAACGTGTCTGTGATGCAGATGAAAAGCCCATTCCAACTCCCCTTTAAATTGTATACCATCCAAATCTATTTGTCATGAAGCAGTTTCATAGCTGAAAATGTGCTTTGATATATTTTTTATGAATCTAGCTTCTCCAGTGATAAGATAACTGATTGCAACACAGCCTTGCATTAATTATTGTACTTCTGTCTGCAGAATGATGTCCTATAAAAAGGAAAGGTGAAAAAAGAGGATGTATTCATTTTACAAAAAAAATGCCAGGTAACGAAATGTTTAAGGAATATTTTTTTCTTTACTTTCATAATACTGCAAAGGACAATCAAACAATTTAAAAAAGTTTAAAAGTGCCTTTTAAAAAAACATTTTTTTCTTGGTTTAAATGAGATATTCAGTAAAGGAGGAAAGACTTAATAATAAAAAAGAATAGGTGCCATTCAGAAAACAGTTGGAGCTGTATTTTGTTTTTTCCCACCCTGGAAAACAGTAAACAGTCAATAATAATTCAAGCCAAGTAGTATAATTTTTTAAGATGAAATTTTAATCTATTTTCATTTTTATATTTAATGTTTGTAGGAAATAAAATTATTAAAGAAGCACATATTCTATATGGAAAAAAATAGAGAATAATTCTCTTTAAAAATTAAGTTTTATGAGGTATTTTAACTATCCAGTTCATATATTCATGTAGTGTGTAGATTGTAAGGATGCAGGAGTTTTTATTTAATTATTCTCTTTAGTACTTACAAAATGCTAATTCTTGCAGTCTGTGTTAGCATCATGGTTACATCTCACAGCAATATCAACAAACTCCATCCACAATTTTTTCTTATAATACCCTATATTTCTACTGCTTTTTACTTAAACAAAAAGCTGGGACCTTACAGTTAGCCTCACAGAGGAAGACTAATACTGAACTTAATATAAGATATATACTTATTGTCTGATTTATTGTCTGATGTCTAATTATTATTCTCATCTCTTTTTGGTGCCTTACCTTAATGTTTTACTGAAATGGCAGCCAGAGTTTGGCCTTTTAATAAATATCAGTTCTTAGAGCTGTAGGATGTAAAATCCAGATACACGTGGCTTAGCAGCTCCCAATTAACTTTTTGTTGTGGTTTAGCCTCAGACAGCAACAAAGAACCACGAGGCCGCTCTCTCAACCCCCCCACTGCCGTGGGGAGAATTGGAAGAAAAAGGCAAAACTCGTGGGTTGAGACAAAGGCAGTTTAACAGAACAGCAAAGGGAATAGGAAAACAAGAACAGTAACACTGATAGAGAAGTGTACAAACGCGATTACGGTACCACTGCTCACCAACAGGACACAAGCTCGACTTCCTGCCCCCTCCCCTGGCCAGCTCCCAGCTATATACTAGGCATGATGGTATGGAATACCGGTGTCCCTGCCAGCTCCTTGGGAAAATTAACCCCATCCCCACTGGAACCAAGACACTTTCAAGGGAGCATTATATTAGTATTATAAATTTATTAGGTGAAAGACAATGTAATGTGCTCAACCATTGTAAGTAGTGTAAATATACCAGACAGCATTTGTAATAATGTGAATAATTTTTAAAGAGAGATTAGACAGTGAGTTTGCTAGTACTCATGATGAAAACTTTCCTGCTTTGTTTTATATATACAGTCAGATGCTATGTCAGTGGAATATCTTCACTTCTGTAACTTCATGTAAACAGCATGTTCCTCTCAGATCTCAGGGGTTTTGTTTCTTTAATGTGACCGTAATGTGTACTATGGTGCCTGGACTAAAAAAGACTAGCCACATAGTCCCTTTTGAAATCTTTTTAGAAGCATTTGAAGACTCCAGGGTTTCTGCTTAGCATTATAGCTACTAATAAAGCAAAAAATATGTTAACTGAGTCCAAGATACAGACATATCCAACTCTTAATCTCTAGGAGGTTGTTTCTTTCCAGGTTAATGTCTGTGCCCCATAGTCCAACTGAATAAAACAAAGATGTTTGTCTATGAAATCCCTCGCTCAGCTCTATTTCCATTACTTCCTGAGATGAAATCCCAGTTTAAAAGTATTAATTGTAAACCAGAACTAAATGGTACAGCTCTTCTGCTCTTAGCTTGTCTTCTCAGTCCATACAACATGAGATGGGAAACATGGTTTTCAGTTTATGCATCTTTCTTCTATATCCTGCACTGGAAAAATTCATGGTCCTAGTAGTCCATGAGATCAGTGAATACACAGGATAAATGTTAAGATAGTGTCTCTCAGAAGACTGGTTGTACTTGAGCATTAAGAAGCTGATAGGTCATAAGTGGGTGCTATGATCTGGTCTCTGGTATGAAGGTGTTGGCTTAAGATAGCAATTCCCTTGATAAGTGTGGGCTTTAGGACTTCCTCTTAAATGAGTGCCTTAAGAAAAGTAGACATTAATCTCCCATCTATTTTCCATTCACATACAGGTTGAAAATACCTCTGCTTATCCTACCCCAGTTAAGGATATTTTTAAACTTTTCTAAATTATCTGTACTATCCTGCTTATTCAGGATAATCTAAGGATTTCTTATTCAGCAATACCAAAAGAGAGATGTATTGACTGAAACATATGCTGGTTGGAATGCTCTGGCTTTCTCAGCAAGGCAATGTATCATACAGTTAATTAAGCCTCTGGGTCACCCTAATATCAATGGGACTAGGTATTTGTTTAAAGCAAGGCATGTGCCTAAGTAATTTGCTGAACTGAGGCCTAAAAGAAGCAGGAGAGTCATGGAAATTACTGTATGCGATTATGTTATTAAAGATAGCCTGCCACTGACTGCGCAAGAGTGGGCTGAGTTAAGGCCATCCAGAATCCTTCATATCTGAATGCTTTAGTTTTTCCTTTGTGTAGGTGGAAACCAGATTTTTACATGCCTTTATAAAGCGTCATATGATGCAAGATATAAAGGGTACAAATTGGACCGTCTTGAGAATTACAGCTACCTGCAGTATAATCCCAATATTATCTCAATAATCATTGAAAGCCTAGTCCTGAGGGTCTCTGTCAGCCAGGGCTTGCAGGATTGAGTCTTTGTACAGGGCTTTATGATGATTAATGACACTTCTCAAATGCATTAAATGCACTTGTCTTCACACCTCAATGCACAGCCAAAGCATAACATCGGTCACCAAAAGCACTCGGGCTGCTATGCATTATTATTTAATTAAACAACACAGATAATTTCCAAGACTGTTTCAAGTATAAACATGGCCTGGTATCTAAGCTCTGTTTAACCTTAGGAAGAAAGTACAAATGTTGAGGGGAATGAAATTGAAATGTGAGGAAAACAATTTATGCAAATAGTAGTTCACCTTTTTTGGTTTTCTCCTTCCAAATTTAGGTTGACAAAATCATGAGCTAAGGGAATGGTCCACCAAGCACAGTTTTTTCCTCCTCCACCCCCAGCCATGATGAGTGTGAGGACACTGATTACAGCATTTATTTTAAAAAATCCATTTGTATCCTCTCCGGAGATATACAGAGGTCTAATTAATTGCTCTGACATATCTGAGACAGAAGCCCTCTTCAGCCACAGGGAGACTTTCCCAGTAATTTAGACAATCTTCAGCTTGAAACTATTTGCTGGAAAAACTCTATGGAAGTGTGATTGTGGTAAGTAAAAACCACTCTGCTGCATAGCACCAGCACAACACCTCTGAAGCTTTGTGACTTAAACACCACCTGTGGTCTGTGCTATCCTTTTAAAAGGAGGCAAATTTACTTCTTTAATATTTTGAGGTAGTGTAATAGAAAAGACTAGATCGCTTCCTTTTGCTAATACTCTGCAGTGATGGTAGGATTGCAGAAAGTGTCTTTTTTGACTCAAAAGCAAGCAAAGTTAGGTCAGACTGGAGAGCTTTTGAAAAGCCTACTCCAAACTAGCAAAGCTATTTCATTTTCCATTCTCTGAGCCACTCCCATGCTTAGTCGTACTGCACTGTGTTTTTCAGAGGATGCCTATAAAACTCAAGTCCGAACTGATGACGAACCAGCCTATTTGGACATTCTAGACACTGCTGGACAGGTGAGTAGTTTCCCAATGTGAACTATTCAATCAGAGATAAACCCAAAGATTTTAACCTCAGATATATGGATCACAGAGCTAGAAGCCAAGCTTCCCTATTCAAACATAAAGGGAGCAGTAGCAGAATAACACTGAGTAATTAACAAAGGAGAAGATTAAAGGAGTGCTTCAGTGGTATAGCGTAACTTCAAAATCTGACCAGAAGAGACAGACAAAAAATCTGACCAGAAGAGACAGACAAATTTAATCATGTAGAAGATAAAAAGCTGTTTGTTCCTTTTTCTCTTGTATGCAGAAACATCTATCACCATCATGGAATGAATAAATAATATTGTTGGTTTGTCTTACATGTTTATCATTCCTGCTTTTCTATATATTACAGGAATCTTCTGATCTACTTGTAGATCAAGTATTTTGTTACCATTCTTCTCCTTCCCACATTATATTTAAACATCAAATACTCACCCATAGGGAAAAGATCTTAATGCCAAAAGTAACACATAGTGTACATATAATGTGTATATGCATGTGTGAGCATCAGTCAGGGAATTAAGTTTCACATACGGTAAGGCAAAAGGAGGAGTTAAATGCAAGAATTTCTTCTACCTGACTCAGTTCGTTCCCTTTCCATCTTAAAATGTTTTTAGTGTTTAATCAAAATCTTGCAGCTGGTTGATCTTTTCCTGAGGTATGCATCAGGTTCTGTTTGAATGCTTTGATAGTTTCATATTTCCATAGTGTATGTGCACCTTGTACAGGAATGAGTCAGTCAACAAGGATGGCAGATCCTTAAAACAAACAAACCAAAAAAGATTTAGGAAGTATAAGCCTGGAAACCTTGATCTCGGCTTCCCAAACATCTGAAAGCACCTTAGCTGGGCACTGCAAATGGTGGGAAAAGCAGTCTGCTGCCAGGAATTAGAATGGCATCAAGTTATACAAGTTGAATGTAGTTCAGGGGGATTGTGGCATGAGTTTTACATGTGAATGAAATATAGGCCAATTTCAAAGTGAACTCAACCCAGTTTCAGGAATCAAAAGATGCCCTGAATTATTCTTCCTTGACCCAAAATTATACAGTCTCAGCAGTTAACCAGTGACTTGCTGCTGAGTCTCTTGTGAAAGTGTTTGATTCTCCAGAAAATTTAAGATAAATTTCAAGGAATGTCTCCAAATCTGTGAATTTAATTGACCTAGAATTTATTATTATAACAGGCCAAAGAAGTTCCTTATGCATAATAGTCCTAGCATAGCTTCAGCAATGATTTGGCCGGGAAAAGAAGGAACATCATAGTTGCTACTCAATATGTCTGAAAATATCTGTACTTCTGTTGGAGAAGAGGAAGCAACATCTTTTCTTACTCAGGAAGCCTGAGCCTAGTAATTCAGCCCTATGTTGTCATTAGTACACAATCACTAGGGGAATTATATCTCCAGCTGTTTAGTCTCGAAAGGCTTTAGTGTTAGGGACCATCTGTCTTATCCTTTAATATTGTTCACTGTCTGCATCTACTTCATTCTACTCCTAAATTCACTTTAGTCCTATTTTGTAGAGTTAAAATGCTAAAAAGTAAAATACTGTCTTACCCAGAGCTGAAGAGAAATGATAAATCACAGTTTATGTGTCCAGCTTTTTGCTAATGGAAGGAGGAACAAAATCTTATACAGGATTTCTTCATCTTCATAGTTGTGTTCCTAATTTGCTGTGGAGACTTTGAGAGAGTGCAGGAGTTAAACTCTGCAAACCATAGAAGAGGGTACAGTAGGTACAGAGCTCCTTGCGTTGTGCTCCCGCTTACAGATCTGTGCAGAGAAGACGAGCTACCTGATCCTAAATTTGCATCAGTAATGCAAATATTATTTATACAAAGGAAATAAAGCAGCTTAAAATCAAAGAAAAGAATGGATGATGAATGAACAAAGAATGGATCGTGTGCTTTTATTTTGACTTGGGGAGTAATATGTTGTTGTCCTGGTTTGAGGTAAAACAGAAACAACTTTCTGTTCAGTAATTTTATTTCTTAGCTAGGCCTCTTCTAACTCTCTGAAATTAACAGCATATTGTGCAGAAAACAGTTCATTCTCAGAGTGATAAGACCAATGTTTACAGTTAATGCCAAGGAATGGTACGCAGAGAGGCTCTTGCTTAGACTTATTGCTATAACAACCAAGGTCAGCTAATTTTGTTATTTGCCCCGTTGGAGGGTCAGAAGCAGAAAAGCGTAGAGGGGTCCCACCTGCAGGGAGGAGTGGACAGGACAGGTGACCCAAAATTGACCAACAGGGGTATTCCATCCCATCTGCCCCATGCTCAGTATAAAAGCTGAGGGATCAAAGGGTCAGCTTCTCTTTTCCTTCAATGGCTGACATCTGAGGAGGACCCTGTCTGTTCATCTGCCCTTGATCCCGATCCGTGTGTTCCTGACTCCAACTCTGGAACCCAGTTCCCACCCATTGCTGAGTCCAGTCTGGGACTTCCCCAGTGCCTGCTAGTGACATCATCCTGGGAGCTTAATATGGTTTTGTATATACTGTATCTATTTCATTATTTTTCTTTTTATCTTATTATTAATATTTCATTGAAGTAGTTTAGTTCCTTCTAAACTCATAAATCTCTCTTTATCTCTCCTCCTCCTCTCCGTGCATGAGAGGCTGTGGGGGAGCATCTGTCGCCGGACATTGGCCAATTTGGCCAAAACCACGACAGTTGTAAAAACCAAGAGGAATAATTTCTTCTACTTTGATTTTTTTTCCATTTGTTTCTGCTACTAGAAACATAAAAGTTTGTGTTGTTGATAAAACAATTATAGAATCAGATATTGAGTTTCCTTCTCTTCCTAAGCCCCCACCAAAATCAAAGCCTCTATTTTTTCTTTTTTTTTTTATTAGAACAAATATTTTTAAATGGTATTTCATTTTCTGTCAACTTCTTTCAAAATGAAGAAAAAAACAAAACTGGAGAGCAACCTTCAATCCCTTTGAAAATTTTTTTTAGATCCAGGAAAAAGGAAAAAATATCCTTATGCACTGGCCTTTTAAATAGCTGAAAATATGGTGTCTTCCAATTTAAACAAAGCTCTTTTTTGCCAGTCATGTTCACTTCTTAGGAAAAATTCCACATGAAACTGTATGATTTTTACAGGATTTTTGATTTTTAATCATATAAAAAAGCTAGAACAAAACCTCATTTTTAAGGGGAGAGGGGGATTTATTGCCAATATTATGAATTTTAGCAGAACTGACAGTTGTAAGGTAAGAAAAGAAATCAGAATAATGGAAACAGTGAAAGCTGGTGAGAACAATAGTAAAGAAAGAATGAAGAGTTTTAAGTTTTGTTTCAAGAAGGGACCAAATTATCCATAATATTAGAGGCCCATGGCATGTAATGACCACGTATTGAAATGTGCTGCAGAGTATTTGGAGCAAGCAGAGACCTGTGGCTGTAGCACCACACTCTGCAAATAAATCACCCACACACACTCTACAGACTGGACATAGCTATTCTACCTCAAGATCCAAGCTGAACTGATACAAGAAAATATCTGCTTTAAATTTCCCCATTCTTCCAGTGCAGACTGTCATCACTGAAACATGTTTCAGTGTTTCTCTGCTAGGAAGCTCTTCTCACTTTCCTACACCCCTGTTTTTCAGAAACTGTCCATTCTAAGTATCCTACATTTAGCTGCTTGTCTTTGCAGATGTCTTTGAATTTGTTGCCTTTATATCTGCACTACACACCTCCAGAATAAATCAAGACCTAATCCAACTCCCATTGAAGTCAACAGTTACAATAGCCTCTTTCCTCATAGAGGGCTTAATGCCACTCTCACTGAAGTTCAAAATTAAATCCTACTGTGACTTTGGTGACTCAGGGTGAAAATCCAAAGCGCCCAGTTATGCTGGTGATGGTGTGCTCTGATGGTACCTCACCGAGCTTCATGTTAAAGCAGAGATGATGTTACAGCTGCTAAATCACGTAGTGGATATCTCATTTCTCTCTGAGTGTCCTTGCACTCATAAATACTTCATCATCAACTTTGAATAATGACTTTAATCACTTCAGAAGATCAAGGAGCTAAAATTGTAATGTGCCACATGCTTCTCTCTGTCCCTTAAGACTGGGAAAAGTGTTGGCGGGGAGGTAGTTCCTGGAGTTTCCCTTTTCTTATCCAATGTGTCATCAACCTCATGTGCTTTTACATATATTTGATTTAAACTTCTGTAAACTCTTTGACTTCCAGGAAACTTGTGGGTGCAAACGGAAGGACATTCAGACCTCAAGTCCTTTATACTGTGTTCAATTCCCTTCATAATTATTCTCAGACACTGACAACCCCCATCTACTCCAACCGTGTACAAAAAGCCTCCACACATTTATAGAAACCGTCTATTCTCTCATTTACGATTTTTCACTCTCTCTTCAAACTTAAAAATATGTTGCTACTTCTGGAGCAAACGAATTCCTCCTCATGGAGCATACACAGCAGTTATCTCTCCTGCTGTATTTATAAACTGCTGACTGACACAGGAGCTTTTATTCTTGCCACAGCTTTCCTCCCAGTGACACGTTACCCAACCTCCCTGTTTAGACCTCACACCAAACGTTAAAAGAGCATCAGACAGCATTCCCATCACCGAAAAACAATCATTTGAGATGACCCTATGTAGAAAATGTAAACTTGTTTTAAGACATGAAGCAGGCAAATATGCAGAAAAATGGATTTCTGTACCTGTCAGTGAGACAGTACATTGCAAAATTATTGCACCAATTTTTGCTTGTTAAAATGTGAGATTTTTATGATAAACTTAGTGTACCAGTATATTTCCCAGGTGTGAGTCAGAGACTTGAAAAATTGGCCTTAAAATATGATGACATGCCATTTCAGGGAGATTTTCCTTTGTCTGGAGCTGTGTGCACATGAATTAATTTCCGGGCAGACACTTTTCAAACTGACAATAACAGTGCGCTCTGTAGTGAGATCCATCTTTCAAATAGCTAGCAAATCATAGGACATGTTTATCCTGCCAACCTCCAGGACTATGATTTTTGCTCCCTGCTTCAAGCTTTGAAGAAGAACCATATTAGTCCCAAGAGCCCTTCAGATAAACACACTTTCTCAGACTAAACACTATAGTCTGATGACTCAGGCTGTTATCTGAGATGCTTCTGCTTATTATCTAAACATACTGCTCTAATCCTGAATCAATGGAAGTCGAATGTCAAACTACACTACTATAGCTTATCTCAAGGAAATGCAAAATGCCTTTTTGACAGTAATTATATTTTAATGGTCCTTTACAGCATGTTCTTTTAACGGGAAAATAATTTTAGTGCACTTTCTGCTAGGTACTGTAGTGAGTAAATGAAATCCATTTTATTTTTAAAGCACAGTGGTATTGAACTAAGTAGCAACCATTAACACAGTGTATTAGGTGAAGATCATTAATTTTATTTTCTTTATGTGTTGTTGTTTCTCATAGCACTGAAAATCTGGTGGATTC
Source organism: Rissa tridactyla (assembly GCF_028500815.1). Classification (NCBI taxonomy): domain Eukaryota; kingdom Metazoa; phylum Chordata; class Aves; order Charadriiformes; family Laridae; genus Rissa; species Rissa tridactyla. The sequence goes on from NC_071496.1 coordinate 11,942,611, forward strand.
TCAAGACAAGCTGTTCTGTACTTTCTAGGGAGAACTGAAATCTCTCCCATGATCAACTCATTTTATTTGGGAATGGACAGATTTTGAAGAAATTTCATTTGGCACAGATGTGGAGTGAAAAAACAGTTACAGTAAATCATAGCTGAAATTGCAGATTTGACTCCAATTTTCTTCAAATTATGGACAAAATATTCTTTGGCTTCAGTGGGAAAAGATCTAGGCATATACTGTCAAAAAAAAGAGCATATTAGTTCAGCAAGAACAGGCAGCTAACAACTAAGATTCACGACTTCCTTTCCCATCCCTGTCAATGAATGAATCACGGTTCAATAAAGGATGAATCAGTTTGTATTTCTAGGTCTCCATTTATCTTTCTGACAAACAGGTGCAATAAGAGGCTGCAGAGAGCAGGAATTTAGGATGAACATGAGGGTTGACTGAGTCTAGTGATACTGCTCTCCTACCCCTCGCTATCATTCCACTTCAGTAAAGTCAATGCTAGTGGTTCCATATTGCAGGTAGAAGAATACTTCCCAGTGTTGTCTGTTCTATTTCAATAAATTATTTTATTCCCTTGAAATGCTTTCCCTCTTGCTATTCTTTTGTCTTTCTTTAACTAAGAACTTCCAAAAATAAGTATACATTGATACTGCTGAATGATTTATGACTTTAAAAAAAAAATAAGAATCACACAATCACAGAATGATAGGGTTTGGAAGGGACCTCTGGGGATCATCTAGTCCAACCCCCCTGCCAGAGCAGGGTCACCTAGAACAGGTTGCAAAGGAACGCATCCAGGCGGGTTTTGAATGTCTCCAGAGAAGGAGACTCCACCACCTCTCTGGGCAGCCTGTTCCAGTGCTCTGCCACCCTCAAAGTAAAGAAGTGCCTCCTCATGTTTAGGTGGAACTTCCTATGCTCAAGTTTGTGCCCGTTACCTCTTGTCCTGTGGCTGGGCACCACTGAAAAGAGCCTGGCCCCATCCTCCTGACACCCACCCTTTAAGTATTTATAAGCGTTGATAAGGTCACCCCTCAGACGTCTTTTTTCCAGACTGAAGAGACCCAAATCCCTCAGCCTTTCTTCATAAGAGAGGTGTTCCAGTCCCCTAATCATCTTGGTAGCCCTTTGCTGCACCCTCTCCAGCAGTTCCCGGTCCCTCTTGAACTGGGGAGCCCAGAACTGGACACAGGACTCCAGATGCAGCCTCACCAAGGCAGAGTAGAGGGGGAGGATGACCTCCCTCGACCTGCTGGCCACACTCTTCTTGATGCACCCCAGGAGGCCATTGGCCTTCTTGGCCACGAGGGCACATTGCTGCCTCATGGTCATCCTGGTGTCCACCAGGACTCCCAGGTCTCTTTCCACAGAGCTGCTCTCCAGCAGGTCAGCCCCCAACCTGTACTGGTGCATGGGGTTATTCCTCCCCAGGTGCAGCACCCTACACTTGCCCTTGTTGAATTTCATAAGGTTCCTCTCTGCCCAACTGTCCAGCCTGTCCAGGTCTCTCTGTATGGTGGCACAGGATATATTTCAGATATGTATTTTTCTTACTTCCATAAGAGAAAGCTTGCATAGCTTGCACAGATGTTTGTGCCTGCTTTTATTTTGTGCCTAATGGCTAAGGACAATAAATTGTTGCCACGGGAGTACCATGTCATTATCAGAGCAGCGGGATGATGTGCAACAAACCATGCCAGGGAGCAAACCTTTCTTTTAAAAAGACAAAACACAAAAGCTTAGCAGTAGCTGTGTTGGCTGTACCTGCATAAGAAATCACAGAATCATACAATGGTTTGGGTTGGAAGGGACCTCAAAGATCATCTAGTTCCAACCCCCCTGCCCTGGGCAGGGACACCTCCCACTAGACCAGGTTGCTTAAAGCCCCATCCAGCCTGGCCTTGAACACTTCCAGGGATGGGGCATCCACCACCTCTCTGGGCAACCTGTATCCACTGAGTGGTTCATCCATCAAATCCATGCCCCTCCAATTTAGAGACCAGGATGTCATGCGGGACAGTGTCAAATGCTTTGCATAAGTCCAGGTAGATGACATCTGCTGCTCTCCCCTTATTCACGAATGCTCTAACACCATTGTAAAAGGCCACCAGATTTGTCAGGCATGACTTGCCCTTGGTGAAGCCATGTCACCAATCACCTCCTTATTTTCCATGTGCCTTAGGAGAGTTTCCAGGAGGATCTGCTCCATCATCTTGCCGGGCACAGAGGTGAGACTGACCAGACTGTAGTTCCCCGGGTCTTCCTTTTTTCCCTTTTTAAAATGGGGGTTATGTTTCCTCTTTTCCAGTCAGTGGGGACTTCACCAGACTGCCATGAATTTTGGTGGATAAGGAACTGTCTAGATGGCCACACTCAAAGGGTTGCGGTCAACGGCTCAATGTCCAAGTGTAAACCAGTGACAAGTGTCGTTCCTCAGGGGTCAGTACTGGGACCAGTGCTGTTTAACATCTTTGTCAGAGACATGGACAGGGGGATTGAGTGCACCCTCAGCAAGTTTCTCGATGACACCAAGCTGTGTGACACGGTCGACACGCTGGAGGGAAGGGATGCCATCCAGAGGGACCTGGATGAGCTGGAGAGGTGGGCCTGTGCGAACCTCATGAAGTTCAACCAGGCCAAGTTCATGGTCCTGCACCTGGATCATGGCAATCCCACATGCAGAAATACAGGTTGGGCAGAGAATGGCTGAAGAGTAGCCCTGAGGAGGAGGACTTGGGGGTGCTGGTGGATGAGAAGCTCAACATGAGCAGGCAATGCGACCTTGCAGCCCAGAAAGCCAACTGCATCCTGGGCTGCATGAAAAGAAGCATGGCCAGCAGGTCGAGGGAGGTGATTCTGCCCCTCTACTCTGCTCTGGTGAGACCCCACCTGGAGTACTGTGTCCAGCTCTGGAGTCCTCAGCACAAGAAGGAGATGGACCTGTTGGATTGGGTCCAGAGGAGGGCCACGAAGATGATCAGAGGGCTGGAGCACCTCTGCTATGAGGACAGGCTGAGAGAGTTGGGATTGTTCAGCCTGGAGAAGAGAAAGCTCCGAGGAGACCTTATAGCGGCCCTCCAGTACCTAAAGGGGGCCTATAGGAGAGATGGGGAGGGTCTCTTTATCAGGGCATGTAGCAATAGGGCAAGGGGTAATGTCTTCAAACTGAAAGAGGGTAGATTTAGATATTTAGATTAGATATTAGGAGAAATTCTTTACTGTGAGGGTGGTGAGGCACTGGAACAGGTTGCCCAGGGAAGTTGTGGAGGGTCCATCCCTTGAAGCGTTCAAAGCCAGGCTGGATGGGACTTAGAGCCACCTGGTCTAGTGGGAGGTGTCCCTGCCCATGGCAGGGGGGTTGGAACTAGATATTCTTTAAGGTCCCTTCCAACCCAAACCATTCTATTATTCTGTGATTGTATGTTGTGGAATTTTTAAGGTAAGCACATTTGTTATGGAAGTCCCCATGAAAGAAATTATATGCAAGCCAGAGTATAATTTGCAGTCATTTATCAGAGCAATGAGGTGTCTGATTCCATAGCCTCCTGCTTCCCTTCTGCAAGGCTGTATAAGCCTCACTGGGAATGATGGCAAGTCTGCAATCTCTATATAAGCTGACAAGAGCTTATTTAAATCCCTGGCGAGCCCTTGCTTGCAGCTGCAGTCATTACCTCTTCACTAGTGGGTTGTCTTTATTTTTTCCTCTGCTGTTTAATAAAATGTAATTACCGAGCTATTAATTCTTTCCCTTTACAATTTATGATGCATTTGTGATAAAAAATGAAAATTGGCTTTATTCTTTTTTGTATACCAATGAGGAGGGGGGAAAAGTAAAAGTACAGAGTAAACCAAATGCAGTTGGGGGGTTTAGAGGTAGTTAACAGTGAAGATTGCTTCAGTGCTTGCATTTATGAGAAAATTGCTAAGGTGTCTATCCCTAAGAGAGAAACCATTAGCATTATTATGAAAGAAACAGATAGTTCTCTGAGTTAGAGAGTATAGCACCAAGGCATTTTTACTGGCGTTGTGGAGAATTGATATGGTGATTTCATTCATATTTTGGGGTCAATGAAAAATAGATATCATCTCCCAGGTGATGGACTGCATATTTTAATTACTGCATATGAAAAACCATCTTTGGAAGAGCAGAATTAATAAAGTTAACAAAAGCACAGTTGCAGCAAACTGGCAAATATATTATCAACTGAAGGCAGGAGGGCAATTAGAGTGGGAACATTGGCAACATCGGCAACATCGGCAACATCAGTGCAGAGAAGCAACTTCTGGAGGGAGGGTCTGAGTGCCAGTTTAGGTTATTTAGTAGTTCCTTAGTGAGAAAGAAGGGTCGTTATGTGATGCTGTTTTTTGAAGTCCCGAGTTGTTTTATTGGAAGGTCTCATTTGTATTGTTTTCCTTATTTATTTTTCTTTACTTATTTTTTTTCTACCAGGCTAATATGGTTCAATTTTACTTTATAAGCCAGCCATGATGCAGAACAGTGCGTGAATACAGAATAGGAAGTGCATACAAAATGTTCTGCAATTAGCGAATGTGGCAGTGCAATAGTGATCCATCAGTGTTCAGGGTGCGAAGGAACATCTACACCTGCCTTTCATGAGTCTTAATCCTGCATGGTCTGTGACTGTGAGCAATACCAGGTACGATGGGAAGAAATATCATAGCTGAAAAGAGAAGGGGAACCTGAACCTTTAAACCCACATGTGGGAAATGACATAAATTCACAAGTGATGAAAACAGATTGTGTCCAACAATTATTTAAAGAAGTCAGTAATCAAACTAACTTCACAAACTGGTGATTTTCAGAAATGGTGAAAATTTAGACATACCAGTTCAAAGTCTCAGACTCATCTGAACTAAAATGAGACTAATGTCCTCATGAATTAACCTGATATAGTAACTCAGATTAAGAAATGAAAGTCTTTATTTTTAATTAATTCATTCTTTATATTCAGGACTTAGGAGGTTCATAAAGTCTCTCCAGTAGTCAGAGATTAAAGATGTATTAACCAGTGTGAAGGAATCTATCTCTTTCCATGCAAATACATTAGTCTTCATAAAGAATCCTGAACTAAGGTCTAGTGTAATCCCAGCTCCTGTCTGGGACTGAAGACCTGTTTCTAGAGGGAGCAGGCTGATGCTGAAGAACATAAGTGTGGGGGAAGGGTAGGAGAGGGAAACTATTTTAGAAAGTTTTTGGCCAAAATTTAGTGAAAATTAGGGATTATGCTTGCATTTCATGTTCAGTGTGAGTCTAATCATGTTTCTTAAATTGCCAACCATCCATTCAGTTTGCTCACTCAGCTTGGACTATTTTCTTGCCCATAGGCAAGCTCTTGAGGTGCTCCCTGTCATTCAGTCTGCCTAGGTGAGCTTAGCTCCTCCATTTCCAGAGTGTACACTGACCTCCAGAAAACCCTGGAAATTAGGAGCTAAGAAGTAATGCTGCTATTTGTTACAAAAGTGAAAATTATACCTGTGTTTTCCAGCAAAAATCACCTGTCATGAATATTCTCCTTCTTCCTGCCTGTTTCCCTTTCCAGGTAAATAAATTAGCTTAAACAGGGGGAGGAGTGGCCAGATAAATAGGCATTGATTTCAGTAGAGTTGATATTGTTGCTGCTGGTTGTCATCTAAATTACAGATTAATTTCAGTATCTGTTTCAGCTTTTTACTTGTACATTCCCAGAGTTAAGAAAAGGCTACTGGTTTTGTACAACGTGGAGTTCACAATATTGCCTTGGAAGGCTGTCAGATTAAGTTCAGAAAGACATTAGTCTGCTAGGAACATGGACTGCATCTTTTATGTTATCTTTATACTGTTTCTTCCCATCATCAGTGATGTGCATTTTGTTCCCAGTACAAATTCACAGAAGGAAAGGGATATTGCTGTTTTATAACAGAAGCAAGGATTCCTTCCTGTAATTATAAGGCATGAGACACTGACTGATCATTAATGAAGAGACTGATTATAATAATAATCCACTTCCAGTGCAGGTTTATGGGCTAATTCTCATTTATACTAATCCCATTTTGAACTGCTCCTGGATCATTACTAGAGCAGGCAAAAAGGGTTATGAGAGGGGTTTGATGTACAACCAGAACAGTGTAGAGACTTGACACAGAGAAGAATCAATCCCTGTCCTGACACCATTTCCCACTGCTGAGTGAAAAATCCTCTATGGCTTTAGGCACTAGATGTTATATCCTTTTGGCCTTTTGAACTCTGTTGGAAATAAAACAGCCTTGTAGAAACTAAATTAAAAGTTTAAAATGAAGAGGAGGACAAGCCTTATCATCCAAATGCATGAAGAACATGACTGGGCAGGGGCTGTGGTTGATATTGTGGACCTCAGAGGCTGGGATTGGTATTTAGTCTCTGTTGAGGTAGTGAGAGAGGTACAAAGGAAAATCATCCCTGGTATCTTAAACACTTCTCTGAGGATGGGTTGAATTACTCTCTGGAGTCGATCATCTCTCTCTCCTGACTGTACAGAGAGAGACTTGGAGACTAATGTAGAATAGGTGACTACCTCTTCAGTGGCAGAAACCAGATGAAACAAAGCCCATCCTTTGCATCTAGATTATTAGTGGTATTATGGTGGTTATAAAATACAATATCTACCCAACTTCCCATATGGATGCTTTCTCGTTTGAAATGTAACTGCTGCAGGTTTCTTGCTGCTTGCTTTTACAAATAAGCTTTTAAAAGCTACTTGCTTTTACCACCCACCCCCCAAAGACTAAAAAATTAGCGAAAACCAAATAATTGTCACAGCACTTCTCATCAGTGTACTTTCCTTAGGTAATTCTATTTCAGGAGGTAAAAGCAAAGCAAAGCACACTTTATAACAAGGAGTGCCAGGTGAATGATATGTAATCCCAGTGAAGTCAACTGTGATGTTTATGTGTGTAAGGGAATTTATTCACAGAGAGATATGAGGGTTGCACTTTGGCTTTAAAAAAATAATTTGCTGATAAAAAATAATCTTTGACCATATTGGCAAAAAACTTTCCTGAGATAGAAGAAATTCTCAACTTCTTTGTAACCAAAAATTCTGATTTTTTTTGAAGCGAATAATGCATTTTCACATATTTCTTTTATGTTGTATAGTCTTTACTTTTGATTTTCTCACTCACTATTTGAAAGATTCCCCCCCCGAGTTTCCTGTGTCCTTTTTGTTCATTTTACTCTTGTTTGTTCATTGTCACAGATGAACATTATCCTGCCTGTTTCCAAGAACATACCCCTCCTCCCCCAGTGATCACTATAAATGTAAAAGAAACCCATTCATAATAAGAATGACCCCCTGTGGTAATCAGGGAGACAGCTTTGATTAAGAACATATGTTAGCAGATTCCCGGTTCTAAAGTCAAGCAGAACATAAGACAAGAAGATATGGAAAGTGGCATTTCTCAAACTGTGAGGCTGGCCTCCCCAGGGAGACTCTGACCTCTTCCAGACAGACAAGCCAAGATCATAAAAAAAGAACAGACATCAAAATGTGTGAAGTGTGTGTGTAGTTTGAAAAACATGACACCTTTGTTTCTGAGGTGCTGCATCCTTAAATTTCTAAGCACTACACTTCTGAGGGGTGTGGAGAAGAACTGCACATCTAAGCATTGTACTGTGTTTACTCCTCAAACAGGTCACCACACAATGAAAAAGAAGGGACAGACATGGTGACCCCCTGCTCATTGCCTATGTCCTTTTTTTTGTTAGTTCTCTTCCCCCCCTTTTTCTCTTATCCTTTTGGGGCTGACAAGGCTATCTATTAGCAATGAGTAACATGGGGATTCAGGAGAATTGGCTTCAGTTTTGAGTTCTGCTGGTGTAAAATGGTGATGTGGAAGAGGTTGCTTCTTAACAATTTCTATTCTGAGTTGGATAAAAGCTTTTCTAGCCCAGCACTCTTTCTCCATCATTGTTCAGGAGGAAATACTTAGGAAACTAATAGTAAAGAACCAGGCTTGGCTTTGGTGAACTTTGTGGTACACCTTCCTAGATTTTTTCAGTTAACAAGGTAAGGTTGTCCTGAGCTAAACATTAGATCCAGACTGTTCTTTTTCATAGCAACCCATAAACTAATCCTTCATAGGGATCTAGGTACCTAAGTATAGTCTATCTGACTTTGCTGCTCAATGCCTTTGTTTCCTCTTCTGGAGACATTAGGATACTGATCTTATTTGGAAAGGATTCTAATCTCTAATAAAAAAAAAGAAAACATACAAGTTCTATTTATATTTCTATGAAAAAATATGAATTTTAAAACTAATTAAAAATATTGCTCTTTATTAAAAGCTTTCTCTTGCTCGTTATGAAAAGTGGGATAAAAGAGGATAATTCAAGATGACAGAGAGAAAACAGAGGTTTCTTTGCTTAGTTGTTCTTCTAAAAGCTAATAGAAAAAGCAGGCATATACAGAAGGATGAAATATGGAAACAGGGATACCAAGGAACAGTATGGAAGTATTTCTTGGGCATGAATGGATTGGATTATGAAATACAAAGTGTAGCTAGAGTTGAAACTTTTGAGAGATGTAAAAGGCAAAGAGATAGGTTTCTACAGGTACATTGGCAACTAAACACTAAATGAAGACCAGGAAAAATGTGGGGCTGCTGCTGAAACGAGTGAGTGGCCTAACGATGAGGAACATGGAAAGGACTAACACACTTAGGACTTTCTCTATCCTAGCCTTTACAGGCAAGCTGTGCTTTTATGCCTCCCAGGTCTTTATGACTGACAGGAAAGTTTGAGGAAGAGATACACTACCCTTAGTAGAGGGGGGTCAACAAGGGACAAGTTAGTTAAGCTGGGTGCATGCAGTTCGATACAACAGGATGGGATGCATCTGACCATGTTGAGGGAGCTGCTCTATGTCATTGTGAGGCCATTCTGTTATCTTTGAAAAACTAATGTGACATCTACTTAGGAGCAATATAATCATTGAGAGATTTTCTTCCTAACTTTCTTCAATGACAGGTAGACATATATAATCGTATGAGGATTAGTATCATGTTTTTATAATGGAAAAAAAGGAAAAAGTTATGCTGCCTTATTTCAACTTTTAGAGAAGTTTTATTTTGTTTCTATCCAGACTTGATGCTTGTTCTCAACTATAACATCTCTCCCAAGAAGAATGGTGATTTTGTTTCAAAAGATTTCTTACCACAGTTATCAGTTAAGTCTTAGTCATAATACACAAGAGAGTATTAGAGACTGATGTCAAGCTGCAAAGTGCTATAAGCATGACAAATCTTCCCTTCAATTCTTAGAATTTATTTCCTTTTGAGGAGGTGTGATTTCCCTCTCTCTCTTCCCTTTGGCATTTACTGACTGGGGAATGTTTCATATTTTCCCCTTATTGAGTAGCAAATAGCATCTAGTAGTATTCCTGAATAATTTTTTAAAACACCACTTTTACAGCAGGAAACAATTAAAGAAGATATTAGCGTGCCAGCTGCACAGATACACTGTTGCTTAATTTATAAGAGAACCAGGCAAAATATAAAATTAAAACCACTGAAAAATCTGTAAAACCTTTGAGTCTATTTCCATCTACCTCTGAACATCCACAAAACCCAGGTGAACTTGGATTTTGGTTCTGCTTACTGTAGAGATACATGTAAACTGTGAAATCTGGAGTAGGACTTGAATGAGAAAATGAACAGAGAGATTTAATTACATCTTTTGTCTTGTCTATATAATATGCATACTTTATTGTAAGGCTTATAGTATGTTTATTGGAAATTGTATTTATTCTTTTTTTTAGTATACATTATTATGTTGGGGTTCTCGGTAAACAGAGGAAAACAAACACACACTTTTTTTCAAATCCAAGAAAAGGCTTGTTTATGTTTGACCTTGGAGTCCTTGGCTCTGTAATGAGCAATCATGCAAAGAGGAAAAAGCTGAGAAGTGAAAGTGAACATCAAAAAATAAGAATGGAAATGACTGAGTTAACAACAGAAAACCAAGTGGATGTCCCCAATCCAGTTCACGTAGAATAATTAATGCCTCTGAAAATGGATCACTGCAAACATGACACTAAAGTATTTTGGCTGTTTAGTCTAATACATCAGCAGCAATAACATGTCATAATAAAAAATTGCAGAAGTAAATTAAATTCATTCATATCCTTAAAGTCATAATTATGCCCAGGCATGAACCAGAACACATAGGTAAATGACTCTGACTCAAGAATGGCAAAAACTGAGCATTTTGTCCCTTTGGAATGTTTCAGTGTGTAAAATTAGAAACCCAGAGTCTCCTGGTAGTCAAGGAAAGCCATTAAGCATTCCTAGGCATTGATCCTGGGAGTCCTCATGCTGCAGGAAGTCACTTACTGTGAGTAACTTAAACAGGGATATGTGACCTAATTCCTTCTTAGTTTGCCATAAATGGCTATAAATGAGCGTACAAAGTTCTGAGCATTTCCTAGATGTGGATCAACTCACTAAGCAGAGATCATTCTTTGTAAAAGGCTGTGCAGAATAATCATACAGTGTTACAGTAGTTGATTTATGAAATCTCTGACTTGGAAAGACAGGTCATCTGGGCTGGCATTTAGGTTCCATACCAAAACATCTACTTTTAGGTGTCTACATGGGAGCTAGCAGCTCCATTCAGTTGTATAAATGTTCAGCTCACTCTAAAACCAAAAATAGATTAAAAAAAAATTAGATAACTAAAGAGATAACTATTTTTCATCAGCAGAAGCAATCTGTAGTCCTTTAATTGCATTGACTAGTTTACCATTATCTATGATGGGAGCTTAGATAGTGGCCTGCAGCTACAAATAGACAGCTAAATTCAGGAGCCTTAATCCACAAGTTTAACTCCACATAAGGTTCCCATTGTCTGCTGGACAAGGGATCCTGGCCTTGTTCAGCTCCTCCTACAAAGGAGACTATCCTACTAACCATGGTGCAGAACAGTTCTAGGTGACTGATGCAAAGAGAAGAAAGTCATGGGCACAGGGGAGTGGGGAGAGACCCTTGTTCTGGCAGGAAAGCTTAGGATCTGAGGGTGAGTAAGGGACAAGGAGTGTCTCTGTGTTTAGTCATTAACACTCCCTGCCCATAACTTGGAGACCTTGGGTATGGTCTTCAGCTTGGTATTGCATTGTTTATTAATCCAGTGGCTATCTAATGGAGATAGCAGGCAAAGACCTGGGAACAGAGACAGATTTCCAGGCATTGTCTCGCCTGAAACAACAGAGCGTAGAATCCTTTTTGGTTGATATCTTCTCTGTTTCTCCCCACTGCTGCCCTACTTCTTACACATCCAGTTTCAAGACAACGAGACAGAATATGGCCTGAGCCACTCTATGCTGTAGCTCACTAGTTAATAAACTCTCCTGGGATGCCAGTGGTGATAGTTTAGAGATTTTGAAATTTCAAGTAAGTCTCAAAGCAGAATCCTACCCTTAAATTGCCTATTAGTCTGCTATTTTGGAGCTTACTCTATGAACTTTTTCCTGTAGCAGGTGAAACATTTTGAATGATATATAGGAAAGCCCTTGGGTAAAAGATACATCATGAATAAATGATAATAGTCAACATGAAAGTCTATTCACAGGAAGTATTATCCATCAACATGAGTGACTATTGAGAGAGATTTAAGGCTGAGACTTCTAAAAGAGCATAAGCAATCCATTTCCCTTCAATTTTCAGCAAGAACTGAGGATATATATATAACCTAAACTGTTTTAAAAATCCTAGCCTAAATTCTTAACAGAGTAAAAAATACAGGACTTGATATTTCATCCTGCTGCTCATAGAAATGGTCCAATGTTGATATGTGTCTTCCTTGCTTTATCAGACCTTCCTGCACCTTAATATCTCTGTAGAACTGATTCTGTCAGGAGGATTCTGATCCTGACCGACTGTTGCCATGGTATTGGGTTATTCTGGGCTATGATCAAGAAGAGCAAACAAACTTGAAAGAGAAACTGCCTTTAAAACATATTTTCAAGCCACAGTGCCTGAGACTAGTTTTGGAAAACTAAATCTTGATTTTTTGTATGATGCGGCACTTGTTAAACACTTCTAAAAAAACATACCGATAACCAGAAGTGTTCCTGTGACAATAAATATATACACAAATAGAGGAAAATTCAGGAGGAGAAAACAGGGCCAATTCTCACACTATTTGAAATTGTTGATTTTCATTTAATGGTATATCCCACACTGAACTGAAACTCCCAGCTTCTCTGAGAGCATTTGAAAGAGCAAAACTTTGCAGATTAGATTCCTGTTTTACTAGGCATTATTCCAAAGCTGGTGGGAGTCAATGAATGTCTTTTTGAAATTAATGAGCTTTTGAATTGAGTGCATAATAAGGAGTTTGTACCTGTCTCCCATCCCTAGATAGTAATATAGCTCTTCTTTTACACCTGTTAGTATTCATTCAATTGCAAGTCATCTATGTGTACCAAAAGTGCTGCAGAAGGTTCTAGAAATACATGAGACAGTACTTTCTGTATGCAAAAGTTCATATTCTTAGAGGACAGAGTTCCCTTGATGGGAAAAGGAAAAAAAAAGATCCTAAGAGAAATCCTGGTGATGTGTTATCCAGGATGATGACCCCAGAAGGATGGAAGGATGCACAGGTTTCAGCAAACAGTATTTAAAACAGTAAACCAAGCAATGTGAAATTATGTAGGGAATGGGGGAAGTTTTCAGCAAGTTCATTATTTACAGATAGAAAATTTTGTTTGCCAAATTACTGAGCATGTTCCTCCTATTCCACAGGCAGAATTCACAGCCATGAGGGACCAATACGCGCAAGGTGGAGAAGGCTTCATTATCTGCTATTCCAGCACAGACCACCAATCCTTTCAAGAAGCTGCTGAGTTTAAGGAACTCATTTATCGTGTCCGGCACACTGTCCTGGTTCCAGCGGGAATAGGGTTAATTCTCCCCAGGACAGGTATTCCATGCCGTGTGAGCCAGGCCCGCCCTGACCTGCCGGGGGAGGGGACAGGAAGTCACCGCTTGGAGAGGGCTGGGGCGTCCCGGCTCCGGTTGGTGAGCGGCGGTTCCGTAATCGTGTTTGTATATTCCTCTATCTGTGTTATTGTTGTTGTTTTCTTGTTCCCTTTGCTGTTCTGTTAAACTGCCTTTGTCTCAACCCAAGAGTTTTGCCTTTTTCTTCTGATTCTTCCCGTATTGGGAAGGCCCGAGTGAGCGGCACGTGGTTCTTTGTTGCCATCTGAGGCTAAACCACGACACACACCTATGACACCCCCTTGGTGCTGGTGGGAAACAAAATAGATCTTGAAGAGTTCAGACAGGTAAGCAACTTCTTTGCTGTTTTTGGCTTGGTTTTCCTTGGCTACCTCAGGGATTTCTGTAGCATATGTTGTACAGTACTACTGAGAATTTTTAGCACAAGATGAGGTTTAATCAAGGAGCAACACGTTAGAATTGGTGAATAAATTAAGGATTTAGCAGTACTTTTCATTCATATTTTATGGATCTTAAAGTGACATTGGACAATCACATCCAAATGTTCTTTGTTTTTACTTGAAAAGGAATCCCACTGTTTTTGTTGGAAGTTATATATATGTTCAACATAGAAATATGTTCAGTATAGAAAAAGATTCAGTCAGGATCTTCGTGGCAAAAAACCTGTTTTTTTCCGAAGTTACCAGTCATTAAATACAGGGTTTTTTTTTCAAAAATGTACTACATTTAACTAAAGGTTACTCAAACTCAGACTGAAAAAAAATCTAGTTAAAATAGAGAAATACATATGAGATTATCTTTGCGTGAAAAGCCAGTGGCTGTGTTATTAGAGTGTTCAGATAAGATAGGGACATGCAAGACTCGAATTCACTTGGATTTGTATCCAAGATTTGAGCCGACACCGCCCATAGAGCAGTAGATTTCTTTGACTATGAGGGCATTGACAGTGGTTCTCTCAAAGTCTTTAGTAGTCTTTGCTCACTCTTTTCCTTTTGCTTCCTCTCTGCGTCCACCTTACTGTTTGTATTGATATGTGTGTGTGTGCGTGTTGTGAGAAATAAGTTCCGGTCCGAATGAAATAGGCTCAGGCAGAATCCTCTGTGAAGCACATTTTTATTCACGTTCTTGCAAGAGCGGGTGACCTAGCAAGTAGGCACACTTCCAGTTCTTGAAACACACCTTTTTATTCCCTAATCCCAGATGAATTTTTCCCTCCCCTGTTTCCCATTGGTTAGGTACTCCAGGGTTCACAGTCTGTCCGAGGCACCTGAAATTCTTCCCGGATGTCCTGCCTCTGTTTACTTCTCTTTATGCTACACCTAAAGGGATTGTCTGACTAGTTTATTTCTTTCCTTTTTGGTAAAAGATTGCTCAATGTCATTAGCCCTGGTTAAATGTTTGACTACCCTTCTAGACACTAATCCAGTAGGAATCAGTTTGTCCTTTTGTCTGTGTGATAAGAGATGTTCTACAAGCCTTTGCTGGAGCCTCTTTGCCCTAGTCATTGCCTTATCATGCCACCTCTGATGGAAATGGCTTTTCTCCTCTGCAAAAGCAATACCTGCCTTTCTTACAACTTCCCCCTTTCCTTTTTCATAATCTTATTGTCTTTTGCATTTCTAGGGCATGGTTCCGTGAGGCCTCTAGGGCCGACAGCATGATGTTGCATTCTTCTTGAGAGTTTTTATTTTCTTCTAGATGAAGCATTTTTCTAGGGTATGGGGGAGGGGTCTAATTCCATTCGTTTCGTTAGGGCAGTTTCAATTAATCGTTGAACTAATCCTCGCACACAGGGAATGATACAGCATCCTGCAGCCACTAACATTCCCGCTACCATTATAAGAGAAGTCAATATTGATACCACCATACCTTTCTGTTTCCCAAACCAGGAATCCAGCCAACCTGTCAGTGAGGTGTCTATTCCAGAGCTCTCAGCTAACTCATCAGCTAGAGTGGTGAGCCCTTGAAGGGCTTTAGTTATAGTATCATCTGGAGCTGTGTTGTTGGGGATGAAGGTACAGCACCGATTCCCTAACATTACACACACACCTCCCTTCTCTGCTAAGATCATGTCCAGGGCGATCCTATTTTCCCATGCCATTCGTCTGGTTGCATCCAATTGTTCAGCTATTCCTTTCAATGCATCCCTGGTATAATTAATAAACCTCTGTTGGTTATAGTAAATATAATTTATCCAATCTACATTTTTGTTTATAGTTGCCCACCAGAAAGAGACAGATTCGAATCCTGCTCCTACCCGATTCCTTGCTTTGTGTTCATCTGGGACTCCTCTAGGGACTCCAATGGGATCTATATATATCCGTTCATCAAAGGATACCCCTAAACTCCTTTCTACTCTATTGCCTGAGCTCAGGGATCCTCTTCCTTTTTCAAATGCTAGGGTGAATGGTATTGCCAATTGTACTATTCCACATGTACCTTTCCAGTTAGCCGGCAACACAGATCGCAAGGTCTTCCCTCCACAATACCACCAGAGATCCGCCCGAGGCACTCGTAACGCTGAGTAGTTTCCTTTCACATCCTTGGTCACATTCAGAGTTTCAGTGCACAGGGTAAATCCCCCAACAGGTTTGGCAGCCTTCACACCGTTGCATGAGAGGCACGCTGTATTGCTGTGGAAAATGCTGGTGGCACTTTAACATCTCTAGACTCCAAGGCAGGAAACAGTAAGGAAAGTGAATGCCAAGTCTCGTTTCCCCAGGCGGTCTTTTCTTGGTATAATGCTATCATACACCACATCCCTATGGAATCTTTCCTCCACCCTAAGGGAAAAGGGACGATCTGTGTTGGGGCCTTCCTGAGGCACAAGCAGAGCAATTGCTTTGGTTCAAACTATTAACAGTATATTTTACCCATTCTACCCAAGCATTCGTCTCACCGTACCCTGTCTCAATCTCAAATGTTTGTCTAAGATCTTTAATCTCAGTAACCGTTACCAAGGCTGGATCATTCGGTGGTTCCCACTGTTGTATTACTGGGAGTTTCCTTCCATTTGACTGCTGTTTTCCAGTACAGCTATTCTAAATCTTCCCCTTGGATCTCTTCCAGACACATCTGCTCCTATTCCATATATTAGGTTAGCCATATCATCCACCTGGGTTATAGTTATCAACAGAGGATTACATTCAAAAAGGCCACACTGTGGGGAAGGTGATCCTTTGTAAAAATGTATTTTCTTTTTGAGAGGGTACTAATAAGAAGACTTGATCCACTTGTCATCAATGGTCCACCCTCCAATTTGGGTGGTCCACCACACTTCACTCCATCGATCACAAGGTGCAGCCTCGTGATATCCCTCTGCGACCCTCCAAATTTCTGGGCACAGGTAACTGTTTTCACCACTCAACCATCTTTGGGCCTCTAGGATCCCCACACTTCAGTACTTGACAGGCATCAAGGCGTACAGTCTGTGGGGTATTTCCTTTAGTGATATTTATGATAAGCCTAACCGGGTAATCTGGGTGTGCACTTCGTATGTGATCTAGGCGTACAACACCGCCCCTATGACCAGTATCATCGCAAAATGCTTCTTAAAATTCATGCCGTACACAGATTTATATCTCCCAACTGGATCATCCCACCCCAACCCACGGCTTATTGTCTCTTTAGGGTTACTCGCAGCAGGCTGTCAGTAGAATGTACAGTCCACTGTTCTACCGGATCTGTTGGCGGGGGTTCAACTGGTCCTTTTAGCTGAGTGCAGTGAGTCCAACCCCTGTCGGCCGTCCTCACTGCAGTCTCAGTGGTCAGTAACACTTGGAAGGGGCCTTTCCATTCTGGTTGGAGCTTGATTTCCTTCCAGGATTTGATCAAGACCCAATCTCCTGGTCAGAAGGCATGGACTGCAAATTCCAATGGGTGGAGTTTGGGCAAGAAGTCCTTTATTTCTGAGGAGAGAGAAAGAAGACGACAACCCCAGTATACAGTTCTTAAGAAACACATCTTTAGTTTCCAAAGTGGGCAAGTCTTCTCTGTTACCCATATAAGGTAGTTCAAAAAGCATCTCATAGGGCAAGAGACCTGTATCTTTTCTAGGAGAAGTCTGGATCCTCAACAGTGCTATTGGTACACATTTAGTCCATGGTAATTTGGTTTCTAAAATCAGTTTCAACAATAGTCTCTTAATGGTCTGGTTCATCCTCAACTTTTCCTGATGATGGGGGATGCTAGGGGACATGAAATTCCCACACTATCCCTAAACTTTCCACAATTCCTTGAAGGATTTTAGAAGTAAAATGACTGCCCTGATCTGGGTTTATATTCTCCACTAACCCATATCTGTGAATAATTTGTTCTAGTATTATGTTAATCACCCCTGCTGCAGTAGCTGACACCAAGGGGTAGGCTTCCACCCACCCAGTAAGACGGTCCACTAGGACTAAAAGATCTTTTAGCCTGCCTATTGGTGGTAGTTCAGTGAAGTCTACCTGTATACTTTGGAATGGTCTCAAGCCGGGCTCTCTTCCTCCTGAAGGTTGCTTTCTCAAGGCTTTCTTGTTTACTTTCTTACAAATAATACATCCCTCACAAATTTGGCTATTGTGTATATGCCAAAGCATCTGTACTTCCACAAAACTATTCGCACATTGCATGCATTCCCCAATGGCTTCCCTGATGTAACACTGTCACTATTTCTCTCATTGTTGACCATTTCCCTTCCATCAGGCAGAATCCATTTACCACATTTCTCCACTGCCCCTGCTTCTGTCATTGCTTCTCCTGCCCCAAGGCTGCCTCTTTTGCCACCTTGTCCCCTAATCTGTTTCCCCTTGCGGTAATCAAATTGCCTCTCTGGTGACCTTTAACATGTAAAGCTGCTATTTCAGTTGGTATTAATATATTACCTAACACCTGCTTTGTAAGTTCTTAGTGTAAAAGTTCTTTCCCTTTGCTATTTATTAGTCCTCATTCTTCCCAAATTTTACCAAAGGTATGCACTGCCCCAAAGGCATAGCGAGAGTCTGTATATATTGTTCCTTCCCCTTTCTCCAGTTAATTTAAGTGCCTGGTTTAAGGTATACATCTCACATGTTTGAGCAGACCATGCACTAGGTAATTTTTCAGATGCTTTTACTTGTTGGTGTCGCGTTAAAAGGACTGTAGTTTCGATACTTGTCTGTCAGAGTCCCAGGACTTTCACTGATTCACTATCAGAGTCCCACCAAAGGACTTTCACTGAATCAGATTCACAAATAATCAAAATCAGTTATTTTATTGAGAGCGACAGTTGCAGATTCGAGATTGCCATTGATAAATTCACTAACTACAATAGCGCTAATTACTTAAGGTTAATATTGCTAGCAAAAATAATGATAGTACAACAACCCGGGGTAACATTCACCAGAGGGTGAAAGGCGCAGCGCTTACCCAGAAAGGCGTCCCTGCCTGGGGTGGAGGGAGAGAACGCAGCCCGTCGACTGGTCCGTCAGGTATCAAGTTTCTTCTCTCCCAATTTAACAGTCATTTTCTCCATCCTTTTATCCCCAAAATGACGAGGTTTCCCTCCCCTAGGTGACGTGTAGTATGATTTGGGTGGAGAGACGAGTGCTATGGTCATATATGTTTAGCATGATCTCTAAAATCTTCATTAGCATATACAGGGGTGTCAACTTTAATATGCATTTCACAGGTAATGAGGCAAAGGTCAATTACCAGGCATGGCAGCCTCTCAAGGAAACAAAGAGCTACACAAGGTCTCTGTTATCTTGATTTTACTGTCTCTGCTGATGAAAAGCAAGGCTGTCCTGGCTCCCCAAGACTATCCTGTTATTTATGTATCCTGTGATAGCCGGACAAGCCTTCACTCCCCTGGGCTGCACAAGAGATAGCAAAGCGAGTCTTAATTGCTCTTTGAGCACAGAGACTTCATCTCATTATCCAAATTCCACAGTTGGCTCACTCCATGCACCACCGCATATCCATTACACCTCTTTCCTTCTATCACTCTTGAAGAACCCTCTACGAACAAATGAAGACCCCCAGATAGGGGTTCTTCCCTTAAGTCAGGTCGTATCCTAGTCTGGTACTCAATTACATCTATGCATTCGTGGGTAAGTTCTTCATCCTTTGCCTCTATTTTTTTCCACAAAAAGCTCACTGGGTTAAGGCAAGGGCTGGTAGTTAAAATCAAATCATCCTTTTCAATTAAAATTCCTTCATACTTCAGTATTCTTGAATTGGTTAGCCGTTTTCCCGTGGTTTGGGCTAAAATGGTTTTTACTTGGTGAGGGGTGCTAACTTCTATCATTCATCCCCTGGCCACCCTCGGGAGACCAGATCTAAGAGTTTAGATAAATAGGCCACTGGCTGCCGCTTATCCCCCCACCACCACTCTTGAGTTCCTAACACAGCCCCTTTGTCTAGAGTTAACAAATAGTTGAAAAGATTTCTCCAAAGAAGATAAGGCTAAAACTGGAGCTCTGATTAGGCTCTGTTTTAAATCTTCCACTAAATCCTCCTCTTCTTCTGTCCAAACCAATACATTCGGTTCTTCAGCTAACAGTTTGGAATATAGTCCTTTAGTCTTTCGAGCATACCCCCTCTATCCACAGTCTACAGTACCCAGTCAGCCCCAAAAATGTTCTCAGTTCCCTCTTGGTCTTCGGCAGAGGTAAGTCTACTATTCCTTTGACCCTCTCAGGATTTATAGGATTTATTTTTTGACTCCCTTCACTGACTAGATGTCCCAAGTACTTCACTTTTGTTTCCACCTATTGCAATTTTTTTTTTTTTTTGAGACCCTCAAACCTTGCTGTCCCAAAAAGTTCAGTAACTCATTCGTGGCTTCTTTTACCCTGCCTTCTTCCTCTCCGGATACCAATAAGTCATCCACATACTGAAGCAGGGCTACTCCCAATGGAGGGCCGAATTGTTCAAGCACTTGTTCTAACACTTGCCCAAACAAATTAGGGGATTCTGTAAATCCCACAATGATAACACCCTACTGGTGAACCTCGAGCTGCTGGTAGGAGTGGTCGGGGCAGTCCTCGTCCCCTGTTATTCACCCCTCTTCCTCGCCCCCAAGTAACAGTCTAAGGGGTCCCACTTTGGGGATTCAACTTCTTTGTCGGTTGAAACATCACCAACAGTCTGGGCTGGGAACATATAAAATGGATTTGGGCGTCCCCGAATCCTGAATCTCTTCATCTTGACCCAGCAAAAAGCATATTCACCTTCTTCTAATTCCTTATTATTCCTTATTATTCACATACATGTTTAAAGTTTGACAGACCTAATCTTCATCAGACCCAAATTTGGGCCAAAATACACTAGGAGGTCTTATGGGTTCTTTGGTCCAAACAAATTCAAATGCAAATGCAAACATGTCCCCCCTGGGACACCTCTGGGATCCTCTAAGACAGACACAGGACCCCCTAGGTCCACCCCCGGCCCCTCCGGGATGCGGTCCGAACAAAACAAATCATTTTATCTTTATCCCTTGTACAAGAAGAATCATTCCGAAACCTCAACATTCTCCCCTAAAGGACTGTCTGGGGGAATGTTCCCGGGGTCTTTCTTATTATCCCCTTTTTCATCCCTAGGCCTAGAATCCTCATTTCCCATTCTGAACAGAGTCTTTTCTTACACCCCTTCCTTTCGCTTCGTCCTTCGGCTGCGCCCCTCGTGGGACTACAGAACCGTGGATCCGGACTCCACACTCGCTTCGTACCGCAGTACGTCTCAGTCACTCACACACAAGTCTCTTAGAATGTCCCGACCACCAAGGCAATACTTTAACAGTCCAATTTTTCTTACCTTGGTCCGTGCACGGAGTTGCCTGGTCGTACTCTCTGTGCCTACTGCACCTATCCCTTTTCCCCCTGTGGTTCACAGAGTCTGCTGTACAACTGGGTCTCGAGATCTTAGTCGATTCCTCCCGGAATCCCTGCCGATGATCCACAAGACCGTTGAAATCAACGGGACGTGTCTTCCCGTCCTTCGGCGACAGGGACTCCCAAGAAGATGACTTCTTATCCCGGACGAGCCCCCAAATTGTGAGAAATAAGTTCCGGTCCGAATGAAATAGGCTCAGGCAGAATCCTCTGTGAAGCACATTTTTATTCACGTTCTTGCAAGAGCGGGTGACCTAGCAAGTAGGCACACTTCCAGTTCTTGAAACACACCTTTTTATTCCCTAATCCCAGATGAATTTTTCCCTCCCCTGTTTCCCATTGGTTAGGTACTCCAGGGTTCACAGTCTGTCCGAGGCACCTAAAATTCTTCCCGGATGTCCTGCCTCTGTTTACTTCTCCTTATGCTACACCTAAAGGGATTATCTGACTAGTTTATTTCTTTCCTTTTTGGTAAAAGATTGCTCAATGTCATTAGCCCTGGTTAAATGTTTGACTACCCTTCTAGACACTAATCCAGTAGGAATCAGTTTGTCCTTTTGTCTGTGTGATAAGAGATGTTCTACAAGCCTTTGCTGGAGCCTCTTTGCCCTAGTCATTGCCTTATCATGCCACCTCTGATGGAAATGGCTTTTCTCCTCTGCAAAAGCAATACCTGCCTTTCTTACAGTGTGCAAGGAAGTAAGTTAGAGAGAGAGCATCTTAGAAGTGGCTTGGTTGTGATCTGGTACTGAATGGAAAATATCCTTTGTCTTAAAGCAGAAACTTTGAAAAGGGGGAAAAAAAGATTTTCCTATATGGAAATCTTAAGAGGCTCTTTATACACATTACGATTGCTTTCAAATGACTGACTTGTGTGCAGACATATGAAACAGTTAAATAAAACGGTGTTTTTCAGTTCATTAGCATCTGTGCTCACATGATCCTGTCTACTCTTTTCCACTTATCCTGTCACTCTTCTCCCAATTTCTTTGTCTTCTTTCTTCTACCTGAAGAAAATCCAAGGCAGTGGATTATTCCTGAAGATCTGAGGATGTACATTTAAAACTTCACATCTCTTTCTGTATCATTGACTTTCTCCCTAAGTCAGACTGTGACAAAACCTTAATGGTGACAATCCAGCTGCAGTTTAACATGCAGCTTGAGGATTCAAACAACAATGCCATGTGCAACATGCGGTACAATCTGTGCAGCTTCTGGGGTACTTATATACCAGATGGGGAGGGATGTGGATTCAGTTCTGTTGAGAGAACAGGACATTGCACCTGATCCCAACAGAAATGGGATATGTTTGATTACCTACAGTTGCCTATAGATGAGGTTTTCAGGAATACTCTATTCACTAAGTGATATGAAGGCTTTCCAGAATATCCAGTGATATTTGGCATTACCTCTTTCTGATCTTATGTTTTGTTGGGCTTTTATATTTTAATCACTATCAATGCATATAAAAATATATGCCTGAATGAAATGTTTTACATGCTCCTTGATGATCTTGTCTGATCTCCCAAACAGGAAAATTAGTGTGCATGAATGTCTGAATTAGATATCACAAACAGCACTCAAGATTAAAGGGCATGGGGAGGCTCTTGGGAACGATATTAGAAATTATGTCTTTGAGATTTAACAGGCACACAAAAAACTGATATACAAGGTTGTCACTGAAGATCCTGCCTGGATGTGTATCAAAGCAATTCCAAATTGTGGTCCTATGTTTTTTTGAAAGCTTTCAATGATTTAGATCTTGAGAATCTTTTCCTCCATAAGCCCTCTACAACTGTCAACAAGTACGGCAATGTCAGAAGGGTTTTCTCAAATATTCTGCAATCCAAACTTTGAGCCATGGGACACCCTTACATCAAAGACTAGTGAAATAATACAATGCAGATCTGTTCCTTTGAATAAAGCACTTGAACATGACTATGTCTATATATGCAAGTAGTATGAACCAACAGGAGTAGAGCTGTAGAACAAAACAGTTTATTCTGAAGTCCACATTTTGGGAATTTATTTTTAACTTTGGACTAGCTCTATTCCAATGCCGTTGTCTCCATGATAAGCTGGTGCTGAGGTGTATGAGTTGTGCTCCTGGAGCCTATCTTCACTTAAATTTCATCCATAGTTCAGGTCACATTCTCAGAGACCACTCCACAATTCAAAGCAAAGCATGGTTAAGTGGAGGTGATTAGGAGATACTGCTCCGAGAGCCTCTCTGACCCAAACCAAAGCACTAGTGTGTGGGAGGTCATCTCTGTGCCCAGCTTTGAGTGCATTTAAGCGGCAGATCATTATTTTAGAACTGGGACATGAGGTTGTGCTGTATGTTTAAAAAGCACTGAAATAAGTTATATCTATGCCTACTTGTTAGGTTAAGCAATATCTAAGTAACTTGTTGAACTGTGGGAAGTCAGATTGAAAGGAATCTTTTCTAGGTCATGTACCTTAGTTACGGCTTCATTAAAAGTGCTTGGATGGTCAAGAGTGGTAGCCAGCTAACTCTGGGGGGACAGACAGCAATGAGCTGACAATGTATGGCATTAACATATCAATGAACAAACATTGAGGTACACAAACATACCAAATTCAAACAACTGAGAAATAGTAGGTGTCAGAATGCAATTAGCCAGATTAGAATTTGGCCAGGGCACCAGGGCTAATATTGTTGCTTTGTTTAACAACATTTTTTTCCTATGAAATTCATTAAAGCTACTGTAATGTTATTCATGGTATTTGAAAACATAATATTAAAGTTCAACATATTCAGGCATCATTTCCATTTAATGACAATTGTGCAACAATCAGACAGGCTGTAGTAGCTCGGTCAGACAAAGCTCTTGTTTGAAACGTGGTCCCCCCCACAATACAATTAATAATGTATGTCATTTGCCTCAAATCTATCAACAGGAGTACAAGAATAAAACTAATCTGCAATTAAAGTTTTGTGTTAGGAGAAGCACTACTGAAAAACAAAACCAATAAGCTTATTATTTTTAAATAATGTTTTTATTTTCTGATGGCTTCAGTGAAATTATCGTTGTCTTTAAGTATGCCTGTCATTTTTAATGTCTAAAGAAATGGTTTTGTCTGTACTCCTTCTTAAAACAAGTTTTAATTACATTCATCAGCCTAAAGAATAAACACTTTCCATTTTCTCTGAAACAATGTGGGGGAACAACTGTGTAAAAACTGTGGGGAAAAACATATAGAATCACAGAATCATAGAATGGTTTGGGTTGAAAGGGACCTTAAAGATCATCTAGTTCCAACCCCCCTGCCACGGGCAGGGACACCTCCCACTAGACCAGGTTGCTCAAAGCCCCATCCAGCCTGGCCTTGAACACTTCCAGGGATGGGGCATTGACAACTTCTCTGGGCAACCTGTTCCAGTGTCTCAATACCCTCATAGTGAAAAATTTCTTCCTGATATCCAATCTAAATCTACCCTCTTCCAGTTTGAAGCCATTGCCCCTCATCCTATCACTACATGCCCTTGTAAAAAGTCCCTCTCCAGCTGTCTTGTAGGCCCCCTTTAGGTACAGAAAGGCTGCTATAAGGTCTCACCCGGAGCCTTCTCTTCTCCAGGCTGAACAGCCCCAACTCTCTCAGCCTGTCCTCATAGCATAGGTGCTCCAGCCCTCTGATCATCTTCGTGGACGTCCTCTGGACCTGCTCCAACAGGTCCACATACTTCTTGTGCTGAGGACTTCAAAGCTAGATCTTGATGTGTATATCTAATCTGGTGGAAAGGCTCCCTCTATCCTCCATTCCCTTCCACCCATTTGTACTGCAGCTGCATCTGGTCCTTTCTGACCTTGTTCTGTTTTGTGTTCAGAGATTCACTGGGAAAGTGAATGGGCATGAATGGTTAAGGCATTCATCTGTGTCCATTCCTTGGTTTTTAGCCATTGCTCTAAGAAATATTTAAGTATTATATGTATTTTATCCCATAGATGTTTGATGTAAAAAATAGAGCAGTAAGTGATTGATTAGGTATCATTTTAATTTCAGTGTTTTCTAACACTAAAATCATTAGATTAATAAAGATAGGCTGTATGTCTTTTAATGTCATTAGAGTTTCAGAAACATTTAGGACTAGCTGATATGAACTAGAATAGATACTTTTACTTCAGGTAAGCTTTGTTGCTTTACCCCAGATGAACATCTGCTCCTTACTGAAGTTTAAAATCTGTATAATAGATAAATATCTAATTGAAACATATTCCTCTTTAAAAAATACAATAAACAACTGATTCTATTTGAGTTCATGCCATGCTAATGCTACATTGCAGCTTTTAATTAAAATATTTTATAATTGTCGTGGTTTAGCCTCAGATGGCAACAAAGAACCACGTGCCGCTCACTCGGGCCTTCCCAATACAGGAAGAATCAGAAGAAAAAGGCAAGACTCTTGGGTTGAAACAAAGGCAGTTTAACAGAACAGCAAAGGAAACAAGAAAACAACAACAGTAACATGGATAGAGGAATATACAAACACGATGGATGACAGAACAGTTCCCCGCTCAGCCCGAGCTCCAAGTGGTGACTTCCTGCCCCCTCCCCCGGCAGGTCAGGGCGGGCATGGCTCACATGGCATGGAATACCAGGAAAAATTAACCCTATCCCCGCCGGAACCAGGACATTATCCACCCCTTATTCCATACCATCTATACCACGCCCAGATCTTACAGGTTCCAATGAATTGCCACCACTTTCCCCTGTCATGTATAATTTAATCCATGGCTTTGGTCTCCATCTGTTAGAACAGTCTCTCAGGGCAGGTGAGATGCTGGGTGGTGCTGGCCTGTTGCATGCTGTATTTTTCGGAGCTTGTGACTGGTGCACCCGGTGTGGCTCATGCACACAGTCCGTGGGCTGAAGATGTAGATCTCAAGGAAGTTGCTGGGCGCCAGCTGCTGAGGTCAGTTCTTATCCCATCATCCCTGTGCCTTACTCGTAGTACAACTGATAGCAATTATAGCAATGAGGACATACAGTGACAGGGTTACTTAGCAATTAACAACACACAATCTGATTCATTGGCTGTTCTCACCCAAAATCAGATCCCCATGAGGTACACATCGGACTTCCCCATCCTTCCGCATCACCCACCAAGTGCACCCAGGTCCTTGGGCAAAAGCAATCCCACGGATGGGTTTGCCTTTGCCTGAGGCAGGACTAACCCAGACTGTCTTCCCTAGCATATTCTTCATGTGCACTACGGGGACTTTATCCCCTTCTACAGTACGTGGAAGTTTTGATTGGGCAGGGCCAGCCCGATTGGTAGATCCCCTGGTGTTAACTAGCCAGGTAGCTTTTGCTAAATGTGTATCCCAGTGTTTTAAAGTCCCACCACCCATTGCTCTCAGTGTAGTTTTTAACAGTCCATTGTATCGTTCTATCTTCCCAGAGGCTGGTGCGTGATAGGGGATGTGATACACCCACTCGATACCATGCTCTTTGGCCCAGGTGTCTATGAGGCTGTTTCAGAAATGAGTCCCATTGTCCGACTCAATTCTCTCTGGGGTACCATGTCGCCACAGGACTTGCCTTTCAAGGCCCAGGATAGTGTTCCGGGCAGTGGCATGGGGCACAGGGTATGTTTCCAGCCATCCAGTGGTTGCTTCCACCATTGTGAGCACATGGCGCTTGCCTTGATGGGTTTGTGGCAGTGTGATATAATCAATCTGCCAGGCCTCCCCATATTTGTATTTCAGCCATCGTCCTCCATACCAAAGAGGCTTCAAACGCTTGGCTTGCTGGATTGCAGCGCATGTCTCACATTCATGGATGACCTGTGCAATAGTGTCCATGGTCAAGTCCACCCCTCGGTCATGAGCCCATCTATATGTCGCATCTCTCCCTTGATGGCCTGAGGAGTCATGGGCCCACCGAGCTATGAATAGTTCACCCTTATGTTGCCAGTCCAGATCCATCCCCAATCCTAGCAGCCCGATCCACTTGCTGGTTGTTCTGATGTTCCTCCGTGGCCCGATTCTTCGGTATGTGGGCATCTACATGGCGTACTTTCACAACCAGATTCTCTATCCAGGCAGCAATATCTTGCCATAGGTCAGCAGCCCAGATGGGTTTGCCTCTGCGCTGCCAGTTGCCCTGCTTCCACTGCTGTAACCACCCCCACAGAGCATTTGCCACCCTCCATGAGTCAGTGTAGAGATAAAGTACTGGCCATTTTTCTCGCTCAGCAATGTCCAAAGCCAGCTGAATGGCTTTCACCTCTGCAAACTGGCTCGATTCACCTTGTCCTTCAGCAGCTTCTGCAACTTGTCGTGTAGGACTCCACACAGCAGCCTTCCACTTTCGATGCTTTCCCACAATCCGGCAGGACCCATCAGTGAACGGGGCATATTTCTTCTCATTTCCTGGCAGTTTATTATATGGTGGGGCCTCTTCCGCACACGTCACCTCCTCCTCTGGTGACATTCCGAAATCCTTGCCTTCTGGCCAGTCCATGATCACTTCCAGAATTCCTGGGTGACTGGGGTTTCCCATTTGAGTTCGCTGCGTGATCAGTGCAATCCACTTACTCCATGTAGCATCAGTGGCATGATGTGTGGTGGGGACCCTTGCTTTGAACATCCAGCCCAGCACCGGCAGTCGAGGTGCTAAGAGGAGCTGTACTTCTGTACCAACTACTTCCGAAGCAGCTCGAACCCCTTCATATGCTGCCAATATCTCTTTTTCTGTTGGAGTGTAGCGGGCTTCGGATCCTCTGTATCCCCGACTCCAAAACCCTAGGGGTCGACCTCGAGTCTCCCCTGGTGCTTTCTGCCAGAGGCTCCAGGTAGGGCCGTTCTCCCCGGCTGCAGTGTAGAGCACATTTTTAACATCTTGTCCTGCCCGGACTGGCCCCAGGGCCACTGCATGGACTATTTCCTGTTTGATTTGTTCAAAAGCTTGTCGTTGCTCAGGACCCCATTTAAAATCATTCTTCTTCCGGGTCACTTGATACAGAGGGCTTACAATCAGACTGTAATCTGGGATATGCATTCTCCAAAAACCCACAATGCCTAAGAAAGCTTGTGTTTCCTTTTTACTAGTTGGTGGAGACATAGCTGCTATTTAGTTGATCACATCCATTGGAATCTGACGGCATCCATCTTGCCATTTTATTCCTAAAAACTGGATCTCCTGCGCAGGTCCCTTGACCTTACTTCGTTTTATGGCAAAACCAGCTTTCAGAAGGATTCGGACTATTTTACTCCCTTTCTCAAAAACTTCTTCTGCTGTGTTTCCCCATACAATGATGTCATCAATGTACTGCAGATGTTCTGGAGCTTCACCCTGTTCCAGTGCAGTCTGGATCAGTCCATGGCAAATGGTGGGGCTGTGTTTCCACCCCTGGGGCAGTCGATTCCAGGTGTATTGGACGCCCCTCCAAGTGAAAGCAAACTGTGGCCTGCACTCCGCTGCCAAAGGGATTGAGAAGAATGCATTAGCAATGTCAATTGTAGCATACCACTTGGCTGCCTTTGACTCCAGTTCGTACTGCAGTTCTAGCATGTCCGGCACGGCAGCACTCAGCGGTGGCGTGACTTCATTCAGGCCACGATAGTCTACAGTTAGCCTCCATTTCTCCATTAGATTTCTGCACCGGCCATATGGGACTGTTAAAGGGTGAGCGAGTCTTGCTGATCACTCCTTGAACCTCTAGTTGACGAATCAGCTCATGGATGGGAATCAGAGAGTCTCGGTTAGTGCAATATTGCCACCGATGCACCGTTGTGGTAGCAATCAGCACCTGCTGTTCTTCGACCCTCAACAACCCCACAACAGAAGAATCCTCCGAGAGACCAGGCAAGGCAGACAACTGTTTAACTTCCTCCGTCTCCAAGGCAGCTATGCCAAAGGCCCAGCGGTACCCTTTTGGGTCCTTAAAATACCCTCTCCTGAGGTAATCTATACCAAGGATGCATGGAGCCTCTGGGCCAGTCACAATGGGATGCTTTTGCCACTCATTCCCAGTTAGGCTCACTTCCGCCTCCAGTACAGTCAACTCTTGGGATCCCCCTGTCACCCCAGAAATACAAATGGGTTCTGCCCCTCTATAGCTGGATGGTATTAAAGTACACTGCGCACCCGTGTCCACTAGAGCCTTATACTCCTGTGGGTCTGATGTGCCAGGCCATCGAATCCACGCAGTCCAATAAACCCGGTTGTCCCTTTCCTCCACCTGGCCGGAGGCAGGGCCCCTCTAATACTGGTCATAGTATCCATTACTCACTTCTTGCATAAATGACTTGGAAGTTCCTTCAAGAGGATCAGAAGCAAGATCAGGCCTTCTGCTTTGTCTGGGGAACGGCCCACTGGAAACTGGGGCGGCACTTTTCCTGGAGGGATCCCCTTTTGTGGTTGTCCTTCCTTGCAACTCCTGTACCCGTGTCCGCAGGATCCAAGTAGGTTGTCCATCCCACTTCCTCATGTCCTCTCTGTGGTCACGCAGGTAGAACCACAGGGTGCCTCATGGTGTGTACCCTCTGTGCTCTCTCTCTTGAGTGGGGAAATGCCTGCTCCTAATAGCTGAGATGCTGGCCCATACAGGTGGGGAGTAGGAGATATTCTCTTCAAGTTGCTGGACCTTCCGGTACAGTTTCTCCACAGCTGAGACAAGGGGAGAAGAGAGACTTTCTTCAGATCGCCAGAGCCGGCCAGCCACCTCATCCACCGTTGGTCCCTCTTCACCTTTCCATTCCATTACTGCCAGGGAGTTGGCATATGACAATGGTGTGCTCCGTACAAACTTCCGCCACATGGGCCTTGT
This sequence comes from Rissa tridactyla, assembly GCF_028500815.1. Lineage (NCBI taxonomy): Eukaryota > Metazoa > Chordata > Aves > Charadriiformes > Laridae > Rissa > Rissa tridactyla. The sequence continues at coordinate 11,972,251 of NC_071496.1, forward strand.
GCATCGCACCTCATCAGGGTCTGTGGGTAAGTCTGCATTGTCCAAGTCATAATAAATCGTCTCCTGCATGGCTAATTCTCTCAGGTACTGGATGCCTCTTTCCATGGTGGTCCACTTGCTTGGGTGACATACAACATCCTCACTGAAGGGGTACCTCTCCCTCATGCCTGACAGGAGTCACTTCCAGAGGCTGAGGGATTGGGTCTTCTTCCCAATTGCCTTGTCAATGCCGCCTTCCCTAGACAGGGATCCCAGCTGCCTGGCCTCCCTACCCTCTAATTCCAGGCTACTGGCCCCATTATCCCAGCACCGGAGCAGCCAGGTGACAATGTGCTCGCCTGAAAGTCGGCTAAAATCTTTTTGCATATCCCACAGCTCACTCAAGGATAGGGATTGGGTGATTATCTCTGGTTCTGCCTCTTCCTCCTGCTCTCGTGATGACCCTGGTTCATCATCATCTCTTACTAAGCTAACTGATTTCTTTGTGTACTTCTTCTTCTGTATGGGGGCAACTGATACTGGCACGGGTTGGTTCCCTGGTGGTTCCCTGGTGCCTGCCGCAGGGGTTGGAGTAGCTGCAGTGGCTGCCGCAGGGGTTGGAGTAACCGCAGTGGCTGCTGGTCTGGGTTCCATCTCTTCCCCCTGAGGGTGCTGCATAATTCTGAGCAGTGCCTGGTAGATACTGGCCAGGGCCCAGCACAGCGCGGTGAGTTGTGCCTCTCTAGAATAGCCACAGCATTTTCCCTTCAAATATTCTACTACTTTATCAGGGTCCTGTAATTGTTCGGGGGTGAAGTCCCAGACCATTGGAGGTGAGTAGTTCTCTAGGTACCTGCCCATGTTCTCCCACATGCCGTGCCACCCCTGACTATCCAGCCTCGGGGCAGATCTCTGGGTGGTAGTCTTAAATAGTTGTTTAACCCTAAACAAGACCTGGAACGTATTCAGGAGACATAGCACTAGGAACACGCTGGTTTGAGTATCCCAAGGATATTGAAAATTCTCAAAAGCTGTCATACCTGACCCGAAGGAGAAAAGGGAGGCAAAAGAGCTGGGGAAAGTGTCCCCCCCTGTTTCCCCTACAGACTGGGTGTAATTATTAATAAATTCTGAGAGACGGTGCCCAATGTATGGACAGGACAGCAATACCACATAAACGCCCCAAAGTAACTAAGAAGTGATGTTATCATATCATAAGCCGATATTGCACAGGACAACAAAATGATAATCCTCATCCCTCTCCCAGAAGTAACAAAAATCATTGGAAGGAGTACATAAGCCATATAGGAATTCACATAACACAGCCATGAGAACAAACCAAGCAACATGGTGACCAGTGACTATTTGCCTAATACAATAAATGCATACAACAAATTCATTTTTCCAAGCTCTAGTTGGATTCTGTCGTTATCTCAACCCTTCAAGCCCCATGTTGGGCGCCAAAAAGGACTGTCGTGGTTTCGCCTCAGACGGCATCAAAGAACCACGGCAACAAAGAACCACGTGCCGCTCGCTCGGGCCTTCCCAATACAGGAAGAATCAGAAGAAAAAGGCAAGACTCTTGGGTTGAGACAAAGGCAGTTTAACAGAACAGCAAAGGGAACAAGCAAACAACAATAACACGGATAGAGGAATATACAAACATGCCCACAAACATGCCCGCTCCAAGTGGTGACTTCCTGCCCCCTCCCCCAGCAGGTCAGGGGGGGCATGGCTCACATGGCATGGAATACCAGGAAAAATTAACCCTATCCCCGCTGGAACCAGGACAATAATAAAGGCATGTGGCACTGCTGAAAGGTTGTTTAAAAAAAAATATACATAAGACTTTGCCTACTGATCATTACATTCAGCAATTCAGAGAGGAACTAACCGTATAAGCTCCTTTGAACAATGTGCTGTAGCTCTTAGCTGGAAAGAATTGATATTTTCTAGCAGCTTTTTCAAACTTTTAATGTGGATGCAAGAACCTCTCTGGAAATTCTACCTATGTAGAAATTTCATAGCCTTCATGGAGTAGTTTTTCCTATACGTTTTTGTTTGACCCCAGAGGAATAAGCTGCAGGCTCAGTTGAGTCCATGGATAACATGTTGATGTTCATTGAGTCCAAGGTTATATGGGCAGTTCATGCTTCATTCATCTCTTGGTCTCTCTGTCATCAAAGTTGTTAGTACAGTCTTGGTCCTAAAAGGAATTATGCAGTTGTTTACCCATCCACACATGAGCTGTCTTATTGGCTTCAAGCACAAATCAGAGCAGGAGCAGTGCTTTTGAAAGCATTTCATTCCTTCTCTCTCCCCCTACAGACTCCCTCCTTCAGTAGGAAATATGAAATCAATATGAAAACTCTTTAATATGGAACAATATCTTATTTGGAGTGCAAATTAATTACATGGGCTTAATTATATTTTCTTTCTAAGGTTTTATTATACCATAAGATAATTCTCAAACCAGGATTACGGTGGCTCAGTATATTCTCATGATCTGAACCAGCTGCCCACAGAACAGTCTCACTTTGATGATGTTTTACTCTGGAATTTTTTCAAGATATGCTGACTGGTTATCAGATACTGTGAGCATCAACTTTTAGACTTCTAATTTTGACAGTTGCTCTATTTTCATGCTGGCTTCTAAAACCTTGAAATAGCTGTTGTGTCTGAAGACACATTAAAGAGCAATACTTAGGTGAGATGAAGACTAACAAAATTGTTTGTGACATCCTTTCAGTTGAGAATGTAAACTTACTGATTCATTCTGTTGTTGTTGCTGCTAGCTACAGACTAGACTTTTGAAGCATGCTCAGCTTTCCTTTGTTTTTGAATGAATAAAATCTAATAAACAGGTGGTGCTCCCTTCTAAAGATCAGCGTGAGCTGTGATCTTACAGTTTCTCATATGTATTCAGGCAGGTTTACCCTAAATAATGACTACAAAAACATAGTGGTATCCTTAATGGAAACAAACCAGATGAGAATATGGCACAAAAGAGCAAATTCTTCAAAACTATTTATTTGAATGTTGCAATGAATTTTTAGATTAATTCATTCATGCATCTTGATGTCATCTTGGCTGCTCATTTTCAATGGACATCCATGCAGTTCCATTTGCTATCATGAATGCTTGCTGAAAATGAATTACATTTGTAAGGAGCTGCCTTCGTCACTTACATTTGCTTGCCTACATATTGCCTTTCCCACATGACATCACATCATATTCTTCCTTTGCTGAATAATGTAAGCCATTCTTGCTGTTTTGATGGAGCTATGACAGTTGTGTGAATATTTGGAACTAAAACAACTGAAGTTGTCATCATGTTTTATTATCTTAGAAAACTGGCAAATCTTTGATAATCACTTTCTTACATTTCCAAAATATGTATCTGGATTCTGTCATGTTCCTCTACACCTCTAATTTCTATTTATTTTTAATTGATTTTGATTTTTCAACATTTCTTTCACACCATTCACTGTCCTAAGAATTCTTCCTTATATCGTTTAAATAAAATATTTCAGTGTTAGCCTCCCCCCCCCTCAAAAAAAAAAGGTGTGCTTTTCTATGCCAATGCAATTGTAGAAGTCAGTTTGGCAGTTGTAGTCTCTTGGAATGAAATTCTATTATTATTAACTGAACTTTCTCTAGCAAATGTTCATTTATACATAGTTTACCTCTTTGTCATTACAATGCTTTTATATTTCCACAAAAAAACCCAAACCACAGCTTCATATTACCCAGGCTGCAGTAAATGCAATCAGACACACAGGCATTTGTAATGAAACTGTTGGCTCATTTTTCAATTCATAATTGTGTTAACCTCTAGTGAACCATCCAGTAAGCTTTGTAATCCCTTCAACACAGAGCAGAAGACATTTGAAGGGGACTAAAATGCAGATAACAAGCTGCTCTATAAGAGAACAAACAACAGAGAAACAATAGCTGAACTGCAGATCAAAAACTTTTTATAGCAGAAAGCCTGGATATGTAGAGATAAAAATTGAGGCAACTAATTGCTTGTAGCCAAAGCAGGACAACACAGGACATGTAGCAAGGGGTATACACTAGGGATGGTGCTGCAAGGTCACATCATAGCTAGGGATATTAAACAGCAACACAGTATATTCTTTTAAAAGGCTCCCAGTACTTGTTACCTCTACCTGCTTTACCTTCGTCTCCACCTCAGAGATTTTTTTCCTCCCCACGTACCAAATCCTGACTTGGTGTGACCATGTTTGACTCCAGTGGGAGAATGCATTGGAGGAGAGGTGTGGAGCTACAGACTCTCTCACCTCTTGTCTTCTTGATTCAGATCACAGAATCACAGAATAATAGGGTTTGGAAGGGACCTCTGGAGATCATCTAGTCAAACCCCCCTGCCAGAGCAGGGTCACCTAGAACAGGTTGCAAAGGAATGCATCCAGGCGGGTTTTGAATGTCTCCAGAGATGGAGACTCCACCACCTCTCTGGGCAGCCTGTTCCAGTGCTCTGCCACCCTCAAAGTAAAGAAGTGCCTCCTCATGTTTAGGTGGAACTGCCTATGTTCAAGTTTGTGCCCATTACCTCTTGTCCTGTCCCCAGGCACCACTGAGAAGAGCCTGGCCCCATCCTCCTGACACCCACCCTTTAAGTATTTATAAGTGTTGATAAGATCCCCCCTCAGTTGTCTTTTTTCCAGACTGAAGAGACCCAAATCCCTCAGCCTTTCTTCATAAGAGAGGTGTTCCAATCCCCTAATCATCTTGGTAGCCCTTTGTTGTACCCTCTCCAGCAGTTCCCTGTCCTTCTTGAACCGGGGAGCCCAGAACTGGACACAGGACTCCACATGCAGCCTCACCAGGGCAGAGTAGAGGGGGAGGATGACCTCCCTCGACCTGCTGGCCACACTCTTCTTGATGCACCCCAGGAGGCCATTGGCCTTCTTGGCCACAAGGGCACATTGCTGGCTCATGGTCATCCTGCTGTCCACCAGGACTCCCAGGTGTCTTTCCACAGAACTGCTCTCCAGCAGGTCAGCCCCCAACCTGTACTGGTGCATGGGGTTATTCCTCCCCAATTGAGATTGCTCCTCAAGGTGAACTTGGACTATGAGATTTGTCTGTTTGGTCTGTAGATTGGGAGATTAGCTGTCATGAAGACTTTTATGCACTTTTCATTTGGCAGCCGTTCTGGCAGGATCTTTCTTTTTAACTGAAGCAAGCAAGTGCTGTTGGAAAACACAAGCCTACTGCAAAGAAGCCTTATGTAAGGGCTTGTCTGTGGGTAAGTTCAGGATGCTGTTGCATACCTCAGAGCCTCTCAGAGGGAAACCCATTGGTTACACAGTGATCACACTATGAGATAAAACTTGCAGAGAAATCCTCACTGGTATCATTTGGTTGGGTGGCTAGGGCTTAGTTAGGAGCCTGTACAGATTCCTGTGCTGGAATGCAAAAATTACGAGAAAACTAATTATCCCTGAAGGACTTCCATAGGCATAAGGAGAGAGCTGTGTGTGACTCTCACTACAGAACTGCCCATCGTAAGTGAAGATCAGGTTCGTGACCATCTGATGAACCTGAAAGTGAACAAGTCCATGGGACCTGATGGGATACACCCACGGGTACTGAAGGAACTGGCGGATGAGGTTGCTAAACCGCTCTCTATTATATTCCAAAAGTCATGGCAGTCTGGTGAGGTCCCCACTGACTGGAAAAGGGGAAACATAATCCCCATTTTCAAAAAGGGAAAGAAGGAGGAACCAGGGAACTATAGGCCAGTCAGTCTCACCTCTGTGCCTGGTAAGATTATGGAGCAGATCCTCCTGGAGGCACTGCTGAGGCAGAAGAATAACAAAGAGGCATTTGGGTACAATCAACACGGCTTCACCAAGGGCAAATCGTGCCTGACAAACCTGGTGGCCTTCTATGAGAAGGTCACAACATCAATAGACAAGGGGAGAGCAACTGACGTCATTTACCTGGACCTGTACCTGCTGGACACTGTCCCGCATGACATCCTGGTCTTCAAGCTGATAAAATATGGCTTTGATGGACTGACAATTCAGTGGATAAAGAACTGGCCTGACGGCTGCACCCAAAGAGTGGCTGTCAATGGGTCCATGTCCAAGTGGCGGCCAGTGACAAGTGGAGTCCCTCAAGGATCAGTACTGGGACGGGTCTCGTTTAACATCTTCGTCAGTGACATGGACAGTGGCATAGAGTGCACCCTCAGCAAGTTTGCCGATGACACCAAGCTGTGTGGGGTGGCTGACACGCTGGAGGGAAGGGATGCCATCCAGAGGGACCTTGACAGGCTTGAGAGGTGGGCCCATGCCAACCTCATGAAGTTCAACAAGGCCAAGTGCAGGGTCCTCCATCTGGGTCAGGGCAATCCCAAGCACCGATATAGGCTGGGCAGTGACTGGCTTGAGAGCAGCCCTGAAGAAAAGGACTTGGGGGTGCTGGTGGACGAGAGGCTCAACATGAGCCATCAGTGTGCACTAGCAGCCCAGAAGGCCAATCGTATCCTGGGCTGCATCAGGAGAAGCGTGGCCAGCAGGTCGAGGGAGGTGATTCTCCCCCTCTACTCCACTCTCATGAGACCCCACCTGGAGTACTGCGTCCAGTTCTGGAGCCCGTACTACAAGAGAGATATGGACGTGCTGGAACGTGTCCAGAGAAGGGCCATGAGGATGATCAGAGGGCTGGAGCACCTCTCCTATGAGGACAGACTGAGAGAGTTGGGGTTGTTCAGTCTGGAGAAAAGAAGGCTCCGAGGAGACCTTATGGTGGCCTACCAGTATCTTAAGGGGGCCTACAAGAAAGTAGGTGAGGGACTTTTTAGAATGTCGGGTAATGGTAGGACTAGAGGGAATGGATTAAAACTAGAGATGGGACGATTCAGACTGGACGTTAGGAAGAAGTTCTTCACCATGAGGGTGGTGAGACACTGGAACAGGTTGCCCAGAGAGGTAGTGGAAGCCCCATCCCTGGAAGTGTTCAAGGCCAGGCTGGATGGGGCTCTGAGCAGCCTGATCTAGTGGGAGATGTCCCTGCCCATGGCAGGGGGGTTGGAACTAGATGATCTTTAAGGTCCCTTCCAACCCTAACAACTCTATTATTCTATGAGTCTTTTAATCCTATTTTCTTTCCATATGAAGTGAACGATGATAGCCTGTGACTACAAGATGACTGGTGATGCCAGTTAACCTTTTCAGGATCATAATGCTCTAAAACCGGGAGGGGTTTAGTTTGATTTGATTGTGTGTATCTGCAATTGTGAGAATCCCTGAGATATGTCAGAAAAACAGAGAAATGGGAGAGTTATAGAGATCATAGATGAGTCAGCAACCCTTTGTGATCACTGAGACTGAAACTTGAAAGTCCTTTGGAAATCATCAGGCAGGACTTCAGACATGGTGATGACTGCAAAAAAAATCGTTCTTGAGCCCCTGAATAATTGCTGTATAAGAACTTAAAAGTATTTAATGTTACCGTAGTTCTGACTTCAGAGACAAAGAGTATTTCACTGCTACATCTGATGTCTTTGCTCTTGCTAGAGTTTTGTACCTCATTTGACAAACATTTGAACCCATGAGAAGGAAAAAGTGAAATGTGGGAAGGGCTCATAGGTCTCAGTACATTAATTACAGTTTTTCCTTGCTGAAAGCATATGCTTCATTCCTTTGTGTTTTATTGAGAGGGAACCAGTACAACAGAATTTGTCGATATAACTTATCAAAAATTCAGGGAAGACAGTTGTATTTTGTTCTTCGAACTTGGTGGAATCTGGAATATAAAGCCATGGCTAGATGGGACAATAGTAGAAGTGCTCTTGTACTCTCTTCTGAAAATCTTTCCTGTCATTCTTAGTGTGAAAGACTGGAACTTTAAAATAATTGTCTCAAAGCTTGCTTAAGCTTCTGCAAATTGTTGGCAGGCTTGCAGGCCAATAAGAAGCTTGCTTGTATCTATTTAGCACCTTCTGCAGACCATCCTCCTGCTTGCCAATCACCACCCAAGATTGCCATCAGCTGAGGAGGGTGTGTTGCTCCCCCCAGCTGGAAAGGGTGCAGGCCTCTGGCTATCAGAGTGGCCAGACCCTGCCTAGCCTGGGGCTCACCTGAGCCTCTGTTGTTAACTCCAAAATTGCTGAAGCACAATGACTGTGCCAAGCACTGCCCAAGCAGCAAGGGGGCAAGAAAAGCTTATATGGCAACCATGTAAAATGACAATTAGCTTGGCAAAGGGCACCATCACGCTGATTGGTCAAGCTACAGACTGACCCAGGCTACCTGGACTATAACTGGCGTGGCGACCCACCACAATTTGGGAATTGGGACTGAGACCCTCACTACCATCAACCATGGATCAATGGGATGCTGCTGAACTTCCGGAGGACGGCTGAGATGTTGTTGGGCCTGTGGTGGTGACTATACTCTTGCTACGCTCCGTAATACTGCTTCTCTTTTCTGTCTTTCCTCTAGTTCTGCCTTTACTCTGTTGCTTGTCTCAGTGACTTTTGCTGGGGAATAACAATAAACCTGCAAACCTGCAGTGAGCGGCATATGACCTCATTTGCATCTTAATTTCACACTTGGAATCATTGCGAACCTCTCCCAGGCCCAATGTAGTTGGACTGGGATGTAACACTTAGTAACAGGGGTGAAAAATTTAAAGGTAATAAGAACTTAATTTTCGTCTATGCGAATGCTCTGTCTATCTGAGGTGCAATTAGTTTTTCAGAACATGCTGGAGAATCAGAGAATGACACAGAATCACAGAATGGTAGGATTGGAAGGGACCTCTGGAGATCATCTAGTCCAACCCCAGCTGCCAGAGCAGGGTCACCTAGAACAGGTTGCACAGGAACGTGTCTAGGCAGGTTTTGAATGTCTCCAGAGATGGAGACTCCACCACCTCTCTGGGCAGCCTGTTCCAGTGCTCTGCCACCCTCAAAGTAAAGAAGTGCCTCCTCATGTTTAGGTGGAACTTCCTATGCTCAAGTTTGTGCCCATTACCTCTTGTCCTGTCCCCGGGCACCACTGAAAAGAGCCTGGCCCCATCCTCCTGACACCCACCCTTTTAAGTATTTATAAGCGTTGATAAGATCCCCCCTCAGCCGTCTTTTTTTCCAGACTGAAGAGACCCAAATCCCTCAGCCTTTCTTCATGAGAGAGGTGTTCCAGTCCCCTAATCATCTTGGTAGCCCTTTGCTGCACCCTCTCCAGCAGTTCCCTGTCCCTCTTGAACTGGGGAGCCCAGAACTGGACACAGGACTCCACATGCAGCCTCACCAGGGCAGAGTAGAGGGGGAGGATGACCTCCCTCCACCTGCTGGCCACACTCTTCTTGATGCACCCCAGGATGCCATTGGCCTTCTTGTCCACAAGGGCACATTGCTGCCTCATGGTCATCCTGGTGTCCACCAGGACTCCCAGGTCTCTTTCCACAGAGCTGCTCTCCAGCAGGTCAGCCCCCAACCTGTACTGGTGCATGGGGTTATTCCTCCCCAGGTGCAGCACCCTACACTTGCCCTTGTTGAATTTCATAAGGTTCCTCTTTGCCCAGATCTCCAGCCTTTCCAGGTCTCTCTGTATGGTGGCACAGCCTTCTGGTGTGTCAGCCACCCCTCCCAGCTTTGTGTCATTGGCAAACTTGCTGAGGGTGCACTCTATCCCTTCATCCAGGTCACTGATGAATATATTGAACAGGACTGGACCCAGTACTGACCCCTGGGGAACACCACTCATCACTGACCTCCAACTAGACTCTGTGCCCCTAATCCCGACCCTCTGAGCTCTGTCTTTCAACCAGTTTTCAATCCACCCCACTGTCTGTTCATCTAGCCCACACTTCCTAAGCTTCCCTATGAGGATGTCGTGGGAGATGGTGTCAAAAGCCTTGCTGAAGTCAAGGTAGACCACATCCACTGCCCTCCCCTCATCTATCCATCCAGTCATGCCATCGTAGAAGGCTATATCAGATTAGTCAGACATGATTTCCCCTTGGTGGAATCCACGTTGAGTACTTCTGATAGCTTTCTTTTCCTCCACATGCCTTGAGATGATGCCCAGAATGAGCTGTTTCATCATCTTTCCAGGGATGGAGGTGAGGCTGACCGGCCTGCAGTTTCCTGGGTCCTCCTTCTTGCCCTTTTTGAAGGTTGGAGTGACATTGGCCTTCCCCCAGTCCTCAGGCACCTCTCCTGTTCTCCAGGACCTTTCAAAGATGATGGAGAGCAGCCCAGCAATGACTTCCACCAGCTCCCTCAGCACTTTCGGGTGCATCCCATTGGGACCCATGGACTTGTGGATATCCAGTTGACCTAATTGATCTCTCGCTTGATCCTCCTCAACCAAGGGGAAGTCTTCCTTCATCCAGACTTTCCCTGTTACTTTCTCCAAAGTCTGGGACTCCTGAGGGGTGGCCTGAGCAGTAAAGACTGAAGCAAAGAAGGCATTCAATAATTCTGCCTTCTCTGCATCCTGTCTCACTATGGCTCCTTTCTCATTCAACAGCGGGCCCACAATTTCTCTAGTTTTCCTTTTGCCTCCAATATACTTGAAGAGGCCTTCCTGTTGAACTTGACATCCCTTGCCAGGTTTAATTCCAAGGAGGCCTTTGCTCACACTGTTTGTACCACTATTCTGTGGACAGAAAGAGTGCTTCATTCTCCAGGGCTGTCAACCTAGCACCGTTTATGTCCTTTAAAATTAACACACACACACACAAAAATACTGCTTTTACTAATTTTGGAACCGTAACACATAAAAATAATTTTATATTTGTCCTGATTGCCTGACATTTTCAATATGGAATGTCTGTAAAAGAGAAATTGCTTTTTATGGAGCACAGGTAGAAAGGCCATAAGGGAAAGAGAAGACAATTAATAAAATTGAAAGAGAAGACAATTAATAAAAAAATTCATAAAAACCTATAGAATAGTTTTGATAGGATTTTTTTTATTCTCCTTGTTAAAGGCTTACTGTTATGCCAAAGTTACACAGTAGTACAGAAATCTTCTTTATTTTTGTAATTAGCAAGTTCCTTAACCTTGTGACTAGGAAGTCCGCTTCCTTTGGAAATGTGTTTCATTAAAGAAAAATAGGATTGGAATGGCTGTTTTCCTTCAAAAAGTAAAACCGGAAAGAAGCAGCAGAAAGCTTCATGGTATTCATAGTGACCATGAAATGATAGAGTTTATGATAGAGTTGATAGAGTTGATAGAGTTTTCAATTCTTGGTGAAGGGAGGCGGGGAGCCAGCAAAACTGCCACCTTGGATTTCCGAAGGGCAGACCTTAACCTGTTTAGGAGCATGGTTGAGAGTGTCCCTTGGGAGGCAGTGTTGAAGAGCAAAGGTGCCCAGGAAGGCTGGTCATACTTCAAGCAGGTGCTCTTAGAAGCACAAGAGAAGGCCATCCCCATGTCCCGAAAAATGAGCCGACGGGGAAGAAGGCCAGCCTGGCTAAATAGAGAGCTTTGGCTGGACCTCAGGAAAAAAAGGAAGGCTTACATTCTCTGGAAAAGGGGCTTAGCAACTTATGAGGATTATCAAGATATAACAAAGCTATGCAGGGGGAAGATTAGAAGGGCCAAAGCTCAATCAGAACTCAGCCTGGCCACTGCAGTTAAAGACAACAAGAAGAGATTTTTCCAGTATATCAACAGAAAAAGGAAGACTAGGGAAAATGTAGGTCCACTGATGAGAGAGACGGGTGCCCTAGTGGTGGAAGACACGGAGAAGGCAGAGCTACTGAATGCCTTCTTTTCTTCGGTCTTCACTGATAAATCCGGCCCTCACGAATCCCATACCCTGGAGGCAAGGGGGAAGGTCTGGAGAGAGGAAGATTTTTCCCTCAGTTGAGGAGGACCGGGTCAGAGACCACTTGGCCAAGCTGGACATTCACAAGTCCATGGGCCCTGATGGGATGCACCCGCGAGTGCTGAGAGAGCTGGCAGATGTTATTGCTAGACCACTCTCCATTGTCTTTGCAAGGTCATGGGGAACAGGAGAGGTGCCTGAGGACTGGAGGAAGGCCGACATCACTCCAATCTTCAAAAAAGGCAAGGAGGAGGACCCAGGGAACTACAGGCCGGTTAGTCTCACCTCTGTCCCTGGGAAGGTAATGGAGCGACTCATTCTGGATGTCATCTCCAAACACGTTGAGGAACAGGAAGTCATTGGAAGTGGTCAGCATGGATTTACCAAGGGCAAATCATGCTTGACCAATCCGATAGCTTTCCATGATGTTATAACTGGTTGGCTGGATGAGGGGAGAGCCATAGATGTCATCTACCTTGACCTTAGCAAGGCTTTTGACACTGTCTCATATAACATCCTCATTAGGAAGCTGAGGAAGTATGGGCTAGATGAGGTGACAGTGAGGTGGGATTGAGAGCTGGCTGAGTGACAGAACTCAGAGGGTTGTGATCAGCGGCATAGTCTAGTTGGAGGCCTGTAACCAGTGGTGTCCCTCAGGGGTCAATACTCGGTCCAATTTTGTTCCGTATATTCATTAATGACCTGGATGATGGGACAGAGTGTATCCTCAGCAAGTTCGCTGATGATACCAAGCTGGGAGGGGTGGCCGACACTCCGGAGGGCCGTGCTGCCATCCAGCGTGACCTGGACAGGCTGGAGAGCTGGGCAGAGAAGAACCTAATGAGGTTCAACAAAAGCAAGTGCAAGGTCCTGCACCTGGGGAGGAAGAATGCTAAGCACCAGTATAGGTTAGGGGTGGACCTGCTGGGAAGTAGTTCTGAGGAGAAGGATCTGGGGGTCCTGGTAGACAGCAAATTATCCATGAGCCAACAATGTGCCCTTGTTGCCAAAAAGGCCAATGGAATCCTGGGCTGCATAGGGAAGACTGTGGCCAGTAGGTCGAAGGAGGTCATTCTGCCCCTCTACTCTGCACTGGTGAGGCCACAACTGGAGTACTGTGTCCAGTTTTGGGCTCCCCAGTTCAAGAGAGACAGGGAACTGCTGAAGCGAGTCCAGCGAAGGGCAACTAAGATGATTGAGGGACTGGAGCATCTCCCTTATGAGGAAAGGCTGGGAGAGCTGGGACTCTTTAGCCTGGAGAAGAGAAGGCTGAGGGGAGACCTTATTATGGCATACAAGTATCTAAAGGGTGGGTTTAAGGAGGACGGAGCCAGGCTCTTTTCAATGGTTCCCAGTGACAGGACAAGGGGTAACGGGCACAAGCTGGAACATAGGAAGTTCCGATCAAATATGAGAAAAAACTTCTTTACGGTGAGGGTGACAGAGCACTGGAACAGGCTGCCCAGGGAGGTTGTGGAGTCCCCTTCTCTGGAGACTTTCGAGACCCGCCTGGATGCAGTCCTGAGTAGTGTGCTCTAGGCAATCCTGCTTTAGCAGGGGAGGTGGACTAGATGATCTCTAGAGGTCCCTTCCAACTCTGAAGATTCTGTGATAAGACAGGAGTCACAAGAGAATCAGGAATGGTGTCAGAGATACAGCCCATCAATCCTGACTTCTACTAATCAGATCAAATACCAGATAATGTTGTCTCCCTCGTGCATGATTATATGCTTTGTGTCATTATATGCTTTTGTGTCATTTCACAGCATAAAATAACAAGTAGAAGAGATTCAGTGACGCATCCAAGGAGGCAAGCTTCACTAGCTGGATGATTTCCCATCCTGGACTACTGGCCCATTAAACCTGTCTTTTATTGCTGTCATGGTTTGGGCCGCATTGGTCAATGACAAGATGACAGATGCTCTCCCCCACCTCTCACTCCAAGGAGAGGAAGAAGAGAGATAAAGAGATTTTTGAGTTTAAAAAAAAATTAAAGTACTTCAATGAAATATTAATAATAAAATAAAAAAGGAAATAATGAAATAGATACAATATATACAAAACCATATCAAGCTCCCAGGGAGATATCACCAGCAGGCACTGGTAAAGTTCCAGACTGGACTCAGTGACAAATGGGAACTGAAACACACTGACCAGGATCAAAAGGCAGATGAGCTGACAGGATCCTCCACAAACATCAGTCACTGAAGACAAAGAGCCATTGATGAAGAGACAACCTAACCCCTTTCATCCCTCAGCTTCTATACTGAGCATGGCAGATGGGATGGAATACCCTATTGGTCAGTTTGGGTCACCTGACCTGTCCACTCCTCCCCACAGGTGAGACCCCTCCACAGGGTAAACAACCAAGTCAGCTGACCCTGGTTGCCACAGCAACAAGTATAAGCAAGAGCCTCTCTCACTGAACAGAAAGTTGGCTCTGCTTCACCCCAAACCAGGATAATTGCATAGTCATAAACCTGAATGACAGAAAATAAATAATTAAAAATAGTCAAATAGAAGGCAAAAGATCTACGTGACCCCATTTGTCTAAGATAGTGAGGGACAAATTGGAATCTAAGGGCTAATATAGGGAAACATAAAAAGTGTTTGTTTTCTGTAGCACAGAGCTGAGATATTTATAGCAATGTGGGAAAAACACTAGGTGCAGTGACAGAGCTATTATCCCAATTATCCGACGTGCCAGGAAGGAAAAATCAGGAACGCTTCCTGTGCTCTTAGAGTTGCAATCACCTTTCTCCCAAGAAGAGAAGCCTACATAAGATTGCCTTTGAAGCTGGATGTTTAGTGATGGGGCATTCTTAAAAGATTAGGCTTGAGGAAAAATCCTTGATTTCTGTTACATATCAAAAAGTCATCTGAACTTTTGGAGCCAACATTATTGAATTGAAAACCTTGCAAGTTCAAGCTTACACTCCCCATAATTTGAAGTACTTGACCATCATGCACAGTTAGAAATAAGTGAAGAACAATGTCCTGCTATGCTTTGTCTTTCTATTTAATAAACTGTATAGTCTATATTTTTACTATTGTTACTTTCTAGAGGTCCTTCTTCAAAGACAAAGAAATAAATGTAGGGCTTTCCTTTAGCTTCAGCATACTTAAAGACAAACCTTCAGCAAATCAGAAGCGATTCGAGTTGTTTGCTACAACACTATTGCTCCTTCAGTCAGGAGGAATAATGAATAAAGTCAGCAGAACTGAATCTTCAGTATCATGATGCAAGGCTGTACATAGTTAACAAGTTAAAAGATACAAATGTTTTATTGCCTTTGAGCTGCACCTTTGACTACAGAGACATATTAGAGATGGTTGGAAATTGACACTTCATTCTCATTTCCCAAAGCTGCAAACAACGCCGCTGCATTCAATTGTTCAGGAAGAGTATGTATGATTTGAGTCATTATCCTGGTGTGAAATGCTGTGTTTTTAAAAGCAGATTACTTTTGCTGAATAAATGTTAATATTTCAGGCAAAGTTGAGATGCTCATTCTACTCTGCCTATTTCTTTATGCAGTTTCTTTTCCTATCATTTACCATCCTGTAAACTTTTTATCAGATAAACTCCATATATATATATTACAGCATCTATTTCATTATTGAAATCCAATATGAATTTCTGAAGTTGCTAGTCATACTAAATAATTGCAGATATTCACAAGATGTACTGTCATGTACTATAATGTACTATAATGTACTATATCTCACTATTTTTTGCTTTAGCTTCTCAAAATAAAGGCTGTGAATCTGGATCAAGATTGATGGCTTGGGCCTAAAAAATAAGTCTAATCTAGTAGTCTTGAATTTTAATGAGCTGTGAATTTAATACTGTTTCTGAGACTGTGTAGTCTGAGATCAAAATCTGTCTTTCATTAAGTGTTTTTGTGGTATCTATAGCAGAATGGTCTTCTGGTCAATATAAATTAGGTACCTATGAACTGGCAGCAGTAATATAACTGTTTATATGTTGCCTCCTCCTCCTACAAACATCTCAAGGAGTGGATTGGCTTCCTTTGAATGCACTAATATTTTGGATTCCATGTGAGAATTGCACCTAGTAATCCCATTTTCTGAGTCCCATACATTCTGGAAGAACTCAGTAATCTATACAATTCAGTTCAACAAAAATCACTAGACATGTCATTCATACAACTCCAGAAAGCCTTCTTTCCTAAGAAAGTGTTTCCCCCAAGTATTAGGTGTCACTCCAGGTTACGCAAGGCTTTCCTGGAGGGTTTTCTTTATTTCAGTCCCTTAATTCTTGCCTAAATGGTGAACTGGAGACTATCAGATGATGTCAGTAATAACAAAACCATGGTCTTTTAGATTGGTTGTGTTGGAGTATGTTACCCAGCTGTTGCCTGAGTCCTGTTTTACTCAGACATGTGGGTAGTGTGGCTTTTTCCATGACTGATCCTCAGATTTTGTATTTGTGGCCTGCATTATGATCAATCTTATTAAGAATCAGTAAATAACTGTGAGTGTTTCACTGAAAAAGATACAGTTAAAAAAAAACCTTCAGCAACAATAGGCCATTAATTTGGAAGCTGATAAACCTTGTGTACAATTTCTGTTAACAAGTTTCTAGTTCTTCCTTTCATTTTTTCTTTTAATTCTTTTTCTTTGAGCTTTCTCTTGTGTTTGCTTCACAGAAGCATCATTAACAGGCAAAGCCTGGAAAAAAATTAGATTATTTCTTTTTAATAGAAAAGAATATTAATTTGTTGTGCTGTAGACAAAATAACATTTTAATGATAATTAGGGGTATATAAATAGTTTTCAATAAGAAAGATTAATGCACTTTCGATAACCATTATAGCAAAATATTGAGGGCAAACTGCTAATACACTGGCATCACTGATTTTATGAACTCATTTTATTTCAATTCTTGCTGTCATACAATAGAGTATCTTTGTTGCAGAAGCATATATAAATATAATTTTCTGCACAAAATAGAATGGTTAGGAATATGCGGTGAAAAAATGTCTGAACAATTATGTAAATTGTTGTGATTCTTGGAAAGCAGAGTCTAACTAAGCATTTAAGTTTTACTGTGATATTTTTATTATTATTATTTCACCTTTAATGGAGGCTATTTTGTGCGTGGGTGAACCAGAAGATTATGTTGTAGCTAGCAAGAATGTTAACATAATTTTTGGTACACTGCATTAATAAAACAAGTGTAATGGGCCTTAGTGGTATGCAATATCAGGTTAATGTGAGAATTAAGCTGCAAGTAATTATAATACTAAGATTGGTTGTATTCTAATTATCCTATGGCTAATAGTACAGGGACATTTGGCTGAAACCAAAATTATTTGGGCTGGAGTAGTTTTAGTACAGATGAATATTAGCTGTTACATTGTCATTGTGCTTCCATGAAACAATATGGTAATTTATTTTTCAGTAAAAAAAATAAAATCATACGTCTCAAAGAAGCAGTTAAGTTTTGCTTCTAAATTGAAATGAAAAATGTTGCTAGATTGTGAGAAGCAATGAAACAAAGTCCCTGCATTTATTCTAGGTTTTATGTTTTAAGTGATGTTAAACAAATATGTATTCCATGTATCTCATAATGCAAGAACATGACTGACAAAATGAACCCCATGAAACTAGTAATTACCAGAGAGAAGCAGTAGATGGATATAGTTATATTCTGAGCACAAATTGGACACCAGTCTTGAGCGCAAACTTACTTCATGCACAAGCAGTTTGAATGCAAGCTTATTCTCAGCTGGGAACCTTAGGAAAATTTCCAGGCATACTGAAAAATGGTGGGGGAAGAGTTTGTTACATTAACATGTCATCACTAATGTAAAAGCAACGGTCAGAAGTAGGATTCACCTCATCTGACTAACCTGAGGTAGCTACAATTAGTTGTCTAAAGCTGATCTGATCACCCATTCCCTTGGTGTTCAAGAGGAGAAACAGATGTTCTGTGCAATCAGATAGTCATCCGTCCTATTTAAGAATCTTTTCTTGGGATGTGGTAAATGCCTATCTGACACTGACTGTTTCATACTGGTGATTATAAAACATTTATGACTGGTTTAGTCTTAGAAGCTTTTAGACACTTTATATAATGCATCTGCCTGTAAGGAATATCACATGTTTAATAGAAGGCAGAAAGGTCAGCCACTTGGTTCATCACTGGCACATGCAGCTCTTTAGATGAGAACATCTAGATTACGCTAAGCTATAACTGCCCTACACTTGGCAGCCAGATACAGAGAATCAGGTCTGCAAAGTATACTGGACTTTGGTTCTCTTTCTGGCTTATAATTTTGAGAATAGAATAAACATAGGCAATGCAGGGGAAATTAAATAAAATAGAACTAAAAATATGTATGGATCACAAGTCTGTCCTGGAGAATATGAGCTGTGGCGGGGGTCTGATATTTGAATTGTATGTTCTGCAAATCATCTAGGTTTAGTAAGCAAAACAGTTTGGCTAGGTGGAAATTTTGCCCAAAGGAAACGGTTCCTAAAGGGACCATCCTGCAGAGGTCCCTGCCCCATCCCCAGGAGCAACTAACACACACTGTCTTTGTAGTTTAATCGGTGCTTTGAATGAGTATGTAAATTTATTTAATATATAACTTTCACAACAATGTTCTCAAACAGTTTTTATCAACATTGGAATTTTCAGCAAATTTATCCCTCTTTCTCATTGTAATTTATCTGTGAACAAGCTTTTCCTTGCATGAATCTTTTTATTATTCAAAATCTCCATAAAGATAAGAATGCAGTTTATTTTAGAGATTGTTCATCAGTTTTGCTCCAAGACTATTACAAAGAATACTGGCTCATCGTAATTTGCAATTCATGCTGCTTAATGGATTGCATCACTCACAAGTTTCTGATTCTGTGCCTTGTTTATTTCCCCATTAAGAGACTTATAAGCAGGAGTAGAAGCAGAAGCAGACATGCATGTCCCCACTGCTGGGACCTAGGGAGATACTATCCTACTAGGATCCTCTCTCATTTTGAGGAGCCTCACAGTAGAGATTACCAGCCAATTCTCCTCATTTTCTAAGCTGATGAGGATCCAGGTAATAAGTAAGTTTTCTACAAGCAAGGAAAGTATTCATGAACAAATTCTTGTTATTGAAGTAAATGAAAGATCATTACGTACATCAGTGACTTCAGCATAAAAACCAGCACTGGGCTAGTTACTGGTGTAACTACCGAAGAGCAGGATGGGCTGGCTGCTCTGTTACAGAGGGGAGGGGAGCCAGGAGTCAGGAGCCAGGAGCTAGGCACTGTCAAAAGGCAGTGGCTTTGCCAACACAGGGTAGTCCCACAGCACCCGAGTAAGGTGAGCAGAGCATATACAGAGACGGGAACCAGGGCTGGCTGAGAGTCCAGATCTTCAGATGAGTCTGTGGTGAAGAGGCAAATCCAAGGAGAAGAAACTAGGAATAGGAGCCACAAAGTCAGAGACAGGATCAGATCTGGTGACAGTGACCAGCATCAGACAGAATCCAGAGATCATCAGGCAAGTCCATAGAGATGAGGCTATTTCATATGTGAAATTATCTAACAGGAAACCTTGTAACAACAAGTTATGCGTAAATTACAGGTAAAACCAGATTCCAAAGAGGAACACACCAATCCCAACATTCTTATCAGTTCTTTAAGTTCTCCATCTCTTTGAAGAGTCTAAAATAAGTAGTAGATCTTAGCATCTTAGTATATCTGCATTCAGTTCATGAAGATGCTAATGTGCAAGTGATGTGGGTGAGGAAACCTCTCAGAGCACTTTGTAACCAGCAGGATTGCAGTTGAGTTTCATAAAGGTTAGTGAAGCTGGGAAAAGGATCTTAGGCATCTGAAGTCAGATCATCTTTCTCTCCTCTGTTTTCAAACTTATTTAATACACTAGAATGTGAATGATCCAAGTCATTACATTAAAACTATAATAAGCAGTCATCTAGATTGTGTGTGTTGGGGCACTGGGTGGAATGCTAAGCAGGGTTGTGGAAAACACTTGTATTTTATGGTTATACTTTGCACATTTGTAGTGTTTTGATTGTTTCCATTTTTAATGGCAATTAATACCTATGTCTGAATCAAAATCTTTGCAAAGAAGCTGTAACTTATGTTATATATAGTGATGATTTTATTTTCATTCTGTATCATATACTGTGAGAGTGATAGTGTAACTTCACTGGAACTATGAAAAAACATACAGAAGGGATTTTTTCCTCTTTTTATTTCCAAGCTTCCTTCACAGTTCTGTCTTGTTAATTAACACAATACAGACAGCACTGATCCTGATATTTAAAAGATGGTTATTGATATCTATGTGTCTTGGGCTCAATAATATGTAGATTCTGGGTTTTTTTAGGACAGTAGAAATGGAATTTAGAAAAAGATCTGGATTCATAACTAATAACACTGGCTACGCAATTCCATTGCTTTGCAATTACCTTAGAAGAGACAGTCCATTAGACTTGTAGGTACATCCTGTTTAACATAGGCTCAGAAGAATATAGGCTTTTCTCCAGAAGGAGAGTCACTTTTCATATCATTTAAGAAAGAAAACAAAGAAAGAAAAGTATAAAGAAAATTCTGCAGTCTATATTGCAGTTTAAGGGCTTTTCACCCCAGTAAAACTAGTAGTTTGTCACATTCAGGTTAGTGAAATTAATATTATAGAGCTTCCATCAGGAAATTTGTAAGAGCACGCCATTTGGTTTTATTACAGACTCAGAAGACAGGTTTTCAACAAGAGAGGTCTGGGTCTGGGTCTGCTATATAGTCTTCTCTCTTCTCCCAACCTCTTATATACATTCTATAGAAGTGATAATCTGCAAGCCTGTAATCAGCTAGAGAGATGGAGAATAGAATAGAATATTTTCAGTTGGAAGAGACCTAGAATGATCATCTAGTCCAACTGTCTGACCACTTCAGAGCTGACCAAAGGTTAAAGCAACATATGCATTAAGCAATGTGGTTTCTACCATTTACTAAATTATTATTAGCAAGGATTTTCCCACTCTTCTTTGAATGCTATCAAATTAACAGAACACAGCTCACTTTGCCTAGCTGCAAGATAGCCGGACAAAAGCTATTGCTTGGGAGTTGTGTAGTTTCATCTATATGACACCATGTCTGCTCTGTTAACATCTGTATTTAGATTCCAAGTGAATGTTTATTCTTCCATCACTACATGCGTGTGGCCGGCATACAGAAGGAAACTGAGGTCTGCCTAAGTAGACATATCTCCTATATTGTGCTTACAGGGTCAGATCTTAAATTCGCATCCATTAACATCATTAGGGTTGGGACTAATCTCTCCTAGCTTTGGAAATCTAAAACATAGAGCTCTACAGCAGGATGAGTGGCATCCTAAAAAGGTTATCTCTGAATGAACCATATGCGAGAATGTTGATTTCTTTTCACTGATAAAGAGAAAACAGAGTCAAGATGACTAGCTCAGATGTAAGATTATTATGGTTTATAGCAGTTGAAAAATCTCATCTATCTTAACTATTCTTAAAAGCTAGGATATGTCCATATAAAATCCCAGTGAAAATGAAATTCACAGCAGCCCATCTGTCAGAGTCTACAGGTAGAAACTGCTGTATTATTCCTCGTGGCTTTTTGTGTTTGTATTTTTGGATGGTGTGTGTGGTGTGTTTAAAGAAAGTAATTGTAAGAACACAGCACAATAGATGTTTAATCAAGAGCATCCATAATAGACAGAGAAAAATTAGGGAGACTCTGAATGGTATACAGAAACAATCTGTTAAATAGGATCATAAATAATAACACAGTAAAGTGGAAATCCTTTGTGGCTAATTTCCTACCAGGTGCACCTATGGTTTAAGAAGGACAGTGATGAAAATGCTATTCACTAATTGTTTCCTACTGAACTTTATTGCAGAGTCAATCACCATCTGGAGAAATAACTAGATTTTAAGAAAACATCCACAGATGTGGATAATAGTAATAATAACAGTGCATACTTATATCGAGTTTAACATTTCGGAATCACAAGCACTTCATAAATACAGTGAAAACTTTCAAAACCACAGTAAGGAAGTTGCATAAAAAAAAAATAGGAAGTCCTGTGGGTCAAGCAGAAAAAAATGTTACATTTATCTGTTAATATTTAAAGTGACCCTTGAACTGTCTGAGGTTTTCATGGACTTCTAATTAGAAGATTTTAGCCAGTGAAAACTTCTGTTCCAAGGAACGGTCTGCTCTTCTCTGAACTGTTTGTGATGTAGTTGTGCAAATAACAATTATGTTTCTTTATTCTGTGTCCAAACTGAAGGTGAATAATTATTTAGAATGACTTGATATTAATGCATTTCTTAAAGATTAAATCCAACCAAAAGTGTATGTCAAATGAGGCATTTTGACCAAAGTGAAAACACTATTTTACAGCACTTCCAAAAGAGTTAAAGCTATGGAGTTGTCAGTGTTGTATGCACCTCCCGCTCATCCCCTTTGTTGCTGATAGTTCTCACAGAATGACTATATGAAATATGGATGATCTGTATTCAGGTTCATTTTTTGCTTAATTCAGAAGAATATCTCAAAATCTCTCAGTTTTCATAGGGGCAAAATGGTCCCAAGGTTTGATCTATTACCAGGATATATTCTGAACCTGGGAATGAGCCTCAGAATAACTATTTTAGGAATATGAATCTACACACACACTTCAATAATCATAGGAAATGGGTTATTCCATAATAAGTTATGTATTTAATTTATTAATTTATTTAATTTCACTCCTTTCCAGGTACATATTTAAATGACTCTCCCTGATGTATTGTCTGAGGGGTTTCCTGTAGTACAGTAAGCAAAATGTTCACCATCACATGTGGCTCATTCTTAGCATAGGAGGAGTGATATATGATCAGCTGAGTGTCTTGTTTTGGCAATGTTTTGTTTTATCTCATTTTTAAATACATTCTGCTGTATATTTCATAGAATCATAGAATGGTTAGAGTTGGAAGGGACCTTAAAGATCATCTAGTTCCAACCCCCCTGCCATGGGCAGGGACACCTCCCACTAGACCAGGTTGCTCAACCTGGCCTTGAACACTTCCAGGGATGGGGCATCCACAACTTCCCTGGGCAACCTGTTCCACTGCTTCACCACCCTCACAGTAAAGAATTTCTTCCTGGTATCCAGTCTCAATCTACCCTCTTTCAGTTTAAAAACATTACCCCTCATCCTATCACTGCACTCCCTCATAAAGTGTCCCTCCCCATCCTTCCTGTAGGCCCCCTTTAGGTACTGGAAGGCTGCTATAATGTCTCCCCGGTGCCTTCTCTTCTCCAGGCTGAACAACCCCAACCCTCTCAGCCTGTCCTCATAGCATAGGTGCTCCAGCCCTCTGATCATCTTCATGGCCCTCCTCTGTACCCATTCCAACAGGTCCATGTCCTTCTTGTGCTGAGGACTCCAGAGCTGGACACAGTACTCCAGGTGGGGTCTCACCAGAGCAGAGTAGAGGGGCAGAATCACCTCCCTCGACCTGCTGGCCACAGTTCTTTTGATGCAGCCCAGGATGCGGTTGGCTTTCTGGGCTGCAAGTACGCATTGACGGCTCATGTTGAGCTTCTCATCCACCAGCACCCCCAAGTCCTTCTCCTCAGGGCTACTTTCCAGCCATTCTCCGCCCAACCTCTATTTGTGCCTGGGATTGCCATGACCCAGGTGCAGGACCTTGCACTTGGCCTGGTTGAACTTCATGAGGTTCACACAGGCCCATCTCTCAATTTTACTCTGCCAATCAGATCCCAGAAGAGGCCAAAGTCTGCTCCTCTGAAATCCAGGGTAGTGAGCTTGCTGCGCACCCTCCTCGCTGCCCTAAGGATCTTGAACTCCAGCATCTTATGGTCACTGCAGCCAGGGCTGCCCTTGAACTTCACATTCCCCACCAGCCACTCCTTGTCTGTGAGAACAAGGTCCAGCACAGCACCTCTCCTCTCTGGCTCCTCTATCACTTGGAGAATTGAGTTATCATCATCAATGCATTCCAGGAACCTCCTGGATTGCTTATGCCCTGCTGTGTTGTCTCTCCAACAGATAATGGGGTGGTTGAAGTCCCCCATGAGGACCAGGGCTTGTGAATGTGAGGCTGCTCCTATCTGTCTATAGAGGGCCTTGCCCACTCAGTCTTCTTGGTCAGGTGGCCTGTAGCAGACCCCCACTATAACGTTGCCTGTCCCTATCCTCCTTTCAATCCCGACCCATAAGCTCTTGGTCAGCTCCTCATCCATTCCCAGGCATTACAGCTGGTCGCTGATCAGGTGAGACACCCCCTCCTGTCTTTCCTGAAGAGCCTGTATCCTTCCATTCCAAAACTCCAGTCATAGGAGCCATCCCACCACATCTCCGTGATGCCAATAAGATCATAGCCCTGGTGGCATGCGCATGTCTCTAACTCCTCTTGTTTGCTCCCCATGCTACGTGCATTTGCATAGAGGCACTTAAGTTGGGCCCTTGATGAAGCTGACTTACTGGCTGGAGGGGATGGAATTCCTTTGTGCTGCACTCCAGGTGCTCTCCTGCTGACCTGTGATCCTTCTCCAGGCTCTGGGCATCTATTGCTGGCACTGGCTTTGAACTGGTAGGAGTGGGATGGATTGATGTTCCCCTCCCCTGGCAACTTTAGTTTAAAGCCCTCTTCACCAGCTTGGCAAGCCTATAACCGAAGATGCTCTTCCCCTTCTCCGATAGATGGACCCCATCAGCCCCCAGTAGACCTGGTTTCTCAAAGCGAGTCCCATGGTCTAAGTAGTCAAACCCCTGGCTGTGGCACCAGTCCTGTAACCATTTGTTGACTCCCCAGATTTGACTGGCCATTTCAAACACCCTCCCTTTGACCAGGAGGATCGATGAAAAAACTGCCTGTGCTCCTGAGTCCTTTACCACTGCTCCCAGGGCTCTGTAGTCCTTCTTGATACTCCTCAGACTGCTCTTGGCAGTATCACTTGTGCTTATGTGAAACAACAGCAGCGGATAATAATCAGTGGACTGTACGAGGCTTGGTAATCTCTCGGTGACATCCCTGATATGAGCACCCGGTAAGCAGCACACCTCTTGAAAGAGTGCAGAAAAAGTGGAAAAGTAGAAAAAGTAGTTTAAAGAAAAACTACTTAGAAAAAGTAGTATAAGAAAAATAATCTTGGTCTTGAAATGAACCATGAGATTTCAGTGTTAGATTCTTAAAAAAAAGTTATTTCTAGAGAAAGCTTTGGATAAAGCTTTGTTGTTGCTGAACAGATGCTTAATGGTGGTTTAAAAATCCTTATTGCATTTGAGAAGCAAAGTCATCATCCATAGTCCTTATTCAGGTACTTCAGATAATGTTTCAGATATTATAAAACTGTGTGTGGAATAATTACTAAATTGGCCAAGAATACAAAAGTACAGCATTGTTCACACATTAAGGAAAGTCATAAAATCAAGAGGCTTCTGAGGTAGAATACAGCCACGGCTGGCACACGAAGAATGCAACATCTGCGATTCCCTGTACAAGGTTGTTTGTGAAACTACACAAGGGATGTTATGGAACGTGATTGTTCCGTGGCCTTCCCTTGTGACGAATAGCAGATATGGGAATGAGATGGTACTACGGAACAGATAAGCTGCCTACTTGCTTACTACGAAACAGATAAGCGGCCCTACTCGCTACCCAAGCCAACATTTTGTCAAATTTTGATGGAATGCTGTCCTTTGTGCGAACTTTGCTCATTACAATGTACCAAAACACACCTCTATCCCGGAGGCTAACCGCCCCCAAGGTGCAACCACTCCTCCTTGAGTACACCAATCATAATAAAAGTATTTATGACTAAAGTCACTCAAACTCCACTTTGAAGAAAAAAAAATAGGATAAAAATAGCCCGAGAGAGGGGGAATATCAGGGAAGACACCATCACGAACAAGTCAGGAGAACTCCATCATTGACTTCCAGGACCAGTCGACGAGCTGAGCCTTTCTTCCCCCCTCATAGGGATGCCTTTGGGTAAGATACAGTAAAAGTCCTTCCCTCCTCATCTTCTTCCTCATCTTCACTATTAGACCAAAAATCTCCGGTCTAGGTTCCAGAATTTGGATAACGTTAACTTATGAATTTGTTGGACCTGGGTCAAGGGCTGCATTTTATCTAAGAGCCCAGTCACCCTTTCCAATAACATTTTAAGTTGGTGATTTTCATTCCCGAGTCGAGCATTCCGGTTTCCTAAACATTCATTCTCACTCACAAGCTTATCAACTTGAGTTCTTAATTTTTCTCCTGTCTCCTTTTGCAAGGCTAATGATGACTTCAGCACCTCATTTTCTGATTTCAGAGTTGCATATTCTACAGCTGAAATCAGATTAGGAGCAGGGGTTTCCCTAGCTTCTTGTTGTGCACAAGATAAACAGGCGCCTAACACCGCACAGATCACACCTTTGCCTTTCCCCGCTCTGAGCTTCTGTGAAGCCCGACACTCTTCAATACGTTCCACCACTTTCTCTTCATCCTTCCAAAATTTATGGGCCCACTCCTTCCCAGCCTGTGAAGCAGCGGTTTATCCATGGCAATCCTGCCGACTATGCCAAAATTCTGTTGCGTGAAAGGGGCAAAGCGGTTTTGGCAGAAAATAAATCCCCTTGCGTTCTAACACTCCTCACCGAGGTGGGAGGCTAGGTGCGGCTAGGTTTAAATTCTGAGTGATGCCCAATTCAGCACTATCAGTCCAGTCGCGTTTAATATGTATTAAACTATTACGATTTGGATACACTAATAGTGGACTGCACCTTCAGTCTAGTCGTGCTCATGAGCTAGCACGGCCACTCTCGAGTCTTTGGTTGCGTTCAGTGAGAAACCAAAACGACTAGCTACTTAAACAGTGCAGTTTACTTAAACAACAGATATATAGGTTCTTTAGGATTGCCGGTGATAAATACACTGTCTGCAAAGCACGTGCAAATGGAAGTATTGTTACATATACAAAACGCGCGACAAAGTTATAAACGATACAGCCTGGCTATAAATGTAGCAAAGAGAGTCTCTAGAGAAATTTCTAAATTCCTCGAGGAAGCACTCTGTATAATCTAAGTCTTACCCAAAGGCGTCCCTATGGGGGGGAAGAGAGGCTCAGCCCGTCGACTGATCCCAAAAGTCAGTGATGGAATTCTTTGAGATGGTGTCTTCCCTGGGTATCCCCCCTCTCTCGGGCTATTTTTATACTATTTGTTATCTTCAAGGTGGAGTTTGAGTGACTTTAGTCATACATACTTTTATCATGATTGGTGTAAATTTTTCTCGCTTCACAATTAAAGGTATAGTTGACGAGAAATTCAGGGCGCAGACTCAAAAAGGAGTGGTCGCACCTTGGAGGCGGGTAGCCTTCGGGATGGAGGTGTGTTTTGGTATTATAATGACATTATAATGAGCAAAGTTCGCACAAAGGACAGCATTTCATCAAAATTTGACAAAAAGTTGGCTCTGAGCATCTAGCGGGCAGCTAATTGTCAGCTTATCTGTTTCATGGTATCATCCCATTCCTGTATCCGCTATACATCATAAGGTAAAGCCGCGGAATAATTGCATCCCGTCCTGTACCTCATGTAGCTTATCAGGGAACCACAGGTGTTGTGTCCTTCATGCCAGCTGCGGCTATTTTCTACCTCAGAAGCCTCTTGATTTTATACTTTTCCTTAATGTGTGAACAATGCTGTACTTTTGTATTTTTAGCCAATTTAGTATTTATTCCACAATCACTCAGAATTTAAACCTAGCCACACCTAGCCTCCCACCTCGGTGAGGAGTGTTAGAACACAAGGGGGTTTATCTTCTGCCAAAACCACTTTGCCCCTTTTCACATAACAATTGGACTAGGAAAAAAAAAACCCTCAGAACTTTCACTCCTTCATTCTCACATGAAACAGTCTTCGAGATTCCAAAGACTTCTCCCCACATAAGGATGCTGCTTACTAGAGGAAGAGCAGCATTTAGAACTCTAAAAGAAAAACTAAAAAAAAAATTTTTCTTGGTGTCCTAGGACTGGATCATTAGTAGCACATCTGGAAAATGTACAAGAAAACCAGTTATGACTATGATTTCACCTAATTTTTCAATACGGCAAAAGTTGTGTCATTTGGATAAAGCATTTACACTTCTCAACAGAGATCTAAAATCACTCCTAGCAAAATCAGAAGCAATATCAAATGGGTACTAATATTGCAATTGGACAACAGGCTCCTGTTAATCTTCCCTAAAAAGCAGATGAAACATAATTCCTCACATAAAGCTAATTCAGTGGTTTCCTGGTTCCTGTGGACTATACTAGCAGATGGTATCAGCAGCATCCCTTCAGCTTTGTATGAGAGTCAGCTTTTCATTTCAATTTGTCTCACTTTAATTTCAGCTATGGGCACTATATACAGTAACTGCTCAAGTTAGTCAACTAGTTATTGCAAAATACCATTTGTGGTGAAATTTAATATCTACCTACTGAACAACAATTTGCAGATAACTTTTTTTTCTCCACAGCCAGATACAGAGACAATTCAAATGAACTTTCTTCATAAGCTACCCAAGGCAGATCCATGCAGTGTCACAGAGTGTTCATCCTTCCTAACATTTTGGGTCTGTTTTGCTGTGATACCTTTCAAGTACCTTTCCATATTAGTCATGGGCCCAACTGGCAATGCAAAGATCCTTAGAACCTCGTCTGAGCATGGGACTGAGGAAGAAAAGTTTGTATCTGGCATTGTATCTCCTCATCGATAGAGATGATTCTCCAGGAGATATATGTCTCCCTCCAACATCTTAGCTTCCCACAGCCTAGACCTTATTTTCTTCAGCCCTTGAGAACAATCTGCCTGTTCTCAAAAGCAGAAACCATACCTCTGTCAATGGTGGTGGTGACTCCACGGGGCACACTCCCTTTCTTAGCTTGCTCACCGTTGAAGGAGAGCAAGCAGAGAAGTCAAAATGAATGGAGTGAAATTTTCCAGGGTAGGTTTGCTTTCTTCATACAAAATAAGAATCACTGTCAGTAGCCACTCTCTGCTTTTTACGGATGATGACAGAGAGGATCAGACAAGTAGGGATGACAAAGGAGATTACCTTTCTTGACTATTATCTGAAGAACCCCATTCTCTGCATTTCCATAAGTGGTAGGGATGTAAAGCTACAAGAAGACTGATTATACACCAGTACAGACATCATTAAAATGAAGTCAAGTACGCTCAGTAAAAATTTGGAAGGTCTAGCTAAGAAAGTATTACTGATTTCTATAACAAGATTGCACAGAAAGATGGGCAGAATTAATATTGCATGGAAAATATGATATGATATATAAAACTATTTTTAAAAGTGAACATTTGAGAATAAGCATTTTATTAGTGGTAATTTTTTACAGAATAATGTTCTTTGTAGAATCCTTTGTATTATATACATAAAATCAAACATAATTAATGGTCAGAGGCTGTGGGAAAGGGGACCGTAAACCAAGTGGAATGCATGAATATAAGCTATAACTTAAGGATAACAATTTCACAGAATCACAGAATCACAGAATGATAGGGTTTGGAAGGGACCTCTGGAGATCATCTAGTCCAACCCCTCTGCCAGAGCAGGGTCACCTAGAGCAGGTTACACAGGAACGCGTCCAGGGGGGATTTGAATGTCTCCAGAGATGGAGACTCCACCACCTCTCTGGGCAGCCTGTTCCAGTGCTCTGCCACCCTCAAAGTAAAGAAGTGCCTCCTCATGTTTAGGTGGAACTTCCTATGCTCAAGTTCGTGCCCATTACCTCTTGTCCTGTGGCTGGGCACCACTGAAAAGAGCCTGGCCCCATCCTCCTGACACCCACCCTTTAAGTATTTATAAGCGTTGATAAGGTCCCCTCTCAGTTGTCTCTTTTCCAGACTGAAGAGACCCAAATCCCTCAGCCTTTCTTCATAAGAGAGGTGTTCCAATCCCCTAATCATCTTCATAGCCCTTTGCTGTACCCTCTCCAGCAGTTCCCTGTCCTTCTTGAACCGGGGAGCCCAGAACTGGACACAGTACTCCAGGTGGGGCCTCACCAGGGCAGAGTAGAGGGGGAGGATGACTTCCCTCGACCTGCTTGCCACACTCTTCTTGATGCACCCCAGGATGATGATCACAGTTTGATCTACAGGACACCGGGCCTGCTCGCTAATGGGAAAACCCTATCCCGAAAGGGGAAAAGGGTACTAGGCCAAGAGTTAGCAAGGCTCATGGACAGGGCTTTATACTAGAATTGAAGGGGGAAGGGGATAAAACCAGGCCCACTAGTAATAAGCCTAGGGATAAAGGGCCAAGGATGGGGCTGAAATCGGTAGCCCAGATCAAGTGCATCTACACGAATGCACGTAGCATGGGCAACAAACGGGATGAGCTGGAAGCCATTGTGCATCAGGACAACTATGATGTAGTCGCCATCACGGAGACGTGGTGGGATGACTGTCATGAGTGGAATGCTGCGATGAATGGCTATAAGCTCTTCATAAGGGACAGGCAAGGGAGGAGAGGCAGGGGAGTGGCTCTGTACATTAGGGAATGTTTTGATTAGATAGAGCTAGATTCCAGTGATGATAAAGTAGAGTGTTTATGGGTAAGGATGAAGGGGAAGGCAAATAAGGGAGATCTTGTGCTGGGAGTATGCTATAGACCACCCGGCCAGGATGAGGAGACAGATGAAGTATTCTATAAGCGGCTGGCTGAAGTCTCGCAATCGCCAGCCCTTGTTCTGGTTGGGGACTTCAACCTGCCAGGTATCTGCTGGAAATACAACACAGCAGAGAGCAGGCAGGCTAGGAGGTTCCTTGAGTGCATGGAAGAGAACTTCCTGATGCAACTGGTAGGTGAGCCTACCAGGGGAGCTGCCTCGCTAGACCTACTGCTCAGAAACAGAGAAGGACTAGTGGGAGATGTGGTGGTCGGAGGCCGTCTTGGGTTTAGTGATGATGAAATGGTCAAGTTTTCAATTCGTAGTGATGTAAGGAGGGGGGTTAGCAAAACCTCCACCTTGGACTTCCGGAGGGTGGACTTTGGCTTGTTCAGGACACTGGTTGAGAGAGTCCCTTGGGAGATAGTCCTGAAGGGCAAAGGGGTCCAGGAAGGCTGGACGCTCTTCAAGAAGGAGATCTTAAAGGCCCAGGAGCAGGCTGTCCCCAAGTGTCGCAAGTCTAAAGGGCGGGGAAAATGGCCAGTCTGGATGAATAAGGAACTTCTGATGGGACTACTTAGGAATAAAAGGAGGGTTTACCACCTTTGGAGGAAGGGACAGGCAACTCAGGAGGAGTACAGAGATCTCGTTAGGTTATTCAGAGAGAAAATTAGGAAGGCAAAAGCCCAGCTGGAGCTCAACTTGGCCACTAACATTAAGGACAACAAAAAAAGCTTTTATAAATACATCAACAAAAAGAGAGCCAGGGAGAATCTCCATCCCTTACTGGATGCCGGGGGGGAAAGTTGCAACCAAGGACGAGGAGAAGGCTGAGATACTTAATGCCTTCTTTGCCTCCATCTTCAATAGTCAGACCAGCTATCCCCAGGGGGTTCAGCCTCCTGAGCTGGAAGATAAGGATGGAGAGCAGAACAACCCACCCATAATCCAGGAGGAAGTAGTCAATGATCTGCTTCTGCACCTAGACGCACATAAGTCTATGGGACCGGATGGGATTCACCCAAGAGTACTCAGGGAGCTGGCGGGAGAGCTCACCGAGCCTCTCTCCATCATTTATCAACAATCCTGGTCAACAGGGGAGGTGCCAGATAACTGGAGGGTGGCCAATGTGACGCCCATCTACAAGAAGGGTCGGAAGGAGGGTCCGGGGAACTACAGGCCTGTCAGCCTGACCTCGGTACCAGGAAAGATCATGGAGAGGATCATCTTGAGTGAGCTCTCACGGCAAGTGCAGGGCAGCCAAGGGATCAAGGCCAGCCAGCATAGGTTTAGGAAAGGGAGGTCCTGCCTGACCAACTTGATCTCTTTCTATGACCATGTGACCCTCCTTCTGGATGTGGGGAAGGCTGTGGACGTTGTCTATCTGGACTTTGGTAAGGCCTTTGACACCGTCCCCCACAGCATTCTCCTGGAGAAGCTGGCGAATCATGGCATAGACAAGTGTCCTCTTTGCTGGGTTCAAAACTGGCTGGATGGCCGTGCCCAGAGAGTTGTGATTAATGGGGTGAAATCCTCTTGGTGGCTGGTCACCAGTGGTGTCCCTCAGGGCTCAGTTTTGGGGCCAGTTTTGTTTAATATCTTTATCAATGATCTGGATGAGGGGATTGAGTGCACCCTCAGTAAGTTTGCAGACGACACCAAGCTAGGTGGGAGTGTTGATCTGCTTGAGGGTCGGAAGGCTCTACAGAGGGACCTGGACAGGCTGGATCGATGGGCCAAGGCCAACTGTATGAGGTTTAATAAGGCCAAGTGCCGGGTCCTGCATTTCGGTCACAACAACCCCAAGCAACGCTATGGGCTTGGGGAAGAGTGGCTGGAAAGCTGCCCAGCAGAAAAGGACCTGGGGGTGCTAGTGGACGGGACGGCCAGCTTAACATGAGCCAGCAGTGTGCCCAGGTGGCCAAGAAGGCCAACAGCATTCTGGCTTGTATCAGGAATAGCGTGGCCAGCAGGAGCAGGGAAGTGATGGTGCCTCTGTACCATCACCATACCCATGTAGGGCATTCTCTAGTGACAGAGATTGTAGGTTGTTTTTTTTGTGTGTGTGTGTATGGTTGGACTCGATGATCTCAAAGGTCCTTTCCAACCATGAAGATTCTATGATTCTATGATTCTGTGATGCCATTGGCCTTCTTGGCCACAAGGGCACATTGCTGCCTCATGGTCATCCTGGTGTCCACCAGGACTCCCAGGTCTCTTTCCACAGAGCTGCTCTCCAGCAGGTCAGCCCCCAACCTGTACTGCTGCATGGGGTTATTCCTCCCCAGGTGCAGCACCCTACACTTGCCCTTGTTGAATTTCATAAGGTTTCTCTCCACCCAACTGTCCAGCCTGTCCAGGTCTCTCTGTATGGTGGCACAGCCTTCTGGTGTGTCAGCCACTTCTCCCAGTTTTCTATCATCAGCAAACTTGCTGAGGGTGCACTCTATCCCTTCATCCAGGTCATTGATGAATATATGGAACAGGACTGGACCCAGTAATGACCCCTGGGGAACACTACTCATCACGGACCTCCAACTAGACTCTGTGCCCCTAATCATGACCCACTGACCTCTCTCTTTCAACCAGTTATCTATCCACCCCACTGTCCATTCATCCAACCCACACTTGCTAAGCTTCCCTATGAGGATGCTGTGGGAAACTGTGTCAAAAACCTTGCTGAAGTCAAGGTAGACAGCATCCACTGCCCTCTCCTCATCTATCTAATTTGTACCTTCTAATTTGTTTTATTGATCTCATGTTGAGATCCTTAACCTTATTCTGCATAATGCATCCAGTCTAATTTTTTTGTTTTTACTGATGGGATTATAATTTTATAGTTATTTTTAAATTTATTTTTATCTGGAAACAGTGACTGTTGATAGCAAATGAAAAGGCCCATTATTTAACTCTCAGAGCCATACTTTACTGTAGAAGAAAAATCATAGAATCATAGAATAATTTAGGTTGGAAAAGACCCTTGGGATCATCGAGTCCAACCATCAACCTCACTCTACAATGTTCTCCCCTACACCATATCCCCTAACACCACATCTAAATGACTCTTAAACACATTCAGGGATGGTGACTCCACCACCTCCCTGGGCAGCCTATTCCAGTGTCTGACCACTCTTTCTGTGAAGAATTTTTTTCCTAATGTCCAGCCTAAACCTACCCTGCTGCAGCTTGAACCCATTCCCTCTTGTTCTATTGCTAATTACCTGTGAGAAGAGACCAGCACCAACCTCTCTACAATGGCCTTTCAAGTAGTTGTAGAGAGTGATGAGGTCTCCCCTCAGCCTCCTCTTCCTCAAACTAAACAGTCCCAGCTCCTTCAATCGTTCCTCATAAGATTTATTCTCCAGGCCCTTCACCAGCTTCGTTGCCCTCCTCTGCGCTCGCTCCAGCACCTCGATATCTCTCTCGTATTGAGGTGCCCAGAACTGGACACAATACTCAAGGTGTGGCCTCACCAGTGCTGAGTACAGGGGGACAATCACCTCCCTCCTTCTGCTGGTCACACTATTTCTAATACAAGCCAGGATGGCATTTGCTTTCTTGTCCCCCTGGGCACACTGCTGGCTCATGTTCAGCCACTTGTCAATTAGAACCCCCAGGTCCTTTTCTGCCAGGCAGCTCTCCAGCCACTCTTCTCCAAGCCTGTAGCGATGCATGGGGTTGTTGTGGCCCAAGTGCAGGACCCGGCACTTGGCCCTGTTGAAGCACATTCCATTAGCATTGGCCCATCGGTCCGATCTATCCAAGTCTCTCTGTAGAGCCTCCCTATCCTCATGCAGATCAACACTCCCGCTTAACTTGGTGTCATCTGCGAACTTGCTGATGATACACTCTATGTCCTTCTCAAGGTCATCAATAAAGATGTTAAACAGAAATGGTCCCAACACTGAGCCCTGAGGGACACCACTTGTGACTGGCTGCCAGCTGGATTTAACTCCATTGACCACCACTCTTTGGGACCACCCATCCAGCCAGTGCTTGATCCAGCAGATCGTATGCTCATCCAGGCCATGAGCAGCCAGTTTTTTCCATGAGAATTCTATGGGGGACAGTGTCAAATGCTTTTCGAAAGTCTAGGTAGACAATGTCCACAGCCTTTCCCTCGTCCAATAATCGGGTCATCTTGTCATAGAAGGAGATCAGGTTCGTCAGGCAGGACCTGCCTTTCATAAACCCATGCTGACTAGGCTTGATCCCCTGCTTGTCCATTATATGGCTTGTAATGGCACTCAAGATGATCTGCTCCATGACCTTCCCTGCTCCCGAGGTCAGACTGACAGGCCTATAGTTTCCCGGATCCTCCTTTCTGCCTTTCTTGTAGATGGGCACTACATTTGCTACCCTCCAGTCCATCGGGACCTCCCCAGTTAGCCATGACTTCAGGTAGATCATGGAAAGTGGCTTGGCGAGCACGTCTGCCAACTCTTTCAGCACTCTTGGATGTAACCCATCCGGTCCCGTAGACTTGTGTGCATCCAAGCGGTGTAGCAGGTCACTGATCGATTCCTCTTTAGTTGTGATGACCTCGTTCAGCTTCCCCTCCCTGTCTCCTAGCTCATGAGGCTGGATGCCCAGGGAACAGCTAGTTCCGCTGCTATAGACCGAGGCAAAATAGGCGTTGAGCACCTCAGCCTTTTCCTCATCCTTTGTGGTGACTATGTTTCCCTCTGCATCCAATAAGGGAGGGAGATTTTCCCTAATCCTCCTTTTGTTGTTAATGAATTTACAGAAACATTTTTTGTTATCCTTAACAGCTGTAGCTAGGTTGAGCTCTAGCTGCGCTTTGGCTCTCCTAATTTTCTCCCTGCATAGCTTCGCTATATCCTTATAGTCTTCATGAGAGACCTGCCCCCTCTTCCAGAGGTCATAGACTCTCCTTTTGTTCTTGAGGTCCAGTCACAGGTCCCTATTTAGCCAGGCCGGTCTCCTTCCCCGCCTACTTGTTTTTCCGCACACAGGGACAGCCTCCTCCTGTGCCTTTAAGACTTCTCTCTTGAAGTATGTCCAGCCTTCCTGGGCTCCTATATCCTTCAGGGCAGCCTCCCAAGGGATTTTGTCAAGCAGTCTTCTGAACAGGTCAAAGTTTGCCCTCCGGAAGTCTAAGGTGGCAGTTTTACTAACCCCTCTCCTTGTTTCTCCAAGAATCAAAAACTCAGTCATCTCATGATCACTGCGCCCTAGACGGCCACCAACCTTTACTTCCCCCACAAGTTCTTCCCTGTTCACAAGAAGCAGGTCCAGGAGGGCACCTTCCCTCATCGGCTCACTTAACAGCTGTGTGAGGAAGTTATCCTCCACAAAAGGGTTAATTTTAAATGACAAGGAAAATTCTGAATTTTTGGCTTTTACTGTTTTTCATCAGGACAATAACTGTGTATTAGTAAAATTCTGCCTCTAGGCTTATGATAAACATAATGCCACACAAACCTTTTATCCTGAAATTATGAAGAGTATGTATTATCTCAGTCATTTTAAATTACATTAAAGTGTCCAGTGATATTAAAATAACAGCGTTTTCCTTCCTAAAGCAACAGCATGAATTTAGTTCTGTGTGACTGTCTTTATATACATTCCTTAGGGTACCCCTTAAGACCTTTTAAGAAATAGAAGGTTGGTGCTTGTAGGAATGTGTCTGAGAGAAAATGGTCACGTGAGCCAGCCTCCCTACTATGAGAGATTAGATTAAGAGCAAAACAGGTGGTAGAAGATGGAATTAGTACATGGGAAAAACGGGAACTGAGAAGGTAGAAAACATGTTGTGCTAATGACTAAGTAATTTACTATGTGAATTCTTGTAACCAACCTGATCTGTGAATGAACTGCATGGACAGCGCGTGAACAGAGACTGTAAGCCAATCATATAGCTGCCGCTAGCGCGTGCTCTTATTGCCTGTCTATATATACTCTGTGTAAACTTGAATAAAGGGAGAACGATCATACTCATATTGAGATTCCATCATTACTCTGGGTCCGTCTCCCACTCCAACATCTGGTAGCAGAGGATGGTTCAGCGCGACTGAGTTCTCCGAGACTGCGGTAAGCAGCTAGAGGAGGGGAGTGGGAAACTTCGGCTGGGAGATGTGCTGCTTGGGCGCATCAGCGGGAGCAGACAACGGCGTGAGGTCGCTCCTCACCTCCCAGGCGCAGCTATGGAAACAGAAGCTGCGGCCACGCTACTCGCTGGGATCCTCTCTAAGAGAGGGATTGAAACACCAGCGAAACTGTTGCTCAAACTGATTAAGCCGGGGCAGGAGATGGGGCAGCAAGTAACAAAAGAAGAAGGGACAATATTAAGACTTCTCCTGCATATCCTCTCTAAGAGAGGGGTGAAATACGATGAGCGTATGCTCCGAAGGTTGTTAACCTGGTGCAGAGAGAACGGATTCGCACCAGAGCCCCAGACAGCTTTTAAACTAGAAATACGGGAGGCTGTTGGGAAAAAACTGTGGGAAGTGATAAGTAAAGGAGACAAAGAGGCATCACCGTTAGCGACGACATGGTGGTTGGTGTTATCGACCTTACAAGATATGAAGGCGGAGTGAGCCACAGCAGCCGGGGCTTTTGCAGCATTACAACCCACGGGAGGGGGATCGAACAGGCCAGGTCCGAAGGTCTGGGACGATCCCCTGCTGATCCCCTCTGCTCCACCTGAGGCTGATGGAGGAGGCAGAATGTCAGCAGAGAAGGACAGAGCCGGAGCTGTTTGCTCCTGACATTGCCCGCCCGCCACGCCCCCTCCCCTCCCCAGTCGTCTCCCTGAGATAGAAGTGCTGGTTTTGTATGTCTGCTGTGTAAGTGTGTGTGGGCGCCAGCTTATACCTGCTGATCAGCATGTGTGCTACTGTTTGCTTTTTGTTGTGTGCAGTGTCGTTAGGTGACTCCACTTGAGCAGGTGTTCTGCCCGGTGTGGTACTGTTCTCGTACGCAACTAGGGCTGACACTCCGTCAAGTGAAGAAGTTTGTGTATACACAATGTTTAGACGTAAGGCGAGTGCACCCCAGGTAGATAGACCAGGATGGGCTGTAGAACCGATGGAAGTCCTGAAATATTGGGGGAGTTTTCAGGAGCCGACACGCTTACGCTCTAGGGAACGGCTCGCCCGTGCAGGGCGTATCGCTGGTTGTTTGTTGTTTGTCTATAAGATCATGGTTGATTGGGAAAAGGAGTTGAGACAAAGTCTATAGGATGCTCTGTAGGAAAATGAGAAACTTAAGGAAAAATGAGAAACTGAGCTCTTGTTGCAAAGGCAGACTTTTATGTCAGTCGTAAGTGATGGAAGGAAAAAAAAAAAAAGAAAAAAGAAAAAAGAAAAAAAAAGAAAAAAATGAAAAAAAAAAAAAGAAACCAAACAGGAACAATTAGATGGGAAATGTGCCACGTTAGCACAAAAGTATGCCATAAGCATTACGAGAAAGCATCAGAAAAAGAGAAATAGGACACCTGATTCAAAGCAGTACCACAGAGATATGTTTTTGGGTTTTTTCCTATATGTGTATATGTTATTGCATGCCTTAGTAGATTGCTCTGTGTTATACCCTGCGAGACTAAAATGAACCCCAGCAGAAGCGGTCTCTTGAGCAAGGGGGTGGAATATGGGAAAGCAACAGAAAATCGGCGAGGAGGACTGTAAATACACTCAAGGGACTCACACCTGGGTGCTGGAAAACACATATATCACACCAATTGTTATTCAGTCTTGGGTGCTTGCAAGAAAAACATTTGGATGACATAAGCCTGTAATGGACTCACAGACACCTTATCTAGCTGCTTGAGAATCTTGGCCTGTTGTGGAAGAAGATCAAAGCACAGTACCAGCAAGAACAGGGAGTCTGCATGCGCTCTAGCTAACAAGGACTCTTTTGCTGCCAAGGATTTGTGATAACAAGGACTCTCTTGCTGCCAGGGATAAGTTTAACAATGCTACTAGTACAGCTATTTCTGAGTTATTGCTAGATGTAGATAGTATTCGATATGCGATGTTGCAAAACAGAGCTGCTACTGATTTTTTGCTTTCAGCTCACAGACATGGTTGTCAAGATTTTAAAGGACTGTATTGTATGAATCTAAGTGACCACTCCAAATCCATCCATGCCCAGCTGCAGGAACTGCACCGACCGAACCAGCAACTTGTGGAGACCACTGGGTGAAATCTCTTTGCTGGATGGACTTGGGGGTGGGGTTGGTTGAAGCAAATTGTACTCATTGCCTGTGTGGAAGGAATTTGTCTATTATGTTTGGTATGCTGTTTGCCGTGTTTAATAAGCATTATACGATCAGTTGTAAATGCCGCTTTGCATCGTACCCTTGTACGAGTTGTAGAATATGTTGCTCTAAAAACTATGTGTGTATCCATGAGAACCTGACCTTCACAGAAGAAGATAACAAGAAGGGATTACAACAATGTAGTCACGTATCAGACAGCTGCTGTTAGCAAAGCTGGATCATGAGTTTGGTGAGACTCGCTGCATACGCTGGCCACGTGTGCAGTGACTCTAGCCTGTACTTTTCTACTCAGTCCAGTGCAGGAGAGTCTGGTGGGACTCGCTGCATGCACTGGCCATGCATGCAGTGACTGTAGCCTGTACTTCTCCACTCAATCCAGTGCAGAATATAAGGGGGTTGTCTCGGGTCAGGGAGGGGGAGAGAGACATGAGCGCACTTTGAAGGTACAGGGGATGCCCGGAAGCACTGTGTCTGCCCCCGACCCCCCCATAAGTTTTATGTTCATTAACCCCAACAGCTCAGAAGGCATTACAGCATGTTGCAAGATAAGATATAGTCTACTACTGCTGCAAGACACATTGAACACCTTCCTACAAGAATTTCAACTTTATGCCCTGATAGGACAGTGGGATGATGCATTGGCAAAGAGCCTGACTGCGTTAGAGTGGGTATTTTTGCCACATACCTTTTCAAAACCAGTAACTATGATGATCGAAATGTTACCACGATTTTTTTTCCAGGGTCGTTTGTGCTGTCACCAGCTTTCTGGAATGGATCCAAGCCACATACATGTCCCCATCAAAAAGGATGACCTTGACCCTTGGTTATCACAATTTGACATGTTGTTGCAAAAAAAAAAAAAAAATAAAAAATTCGTCCTTTACATGATCAGCTAAAAGCTCAAATACTAAAGATTCAAGACTTAATGAACCACAATGTATTTGAAACATTACAAAAGGATTTCTCGTGGGTAAATCCAAAGAAATTGGCTTTCTGGGCTAAATTTAGGAATCTGGGTATTTATTGCCTTAGCAGGGTTCTTTTTGATTCTGTTTTTAATTGTGTTTAGTATATAACCATCTAAGAGCGTCACAACGAGTAGAAGCACAAGTCATGGCGACCTTGTTAATAAATGGTCTGGTGTTAAACAAAAAAGGGGGAGATGTGGCAGATCTACGAGCAGAGGCCTGCATACGGCCAAAGATACAGTGAGCAGAGCACACAGTAACCACAGAGCCAAGAGAACAGTTCATACCTTCACTCCATTCTGTGACGACCATATAACATTCCCGAATCTCGGACAAAGAATAGGGCTAAGTATTCTCCCTTCGCTAAGAACAGCAACGACATTAAATATGTTGAATAAGATAGGGTGTTGTGCAAGTAAACAGATAAACCTTACAACTGAAATCATATCTAGCTTGCTTACTGATGCTGATAGCATTCGGCATGCTACGTTGCAAAATCGAGCGGCTATTGATTTTTGCTGTTAGCTCAGGGTCATGGATGTGAAGATTTTGAGGGTATGTGTTGTATGAACCTTTCTGACCACTCATCATCCATTCATAAGCAGTTATGGGAGCTGAAGGATAACATGTCCAAATTAAAAGCGGTTAAAAATGGTTTCGATGATTGGTTAAGCTCATGGGGTATAACAGGATGGTTATCAGACTTACTAAAGCAAGGGCTCATGCTACTGTTGGTTATATTATTATTGATTATGGTAGCCTCATGTGTTCTCCGCAAAGTGACTGACATGATAGAAAATGCCGTGCATAAGGTCTGGCTGGCTCAAGAAGAAAAAGGGGGTATTGTAGGAATGTGTCTGAGAGAAAATGGTCACGTGAGCCAGCCTCCCTACTATGAGAGATTAGATTAAGGGCAAAACAGGTGGTAGAAGATGGAATTAGTACATGGGAAAAACGGGAACTGAGAAGGTAGAAAACATGTTGTGCTAATGACTAAGCAATTTACTATGTGAATTCTTGTAACCAACCTGATCTGTGAATGAACTGCATGGACAGCGCGTGGACAGAGACTGTAAGCCAATCATATAGCTGCCGCTAGCGCGTGCTCTTATTGCCTGTCTATATATACTCTGTGAAAACTTGAATAAAGGGAGAACGATCATACTCATATTGAGATTCCATCATTACTCCGGGTCCGTCTCCCACTCCAACAGGTGCTCAGAAAAAAAATCCTACAACTTTCTTTTATTAATTTTAAAGTTTTTAGACGTGTAACTCTGCCCTTGTCTTGATGACATTCATCAAATATTTACCAAATGTGTCCTTCCACATAATCTTGGTATGTAACTGATGAAACATTAAAAAGCTGTCAACAGTGGTATATTTATAATTTTGCCTGCAAAAGCATTACATTGCCTATAAATGTTGCCATTGTGCACCAAACCATTCCTATGCAGTAAAAAAAGGAGAGAAGGTCCCTCTGGTATTTTCTGGACAGGTATTCTGGGTTGTTCAATTAAAAGTTTGATTTCACAAGTGCCAGGTCTCCTGTTCACCCACTAAAATATGGAGGTAATGCTGGGGAATACTGGATGGGAGTGTCAGTTGCATTGTATAATTACTGACACTTGCGTTAGCACTTTAATGATCAGGACCAGTCAAAATTATCTCCTTAATATTAAGTCAAATATCACAATACTTAACCATCTCCTTAATATTAAGGAATATAATGAGTATCTCCTCAATATTGAGCAGTGTTTATCTGCTTTTCTGAATCAGAACTACAACTGTTATCTATGAACCTATTAGGAGGGTAAGGAAGGAGAACTGGTTAGGTAAGCAGAAGGACAGGTGATCAGCTGCGGCAATGGATGATCAGTTTAAAGCAGGCAGATAGATAAGAATAAAAAGAGTTAATAAGTGAGAAGATGAAACTGAGAAAAAGAAAGACTCAATAGCAAGAATAAAGTTCCTAGCAGTAAAGTCCATTAGTATATGAAATTATCTGCTGTAGGAAATTATAGACGTTCTATTTTTTTGACTCACTGCACACTAGATGGGATAAGGTAGTCATAAACAGATAATAGTAGGAAAAAAATCCTGTCCTTACAAGCAGAAAGACAACAAAATAACCTTAACAAGGATTTCCAATTTTGTAATTTCCTTTGTACTGTTTACATGACTTAGTGGCAGATACCGCAGAGCAGTCAGTCTGTCTGAGATTTTTAATAGGTGTTTTAATAAGCCTTTCTTTTCATTTGTGTTTCTGATATGAACAGCAATTACCCAGCCAAGAAATGAGACTCTAATGAACATGTCTTTCCTAGATTACTTTAGAAATTCATCAGAGAAGCCTGATAGCATTGTAAAACTAAAATCTGCTTTTTTTCCCTGTCACGACACATCTGATTGTTCTACTAGGTACTTTCTACATGACTAATTGAGAGCTTAAAGATAAAAATATATATAGGTGTGTGTGTATGTGTGAACATGAAATGTATGTTATTTCTACTTACCACTATTTGTATTATAGTATGATATAGAACAAATAAATAAATTTGTTTCTGCACACAATCTGATCCAAATATGTGCATCGATATATTTTTTTTCACCAGTGGTTTCACATCGAAGTGTATCATCTCTCCTATGTACAGGAGGGAGTTTTCTTTAACAGAAAGGTGAAAGTGAAGAGAGGGATGTTCCTTCCAAGATGCAGGAGCTCCTCTTTATTATGAAATTCAGCAGATACAGCAGGTGTATTTTTCTGGGATTATTTCTATCTCTTTTTTTGCCTGATCTAATATAGTCTTCGGGGCAGGGTGAAAAAACAGTAGCTTCCCTTTGAATCCTTTGAATCCTGAATGTGCTTTTTACCTACATGTGGCT
This sequence comes from Rissa tridactyla, assembly GCF_028500815.1. Lineage (NCBI taxonomy): Eukaryota > Metazoa > Chordata > Aves > Charadriiformes > Laridae > Rissa > Rissa tridactyla. The sequence goes on from NC_071496.1 coordinate 12,014,823, forward strand.
GGCTTGGTTTGGCTGCTGAGGAATGTTCGGATGGAAACACAGTAGACTTGTCTTCTGGGCCTGCTCTATGGTATGGTGATCAGGGATTATAGGAAATGCCGATTTGAACCCCTGAAGTTGAGGAGACATTTGAACCCCCATCCTAAAACTAAACATTTGAATCTAAATTTGAAAATTACAAAGTTAGGTGGAATAGTACTTAATAGAGAGCAGGGCATGGATTTTTTAGTCTAGATAGTTTGGGAAACAGCATTATTCAAGTATTATGAATTTGGCAACTAAATGCAAAGCTGTGGAAGATCTACCTGCAAAGAGGATCTGAGGGGAAAATATTATGGAGAAGTATTTCTGAAAAAATATACATAATTAGAGAACATAAACAAGGCTATGAACTTCATCTCAATGCAGTGCCATAAAGGACTGGCACTATACAATGAAGAAAGGAAAAGTGGGGTGATGATTTACCTCTGCTTGCAATAGGTATGAGCAATAATCCTGACTCATTGGACTACATAACAAAATTTCTGTACAACCAAGTGTTGCAAATCATGCACCATAGAACTTAGAGGGATAAAAGGCTAGTAGTTTACTGAAAAAAAAAAGGACAGTGCTACACATCCTTTTCTTGAACTGTTTTGGACATTTATCTTACAAGGGGATGAAATACATCCTAGAAGGGCTTATTTCTCTCTCTTAATGTACAGGAAGTCTTGTGAGACTAATTCTATTGTTGAGGTCCCCATTACAGAGATCAACATTTGATCAGAAGAATCCTACCACAAACAAAAGTTTATGAATGGTGTGACTCAAAAATTTTCACGATAAACAAGTCTTAATTTAAGCTATGAGACAGGAGTTTCTTTTATAGGGCAATTAACGTATGCTTTGGGTATGCAGCAACCTCATGACTTCAACTGCTCAAGATTTACCTTTAGGCATGCAACAAACTAATGCTGTGATTTGTTTTACTGTGATAAAATTTAAAGAAAATTTCAATTATTTTGGTAAGGTTTTATCTTTTGCAGATGATTTATTAATTTACTGATTTTTTCGTTTGTTTTAGTATGTCTTTTTCTCTCACAATGTGTCCTATAAAAAGGGAGAGAAATCAGAATAGAGAGAGTTGATGCTATTAATTGGAAATAATTTTTTCTTTATCATATCTACATGTTTCCCAAACAGATTTTCTTTACAGAAAATTACTTGATAACAATGTGGTCAGAATTTAACGTCATTTCAGTCACATGAGCTGCTCATATTAAATGATGGTCTGAACTCCAGGTGGATGCATTCCTGGTTTAGGAATTTGAATTCCAGTTTTAGGCTTTAAAGCTTTTAAGATGTTGATTGCTAATGGTGGCTGTGCTTTTAATGCCAAAAAGGAGGAGAAAAAAAAAGTTTAAAACCCAGGAATTTTTAGTTTTGTTTTCCTACAGGCAGTCAATAGAAACATGGAAAAATAGATACTGTTAATTATCCTGACACTGCTCAAATAAAAATCACTGATACCTTGTCTCAAACAAGATTCCATGTAAAAAATATTAATTCAGTCAAGCTGCTTTGACTAAGGAGAAATATGAATAAGCAACAGCAAAAATCCCCTTTATCCCAGAGAGAGACCTGGGAACCAGATTCCTAGACCAAAGGCCCCAAAACTTTTCCTCCTAGAACTCAATTTCTTTCCTGTGAGTTAGAAATTACACTCCTTTCAAAGTATGTAATTGTTGAGATAAACAATTCAGGAACAAACCTTACCTTGCAAATTGATGGCTGCAGATTGCTGGTGTACAATTACAAATGATGACTCTGCTCTGGATGTGTTAGCAAGCAGAGAAATAGAGGAAGGGATAGGTGCATCAAACACTTAAATTGCATTGAATAATGCAACTGGTTTTAGTCAATAGTAAGTAGAAAACATTATAAAAAGGAGCCAGTGGTTTCACAGAGTGAAAAGAATGGGACAATATAAGAGAAAGAAAGGCTGTAAGGCTTTGGAGTGTATGTGCACAGAGAAAAAATTGAAGTGTTTGCAGAAGAACAACAAGAACAGCAGGAAAGATACAACATAGGTGATGGAAGGACAGTGACAACTATTAATTTTAATGAGAAGTTACTTGGACTGTATCTTCACTGCATTAAAGTTGTGATCACTGGAACAGCATAGACTCAAGCATCTGAGTCCAGTAAATGGAGATTATTATCAGCCAACAAATTAAATCTTGCAACAAAAGGAAGTGCAAGTGCATGTTTGGACTTGAAATTCACTCTTGGAACCAGATCATTTATGTTAGTACCCTCCATCACCAAACATCTCCACCCATGAGTGTACAACTTCAAATGCCACCATATTGCCAGATTGACCAGTGATATCAGCAATTTAAAACTCTTAGGTGAACAGAAAATATAGAGGAAGGGAAATCATAAGAAAAAATATAGTTTTAACAGATAAATATTTGCATGCATGCTTTTTTGACCAAAATATATTTTGATCTTTTTTTTTATAAAAGGGGGACACATTCTTCTCTTTTGATTTATTCTATTTGACAACTAAATATACTTTTCAGGGAGTTCTAAAAATAGTTGACAGACTTTTAGTTATCTTTTTTTTCTATATCTAGTTCATATAGTACCAGATACTTTGTAAGTACTTGAAAACATTAAACAATGGTAATTTTACAAAATGAGACTTGAAACAGTTCTTGTAATATCCTGACAGTTTTGCTTTGCTTCATGGAAAACAAATTACAAGAAAAGTGGTGTTGCTAGTGAACAGTGCTACAGAGTGCTGAGCTAATGTAAATCCCTCATTTATGTAAAATAAAAGGTGAAGAGAGATTTAGTGAGTGAACTCAAAAGTCATACATAAGAGAAAACAGGCTTCAGAATTGACCTGAGCAGGATAAATTGTGGCATTGCTCACAAAATGCATGCAGGGAAATGGATTATCTATAAGAAAAGCAATAACAAAGATATTCTTATTAAATAAACTTTCTGTGTTCATCTCAGTATTTTTCCACTCAATTATGACAATAAAAAGAACAGGAAAGCTTATGCAGTGGACCTTTCAAAATGCCAGTGTCTTGTGTACACTTAGTACAGCATTTTCTTAATCTTGTTTTCTTCACTTTATGTTTCATTCCTTGGGGTACTGCTTTGTGTAAATTGTCAAAGTAATTGGCCATTCATTTACTTAGTATGTACAGTGGCCCACACAGGGTAGAAAACTAAGGCAAATTGTGCAACTGGACATCACTGTTAACTGTTGTGTTATACATCATCAATAATCATAGCCTTGTGAAAGCTTTGAAACAGAAACCTTTTAATTTTAGAAATGGTTTTTGAGATAATCTTTTCCTGCTATTTGGAGGTCACTAGGATTTTCTCTGAGATGTTGAACCAAGATATAGGTCTTCAGCTCTTGTTACTTTCTGTAATTTGTGTATTGGTGTGACTGACATGTTTAACTCACTGTTTATATCTGAACCACTGTTTTGTTTTATACAGGCAAATTAAACTGGGTATGTCAAAGCCCTACATCCCCGTAATCTCTGTAGAAATGAACCGAGATGCATGACACTTACTACTGCAGTAAATTAACAAGATTAATGGGAGATTTCTTCTTACCTTGTGAACCCAAAAAATCCATCTCTTTGTTCACACTAGATTAATTTTCCTCTTTGCAAGTGGCCCTTTCCTAATTTTACATTCTTCAAAGATTATGAATAATACCAGACTGTAAATTTCTGATTCAGCACTTTAGTGGGATGCCCTCTGGGATTTTGTTTCAATTCTACCTTGAGACTCGAAGTGCTATCTTCATCCAAATATGTACTGGTCTCTGGTTCTGCATATACTTATCCTTTGTCTCCAGATTCAAAGCAGATTTACATGGTGCAAAAAATCCTCACAAAAATAAAACTCAGAACATGGGAACCACTGTAGTCCAGGATGCTTGAATCTTGTTGCCACTGTGGAATAACTATTTGGCTTCTTTGTGTCCAGATGCAACTGAAGCAAGTTGCTCTCAGCTCAAGTAAAGATAACATTATGCAGAAGTTTGTCCTTTGGCAAATTATACTTGCAACAGCTTACTACTTTAGGTATGTGGAATTTATTGTTCTAAATGGAGCGGTACAATGAGCTACTATGAGATGCGTTTTTTTCTGAACAGGTGAATAATTTAATAAAAAGAAATTTTATTTTATTCATAGAATCACAGACAGTCTACTTGAGGCTCAGAGGGACCTCTGGAGATCCTCAAGTCCAACATCCCTGTTCAAAGCAGAGTAAACTAGAGCAGGTTGTGTCCAATTTTGAATATCTCCAAGTATGGAGACTACACAACTTCTCTGGGCAACTTGTTCCAGTGTTTGACCACCCTCACAGTAAAAAAAAATCATCCTACCCTTAAGTGGAGTTGATTCAGATTCAGACAAATAAATAATAAGTTCAGATGCGGATAAAGGTGGGAGAAAGCTAGTTTTTCAATGGTCAGTGCATTTTTTTGAGGGAACAAACTTGATACCTTTTCTCCATCACTCCAGATGATGTTGTAATTCCAATCTATTTTAGAATGATATTGCAAAGGTGATGGGATTAAAAAATATTACTTCTATATATAAAACCCATGCCAAATCCTTATTGTAACAACTAAGTGGAAACTCAACCAAGTTTAGGTTCTATACTTGCCTTTGCTAGGAGACAACCCATGTCATAAAGAACCTGGAAGTTAATAACTGTTCCGATACATGTGAAAAATGTGAAAGTGTGTGGTACAAGCATAAATATGAGCAGATCAATAGGAATCTAACTCCAAAGGGGCAAGAAATATGTATTTGTCCTATTTTATGGATGTAGAACAGTGTCACCATAAAAGTTCATCCCGCAGATCAGTAGACCAGATCTGGAAGCTGGAATCAAATTTATAACCTGTTTTGTTTAGAAAAAAATCTCCAGTAAAACTGTGAAGTACTTTTGTAATAAACTTCTAGTCTAGTATATTCTGATCCAGGTCAAGACTGTTGCATGTAGTGATAGGACAAGGGGTAATGGCTTCAAACTGGAAGAGGGTAGATTTAGATTAGATATTAGGAAGAAATTTTTCACTATGAGGGTGGTGAGGCACTGGAACAGGTTGCCCAGGGAAGTTGTGGAGGCCCCATCTCTGGAAGTGTTCAAGGCCAGGTTGGATGGGGCTTTGAGCAGCCTGGTCTAGTGGGAGGTGTCCCTGCCCATGGCAGGGGGGTTGGAACTAGATGATCTTAAAGGTCGCTTCCAACCATTCTATGATTCTATGATATATTAACTTCTTCCATTACTTAAATAGCCCCAGAAATGTAATAGATTTTTTACACAAATATGACAAGACCTATTCTCTTTTTCTTAGAGACTAGATGTTAGATGAAGCATATTGAGTGACAGTAATAAATGAAAAGGAAGGATTGGAACTGTAATGGCAAAGTCATATACTTAGGTTACAATATGAATTTCTAGATTGAATAGACATAAAAACATTAAAAATATTTACAGAACATAGAATCCCCAAAATTCAACTCCAGAAAAGCTTTCCTATTTTCTTCCCTTCCCATTGATCTAATTAGATATGTTCCAGAAACGAGACTGGAATTTCCCTTTTCAGATAATGATCTGAGAAATTTATAGCCGCTTATTTATGATCTAGAAGATGACAAAAATGCAAATACCTACTCATAAAGTTTCCAGCAATTTTATAAAAGGATTAAAGGCAGACTTTAGAGAGTGATTTTTTCACACGAATGAAGGTAAAGAAATTCAGATGAAATTCCTTTAAATCATCATCACCCATTCTTCAAAATCCATAGAAAACCATGATTATATACCATCTGATATTTGGGATTTATGACAGCAATTTGAAGGATGAATAAGATGTGGGTCCAAATTTCATAATAGAATCTCATGACAAGAGCTATTTTCATGAGTGTTCATAAAGGTATAAAGATGAGCTTCAGCCTAGATTAGGTCATTTTTTTAGATAATTGAAATATTGTATGTAGTTACAGATGAAGTTGTGGCTTCCTCACCACTAGAGGGGAAGCCTAGGTCCTCCTAAGAGCAACTCAGATGTTAGTTGCACTGACTGTTACCTGTTGTTAACTGTACAGGGAACAAGAGGTGATTATGTCATTAAGTTAGTTAAGTACTTAAAGTTCTGGGTTGAAAACAGACCTTTGTATTCAGTATGTATTCTGAACCAAGGATATTCTCAATTTTAGGTCCTTAGCTGAGATTTAATCTAAATATTCCGTCTCTCAAAAGATCTCTGAGGTTCAATTTGTGGCCAACTCTAAGGCACACAACCATCTCATATGTAAGACAAATATGGAAGTTCAAATGTAAAATGAAGATGAGATCTTCAGAAAGACAGAGGAAATCAATGTAATGGCACTAATTAAAACTAAAACACTTGAATACCAGGTTGAGGCGTCAGAAATTGGAATTGTTTTTTTCTTTACCCTCTAAGTATTTTTTACTCAATATATTAAATTTCAGGTAATGAAATCTACATGAACTCTTACTTTCTAGCAAAGCTATAGAAATAGTTTTGCTGATTTTTTTCTCCTTTCTGCTATACTGCAGTCTTGAAGACAATGGATAATATTTTCTTAGTTCACTGTTATCCTACAGAGAAGAGAATTGGTATAATAACATTACACCCCAAACTGGTCCTGAGTCTATAATAAGATTCTAATTTTGTTGCACTTTCAGGTCATAGAGCTTTCTTGTAAGGGTAAATTGTCAGGAACTCAAGTTATATTCAATCTGGTTTGAAAATTACCACTAAACAAGATAGAAGAAAAGCTATTTTTTATATTGTACTTGGCTACTATAGAACCAATCAACAGATACAAACCGCAATCTCCAACATTTCAGCAAGCTCCAAATTGCTTTCTATTTGGCTACTTTTTCACAAATTTACTTTTTCATTGCTTTGCTTTCCAGTTTTTTTATCTCTCTCCCTCTCTCCTCCATCCAAAACAAAAGGAAATGCTTATGAAAGTGTGTGTGTCTGTATGTATGCATGTTTGAAAAAGGCCAGCAGATTGCAATTTTGTACTCAAGACATTTGAAGAATTCTTAGAGAATATTGCAGTTTATATTCAAATGACCTGACTTCCAATACCTGAATCATTGTCCAGATAATCCAAAACAGAGCCTAAATTTACGTCTTTCTTGATATTCTTTATGTTTCATTTATTTTAATGATTTTCTTCACTATTTCTCATTATTTAGCTAATAAAAAATCTTGTATAATTTGATTAGGTGTCTAGAATAAGATTCTTACTCTGGCTCACTGTGTCTCTTAGAGATAAACATGTTAAAATTCCTGTAATCTGAGGAGAAGCAAATCTGATGTTGAGGAAAAGTTTTAATATTGCTTCCCAAGCACTGTGCAAATCCTGAGGGACTGGATAAGCATCACTCACCCAGTGAGAATGCACTGAGATGGGAGGTAGTTTCATGGCAGACAGAGCAGTCTGGAGTGGCTTTTGCATATTGAAGCATTCAGAAATCTTTATGCTACAAAGGTCCTTGCTTTACCCAGCCTAATGCTGCCAACAGCCATCTCCTGACTCATCTTTAAGATCTCCCGACTCATCTTTAAGATCTCTATGATCTTAAAGGTCTTTTCCAACTTAAATGATTCTATGATTCGATGATTCTATCATCTGTGCATAACTTTTCTTGGCTATCTAGCACAAGATTTTAATGCCATGTTTGACATTAGACTCATTCAACTTGAACTTGAGCTTTAAGCTGATATTTGTCCATCCACATTCATTTTAATTCATAAAAAAAAGCACCTTCTCAATCATGGTATTACTGCAATATATGTCTTCCTAGGATAAAAGATTAAGGTGCCATATTTTCACAACATATCTTTTGTAAATTGCCTGACAGTTATTTCTCTCATTATTATTTATCATGTTTTACTCCTCATAAAGTGTAAAAAAAGGTTTATTTTCAAGTTAACAAGGTCTAATAAGAAGATGTCTCTTGATAAATTACAGGACACGAATCAGGGTATATTGCACATTGTGAAACATTTTCCTGTAGTAAAAGTGCAACAAATAATAATTCTATCAATCAGCTTTATTGGATATTGGTTGTTACTAGAGTTGCTCAGACTCATATGTTAAATGGATCTCTTAGAGCAGCCATCAAACCCAGTATAGCTGTAAAATACACATCCCTAAGCCTTCAACACCTGTTTTTATATGAGAAGGTAAGTATAAGACAGAAATACATTGCAAGAAGGCTATATCAAGCAGGGGAAACAGCTGATACAGTGTACCAGAGGAGTGAGGAAAAATAATGTAGACTTAAAGCAAGGATGTACTTTCTAATTGCAGATACCAGGAACAAAAACTTCCTTGGCAGAAACAAAGTCCATGGTAGCGACTACAGTTAAGTCCACAAAAGTGACTGCCTCCCTGGTTTTAACTAGAGTAAATGAGTAATAATAATAACAGTGATGGTGATGATGATAATAATAATATCAACAATCATACTAGTACTAGGTCTCCTGAGTAGGAGACACTCTTGGGAACTGCTCAGAGACCTCTGCCTGGACTAACGAGCAAGTTTGCACATCACCACGTACCATCCCAGTGTCTGCAGCTCTCCTTTGTCCTCTCTCCCCTGACAGCAGTCCTGAGCAACAAACACAGTAACAAACTAAAGAAAATCCACCCAAATATCTGCCACAACAATCCGAGGTATTCCACAGCACACATCATACTTGGGCAGCAATTCATCCTATTTGTAATGAGATAATTGAGGCTAGGAGGCAGCCTGTCTCAGCCTCTTCGCAGTCGGGGAAGGCATCTCCAGAGAGTGGTTTAACACTGTGTCTACTAATTACAGCAAGATCCTAGAGTGAGCAGAGGTCCATAGATAGGTTACTCCATTTGGAGACAAGTTTGTGTGATCCCACTTTGTTAGGCACAGCTTATATCAGATAAGCATAATGACACAGAGATTGATCCAAGATCTATTCTGACATTTATGGTTAGGGCCAAGGAGTGGGCTCAAGCACTGATCCATAGTTATTTGTGCTGGTTAATAGTTAGAATGCTCACTTGGAATTATTGATGCATGGGAAGTAGCAGCTTCCAGTATGATGTCCACAGGTGATTTGGAGGGAGGTAAAGGCACAAGCTATTTTTGCTAGGCAATATAGGCAAGAGGACATTTCTTTGGGGTGCAAAGAAAGTTTAGCTATATAAATTTAGGATTAGTGAATGGTCTCTAGTCCATTTTATTTATTTTATTTATTGGGATAGATTTAGACTGGATAAGTAATTTCTTTAAAAAAATAACTTACCTAAAAGACGGTCTACATAAGTCAATAAATGGTTGATACAGTTTGTTCCCTGCCTCCAGGGCTGCCTGACATTGTTAGTCTCTGGATGTAGCTTTTGTGGTCATGCATTAACAATAAAACATTTGCCATTCTTGTCCATCTGTAAGTTTTTGATAATGGGAATACTCTCTAGTACAAGCCATTTCATGAAGTCGTCTCCACCCACTCGCTAATCAACCTTAGAGAGAGTGTGTTGACAGGTAGTTTACAAAACAAGAGTTACTCTAAGTATGTTTCCTGGGAAAAAGTGAATTACTCTTTTACCTTCCATCTGTTTTTCCACACCCATATGGTAGGGCACAATTTGAGGAAGAGACTAAAGGCAGTAAAGCCCCAGTGTAGGCATCAGAAGCAATCTGTATATTACATATTATATAGAAAAAAGAACACCCCAACAACAACAACAACAACAACATGTGATTTAATGCATCCAGCCTGTTTAATGTGGGATTTCCAGGTCCTCTTCTGATAGCAGCTGGCCTTGGTGAGAAAGGAGAGTCAATCACCACTGCTCTTTCTGTGCTGTTCTCATTTGTGCTTCAGAGACATATAAGGAATATGTCCAAGACCACTCAAACACTGCAGCTCTCAGAGCAAAATCAGACATACCCACTAGAAAAATCCAAAACGCTATACACCAGCACAGTGACTGAGCAAAAGAGATCTTTATCTCAGGCATCAGTGTTTATAGAACACATTCATAAATTAATTTAAAGCAAAAGGGAAGCAGGAGGGGCAATCCACAAAGCTACTTTTTATTCTCAGCCCTCTTATACCTGTTCTGTGAGTTAAGCAAGACATTTTATCTCTTTGTGTCTTTTTCTAGCTCACCTCTCTTTTCTTTGGCCTCTGTAGACTGAGTCCACTGACCTCTAGGCTGTGTCTGATAATGGAGTATGAAATCTAGCCCAACACTGGATACAGCCTCTAGATACTGCTGCAATAAAAGATCTACTCATTTTCACATTGTGCTTTGCTTTAGAATCAAGTTATCTTCAGTTCAGTTGTCCAGTACTACTATGTCCCTGTTCCCTGTTTTTTGACTGCTAGAACAACTTCTGTATCACACTGCTATTGAAGCAGAATCAGTCTAAAAAAGAAAAATTATTTTTTCATTTCATAAAATATATATCATCCCAGGGATGAGGCCTACAGGACATACATTGCTATGAGAGACTTAAAGAGCTCAGTCTGTTTGCTTTATTAAAAAGAAGGTTGAGAGGTGACTTGATCGCAGAGTTTAAATACTCCAGGGGGAGTAGAGATGGGGATAAAATCCATGCTGATGTTTACTGTAGCCAGCATAGAAACAAGCAGCAATGGCTTGGAGCTAAATTCAATTACAGTTAAAGCCCCTTCATATATGAAAGGAGGCTCAGCATTTTCAGCAGTGCTGCACCACTGCAGCATGCCACCACAGAAGCTTCTCCTTCTCTTGCCTCCTTCCCGCCAAGGTTGGATACTTTCCTTTGTAGATGATTTTTAACACAAGGTACTGAGAAAAATGAAACTCTATAGCTTGTGTTACTCTGGAGGAGGTCTGATTAGTTAATTGTACCTTAAAATCTATAAATATTATATATTATTATGTCTACATACTACGTTCATTTGAGACTGTGGTAATGAGAAAAATACTGAAGCAGATTACATGTTTGTTGGCACCTCTATTCCTTAATTGTTGAATAGAGTCACCCATAATAAATAAATAGGTGCAATTGGAGGCTTAAAGAATCCAAAGCTGTGCAAGGTGTGGCAGTGGAAAGAGCTACTTATCGGTATCATTATTGCCTTTATGGGACAGAGGCTTTTGCTTAGAAAGCAGATCTACAGACTGTGAAGAAACTTATACTGACTGATTATATAAAAAGGATGATTATTAATTTCTTTCAGTGACAAAGCAGCAGCTTGCCTTATATAAGCATAATGGTTCATAAAACACCTTTTCATGACTGCTTTATCTGATAACCACAATTACTTACAATGGCAAATGGAGGGTGACATGTTTCTATGTTAAGAGAACTCACCAACTCTAGAGATGATCTACTTTACCTCTAAAATACTCTACTTTTTCTTTTCTTGTGCTCCATGCCTCTAAATATCTGAAAAGATGGGGGAGTTCAGAGAACAAGCAAGTGAAAACACTCTTCTGCAGAATACATCACAAATACTGCACAAAAAAAAAAAAAATGGTAAAGATTAAATCTTTTCTGATAAAATACTTAATATTGATGCCTATTTGCCTCTATCATTTTAATATATTGTTTTTTAAAAAATATGCATGACACCACATGGAACTGGCCAGATACAAGTGAGTGTCCTTTCGACCTTTGTTTGGTTGATTAGGTTTTCTTTGGGTGACTGATGACTGTAGTTAATTTTAAAGTGACTCTGATGATGATGTATGTGTGATGCATGTCTTAATTTTCAAAAGCACTTCTTATTGGCCTCTCTCTAAGTATTACAGGTCAGTCATACAATTGTAGTGTGAGTAAAGTACTGATGAGTAAATGAAAGAAAAAATCCATATTCAGTACATTTTGGGAGATTTTTTTAGGGAATATTTAGAAAGCATCTCTTATTCAGAAAAGACTGTAGAAGCTGATCATCGAAAATTAGGACTAGTCAGCAGTTCTCCAATCATAAACCAAACAATGGAGATAGATAACCAAAATAGATAGTCATTTCTGAAAGTATTGGCAAGACATGGAGAGGAAAGAAAGAGGAAGATAACATGCTCAAAATGTCTGTCAAATTCTATTTCAGTAATGAGCAGGCAATGCAGTGATATGCTCACAGAGCTGAATTCACCTTGCATAAATTTGAGTGAAACTACATTATTCAGAGGCCATGGTATTCTGAAGGATGGCTAGACTTGATATTTATTTTAACAACCTGCTGCTTTCTAGCACAAAATGAAAGAAACGATATTACTGAGACTATATTAGGCAGACTGGTCAGTCAGTACGTTTCTGAATCTCTGAGCACTGTGGAAGAGCATCCTATAGTGAAGACTGCCAAAGAGATTATAATGCCTGTGTAATTCCTTAATCATTTTTAAACTTATCTTTCAAAAGATGTGAGTACATTTAGGCCTCATGGAAGTACTGAAACTCACCAAAACATCTGTACTCAAGAGTAGTTTGGAGAAATGCTGTGGAAACATCCCAACATAGAGCCTTGCCAGTACAATTAATTCCTGACCTCATTATAATGTCTAGCTTCTTTCCAGCAAAAACTGCACAAGTCTGCAAAATTCTGCCAGTACATGGTGGTTTCATTGCACAGACTCAGACGAGATGCCAAGCTAATTCCTATGTGTGACCCATGTGAAATGAAGTTTGAATGAAAAGAAAATATTCCAACAGCCCCCTTAGTACATGGTAGGGTAAATAGGATATTCTCAAAGGCTAAATAAAGGAACGGGGAATCTATTCTCTACAGACAAACAGGTATGACATCATACTGTGCTTTTGTGTGGTGGTTACAACTGAAGCTGGAATATTAAATTTAATACAGTTTATTGATTATTTTAAGGATGAGAGTATAGGTGGAAAATTATTTTATTTCCTTCTATCTATTCCTCACTATCCAAATATGGTATGGACACTTATCACTGGATTTGGCAGGTATTAGGTATTATAAGATTATACCATATAACAGGTTGGTATAAAATTTAATTGGATATCTGCAAAGTGCTTTGAAGTTAAAAGGAGATGTGCTGTATAGTATACTCTACATGGTATACAGAAGTATTATAGAATACAAAAGTTAGAAATTTACTCACAAATTCTTATCTCTTCAAGGACAGTCTATGCATACCTAAATATACCTTTTTTTAAAAAAAAAATCATCTTCGGCACTTAGTTTAAAAAAACCCCACACAGCATTTATCTCTCTCATCTCTTAGAAAAAACAAAGTATAGACAAATAGTGGCCCAAATAGGGATGATACTGTGGCAAAACATAGACAAATAATATCTTTAAATGACTTAATAATTGTTGGATTTTTCTGTTGTTTTGTTCTGCCATTTTTTATTTCATTTGTTGTATAATGGAATTCAGTGTACTCTCTTGAGAATGACATTACAACTGTGTTGCCAGAGGCAAACAAACAAGGTACAGATGCTTAAGGGAGATTAAAAAAAAGCTAATATTTTAGTGATGTTAAAAAAAAAAGATGTCAGGGCAGGAGCTGTGTTCAGTGCTTTTTTCTGTGTTAAAAAGAGTAGTTCTCCCATATATGGGACAGTTACAGTTTTAAACACATAGATTTTATTTCTGTGGGGTTTAGTGTTGGGGAATGTGACAAAGTAGTTTCTGACAAATTGCCCTGAGCATATATCTGATCTTTCCAACTGCTGCCTCTACGGTTCACTGAGAGGAGATCAGAAGGCCTGAGGTTGGCAGGTAGCAATGCAAAGCACACAAACAAAAGGGTTGTCTCTCACGGCTTTTCTTTTTTTTTTCTTCCCCCCCCCCCTCCCCCCCCCCTTTTTTTTTTCCTCCTTATCACTGGCTTCCAACAGTTTGGCCTGTACAAATCCCCATCTGCTCTATCCCTGTCTCCAAAAAATGGCACTTAGAAGCAAGACTGTGCAGTTTATTCATATAGAAGCCTCAAAGTGTTGGATTATTGGAATTATAACTGCGCTGCTGACTAGTGTGGGACATGAACCAGAGCCCCCCATTGTGCTAGGAGCTGCACAAAGGGCTATTCGCAGAGTGAGGTGTCTGGAGCAGCACAGTTTCATGGCTCCTTGCCATGGAGTGTTTAGTGTCAGTCAACTCAGTATTTTCACATGGAAAGTAATGCCATTAGACTATTTTCACCCAATGTAGCTGGGAAGTCACAATCGCACATTAATAGGGACAATCATCCAGCATTTCATAAATGAGCCTTTTCTCCACTATTTTCCTTATAACTATAACAGATGGGTTAGTTGAGATGGGCCAATGGAGATGGGTGATTTACTGGCAAAAAAAATTATGATAGCTGGATTGCACACATATACAACCACACACACTCTTAAATTTAAGTAACATTTTAGTAAGGGAGGGTTTGATTCTGACCCCACCAGTTGGAACTGGATCTACCCTCTAAGAATATTAGGTATTACCCTTCAATTTGCTGATCTTTAACATTTTCATGAACGACCTAGGCATAAAAATGCAGCCGTGTACTGACACAATTTGTTGATAACACAAAGTGGGAGCATTTTCTATCTAGAAGAGACAGGATTATTGTAGAGGAAAAGCTGTGTGACCCAGAGGAGTGATAGAAGTGGAATTAAATGTAATTGTAAAAAGTGCAAGGCCACGCCCTTAAAGACTAATAGCAAGACTGTTTGCTATAACACATTAGCTGGAAGGCAGGAGAGAATGTCTTAGATATATCAGCCACTTACAGGGTGATTATAAACTACAAACCTCATGTAACTGTGCATAAAATAAATGTCACTTCAAGAGGTATTTGGAGTGATATGTTTATCAGTGGCATGGAAGCATCAAAGGTATTATAGAAAACACAAGTGAAATCTCAGTAAAGATTAGCTGTAGTTGCTTATGGATGATGATGGCAAATTTAAATTGGAACCAGTGCAGACAATGCGTATCAGACTGGTCCTGTTAGAGGAAATTAAAGATAGCTTAATTTCTTTAGCTTAGGTAAATGAAAGTAGAGAGGTGATAAAAGTACTATGCATATGTTGATAAGAAGCAAAGGGACATAAAGAATTGTGAGGAAGAATCATTTAAAATAAAGGACAATGATGGGAAAACATCTAATGGATCTAAGTGGCAAGGAACACATTCTGCCTAGAAGTTAGGTGATGGTTACTGATCATCTCATGACAGTAAAGAAGCTCCAGGACAGCCATTCAGTGAGAATGAAATGGGGCACAAGCTCTCCTCTCCTCTCCACTCCTCTTCTGTTTTTGAATGGGGTATATAGTGTCATTGCCAGAAACACTGAAGGACTGAAATAATGACAAGGAGAATTTAAAGGCCTATGTCATTCTTCTGAGCATCCTCCACACGTGCTACAGTACCTATTTCTCTACAGTGTGTAAATAATTGATTTCATTAAGATAAAATCAGAGTAATTGTCCCTAATCAACTTTAACTTGAGGTTTGCAGCTTCTGATTTAGACCCAAAACCCAGATGGTATAGCTTAAAGTTTTTCTATGGTTTTTTTTTCCAGTTATATCAATTGATTCGACAGATAGAATATTGCATCTCCATTGCTTTCTGGACTGTATCAATGAGTGTTGAAATAGTGTTCTAAACATAGCTTTTCATATACCCATGACTGCCAGTCCTAGTAGGATTACCTTCAATAATTATTTTTTATTCTTTATTCATCTTATTCTTTGTTCTGTCTTCTAATTTTGTAGGGCTTTCAGACATATTTATAACATCTGAAAATGTTGCTCTAGAACTACAAAGCTACTAAATTAATTAACAAAGAGGAAGAGAAAGGTAGGAGGAGATGCCATATTTGGCATATTTCACTTGAATCCTTTAATTGGGCATCAAAAAACCCTATAAATTCTGGACTGTTAATGTTTTATCTGTGGCTACATGCAACTCCAACTTTAACCTTTCGAGCCCATCCATTTGCTCACACAAGACCCAGGTCCACTTGTGCAGGTGGAATGCCACTGAGATACATCTCATGGTCTCCTGTTAGCAGTGCACTCAACCTGCTGACACACAGCTGTGGAATAATTACTAAATTGGCCAAAAATACAAAGGTACAGCATTGTTCACACATTAAGGAAAAGTATAAAATCAAGAGGCTTCTGAGGTAGAAAACAGCTGCGTCTGGCATGTGAAAAAATGCAACATCTGCGGTTCTCTGTACGATGCTTGAGAAGCTACATGAGATACAGGACGGAAGATAATTATTCTGTGGCCTTGTCTTATGCAGATACAGGAACAGGATGGTACCATGAAACAGATAAGCTGACAATTAGCTGGCCGCTCGATACCCTGAGCCAACATTTTGTCAAATTTTGATGAAATGCTGTCCTTTGTCCGAACTTTGCTCATTATAATGTCATTATAATACCAAAACACACCTCCATCCTGAAGGCTACCCGCCTCCAAGGTGCGACCACTCCTTCTTGAGTCTGCGCCCTGAATTTCTCGTAAACTATACCTTTAATTGTGAAGCGAGAAAAATTTACACCAATCATGATAAAAGTATGTATGACTACAGTCACTCAAACTCCGCCTTGAAGATAACAAATAGTATAAAAATAGCCCGAGAGAGGGGGGATACCCAGGGAAGACACCATCTCAAAGAATTACATCACTGACTTCTGGGATCAGTCGATGGGCTGAGCCTCTCTTCCCCCCTCATAGGGATGCCTTTGGGTAAGACTTCGATTATACAGAGTGCTTCCTCGGGAAACTTAGAAATTTCTCTAGAGAATCTCTTTTCTACATTTATAGCCAGGCTGTATCGTTTATAACTTTGTCGTGCGTTTTGTATATGTAACAATACTTTCATTTGCACGTGCTTTGCAGACAGTGTATTTATCACCGGCAATCCTAAGAAACTATATATCTGTTGTTTAAATAAACTGCACTTTTTTAAGTAGCTAGTCGTTTTGGTTTCTCACTGAACGCGACCAAAGACTCGAGAGTGGCCGTGCTAGTTCATGAGCACGACTAGACTGAAGGTGCAGTCCACTATTAGTGTATCCAAATCGTAATAGTTTAATACATATTAAATGTGATTGGACTGATAGTGCTGAATTGGGCATCACTCAGAATTTAAACCTAGCCGCACCTAGCCTCCCACCTCGGTGAGGAGTGTTAGAACGCAAGGGGGTTTATTTTCTGCCAAAACCGCTTTGCTCCTTTCACGCAACACCAGCTCAGCAAATTTTTGTTTTGGTTGTACCCAAGAAAGTTGAAAGGACAGAGATCCTTACCCAAGACAAGAGAACTATTACAACTGATGTGTAGAGTCAAACATCTGTATTTTCTATGAGTAACCCTATTGATGTCACAGGACTACATGATTTACAAATGCACAGAACACTAGTAACAGAAAAGAAAGTGAGTCAAAATCAAACAATCCCTGGAAGAACAAAGAAATTGAAAACTGTTAAATCTTATTGCGTATGAGCTGTAGTGTAATTTTTAATTTAATCTATTTACTCATACCATAGGTACAGCTTTTCTGCAGTCTGCAGTGTGCCCCACCATCAGATTATGGACTGCAAAGTTCAGCATATGTTTCAGAATGAAAGCAGTATTGAATAGTGGATATAGATCAAAACACTTTGTCTTTCACTAGAGACATCAGAGAAAAGTAACTGTTGCCATAAATGTCAAATCTGCATAAGAAAGCAAAAGCAAACCACCTTTTTCATGAGTAGGTCTCAGTGTCCAGAGCTGTATATGAAAAGATGCAGTCATTCTGGATTAAAACCAAACATTCTCTTGGATCATTTTAAGCCATCTGTGGTCTAAGCTGTTCCCTTCTTTCACTTCCCCCTCCTCCCCCCACTTTTTATTTTGTATACTCAGGTATACCACCTGTTCAGAGATGGATGACTGCTTGTTACCAGACTGTTTCTCTAGGACCTGAACCAAGGTGTAATAGAAATTTTTCCATTTACTTCAGTAATTTTAATTTATTTGCTCAAGCCTCTTGCCCATATGGCATGAGAATTGAGGACTTTTACTCTCTTTTTCATTGTCTCAGGGTGGGAGGCTGTATTCTGCCCTCCTTGATAATATGTGGTCTATTTTGGATTTACACTGCCCACTGAATGGGGAACTTGCCAACAGGACAAGCTAACAGCAGATGTACGAACAAGTTACCACAGAAACTATCCAAGTGCATGTTCTTAGCCTGCAGCAGAAGTGAGGTAATTTGAGTGAGGTTAGCAGGCAATAAGAGAGCTTGTTATGTCTAATTAGCTAAATGCATTCTTACAGCTCTTCCTACCCACTGGCCATTTAAAATTTTTCATTTTTCTCCCTCAGCACATTCATTTATCATTGTTATCCCCTTCATATGTAGTTCTTCAGATTCAACATTTTATTATGCATTGTCCATGCTGGCAGATCACATCATGATGGAGCTAAGTGGATGCTCCTTATGCAGCTGTCATTCCTGTTTTAAGGTTCCTATCTCATGGGCCTCTCTCTTTCAACGTTCCTGTGTCCAAGAAAAGACCCTTTACTCATTCATGAGCTCTCCTTTCAGCACATTAGAAAGGAGTTGAAAAGGAAGACTCCAGTGAAGCTCCCATTAATTTTTTCAGTCAATTCATATTCTGTAAAAGTGTAATATTTTGCCTGAAGTAATATTGACATGGGGAAGATCAATGTCATTAGTTTAATAAAGATACTGTGCAAGTATTTCCCATAATGAGATTGTTTGACAAACCTTCCCAATAAACTTCAAAAAATTACTAAACTCTCAAAATTAATTACATGGTCCAGGAAAAAAAACCAACAGCTCTCCATCCACATTTCCTGATATAACATCCCCCTCTTGTTGCATCGAGTAACTTTTTCTTTGAAAAGCAACCCATGTAATAGGTGGAAAGGTGAAGCATTGTTCTGTAAATTGTGCATAAGGCACTTTGATACCTCATACATTTGCAACACTTGCTTACTTCAGCAAACAACTTCTGAAAAAAATATTAAATTATTCCATTGCAGTCCAAATCTCTATAAATCCATTATGAATTCTTTCTCTGCCTCCTTTCTGTTTAATACCCACTTCAGCAGCCTGGACAGAATCACACAGAATCACAGAATCACAGAATCTTAGTGGTTGGAAGGGACCTTTGAGATCATCAAGTCCAACCACATAAAAAAAAAAAAACAAAAACAAAAACAAAAAAAAACACACAAAAAAAAGCACCCACCAACTAAACTCTACACCCACAACCCCACACACAACACCCCACCACAAACCAATAATCTTGGGCACTAGAGCATGCCCTGAAGAGCCATGTCTACACGTTTCTTAAATACCTCCAGGGATGGTGACTCCACCACCTCCCTGGGCAGGTTGTTCCAGTGCCTGACCACTCTTTCAGTAAAGTAATTCTTCCTAATATCTAATCTAAATCTCCCTTGCCGCAACTTCATACCATTTCCTCTGGTCCTGTTGTTATTCCCTTGGGAGAAGAGGCCAACCCCTGCCTCTCTACAGTTTCCTTTCAGGTAGTTGTAGAGGGCAATGAGGTCTCCCCTCAGCCTCCTCTTCTCCAAGCTAAACATGCCCGGTTCCCTCAGCCTCTCCTCATATGACCTGGTCTCCAGACCCCTCACCAGCCTGGTGGCTCTCCTCTGGACACGCTCCAGCACTTCAATGTCCCTCTTGTACAGAGGGGCCCAGAACTGAACACAGTACTCGAGGAGAGGCCTCACCAGTGCCGAGTACAGAGGCACCATCACTTCCCTACTCCTGCTGGCCACACTATTCCCAATACAAGCCAGGATGCTGTTGGCCTTCTTGGCCACCTGGGCACACTGCTGGCTCATGTTAAGCTGGCCGTCCACCAGCACCCCCAGGTCCTTTTCTGCTGGGCAGCTTTCCAGCCACTCTTCCCCAAGCCTGTAGCGTTGCCCAGGGTTGTTGTGACCAAAATGCAGGACCCGGCACTTGGCCTTATTAAACCTCATCCCATTGGCCTTGGCCCATTGATCCAACCTGTCTAGATCCCTCTGTAAAGCCTTCCGACCCTCAAGCAGATCAACACTCCCACCTAGTTTGGTGTCGTCTGCAAACTTACTGAGGGTGCACTCAATCCCCTTGTCTAGATCATCAATAAAGATATTGAACAAGACTGGCCCCAAAACTGAGCCCTGAGGGACACCACTGGTGACCGGCCGCCAAGAAGATTTTGCTCCATTAGTCACAACTCTCTGGGCATGGCCATCCAGCCAGTTTTTTATCCAGCGGAGGGTACACTTGTCTATGCCATGATTCTCCAGCTTCTCCAGGAGAATGCTGTGGGGGACGGTGTCAAAGGCCTTACCAAAGTCCAGATAGACAACGTCCACAGCCTTCCCCTCATCGAGAAAGCGGGTCACATGGTCATAGAAAGAGATCAAGTTGGTCAGGCAGGACCACCCTTTCATAAACCCATGCTGGCTGGCCCTGATCCCTTGGCTGCCCTGCACTTGCCATGAGAGCTCACTCAGGATGATCCTCTCCATGATCTTTCCTGGTACCGAGGTCAGGCTGACAGGCCTGTAGTTTCCGGGATCCTCCTTCTGACCCTTCTTGTAGATGGGCGTCACATTGGCCACCCTCCAGTCATCCGGCACCTCTCCCTGGATCTCAGCAGATGACAATTGCACGGAGATGGAGGGAGAACAGAGCGCTTTGTTGCAATTTTCTTTTCACTGCCAGGAACGTAGCATGGTGTTCTCTGTTTGCCTGCAAGCTGTGTCTGGGAGTATGTTTAAACGTGAAAACTGTTCACCAGAATATATGTGCATTGCACTCCACGTAGTGTGAAGCAATATGTGGTGTCAGGACACACAATGCTATTTACTGCATTTGGAACAGATATTTTTTGTGATCTTTTTATTCTAGTGTTGGAAACTCATATTCAGCTTAAGCATAAAGGGAACTTTCAGAACTTAATTCCAGTAGTCTGTTCATGTCTAAAAATTACATATTTAACTGAACATAAGTTTTGGATACTTTGGCTCAAAAGATTATTTCAGTTGTGTGAATCACCAATAGTTTTGTTCATTTGTGTGGGGTTTTTTACTTCATTTACAGTTCTCCTTTGTGACTATATGTACAAACACACGCAAATAAATATACAGCTGTTTCTGCCTCTTCCTTGTCTTCTATTTAGCTCTCTGGATTTCTTTCTGATCGCTTTCAAATTTTTTGTATCACATTTCCCAGTCTTCAGGAGACAACTGTGGAAAATACCACCCTAAAAGCAGCATCCTGCTCTGCCCTCCTCACTGACTCCTGCTCTGTTTTCTGATCTTCTCATGTCAGTGGAGTGTTTTCAGGACAAAATATTTCTGTTAGAGGCTGTGTTACTCCCATCTTCAAATTAATATAATGACAGAGAGATTTCCATAGGTTACCAATTATTAAGTGGCTTTACTCAGTACCCAGTCTGCTTAGTGCCTAAGTCCTAATGAAGAACTGAATTCAAGTGACTGGCAGAATTTTAATGCCTCAAATAAATGAAAGTAGCCTACACCAGTCTATAGATAGATAAAAAATATGGGGGCTGGCCATACTGGACTGATAGTTAACACATGCTCACAAAGCAATAGAAATCACTTGCAGTGTTAAAATAAGAGTTCAACACCACTAACTTTCTATTTGCTTAAAAAAAAGTCTAAAAGGTATATTTGCAGCTTTTTTTACATGTAAATTTTTTTAATAACCATCTGTTGTTAGCAGATTATAATTGATTTTTTGTTGTTGCTTATAAAAAATTGAAAAGATTTTCCTCTCTTGTGAACTTAAAACTGCAATTCTGAGATTTTTTCCCTAAAAAATCCTGGTCTCCTGTGAATGTTCCAGGCTGAACTGATGCAGAAACATCTGCTTTTTGCAACCATCTTATGGTCATCTATGTCTTCAGCTGAGTGTTGCAATCAAAGTACCTTTAAAGATGATGGACAATTTTGAAAATTGTCAGATCTCTGAAAAATGCTTTGAGGAATTGACCCGTACTTGTTCATCTTGAAGACTGATGCTAAGGATTTAACACTTCCACATTCTCTTCAAATTAGACCCAAAGCTTCTGCTGACTGATGCAGGATCATGTGGCTTTGAGTATCCAATTCAGTCAGATCCTGAGGCCATATCTCTAGAAACATTTCCTGGTATAAAGATGGTTTAACCCACTCATCAGCCTTGCTTTTGACAAGATAAAGCCGGAAGAGTACAGTCTGTAGTAGAGAACAACTTCAGAGTCTAACCTGCAGAGAGCACCCTGATTCCATAGTGATTTTTACATGAAATGAGACATAGATTTAATTATTTAGCATTACAGCAGTGAAATAAAGAAGTAACATTATCACAAGTTGGAAATAATAGACCTGGGAGCCTCACGTGTTGCACTTCCTTTGCAATTATCCAACTGCACAGATGATGTTTCTCTTGACTCAAAAAATTTGTGTAAAGCAGGAATAAAATTACCTGGAGACATAGCTCCTGTGTTACAAGGATATTGTGGATCAAAGTGTGGAAAAAAAATCCAAAAAGAGAGAGAAAGACTAGATATAAATAAGTGCTGTGCAGTAATCTCCATCACAAAAGATGCTAAAAATCTCCGGAAATTATTCAAGTGTGAATTAGCATTGGATCTAGAATTTTTTCATATGAAAAAGAGTGAGACAGATGCATTTAATGAAATAGCCAGTGAGAGCTTAGAGTTTTCATATAAGAGTGTAACAATGACCATAGCAGATCAGATAAAATATCAGTCTACTCTAGCAGTGGCCAATAGTGAAGAGCATAAGGATAAGTGTTCAGTGATGCTTCATCAATTACTTTCTCAGCCCACAACAATTTGCAGTTCCCTTGGATCAAATGAGAGTATGACTCTTCCTGGCTCAAAACAGGGAGTTTAAGCTGTGTTTCATGTCCCGCCTTAGTGACAAACTAGGTGAGAAGGGCATAATTTGGGACAGATGAATATCTCCAGTTCTGTCCAGAAATTATTTTTTCACAAGACAATTATAGAATCATAGAACCATAGAACAGTTAGAGTTGGAAGGGACCTTAAAGATCATCTAGTTCCAACCCCCCTGCCATGGGCAGGGACATATTCCACTAGACCAAGTTGCTCAAAGCCACATCCAGCCTGGCCTTGAACACTTCCAGGGATGGGGCCTCCACAACTTCCCTGGGAAACCTGTTCCAGTGCCTCACCACCATCACAGTAAAGAATTTCTTCCTAATATCCAATCTAAATCTCCCCTCTTTCAGTTTAAAACCATTACCCCTTGTCCTATCGCTGCACTCCCTCATAAAGTGTCCCTCCCCATCCTTCCTGTAGGCCCCCTTTAGGAACTGGAAGACCGCTATAAGGTCTCTGGAGCCTTCTCTTCTCCAGGCTGAACAGCCCCAACTCTCTCAGCCTGTCCTCATAGCATAGGTGCTCCAGCCCTCTGATCATCTTCGTGGCCCTCCTCTGGACTCACTCCAACACGTATGTGTCCTTCTTATGTTGGGGGCTCCAGAGCTGGACACAGTACTCCAGGTGGGGTCTCACGAGATTATACACTTTGCCTTCAAAAATGGATAAAATTAGTTTTACAGTCTCACACTCTCCATCCCCTAAAAATAAGCCACAAAGCTCATCACAGAAGCCCCAGAGGATCCTATTATTTTCTGCATTGCTAAAGCCACATTTTCCTTCCTGTCCAAATGCATAGGTCAGGTTACAAGAGGAAGGGAAAGAATATTTAGCCTCTGTAATGTAAATGTCTTCAGAGGTTGGAACAGCTGATGGTGTGAGATGTGTAGTACTGTGTGATGTGCTATTTCCATACCATCCAGTCTGTTCACACAGCAAGACTGCCTGGATGTGTTCCTGTGCAACCTGCTCTAGGTGAACCTGCTTTGGCAGGGGGGTTTGACTAGATGATCTCCAGAGGTCCCTTCCAACCCCTATCATTCTGTGATTCTGTGATTCTGTGATCTCCTCCTTGGCCCGGTCTGCTAATCCTGTCTACACCCATGGCCATTCATGCTAGACCCCATTTTGGTCACTAATAATTCTTAAGTGTGAAACCAGTAAAAAGTATCACAGACTGGCAAGGCAGGAAGGAAAACATGGAAAACTCTTACAAGACAACAGTTTTCACGTAACACCGGGGAGGGAGAAAGAGGGACAGAACTAATTGCAATAACCTCACAATAACGATTAATTGTATGGCAGCTTTTATCTCATCTAGCCTTGTAATCTAGAAACCCAGCAAAGCTGAGCCTGCAGAATTGCCTGCCATGAAGTTGGAGTGATGTTTGTTCAACTAATTACATCTGAAGGCTTCCAAATGGATTTAGGAGTAATGGTGTTGACATGAAATTCTCCTCTCACGTTTCTGTGGCATGTTACTCATTTACTGATCGGGCTGCTGAAAAGAGGTATCTGCTTCCCCAGGGACTGAGTTAAAAAATAAGGTGCACGTTTGGTGGAATGAAAAATGCTGGTTTGTGTCAGCAGAAACTAGTTGTGAATTTTAGTGGAATCTCAGTCAAATCAAATTGGTAGCTGCAGTGTATACATTTGCAAATATGATCATACACAAAGGTTAAAATGTTAATGTTTGCAGAAGGAAAAGTTTCAACATTCAGTTGTTAAGCAATAATTCATTTTAAAATTAATTTAAAATTCTGAAACAAAGCAGAATGTTTGTGTCGAGGGAGATGGAAACTGGAGATTTTTAACACCAAGGATTTTTGTTTTACTTTTGCATTTACTGTGCATTCATTTAGACCTGAAACATAGTCATATCGAATATCTGTCCACAAAGAGGAAACACTGGTTACTCACAAAGCCTAGTCTTCAACATTTCTTTCATCATGGATTGATTTCCACTTGATCTTGTTTTTTCCTCTCCTTTCAGGGATGTCATTGCTCAGTGGCAAGAATATGATAGACAGTTTATAAATGTAAATATCTGAAGAAAGAGAAGAAGGGTAAAAGGGCTTGGAACATTTTTTTCTTCTTTTTAAAAAAATATTCCATCACAAATATTATGTGAACAAATAACAACAGTACTCCTTGTCTTAAAAAGACAGGAAGATTGATTTTTCTGTTTTATCTGGTTTTGCTCAGGTTTTCAACACCAGCCACTGCTGTAATATCCAAGTATTTGAGTTTTGACCTGAACAATAGTATTTCACACTTGGAAAGATCCTTATACCAGCCTGTAGAAAGTCTCTGCCACCATGCCTGTTGATACAACACTTGTCAAAGGAAAAAATGAATAACTCTCAAAAATTACATAAGCATAATAGATCTGCTTTGGGGTTATTGGATTGGGTTGCATGTTTCTCAAAACAGGAATCAAATGCTTACAGTGAAAGCCTTTGGCACCAGGAAAGGCAGGTGGCAATGTAGGAACACTCAGCTCAGCCTTCGCTGGACCTAATCCCATCTATCAAAATACAGAGCTTGTCCCTGTCCAGATTACTAGGTAGGTTCCTGATGCTTGTCAGTGCTGGGTGGACAAGCACCACCTAATTTCTTCCTGGTACCTTAGACACAGAGTGATGAACTGAGACTAGTGAAAGTTGGTCAGTCCTGGTTATTGTTCATCATTAATGAGAAATCTCTCAGGTGTTGTGCGGGAGTGCCTTCAGCATAAACTCAGTGGTCAGTGCTGGGATTAAAAAAATTATTATTCATGTCATATAGGCAATACCCATTTTTTGCTTTTTGTTGTCCAGGATGGCATTCACTTTATAGACCTATGAGATTATTTTTCTCGTTTCCTCTTGGCAACTTTGCTTATCGGAGACCCAGGAAATCGTCAGTACCTTTGATCTCTCCAGCTTTTTCCTGTGGCATATTATAAGTTTGTGCCTTATTAGGTTTGTTCTGATCTTCTGAGGGAGTGGACTGTGATGGGAAGAGCCGTGAATGTTTGTGTGGATTCTTCTGTATCGCTTGCTTGTCTCTAAACTGATATCCAGGTGCTAACACATAGCCTGGTATTTGGATGCTTGTTTTCTGCGATGGGGCCTGTCAGGAAACAGAAAATCCACCAGAGATGAAGGGAAGAGATGTGGATCTTTTCTAGACATCATTCAGAGTTCTCATGGCTTTTCCTACTCCTCTTATTATTTGCTGTGGTACAAACAAGGCTGCTCAAGATGCTGCATCCCTCCCCTTATGTTCTTAAACAGTTATCTTTTGTTTACAGCTCACATAAACTATTGCCTATCAAAAATACAGAACTTGATCAAAACCCACTGGAATTCCTCCTATTAGCCTCAGTGGGATTTAGATGAGCACTGTGTTGAGCAACGTGTCCCCTTCTGTCTCTGATTAGTGATCAAGACCTCATGTCTTCAGCAAAAAACATTCACAGAAGGAAGCTTTTGGATCTATAATTATTACTCTGTTTCCCGTTGTAAAGTTAATGAGAGCTGCCAGGGTGGAAATCTCTGTAACAAAAATTTAGGAGAAACCTTGCAACCCTTAGCACTCCACCTGCAGCCTCCAGAGCTCTCCATGGCATGGAGGCCCCAGTCACAGGGGGAAAGCTGCAGAAGCCATCTCGAGTAGACCATGCTGTTGCAGGGATAGAATCATAGAATCATCGAATCGTCTAGGTTGAAAGGGACCTTTAAGATCATCAAGTCCAACTGTTAAACTAACACTACCAAGTCCATCACTCAGCACCACGTCTACCAGTCTTTTAAATACCTCCAGGGATGATGCCTCAACCACTTCCCTGGGCAGCCTGTTCCAATGTTTGATAACTCTTTCAGTGAAGAAATTTTTCCTAATATCCATCCTAAACCTCCCCTGGTGCAACTTGAGGCCATTTCATCTTGTCCTATTGCTTGTTACTTGGGAGAAGAGACCGACCCCCACCTCTCTACAACCTCTTTTCAGGTAGTTGTAGAGAGTGATAAAGTCTCCCCTCAGCCTCCTTTTCACCAGACTAAACAATCCCACTTCCCTCAGCTACTCCTCATAAGACTTGTTCTCTAGACCCCTCACCAGCTTTGATGCCCTTCTCTGGACATGCTCCAGCACCTCAATGTCTTTCTTGTAATGAGAGACCCAAAACTGAACACAGTATTCAAGGTGAGATGCATAAGTGGAAATGCATTGCTTTCCTGCATGAAGACCATCACTGGATCACCCAAGGTGATGCTGCTGACTTTGCTAATATGATCTCTGTCAATGAATTCTACTTTGGGATGCTTCTGTTGCTGCCTTGACCAAAGGAGAGACAAAGCTGAATACAAAATAGTCTCATCCTGATGGAGATTTGTCAGCTAATGACAGTCCAAGGGCAGAGGTAGATTATTGATCTATTTAGTTTCATTGCACTTACTTTTTCAGATCCAGATATTTTTATGTTCTGCCTATGGAGGCCAATAATTGTCAGTGCCTCCCCACCCACCATACAGCCTGGGTGGCTTTGTGCTCTCCTTTTGGTTGTGGAGGAGCTGACCTCAGCGAGGAACTGGCTGTCTTAAAGATGGCAACTCATCCATCATGGCTTTCACAGGCTGTCAGCATCGCATTTAATCTCACTTGTAATTTTCCAAGGGAGGTTTGCAAAAGCCACAAACAGAATCTTAATGCTATAAAATGCAGTTTGTAGCCAGTGAATATTTCCTGTCTGTATGAAGCTGTGCTGTATTCCATCTGCCCTGAACTATCCAGAGATGAAAAACTCCTAAATTCAGCCTACAGTCCCATGTGCTATCCACAGTCCTCATGCTGTTGTAACTGGTATATCTTCCCTCTCAACTCACATGCACCCAAGTAGACACTCAGAACCATGCACTTCGCAAGGAAGATGGGAGAATACTGTTTTCCTGGAGCTCACTCATCATGTTCATGAGGTTTCATTGCCCATTTTATGGACTTGTCCTTCTGGGGGATCTTGTTTTTTGGTCACACTGCAAGCTTCAGTGCCCTGCTTCTGTAAGTCCTTATCCAATCCCCTCACCACCCACAGGCAATCACAATTTTTAAAGTTTGGATCAGACTCAGGAACGTTCTGCCAGCTGTTAAATTTTCATTTTTCATTATCTTCACTATACCGGTCTTCCACCTTCATTCCCTTCTTAAATTTTACCAGCAAAAGAACAAGCTAAATTGGAATCAATATAACCAGAATTATACTCTGGGAAACAATGTCAGTTTCAATCACAGAGGGTTACTCTAAAGATGAGATATAAAGCCCTGCTTCCCAGATATATGATCAATAGAATGACCTCTCTCCCTGACCTGTCCGTGTCACGCTGACAGTTCATATCTTCTTCTGGCACAGACCCACAGAAGCTGCAATTTGTCAACAAGTCCCTGAGCTGTGCAGATCTGGAATGGATTTCTATGACATAGTTTCTCTTCTGGCAATAAGATGGGAACAAGGTAAATCCCTAGAATTATGTGGGCATCAGTGACCTCATCAAGGGCTTTATCCCTTGTTTCTCATTCCATAGGTGTCTAGCCTCTTGACTGAATTATGAACCAAAAGAAAAATGTCTATTTTTCCTCTAGACATCTCTCTATATTTACAATTTCTTCAGCAATCAGATTAATTACATTACTATAGCTATATTTTCATTGGTGCTGGAAACAGTAGTGGTAATTATGACAGCATTAGATTTCATAGATGCCTGTTTTCAGCCTTGAAGCTGAAAAACTTCAACTAAATGTCCTGAATTGTGCCAGGTGTCCTCCTCATGCTGAATTAGTTAATAAAATTTCACCAAAGCAGTTAATTAGTTCCCGAGGGCAAGATTTAAGAAAAATGCCATGCTTTGAAATGAACCATTGCCATTAATAACTTTAATGTTGTCTCTTTAATCTGGCAGGAAACTGGAGTCCAAAACCAAACCTTTGCTGCTTTTTATAGAAATCCAGGCAAATTTGGCCAAGTTACAAGCCTCCAGCCACACAGAGACTGGGAGGATGTTTTTCTGCACAATTTATTTCTCCTGAGTATTCTCCAGTTCTCACAGCTCTTAGCAGTCTTGTTTCATTACAGAGCATAGCATATCTTCCCTGCAGTTGTTCTTCCTTGCAGGTGGGAGAAAAGAGTTTTGATCCTAGAAAAGAAAGAAAAAAAAAAGAAAGGAAAAAAAGAGTGGAACAAAGGAGGAATTAGATGGGCAGAGACTAGAAAATCATGGAGCAAAGGAAAGGGCAATTTTTTATATTTGAGTATTGCTGTGCTTGCACCGTAATTATATTTACGACCTTAGCATTCCTTAACATAAAGATGTTTCAATTTATGTGTGGTTTTTTTTCCCTTTTAGGTAATGAATGCATAAAATCTTCACTGAAACTGCAGCTTTGTGTAATTGTTTGCTCAGAACTGCAGTGTTTTTAACAAAATAAAAAAATCCTCCTTCAGCTCAAACAAGTTATAGCAAGGAAAAAAATTATTATAAAGTCCAAAATAGACCAAAATAGTCTTCTATCCAGACAATCAATTTTGCAATGGTGCCCAATAGACATATTGAATCATGCATTTTGCTTACACAGCTGCCCAGAGAAAAAACAAGGACCATATTGCTACCCATCACTTTTTGCTTAAGGTTGGCAATTATAGCAGTTGGAAAGCGGTAACAATCTTTCATTGTGTCAGTGAGTATTATTCAGGTTGGCATACAACCTCCCTGCTTACCCTTATAATATTCTTAATTAAATTAAGATTATACCTGTAACATAGAGGAATGATCCTTCTAACGTTACAAAGTTTGTGACTCAATGCAAAGGTAACAGGGAGGAATTCTGTGGTCTGTGTTATGCAGGTACATGCTCAGTGCAGATTTACCACCAAGCTGGAATGAACTGATTTTCTGTTTCATCCAAAATCCTGTTTCACACTCTGTCCAGCTTTGCGGATAGGTACAAAAAATGCATGGTGATGTCATAACTTTATCATAAAGGGCATTTTCTTCATGGTAGGTATGAGAGAGTTTGTTTGTATCTTGAAACATCAGTGGTTTTTTCCCTATTAAATATAAATGGCACCTTTGGGTGCATGAAAGTAGAAATAAGAAAAAAAACCCAAGATTATTCTTGTGGTAGACAGTAGCAATTGAGACTTTCCATAGCCTATTATGCAGCCTTTCACAAGGCTGTCTCAAAGTACTTTTTTGTCTTTTTATCCAGATGGTTCGTAAGTTACTTGAATAAATCATGATATCCAAATACAAATAAAAACAAAGTCTAGAATTTCTGACCTAGAATTTGAATATACACCATACAGTTCATTCATACAGTTCATTCATTCAGTTTTATGTTCAAATACTGAAAAGAAAGGATAGTCTACTGGCTGGAAAGCTATCTTAATATTTAGAAACTCATAGGGTTTGCTCCTTGTTTTGCTGCAGACCTACTACACGTTACTGGATGAGCTCCCAAAGTGTAAAAAGTACCTTGAGTGGTAGGCAGTGGTACTCCTTATGATAAGCATTTAAACTCTATTTAAACCACACATTAATCAGCATGCTGAGCACCCTTCTATTTACCAAGCTGTCAGGTCAAATTCCAAGAAGTAGCCAATATGGAAATTTTAGCAATAAGATGCCTGTTTCAAAATTCAGGCAAAACGAAAAAGAGCTGCCTTGGATACCTCTAGATTCATGGTAATTCCTCCACTTACAGTTTCTCAAAATACAAAGACACATTTCCTCCAAATATTATGAGAACAGTAAGTACACGAGGGCACTTAGGGAAGAAGAGCTGAAAAACAAATAGATTTTGGATCTTTGTACAGCTCAGGCATGAGCTAAGTGATAGGATTACAAGCCTGCCAAGACCAAAACACCTAAAGGCGTGGTCAGAAATTAACGTGACTGAAAAATCTTATGGTATGAAAGCTGGTGTGCTTAGTCAAGTTGCCTCCAGGATTAGGTTAATGCTGAACAGGGATTTTCTAGGACCTTAATTCTATGTAAGTCTTTTTGGCCATCCGTTCCAGTCTGTGGAATAAAGGTACAAACACTATCAAACTGTACAGGATTAATACATTAAAGAGAGGAAATGCATGGAAAAATCGATGCATCAGAATTAGGGAAATAACATACCTGAGCACATGAATATTGTCAGTATGCTCTGTTCAAACATCTCATGGATTCAGTCTGATCCTTTCACTCTTGAGTCTTCTCTGTCGGGTACTGTTAGAATATTTTCCTGTAAAATTGAAGGTCAGTGATTTGTGGCATCCAAAAAGTCAGACTACATATACTGTAATGTTCTCATGTTGATTCATGCTCTGTGCATTAGGTGACATTTATGGACTTTTCTTTTCCTTGTAGGTCTCGACTGAAGAAGGAATGAGCTTAGCCAGAGAATACTCCTGCTCCTTTTTTGAGACTTCAGCTGCACTCCGCTTCTACATTGATGATGTCTTTCATGGACTAGTGAGGGAAATCCGAAGGAAAGAGTCCTTGCTGCCCATGGTAGAGAAGAACATGAAGAGGAAGGATAGTCTGTGGTGGAAACTGAAAGGATTCCTGAAGAAAAAAAAGGAAAGTTCAACCTGATGGCAATTCCCCATGAGCCACCCACCCATCAGGAGCTGACCACAGTAACACGGAACACTTCAAAAAGGCAGCATTGACACAGTATCTTCCAGACCAGGTCCTGGAGTACCTTCCCTTCAGCCCTCATGCAGAAATAGCTCCTTGAAGGCCAAATTCATGGTTGCCCTGTGTCTCCTCTGTAATATAGATAAAGTCACTTAGCATACCCTCTCATCCCTTCTCTGCAAATCTGAGTTGAAAATATACTGTGGTTTTTTACCTGTGGTCCCTGGCTGGTCTTCAAATGCTAGGAGTTAAGCCAGTATCCAAAGCAGAACCAGCTTCCACCAGCTCTAGGACAAGGAATGCATTTATTGCCTCCTCTCTACATGCATGGATCATTTCACCATCCCAGGAATTAATAATATTGATTTCAGTTGACATTTTGACTGTTTAAGGACTCTAGAATTTGACCTTCAGCTTTGCATTCACATGTAGGTTTAGGGTTAGACTGTGCCCAACCCACACATGCGTGTCTGTGTGCGAATGTATGTGTGTGAACTAGGCCCAAAGGGAATGCTGGGGGCTCCCAGTTTTGACCCTGCAGAGCCCTATCCTCATTGTGACCTTTCCATTTAGCAGGAAGGGTTGGCAAGCATAGCACAAGTCACGCACCAGCTGTCTGGAGGCTGCAGGGCTACTGCTCTGTCTCCTCTGCTCATTACTCACCAGGACTGGCTAGCAGAGGTCCCATGTCCTACAGACATGCAGTACATTAGAATCATAGAATAGTATGGGTTCAAAAGGACCTTTAAAGGTCATCTAGTCGTGTCCCCCGCCTTGAATGAGCAGGGACATCTTCAACTAGATCAGGTTGCTCAGAGCCCCATCCAACTTGGCCTTGAATGTTTCCAGGGATGGGGCATCTACAACCTCTCTGGGAAACCTGTGTCATTTGTGTCTATCCTGAAGTGATAATTAATATCATTAGAAAAATATATATTCGTTAGTAAATGTTCATTTTTTCACTTTTCTTATTTGACTATTTTGCAGGGTTTAAACTAATATTTCGGATGATCTGGGGGGCAGTTGATTTGTTTTGCACTGTTAAATTTGAAAAGGTTATGGTTTCATGAAGAATTTCAGTTCATTAAAATCTAGTGTTTTGTTCTCCACTTTCCCTTCCTTTCAAGAAAATCCAGTGATATTTTTTGACTTGTCAAAAATTCTCCATCAAAAGTACTACTTTACTGTATATAGTTAGATAATATGTTGTGGAGATAGAGAGCAGCATAGGAGGTCTGTTCGACCTTGATGAGACAAGGCTGAGTCCTTGAGAGAGGGCTTGAGAGAACAGAAAAACAAGTATCAGGGAGTATCAGCAAGAAACAGGACGTGAGAGTGAAGTTGCTGTGGGAGAGTGAAGTTGCTGCTCCTCATGAACAGACAGCAGAAACCAATCGGAAGAAGTAGAGAAGCGCGTGGCAGTCGACCTTCAACCTATCAGCAGGACACAACTTGCGCATGGAGAGTGTGTATAGCTATAAAGCCTGTCAGATTGTTGCAATAAAGGTCTTTGGTCTGTACCCCGCCAGAGTCCATGAATCCATGCTCCACAAATCGTGCCCGAACAGGGACATGAATCGTAGGAATGTACGACCGGTGGAGCAGCCCGGCTGAACGAAAAAAAGCAGCGGTATCGGAGAGCTGCAGTCCAGACAAATAATCACCAGGAAAAGGTGAGCAGCCAGGGATGTGTGAGGATGGGATCGAAAATGTCCTCAGAGGAAAAGGCAATTGTATGTATATTAGAAAAGTTTTTAAGTAGAAGGGGTATTCAATACGATGAAGGAACTCTTCAGCTTTTACTGGCATGGCTAAAAAGCAAAGGTCTTCCTGCTGATTCTACAATGGCTTTCCAATTATCAAGTTGGGAGCAAGCGGGCGAAACTTTATTTGAGACTGCAACAAAAGGGGATGTGACTGCCACAAAGGTCTTGACAACCTGGAGGTTGATTAAAGATACTTTACAGCAGGTAAAATCCGAATGAAATGCCACAGCAGCCGCTGCTGCAGCTGTGGCACCGGACAGCCCGATTACCACTCAGACAGAGGGGGGGAAACCTGAACCCCCGAGCTGTCCGTCTGCGCCATTAGCACCCCCGCTAGATGTGACGTTGATACCACCGTGGTCTCCTGTATTACCGGGTTGGGGCGATTCCTTGCCAAGTCCGGCACCAAGTCCGGCAGTCACTGCAATTTATAATCCTGATCAACACTGGCAAAATTTACATAAACAGGCATTACAGGATGGCGATATGGAAGCCGCTACTGCCATCGCCTGTCCGGTACTGCTTTATCAAAATGGACCAAACACCTGGGAACCGATAAGGTGGGAGCTGGTTAGAGAAATGCAGAAAACGATTATGCAGCATGGACTAACCTCCCCTTATGCACAAGGACTATTAAATAACATTATGAAAGGATACATACTGACTCCGTTCGATATCAAGCAGCCAGCTGAAGTTATTTCTACCCCAACACAGTGAGTTCTTTTTATGGATCACTGGAGAGATGTGTGCAACGTCGCCGCAGTAGATAATTTGTCAAGAGGGGACGGCGATCCGTTGCAGGGAGCAGGCATCCCTCAATTGTTAGGGGAAGCGCCTGTTGATACCCCACAGCTGCAGGTGAGATTAATTCCAGAGATACTAAGACAGTCAGCAGACCTTGCCTTACAAGCTATCGTAAAGGTTCCTGACACGGGAAAGGCAACTCAAGCTTTTACAACTGTCAAGCAGGGTCCTAATGAACCCTACATGGCATTTATTGACCGCCTGCAGGAAGCTATTCATAAACAAGTGGAGAACATAGAAGCCAAGGAAGCACTGACGTTAAAGCTTGCGGTGGAGAATGCTAATGTCGATTGTAGGTGTATCTTACAAGCCTTAAAGAATCCAGGCTTAATAGATATGATAGAAGCTTGCAACCGAGTGGGATCTATCTCTTATCAAACCGATTGGCAGCAAATTCTAGAGATGATATGGAAACAGGAGGATATCAGACAAGCTGCGAGCAGTAACGATGCTGCTCCGTCTGGGGCAACCACCGCACCTCCTAATTTTAAAGCAGACGATTGCCCCCCAGTCTTGCTGAGATCAGAACATGCCGAAGGGAAAGGAGGCACTCAAGTTCACTCTACCCTATTCTGTAATAGCCCTGAGGATGATCCTGGGTGCCCCTTTGATCCTGGTCCAATAAATCCAGAGACTGAACCTGATTTATATCCACCTTTAACCCCAGTTAAAGCTATGCCTGCATCTGCTCCAACTGCGGAGGAGATTTTACAGCAACAGCGATGAAAGTTGTTATCGCCCTCCTCCGTTCTTAACCCTTCTCCATTTGCGCCAGGTACCGCGTCTGTTCCTCCTTATCAACCACTTATACGTGCGCAGCCGGAATTGGGGTATTGCGGTATATTGTCAGAATGTCAGCAGAGAAGGACGGAGCCGGAGCTGTTTTGCTCCTGCCATTGCCCGCCTCAGCCCCTCCCCTCCCCAGTCGTCTCCCTGAGATAGAAGTGCTGGTTTTGTATGTCTGCTGTGTAAGTGTGTGTGGGCGCCAGCTTATACCTGCTGATCAGCATGTGTGCTACTGTTTGTTTTTTGTTGTGTGCAGTGTCGTTAGGTGACTCCACTTGAGCAGGTGTTCTGCCCGGTGTGGTACTGTTCTCGTACACGACTAGGGGTGACACTCCGTCAAGTGAAAAAGTTTGTATATACACAATGTTTAGACATAAGGCGAGCACGCCCCGGGTAGATAGACCAGGATGGGCCGTAGAACCGATGGTGCTGGAAAACACATATATCACACCAATTGTTATTCAGTCTCGGGTGCTGGCAAGAAAAACATTTGGATGACTTAAGTCTGTGATGGACTCACAGACACCTTATCTAGCTGCTTGAGAATCTTGGCCTGTTGTGGAAGAAGATCAAAGCACAGTGAGAAAACTATACCAGCAAGAACAGGGAGTCCGCATGCGCTCTTGCTAACAAGGACTCTTTTGCTGCCAAGGATTCGTGATAACAAGGACTCTCTTGCTGCCAAGGATAAGTTTAACAATGCTACTAGTCCAGCTATTTCTGAGTTATTGCTAGATGTAGATAATATTCGACATGTGACACTGCAAAACAGATCTGCTATTAATTTTTTGCTTTCAGCTCACAGACATGGTTGTCAAGATTTTA
Source organism: Rissa tridactyla (assembly GCF_028500815.1). Lineage (NCBI taxonomy): Eukaryota > Metazoa > Chordata > Aves > Charadriiformes > Laridae > Rissa > Rissa tridactyla. The sequence goes on from NC_071496.1 coordinate 12,050,675, forward strand.
AAGGACTGTATTGTATGAATCTAAGTGACCACTCCAAATCCATCCATGCCCAGCTGCAGGAACTGCACCGACCGAACCAGCAACTTGTGGAGACCACTGGGTGAAATCTCTTTGCTGGATGGACTTGGGGGTGGGGTTGGTTGAAGCAAATTATACTCATTGCCTGTGTGGAAGGAATTTGTCTGTTATGTTTAGTATGCTGTTTGCCGTGTTTAATAAGCATTATACGATCAGTTGTAAATGCCACTTTGCATCATACCCTTGTACGAGTTGTAGAATATCATCGTGTCCAAAGTACAGACCACGGGGTGGCATGTGTAAGGGATAATAGAGGATGGTCTGAGTGAGACACGATGGAAAATTACTAGCTGAACCAAACCCAGTACTGTTGCTGCAAAAACTGTGCGCATACCCATGAGAACCTGACCTTCACAGAAGATCACAAGAAGGGATTACAACAATGTAGTCACATATCAGACAGCCTCTGTTAGCAAAGCTGGATCATGAGTTTGGTGAGACTCACTGCATGCGCTGGCCACGCATGCAACGACTCTAGCCTGTACTTTTCCACTCAATCCGGTGCAGGATATAAGGGGGCTGTCTCAGGTCAGAGAGGGGGAGAGAGACATGAGCGCACTTTGAAGATACAGGGGACGCCCTGAAGTGCTGTGTCTGCCCCCCCCCCATATTGTGATATTTGTGATAAACAAAATAGCTGCCAGTGGGCCTTCTTGTAGACACAGTAAACAAAGGCACCTTATGCAGTCACCTCAGAAGGTGATATTGAGATGATGATGTCAGCTGTTAAAAATTAAACTGAAGACCATCAATTCATTTCACATAAATCACACAAAGTTTACAGTTAGCTATAGGAATGTACCAGTGTTTGCCTGAATTTGTACTGGCAATTGAAAGATGGATGTCTAGCATAGACAATTATGCTAATATAATTCAATTAAGTATACTTACAGTAGTTAGCCATATTTAGACATCCCCCTCAGGGACTATTATTTATACAAGTGTGCATGATGCACACTGCTCATTGTTTATGGCTCTGAAAAAAGTCCCTGAAAATTAGCAGAGGAAAGGCAAAATTACAGAATATGACTTTAATACAGCATTAAATTCTCTGTTGTCATAAAATGGAATGACAGTTGAAAAGAGTAGCGTCTTAGACCAGTTCTGATCATCCTCCTTTTCAGCACTGTTTCTAGCTTGATGTGTTCCTTCAAGTACATGGAGCTCCTTAGGATGTCTTCCTGGTAGAATGATTTGAAATGGGGATGGAATTGTCTCACAGATGCTGTGAAAGTCACCCCAAGTGGCATTACCCTGCACCTCTAGCCTGATTTATCACTCCCTGATGCTCCTGGTTCTAAGCCTCCTCAATTTGAGCTTTCCAATCTTGTTACATCACTCTGTGAGGTTGTTTTGTGATGAGGACAAACGTCCACTGAAGATCATCAAACTCATTTTATGATCTGAACTTTTCCCCCAAGAGGTAATAAAACAAGAACATCCAAAGCCATTGCATCACCTACTGTATATATTCTCTCAATAGATAATTAATATGACAATGGGAGTTTCCCATTCTCACACTTTGTCATGCATCATTTTTTTTACAGTCCTTTTAGACTTACAACTGCTTCAACAATTACACGACCAAGCTTGAAAGCCATTATTTTTCATGGCTGCAGTTGGAACAGAATTCCAGTTAAAGAACAATGTTAGGAGGGTAAAGTAAAACAAGTCTTTTAGATTAATATTATATTACCTTTATTTGTATAAAAGAAAACAATATAATTTTACCCTTACAGTTTAAGTATAATTAATAGAAGAGGAAGGCAGTCTATTTCACATCTATGAAATTCAGTGGACAAAAGTTTTATATTTGTCTGCTCTTTCTGCATTCGACAAACAAGATAGTTTGGAATTCCTGGTCCAGGAAAGAATAAATCAGGATACAGGTAGTAGAGTCAAGATTTGTTTCATAAATTATGGTTGCAACTTCATTCAGTCCCTTCCAACATTGTAGCCTGAAGAAGATTCCTAAGAAGTTCCTTCCATTAGTTTCTCTACAACCCCAAAACATCAAGGCTAACCTCTCCATCTTGAGCTTCATCCAGATAAACTCACTCTTTTTCATTTTTATTGCACTTGTTCTATTGTGTCACTGTCAGCAATGTAAAAGACAGTCTCGAGTGCTTTTAACAAACTAAAGACACTGGATCTTCTGCCTTCTTCATAAATTTCCCCTTAATTTAATGTTCATATTGAGGAGAATGAGTAATATTTTTAATGATAAAGTTCTGCAAAGTCACTCAGCTTTCTGAATAAGAAGCTGACAGTTCCTGCAAACTGACTTTGCAAACTGTCACTGCTGACTAATCACAGATGCCTCTTTATCTAGGACACTGAATGAATAAGTTTGAACACTTAAGGTATTCAGTCAGTGTAAGTGGGTAGCTCTTCTGAAGGCAATGGAAAACCTTACAGTTGATTCACATCCATCTCCAGAAAAGAATTACGCGTTATCACATGATGATGAATATACGTCAATCAGATAGAGGAAGATGAGGTTTCTGTCCCTGAGAACTTACAAAAGCCATAACTCAAAGCAAAAGACAATTTAAGGAAGACATAATAAACAGACTATTAGTAATGGGAAGGATTACAGTTGCGGGAAAAGTAGGAAGCTGTCTGTTTGTCTACCTTTCATCCCAATCTGCATATTCCTGAAGGTAGATCTAGAATCCAGTTTTCATCTGTTGCTGAGTCCAGCCTGGGACTTCCCCAGTGCCTGCTGGTGATGTCATCCTGGGAGCTTAATATGGTTTTGTATGTACTGTATCTATTCCATTATTTTCCTTTTTATTTTATTATTAATATTTCATTAAAGTAGTTTAGTTTCTTCTAAACTCGTAAGTCTCGTTATCTCTCCTCCTCTCCGTGTGCGAGAGGTGAGGGGAAAGCATCTGTTGCCAGCCATGGGCCAATTTGTCCAAGACCACAACATCCACCTTTGATGCTTTCCTACAATACGACAACAAGCATCAGCGAACAGAGCATACTGTTTCTCATTATCTCAGAATTCAGTATATGGTGGGGCTTCTTCAGCATGAGTCACCACCTCCTCTGGTGGAGTTGGCCTCAGAGCCTTTATATCTTCGACTCCAGAATCTTAGGGGTCGACATAAAGTCTCCCCTGGTGCTTTCTGCCAGAGGCTCCAGGTAGGGCCCTTGTCCCCAGCTGCAGTATAGAGCACATTTTTAATGTCCCATCCTGATCGGACTGGTCCAAGGGCCACTGCATGCACAATCTCTTGTTTCATTTGCTGAAAGGCTTGTCGTTGCTTGGGACCCCACATAAACTCATTTTTCTTTCGAGTCACTTCATAGAGAGGTTTCACAATCTGACTATAACCTGGAATATGCAGTCTCCAGAAACCCACAATGCCTAAGAAGGCTTGTGTTTCTTTCTTCTTAGTAGGTGGGGACATAGCTGTTGTTTTTTTAATCACATCCATTGGGATCTGACGACAACCATCTTGCCACTTAATTCCCAAGAACTGGATGTCTCCTGCAGGTCCCTTGACCTTACCTCTTTTTACAGCAAAACCTGCTTTCAGAAGAATCTTGATTATCTTCTTAGCTTTCTTGAAAACTGCTGCTGCTGTATTACCCCACACAATGATGTCATCAATGTATTGCAGGTGTTCTGGAGCTCCACCCTTCTCCAGGGCAGTCTGGATCAGTCCATGGCAAATAGCAGGGCTGTGCTTCCACCCCTGGGGCAGTCCATTCCAGGTGTACTGGATGCCTCTCCAGGTGAAAGCAAACTGTGGCCTGCACTCTGCTGCTAAAGGAATAGAGGAGACCAGCTCCAGTGCAGGTAATTCCGCACTGGGGAAGGGAAGCACGGCAAAAAAGGGCCAGCTAGGGGCTTGTTTTTGAGGCTTTTCGAAGCCGGGAAAAGCGTCCAGCCCGGACCGGTACCCAGCAGTTCCGGGGGTGGGGACAGATGAGGAGGCGTGGGCGGAGCCAGCACCCCCAGCAGCAGATCTAAGCGAGACATAATTTCCCCTCTCTGCCCAACCATAAAAGAAGTCTTTCGGGAGTGCAGCGACCTGGTTGACCTGGTCGCTGGGCACTTGAGTAAACAAGCAGTGAGTGGGTGTCACCCAGGGCAGGACCTGAGAGCACCATGACAAGGGTCCCACTTTCGAAGGAGCTTATCCATGGCTTCCACCCAGAAGAAGGTTGTGCGCTCAACCTTAGCCAGAAAGGATGTGGGAACCCAGACAGAGCTCCCACAGGAACATGCATCTGTCCAGGTGTTGTGTGAAAAGGGGCAAAGCGCTTTGGCAGAAAATAAACCCCCTTGCATTCTAACACTCCTCACTGAGGTGGGAGGCTAGGTACGGCTAGGTTTAAATTCTGAGTGATGCCCAATTCAGCACTATCAGTCCAATCGCATTTAATATGTATTAAACTATTAAGATTTGGATACACTAATAGTGGACTGCACCTTCAGTCCAGTCGTGCTCATGAACTAGCACGGCCACTCTCGAGTCTTTGGTCGCGTTCAGTGAGAAACCAAAACGACTAGCTACTTAAAAAAAGTGCAGTTTATTTAAACAACAGATATATAGGTTCTTAGGATTGCCGGTGATAAATACACTGTCTGCAAAGCATGTGCAAATGAAAGTATTGTTACATATACAAAACGCACGACAAAGTTATAAACGATACAGCCTGGCTATAAATATAGAAAAGAGAGTCTCTAGAGAAATTTCTGTTTCCCGAGAAAGCACTCGGTATAATCGAAGTCTTACCCAAAGGCATCCCTATGAGGGGGAAGAAAGGCTCAGCCCGTCGACTGATCCCAGAAGTCAGTGATGGAATTCTTTATGATGGTGTCTTCCCTGGGTATCCCCCCTCTCTCGGGCTATTTTTATACTATGTGTTATCTTCAAGGTGGAGTTTGAGTGACTTTAGTCATACATACTTTTATCATGATTGGTGTAAATTTCTCTCGCTTCACAATTAAAGGTATAGTTTACGAGAAATTCAGGGCGCAGACTCAAGAAGGAGTGGTCGCACCTTGGAGGCGGGTAGCCTTCGGGATGGAGGTGTGTTTTGGTATTATAATGACATTATAAAGAGCAAAATTCGCACAAAGGACAGCATTTCATCAAAATTTGACAAAATGTTGGCTCTGAGTATCGAGCAGGCAGCTAATTGGCAGCTTATCTGTTTCATGGTATCATCCCATTCCCATATCCGCTATACATCATAAGGTAAAGCCACGGAATAATTGCATCCCGTCCTGTACCTCATGTAGCTTATCGGGGAACCACAGATGTTGTGTCCTTCATGCCAGCTGCGGCTATTTTCTACCTCAGAAGCCTCTTGATTTTATACTTTTCCTTAATGTGTGAACAATGCTGTACTTTTGTATTTTTTAGCCAATTTAGTATTTATTCCACATAATCCACCCCGTGACTACAGTCACTCAAGCTCCACAATACTCAATACTGATAGGAAAGATCACATGTGCTCTTGTGGTGAGGGATATCAAGTGCAAATACATCTCGTGGAGTGATCAAACGAGTTAAACTTTTCATCATAATCCAAAGTCTAACATACAAAACAATTGTCAAAGCGAAGCACAATACAGTGAGTACTAGTAAAACGACAACAGGATGGAGCATCTTGTTAAAAAGTCCTGTAACTGTCGGCGACCATCCGAAAAGAGTATCTCCCCATCCATGTCCTCCGTCTCTCTTGACCCTTTCCAGCACTTGGTGTATTTCTTCAACATCATGATGGACGGTAATCAAAGTTCTCTGTCCATTTCCTTGGGCCTCTTTCAACAGTCGCTTCAATTCATCGTGTTGTAGCAGCTTCTTCACCAGTGAGAGATTCATTCCGATAGGGGTAGGCAACAAATCTCGAATCAATGTATAATTAGATTGTAGCAATTGAAAAGACGTAACAGGAGCTGAATAATTGAAGTCACATCCGATAATGTTAGTAAAGTTACAAACACAAAGATTGGAGTGATTACTTATATCAACTACTATGTCATCTATGAATACAAGAGTACAGGGAGACCTCATGCAAACGCACCCTTTCCCAATATATACAAGCACAGTCTCTGGGGTTTCATCAGGTTGTATCTCAAAGTGACAAACATTCTGGTTGGTGTCAAGACAAATGTCTTGTGCTTTGAGGGTATTACTCTCACAAATGAATCCTTGTTGGTCTCGTGAAACGCATGCGGCAACATCAACAGTTTGCCATTTATTCTCATTTTGTTGTGCCCACACTCTGTGCTCTATTGGATAGAGTATGGCTCCTTGGTGATTCAACCCCAGTGCGATGATTGGGTATATGGTGTATACCAAAGCATTGCGTATTGTTAAGACAAAAGCTGTGGCCTTGCTCTCAATGGGATCATAGGTGAAATTAACCAGATACCACCAGGACTGAAATTTTTTCTCAAATGCAATTGCGTTATCCCATATTACTTTTTGAATTTCGGTGGGCAAGGTGCCTTCCTCACCTTCCCTTATGATTGCGGCTGCCATAGATTGCATCCACAATTGGGCTTGGATACAACTAAGAGCCAAGGAAACATTGTTTTAGGTTGTACCAAGTGCATCTGTGATCAGCTGATGGTCTTTTTCACCCGTTTCTTCCCACTGAGGCAATATATTCGATAAAAGCCATTGGTGGTTTCCCAATGCTGATAGAGAGGACTGTAGGGGATGTCTTAATTTGTCCAGATCAGTAGTGGTTGTGACTAGTTTGTTGGCAAGTATCTCAGCATCTGTACTATTTAAGACTCCCAGGCCTGTTCCTAAGATGCCAGTCACATCCCTCTTCAGTCGTTGTGAAGTGGCAAGAGTTCATCTGTGTAACCATGCTGACCATCCTGCATAAGATGTACTCAGGAATGGTAAACAGGTGGGTTTGATCGCAGAGATTTTAATCTGCATTGACAATTCTACTCGTTTGAGGGAATATGTGGGATTAAACAGTATCTGTTGTTGACCTGTGTGTTTAATAACATAAGGGCCAATGTTGAAAGTGTAAGGAGTTAGACTAATGGAGGGCTTAGAAGGTACGCCTTTGAGAGTTTGTGGGGGTGTAGGTTCTGGATTCATTTCAGCAAGTTCAGGTGTATTTGAGTCAATCATAAATTCAAATAACAATTCTGTGCCCTTGTAGCCCCAAATACAATACACTACTGTAGGTTTGATGAAAGTGAAATTGTGCCAGCAATCTGAATTTGGCTCCATAATTTTGTAACAGTCAGTGTTGTATTTGTCCGGTTTGGTAGAGTCTACATGGATGGTTTTAATTACAGTTGGCCTGTGGTGAGTAGACCCATTGATAAATCGGCAACCAATGTGTATTCTCCTTCCAAGGGCGGCCTCGATTTTAGCCATTCGAAGTGATTCATTCCATCTCCATTTATCTCTGGAATATACTTCACTTCCTTGTATAACCAGAGTGGAGAGATTTAAACCCCTTTTGTTTTCTGGTGTTCCAGTGCTTGCAGTGTACCGTGACAATGCATTATCCCAAAGCTCAGGTGCTATGTCTATCTTGAATTCAAATAGCAGTGCTATTTCATCCTGTTGCCAACGACAAGTTACAAGAGTGGGTTCCACAAGAGTAAAATTATACCAGCAATCCCACTCGTCGGTGACACAGTGCTTTGTTGTCATTGAGCGTGGGTTCTGAGGGCGAAATATCTCTATTCTCATGGCCTTCTCATGGTTTGAGCCGTTGATCATTCTACACCCTACTTGGGTTTCCACCCCTGCCTTACCTTTCAGGACTGGGTACCAACTATTCCAGGTCCACTCATGTAACACCTCATTTTCCTGTAGAACTACAGTGGCCAAACTCAATTCTGCCTTTCTAGTACCTGCCATCGCATTGTGTTTCACAAAGGCTTGAGACCATGGCCACTCTGGGTCTCTCTGACTACAAACAACAGGGAATAAAAAGGTAAAACTGAATAGCATCAATTCCATCTGCCAATTCGTCATTTTAGAATTTGGGCCTCCAGATAGCCATACATAATAAAAATAGTATTATTGCCAGGATCAATGTCAGGATTCCCTGGAGACACTCAAAGGTAGCGTAGGCCAATCCGTCTGTACAGCTCATCCAAGGTTCCTGTAAGACACAAAGGAAAAGAAAATCTGCTCGGTCTTATTCGACCGACGGGGTTAAAAAGAGCGCGAGATCCACCGGGTGCTGATCCGGTGTATCTTCCCTGAACAGTCTTTGGCTTCCCATGCATAGGGATTTTTGGGAGTAGCTAGCACCATTGGTACCGTCCCAATTTGAGGCATTTTCACTAGCACAGGTTGCCCAGGGTGAAATCTTCCTGGGTATCTTCCCGGTTCATTGGGAGCCTTTGGAGAGATAATATTGGCAGATACACAGAAAGCTTTCATTTTAGGACAGCCATCTCCACTCCATCTGTTATTTAATTGATAGATGGCATCGTCCAATCACAAATGCCAACCAGGTTCATGAGTTTTTGCAAAACGCTTAACCAATCCGTGCGTTCAACAATGCCACTAGCCTGGGGATAATAGGGAGTATGAAATACCCATCGAATCCCTTCTTCTTTGGCCCAATCTTGTACCACCGAAGCGGTAAAGTGTGAACCGTTATCACTTTGGATTTCCTCGGGAAGGGGAAGTGTGCTGAACCACCCTTTTAGGCCTTTCACTGTGTTGTCCCCGGTAGCTGATTTGAAACTGCTGGCCATACTGAGGCTGGAGATAATCTCCACTCCTACCAGGGCATATCTTGTCCCACCTGATGATCTCAAGGGCCCAATATAATCAATCTGCCAGGAATGCCACAACGTTTTCTTGTCCCGAATGTGTAAGGGAGGTGCCTTACTTGGATGACCTTTACTGAGTCGTAGGCGACATTGTGAACAGGCAGTTACTATTTGTTCGCACAGCTTAACCGACACAGGCCACCCCCGGGCTAGACCTTCCTGATACAGGTCAGAACAGCCTGTGTGGCCACGCTTAACATGTAACCATTCGAGTAAGCGTTCCCATTCCCGACCATCATCTACAATGTCAATTTGCTGTAGCCGCGTGAGGCTATCTACCTGTTGGTTGAATTGAGCAGTGATCGAGTTTGAACGATCATGGCCTTTTACCCAAGCAATGTGCAATGTTCTCTGTCCTCCTATTTCTAACAGTTGCTTCCAACTGTCCGTCTCCCAAATCGGGACTCTATTCACCTGCCAATCGTTGGCTGCCCAGTGACCTATCCATTCAGTGGCTCCTTTAAAAACAGCATATGAGTCAGTGTAAATGGAGGTGGCCCCATGTTGTGCAGCTAGTAGGACAGCTCTGAGTTCCCCTACTTGTGCACTACCCTCCCCTGTTTCAATCGCTCTTTCTCCCGTTGCTACTTCCAGTGCTACGGCCTTATATTTCCACTTATTGTTTTCACAGTGAGATGACGCATCAGTAAACCACACTCCTGTAAGATCACTGCCTTCCTTCAAAGGAGGTGCTTCTTGGATCGGAGATGGTCTGTTTGGTGGGGATTGGAACAATAGGGCACCATCTGTATCCTTTTGGAGCTTGGATACTTTAACACTGCCTTCAGAGACTGGCATGATTTCATTAATGCCTTCTAGATAAGCATACCACTTTCGAACTGTGGGTTTCTGGGCAATGCCAGCTGGTGGTGTTGTCCCTTTACGGACCACATCTAGGAGGCGGAAAGGTCCCCGAATGATCACACTCTGTTCTCTTCTTATCTGCTCTGTTCGTTGCAACGCTCGCACTAGGGACAGTAAACCCTTCTCAAGGTCTGAATATCTGCTCTCAGTATCATTGAAGGAGTGGGAGCTAAATTCTAATGGTCTCTCCGGTCCTGCTGGTCCCTTCTGCCATAAATTACAATGGGAACCATGTTCACTGAACCCCCATTCTACGGGGACAGGGTCAGTTGGATGTATGGGGCCAAGCTGTTGGAATAACCTTAGCTCCTTTATTAGTAATTGCAGAGCATTAGTGTGTTGTTCAGTCCACTCCCAGGATCTACCCTTTTTGAGCAAACTATAAAGGGGGCGAGCAATGATGGAAAAGCCAGGGATGTGTTTACGCCAATAACTTAAAGTTCCCAGACCTTGCTGCAACTCCTTCACGCTGGATGGATTCTGTCCATGCTCTATTTTTTCCAGGGTATCCTGAGGGACAGAAGCAGCTCCCTTAATCCACCAGACCCCCAGGAATTTAACTTCCTGTGCAGGTCCCTGACACTTTGAGTCTGGAATTTCCAATCCTAAATCAAGTAATGTTTTTCGGATGTTTTCCATCATGTCTTTTACACTTTCTTGGCTCTCTCCCCCTATTAGGATGTCATCAATATATTGGTATACCGTACATCCCTGTGAAACAGGAAGCTCTGATAGCACTTTAGCTAAAGCATTATGAGCAATGGTGGGGGAATGTTTGTATCCTTGTGGAAGTCGGTTAAAGGTATATTGGACTCCTTTCCACGTGAATGCAAACTGCGCTTTGTCCTGCTCAAGGAGGGGAATCATAAAAAACATGTCTTTAACATCTAAGGCAGCCATCCAAGGATGGGCAGCTCCTTGTATCATTGTCACAATTTCCGCGATTTTGGAACTGTGGCGGTGAGGGGTGCAGTGTTGGCATTCAACTTTCGGTAATCTACTGTGAAACGCCATTGCCCGTTTGGTTTCTTTACTGGCCACACTGGTGAATTATAAGACGAGTGAGTCCTCTTAATGATGTCTCTTTTTTCTAAATCTGATACCACCCCATCTGCTCCTGCAAGCGCAGCTGCAGGCAGTGGATACTGCCGGACATTAGTGATTCTAGAGGGAGGTAAAGGCATGGAAGTTTCCAATAGACTCAATTTCACTGTGTCTGTTACTTTTTCGCATCCTGCAAAGCTCCACACAGTTCCATCTGGGAATTTCCACATTCGCCCACGCAGCACGTCAAATCCTAGGAGGTTAGTACGCGAGGCACCCACTAACACTTCCGCCCTGGTCATTCGCTGCTCTCCCGGCAACCAGAGGTTAATTTTTGCAACGGGGCATGTTTTTACCACACCATCAATTCCTGCGAAGTTGACTCTGCGTCTGGTGGGATTTATACCTAGAAGTTGTGCCGTTTTGTTAGTGATTGCAGACATTTGGGCTCCGGTATCAATAATAAAGTTTACCGACATCCTCCGGGGTCCGACAGAAATGGCGATAATAGGTTCAGAATCTTTATGGGAGAGCCATTGAATAGCTAGTACCCGCCAGACAGGGTGGCTCACTGCCCTCCCCAGGGATAGGAGTTTTTTGACTGGGACTCTGACAAATCAATCAAATTACACTCCGGTGCAGAAGGCACAATTTTCTCACGGCTTGGGGATTCTCTGGTTAGACTTTTCTCCCCAGCCGAATTATTCTTTCTAGTTAGAGATTGGACCAGCGTATGGAGATCTCCCATAGGGACACCGTGCAAGAATTGTTGGGGTACCCCTAATTGTAGGGCTTTACGCCACAACTCGTTCCGGTCCTTATCAGGCTTAAACCTTTCCACCGGTTTGGGGTTTTGAGTGTGAGTTCGGACTTGGCGAACCTTTCGGGGGTGTTCGGAGGATTTTTCGCTAGTTAGGCTGGCCCAGCCCATTCGGCGCCCATATTGGTCTATTTCCTGTACATATTCATTCCAGGTGGGCATGTAGCGACGCCGGCCCTGCCCATGAGCATCCCGAGCCTCTCGTATGCGATCTTGAGTACGAACAACGAATGGTTTCAGGCAATCGGGAAGACCACGGATGAGAGGGGCTAATCGATCGGGGTCGATAGCGGCTGACATTGGGGATTTCCAATATTCCTCTCTGTCATACATGGCTTGCAGACAAGCTGCTTTCCGTATCGCCGCAAACAGTTCAGAGTAGCCTGTAGCTCTAATCTCTAATGGCTCTCCCCTCTCTCGCGGATCCATACCACCTGCCCAAAAGGCTGCTCAAGCGGTTAGGGAATAATTATGATCCCCGTCCATTGTAGTTAAAAACACTCCTGGTCCCCAAGAGTCTCCTGCTTCTTCCTCACTCAACATAATTCTATCTCCTCCTTCAGAAGAAACTCGCCACACATACTCAACAGCTGATTCTTCTGGCCGCCTCGAATATTTTTCCCTTATTTTCGCTAACTCTGTTGGTGTCCATGGAATAGTACGCACAGTGTTGCAGACTTCCTCATCATCCTCATCAACTGTGGTTTCAGTTTTAATCAGAGGTCCTAAAGGAAAGACTCGAGATTTCACAGTAAAAGTCCTTCCCTCCTCATCTTCTTCCTCATCTTCACTATTAGACCAAAAATCTCCGGTCTGGGTTCCGGAATTTGGATAACACATTAATTTACGAATTTGTTGGACTTGGGTCGAGGGCTGCATTTTATCTAAGAGCCCAGTCACCCTTTCCAATAACATTTTAAGTTGGTGATTTTCACCTTTAAGTTGGAGATTTTCACTCCCAAGTCGAGCATTCCGGTTTCCTAAACATTCATTCTCACTCACAAGCTTATCGACTTGAGTTCTTAATTTTTCTCCTGTCTCCTTTTGAAAGGCTAGTGATGACTTCAACACCTCATTCTCCGATTTCAGGGTTGCATATTCTACAGCAGAAATCAGATTAGGAGCAGGGGTTTCCCTAGCTTCTTGTTGTGCACGAGATAAACAGGCGCCTAACACCGCACAGATCACACCTTTGCCTTTCCCCACTCTGAACTTCTGTGAAGCCCGACACTCTTCAATACATTCCACCACTTTCTCTTCATCCTTCCAAAATTTATGGGCCCACTCCTTCCCAGCCTGGGAAGGGGCACAATCATATTTTTGCAGCAGTTTATCCATGGCAATCCTGCCGACTACGCCAAAATTCTGTTGCGTGAAAAGGGGCAAAGCGGTTTTGGCAGAAGATAAACCCCCTTGCGTTCTAACACTCCTCACCGAGGTGGGAGGCTAGGTGCGGCTAGGTTTAAATTCTGAGTGATGCCCAATTCAGCACTATCAGTCCAATCGCGTTTAATATGTATTAAACTATTAAGATTTGGATACACTAATAGTGGACTGCACCTTCAGTCTAGTCGTGCTCATGAACTAGCACGGCCACTCTCGAGTCTTTGGTCGCGTTCAGTGAGAAACCAAAACGACTAGCTACTTAAACAGTGCAGTTTATTTAAACAACAGATATATAGGTTCTTAGGATTGCCGGTGATAAATACACTGTCTGCAAAGCACGTGCAAATGAAAGTATTGTTAAGTATACAAAACGCGCGACAAAGTTATAAACGATACAGCCTGGCTCTAAAAGTAGAAAAGAGAGCCTCTAGAGAAATTTCTAAGTTTCCCGAGGAAGCACTCTGTATAATCTAAGTCTTACCCAAAGGCGCCCCTATGAGGGGGGAAGAGAGGCTCAGCCCGTCGACTGATCCCAGAAGTCAGTGATGTAAGCGGGCAGCTAATTGGCAGCTTATCTGTTTCATGGTATCATCCCATTCCCGTATCCGCTATACATCATAAGGTAAAGCCGCGGAATAATTGCATCCCGTCCCATACCTCATGTAGCTTATCAGGGAACCACAGGTGGTGTATTCTTCATGCCAGCTGTGGCTGTTTTCTACCTCAGAAGCCTCTTGATTTTATACTTTTCCTTAATGTGTGAACAATGCTGTACTTTTGTATTTAGTATTTATTCCACATCAGGTCACAGGCTGCAGGGAGTGCCAGAGCCTTTCACTAGCAACGGGAGGCAGCTGTGAGAACTGCTGCATATGTTGTGAACAGGTAAATGATCTGCTCAGCCTGGTGGCAGAGCTGAGAGAGGAAGTTGAAAGGTTAAGAAGCATCAGGGAGGCTGAAGAAGTAATAGACTGGTGGAGCCAGGCTCTGCCCTCCTTTGAAACAGAAACAGGAGCACCTGGTAGAAAGTAGCCAGGATCAAGGGGCCCCTGTACCCTGCTCCTGTCAGGCAGAAGCCTAAATGAAAAGAGTGAATGGAGGCAAGTTCATGGTCAGGGCAGCGGGCAAAGTCTCTCCTCGCCCACCCCGCCCCCCCCTCCACCCCAGTACCTCTGAACAACAGATATGAGGTACTGGATGAGGAAGGGCAGTCAAATGAGGATGTGGATGATGGGCAATCTACACCAGAGATGTCTCCACAGTCAGAAAGGCGTACCGCTCATATCATCACCACATCCACAAGGAAGAAAAGAAGGGTTATAGTCGTTGGTGACTCCCTCCTGAGGGGAACAGAGGGTCCAATACGTAGACCCTCCTCGCAGGGACGTCTGCAGTCTTCCTGGAGCCCGGGTTAAGGACAGCACCAGGAAACTCCCTAGCTTGTTACAGTCCTCAGACTATTACCTGTTACTGATTTTCCATGTAGGTGGAGACGAAGCTGCAAATTGTAGACCAAGATCAATCAAGGGGGACTTGAGGGCCTTGGGAAGGTTGCTGAGGGAGCCTGGGGCACAGGTTATTTTCTCCTCACTCCTTCCAGTTGCAGGCAGTGACATTGGAAGGAACAGACGGATCCAATCTATTAATACATGGCTCCGTGGCCGGTGTCGCCACCACAATTTTGTTTTTTTTGACAATGGGATGGCCTACTCAGCACCAGGCTTATTGGCATCAAATGGGAAACACCTTTCTCAAAGGGGGAAGAGGGTCTGTGCCCAAGAGATTGCAGGGCTGATCGACAGGGCTTTAAACTAGATGTGAAGGAGGAGGGGGATAATAACATCAGGCTTGTCTGTGACAAGCTGTGGGATAACACATCAGGGTTAGAGGGATGCTGGGGATGCTGCATCACAGCCAAAGTCTTATGGAGACAAGCCAGGGGCTCCTGAGGTAGTCCGAGTCAACAGGGAAACACCCATGAAACACCCCAAGGGGTACTCCTCTAAGAAGGTGTGTAAGGGATAATAGAGGATGGTCTGAGTGAGACACGATGGAAAATTACTAGGTGAACCAAACCCAACATACGTGCCAAGGAAAAAAAAGAACTCAGTACTGTTGTTGCAGAAACTATGTGCTTCTCCCTGAGAACCTGACCTTCGAAGAAGAAGATAACAAGAAGGGAGGACAGCAATGTAGTCACATATCAGACAGCTGCTGTTAGCAAAGCTGGATCATGAGTCTGGTGAGACTCGCTGCATGCGCTGGCCATGCGTACAGTGACTCTGGCCTGTACTTTTCCACTCAATCCAGTGCAGGATATAAGGGAGCTGTTTCGGACCGGAGAGGGAGAGAGAGACACGAGCACACTTTGAAGATCCAGAGGACGCCCTGAGAAAGCGCCGTGCCTGCCTTCCCTCTGCCATACCGATGCGGCTCCTCGTTATTCTGCTGCTCAGCGCTGCTGCTATGATCTCTGGGTTGGTAAGACACTCTTTTAAGTAACTTTTGTAACTTTTGGGAACTGCTTAGCAAGGCTTTGCAATAACGCTGAATTAACTGCTTTTTTCTTTCACTGTAGCAAGGCTTCACGATAAAGCAGAGTTAACCTTTTTTTTTTTTTCCCTTGTGTGGGCTCTGGTTTGTATGTTGGAATCTCTTTAAAAAAAGAACCGGTTACATAATTAGCGATGAGGATGGGATTCCAAAAATACAAAGCAGTGAATTGTGGACAAAGCTTGCTCAGTGGAGCGCACAGCTGCACCAAGATTGCGCTGTCCCCCACACCGGTGAATAGTGCATGGGACTTGGTCAGTAGAGAGCATAGCTGCCCCAAGATTGCGCCCTCCCTCTATGGGGGCATTGGAACTGCACATGGTCAGAGCATTGTCTCCCTGAGATAGAAGTGCTGTTTTTGTATGTCTGCTGTGTAAGTGTGTGTGGGCGCCAGCTTATACCTGCTGATCAGCATGTGTGCTCCTGTTTGGTTTTTGTTGTGTGCAGTGTCGTTAGGTGACTCCTCTTGAACTGGTGTTCTGCCCGGTGTGGTACTGTTCTCGTACGCAACTAGGGCTGACACCCCATCATGCGAAGAGCTTGTATATACACAATGTTTAGACGTAAGGACAAGGAGGAGGCGAGCGCGCCCCAGGTAGATAGACCAGGGTGGATCATGGAGTCATGGTGTACCTTGTGAGATAAGTGGGAAACCTGCACTTGTGTGGGGCCGGAACCCTGGGGGGCTGTAGAACTGATGGAAGTCCTGAAATATTTGGGGGGGGTTTCACCAGACGACACGCTTGTGCTCTCGGGAATGGCTCACCCATGCAGGGCGTATGGCTGGTTGTTTGTTGTTTGCCTATAAGATCATGGTTGATTGGGAAAAGGAGTTGAGCCAAAACCTACAAGATGCTTTGCAGGAGAATGAGAAACTTAAGGCTGAGCTCTTGTTGCAAAGGCAGACTTTTATGTCAGCTGTAAGTGATGGAGAAAAATGACAGGAACAATTAGAAGGGAAATGTGCCACGTTAGCACAAAAGTATGCTGTATGCGCTGTGAGAAAGCAACAGAAAAAGGAAAATAGGGAAAGAGACATCGGACCGCGCATACAGGCGATTATGAAGGATCCCAATTGGGACTCCAAGACTTGGGATGGAAATATTTGGAACACGAGCGATAGTGATGAGGAGGATCAGGACCACACAGAGGAAAAAACACACACACACCCCGAGGCAGGTGTGCGAGCAGCCCCAGTGTTTAAACATAAACTCTTGATGGAGGGAAATGGGCAACAACTCTGTACAGATGAGTTAACTGACTTCAGTCCCGAAGAAATAAAAAATCTACTGGAAAAATACAAACAGAAGCCTGGGGAAAGGCCACAAAATTGGTTAGTGCGATTAATGGAGGAGGGAGGTGACACTGTTTTGGTAGACGAGGTACATGTAAAAAAGTTTATGGCTCTTACCCCGGATCCCTATGTACAGTCTGCTTTAAGATGCGTAGGTGAAAATCCAAGAAATATCGTGGAAGTGGTGGCAGATGGTATGTCCGATCGGTACACTAATGATGGGGCCTGGCCTCCTGGTCCACGCAAATGGACAACCTTACGACAAGCCTGCAGATTGTTATAAAACAGAAGGCATGAAACTAGCCGTGTTGATGGGGTCACCCGAATTGTATTTGCAGCAGCCATTAACCCCCGTCATCCAGAACATCATATTGGAAGGATGCCCAAAGGGGTGGAAGCTGTATTTGATTCCTGTTTTGTTGGCTGAACAGGGGAACCCTATTGAACAAATAATTGAAAAACTAAACCAACTAGGGGATCTCCCCGGACTGGACAGTACTAGCGGGAAAGGAGATAAAGGGAAACAACAATCACGGCCACCCCGTAGGGATGATAGCGACCTAGGGGAGCATAAAAAACTGTTTAGGCTGTTAGTAGAAAGGGGATTAGACCGCAGGGTGATAGATGGGGAACCCTTGCATGTGTTAAGACGGCTAGCACAGGAAATGCACCAGAAAAAGATACGAAACATTGCTTATGGAGGGCAGGGGGCAGACGATGCGGCCTCCCTTTCTCAGAAATTTACAGAAATATCATTGGGGCATCCAGATATCCCGTCTTTTGGGGCAGTTCAGCCATCTGCGCCCCCAGAGGTCGAGCCCTCCCTGTATCCATGGAAAGATGCAAGGGAGGTGCAACAGCGCCTCAAAGAGGACTGAAGGTTAGACCAAGTCCCCGTGCTGGATTGCCGTGTATTACGATATGACCCTCGACCCTTTACTCGCTGTATCATATGGTGGTCTTCTACCAATAAGCAAGGGGTCAAGGCATTAGTAGGTACGGGGGCGGAGGTCACAATTATACACGGGAATCCACAGAAAATGAGGGGCACTACCAGCCCGGTATGAGGGTTGGGGGATCAACCAGTGATCGGCACCTTGACCAAATTAAAATTACAGATTGGGGATTGGGACCCCCGAGTTTACCAGGTATTAGTGGCCGAGATTGGAGAATATATTCTCGGGATGGACATACTGAAGGGGACAACTATGCTACTAGAAGGGACATTATGGGCTTTTGGCACCACCCGATGGCTCCATTCTCGAGCCATCACAGTGGGCAAAGTTCAGGACCCAGCTCCTATACCTATTGCATCCCAGGTTGTGAACATGAAACAATATAAGATACCGGGAGGATGAGAAGAAATACAGAATACAATCAATGAATTGTTGGAAGCAGGTGTGGTTAGATATACCCATTCACCGTTTAATAGCCCTATATGGCCGGTGAAGAAACCTGATGGCAGCTGGTGTATGACAGTGGACTACCGAGCTGTAAACAAAAATACCCCACCAATTACAGCAGCTGTACCTGAAGTAGCTACCTTGGTGCATCAAATACAAGCCCATAGTGGTACATGGTATGCTGTTATAGATGTGGCCAATGCATTTTTCACTCTACCAATCCCTACAGAAACTCAGGATCAATTTGCTTTTACCTGGAATGGCAATCAGTACACTTTTACCAGACTACCGCAAGGCTATAAGCACAGCCCGACCTTTTGCCATCAAGCTATACATCAAACATTAAAAAAGGTTGTACCCGAGACTGGTGTACAAGTTCTCCAATATATTGATGATATATTTGTACAAGGACAGACTTTTGACCAAGTCCAAACCCAATTGGATGCGATTATTAAATTACTGAGACAAGACGGGTGGGCAGTGAACCCAAAGAAAACTCAAGGACCTGCACAGGAAGTAAAATCTCGTGAGACCCCACCTGGAGTACTGCGTCCAGTTCTGGAGCCCCTACTACAAGAGAGATATGGACGTGCTGGAACGTGTCCAGAGGAGGGCCACGAGGATGATCAGAGGGCTGGAGCACCTCTCCTCTGAGGACAGACTGAGAGAGTTGGGGTTGTTCAGTCTGGAGAAAAGAAGGCTCCGAGGAGACCTTATAGTGGCCTACCAGTATCTTAAGGGGGCCTACAAGAAAGCTGGTGAGGGACTTTTTAGGATGTCGGGTAATGGTAGGACTAGAGGGAATGGATTAAAACTAGAGATGGGACGATTCAGACTGGACGTTAGGAAGTTGTTCTTCACCATGAGGGTGGTGAGACACTGGAACAGGTTGCCCAGAGAGGTGGTGGAAGCCCCATCCCTGGAAGTTTTTAAGGCCAGGCTGGACGGGGCTCTGAGCAACCTGATCTAGTGGGAGGTGTCCCTGCCCATGGCAGGGGGGTTGGAACTGGATGATCTTTAAGGTCCCTTCCAACCCTAACAACTCTATGATTCTATGAATTGTCTGGAACCGTGGGGTACAACACACACCCAATAAAGCATTAGAGACTATAAGAAATTGGCCACAACCCGCTGATAAGAAGGGAGTGCAGAGATTTTTAGGCGCAGTCGGGTACTGGCATTCATACATTCCAGGGTTAGCAGTATTACTAAAGCCACTATATAGAGTCACGAGGAAAAAGGCGCATTTTGAATGGACCAATGTGCAGCAACGTGCTTTTGAGCAAGTAAAGGAAACTATTCAACATCACATGGAATTACACCCAATCCAAGCAGGAGCTGTAGAACTCCAAGTAACCTTAGAACAGAATGTGGCTCTGTGGAGTCTGTGGCAATTACAGGAGGGACGCAAGCGACCACTAGGGTTTTGGTCAAGAAGGCTTACAGGAGCTGCAGAAAGGTATACGGCCTTTGAAAAAGCATTACTAGCAGTCTATTGGACTCTATTAGATACAGAAGAAAGGACAATAGGGCATGAGGTACTAGTGCGATCAGCAGTACCCATTGTCTCGTGGGCTTTAGCGCCCACAGTTAGTCATAAAATAGGACACGCTCAAGAATCCACAATTGTAAAAATGAAATGGTATATTCAAGAACGTGTGAAACCCGTCACTCAGGGGGTACACCAGTTACACGAATTAGTGAGTCAAGGCGTCGTAGGTGAGGCCGAAGGGAAGCATAACTAGCATAATTACCAAATTGGGCGTTGGGGCATGCCATATGAGCAGCTCACAGATAGTCAAAAGCGACATGCCTGGTTCACCGATGGTAGTGCAGGAATAAAACATGGTAAACCGATGTGGAGGGCAGTTGCTCTCCAGCCAGTTTCGAAAACACATCTAAGCATGGAGGGTACTAATGGAAGTAGCCAGCTAGCAGAATTAATCGCTGCATGGCAGGCGATAGAAGCCACTCCAGAAAATACCATTTGTTACCTTTACACAGATTCATGGGCGGTGGCTCAGGGACTAGTTAATTGGTTAAGCAAATGGCAAGCAGATGACTGGCACCTTGGTACCAAAGAAGTCTGGAGAAAAGAATACTGGATAAGAATTTGGGATCTTTTACAAACTTGGGAAGTGCGTGTTTTCCATGTAAACGCACATGTTAGAGAACAATCAGAAACCACGCAGTGGAATGCTGAAGTAGATCAGCTGGCACGTGTGGCAGTGCGAACAGCCACACAAAATAAGGATGAACAAATACAGCTGGCCCGGTGGGCGCATGATAAGGCTGGGCATGCGAGCCGGGACGCTACATTAGCGTGGGCTTGACAACGCGGAGTCCACTTACTTCAGGATGTAGTGACAGAAGTGTTACACCAATGTGAGGTATGCTCGCAGCTTAAGGCACGATTGTTCACTCAGCCCCTAGGCCACATAAAGCGCGGCCTTCAACCGTCTGAAATTTGGTGAATTGATTACATAGGACCACTACCTGAACAGACGACAACGATATATATGTGTGGCTGTTGATACCTACTCTGGAGTGTTGGTAGCTGTAGCCAGCATATATGCCAATGTGTACACCACAATTCGTTGTCTAGACACCATTGAACTGTATTATGGAACTCCAATCGCAATGCAATCGGAAAATGGATCTCATTTTAAAAACAACAAGGTAGCACAATGGGCTGCTGAGTGGGAGGTACAATGGGTATGGCACCCGCCATACCACCTGCAAGGTGCAGGCCTTGTAGAACGTTTAAAGGGCATGCTAAAACAACAACTAGGGAGACTAGGAGAGGCTTTCGTAGCCGGGAAAAGCGGCTAGCTCGTGCCGGAACCGGCAGCTCGGGGGTGGGCTGCTGACGCGGCAGGGGCGGAGACAACGTCACACGCGGCAGTTCTAAACGGGCGGTCCCGGAGTCAGGACGCAGGTTACTGTGCACCCAGCACATGGGCAGCCAGTGGGCGTCACCACGACACCGCAGCGGGAGCGAGCGAACAGGGAGCAGCATTTCGCACGGTAGGTCACTGAAAGCCTTGCGTCTAAGCTGAGCACAGGCTGGGCAAGCACAAGCAGAGGAACATCGGCGTGCAGGGGCACGGGCTCACGGCGTGTGGGAAGCTGACAGCGGAGATTCATCACCTCCCGGCACAAGAGAAGAACACGGCCGCAAAATGGTCAAAAGCTGCTGCAAGAAAGAATGTGGGAACTCAGACTGAGCCCCCGTGCAAGCATGTGGCTGTGCAGGTCTTAGGCTGCAATGAGTGCCTGAGCCTGGCACTGCTCTCTCAGGGAGCCGGAGACACTGCCTGTATACGGTGTGATCAAGTAAATGATTTGCTCAGGCAGGTGGTTGAACTGAGGGAAGAGGTAGAAAGGTTAAGAAGTATTAGAGACTGTGAAAATGTAATAGATTGGTGGAGCCATACCCTGAGGCAAAGGCAGCAGGAAGAGGCTCTATCGGAAGTGGATGATCCCCTTCCCTCCTGTCACCAGGCAGAAGGAGAGGACTCAAGGGATAAGGGGGAGTGGAGTCAGATCCCTCCTCAGAGAGGCAAGTGCAACCCCTCACGGCCCCCCTCACCACCCCAAGTGCCCTTGCATGATAGGTATGGGGCTTTGGAAATCGAGGACCAGGCGATTGAGGATGGAGAGGATGATCCATCCAGTGAGTTGCCCAGTGCTAGTCACTCACCCCCATGCCTCAGGACTTCCTCAACCAAGAAAGAAAGGTGATTGTAGTAGGTGACTCCCTTCTGAGGGGAACAGAGGGCCCTATTTGTAGACCAGACCCATCCCACAGGGAAGTCAGCTGTCTCCCTGGGGCCAGAATTAAGGACATATGGAGAAAACTCCCTTCCCTGGTTCAGACATCAGATTACTACCCACTACTGATATTTCAGGTAGGTGGTGATGAGGTAGGTACCAGAAGTCTGAGGGCAATGAAGAATGACTTCAGGGCCCTGGGGCAGCTGGTTAAGGGATTGGGAGCACAAATAGTGTTCTCCTCTATCCCACTAGTTGCAGGGGTTGATGAGGTGATAAATAGGAGGAGCCAGCAAATTAACTCCTGGCTCTGAGACTAGTGCATCCCGCAGGACTTTGGCTTTTTTGATCATGGGCTGATCTACAGGAAACCAGGCATGCTGGCAACAGGTGGGGGAAGCCTAACCCGAAGGGGAAGAAAGAGACTGGGACAAGAATTAGCAGGGCTCATTCATAGGGCTTTAAACTAGGTTTGAAGGGGGATGGGGATGAAACCAGGACTACAAAAGTGGTGCCTGGGAGCAGCATACCAGTGCTTCTGGGTACAAGTGTTAGCAAGGTCTTGCAATCTGTCTCAGTGATGGTGGGGGATGGTGATTTGTGTGGTAGCAAAGACATGAGGGGTAGTGATAATTTGGGAACTACAGAAGTGTCCGAGCATGATCAGGTGCGAATTAGGTCTTGTCCCCCCAAGGAAGTAGCAGGACAGTTAGCCCAGCTGAAGTGCATCTACACTAATGCACGCAGCATGGGGAATAAGCAGGACGAGCTGGAGGCCATTGTTCAGCAAGGAAACTATGATATAGGTGCCATCACAGAAACGTGGTGGGAAGACACGCACAAGTGGAGTGCGGTAATCGATGGCTACCAACTTTTCAGAAGGGATAGGCAAGGAAGGAGAGGTGGCGGGGTGGCCCTCTATGTTAGGGAGAGTTTTGAATGTCTGGAACTTAACAGTGTGAATGACAGTGTTGAGTGTGTATGGATAAGAATTAAGGGGAAGGCCAACAAGGCAGACATCGTGGTGGGAGTTTGTTATAGAGCCCCCCAACCAGGATGCAGAATCTGATGAAGTATTCTATAAGCAGCTGGCAGAGGTCTCACAATCATTTGCCCTTGTTCTTGTGGGGGACTTCAACTTCCCAGATGTCCGCTGGAAATATAACACAGCAGAGAGGGAACAGTCCCGGAAGTTCCTGGAGTGTGTGGAAGACAACTTCCTAACGCAGCTGGTGAAGGAACCAACTAGGGGAAGTGCCCTACTGGACCTACTGTTTGTTAACAGAGAAGGTCTTGTGGGGGATGTAAAGGTTGGAGGTCGTCTTGGGCACAGTGACCATGAAATGGTAGAATTTTCAATTCTTGGAGAGGCAAGGCGGGGAGTCAGCAGAACTGCCACCTCGGATTTCCGAAGGGCAGACTTTAGCCTGTTTAGGAGCATGGTTGAGAGTGTCCCTTGGGAGGCAGTGTTGAAGAGCAAAGGTGCCCAGGAAGGCTGGTCATACTTCAAGCAGGTGCTCTTAGAAGCACGGGAGAAGGCCATCCCCGTGTCCCGAAAAACGAGCCGACGGGGAAGTAGACCAGCCTGGCTAAATAGAGAGCTTTGGCTGGACCTCAGGAAAAAAAAGGAAAGCTTACATTCTCTGGAAAAGGGGCTTAGCAACTTATGAGGATTATCAAGATATAACAAAGCTATGCAGGGGGAAGATTAGAAGGGCCAAAGCTCAATCAGAACTCAGCTTGGCCACTGCAGTTAAAGACAACAAGAAGAGATTCTTTCAGTATATCAATAGAAAAAGGAAGACTAGGGAAAATGTAGGCCCACTGATGAATGAGACGGGTGCCTTAGTGGTGGAAGACACGGAGAAGGCAGAGCTACTGAATGCCTTCTTTTCTTCAGTCTTCACTGCCAAAGCTGCCTCTCACGAATCCCATACCCTGGAGGCAAGGGGGAAGGTCTGGAGAGAGGAAGATTTTTCCCTTAGTTGAGGAGGACCGGGTCAGAGACCACTTGGCCAATCTGGACATTCACAAGTCCATGGGCCCTGATGGGATGCACCCGCGAGTGCTGAGAGAGCTGGCAGATGTTATCGCTAGACCACTCTCCATTGTCTTTGCAAGGTCATGGGGAACAGGAGAGGTGCCTGAGGACTGGAGGAAGGCTGACATCACTCCAATCTTCAAAAAAGGCAAGAAGGAGGACCCAGGGAACTACAGGCCGGTTAGTCTCACCTCTGTCCCTGGGAAGGTAATGGAGCGACTCATTCTGGATGTCGTCTCCAAACAAGTAGAGGAACAGGAAGTCATTGGAAGTGGTCAGCATGGATTTACCAAGGGTAAATCATGCTTGACCAATCCGATAGCTTTCCATGATGTTATAACTGGTTGGCTGGATGAGGGGAGAGCCGTAGATGTCATCTACCTTGACTTTAGCAAGGCTTTTGACACTGTCTCCCATAACATCCTCATTAGGAAGCTGAGGAAGTATGGGCTAGATGAGGTGATGGTGAGGTGGATTGAAAGCTGGCTGAGTGACAGAACTCAGAGGGTTGTGATCAGCGGCACAGAGTCTAGTTGGAGGCCTGTAACGAGTGGTGTCCCTCAGGGGTCAATACTCGGTCCAATTTTGTTCCGTATATTCATTAATGACCTGGATGATGGGACAGAGTGTATCCTCAGCAAGTTCGCTGATGATACCAAGCTGGGAGGGGTGGCCGACACTCCGGAGGGCCGTGCTGCCATCCAGCGTGACCTGGACAGGCTGGAGAGCTGGGCAGAGAAGAACTTAATGAGGTTCAACAAAAGCAAGTGCAAGGTCCTGCACCTGGGAAGGAAGAATGCCAAACACCAGTATAGGTTAGGGGTGGACCTGCTGGGAACTAGTTCTGAGGAGAAGGATCTGGGGGTCCTGGTAGACAGCAAATTATCCATGAGCCAGCAGTGTGCCCTTGTTGCCAAAAAGGCCAATGGAATCCTGGGCTGCATAGGGAAGACTGTGGCCAGTAGGTCGAAGGAGGTCATTCTGCCCCTCTACTCTGCACTGGTGAGGCCACAACTGGAATACTGCGTCCAGCTCTGGGCTCCCCAGTTCAAGAGAGACAGGGAACTGCTGAAGCGAGTCCAGCGAAGGGCAACTAAGATGACTGAGGGACTGGAGCATCTCCCTTATGAGGAAAGGCTGAAAGAGCTGGTACTCTTTAGCCTGGAGAAGAGAAGGCTGAGGGGAGACCTTATTATGGCATACAAGTATCTAAAGGTCGGGTTTAAGGAGGATGGAGCCAGGCTCTTTTCAATGGTTCCCAGTAACAGGATGAGGGGTAATGGGCACAAGCTGGAACATAGGAAGTTCCGATCAAATATGAGAAAAAACTTCTTTACGGTGAGGGTGACAGAGCACTGGAACAGGCTGCCCAGGGAGGTTGTGGAGTCCCCTTCTCTGGAGATTTTCAAGACCAGCCTGGATGCAGTCCTGAGTAATGTGCTCTAGGCAATCCTGCTTTAGCAGGGGAGTTGGACTAGATGATCTCTAGAGGTCCCTTCCAACCTTCATGGATTTTGTGGATTCTGTGACTATACCCGATGGGTAGAGCACCTGTCTACTGCTGTGAGGATCTTAAACAATCGCGTGGTGGCAGGAGATCAGACACCCTTATTGCTCATGAAAAGCCAACACGTTAGGCTGATGAGACTTCCACTTACCCAGGTACATTATAGTAGTGGCCTAGAATTTACAGTAACTGCCAAGAAAGGTTTTTTAGTCATTCATATCATGCAATCAGTAACGATTGCAGACAACCACATTCAATGGCTGTTCCCAGATGTGACTATTACGGTAGAATCAGAGCATCAGGTATTCCTTTTTTGTGTGTTACATCCCTGACACATAGCCAGTGGTTTCACACTAGTGAACCCAATGACTCCAAGATACCGCCGGGCCATTTCTTTGGGAATACAGAATACTACATCTACCAGTCGGGAATTGAGTACAGGGCCGTTGGCCTATATTTACTTTTGGGTAATGCCCCCACTTTGTATCACCAGCCCCCCCATACCAAAGATATTCACAGGTGCACACGTCTGGTATCAAGCCCCAGGAGAAGTGAGGCCCATTGCAGCTGAAGTAGCGGCAGCCGATGACACACAGGCAGTCACGATAGCGGTACCAGGAGAAGCACAGTGGCTACGCGTGCCTGCTCAGCAATTACGGCGCAGAGACTAAAAAAAAAAAAAAAAAAAAGAGGGGGGGACCGACTCTAACCATTTCTACTGTTTATATCGTGAACACACTACCCCTGTGATCAAAACATATTGTTGTGTCCCAACTACGGACCACGGGGTGGCATGTATAAGGGATAATAGAGGATGGTCCGAGTGAAACACAATGGAAAATTACTAGCTGAACCAAACCCAGTATACGTGCCGAGGGGAAGGGGGGGGGGGGGGGGGGTGGGGAAAGGAACTCAGTACTGTTGTTGCAGAAACTATGTCCTAATGCAGTGAAATGCCGAAGTTAAGACTCAATAGCCTTGGTGACTATTAAGCAGGTATTCTTTATTGCAGCGCCGGGCACACAGGGGATTGGTCCACCCAATGTGCGCTGACTGATTTAGTTGTACAGTTTAAATACATACTATGTATGCATATTCACTAGTTTTCCAAGAAATGATTACCTATTCATTAACTCATTATTACCGGTTACTGCCCACTCCTGCATGCGCACTGGAGTCTCTCGGTGGTCTTCAGAGACATCTGGTGGTCATTTACTTCCTCCATTCCTCTTCATCGTTGTGACTTCTGGGTGAACTGCAGGCCTCTGCTCTACTCCTTTATTCTTGCTGGCGCATCAAAAGTGTTAGCTTTGACTAGTCTCTG
The DNA here is from genome assembly GCF_028500815.1 of Rissa tridactyla. Classification (NCBI taxonomy): domain Eukaryota; kingdom Metazoa; phylum Chordata; class Aves; order Charadriiformes; family Laridae; genus Rissa; species Rissa tridactyla. The sequence continues at coordinate 12,077,563 of NC_071496.1, forward strand.
CATTCCTCAGTAACCCTGGGCCCCTTGTTTTGAGAGATAAGCTTCTACTACAAGGTTATATTGTCCTAAAGCATTCTTTCTTAAAAAAAAAAAAAAAGGAGATAAATTCTGACATTTAGTACAACTGTTGCATCTGCTCTTTGTACAGCCTTAAAGCATCCAGTCTCCTAAATTAAGCTGACACAAAAACAGAGATGGTACATTCAAATGCACTTTGGGCACTATTATAGAATCATAGGGTTGGAAGGGACCTCTGGAGATCATCTAGTCCAACTCCCCTGCCAGAGCAGGGTCACCTAGAGCAGGTTACACAGGAATGCATCCAGGAGGGTTTTGAATGTCTCCAGAGATGGAGACCCCACCACCTCTCTGGGCAGCCTGTTCCAGTGCTCTGCCACCCTCAAAGTAAAGAAGTGCCTCCTCATGTTTAGGTGGAACTTCCTATGCTCAAGATTGTACCCATTACCTCTTGTCCTGTCGCCGGGCACCACTGAAAAGAGCCTGGCCCCATCCTCCTGACACCCACCCTTTAAGTATTTATAAGCGTTGATAAGATCCCCTCTCAGTTGTCTTTTTTCCAGACTGAAGAGACCCAAATCCCTCAGCCTTTCTTCATGAGAGAGGTGTTCCAGTCCCCTAATCATCTTGGTAACCCTTTGCTGCACCCTCTCCAGCAGTTCCCTGTCCCTCTTGAACTGGGGAGCCCAGAACTGGACACAGTACTCCAGATGTGGCCTCACCAGGGCAGAGTAGAGGGGGAGGATGACCTCCCTCGACCTGCTGGCCACACTCTTCTTGATGCACCCCAGGACGCCATTGGCCTTCTTGGCCACAAGGGCACATTGCTGCCTCATGCTCATCCTGCTGTCCACCAGGACTCCCAGGTCTCTTTCCACAGAGCTGCTCTCCAGCAGGTGAGCCCCCAACCTGTACTGGTGCATGGGGTTATTCCTCCCCAGGTGCAGCACCCTACACTTGCCCTTGTTGAATTTCATAAGGTTTCTCTCCACCCAACTGTCCAGTCTGTCCAGGTCTCTCTGTATGGTGGCACAGCCTTCTGGTGTGTCAGCCACCCCTCCCAGTTTTGTGTCATCAGCAAACTTGCTGAGGGTGCACTCTATCCCTTCATCCAGGTCATTGATGAATATGTTGAACAGGACTGGACCCAGTAATGACCCCTGGGGAACACCACTTGTCACGGACCTCCAACTAGACTCTGTGCCCCTAATCACAACCCTCTGAGCTCTGTCTTTCAAGCAGTTTTCTATCCACCCCACTGTCCATTCATCTAACCCACACTTCCTAAGCTTCCCTATGAGGATGTCGTGGGAGATGGTGTTGAAAGCCTTGCTGAAGTCAAGGTAGACCACATCCACTGCCCTCCCCTCATCTATCCATCCAGTCATGCCATCGTAGAATCACGGAATCACGGAATCACGGAATCTTCAGAGTTGGAAGGGACCTCTAGAGATCATCTAGTCCAACTCCCCTGCTAGAGCAGGGTTGCCTAAAGCACATCCCTCAGGGCTGCATCCAGGCGGGTCTTGAAAATCTCCAGAGAAGGGGACTCCACAACCTCCCTGGGCAGCCTGTTCCAGTGCTCTGTCACCCTCACTGTAATGAAGTTTTTCCGTGTATTTGAATGGAACTTCCTATGTTCTAGCTTGTGCCCATTGCCCCTTGTCCTGTCGCTGGGAACCATTGAAAAGAGCCTGGCTCCGTCCTCCTTAAACCCACCCTTTAGGTACTTGTAAACATTAATCAGGTCTCCCCTCAACCTTCTCTTCTCCAGGCTAAAGAGTCCCAGCTCTTTCAGCCTTTCCTCATAAGGGAGGTGCTCCAGTCCCACAATCATCTTGGTTGCCCTACGCTGGACTCGCTCCAGTAGTTCCCTGTCCCTCTTGAACTGGGGAGCCCAAAACTGGACACAGTACTCCAGTTGTGGCCTCACCAGTGCAGAGTAGAGGGGAAGAATGACCTCCCTCGACCTACTGGCCACAGTCTTCCCTATGCAGCCCAGGATGCCATTGGCCTTCTTGGCGACAAGGGCACACTGCTGGCTCATGGATAATTTGCTGTCTACTAGGACCCCCAGGTCCTTCTCCTCAGAGCTGCTTCCCAGCATGTCTGCCCCTAACCTATACTGGTGTTTGGCATTCTTCCTTCCCAGGTGCAGGACCCTACACTTGCTTTTGTTGAACCTCATTAGGTTCTTCTCTGCCCAGCTCTCCAGCCTGTCCAGGTCACGCTGGATGGCAGCACGGCCCTCTGGAGTGTCGGCCACCCCTCCCAGCTTGGTATCATCAGCAAACTTGCTGAGGATACACTCTGTCCCCTCATCTAGGTCATTAATGAATATATTGAACAAAATTGGTCCAAGTATTGACCCCTGAGGGACACCACTCGTTACAGGCCTCCAACTGGACTCTGTGCCGCTGATCACAACCCTCTGAGTTCTGTCACTCAGCCAGCTCTCGATCCACCTCACTGTCACCTCGTCTAGCCCATACTTCCTCAGCTTCCTAATGAGGATGTTATGGGAGACAGTGTCAAAAGCTTTGCTAAGGTCAAGGTAGATGACATCTACGGCTCTCCCCTCATCCAGCCAACCCGTTATAACATCATAGAAAGCTATCAGATTGGTCAGGCATGATTTGCCCTTGGTAAATCCATGCTGACCACTTCCAATAACTTCCTGTTCCTCTATGTGTTTGGAGACGACATCCAGAATGAGTCGCTCCATTACCTTCCCAGGGACAGAGGTGAGACTAACCGGCCTGTAGTTCCCTGGGTCCTCCTTCTTGCCTTTTTTGAAGATTGGAGTGATGTCAGCCTTCCTCCAGTCCTCAGGCACCTCTCCTGTTCCCCATGACCTTGCAAAGACAATGGAGAGTGGTCTAGCGATAACATCTGCCAGCTCTCTCAGCACTCGCGGGTGCATCCCATCAGGGCCCATGGATTTATGAATGTCCAGCTTGGCCAAGTGGTCTCTGACCCGGTCCTCCTCAACTAAGGGAAAATCTTCCTCTCTCCAGACCTTCCCCCTTGCCTCCAGGGTATGGGATGCGTGAGGGACGGCTTTATCAGTGAAGACTGAAGAAAAGAAGGCATTCAGTAGCTCTGCCTTCTCTGTGTCTTCCACCACTAAGGCACCCGTCTCATTCATCAGTGGACCTATATTTTCCCTAGTCTTCCTTTTTCTGTTGATATACTGGAAAAATCTCTTCTTGTTGTCTTTAACTGCAGTGGCCAAGCTGAGTTCTGATTGAGCTTTGGCCCTTCTAATCTTCCCCCTGCATAGCTTTGTTATATCTTGATAATCCTCATAAGTTGCTAAGCCCCTTTTCCAGAGAATGTAAGCCATCCTTTTTTTCCTGAGGTCCAGCCAAAGCTCTCTATTTAGCCAGGCTGGCCTTCTTCCCCGTCGGCTCATTTTTCGGGACATGGGCATGGCCTTCACCTGTGCTTCTAAGAGCACCTGCTTGAAGTATGACCAGCTTTCCTGGGCACCTTTGCTCTTCAACACTGCCTCCCAAGGGACACTCTCAACCATGCTCCTAAACAGGCTAAAGTCTGCCCTTCGGAAATCCGAGGTGGCAGTTCTGCTGGCTCCCCGCCTCCCTTCACCAAGAATTGAAAACTCTATCATTTCATGGTCACTCTGCCCAAGACTACCTCCAACCTTTACATCCCCCACAAGACCTTCTCTGTTAACAAACAGTAGGTCCAGTAGGGCACTTCCCCTAGTAGGTTCCTTCACCAGCTGTGTTAGGAAGTTGTCTTCCACACACTCCAGGAACCTCCGGGACTGTTCCCTCTCTGCTGTGTAGTATTCCCAGCGGACATCCGGGAAGTTGAAATCCCCCACAAGAACAAGGGCAGGTGATCGCGAGACCTCTGCCAGCCGCTTATAGAATACTTCATCAGTTTCTACATCCTGATTAGGGGGTCTATAACAAACTCCCATCACGATATCTGCCTTGTTGGCCTTCCCCTTGATTTTTATCCATACACACTCAACACTGTCATTTACAGTGTTGAGTTCCAGACATTCAAAACCGCCCCTAACATAGAGGGCCACCCCACCACCTCTCTTCCCTTGCCTATCCCTTCTGAAAAGCTGGTAGCCATCAATTACAGCACTCCACTTGTGTGTGTCTTCCCACCACGTTTCCGTGATGGCAACCACATCATAGTTTCCCTGCTGCACAATGGCCTCCAGCTCGTCCTGCTTATTCCCCATGCTGCGTGCATTAGTGTAGATGCACTTCAGTTGGGTTAATTGTCCTACCACTTTCTTGGGGGGACAGGCCCTGATTTGCACCTGATCATTCTCGGACACTACTGTAGTTACCAAATTATCACTACTCCTTGTGTCTATGCTGCCACACAATTCACTATCCCCCACCATCGCTGAGACAGGCTGCAAGACCTTGCTATCACTTATACCCATGAGCACTGCTATGTTGCTCCCAGGCACCACTTCTGTGATCCTGGTTTCGTCCCCATCCCCCATCAAACCTAGTTTAAAGCCTTATGGATAAGCCCTGCTAATTCTTGTCCCAGTCTCTTTCTTCCCCTTCGGGTTAGGCTTCCCCCACCTGATGCCAGCATGCCTGGTTTCCTGTAGATCAGCCCATGTTCAAAAAAGCCAAAGTCCTGCCGGACACACCAGTCGCGGAGCCAGGAGTTAATTTGCTGGCTCCTCCTATTTATCACCTCATCAACCCCTGCAAATGGTGGGATAGAGGAGAACACTATTTGTGCTCCTGATCCCTTAACCAGCCGTCCCAGGGCCCTAAAGTCATTCTTCATTGCCCTTAGACTTCTGGTACCTACTTCGTCACTGCCTACCTGAAATATCAGTAGCGGATAGTAATCTGATGACTGGACCAGGGAAGGGAGTTTTCTCCATATGTCCTTAATTCTGGCCCCAGGGAGGCAGCTGACTTCCCTGTGGGATGGGTCTGGTCTACAGATAGGGCCCTCTGTTCCCCTCAGAAGGGAGTCACCTACTACAATAACCCTTCTTTCTGTCTTTGTTGAGGACGTCCTGAGGCGTGGGGGTGAGTGACGAGCACTGTGCATTTCACTGGATGGATCAGCTTCTCCATCCTCAATCGCCTGGTCCTCAATTTCCAGAGCCTCATACCTATTACGTAAGGGCAGTTGGGATGGTGAGGGGGGCCGTGAGAGGTTTCGCTTACCTCTCTGAGGAGGGATCTGACACCACTCCCCCTTATCCCTTGAGTCCTCTCCTTCTGCCTGGTGACAGGAGGGAAGGGGATCATCCACTTCTGATAGAGCCTCTTCCTGCTGCCTTTGCCTCAGGGTATGGCTCCACCAATCTATTTCGTTTTCACAGTCTCTAATACTTCTTAACCTTTCTACCTCTTCCCTCAGTTCAACCACCTTCCTGAGCAGATCATTTACTTGATCACACCGTATGCACACAGTGTCTCTGGATCCCTGTGGGAGCAGTGCCAGACTCAGGCATTCATTACAGCCCGAGACCTGCACAGCTACATGCTTGCAGAGGAGCTCAGTCTGAGTTCCCACGTTCTTCCTCGCAGAAGCTTTTGACTGTTTTGCGGCCATGTTCTTTTCTCGTGCCGGGAGATGGAGGATCTCTGCTGTTCGCTTCCCTCGCGCCCTGAGCCGGTGCCCTTGCACGCCGATGTTCCTCTGCTTGTGGTTGCCCAGCTTCTACTTACCTTAGACTCAAGGCTTCCAGTGACCCACCGTACGAAATGCTGCTCCTTGTCCGTTCGCTCGCACTGCGGTGCCGCCCTGGGTGACCCATACAGGCTGCCCGCGTGCTGGGTGCGCAGCGGCTGGCCACTGCGCTCCGGGACCACCCGTTTAGAGCTGCCGCGTGTGACGCTGACTCCGCCCCTGCCGCGTCAGCAGCCCGCCCCCGAGCTGCCGGTTTCGGCACGAGCTAGCCGCCTTTCCTGGCTACAAGAGCCCTCGAAAGAGCCCTCAAAAGAGCCCTTTGCCGGCCTTATCCGCCGCGATCCCCTTCCCCAGTGAGGCCTTACCTGCACTGAAGCTGGTCTCCACGGCGACTGTAGAAGGCTATATCAGATTAGTCAGACATGATTTCCCCTTGGTGAATCCATGTTGACTACTTCTGATAGCTTTCTTTTCCTCCACATGCCTTGAGATGACACCCGGGAATGATCCGTTTCATCATCTTTCCAGGGATGGAGGTGAGGCTGACCGGCCTGTAGTTCCCCGGGTCCTCCTTCTTGCCCTTTTTGAAGACTGGAGTGACATTGGCCTTCCTCCAGTCCTCAGGCACCTTGCCTGTTCTCCAGGACCTTTCAAAGATGATGGAGAGCGGCCCAGCAATGACTTCTGCCACCTCCCTCAGCACTCTCAGGTGCATCCCATTGGGACCCATGGACTTGTGGATATCCAGTTGACCTAATTGATCCCTCACTTGATCCTCCTCAAGCCAAGGGCAGTCTTCTTTCCCCATTACTTCCCCCAACTACTTTACAGCAACACGAGAACAAACAAACTGAAAGTATTATCACTCTGCTATCTTCTCAATTTACACTTTCATGTTAGGATGCTAATATGTGCGTAACAGAATAATGACAGAGTTAACAATAAGGTTATATGGGTCCTAAGACCCTGCACTCGCTTCGTTCATCTCCGGCCGCGCCCCTTGCGGGATAACTGAACCACAGATCAGAACTCCGCACTCGCTTCACAGCTATGCCGCGTCTCACTCAGTTTATTCAAACATAAGTCGCGACTCAGTCCACACACACGTAAGTACCAAATCCAAATCAATTTTCAGTAAACAATTCCTTATGAGTATATCCGAGTTCAATACCAATAAATCAGTACCGCCACAAAGTATGTTATTACAGAAGTATGTAGCTTACCCCCGTACCCGTACCAACATACTAAATACCAGAGTACACTACTCACAGGGAGCGTGCACAAAACCAAAAGTACAAACAAACACTTATGTAAGTTCTGTACTAATACCACATGTATACTCTCAGGCATTAGTAACCTGGTATACGGTGCCCTGCATAAGATGTCTCTTATGACTTATGGGAACCCCCTATTGACCAGTCCCTTAACCCAGAACACGTTTTACCTATATACCAAAAATTTAAAGAATATTTAAAGAATACCTTATTACATAGTCCTTGTCTGCTCCTGCAGCAGTCTGATTGAGGCGAGGAGTCCCTCCGGGAAATTCCCGGGGGTGCCCTAGGGAGTCCCAGAACCAGTGGGTCCTGCAGCTGAGCAGAGCGGGTCCCATCTGGGTCGCCAGAACTGATGCTGTGAAATGTCGAAATTAAGACTCAATAGCCTTGGTGACTATTAAGCAGGTATTCTTTATTGCAGCGCTGGGCGCACAGGGGATCGGTCCACCTAATGTGCACGCCGACTGATTTAGATGTACAGTTTAAATACATACTATGTATGCATATTCACTAGTTTTTTTACAGGTTACTGCCCACTCCTGCATGCGCACTAGAGTCTCTCGGTGGTCTTCAGAGACATCTGGTGGTCGTTTACTTCCTCCACTCCTCTTCATCGTTGTGACTTCTGGGTGAACTGCAGGCCTCTACTCCTTTATTCTTGCTGGCGCATCAAAAGTGTTAGCTTTGACTAGTCTCTGCATTCCTCAGTAACCCTGGGCCCCTTGTTTTGAGAGATAAGCTTCTACTACAAGGTTATATTGTCCTAAAGCATTCTTTCTTAAAAAAAAAAAAAAGGAGATAAATTCTGACATTTAGTACAACTGTTGCATCTGCTCTTTGTACAGCCTTAAAGCACCCAGTCTCCTAAATTAAGCTCCTAATTCAATTAGTTTAAAGCTTTAATATATCAAACCCTACTTCAGTGCTTCTCCCTGAGAACCTGACCTTCGAAGAAGAAGATAACAAGAAGGGAGTACAGCAATGTAGTCACATATCAGACAGCTGCTGTTAGCAAAGCTGGATCATGAGTCTGGTGAGACTCGCTGCATGCGCTGGCCACGCGTACAGTGACTCTGGCCTGTACTTTTCCACTCAATCCAGTGCAGGATATAAGGGAGCTGTTTCGGACTGAAGAGAGAGAGAGACATGAGCACACTTTGAAGATCCAGAGGACGCCCTGAGAAAGTGCTGTGCCTGCCTTCCCTCTGCCATACCGATGCGGCTCCTCGTTATTCTGCTGCTCAGCGCTGCTGCTATGATCTCTGGGTTGGTAAGACTCTCTTTTAAGTAACTTTTGTAACATTTGGGAACTGCTTAGCAAGGCTTTGCAATAACGCTGAATTAACTGCTTTTTTCTTTCACTGTAGCAAGGCTTCACGATAAAGCAGAGTTAACCTTTTTTTTTTTTTCCCTTGTGTGGGCTCTGGTTTGTACGTTGGAATCTCTTTAAAAAAGGAACCGGTTACAGAAGGTGACAGGGCCAACAGCCGAGCTGAAGTGCCTCTACAGACTGTACATGCCTGGCTGTGTGGTCTTCCCAGCAGATATCAGGGTGATTGAAGTCCCCCATGAGAAGCAAGGCCCGTGATTGTGAGGCTACTTTCAGCTGTCTGTAGAAGGCCTCATCTGCTTCCCCATCCTGATCAGGTGGCCTGTAATAAACACCCCACCAGTGGGGAGATGCTGGTCTCTTCCCTTTCTTGCTTGATTTCTTACACCTGGGGATCGAGAGCTCTTGTGCTCTATGGAAAGCATCCTTGAAGATCTGCCAGCTCTGTTCTGCCCCCTTGTCCCTGAGGACTGTTTCCCAGGGGGTCCTGTTGACTAAATCCTTGAAGAGCCGGAGGTTTGCTTTCCTAAAATTCAGCGTCCTGACTACGCTCCTCGTCTGGCACGTATCCCTCAGGATGGTGAACTCCGCCAAGTGCGTGGTCACTGCAGCCCAGGCTGCCTCCAATCTTGACATCCCTGATGAGCTCACTCGCATTGGTGACTATGAGGTCCAGTATGGCATCCCCTCGGGTAGGGCTGTCTATTTCCTGTCTTAGGAAGTTATCATCAAGGCACTCCAGGAACCTCCTGGATTGTCTACAGCTCGCCGTGTTCCTTGTCCAGCAGATGTCAGGGTGGTTGAAATCCCCCAGCAGGACAAGAGCCTTCAAGCATGATGCCTCCTGAAGCTGGAGGAAGAAGGCTTCATCAGTAGGCTCCCCTTGATCAGGCAGCCTGTAGTAGACACCAACCACAAGGTTCCCCATGTTGTCTTGGTCTCTAATTCTTCCCATAAGCTTTTAACTTCCTCTTGGCTGTTCTTTAGGGACATCTCTTCACACTCTATCCATTCCTTAACACAGAGGGCAACACCTCCGCCCCTCCTTCCTCACCTGTCCCTTCTGAACAGCCTGCAGCCATCGATAGCCACGTTCCAGTCATAGGATTTGTCCCTCCAGGTTTCAGTAATGGCCATCATGTCGTAGCTTTCCAGCAGCACGGTAGCTTCCAACTCCTCCTGTTTGTTGCCCATGCTGCGTGCATTCCTGTAGAGGCACTTCAGCTGGGCTTTTGGCTGCGATGCTTTCTTAGAGGAGCACCCCTTGGGGTGAGAAGATAGAGTTCAGTATCATGGGTGGTATGCACAAAGCAACAAGTAGGATTGCAACCTTGGACTTCAGGAGGGCTAACTTTGACCTCTTCAAGAAACTGCTTGAAGAGATCCCATGGGCTGGGGCTCTGGAAGGTAAGGGGGCTCAAGAGAGCTGGTTGATATTCAAAGACCACTTTCTCCAAGCTCAGGATCGGTGCATCCCTAAGAGCAAGAAATCAGGCAAGGGACGCAGGAGACCTGCATGGTTGAGCAAGGAGCTTCTGAAAAAGCTCAAGTGGAAGAAGGGAGTTTACAGCATGTGGAAGAAGGGACTGACCACTTGGGAATAATCTTGTCAGAGTATACAGGGAGAAAATAAGGAAAGCCAAGGCCTTCTTGGAATTAAACCTGGCAAGGGATGTCAAGCTCAACAGGAAGGGTTTCTTCAAGTAAAACAAAAACTAGAGAAAATGTGGGCCTGCTGTTAAATGAGACAGGAGCCATGGTGAGAAAGGATGCAGAGAAAGCAGAGTTACTGAATGCTGCCTTTGCTTCTGTCTTTACTGCTCAGGCCAGCCTTCAGGAGTCCCAGACTTTGGAGAAAGTAACAGGGAAAGTCTGGACAGAGGAAGACTTCCCCTTGGTTGAGGAGGATCAAGTTAGAGATCGGTTAAGTAAACTTTATATCCACAAGTCCATGGGTCCCGATGGGATGCACGCGAAAGTGCTGAGGGAGCTGGTGGAAGTCATTGCTGGGCTGCTCTCCATCATCTTTGAAAGGTCCTGGAGAACAGGTGAGGTGCCTGAGGACTGGGGGAAGGCCAATGTCACTCCAGTCTTCAAAAAGGGCAAGAAGGAGGACCCAGGAAACTGCAGGCCGGTCAGCCTCACCTCCATCCCTGGAAAGATGATGAAACAGCTCATTCCGGGTGTCATCTCAAGGCATGTGGAGGAAAAGAAAGCTATCAGAAGTAGCCAACATGGATTCACCAAGGGGAAATCATGTCTGACTAATCTGATATAGCCTTCTACGATGGCATGACTGGATGGATAGATGAGGGGAGGGCAGTGGATGTGGTCTACCTTGACTTCAGCAAGGCTTTCAACACCATCTCCCACGACATCCTCATAGGGAAGCTTAGGAAGTGTGGGTTAGATGAATGGACAGTGGGGTGGATAGAAAACTGTTTGAAAGACAGAGCTCAGAGGGTTGTGATTAGGGGCACAGAGTCTAGTTGGAGGTCAGTGATGAGTGGTGTTCCCCAGGGGTCATTACTGGGTCCAGTCCTGTTCAACATATTCATCAATGACCTGGATGAAGGGATAGAGTGCACCCTCAGCACGTTTGCTGATGACACAAAACTGGGAGGGGTGGCTGACACACCAGAAGGCTGTGCCACCTTACAGTGAGACCTGGACAGGCTAGAGAGTTGGGTGGAGAGAAACCTTATGAAATTCAACAAGGGCAAGCGTAGGGTGCTGCACCTGGGGAGGAATAACCCCATGCACCAGTACAGGTTGGGGGCTGACCTGCTGGAGAGCAGCTCTGTGGAAAGAGACCTGGGAGTCCTGGTGGACAACAGGATGAGCATGAGCCAGCAATGTGCCCTTGTGGCCAAGAAGGCCAATGGCATCCTGGGGTGCATCAAGAAGAGTGTGGCCAGCAGGTCGAGGGAGGTCATCCTCCCCCTCTACTCTGCCCTGGTGAGGCCACATCTGGAGTACTGTGTCCAGTTCTGGGCTCCCCAGTTCAAGAGGGACAGGGAACTGCTGGAGAGGGTGCAGCAAAGGGTTACAAAGATGATTAGGGGATTGGAACACCTCTCTTATGAAGAAAGGCTGAGGGATTTGGGTCTCTTCAGTCTGGAAAAAAGACAACTGAGAGGGGATCTTATCAACACTTATAAATACTTAAAGGGTGGGTGTCAGGAGGATGGGGCCAGGCTCTTTTCAGTGGTGCCCGGCGACAGGACAAGAGGTAATGGGCACAAACTTCAACATAGGAAATTCCATCTCATCATGAGGAGGAACTTTACTTTGAGGGTGGCAGAGCACTGGAACAGGCTGCCCAGAGAGGTGGTGGAGTCTCCAACTCTGGAGACATTCAAAACCCACCTGGACGCATTCCTGTGCAACCTGCTCTAGGTGACCCTACTCTGGCAGGTGGGGTTGGACTAGATGATCTTCAGAGGTCCCTTCTAACCCCTACCATTCTGTGAAATTTGGCTTAAAATATGGTAAAATGACAATTGAAATGCAGGAGAATGGTGGAAACTTATTATGAAACTCTTTTTCCATTCTTGATGTTATATATCTTAAATTTCTATGCCATTGTCTGGGAGAACAGCAGCACTTTTATTACATACCATCGCTATGGTTATACACCATGTTTCATCTATCAAATCTGGAGTATCATTGAGTTTATAATGAATCTTCCAGTGCCATAGCTGCATTTTCAGGTTCATACATTGAAGGCAAAAAGAAATTATAAAGCTGAAGTTGTCCAAAATGCATTTATCTTTACATAGCTTTTGTTCAAAGCACGTATGGGGGCATTGAAATGACTCAAGCTATAATGAAATCTTTCTCTTAGGTATTTGGAGAAACCTTCAACAGGATGGGTGGAGTCAACTACAATGAGAAGGATAACATAAAATTCATGGGAACTCCTACCATTTTCAGAAAGATAGGTACACCTCTGCACCAGATGAGAGAAGCCCCCCCCATCCCATGATGTTGTCTCTTAGAGCATAAGATAATTTGTTAAGCACTAAGAGAAAGAGGATATCTCTAGAAACCCTGTTTGCTCCTGCTTGAAAATGTTTGTAGGAGCCTCCTACTTACAGCAGATAACAACTTTGTGGGTTTTTTTCAAAATGACAATAATATATTTCTGCATTACTTGATGGCATCTGTGGTATTGTTAAAGAATATGACGACCTAAATTACAACATGAGGTTTGGATTTAAATTTTAAAACCACATTTGATATGATTTTATGAAATATTTTATCACCAAAAAAAATTTGTTAGAGAAAAATCTGCTTCAATTCCTTTTATTTTTCCTTATTTCTACAAGTTCTGCCAGGTGATGGAAGTGAATAACTTAGGAAAAAGCACATGTGCATCCCCACATCCATGAACACCTCATGTCATATCTGTCCTCGGCACATATAACTGAAGGCTGAAGAACAAACCAGACTTCATGTGAGAAGGTTTTACTCCCAGTCTGCTAAATCAGGTGCCCAAAGTGGGTTTCTAAATTCTTTAATCAAAGTGTAAGCACTGCTGGGAGATGAACAATGGGATTTAAAAGCCACCACTGATATATAATTGAACTAGCCAGCAGAAAGCAGTGTTCAGGGGGAGTGTATGAGATCCTGCTTATTTTGTGATTTAGTGGCCTGCTTAAAACTCCGAGTTAAACACCTGTCTTAAGCTGGTGTCATCTTCTGTATTTAAGCACCTAAAAGTGTTTATTCTTTCTTGAAATGTACTGAGAAAAGCAGACTACGATAGTAAGTAAAGATCACTCTGAATTCAGGATTCAGGGGCCGTGAGGTAGAGAGCTCATCCATCCACAGGCCCAAATTTATGCATCTGAGATGGCTCCAGATGTTTGTTGTCTTAGAAGTCTGGGCATACACCACATTAAGACAACTATGAAAGTTATTAAGAAGTAGCATACAACAAAGGAGTCAGGGAGGGATTTTGGTGCATGAATTTAAGCAGCAGAACAATGTTACCTTCCATTTCACAGGTCTTGATTTGGAGCATTTTATTTCTATTGCACAGCTTCTGTCAAAGTTTCATATTAAAACGTTGAGCGAATCTTGAGCAAGAGCATCAGGACTTCACTATTATCAATGACATTATTATCATTATTTCCATAACTTCTTTGTATGGTTGAAATTATTTCTTTATCTGTCTTTTTTGGGTGGGGGGTGGTGGTAATAAAACATTATTTACAAATGCTGTCTCCAGCCCCATCAGATGGCTAAGGAACTGTTTTAGTATGGATTTTTGCATGATGAGGTTCAATTGTGCACCCATATGTGTCTGTCTCTCTGTTGCATGTCTGTTATGGTAAGTGCTTAAATGTGAGAATATGCAAGAGTGCTTTGGGAGGAAAAGAGCTGGGTTTCAGCATTGTTTTTTCATGGAAAATGGCCTTTCAGAAGTTATCTATGTGTTTTATAGTCCTTAGTTGTTAAATATCCACTGCTAAATCTGCCCTCATGTATTGTCATATCTGTGAGCAGGAAGGCAAAATACTAATGATCTTAAGTCATAGATGCTACACCATGAGCAGCGAAATAAATCTTTTCTAAATAGTTTTATCATTTTGCTCCATGCAGCAGTTCTACATATTTTCTGATAAATTATTATAGAAAATTGGCATCCATTTGAAAATTCGATTTATTATTAAAATATTAAAATAACGATTTATTAGAGCCAAACATCATAGTAATTAACAATAAATTGAAAAATGCAGAGAAAATTCAGCTTTCTCATCACCTTATCCAAGCAGACTATGATGTTATAATCCAAACCCACCCTAATTCATATTTTATTCTCTTCAGTGCTGATACAAATAATTATATGGAATCAGATCTCTTGGGACTTCCAAATTTCAGCTTCATTTCAGTCCAAAATGTTCAATAACCTTGATTAAATGCCAGCAAAGGATCTGAGTCTGAAACATCACATAATAAAGCTGAGTCAAATATTAGTTCTGTACAATCCTGGTTCACTTTACACCACCTTTGGGAATGCTTTAAACTATTACTACACAGTGATTTCAACAGCATTGCTAAAACCACTCTGCTAGCATATTCCCAACACTGGATTTCGAGGATTGTGAAGAATGTGCAGAAGTTCCTGATTTACATTTTTTTTTCAGAGGGGCAGTCCAGCTTGGTTTACACAGAGTTTATATTCTGAGTGTGTCTGGTCATAATCCACGATAGTTATTTTTTTCCCATCGGCAAACCCAGGCTTCAAAGGAGGGGAAGGAAACGCAATCACACTTCCCTTGAAGGACTGTCACAGTGGTGGCAGGAATGTCAAAATCTTTCTTGATTTCCTAACACGTGGGGGGGAGGTTCCATCCTCCTGTTTTGCTCTTTTTAATTTAAGCTGACAAAAACCATCAAAAGCAAGCAAATTGCAATCAAGATAAATAAATGTTAGATTAAGTTTAAAATATTTTAATATGTGGAGTCTTTGCCTGTAACAGAATTTGAGATGAGCTGGGAAATATTCATAGGCACTGGAATATGATCTTTTATGCTTCTAATCTGACAGAACATTTACCAGCCTGTTCCAATGAGCACTTTCCCTAAATAATTCTTAGACATCATTTGGTGATTAGAATAGACTTTTCCCTGTGAACAATTAACATGCAGCCTCCATGTTTTTAAAGTTTGAAACATTTCCTGGCATAGACATGGGGTATTTGGTTCCTTTTGACCTTCGTGTCCTGGAACATTCCCATGCACACTCAATATACTAGTATTGAATTAACCTCAAATTACTTTATTCTGGAACCTTCTGGACTTCAATTCTTTTTCTGCAAGTATCTACATTTTGTCACATGGAATACTAATGTCTTGATCTTCTAAGGAAACAAAGCTACATCAATTTACAAAGCGAAACAAACCAACTATCTATGAGGAAGGGTCAGAACTAAGGAGTCTTGCTGTCTTATAGTTTTACTTTTTGGCATTATTTGATGTTGGCAATTAATTTCTTAATTTCTTCCATTCCAAAAATGAATGCATGAATTAAAAATTTTCTCACACACAGATAATTTTTCAGGGTTGTTCCTTGTGTGTAGTTTCTGGTGTCGATGAAAAGCAAAGCTCACAGTGTAGCCTGAACCTCAGCTGGAATACTGGCAGATTTTCTCTTCTTCTTGTCCACCTACTCTGATGAATCTTTTTAAAAGTTCATGTATCTAAGGTGCCCACTCTTTTGTCAAATATGGTTAAAATTTGACAAATTGATTTATAAGTTTAGAGCAGCAGGTAAACCAAAAAACACATAGACACGTGTGCACTCGTGCAGAGCTGTACTACACAAGCCTTGTTTTTCTTAGGAAAACCAGCCAATGACAACTCCTCTTACTATTTTTATTGTCTAGTTTATTCGGAGTCTCTTCTTCCAAGATGATAACACCAGGGACCTCATTAACTATTTAAAAAAAGTGAACGTTGCTGATGAATTATGAGCTCCTCTTTAGCCTATGGTACATAAAGTAAAAATAAAAAAATAAAAAAATAATAAATCAATGAAAATACCTCACCTTGTGATATATTTTCCCTTGGAGGTCCACAAACAAAGCTCACAAGCATCTTTGACTTCTGGTCCTGGATAGCATCAGTTATGAAGTTTAATGATGTAGAATATAACGTAGTGAACAAATAACTTTATCATACTGTCAACATCCTATCACAGCTCTGTATAGAGATTTATTATGCTTTGGGACTGCAGTGTTAACATGAGTCATTTCATCTTTTTGGAATTACATCTATTTCTCTGGTGATGCCAAAATCAAATGATGCGCTAACATTTGAGATTAAAATTTCAGAAGTTTCTTGAGATCATACACAAAGAGCAGTGTAAATCAATAAGAGTAATCTCCATTACCACTTGGATTTATATAGTATAGCTCTGGAAACCCAAGGATTGTAAAGTATTTTGCAAACATTAATTAATCACATCTCACTGCAACAACTCTGTGGAGTGAGTATGAATTATTAACCCTAGGTTTACACATGGAGGAACAAGCACTTTAATTTCTCCCCTCCATAACAATTTGTATTTGTGATCCAGTATATTCTGAATTATCTGAAAGGCTTCAAACTACTAAACGTGTGTGCTCTCTCTCTTTTTTGTTGTTTTTATTTATCCCCCAGTAGTTGTTTATGCAAAGAATGAGTATTCACATTTGCAACAAGATGGCTGTGTTGATTATTCCTGGAGAGCTGCTGCTCCACATGAGAGAGAAAATCTCTTTCCATCATTTCTACAGTTTAGTAATTGGTTTACTGTATCTTGCAGTTGTACATACAAATCCTGTTTCTTCAGCCATTCAGTCATACATCTCTGATGGAGTTTAACTGGGATGGTGTTTGACTATCCCTGTCTGTGGTCTAATTATGGAAGACAGAAATTGGTCTGTAAAATAATTGTAATACCTTTTTTTTTTTTTTAAGGTAGGGAGGAAATAAACCATATAAAGGAAAATGAAAGCAAATAAAATTACAAGTCAAAGGTTACCATAGCTATTATTCAGCTGCAAATGGAAAATAAAGTTTGGCAGTGTTACTGGGACGGTTAGTGGGCTTTTTAATTCTGGGGGCAGCTAGAAGGCTCTTAGCTTTAAAAGGCTGAGAAACACTGCTCAAGACACTGTGATTCTAACTTCTGACCTACTTCTGTCTAGGTGAGTAACCGAGAAAAAATAAATTTACTTCTTATTACTTCAATTTTCCTATCATTTTTAAGAGGAAAGTTATCTATTTTCTTCATTAAACAAAAAAAATCTATCCACTGAAAGGAATCTACGTTTTTGTTAATTGCTTTGCTGTTTTATACTAATAGTAGCTTCTCCAATTGCAGTCCCATGCCTATGTAATACCACTGTCAGAGGGCCAAATCCTTTGAGGTCACTTCCCATCCCTGGAAGTGTTCAAGGCCAGGTTGGATGGGACTTTGAGCAACCTGGTCTAGTGGAAGGTGTCCCTGCCCATGGCAGGGGCGTTGGAACTAGATGATCTTCAAGGTCCCTTCCAACCCAAACCATTCTATGATTCTATGAAAGCTAGGAAGGGCTGGATGAAGTCATATTTGTGCTGAGTCAGGATCTTGGTCAGGTATGTCCCAGCTGGGGACTGTGTGTGGTGTCTCCAAATATCTCTTGACTCAAAAGCGCCATTTTTAATCCCAGAAAGAAATGTGTGCTCATTCATGTTCAGTGAGTCCAGTGCTTTGCAGCTGCGAGACACTTACTATCTACATCTTCTCTTTGTGTTCAGTCAACCCAAGACATCCATGATGCACAGATCATTTGTTCTGGAAGTCTGACATTTCCCAGATGTATCAGGCTAACTGTAAATGTGCAGAGCTGTTTTTCACACATGCTGTGCATATGTCCCCAATTCCTGCATATCTAGCAGCCTTATCGAAGAAATTTTTCCTCCCAGGGAAAAATCTAGCCAAACAGCAGAATCTCCATTTATGTCCAGTCAGAATTTTCAGGGAGAGAAAAAAATAGCCCAGGCATAAGGTTGTGCTGCCAAAAATTTCCCATCTCTGCTCCCTAACTGCTCCTCCTCTTCCAGAGATTCTAAAAACTTCTGGAGCCCATTGGTCAACACTGTTGTTTAGGAAAGCGCGCTCCTTTCTCCTGTCTTAGATTTTGCACAGACTGGATAAACATATGCCTCATTTTTCAATTTTTACTTGAATATATTACAAAAAGGACAGTCTTAGGAAAAAAAGGAGTGTAATGAATGTCACACTGTCCTTTATCTCAGATATGGATGAGCTGAGATGTTCTGGGACTAATCATAAATATGTCCTGGACAAACGAAGCAGAGATGCCAAACTGTGTGCAAACCCCAAGTAGACCTGCTCATACCATCCAGTAATACCAGCTGCCAGTGGGTATTAATCATTGAAATGGTCCACAAAATCCTGACCAAGGTACCTCGGGGGACTTGTGACAATAATTGATATTTTTGGCTTACCTCCATTTATTATTTTAAACTTGAAATTTGAAAGACTTTCCTTCAGAAGTTGATGTCATCGACATACAATGGTGAATTTTTGTACCAATGGATCAAAAACCTTCTGACATAATGGTGTGCTTACTTGCTTTCTGCTAGGTAGCTTCTATCCAAAGTCATAACATGTCTCCGCTTTGTCATTTTCTGCTACTGGGTCGATTTTGAGCAATTTTCAAACACCAGTGGGATGTCCGCAATGAAGAGCGCTGCCTGTTTGATTATGTGTTCTGTCCTGGTTTGAGGTAAAACAGAACCAATTTTCTGTTTTGTAATTTTACTTTTTAGCTGGGCCTCTTCTAACTGACTAAACTCAGAAATTAACAGCATATTATAGAGACACTGTTCACTCTCAGAGTGATAAGACCTGATTATGCTAAGGAGTAGTATGCAGAGAGGTTCTTGCTTATACTTATTGCTATAACAAGCAAGGTCAGCTAATTTCGTTATTTGCCCCAGTGGAGGGTTGGAAGCGGAAAAGCATAGAAGGGTCACACTTGTGGGGAGGAACGGACAGGACAGGTGACCCAAAACTGACCAACAGGGTATTCCATCCCATATGCATCACGCTCAGTATAAAAGCTGAGGGATCAAAGGGTCAGCCCGCTTACTTCAATGTCCGGCGTCCAAGGAGGACACTGTTCATCTGCCTTTGATCCCAATCTGTGCATTCCTGGCTCCAGATTTGGAATCCAGCTCCTGTCCATCGCTGACTCCAGTCTGGGACTTTCCCTGTGCCTGCTGGTGACACAGTCGTCATCTTGGGAGCTTGATACAGGTTTGTATATATTGTATATATTTCATTATTTTTTATTATTATTATCTTATAATTTAATAATATTTTCATTAAAGTAGTTTAGCTTTTTTTCTAAACTCATAAATCTCTTTCTCTCTCTCTCTCCTTGGAGAGAAAGGTGGGGGAGAGCATCTATCATTTGTCTCAGTGGCCAGTCTGAACCAAACCACATGTTCTTTGACACATACACTGTGCCAGCATTAAACAACTCTAGAAAATATGCACTATAGACTTGACATTTATTGTATCTCAGCATGCGACTGTCTGTGGTTTTGATGGTTTTCAAACAATGGTATGTGAGCCAGACTGCATGAATAGCCTTGTGTTGTTGAACAGCAATAATGAGGATGTCAGTTGAGAGTTTTAAATGAGCTTTCCTTAGTCATTTAAAGGATTTATGTATGGATCCAGTTGTTTGTCAACTTCATGTTACATGAGATGAGTGACCAATATTTTTGTATCAATGGGATATACTTTCATGTTCAAACAGGATTAGAAGGGGAAAGTAGTGCAGAGTCCCAGCTATGCTCTCCTGAAAGGTAGCGTTGCAAACAAAATGAGAAAATAATGTAGATTCACTTATGGGTAAGGGAATAGCTGTAACTAGAATTACTTGTTTCCCATACACAATTATCTATATTTCACGTACTCTGTGCTCCACTGCTGCTGCTGCACTAACTATAAAACAATAAAACTCCCCATGTAGCATCTAATCACGTATACCACAAGCCACACTGATAAATATTTACAAGTGCAGTAAGTGCTGAGTCCAAAATACAAGTAGCACTTTGCCTTTGGAAAAGATGTTTGTTTTGAGGTTTTTATTTATGCAACCAAATGAGATGTTGCTGAGTGCAAAATACTCCATATAGTCAGAAGCCAAATATATGTTTGTTAAAAGTTTCATACCATTTCACACCTGCAGCTGGTAAAAATGAGCCAGAGCCCAGCAACCCAAAAAATCCAGGATCAGAAAGGGGAGAAACAGCAATAAGGAGAGGGATAGAGGAAATTAATTTCTTGTCTTTAATCACTTGAAAATCTGAACACACTATAGCACTAAATGGGTTTCAGTCAATCACTTTTTGGTTAGCCACAGGGGAAGAAAGAAAATCCCAACATGTAATATTTACTTTTTCACTTCTAAAGGTAGTTTTAAAGTAGGTTATTTGTTTATCCTCTATACAGTTTCCAAAGTCAGATATCATGTCTTTCTCTCACATAGATCAGATTTCAGGATGCTGTTTGAGAGTTTGCATACTCCAGAGGGAACAAGCTCTGCTCTGTGACTTTAGACACTCCTGGATGGATGGTGACTCATCTCTGAAACTTTTACTTCTCACTCTAATACCTGGGATTTCACCATGAACAGGTAAAAGGTACGTGGGAAGAGTTACAGTAAAAACCCATGAGAGAAAGAAAAGTAAGGGAGCACAAAAAAAAGTACTAGTGGTACATAAAATATTCTCTTCTTTTTTTTTCCCCCCTCTCCTCTCTTCAGGGGAAAAAGCAGGGAAGGGAGGTTTTCTGATAAAAAAAATTTGTATTTCAGAATTTCTTTGAAGATCATCCAGAACAGGTAATCTCTAAAAAAGTTTATTTTCTCCTTGTTCTAAGAAAAATAAATAAATCCGCATTTCCCGATGTGATCTAGGTTATTATCACCAACTTCTAATGCAAAACCAAAGCACAGAGAGATTACATTTCTAGCCCAATGTCACAGCAAGGATTTCTTTCTTAGCAGATGCTCCCTCAGAAAAAGATTGTAAAGATCTTGACTGTGGCCAGGAAAATACATCAGACAACCTTCTGATGGCTGTGTCCTTGTTTGTCTCTCTCTCTTTATAGAAAAAATGGGGTCAAGTCTGGCATGCAGATCTTTAAAATACCTCCATCATATTTCCCCACCTGCAGGTATTATGGGGTCAGGAGACCGAGGTGATATTTATCACTATTTCTGTAAACTTGCATTACTCACTTTTTAAATATTTTAGGAATGATCTCACTGGAATCTGAATATCATAGTAAAGTGACTTTCTCCTTAAATATTAATGAAAAGGAAAGCTGAAGGAAACAATGCGGCATAAAAATCATAAGCTATGTAAAAGGGAATTTTTATGTGCACCCGTGGCTAGTAACATAACCCCATGTCATAGTTTGGGCTGGGCTGGCCAATGAAAAGACAACAGATGCTCTCCCCCACCTCTCACTCCAAGGAGAGGAAGAAGAGATATAGAGTTATGAGTTTAGAAAAAAACTAAACTAATGAAATATTAATAATAACATAAAAAATAAAATAATGAAATAGATACAATATATACAAACATACACAAAACCATATCAAGCTCCCAGGGAGACGTCACCAGCAGGCACTGGGAAATTTCCAGACTCGACTCAGTGTCAAATGGGAACTTGATTCCAGAACACACTGATGGGGACTGAAGGTAGATGAACTGACAGGGTCCTCCTCAGGCATCAGTCATTGAAGAAAGAAGAGCCAAAGAAGAGCCCTGTGGAGAAGAATTAACCCTTTGATCCCTCACCTTTTATACTGAACATAGCAGATGGAATGGAATACTTCATTGGTCAGTTTGGGTCACCTGATCTGTCTGCTCCTCCCCACAGGTGCAACCCCTCCACAGGGTAAACAATCAAGTCAGCTGACCCTGGTTGCCACAGCAACAAGCAAGAGGAAGAGCCTCTCTCACTGAGTAGAAAGTTGGCTCTGCTCCACCCCAAACCAGGACACCCCACATTTAGAAAACATTAAAATAACACCCACAAGAGAAATCTTTCCATCAAACAGCCTGATTACAAAAAGACTGATTCTGAAGACACATCACAAACTTGTCTTTGATTGGTTTTGGTCTTGCTTAAAACAGGGATTTTGTTTCTTTTTTTTTTTCTATCTAACATTGCAGTTATTATCATGACTTTCGGGGGGTTTTGTTTTTCTCCCTCCACTCTGGTGTAAACCAAGTTAGATTCAGTCCCTGTAAGTAAAGTTTTCTGTTGCATTCTGGGTTCAATATGTGGAAATTAATGAGTTGGATATAAATAAAGCAAGTGTTAAAAATGTAGTTGAGAAAAAATATGTTAATTGACTTGAAAGGCTTTCTGTTCTGAGATAGGAAATACTGAACACCATTTGGAAGAGTTGTGTGGAAACGCATTTCCCATCCACTGATTTTTCCCCCCTCCAATCTGTCTCAGGAGTGTTTCAAGAGCTGTCAAATTTGCTATGAAAAACAAGGGTGAGAGCTGAATCTACCCATAACAGCTAATAGCCCAACCGTCACCTGCCATGTCAGAGAGCTATTTTACATTTCTTTTATGCCTTTTACAGATCAAAGCCTTGAACCTTCCAATGTGCGGTATCAATTCTTAAATATGCGCTGCAGAAGAAAGGTTTCTAATTCTCCCAGCTGAAAAGTTCCCAGTTTGCATAAACAGTTAAATACTAATTAAAGATGGAAATTAAACCCAGATCTCCATGCGAGATAAGATTTGAAAATTTTTCAAGGCAATCTTTGGCATTTTTTAGCTCAATTCCATTCTGGACCCAAAATTTCAAACTGGAAAACTATTTCCCAAAGGTGCCTGGTGATTTACAGCCCATAGTTTTGACCTTTTTATGTGTATGAGTAAACCTCCCCAAAATGTGTTCTCATGACTTAGATGTGCATGTTTTGCCCATTTTGACTCAGTCAAAATTACCCTTATTCTGTTGATTCAAATGCCCCAAGGTGAAGCATCCTCCTGGAGATTCAGCTTCAGTGATGTTCAGCCAATGAGAGCCATCTGCCTCAACTCTCTGAGGCTTGGCACAAAGAGGAAAATATAACATAGGGTGTCAGGAGGCAGGAATTGGGAGGATAGCCCTTTGAGAATCTGTATTATCACAAGCAAATTGAGTCATTTCTACATTTAATTTTTGCATGAGCCTTTTCATAGGCAGAGGTTTGAGAACATATTGTGTATGGAGAGGTTTTATGAGGTTACGTTTCCATCTGGAGCTGTAAAAAGGCACTTCTAATCTAAAATAGGGGCTACAACATGGAACAAATGGTGCTTTAGAACATTTTTTATTGGGAATCAACCTGGCCCTTTTATTCTGTTTTTGTTTTCCTAGGCCTAAAAGCATCAGCAGTGGAAAAGGCAGCATCTCCCATCATGCAGAGGCTGCTAACCTTAACCTCCTTCTGTGCAAAAATTGACTTAATTATTTAATATCCCCTTGCTGACACAGGATAGTAAAAAGATCAGCATGTTAATGCTCCTTTCTAGCACTTTCTTTCCAAAAGCCTTTAAGAAACTCATGAATATTTCATGCCTCTCAGTCAGTGCTGAGGAGATAGTACCATTAATGGTGAAACCAAATGCCAGTAGTTGTGTGTGCATCCCAGAGCTGCCTGAAACCTTCACTAATGACTCTGCCCTCACAGCTCAGCCTTTACGACCAAGCACTAAAGGACCAGGTTTTCTTTGCCCTCTCTTTTCCTCTTTTTCCCCCCTCCTTTTTTCCCCATCAGGGAAGGAAATGGATCACTCGATGGAAGAATCAACCCATGGCCATGTATATTATTTTTAAGTCTGACATCTGTTCAAAACCGTGTAAATGGGCCCATGTTAACGTATAAGAAGTACAAAAAGTATTCAGACTTAAACACAGGGAAATTATGTTCACTCACCAGGGAACAGCAAATCTAGCTGGTTTTTTTTTTCTCCTATGTACATCAGAGAAAATCCCCATCTTTTTGCTTGGCACACTGTATGAATTTTCTAAGGTAGGAGTGGCTGATTTTTGATATGTATGTAGTTTATGCACACGGTAATGTATGTGCTTTACATTTTGCTTTTCTTGAAAAGAAATAAGCAGAATAATCCACCATATCCATATGCTTAAGAGGATCAACGTTTGCTGTAAAGTAGAAAGTGCTCGCATTAGATTCTGTAACAAAATGCCAATCACTTTTTTTCATGAAGCTGGGTTTTTTTCATTGAAAATATCCACAATGAAAAACACCATTTTGCTAACCCAACTTGCCTTATTTCAAATAAGGACCCAATAATCTGACTGAAGGTGGCAAATTTCATAAGGTTTTGCATTGCATTCTGAAAATGGTGGTTTGGTTGTTTCCTGTCTTTACACATCTCTGGGGGCACAGTCTGTGGAGAAGTACATGCTCAAGGAAACACCATGCCTAACCTACTGTTACTTTCCTCACTTCTCTAAAAGGGTAAAATAATGCAAATTATTATTTGATAAGACAGCCTGGCCCATAAATGTGATATAAGGAAAAGGAATTCAAACTACATTAGGTTGCACAGAACACTTGAAAAAATTAAGATAGCAGCATTTTCAAACAGCTAACCAACTCCATTATTTGTTTAAAATTTAATCCTAAACCTATTTGAAGATGAATCAACATTATTGTGAGTTTTCTTACTTTTTAATTAAAATATTAAGGGGGTTTTAATCCATAAATACAGCTGTTAATTAAAAAACTGTTGTCAAAATGACAGATTTTTTTTTTTAATCTTTCCTTTCAACTCTAACTAATCCTCAGAAAGGACAGGACCCAAGATTGCAAAAAGGCTGCTGTAAAAACAGAAAAAGACAAACTGCCATCTAATAAGATTCCCATGAAAACACTCTTCTGACTCTGCTTTTGATTTTAATGGACAAATAATAATATAATATATTGATAGACAACTAATATTATAAACCATAATCTCCAAAATTCAGTACTTGTGAAAGATTTCCTATGAGCTTTAAGATATAGTTTGATTGTCTATCACCAACCCATGGGAAGAGATAGGGAGGGAAGGCAATGCTGAACCTGCCCCCATCACCAGGCACACGTGTAATGCGTGTCACTCAAAATCTGATGGTATGTTACTCCCCATCCAAGTGAACTGGGTACACATCCTGTTTGTGTGAAACAAGCTTTTGCCACGCACACAGGAGTTATTTCAATTCCTCTGCTACTTCAGAGTACTGAGGCCACCCCGGTGGAGACCAGTATTATTTGGGATAATACGGCAGCACGGTTAGGTCCCTAAGACATGATGTTGGAGAGTGGACACTGCAACCATTTTGGAAACAACACTCAAGTTATTTGATGTGTTGCATGACTCAATTTTTCTTCTGCAATATTCACAGTACCATCAAGTTTTGTGGTGAGGCTGAACAAATTAAAGATGTGAGAAGTTTAGATACAGCGGAGTATGTGAAGTACGTTGCTCATCTACTTCCTCCTTTTCCAGACAAACAAAAGTAAAATGCAATAAAATAGATGTGCAGCAAAAAATTGTGGACTGAAGACCAGCTACAAAAGAATGTGATCCTAGAAGATTTTTCTTTATTTCTGATAGCTTTGTGCAACCAACGGTGCTTTCGTAATCCATTTGAACAGGACTACTGGCACTGCCTCCTAGGTCCTGGGGGATGCTTTTGACCTAACAAGGCATTGCCATTATTAGAAAGGCTGTGGTATAACTACAACATCATTGCATTCTGTCAATTTAGTTTTGCATGAACCACTTGGCTCGTGAAACTCTAAATTTAATACTGTGCTACAGATAAACTAGAAACAGATATTTGATAAATATTGTAAGAACAAAACTGTCACAGAAACACACTGCGAGTGTTTCAACTCCATTCAAAGGCCTTTCACTATAACTGTCTCTGACAGAAGGCTCCTGTACAGTACTTTGTTTGCCAATGACCTTAAACACTATTATCATTAGCTTTCTTGTAATGCTGCCTCTCCCTTGAATTCAAATTACTGTGCTTCTCAGATGGTTTTGTAAAGAGAGTTCAGCGTTGTAGTTAGCATAATTCAGTCTATTTTAATCAATGCTGTGTCCTTTGTAAATAAAGCTGCGTTCTGAAATACGCTCTATAATAATTACATCCATAATTTATTGAAATAATTTTGACCCTAGTAATTTGAATTACTGTTGCAAAGAAGCAGTAAGGAAATAAGCAGGTAATAATTTATGCTGATATATATATTAGCACCAAACCTAAAAGTGTGTTTTGTTTAAACCAAACATTTGAATAATTAAACCAGGTTTCAGAGGCAGTAAAGCTACCTTGACTTGAGAGCAAAACTCCCCTATGACCTCTAAACCTTTCTAATCTTAAAAGAAAATAAAAACGTGTGCCTTTTTCTTGCCTCCACTAAAAGTACACAAAGTTGATGACTTGACAAAGGCTGACCAGCACACAGTGAAAGAGCAGAGATCCCATCAGCCATAGGATGGCTCTGTGGGAATTTGTTTCCAGCAGTGGCTGGGGCATGTTAATTACTATGGGGAACCTCTCATGGTGTAAATCAGTAAGTAAAAGTCCTCTAGAAATAATCCTCTTTAGACAAATTTTAGAATTTAGTAATTGCAAGGTGTGGAATAATTACTAAATTGGCCAAGAATACAAAAATACAGCATTGTTCACACATTAAGGAAAGTCATAAAAACAAGAGGCTTCTGAGGTAGAATACAGCCACGGCTGGCACACGAAGAATGCAACATCTGCAATTCCCTGTACAAGGTTGTTTGCGGAACTACATGAGGGATGGAACGGAACGCGATTGTTCCATGGCCTTCCCTTGTGACGAATAGCAGATATGGGGACGAGATGGTACTACGGAACAGATAAGCTGCCTACTTGCTTACTACGAAACAGATAAGAGGCTCTACTTGCTACCCAAGCCAACATTTTGTCAAATGTCGATGAAATGCTGTCCTTTGTGCGAACTTTGCTCATTACAATGTACCAAAACACACCTCCATCCCGGAGGCCCCCAAGGTGCGACCACTCCTCCTTGAGTACACCAATCATAATAAAAGTATTTATGACTAAAGTCACTCAAACTCCACTTTGAAGATTAAAAAATAGTATAAAAATAGCCCGAGAGAGGGGGGATATCAGGGAAGACACCATCGCGAACAAGTCAGGAGAACTCCATCACTGACTTCCAGGACCAGTCAACGGGCTGAGCCTTTCTTCCCCCTCATAGGGACGCCTTTGGGTAAGACTTAGATTATACCGAGTGCTTTCTCAGGAAACTTAGAAATCTCTCTAGAGAATCTCTATCCTACATTTATAGCCAGGCTGTATTGTTTATAACTTTGTCGCGCGTTTTGTATACTTAACAATATCTTTATTTGCACGTGCTTTGCAGACAGTGTATTTATCACCGGCAATCCTAAGAACCTATATACCTGTTGTTTAAATAAACTGCACTTTTTTTTAAGTAGCTAGTCGTTTTGGTTTCTCACTGAACGTGACCAAAGACTCGAGAGTGGCCGTGCTAGTTCATGAGCACGACTAGACTGAAGGTGCAGTCCACTATTAGTGTATCCAAATCTTAATAGTTTAATACATATTAAATGTGATTGGACTGATAGTGCTGAATTGGGCATCACTCAGAATTTAAACCTAGCCGCATCTAGCCTCCCACCTCGGTGAGGAGTGTTAGAACGCAAGGGGGTTTATCTTCTGTCAAAACCGCTTGGCCCCTTTTCACGCAACACAAGGCACAGAGGCACTAAAAATGAGAGAGAAGCAAGGATTGCCACAAACCCCATTTTCCAGCAGCCATCTCATATAATCCCTTTCATAATCCAACCTCTTAAATGTAATATATTTATGTTCTTGTTATCCTAAATGGACAACTGTTTCCTGAATCTCACTGTTTTTATTGCTTGAAACATTCTAATTTTCAGCCTAAACATATTCATTTATTATTATTTATTTTCAGCTTATCATTGTCCTTTTGCATAAAATTTCTTCTCCTTTCCTGGTATGCTGTAGGGTACATTTTTCATGACCCAGGACACACAGGTGGTAAAGGCTATAATTAAGATCAGTAGGAATTTTATGAAATTATTTCCTTAGAGAATTAATCGTTATTAATGAATTAATTAGTGCTTATTGAAAAACTAGTTTTACTCTTAAAGATATAACATCCAGATGTTACACTTATGTGTTACTAGAAAGTAATTGTATGGTGTATTTACCTCTGTTTTACTGAACTTAGTCATATATATTATTAATTTGATTGATTTTATACCAAAGACATCTATAAAAATAAAAAAATAACAACAACAATCCCTATCCTGAATAGTCTTGGAGAAACACCATTAATAACTCTTCTCCAGTAATAAAATTCAACTTTCAAAAAGCTAATGGGTGCCTGGGTAGCCAGCTCCTTATCCATCATGCAATTATAATATTCATCCCTTTCTTCTCAAATATCAGTGGCATTTCCTATGTGCACCATATCAAATGTTTTACTGAAGTCCAAACAAATGAGATCTATCATATTCCCCAGAGGAAATCAATTATCTTCTCAGTGAAAGATACCCAGCTAGTTCAAATTGGTTCAAATCTGATGTTAAATATTATAACAAGGCTTCTTTCTATGACTTTATTTGTTAAATCTCTGAGGGCAAGTTACCAGGCCTATGGCCTGCTGTAAAAAAAATGAACTTTTTCCCTTTTCTCAGATACGGTACTGTGTATTCTGTGCAAGGCATACAATACCATCTCTATATTAGTAAGGCATTGCATTTTTCTTTCTTATTTATCCCGAGGTATATATGCAAAAGATTGACCTTTTCTACTGTTAGCCTCACTTGCACGCAGATTAAGTTCCTCAGATCCCATCACCAACAATTTAATGGAGATTGGATGTGGTTTTGTTTTGTATTGTTTCATTTTCCTCCCTAAAAATTAAATACTAATTCAAAGAGGAGTCAATTCAGGGGGTTAAACCAGATCGTTATAAATTTCTGTATCTATAACTTGTTAACCTGGAATTTTAGTTTTTTCTGTAGACATTAAGTTTTACCTGTAACAGAATGCAGGCAGGGACATCCAATGTTAAAAAATTATACCTGGTAATGATGTTTCAATTTAGGCATCCAAAACCTGGATATTCAAAACTGGTTGGGTTTTTTTGGGGGGTGTGTTTCTTTGGTTGGTGTAGGAATGTATCTGAGAGAAAATGGTCATGTGAGCCAGCCTCCCTACTATGAGAGATTAGATTAAGGGCAAAACAGGTGATAGAAGATGGAATTAGTACATGGGAAAAACGGGAACCGAGAAGGCAGAAAACATGTTGTGCTAATGACTAAGCAATTTACTATGCGAATTCTTGTAACCAATCTGATGTGTGAATGAACTGCATGCACGGTGCGTGGACAGTGTAACTAGCTAATCAGAAATAAGCGAGTCGCGTGTATGGCTACAGCACAGGGTATAAAAGATGATGATCTGTGCTTAATAAACGGCTTCTGTTGATTCACATTGGACCATCTGGAGTCCAGTTATTTCTCCTCAGGTTGGGTTTTTGGTTTTGTTTTTAAGGACTTGCTGATAAATTTCATGGTCTTTAGATTTAAAACATTATGGTAACACAATTTCCAGACATTATTCTCAGTGCTACAAAATCACAGAGGTCAAAATTCATCAGTGGGACCCATACTTTATAAGGAGAAGGCTCACCGAACTATTGGAGAGCAGTGCAACATTACTTATTGTGTTCTCTATTCCTTCACCTCCTTTTCCTCCACTTCCTAAATTTAGAAGCCAACCTGGATGAAGCATTTCCAAACAAAAAACATCCAGACATTATTTGTGGAGGGCAAACTTTGTATCTCAGACCTTTGCCATCCAAGCATATGCATGAGACACTTTACCCATGTGCAGGTAGATGATAGATGGGGACTTTTATCATTAATGCCATGTGGCCTACTGAAGCATCCAATTTGCATCAAGCCAACCAAAAGCCCAAGTGATAAAATGGCTGAGCATTAACTCTGTTTTATTAGCCAGCTGTGTTCTCATCCCAAGTCTCACTGGAATGACTTAATGTCTTTTCACCATGAAGCTGCTAGGTGGTACTTATCTCCTAAAGGGAGAAGTAAGGAGAATTTGCTTACAATGAGGAATTTGCTTGTGATGGAAACAAAAAAAAAAAAATCACCAATAGCTATAAAATAGCAGGCAGTAAAATTTATGATGTCTGGACTTGTAATTTCACTCACTTCCTCTCAGAGAAAGTTCCTTCCCTCCCAGCCACTTTCTCAGGGGTTCAGTCTCCTTGTTTTGCTCCCTGAAGCGACAGAGGAGCCACAACTTTTCTCAGCAATGCAAGAATCTATATCAAAGATCTTCTTTTATGGAAAAAACAAAACAAAACAAAAAAATACCAATAGCTTACCAGGGCAGGAAATGCTGCAATCTTTCATTGTCTCTTCCTCAAGAACCACAGAGAAGCAGAGAAAGTCTAAGTTGGGGCCATGGGTGGTTATCCTCCTACTCTGATTCAATGCCTTCCCAGCAGTGATTTAAGACCACACAGCCTGGCTAAAAGCAAGGAAGAGAAAATAATTTTTAAGAAAAGGATAATATACATATCCTTTCTAACATAAGGGGGTACAAAAACTCTTCTGCCTACAGATAGTGCACAAATGCCTTGCATGAAAACAGCAGGCTCTTCTGCCTTCTCTATAACTGTTGAGCTGAAGCATTTTATTTGCAAATACATATTATGTATTGGATTTTTACAGCTACAATTGCAAATAAGACAAACATGGTGACCTTTTGGTAAGGAGATTGTGTTACTGCAATGTTAAATGAAGGGGATAGTTTTATCAAGGTGGCCATGAAGCTATGTATAATAAATGGGGAAAAACACAACCGCTGCCTACCAGGATGTCTCATTTTCTTCCATACTTAAAGGGAGAAGCTATCAGAAGTAGATTAATGCTGCTGGGTCTTCTGCTAGAGTCCAGATCAAAATGCTATATATCAGCTGGAGAGAGCTGAGGAGCATTTGGCTACAGCAACTTTTTATGTATTGGGGTGGGTTTTTTTCCAAAGCACTCTTTTCACCTGTTAGGAGATAGTGTAGAAACCAGTCACACCAGCTTTTTGCTCGTTAGGATCCCCTATGTGAGAGAGTGTGACTGTCATAAAAAGACCATTTTCCTCTCCCTTTTGTGCTGGCTCTGGATCATTATGGAAGTGCAGTGCTATACAGACATGTTTTTTCGCACGTGATCAACATCATTGTCATGTTCTGGTATCCTGTCCTCAGTTGTTCCTGCTATTTATTCTGTCACAACCTTCCCAGATACTCTGCAATATGCATTACTCACCTTTTCTACTATTCAGTGTTTTTCCTCTTGCTAGGAAATGAGATGGTTTCTATCAGTGTCCAGTCTGAAATGTCTCCCTTGGGCCTTGAACCAGTCTTTGTTGACTAGCAAAATGTGGCTGCTGATTCTCTCTTTAAACATCCTCCTTTTTACAGCTCAGACATCTCCTCTCTCCATTTACCATCACCTCAAATGCTGTACCCTTTATATAGCTCTTGATGATTGAACATCTATAATATTTTTTTCTTACTTCTTTTACAAGTAGTGGTGTGGGCTGCAAAGTGAACTCATTTCCTGAGAGCTGACCAAACTCCTAATGACACACAGAACACAATGCTCTCCTAATGTTTCTTTCCTCTACACTTACATTTTTATTAATTTAAATTCTCTGATGCCCTTCTCTTGTCTCTTTCTACCCAGTTCATCTACCCAGATGTTTACATCTGCAGCATCTTTTATCTCTTTGCTACCTCTTTTTCAGTTTCTCTCTTCCTGTAGAAATCTCACTGGCATGGCTTCTTTGTCTTTTTGAGGCATTGATATAATTTTTTTTTTTTTTAATGTCAGCTGCATATCCATTTTTTTAACACATTTTTCTTGACAATTTACAGCATCTCTTCCTCTGGGCTGTATGTGGTGCCAGTACAGCTGAACTATCTTCTCTGATATGCTCCTTTTTTTATATTTATATAATTTGTGTTTTCATTTCACCATTTCTCACTTGTGTTTATTCCACTGGAAATTTTACTTAATAAATCAAAAAATTGATTTAAACTTTGGCTTTTTTGAACATGGGCTGATCTACAGGAAACCAGGCATGCTGGCATCAGGCAGGGGAAGCCTAACCCGAAGGGGAAGAAAGAGACTGGGACAAGAATTAGCAGGGCTTATCCATAAGGCTTTAAACTAGGTTTGATGGGGGATGGGGACGAAACCAGGATCACAAAAGTGGTGCCTGGGAGCAACATAGCAGTGCTCATGGGTATAAGTGACACCAAGGTCTTGCAGCCTGTCCCAGCGATGGTGGGGGATAGCGAATTGTGTGGCAGCATAGACACAAGGAGTAGTGATAATTTGGTAACTACAGTAGTGTCCGAGAATGATCAGGTGCAAATCAGGGCCTGTCCCCCCAAGAAAGTGGCAGGACAATTAACCCAACTGAAGTGCATCTACACTAATGCACGCAGCATGGGGAATAAACAGGACGAGCTGGAGGCCATCGTGCAGCAGGGAAACTATGATGTGGTTGCCATCACGGAAACGTGGTGGGACGACACACACAAGTGGAGTGCTGTAATTGATGGCTACCAGCTTTTCAGAAGGGATAGGCAAGGGAAGAGAGGTGGCGGGGTGGCCCTCTATGTCAGGGGCGGTTTTGAATGTCTGGAACTCAACACTGTAAATGACAGTGTTGAGTGTGTATGGATAAAAATCAAGGGGAAGGCCAACAAGGCAGACATCGTGATGGGAGTTTGTTATAGACCCCCTAATCAGGATGTAGAAACTGATGAAGTATTCTATAAGCGGCTGGCAGAGGTTTCGCGATCATCTGCCCTTGTTCTTGTGGGGGATTTCAACTTCCCGGATGTCCGCTGGGAATACCACACAGCAGAGAGGGAACAGTCCCGGAGGTTCCTGGAGTGTGTGGAAGACAACTTCCTAACACAGCTGGTGAAGGAACCTACTAGGGGAAGTGCCCTACTGGACCTACTGTTTGTTAACAGAGAAGGTCTTGTGGGGGATGTAAAGGTTGGAGGTCATCTTGGGCAGAGTGACCGTGAAATGATAGAGTTTTCAATTCTTGGTGAAGGGAGGCGGGGAGCCAGCAAAACTGCCACCTTGGATTTCCGAAGGGCAGACTTTAGCCTGTTTAGGAGCATGGTTGAGAGTGTCCCTTGGGAGGCAGTTTTGAAGAGCAAAGGTGCCCAGGAAAGCTGGTCATACTTCAAGCAGGTGCTCTTAGAAGCACAGGTGAAGGCCATCCCCATCTCCTGAAAGACGAGCCGACGGGGAAGAAGGCCAGCCTGGCTAAATAGAGAGCTTTGGCTGGACCTCAGGAAAAAAAGGATGGCTTACATTCTCTGGAAAAGGGGCTTAGCAACTTATGAGGATTATCAAGATATAACAAAGCTATGCAGGGGGAAGATTAGAAGGGCCAAAGCTCAATCAGAACTCAGCTTGGCCACTGCAGTTAAAGACAACAAGAAGAGATTTTTCCAGTATATCAACAGAAAAAGGAAAACTAGGGAAAATAAAGGTCCACTGATGAATGAGACGGGTGCCCTAGTGGTGGAAGACACAGAGAAGGCGGAGTTACTGAATGCCTTCTTTTCTTCGGTCTTCACTGATAAAGCCGTCCCTCACACATCCCATACCCTGGAGGCAAGGGGGAAGGTCCGGAGAGAGGAAGATTTTCCCTTAGTTGAGGAGGACCGGGTCAGAGACCACTTGGCCAAGCTGGACATTCATAAGTCCATGGGCCCTGACGGGATGCACCCGCGAGTGCTGAGAGAGCTGGCAGATGTTATCGCTAGACCACTCTCCATTGTCTTTGCAAGGTCATGGGGAACAGGAGAGGTGCCTGAGGACTGGAGGAAGGCTAACGTCACTCCAATCTTCAAAAAAGGCAAGAAGGAGGACCCAGGGAACTACAGGCCGGTTAGTCTCACCTCTGTCCCTGGGAAGGTAATGGAGCGACTCATTCTGGATGTCGTCTCCAAACAAGTAGAGGAACAGGAAGTCATTGGAAGTGGTCAGCATGGATTTACCAAGGGCAAATCATGCCTGACCAATCTGATAGCTTTCTATGATGTTATAACGGGTTGGCTGGATGAGGGGAGAGCCGTAGATGTCATCTACCTTGACCTTAGCAAGGCTTTTGACACTGTCTCCCATAACATCCTCATTAGGAAGCTGAGGAAGTATGGGCTAGACGAGGTGACAGTGAGGTGGATCGAGAGCTGGCTGAGTGACAGAACCCAGAGGGTTGTGATCAGCAGCACAGAGTCCAGTTGGAGGCCTGTAACGAGTGGTGTCCCTCAGGGGTCAATACTTGGACCAATTTTGTTCAATATATTCATTAATGACCTAGATGAGGGGACAGAGTGTATCCTCAGCAAGTTTGCTGATGATACCAAGCTGGGAGGGGTGGCCGACACTCCGGAGGGCCGTGCTGCCATCCAGCGTGACCTGGACAGGCTGGAGAGCTGGGCAGAGAAGAACCTAATGAGGTTCAACAAAAGCAAGTGTAGGGTCCTGCACCTGGGAAGGAAGAATGCCAAACACCAGTATAGGTTAGGGGTGGACCTGCTGGGAACTAGTTCTGAGGAGAAGGATCTGGGGGTCCTGGTAGACAGCAAATTATCCATGAGCCAGCAGTGTGCCCTTGTCGCCAAGAAGGCCAATGGCATCCTGGGCTGCATAGGGAAGACTGTGGCCAGTAGGTCGAGGGAGGTCATTCTCCCCCTCTACTC
The DNA here is from genome assembly GCF_028500815.1 of Rissa tridactyla. Lineage (NCBI taxonomy): Eukaryota > Metazoa > Chordata > Aves > Charadriiformes > Laridae > Rissa > Rissa tridactyla. The sequence goes on from NC_071496.1 coordinate 12,112,336, forward strand.
TGCACTGGTGAGGCCACAACTGGAGTACTGTGTCCAGTTCTGGGCTCCCCAGTTCAAGAGGGACAGGGAACTACTGGAGCGAGTCCAGCGAAGGGCAACCAAGATGATTGTGGGACTGGAGCACCTCCCTTATGAGGAAAGGCTGAAAGAGCTGGGACTCTTTAGCCTGGAGAAGAGAAGGTTGAGGGGGGACCTGATTAATGTTTACAAGTACCTAAAGGGTGGGTTTAAGGAGGACGGAGCCAGGCTCTTTTCAATGGTTCCCAGCGACAGGACAAGGGGCAATGGGCACAAGCTAGAACATAGGAAGTTCCGTTCAAATACACGGAAAAACTTCTTTACAGTGAGGGTGACAGAGCACTGGAACAGGCTGCCCAGGGAGGTTGTGGAGTCCCCTTCTCTGGAGATTTTCAAGACCCGCCTGGATGCAGCCCTGAGGGATGTGCTTTAGGCAATCCTGCTCTAGCAGGGGAGTTGGACTAGATGATCTCTAGAGGTCCCTTCCAACTCTGAAGATTCCGTGATTCCGTGAAATGCACGGACAAACCAGCCATATACTTCCACTCTGACATGAGTCTGGATTGCCAACCATCTGGCTTAATTTATAAAGAATTTTTCTTTTTCTCTTTTTTAATTCAGCCCGTATGCCTGACAGAACCAACTGCTGGTCCAATCCAATTTCATCTCTATTGCAAACCCTTGTTTTGCAAAAGATGAAAAACATATCCTGTAAATCTTCAGTAACTTCATAGCAGGTTTGAAGGATTTGAAGGATCCTTCTTATCTTTCAGAAGCGTTCAGCAGCTGACAGTTCTTACAGGCTACTCTACTGCAACAAACGCTCCTCAGTGCTCAATATCAGCCATGTAATTTCTTGCATGTGAGCTAAACAGCAAGACATTGACTTTAATGTGCAAAAAGATTTTCCATATCTTATATGTATCTTTGTCTAAGTTTGAGTATCTGGAGTACTAAATCCATACAAAATTACCAGACAGTTTCAATCAATAATCACCCAGTGGAAAATCACATCATGAAATCACAGAGAGTCACCACATTGTAATTAGCACTGTTCTGCATTGGTGAGTCAGTGCATTCGGTAAGAAGTTCCTGGCGCTGCAGGTTGAGTGAATAAATTGTGCATATTTATTTAAACTGCATATACATGTATATGCTAATATTCAACTTTGATTTACATCTCTCTCTGTGGCCAGGGTCAAAGTCAGGTTAATTTGTAGCAAATGGGCCTCCAACAATCAAGCTGCTCTTAGGTCTGAATCCTTGAATCTTTTTGTCTTTTTCAATACTAATGGTTAGCAACCACTTTTTCCTGTTTACCAAAGCCAAAGGAATTCAGCTGCTTTGTAGATCTAGTTAAGAAAGAGTTTCAGGAAGGAAAAATTAGTATTCCCATTTACACTTTCTATTTCACTCCCTTCTATGAAATCGTAAAAAGTCCAGGGAAGAACTGCTTTCTAATCTTAGCCATACTCTAAGACAAGATACAGAAGTTGTAGATGACCCTGTGATGTCATTTAGGACCTTTAAATTATAGTAGATGATTCCACTGATTTAAAAGAGGCTAGGAAGATTTTCATCCACTTAAAATTTTAACCATGAAATCCTGACTGGGGATATACATGTTTCAAATTATTTATTGGTGTAAAAGTTACTGTAAAAGTTCCATTCTATAATGTCTATAGACTCCTATTGGCTTTATTTTTTATAAAAACTATTTGGATAGTTGACATTTTTCAGAATAATTTGCACTTATCTGTCAAAATCTCTTTAATAAAAAGGAAAGACAAAAAGCTTCTCTGTAAAATTCCCATTTCCCACATTCTCTACTCTGTATAAGCCAAGATGACTCTATCAGTCTCCCCTCTTCCCACAAGGATCTCTGTCTCCTGCTGACTTAGGTACAACAAGAAAGTTTTTATACAGCTTTATATAATCTGCTCAGTGACATGGCATGGGCTGGGTTGGCCAATGACAAGAGGACAGATGCTCTGCCCCACCTCTCACTCCAAGGAGAGGAAGAAGAGAGATAAAAAAAATTTATGAGTTTAGGAAAACACTAAACTACTTCAATGAAATATTAAAAATAATAAAAAAAAAGGAAATAATGAAATAGATCAAATACATACAAATATACAAAAAAACATATCAGTCTCCCAGGAAGATATCACTGGCAGGCATTGACAAAGTTTGAGACTGGACTCAGTAACAAAGGGAAAATGGAACACACTGACCCAGATCAAAAGGCAGATGAGCTGACAGGGTCCTCCTCAGACATCAGTCACTGAAGAAAGACAGCCAGTGAAAAAGCAGCCCATTGGAGAAGAGCCCTTGAAGAAGAACCAAAGAAAAGCCAACCTAACCCCTTTGATCCCTCAGCTTTTATACTGAGCATAGCACATGGGATGGAATACCCTGTTGGTCAGTTTGGGTCACCTGACCTGTCCACTCCTCCCCACAAGTGTGACCCCTCCATGGGGTAAATAACCAAGTCAGCTGACCCTGGTTGCCAGAGCAACAAGTAAGAGCAAGAACCTGTCTCACTGAACAGAAAGTTGGCTCTGCTTCACCCCCAAACCAGGATGTTCCACTCCTTATTTCATACCATTTGCACCATGCTCAGATCACGAATACTTCTTATCCATCAAATATATACATATACAGATATACACATATATATACAGATCAGTCATTTATGATTTATATATATACACACAAGTTCATTAAGTCCATTCAGTCCATAATTGCAGTCTCTCATCTATTATAGCAGACTTGGGACTGAGTCTTCTCCCCCAGGGTCAAATTTCCTTGGGGTACACATTGAGCTTCTCCATTCTCCAGCATCACCCACCAAGTATATCCAGGTCCTTGAGCAAAAACAGTCCCACCAATGGGTTTGCCTTTGCCTGAGGCAGGAAAACAAACAAACAGTTTTCCCCAGCATATTCCTTTCATGCGCCGCAGGGACTTTACCCCCTTCTACTGCATGTAAAAGGTCTGATTGAGCAGGACCAGCTCGATTGATGGATCCCCTGGTGTTAACTAACCAGATAGCTTGTGCTAAATGCTGGTCCCAATTTTTAAAGGTTCCACCACCCATTGATTTCAGGGTGGTATTTAATAGTCTGTTGTATCGCTCAATTTTCCCAGAAGCTGGTGCACGATAGGGGATATGATATACCCACTCAATGCCATGTTCTTTGGCCCAAGTACTTATAAGACTGTTTTTGAAATAAGTCCCATTGTCTGACTCAATTCTTTCTGGAGTACCATGTCGCCACAAGACTTGCTTTTCAAGGTCCAGGATGGTATTCCGGGCAGTGGCATGGGGTATGGCATAGGTTTCCAACCATCCGGTGCTTGCTTCCACCATTGTAAGAACATAGCGCTTACGCTGGTGGGTTTGAGGGAGTGCGATGTAGTCAATTTGCCAGGCCTCCCCATATTTATATTTCAGCCGTCATCCCCCATACCACAAAGGTTTTAACCATTTAGCTTGCTTGATTTCAGTGCATGCTTCACAATCATGGATAATCTGCTCAATAGTGTCCATGCTTAAATCCACCCCTTGGTCACGAGCCCATTTATATGTTGCATCCCTTCCTTTATGACCTGAAGCGTCATGGGCCCACAGAGATAAAAATAGTTCACCTTTATGTTCCCAGTCCAAATCTGTCTGGAAAATCTTAGCAGCCTGGTCCACTTGCTGCTTGTTCTGATGTTCATCAGTGGCTCGACTCATGGGTACGTGGGCATCTACATGGCATACCTTTATGACTAGTTTCCCTATACAGTCAGCAATGTCTTGCCACAGTTCAGCAGCCCAGATGGGTTTACCTCTGCGCTGCCAGTTGCTCTGCTTCCACTGCTTTAACCATCCCCACAGAGCATTTGCCACCATCCAAGAGTCAGTATCTAGAGTATTGGCCACTTCTCTCCTTCAGCAATGCCTAAGGCCAGCTGGATAGCTTTTACCTCTGCAAATTGACTTGATTCACCTTCTCCTTCAGTTGCTTCTGCAACTCGTCGTGTAGGACTCCACACAGCAGCTTTCCACCTTTGATGCTTTCCTACAATACGACAAGACCCATCAGTGAACAAGGCATACTGTTTCTCATTATCTGAGAGTTCATTATACGGTGGGGCTTCCTCAGCAGGAGTCACCACCTCCTCTGGTGGCATTGTGAAGTCTTTGCCTTCGGGACAATTTGTGACCACTTCCACGATTCCTGGACAATTGGGGTTTCCTATTCCAGTTCGCTGAGTGATTAAGGCAACCCACTTAGTCCAGGTAGCATTGGTGTCATGATAAGTAGAAGGAACTTCACCCTTGAACATCCAGCCCAGTACTGGTAATCGGGGCGCCAGGAGGAGCTGGGCTTCAGTACCAACTACCTCTGAAGCAGTTCTAACTCCTTCATATGCTGCCAATATTTCTTTCTCAGTTGGGGTATAGTTGGCCTCGGAGCCTTTATAGCCTCAACTCCAGAATCCTAGGGGTCGACCTCAAGTCTCCCCTGGTGCTTTCTGCCAGAGGCTCCAGGTAAGGCCATTGTCCCCAGCTGCACGCTAGAGCACATTTTTGATGTCCCATCCTGTTTGGACTGGTCCAAGGGCTACTGCATGCACAATCTCTTGTTTCATTTGCTCAAAGGCCTGTCATTGCTCAGGACCCCACATAAAATCATTTTTCTTTTGAATCACTTCACAGAGAGGTTTCACAATCTGACTATAACCTGGAATATGCAGTCTCCAGAAACCCACAATGCCTAAGAAGGCTTGTGTTTCTTTCTTCTTAGTAGGTGGGGACATAGCTGTTGTTTTTTTAATCACATCCATTGGGATCTGACGACAACCATCTTGCCACTTAATTCCCAAGAACTGGATGTCTCCTGCAGGTCCCTTGACCTTACCTCTTTTTACAGCAAAACCTGCTTTCAGAAGAATCTTGATTATCTTCTTAGCTTTCTTGAAAACTGCTGCTGCTGTATTACCCCACACAATGATGTCATCAATGTATTGCAGGTGTTCTGGAGCTCCACCCTTCTCCAGTGCAGTCTGGATCAGTCCATGGCAAATAGTAGGGCTGTGCTTCCACCCCTGGGGCAGTCCATTCCAGGCATACTGGAATACTGTATACTTGAAATACCCTCTCTTGAGGTAATCTATGCCAAGGATGCATGGAGCGTCTGGGCCAGTCACAATTGGATGCTTCTCCCATTTCTTCCCATTCAGGCTCACTTTGGCCTCCAATACAATCAGTTCTTGAGACCCACCTGTCACTCCAGAGATAGTGACAGATTCTGTCCCTTTATGATTCGATGGCAATAGGGTACACTGTGCACCAGTGTCCACCAGGGCTCTATACTTTTGTGGCTCTAATGTGCCAGGCCATTGAATCCACACAGTCCAATAAACTTGGTTATCCCTCTCCTCCTCCTGGCTGGAGGCAGGGCACCTCTGATGTTGAAAACAACATCTACAATTAACAGATGAGTTCCTATCTGGACTGGAGAATTTCTTACCGTGGACTGGAGCAGCCACTCTCCTGCAGAAATTCTTTCTTCCATCTGCTTTACCTTGCAACTCAAGCACTTGTGCTTTTAGGACCAGAGTAGGTTTCTTATCCCGCTTACTCATGTCCTGTCCATAGTTGCAGAAGCAAAGCCACAGGAAATCTCAGAGCGGGTCCTGTTTCCCTTGAGTTGGTTTTGTAGGAGGGCATTTTGTCTTAATGACTGAGACAGTGGTCCGTTTAGGGGAAGAGTGGGATTCTTTCTCCATCACAGACAGTTATTCAAATAGCTTATGATGATTCTTAGCTATTTCCTCATTTTGCTCAGCCATTTTCTTGGTCATTTCCTCTATTTTCTCAGTCATTTTCTCCATGGCTGCCACAGTAAAGGGACGAGAGAGACTGTCTTCATATTGTCGTACCCTGTTAGCCACTTTATTTACAGTTGGGGCATTAGCATCAGATCCTCCCCAAACCATTGTTGACAATGTATGGGAATACATCAATGGTGCACTCTGCACAAACATCCTCAGCAAAGATCATTTGCATGGCATTTCATCAGGGTCTACGTTCACTTGCCAGTCACCATAAATCACCTCTCACACAGCCAGTTCCCTCAGGTACTCCATACCTTTTTCCATGCTGGTCCATTTACTTGGATGGCATTTGATATCATCCTTAAAGGGATACCTGCCTTTTACAGCTTATTGATAGCAGTTGCCTCCAGAGACTGAGAGTGTTTGTCTTTCTCCCAGTCGCTTTATCAATACCTCCATCTTTGGACAGGTTTCCTAACTGCCTGGCTTCTCTGCTGTCTAAATCTATGGAATCAGCCCCATTGTCCCAGCATCAGAGCAACCAGGAGATAAGCGTCTCTCCTTCTTGACAAATAAAGTCCTTTCTCATATTTCGCGAATCCTTCATAGAGAAGGATTTAATGTTTATCTCTGCATCTGAGTTATCCTTCTGCATTGACACTGCCCGAGAAGGACCCTCTTCTGGATCTGCTTTAGCAGGACCCTTTCCTTTATCCACTTTAGAAGGACCCCAATCACATAGTTACTGTACTGCCTTACGCTACATGAGAATATGTTGGTTTTGATAAGCTCTTGGTATCTGCTTCCAAACCAAACACAGCTTGCTTTATTATTTATTCCAGCCAAGTACACATTGCATCTTTCCAGTTCACTCACCAGCAAGTTTTCCTTCAGTTTTGGTTCATCAGCACCGTAGTTCCCCAGTCTGCCTTTCCACTTTGCATTCAGCTGTGTTTTCTGGCTAATAACTGTCACACCACATCTCAGAGCCTGCCATGAGAAATCAATCTCCTCCTCCAATTCGCCCCCACCCCAGTCCTCCGCATCCCAGATCAGTGATTTCTCATCTACAGGGAAACCTCTGCAAAGGCTCCAGGTTTACTCTGCTGTCTGAATGTTATTTTCATTCACTTGCTCTGTTTTATTGGGGATGATGAATGTCTCCTACTTTCCATACCCAATGGTGACTTGTCTGAGGAAAACAAACAAAGAAACAGCAGCAATAATAAATACAGCAGGGTAGTCGAGTCTTTATTCAAATGTTGGCTCAGATTTCCTGGGAAGTCTTTGCTAGTACAATAAAAGGACAGGCCGTTCTCCTTACAATTTGCCTTCTAAACCTAACACAGGAGACACACACAGAGTAAAAAAAAAAAAAAAGGCAGGGTAGAGCATGAGAAAACAACAAATAATGAAAATATATGCATTGGTACCCCTACATCACCAGAGCTATCATTGATTCATGGGTCACTTTGTGATGAGCTGCATAAGTATAGGATTTGGGAAAGGGAAGGGAGGAGATGGAGTTACTTGCCAGAAAGACAAGAACACCTGGTACCTCTCTTTTGCTGAAGTTCAACTCTGTTAAACATAAAAATCTTAAACTGATCTAAGTTCTTTAGGTGAGCTTCTCTTTACAGCTAATATATTCAGTAGGTGCATCTGCCTAGCTATTCAGTTTTTAGTTTGAAACAGCTACTTTGGTTCTCTCTGTAGTCAGCCACACTGTTGTCCTGGCTTGAAGTAAAACAGAACCAATTTTCTGTTTTGTAATTTTACTTTTTAGTTAAGCCTCTTCTAACTCTCTGAAACTCTCGAAATTAGCAGCATATTGTGCAGAAACTGTTCACTCTCAGAGTGATAAGACCAATGTTTATAGTTAATGCCAAGGAATGGTATGCAGAGAGGCTCATGCTTATACTTATTGCTATAACAACCAAGGTCAGCTAATTTCATTATTTGCCCCGTTGGAGGGGTCCCACCTGCAGGGAGGAGCAGACAGGACAAAAATTGACCAACAAGGGTATTCCATCCCATCTGCCCCATGCTCAGTATAAAAGCTGAGGGATCAAAGGGTCAGTCCTCTTTCTTCAATGCTTGACATCCAAGCTATTCCACCGCCCATACCGGCACTTGCCACCCCCCACAAAAACCGGCACAGACCACGCCCCCAGACCATACCAGCACAAGCCTCGACAACACACGAGCACTGTCACTACTCCAGCTGTTTCCACAAGGAGTACTGCTGCTACTCAAATTCCATCAGAACTGGTACAGGTTGCCCCGGTGACCAGGAAGCAGTAAAGGATGTCAGCTTGTTTCCTGCCTCTTACGACAACTGTCAATTTCACCTGTTTTACAGAATCAGCCTGGCGAATTCTTCAGGAACCCTCAGTGAGAGAGATGGAGTAATTCTTTCTAAACAGTAGAGCATACTGGTATTAATTTTGACTATTTTTTTAACTTTATCCCTGTCTATTTTTGAAAGGCCTTAAGGAGCTTAAAAATGCTTAAAACTAAGATTAAAAGTTGGTCCCTGACTCCCAAAATGTAACCAAGAATGACTGCCCCCCACCTCCTTTCCCAAGTGGCATGGGAGCACTAGAGTTTTCATTATCTAATCCAAAACTAACAGAAACCAGCTTGCCACTGCTAAAACTAATGTAAATGCTGCTTTGCAGCTATATATAAAGATCTGGGCCTGCAGTCATGAGCGTTTATAGTAGGTTTATTAGCCAGTAAAGGGAGCCTGAGGATTTTGTTCCTTCTTGCCTCCATGGGCCCTTTGCATTTTTCAAAGTTATTGAGGCATTAGGTTTAATTGAATGTGCAACTTCATTTCTGGGAGCCTCTCAGCCCAGAACATGTGCTGTGCACTCGCAGTTTGATGCATCCACAACCACACAACTTTGCAGGAATACTACTTATCAGGGATGAGTGCTCCTTGCTCCTGAGAGAGGCAATTCTCACACCTCCTTCCATCCTTGTCCCAGTAAATCTGCTCTTAGGACATCTGAGGGATGACTCTTTGTGTGCGATGTTCTTATTTTTCCTACTGATACTCACATTTCTCATGCAGAACATATGTCCGATGTATACCAGGTCACCTCAGCCAAGGTATTTACCAAATAGGAAATAAGAGTACTTGCAGCTGAGCTTGTTTTTGGCACAGAGAAAACACAAAGTCCCTTTAAAAAAATCTTTTGTCATACCATGAGGATACTTGCCTGTGGAAGATAAAAGTGCGGAGGTCGTCTTGGACAGAGTGACCATGAAATGATAGAGTTTTCAATTCTTGGTGAAGCGAGGCAGGGAGCCAGCAAAACTGCCACCTTGGATTTCCGAATGGCAGACCTTAACCTGTTTAGGAGTATGGTTGAGAGTGTCCCTTGGGAGGCAGTTTTGAAGAGCAAAGGTGCCCAGGAAGGCTGGTCATACTTCAAGCAGGTGCTCTTAGAAGCACAGGAGAAGGCCATCCCCATCTCCTGAAAGACGAGCCGACGGGGAAGAAGGCCAGCCTGGCTAAATAGAGAGCTTTGGCTGGACCTCAGGAAAAAAAGGAAGGCTTACATTCTCTGGAAAAGGGGCTTAGCAACTTATGAGGATTATCAAGATATAACAAAGCTATGCAGGGGGAAGATTAGAAGGGCCAAAGCTCAATCAGAACTCAGCTTGGCCACTGCAGTTAAAGACAACAAGAAGAGATTTTTCCAGTATATCAACAGAAAAAGGAAGACTAGGGAAAATGTAGGCCCACTGATGAATGAGACGGGTGCCCTAGTGGTGGAAGACACAGAGAAGGCAGAGCTACTGAATGCCTTCTTTTCTTCGGTCTTCACTGATAAAGCCGTCCCTCACGCATCCCATACCCTGGAGGCAAGGGGGAAGGTCTGGAGAGAGGAAGATTTTCCCTTAGTTGAGGAGGACCGGGTCAGAGACCACTTGGCCAAGCTGGACATTCATAAATCCATGGGCCCTGACGGGATGCACCCGCAAGTGCTGAGAGAGCTGGCAGATGTTATCGCTAGACCACTCTCCATCGTCTTTGCAAGGTCATGGGGAACAGGAGAGGTGCCTGAGGACTGGAGGAAGGCTGACATCACTCCAATCTTCAAAAAAGGCAAGAAGGAGGACCCAGGGAACTACAGGCCGGTTAGTCTCACCTCTATCCCTGGGAAGGTAATGGAGCGACTCATTCTGGATGTCGTCTCCAAACAAGTAGAGGAACAGGAAGTCATTGGAAGTGGTCAGCATGGATTTACCAAGGGCAAATCATGCCTGACCAATCTGATAGCTTTCTATGATGTTATAACGGGTTGGCTGGATGAGGGGAGAGCCGTAGATGTCATCTACCTTGACCTTAGCAAGGCTTTTGACACTGTCTCCCATAACATCCTCCTTAGGAAGCTGAGGAAGTATGGGCTAGACGAGGTGACAGTGAGGTGGATCGAGAGCTGGCTGAGTGACAGAACTCAGAGGGTTGTGATCAGCGGCACAGAGTCCAGTTGGAGGCCTGTAACCAGTGGTGTCCCTCAGGGGTCAATACTCGGTCCAATTTTGTTCAATATATTCATTAATGACCTAGATGAGGGGACAGAGTGTATCCTCAGCAAGTTCGCTGATGATACCAAGCTGGGAGGGGTGGCCGACACTCCAGAGGGCCGTGCTGCCATCCAGCGTGACCTGGACAGGCTGGAGAGCTGGGCAGAGAAGAACCTAATGAGGTTCAACAAAAGCAAGTGCAAGGCCCTGCACCTGGGGAGGAAGAATGCTAAGCACCAGTATAGGTTAGGGGCAGACATGCTGGGAAGCAGCTCTGAGGAGAAGGATCTGGGGGTCCTAGTAGACAGCAAATTATCCATGAGCCAGCAGTGTGCCCTTGTCGCCAAGAAGGCCAATGGAATCCTGGGCTGCATAGGGAAGACTGTGGCCAGTAGGTCAAAGGAGGTCATTCTGCCCCTCTACTCTGCACTGGTGAGGCCACAACTGGAGTACTGTGTCCAGCTCTGGGCTCCCCAGTTCAAGAGAGACAGGGAACTACTGGAGAGAGTCCAGCGAAGGGCAACCAAGATGATTGTGGGACTGGAGCACCTCCCTTATGAGGAAAGGCTGAAAGAGCTGGGCATCTTTAGCCTGGAGAAGAGAAGGCTGAGGGGAGACCTGATTAATGTTTACAAGTATCTAAAGGGTGGGTTTAAGGAGGACGGAGCCAGACTCTTTTCAATGGTTCCCAGTGACAGGACAAGGGGCAATTGGCAGAAGCTAGAACATAGGAAGTTCCGTTCAAATACACGGAAAAACTTCTTTACGGTGAGGGTGACAGAGCACTGGAAGAGGCTGCCCAGGGAGGTTGTGGAGTCCCCTTCTCTGGAGATTTTCAAGACCCGCCTGGATGCAGTCCTGAGTAATGTGCTCTAGGCAATCCTGCTCTAGCAGGGGAGTTGGACTAGATGATCTCTAGAGGTCCCTTCCAACTCTGAAGATTCCATGATTCCATGATTCCGTGACCTAGAAAGCCCTTCCTGGACTTCCTTTGAGCTAGGCAGGGATGATTCTTCACCACAAAAATATAATGAGAAAGGTGTCCATATTCTTCTTCAAGAACAGAGGAAAAATGTGGAAAAAAAAGGGAATAGAAGATTTGACATGCATAAAATACATTCATAGCTTCACTGTTATGCAGAGCATTCATAAAGTCATACAATACAATTGCAAATGCATTTATTAAGGCATGTTTCCTACTGTGTCTTCAAACCATATTTGGTTCTTTCACTAGGATGACAGACATCAGCGGAGCAGCGGAGGCTCAGCACTAATGCGGGGAAACATAGCTCTTTTACAAATGAAGGAGACATTTAACAGATACTGCTAGAGCTGAGCTTAAAATTTTCAAATATATTTTTCCTCTCGCATTTTCTGCTTCCCCTTCTGTCTTCCACGCATCCTGTGCTGCCAGTGATCTTTCCAATCACTAGAAAATATGACATCCGAGCCAGGAAAACATGGTGTCAGCATTAATTTATTCTTCTTTCTGCATAGGAAGTAAGCCAAGCTGAAGGGTTTCCAAAAGCTTCTCTCCCTCCCTTTCTTGTTTTTTTTCCTTGTTTCTTCCAGACGGTGAATTTACAGAAACAGCTCAAAAAGCAATGGCTGAAAGGTTCCCAGAGCTGAACCTATTACTGACAACTGATGGTATTCACCTGAACAGAAGCTATAACACTGATATATGGTGTCAGCAATAAATATGTTAAGAACAAAAAAGTGTTGAAGAAAAAGGTTTAACACGGCTTGAAATTCTTTTGCCATCTGTCCACTGTGATAAGGCCATGGTCCTTAGAGCCGGTTGGCTCCATGTAACAACGCCTGTGATTAACATTAAATGAGCAATTTGAGACTGAAGTTGCTGCATACTTGTGATTGTGGGGATTTAAAATTGTTCAAGAAAATCCTATGTTCAGCCAAAATATATTTATGTTGTGGGTCAGTGCAGTTAAAAATATGCCTAAACTTCATCCTAATTAGACAATTAATTTTCAAGTCCTAAATATATAAAACAGACATGCAATTAAAAATATATTCTGCTCAGAATTCCATTTTTTAATTCCATCATTGCTGAAAATGTTCCTGCCATGGCAGATATTTTACGAAGCTTTTGCTTATCACAACCATCAAGAAATGTTCAAATATAATTCTTTGCAATTAAAATCATGAAAACATTTTTTGAACCTTCAAGAAGTCCTGACTTGAAATTGAAGCAAATGAAATAACCAATTCTACAGTCATTTCAGTGTGATTTCCTATTCAAATTTAAAAAAGGAAATTTCTAAACTCCTTGGCAGTGTGTGAATATTTATTCATTAGAAAAGTTTAAGCTGAAAACTCTAAGTCACCAGAAGAACTGCAGATGCATGCATTTATCTTTTCAATAAGGCGATATTCAGGAACACTAAGCATCTGGCCTTTTATTTTCCCACTCTTGTATGTACATTTATTCAGTTGTATGAAAATTATGTACGGAGTTTGATGCTCATGCTTGCACCTGGAATTTGCCCTGTACAGTTCTCTATACCCCACAAGTTACATTATATATGTATTTTAAAGTCAATGGCATGCCGGCTTTCATCTTCTTTGTCAAGCTAGGTCCGTTCTTAAGAAATTGTTTTCTTCTGGGTAATTAATGACTTGTCCAATAAAGACCAGTAAAGTTGCAAAAGTTTTTGTCCTTTCTCCATGTTCATAATAGAAATAATCTTGGGAGCTTTAGGAAAACACAGCTTTATTCTTCTATGTGACTAAATGTACCATAAAAGGAGATTTCTCTAGATGCTAATGATGTCTATTATGTGCTTTAAGAAAAGGACCAGAGAAAGCAATCTGCTCATTCAGTGAGACATTATCACTACTGGCATTCTGACACCTTCGATAAAAACAGCAGCAGCATCACTATAAAATCTTCTTTAAAATATCATCATTTAGCAGGAGAAAGCCGTAGACATTCATCTTGCAGGACCTTGCTGGCACCTCTGATTTCCTCTGAAAGGTTTTAATTGAGGTCATCAGGTGCCATGAAATTTAGCATAAATACAGTTTAGGAGAATTCAGCTCTGTTTAAGAATTACACAGTTAGCAGAATTGACTGGGGCCCTTTTGTCCCTGCCAGACCTTTCGTTCATTCCGGGGCTTAGCAAGGTTAGACACAATAATGTTGCTCTGTAATTGATGGCAAACTCTGCTTCATCCTAAATCAGCTCATCAATTAAATGTGACTCCTACAGCCTTGAGGAATGACTGCCTGGTAAGTAAGACTTGGGTTTATGAGTCTGACATTTCTCTCTTCTCTGCCTCTACCTCTGCAGCTTTAGATAAGCCCCTGAACTTCTTGCTGTCACAATTTCTCCAGCTGTAAAACAGGAAAAATCATGCTTTATTTGTCCATTTATATCAAAAGATGTTTTTGAGTGAATATCACCTACGGCATTAATTTTCAGTATTTAGAACAGGTGGGTAGCCATGGCATGTAGGAGAGGTGCTGGGGACAGGACAGGGATGACCACTGTTCATAAGGACTGTCACTCCTGGACTGTGAAAAATAAAGCAATGTTCCCTGCTTGAAGGACTTTAATGTGAATAAAGCACGAACAGGAGACAACTGCACTCAAGACTACAGCCTTGGATGATTTTTGTTCATAGGTGCTAGGTGAAGTGTTAGGTCTCTGACCACGACTGTTGGAGCAACACACTTGAACAGCTGGATTTCAGCAATGAACTCTCATTTCAGCAGAGCTCAAAACCTTATAACTTCTATGTGTTTCAAGTCAGCTTCTGGAGCCTGAAAGATGGTTGAATTGTGACATAGATGTAGATGATAGCATAGGATAAAAAGCCTATTCTTCGAGGGAGTTTTATTTCTTTACCCTAAAATTGGGGTCATCTTCACTGAAGTGAAAATATTAATAAAATATTCCCAAAATCATAAACTCCTCCAAAGCATCTTGGTAAACTATATTATTATAGCAGTCTAGCAGCAAATCCTTGATACACTGAGTCATAAAATTCATTATGCCTGCAACTGGCTGTGGGAAGGATTCCTGTAATTCCATGGGCTGGGAAGGAAAGGGGAGGACTTCTCTCTGAAGCGAAGAAATTCTCAACTACAATAAAATATCTTATGCATCAAAAAAGCCAGCCACTATTTATGGAGATTGATGACAAGTGGTGTCCCTCAGGGGTCCATATTGGGACCAGTACTGTTTAATATCTTCATCAACGACACAGACAGTAGGATAAGTGCCCCCTCAGCAAGTTTGCAGATAACACCAAGCTGTGGTGCAGTTGACACGCCTGAGGGACGGAATGCCATCCAGAGGGACCTGGACAAGCTCAAGAAGTGGGCCTGTGTGAACCTCATGAGGTCCGACAAGGCCAAATGCTAGGTCCTGCACGTGGGTCGGTGTTGGAGTGGGAGACGGACCCGGAGTAATGATGGAGTCTCAATATGAGTATGATCGTTCTCCCTTTATTCAAGTTTTCACAGAGTATATAGAGACAGGCAATAAGAGCACGCGCTAGCGGCAGCTATATGATTGGCTTACAGTCTCTGTTCACGCGCTGTCCATGCAGTTCATTCACAGATCAGGTTGGTTACAAGAATTCACATAGTAAATTGCTTAGTCATTAGCACAACATGTTTTCTACCTTCTCAGTTCCCGTTTTTCCCATGTACTAATTCCATCTTCTACCACCTGTTTTGCCCTTAATCTAATCTCTCATAGTAGGGAGGCTGGCTCACATGACCATTTTCTCTCAGACACATTCCTACAGGTCGGGGCAACCCCTGGCATCAATACAGGCTGGGGGATGAAGGGATTGAGAGCAGCCATGTTGAGAATGACTTGGGGGTTCTGGTGGATGAAAAGCTGGACATGAGGCAGCAATATGCGCTCGCAGCCCAGAAAACCAACCGCATCCTGGGCTGCATGAAAAGAAGTGTGGCCAGCAAGTTGAGAGAGGTGATTCTGCCCTTCTGCTCTGCTCTGCTGAGACCCCACCTGCAGTACTTGTATCCAGCTCTGGAGTCCTCAGCACAGGAAAAACATGGACCTATTGGAGCAGGTCCAGAGGCGGGCTGTGGCAGATCTACGAGCAGAGGCCTGTGTACGGCCAAAGACACAGTGAGCAGAGCACACAGAAACAGGAACGCAGATGTCGATATGGATAGAATGAAGAGAAAGTGGTCCAATATAAACATGGAACAAGAAAACAGCTTTGCGTGCTTATTTTGGTGGGAACTGAATAAGGCGACTGGGTTAGTGATCTGAAATATGTGTTTACGTGCCTAGCAGGTGCATGGAAAGTTTAAGAGCTTGGGTATAAAAGCCGAGGCTTGAGAAGCAATAAACGATTTCTTGCTTATCACAGCCAGAGTCCGTGCCCTCATACACCACAGCAGGCCACAAAAATGATCAGAGGGCTGGAACACCTCTCCTATGAGGACAGGCTGAGAGATTTGGGGTTGTTCAGCCTGGAGAAGAGAAGGCTCTGGGGAGACCTTATTACGGCCTTTCAGTACTTAAAGGGAGCTTATAAGAAAGATGGGGACAAACTTTTTAGTAGGGCCTGTTGCGATAGGACAAGGGGTAATGGTTTTAAACTAAAAGAGGGTAGATTTAGATTGGACATAAGGAAGAAATTGTTTATGCTGAGGGTGGTGAAACATTGGCACAGATTGCCCAGAGAGGTGGTAGATGGCCCATCCCTGGAAACATTCTAGGTCAGGTTGGACGGAGCTCTGAGCAACCTGATTTAGTTGAAGATATCCCTGCTCATTGCAGGAGGGGTTTGACTAGATGACCTTTAAAGGTCCCTTCCTACCGAAACTATTCTATGATTCCTATATGGGACATTGATAGGGACTAGACTATAACCAGGACTTTGGAGCATGACTTGAGAAACAAGTGCTTCAATTAGGTTTTTAATATACTATTTGGGCATCATCCTGACTTTCCTAAATTATCCTTCATTGGGGGAAACTAAAAGTGTAACCCAGCCTTGTGAATTTCGAAAGCGTGTTGATTCAGCTCAATTCATGACAGAATTACAACAGACTCCTAACTTCTCTAAACTGGGGGTCTGAAAACAACAAAGATTGAAGCTGCATTTTCTGCATCACAGAAATCACCATGGTTTTCACATCGTGTTGGCAATTTCAGAAGTCAAAGAATGGAGAGAACTGTTGAAGTATTACAGCCATGTAGTTTATTTTATTTTAGAATGTAATTTTCTTAAAATTTCATTCCAGGTTAGTATCAAGTTGTATATATTTTGCCACTTCCTTACCCTCTGTCTCACTGTAAACAAAATCCCAAGTAATGTGTTCAACACATTTCAGAGCTGCTGCTTCAGTGACCAAAGACTGTCCATTCACAGAAGTCACTGATAGTATATGGTACATATGTCTCCCTACATTCTAACCTATGACTGAGACTTTCTACTTGTTTTCCACTTCTGAACCCAACTCTTTTGCATAAAAAGGAGCATTGTTTACTCCATTGGAAATAATTTTGGCAAAAATTAGAAAGGTCTGGGGGAATTTGTTGCTTGCTATGCAAGAGTATCTGGAGTCAGATGGCTTTTTCTCGGCCCTGCTTGGCCCATCAGTAACGGCATGGTGGCCTGGAAATCAGGAGCCACCCAGCGAGGTATGCAGGACTCTGAAGCTTGCAGCTCTCCAGAAAGCCTAATTCTTCATTAGTCCTGTAATTAGTCCAGCCTTAGACAGGTTTTAACATCTTGACAGGAATTATTACCACAACTTTCATTTTCTAGACACAGTTGTAGAATTTCATGAGGAATCCATCACCTGTTGTGTTCCAATAAGCCTATTGTAAGGAAATCTAATATAACTTTTTTTGTGTTTTCTAAATTTCCAAAGAACAAGGGTTCCAGTATCTGACTGGGTCTGATTTTATTTTATGAAGACTCATACTCCAATCTCTCAAATTCCCCAAGTGACAGAATAAAAAAGTCTTGCAAAAGATGAAAACCAGTGTGAATTCCAAATAAATGATTTCTGACCAGCTGGTGCAGAAGCCTCTCAGTTCAGCAAGAAGCAAAGGAGCTGTTAAACTGTGTGAATCTACAGATCGAGCTTTGGAAAACTGCAGTTTTGAAAGCTCCCACGGTAACCAAGCCAAAATGGAAGCTGTCACACTGTCTGCTCCCCGGCACCATGATGTCTTGACCCAACAAGCTCTGTAGGTGATAATAGTGAGAAACCCTGGGGGCACTGACAGCAGTGTTAGGTGCAGTTTTAAAACAAGGTGCAAAATACAAAGCTCTGCTTCGGAGGTCCCTCTCTAAGGCATCACTCTTTTTTCTCTGTGGTTTCGTGACTTATGGACAGCCTGGTCAGCACCCTGCATGAGGCAGCAAGGAGAGGAGATGGAGTCAAGACCTCATGTTTCTTCTTCATACCCTATAGAGGAGTGTGAGAGAGCTATGTCATGTCTTCTCTCTCTTTCATGGGCAGATAATCTATGTTACAACCTGACCCTTAGAGAATGATTCACCCAGGCGGATACCAATGCACACAGAGGCTGGTTAGAGAAATTCCCTCTCCTGTCATCACACTTTTCCAAGGACACTGCCCTGGCACAGTTCTTATTCACATGCAGACTGTCCCAAGTGCACAGGTATTATTTTTTCAATCTTAAACCTGCTTTGTATTTTAGCTTTCCCCTACTGAACTTCTTTGGGCCATTGTAACAGATGTTTTGAGAATGGCTTAACTTCCGGCTATATTTATATAGTTTTCATTTGAGAACAACAACAAAAAAAGTTTTGTTCAAAATCTGTGTCTTAAATTTTTTCACACTAAGGTTTTGAAAAATTTTCCTTGCCTTTTCTGTCTCCCTCTTGTAAAAAAAGTGAAAATATTCTTTAGCCTGCAAAAGGACATACAGAAAAAGCCTGACTTCTACCAGTAGCTTATGAGGACATTTGAAACAAGATTCTTGTGAGTTAAAAGCTTTATTTTAAAGGTCCCATCTTAAATTAATAATCAGAAAATGACAAAATTCTTTCATTATATTTTTTTAAATTTCAAAATTCCTTTTCATATTAAAATGAAGTCAAATTGAAAAAAAGTCTAATTTATCTCACAACAGTTTATATTTTCATATTTCCAAGTTGATTTACACAGCCTTGCTCCTTATTGACAAAGGAGAATTTACTCCCAGAAAATCTGGCTGAAAACATCTTCAAAATCTGCTTTTCTCCACAAAATTATCAAAGCTTTGGTAAAAAAAGAATAAAACCACACACTCACAAACATAACTGAATACATATGTATATGTATGTATGTATATCCTTTATGCCTTTAAAAAAGGAGATCTCTGGCACGGCTTGGCTTACCTTCTTTCCAGTGCTATCAGATATACTGAACTAATTGAAACCTCTTTTCCATGTAGGCCTAAACAAAGCGCTCTCAGCTTATAGAAAATGCCCTCCCTGAGTTCAGCAGACTTTGAAATTGGGGCCTTGAAATACACAAGAGTAGGCATGTTGCTGGTATGGGTATTCCTACTGTACACTAGGTTTGAAAGGATGAAAGAGCCCATCACTACAAGAGCTGTAAATGAAGTTAATTTGCCCAGGTCCAAACACTCAGAGAAGACTGCAGCCTTCCTCTGGAACAAATAACAAACATACAAAATTGCCATCTATCTGCAAGATGCCAATAAATGGAACAGGAACATACCATTGCACATCACAATAAAAATAAATACAATTCAATATGCAATATATCAGAAGAGATAATTACACATACCCCCAAGGCAAGCAGAATTTAGCAAAAAGACTATTTGATACTATTCATAGCATTGCTTGGTGGGCTCTGTGAAATAGCCATAAATCCTCTCTTTCCCTGGCAGATGGAAATAAAGCCAAAGTGATGCATCTGTTAGCCTCAAAATATGTACACTGATATTCATCTAGTTCCAACCCCCCTGCCATTTGTGCTTTGGTGTTGCTGCACAGTGCCTGTTTGTTTCTGTTAATCTTAGCACTATTGCTATAATACATTTGTTTTAACCACTGAGCTTCCTTGTAACAGAAGACCCTGGTTGGGTTGCCTCTGTTAACTAAGAATAACTGTCAAGGAAATTACATCCTAAAGGCCTCTCTCATTAGTTTCTTTTGAACTTCTGAATGCTTTCCCAGGGATTTGATTGATTTTAGACTGGGACTTCCTAACAAAGCTTTTGATGTAAACTTTCATGCCACTGTTACTATGACAATAGTGTAATGCTGCAGCAGCATGAATTGGAATTTTGATTATTTCTTTGGCTCAGAAGACTATGTTTTAATAACTGGTTCAACTGTGCTTTAGAACAATGCTGCAAGGTAAAGCTGAAATCTTTATTTCCAGTAAATTTTGAATTAACAGAGCTGCTGAAAAGGAAGAAATGGAAGATGGAAGTGTCATCATAATGTCAACACATCCAGTATTCCTCACTGTTGTTTATGTGAGTCATGACAACTAGTCCTTAGATGCAAATTTTCCTCCATGCCAGTAAATTCTTACATAGCTTTCCATACTCTTCTACCTAAATTAACTTTGATACAGGTGGTAGAAATGATGAAAAAGCATAAATGTGAATTCCTTATAAGAAAGTATAATATGTTTATGTTTGATCTGGAGTGGACTGGAGGAACTTTGCAAAGGCACCAGTTACCATCTCTGCCGGTTATTAACATTCTTCATTTCTCAGAATTTGAAGTTGCAGCATATAACAAGGCAAGTCATGAAAGTCTGATGAGAAATATTTTTTTCCTGTTCCAGCTTTATATCAAATCCCCAATTAGATATTGCCAAGAGACAGAAATTAATAGTATCACAAAATTAATTAATCATCTCATTCAATGTTTTTCCACTAAAATTAAACTCCACTTCTAATTCTCAATAATTCATCGTATTATCACTATATGTGTGTATACATATACATCTCTCTCTACTGAAACAAACCTGGACATCTTTTAAGCCAAATTCAATATATTTTTAGGTTGTTGCACAGGACTTTTCAATTCCTTCTAGTTTTTCATTTATATTTCCATATTCCAGCCAATATCTAATTCCTGGAAATGGATTGCAGCAGGACCAGAAAGAAGTGATTTCCCCTCAGAGGTTTCCAGCTAAATCATGCAGGCTCAATTTTTTTTTCTTTTTCTTTTTTTTTGTGTTTTTTAGGTAAAGATAACAGTTTGAGAATCTCCCAGCAAAATTCTTAAATTTTGGAGATTTTTCTTCCCTGATGTCCTGGGTTGAACGACACAGGACTAATTTCTCTTCTAATGCTTGGGAAAGCTCCACTTTTGGAAGACTCTAGTGTCTGAATTCATGAAAATATTTACTTTATAGCCAGCTAGGCTATGTGGGATTCAAGGTCTCAGTGTTTTTGAGCCTTGCCAGGTGCAGGGAGGAGGAGGAGAGAGGCCTGGGCATTTGACCCAGGCTGGCCAAATGGATTATTTCATACCATGAATGTCACATTCAATATAAATTAGAAAGTTTGCTGTGTAGTGCTCTCTCTCCCTTTATGGCGGCGGTCCAGAGAATGCCTTGCCCCGGTGCCGGACCCCTGAGGCCTTCCCTTCCTCCCAAAGCCGTAGCATTCAGTGTCTGACATTTACTGTCCACTGCTGGGAGTGCATAGCTTCCTACTGATATAATGGGCTGAGTATAATCCTTGTCTATTTTATATTAGTATCGGGATCAATACCGGTTCTTTACTATTGTTGTTAATTATTTAGTCTTATCCTATTAAATCTATTTATATTTCAACCCTTGTGTTTCCTTGCTTTCCCTGATTCCCCTTTCTGGGTGGGGAGGGGTCATTGGGTGATAGAATGATTGTCTAAATGACAATAAATTGTTATGGGTTTTCTCAAACAATAACACCCGATGAAGAGAACATACTGTCAGGAGAAAACCACACCTATTTGTGTCATGGTCTAGCCATGTAATGTAAAAATCTTCATAGACATAGAGGCTGATGAGTTATTTAGCCTGTTTATCCAAATCATTGATTTAACCTATTTGCAATATTAGAATAAAATGCTGGTCTTTGGAAGCTTCTTTTCAGAGAAATAAAAACAATAATCTAAATTCTTCACCTACAAAAGCTATAGTCACTATTCTGTTCAGGTTTTTTTTACCCACAATTAAAAAGCTCTTAGTAGTCTAGTCCCCAGAACTTACTGATGTCAGTGTAACCAATATACACATATAATGTTATAAAATATTCTACCTTCTAAGCAAAATCCAAAAACATACATAGGGATTATTTTTTTTTATTGCAAAACCTGTTTCCCTATTATTGCAGACATGTAGGGATGCATATCTTCAAAAAAATCAATGGGAACTGTCTTGAGCAGTTTGATCAATGACTACCCCCGCCCATTTCATATTTGTCTCCTGTTGTTCTGCACACAGTTTACAGATTAATAATGAAACATAAAACCAAGTTAGTGGTAACATACGAGCAGGGGAGAAGCAAAGCTGAACATCTCACATTAAGGGCACTCTACACTAGCAATCCATCAGGCTGGTTTACCCCACAACATTTGTATAGTTCCTTGTGCCTCCCCAGTAACATCCACAAATAAAGAAATACAGCTGTTTTCTAGGAATCCCTCTATTTAACTTATGAAAATGAAACCACTGCCCTTTTAAAGTGCAAGTGCAATTGGCCTGATTCAGTCACACAAAGTAGATCAAAAACTGTGATGATTTACATTGGTTATTAAAAGTAATTATTCTATGTCAAATCCAAGAGAGCCTTTACTTCTTTTTTTAATTTTGAGGCTTTTTCCACGATACAGGAACAACAATACTACTGTGAAGGGTGGTAAGGTAAATAGCCTGCTGGGATCACCTGTATCAGTTATATGAATATGATATGACCTAAGCTAGAACAATAAACTTCAAAATTTATCCTGCGAAGACTCAGGCCATTTTAACTAGATTTTGCTCTAATCATTGATCATGAACTATTTCAATGTCCTTTCTTCCTCAATCCAATCCTTATAAAAAATGAGTAGACCTAATATTTTTCTCTTTAAGGTAAACACAGAGAGAAGCTACCAGTCTCTGACTCCTTAACTCTGATGTTATTTCTTATGTTCACACATCAGCTGTTCATTTTGGCTATCAACTTTACAAGTTTGTCAAGCAAGGCCGCATGCGTCAAGCCTTTCTCTAAAGCAGCTGACACACTATCACCGCACAGCAGATGCTAACTGAGACAAAAATAAAACATTTAAAAATTCAACATTTCACTACCAATATCAAAATTAGAAATAGGAAAACAGAGAAGGTTGTGAACAACAACAATTTATTTTAAAAGTTTTTCAGAAGAGCTACTGAAGCAATTTCATTATTTTTAATATACATAATTTATATGAAAAATTGGGCTTGAAGTCTTTAGCAAAAAAGAGAAAATCAGTCCAGTGGCACACTAATATAAAATACTTAGATGTGGCTACTGTCTGCATATTCCATCATCTGCTAAGACTGCATTTTTGCTGAATATAAAATGGTTGTCACAGTAAGGATATTCCAGGTTATAGGGTAAAAATAGCAAGGATACCTTTCCAGTTATCTCCAAATCAACCAATTATTCTAACTCAGTCATAAATATTTTACTCTAATTTCCCTGGGGTTCCCTAAAGATTTCCTGGAAATCTATGGTTTGGGACCAGTAATGGGGGCAAAAAAAGAAGACTGACATTTTCTTTTAAAAACCATTCACATCTGCTCGAATGAATTTGCCTTGCATTTTCATCTTCCTGGCAAAGCTAATAAACTGCAGTCAGAAATCATAAGTGAATCAGACTCTATTAAACATATGCAAACAGCCAGGAAAAGTGGGCATCAAGAATCCTTGTGACATTTCACTTGCACAACGCTGTGGAAGTAGCCAGAAAGAGCAGACTACAGAAGCCCACACTCTACAACCCAACAAAGACTTAATCCACTCAAACCACTGAATTAATACCTCTTAAAAAGACTGAAATGCAAATTGTGATTATTTAGGGGATTACATACAGATTTGGGTTTCGTCTTTATGTTGGCCTCCCTATTTTGGTAATGCGGGGTGAATGTCATTAGCAAAATTAGCAGTCAAATACAGAGATCATCTTAATAGTTGCAAAGAAGCTTTTTGACAAGATTAGTTGCCTTGCATGACCTGTGGGGGAGATTCACCATCCCATCTGCTCAGTGTATGCATTGGTCTTTTGGGTTCTCGGCCCACCACTGCAAACCCACTGCATTTAATAACTGTTGGCCATCTCAATGTCTCAGCTCACCTGCTAGATGAAATGCTGGTAAAGCATGTGATTGCTTCCTATATAAACTCATTTTTCCCTAAAGGTTTAGTAACCATTGCCAAATATAAATCAAAATGAACTGATGAGGCTTTCAGAAAATGTAAGAAAGAAAAAATAAGTGGAAAGATGCTGAAAGCTTTCGTTTCTACCTTACCCTTGCAGCTTCTGCTGATGGAATGAATTCAGGGATGGATTTGGTACGATGGGTATGAGCAGTTTGGCCATTTCCTCTTTTTTTTTTTTTTACTTTGAACCAGAAAGACAGGAAATAGGCAATTTCTGTATGGTTTGACTGTAAGAGAGTAATATAGCCGTGAAGTGTATGAATATCTCAACTGCCTATTTAGATCTTATAAGGCCCATTGTTAAGCATTTATAAGGGTTGGTAGAAGGATAGACAGTCATGTATAGCATCACCTGAAAATTCAGGCCTGATTCACTCTGCAGTTTACCTGTGGGCATGCAAAAGTCTGTGCTGTCTGTTCACTGGAATTGTGTTGGAGGGCTTCAAGTTTAAAAGCACAACAAAACAAGAAAGAAAAGAAAGAAAGAAAGAAAGAAAGAAAGAAAGAAAGAAAGAAAGAAAGAAAGAAAGAAAGAAAGAAAGAAAGAAAGAAAGAGAAAGAAAGAGAAAGAAAGAAAGAAAGAAAGAAAGAAAAGAAAGAAAGAAAGAAAGAAAGAGAAAGAAAGAAAGAAAGAAAGAAAGAAAGAAAGAAAGAAAGAAAGAAAGAAAGAAAGAAAGAAAGAAAGACCCCCTATTCCAAAAGGGTGGGAGGAAAAATAGCCAAAGCTGGAAAGGGAAAGAACGTGGCAAAGTTTCAACTTTTTTGAGAAGTACATGATCATAGAAAAATTGTATAGCAACTAATTCCCTCTCTCTTTTGAGAAGATTAAACAATTTTTTTTGTCATTTTTGGTTAAATATCTTGAGTTACTGGTATTGCATCCTATAATGGATGTTTTAAATGGCTCCAGGATGATTAGTGAAGAGTGGCTCTGCTCAGAGCTGCATCCCTCCAGAGCATGCTGCTCAAGCCATGCTTCACAGCACTTCACGCAGGCTTGGGGTGCTCTTGTAGTACTAAGACATCACTTTTGTCGTTGCTTAAGAGCAGCAAAGTTTAAACAACCACTATTCAAATCAAATGTAACTGAAAATGAACAGCTAACAGTTTAAATCCTCTGAAAAAGTTATATAAAAATCATATCATGACACTGAAAGTATTCTCTTCACTTACTGGCTCAGCTTCAGAATAAAGTCTTGTAGATAATTAAACACAGTCACACTTGTTGAGAAGTCCTAATGCAATACTCACCAGAGCTAGTTCAAATGTGGTGTCATGAGACTGTACATCAAAAGAGGTTAAGGTCACTATCAACAAACATATATGAGTGGTCAACAGCATCATTGGCCAATTAAAAAGGAAGAAGGCTGCAGATCCTCTCACCTGCCTCCATAGCAATGTGGATTTTCAGATGCTTGCCTGATTTTTTTCAGATTTGGAAACTTGAGTTGGAAAGCTAAGTAGAAATAATTACAGGTGGGTTTTTTTTTCTATTCCTATCATAGAGTGCCTTAACTGGTATTTTCTATGGTATTTTGGCTTTTCTTGTCACAATCATGTATCCCTACTTGAGGAAAAAAAAAGGCACAATGAAATGGATAATTGAAAGTGATATTTTTACAATCATTATACAAAGTGATGTGAATGTGTCAAAACCTCAGCATAATCTGCTTTCTATCTTGAGTAAAGGTAGGATGAAAGATTCTATGTTCAGAGATGTTCTGCATCCCTAAGCCTTAATAATTATGTGAAATATCATGGAACAGAATTATAGTGAGAATGCTGTTTTCTGTCACTTGGACTTACAAATAAAAGAAAAAAATAATCTGCTTATTATTTTTTTCATCTCTTTTCATTGAATTCAATCCAAATGTACTCCTTCCTTTCTGTAGCCATGTCTGTGTGTCATGGTTTTGGCCAAATTGGCCAATGGCCAGTGACAGATGCTCACCCCAGCCTCTCATGCATGGGGAGGAGGGGGAGAAATAAAGAGAGATTTACAAGTTCAGAAGAAACTAAACTAATTCAATGAAATTATTATTAATAAGATTAAAAGGAAAATAATGAAATAGATACAGTATATACAAAACCATATTAAGCTCCCAGGATGACATCACCAGCAGGCACTGGGGAAGTCCCAGACTGGACTCAGCGACAGGTGGGAACCGGGTTCCAGAGCTGGAGTCAGGAACACATGGATAGGGATCAAGGGCAGATGAACAGACAGGGTCCTCCTTGGATGTCAGCCATTGAAGGAAGAGAGGCTGACCCTTTGATCCCTCAGCTTTTATACTGAGCATGGGGCAGATGGGATGGAATGCTCCTGTTGGTCAATTTTGGGTCACCTGTCCTGTCCGCCCCTCCCAGCAGGTGGGATCCCTCTACGCTTTTCTGCTTCTGACCCTCCAACGGGACAAATAACGAAATTAGCTGACCTTGGTTGTTATAGCAATAAGTATAAGCAAGAGCCTCTCTGCATACCATTCCTTGGCACAAATTGTAAACATAGGTCTTATCACTCTGAGAACGAACCGTTTTAGATACAACATGCTGTTAATTTCAGAGAGTTAGAAGAGGCCTAGCTAAGAAATAAAATTACTGAACAGAAAGTTGGTTCTATTTTACCTCAAGGCAGGACATTCCACCCCTTATTCCATACCATTTGCGTCATGCTCAGATCACTAATACTTTATCAAATCTATACATACACCATATATATATACAGAAATAGATATATGCATGTTACTCAATTATGATTTTATCTACAAAAGTTCACTAAGTCCATTTAGTTCATAACTGTAGGATTTCATCCCTCATAGCAGAATCTCAGGGTAGGACAGATGAATGAAGTTCTCAAGAATGAATGAAATGTCTCAGGAATGTTTCAGCCATCATCCCCGATACCACAAAGGTTTTAACCATTTAGCTTGCTTGATTTTGGCGCATGTTTCACAATCGTGGATAACCTGCTCAATAGTGTCCATGCTTAAATCCACCCCTTGGTCACGAGCCCATTTATATGTTGCATCCCTTCCTTTATGACCTGAAGCGTCATGGGCCCACAGAGATAAAAATAGTTCACCTTTATGTTCCCAGTCCAAATCTGTCTGGAAAATCTTAGCAGCCTGGTCCACTTGCTGCTTGTTCTGATGTTCATCAGTGGCTCGACTCATGGGTACGTGGGCATCTACATGGCATACCTTTATGACTAGTTTCCCTATACAGTCAGCAATGTCTTGCCACAGTTCAGCAGCCCAGATGGGTTTACCTCTGCGCTGCCAGTTGCTCTGCTTCCACTGCTTTAACCATCCCCACAGAGCATTTGCCACCATCCAAGAGTCAGTATCTAGAGTATTGGCCACTTCTCTCCTTCAGCAATGCCTAAGGCCAGCTGGATAGCTTTTACCTCTGCAAATTGACTTGATTCACCTTCTCCTTCAGTTGCTTCTGCAACTCGTCGTGTAGGACTCCACACAGCAGCTTTCCACCTTTGATGCTTTCCTACAATATGACAAGACCCATCAGTGAACAAGGCATACTGTTTCTCATTATCTGAGAGTTCATTATACGGTGGGGCTTCCTCAGCAGGAGTCACCACCTCCTCTGGTGGCATTGTGAAGTCTTTGCCTTCGGGACAATTTGTGACCACTTCCACGATTCCTGGACAATTGGGGTTTCCTATTCCAGTTCGCTGAGTGATTAAGGCAACCCACTTAGTCCAGGTAGCATTGGTGTCATGATAAGTAGAAGGAACTTCACCCTTGAACATCCAGCCCAGTACTGGTAATCGGGGCGCCAGGAGGAGCTGGGCTTCAGTACCAACTACCTCTGAAGCAGTTCTAACTCCTTCATATGCTGCCAATATTTCTTTCTCAGTTGGGGTATAGTTGGCCTCGGAGCCTTTATAGCCTCAACTCCAGAATCCTAGGGGTCGACCTCAAGTCTCCCCTGGTGCTTTCTGCCAGAGGCTCCAGGTAAGGCCATTGTCCCCAGCTGCACGCTAGAGCACATTTTTGATGTCCCATCCTGTTTGGACTGGTCCAAGGGCTACTGCATGCACAATCTCTTGTTTAATGTGCTCAAAGGCCTGTCATTGCTCAGGACCCCACATAAAATCATTTTTCTTTTGAGTCACTTCACAGAGAGGTTTCACAATCTGACTATAACCTGGAATATGCAGTCTCCAGAAACCCACAATGCCTAAGAAGGCTTGTGTTTCTTTCTTCTTAGTAGGTGGGGACATAGCTGTTGTTTTTTTAATCACATCCATTGGGATCTGACGACAACCATCTTGCCACTTAATTCCCAAGAACTGGATGTCTCCTGCAGGTCCCTTGACCTTACCTCTTTTTACAGCAAAACCTGCTTTCAGAAGAATCTTGATTATCTTCTTAGCTTTCTTGAAAACTGCTGCTGCTGTATTACCCCACACAATGATGACATCAATGTATTGCAGGTATTCTGGAGCTCCACCCTTCTCCAGTGCAGTCTGGATCAGCCCATGGCAAATAGTAGGGCTGTGCTTCCACCCCTGGGGCAGTCCATTCCAGGTGTACTGGATGCCTCTCCAGGTGAAA
Organism: Rissa tridactyla; assembly: GCF_028500815.1. Taxonomy (NCBI): domain Eukaryota; kingdom Metazoa; phylum Chordata; class Aves; order Charadriiformes; family Laridae; genus Rissa; species Rissa tridactyla. The sequence continues at coordinate 12,140,717 of NC_071496.1, forward strand.
GCAAACTGTGTCCTGCACTCTGCTGCTAAAGGAATAGAGAAGAATGCATTAGCAATGTCACTTTTAGCACACCATTTGGCATCCATTCATCCATGGCATGCTACAATGTCAATTGTAGCATACCATTTGACTCCAGTTCATACTGCAGTTCTAGCATGTCTGGCACAGCAGCACTCAGTGGTGGTGTGACCTCATTCAGGCCACGATAGTCTACCGTTAGCCTCCAGTCTCCTTCAGACTTTCGCAGTGGCCATATAGGGCTGTTAAAGGGTGAGTGAGTCTTGCTGATCACTCCTTGAACGTCTAGTTGATGAATAAGGTTCTGGATGGGAATCAGGGAGTCTCGGTTGGCACGGTACTGTCATTGATGCATTGTGGAAGTAACAATTGGCATCTGCTGCTCTTTAACCTTCAGCAGTCCCATCACAGAAGGGTCATCTGAAAGGCCAGGTAAGGCAGACAGCTGTGTAATGTTCTCAGTCTCTACAGCTGCTACACCAAAAGCCCACCCATACCCTTTCATGTCTTTGAAATACCCTCTCTTCAGGAAAGCTATGCCAAGGATGCATGGAGTATCTGGACCAGTCACAATGGGATGCTTCTCCCATTTATTCCCATTCAGGCTCACTTTGGCCTCCAATAGAGTCAGTTCTTGAGACTCCAGAAATAGAAACAGATTCTGTCCCTTTATGATTTGATGGCAATAGGGTACACTGTGCACCAGTGTCCACCAGGGCTTTATACTTTTGTGGCTCTAATGTGCCAGGCCATTGAATCCACACAGTCCAATAAACTTGGTTATCCCTCTCCTCCTCCTGGCTGGAGGCAGGGCACCTCTGATGTTGAAAACAACATCTACAATTAGAAGATGAGCTCCTGCAAGGACTGGAGCCTCACTTACCATGGACTGGAGCAACCCTCCTCCTGCAGAAATTCTTTCTTCCATCTGCTTTACCTTGCAACTCAAGCACTTGTGCTTTTAGGACCAGGGTAAGTTTCTTATCCCGCTTACTCATGTCCTCTCCATAGTTGCAGAGGCAAAGCCACAGGAAATCTCAGAGCGGGTCCTGTTTCCCACGAGTTGGTCTCATAGGAGCGTGTTTTTTCTTAATGACTGCAATGAGGGTCCGTTCAGGGGATGTGTAGGATTCTTTCTCCATCCCAGACAGTTATTCAAACAGTTTTTCAAACAGTTTATCATTCTTCTTAGCTATTTCCTCTTTTTGCTCAGCTATTGTCTTGGTCATTTCCTCTATCTTCTCAGTCATTTTTTTCTATGGCTGCCACAGTAAAGGGACGAGAGAGACTGTCTTCATATTGTCGTACCCTGTTAGCCACTTTATTTACAGTTGGGGCATTAGCATCAGATCCTCCCCAAACCATTGTTGACAATGTATGGGAATACATCAATGGTGCACTCTGCACAAACATCCTCAGCAAAGATCATTTGCATGGCATTTCATCAGGGTCTACAGTCACTTGCCAGTCACCATAAATCACCTCTCACACAGCCAGTTCCCTCAGGTACTTGATACCTTTTTCCATGCTGATCCATTTACTTGGATGGCATTTGATATCATCCTTAAAGGGATACCTGTCCTTTACAGCTGATAGCAGTTGCCTCCAGAGACTAAGGATGTCTGACTTTCTCCCAGTCGCTTTATCAATACCTCCATCTCTGGCCAGGTTTCCTAACTGCCTGGCTTCTCTGCTGTCTAAATCTATGGAATCAGCTCCATTATTCTAGCATTGGAGCAACCAGGAGATAAATGTCTCCCCTTCTTGACGACTGAAGTCCTTCCTCATGTTTTTCAAATCCTTCATAGAGAAGGATTTAACAGTTATCTCTACATCTGAGTCCTCCTCCTGTGTTGATGCTGCCCAAGAAGGTCCCTCTCCTGGATCTGTTTTAGAAGGACTCTTTCCCATGCTGTCTGGCTTGAGCTGGTCTTTGTCGTAAGGGGTAGGGGAACCAGCTGATCAGGCCCAGGCACAAAAGCTTGTACACCCAGCTCTCTAGTGAGGCAGAATACTGGTATTTCAACATGACTGTACATGCCACTTCTTATTGGTAAGGTACAACTTGAGGGAAAATCCTGTGACTGCTGTTTGAGTAATTCTGGTGTACAGCAATGTGTTTGTAAAGCACAACTGCCTCATTCAAAGAATGTATTTGGTTGTGGGCAGACTCAAACAGGAGGAAGATGCTGTTACAAAGCATCTCCTCTATTTCAGGTAGCAAAATTTTTAATTTATTATTACACTCCCCTCTCTCCCCCCTCAGTCCTCTTAGCTTAACTTGGCCAATACCTAATTTTCTCTGTGCTTTCAATTATCGACGCAGAAAGACTATTTCACATAAGGAAACTTATTTGTCTCTAACCACAGTTACAAAAAGATGTCACAAGGCCTGGAAAGGAAATTTCACAGGAACAGTAGTTTCAACAGGCACAGAGATGCCTTCTAGATGACATTGTAAGCAAGAGTGACAATATCGCTTGCTGAATAGTAACAGAAAAAGAAGAAATAGCAGGGAGTTTATAGAAGCAGTGTTAAATGTAGCCACTTGGTTATACTTCCAACTGGAAATAATTGCTCTTCTGTTCTTGTTTTCAGATCTGATGATAATGACTGTCACTATTATACAGTGTCCCATTTTCTTTTAATAACTGCAAGAACATGAGATTTATTTTACAGTATTGATAAATTCTTAAGAAAATGAAAACACAATTAACCTGAGTTGGTTAATCTCTAATACATCTTAATTTAGTATATTCTCCTTTCTCAGAGTGAGCTTGACTCTCGCATAATAGCCAGTGATTGCAAGGCCTGTGATGAAGAGACAGACAGATCCTTTCAGAGAGAGATAAGTGAATCCTGGAGAGCTGGAGGATTTGTAAAATCAATTCAACACTGAACCTTTCACCTAGTCCTCCAAAAAACCAACCCCTGTTAATGCAAAAAATAATTGCTCACAAACAAATGAGAACCCCCCCACCCCTGAAAAAAACTCCATCACATACTTAGCTAGAAATTAACAGAAGCACAGCATGTCTTGTCTTCTCATTCACAGCTTCTTTATTCTGCCTTAATGTAAATGACAATCAGGTCTTTGGCATTTATCTTCCATCCAGGTCATGCCATGTCTCTTTCCTCCCCCCCATCCCCTTTTTAACCTTGTTTTTAATGGCTTTTCTTTACCCTTTTGTGCATTGGTGGAGATAAATCAGGAATTAATTTGGACCTGGTCTTCCTCTGTATAGATGATGATTTGTATCATGCAAACTGAGCAGAATCACTTGGAGAAATAGGAGATGCCAGTCAGGAATATAAATAGGAATTTTCTCAAGAAGGTGACTTGTCTAAGACTATAATTTTCCAAATAGTGTGCTTGTCCTGAATAAGTATAATCAGATCATGAAATGTAATAGCTTTTATAATATCTTTTTAATGGCTTTTTGTTTGCATATTTTGAGAGATGTGCACTTCTGTAAACCTCTCTGAGAAAGGAAATAATAAAAGGCATTAGAAATGTATTGCTGCAGGTGCTTCCTGTAAGATATATCCAGACTAAATATTTTTATAAACCCATCCAATTTAGTAATACTTTACTAATATTAATCAAAAGTAACAGAATAGCACCCTAAAAATGTATATTCTTTTTAAAAAGTGTTTAAACGTGCTTGTCCCTGACACAAATACATACATGCCTTTGCAAAGTCAGGGCCAAGTACATGAGGAAAATCTGACTGTTGGGTCTTCTCTCCAGTCTGGCCTGCAGCTTTCCAGCTTCCCTCTTTTGCTACATTGTGTCTGGAATTCAAATTGTCTCATACTTTGAAAATATTTCAGTTGATGCAGTTTGAATGTCTACTGCAATGTTTGTCTAGAACAAAACTTCAGCATTCAAATCCTCCTGTGAAATGGAGGATTGCTTAGATGGAGTAAAATGCATGAGATGAGGCTTCCAGCCTCCTGTAGTGTGGCACCTTCTTATCAGCTTGAACTGGTCTTTTACAGAAACTAGAGAGGTGTGGAGGAACTGGAACTGCAAGTGCTTAAACATATTTGTGTGGTTCATCTGGTTCGTGGTGGTTCGCTTGGCCCTCTACTGACAACCTGTGTTTCTGTTGAAAGGGTAATCCCAGCACCTGCCCATCTTCTGTAAAGCATGTTGAAATCCTGTTTTATGCTTCGGACAGATGCTGTTATTGACTCAAAGGGATGGTTCCACCTGAGTGATGGGTGGCAGTGGGGGCCCTGCGCTGGGTCCCCAAGGCTTGGGCTACCCGTCACTCTGCTGTGCACAATGAGCAGAGTTGACAGGCCCTTAACGAGAATGGCTTTAGCAGGGAGCAGTCTAATAAAAGCAATCCTATTTACAGCCTGACTTGAGATGTTGCTGTGAGTTGAAAAGTTCACGTCTGGTGGTTTCCTGGGATTGTCACCTTTTCTGCCTTTTCCCTTGCATATAGCTCAAAGATGCGGGTTTTTATTAAATGTGAAATAGAAATAATAAAGGGAAAAAAATACAAACTAAAGCATGTTTTCGAATATGGCAGGAGTCCCATCTCTTGGAGTTTAATGGCAGCACATTTTTGTCTCTCTGTCAGAGAGACAAAGCAGTTCTTATAAACCTGATCTACAATTTCACATATCCTTTATATGTGGCTGATATTATTATCTCCTATTGATGGGCACTCAATCCTAACTTAATTAACTTGGCAAGCAGAAGTATTGTGCTGTGGCACAGTTGGTGTCTGTTATGCTCACAAACCATCCTACCCAGCTGGGTATCAAGACTCTTTAGCTGCCTACACTTGCTTTTGATCTGTGTGACATACAATAAATACAGTCAGAAACCTCATAGAGCTTGGTTCTATATCACCACTTTGATGAATGGACAGACTGCTTTTTTTTTTTTGCCTTTTCTCTAAAATTAAAAGCCTTCTCCGCTCACCAGATTAACCCAAATAAAGCCTTATTTTTCACTATTTGATTGTATTTCTTAAACCATTGTGTAGAAGATGAGAAAACAGGGACTAAGAATAGCCACTGGGATGACACATTAACATTCATACAGTAGTGGATTCAGATTTCAATTATGTAGCTGTAAAAACAGAGAAGAAGAATGGTCTGACATGCTTTGGCGCTCCAATGTGAATGAGAGAGACACTGGGATTGATTTAGATTTTAATTAAGGAAATGGGCACCCCGAACCTGACCCTTTTTTGAGGTTTGAATGATTTCCAGGAATCAGCATCTCCTCCATTCCCTCTCCATTGATGTTTGTTCATCCTTGTCATATTCTGATCTGCCAAATTTTAAATGGAGAGAGACAAGTGCTAAAATATGATGAAGATCTTTCAGCATGTCTGGAAGAAAATATCATCTTACTGTAGCCTTCCAGGCTATAGCAAATGAAGAAAGGGATCTTGTTAGATTATCAAAACTTTTTACTAAATTACCTTATTTTTGATAAATTTAAATTCATTTGATATTTTGGAAAAACTTTAATGGAAAAATCTTCCTAATTAAAAAAAAGTTCTTCACAAAAGTAACTTTTAGCAACCAAAATTTGACACTGTTCAGGTAATAAAGTAAACATTTTCAATTACAATCTCTGCCACCACATATACATACAAATTATGGGCGAGATCAACAGTATGTAAAATTTAGATATCATTTATTTAGAGGAGTGAAGCATTTTTGCTACAAAATCAAAAATAAAAAATTGTTAACATTTTTCATTAAAAATGTATTTGTAGATTTTTATATATAAAAATCGAATTAATTGTCAACAGATGCATTTAAATAGCAACACTGAGAATCAACAACATTAGGCTCTTTGTGGCATATATGTGTTGAACAGTAACTACTTAAATCTGAAAGTCCTATTACAGGAGAGAGAGGAAATTTGAACAGCTACCATGTGGGGGAAGGGAGGAATTTATTTCAAAATTTTCCGAAGGACTTTGTTATGGGACAAATTAAGATCAATACTTCTCATTCTCTGTGGGTGATGATAACTGTGTATCATAGGTTAACTAAAGTTAAAACAAAGAGCCATTTTTCTGTTTAGTCATTTCTGCAGGAAAAATTTGTTGCACTTTATGTGAAAGCAAATGGATATGTTTAGATAAAGAGTTACTTTGAGATGTTAAGCTCTGCTTGGTAAATCTACATTTAAATGTTAGAAGCAGAAGAGAAAAGCCAGTCTGCCTTACAGAGAGAACTCATAAAAATTGCTCTTTAAACTTTTGACACCACGACAGTTTTACAAGCTAATATTTTTAACTGAACTTAACTTTTATGGGTTCAAATTTGACTAGTGGATGTACATGTAACCTTATATCAAACTAAGATCACTAATTCCAGCAACAAAATAATTTGATTGTAAAACCTGAATATCATTTCAAACATTGTAACACCTATCTGATGTAAGCCAGGTATTTCTTAAAGCTGCTTCTGGTGTCACTTTGAGCTATAAGGGCTTCTAAATATTAAAAACGAGGATGGCCTGGGGAAAGGAGCAATCTCTCATTGTTGAATGACCAAAATAGGGAATATATGTGCTAAAAGCAGAAAAAAAAAGGTGGTTAAAATAGTAGATTCAAAATTGGGCTTTTCTAATTAGAAATGGATTTGAACAAAACTCCAGACAAAAAACCATTTGCACACCAGTCACTTTGGAATTTATGCCTTAAGAATGTAGTGGACCAAACTTTCCTAATAGCGACAAATTTATGTAAATACATACTTAGCAACTTCTCAGACACGATTATCTTTACTTTGTTACAACATCTGGCAGCTGAAAGCTAAAGATTAAGATGCATGTTGGGAGTTCACTGGGGACTTTGCCACTCATGCATTCCACCAAAATTGGGGTGAATTTGTAATAACTGTGATTACCCAGGGGTAATAATGATGCTAAAAAAGAAAGAGATTAAGCTGGCCCTTTTTTATTTTACTTTTTTTCTTACAGAAATATATTAACTAAAAAAAATAGTTTTTAAAAAATTGTATGAAACCAAAACACTGAAGACAGGATCATCTTGGTTGTATTTACCTGAAGGTATCCAGTCTAAGTAGTTGTTTAAGCTCCTTTCAATAGTCAATACTGAAAAATAAATGTTCCCAAACACGCTTCATCCTATCCTAATACAGATGTCTGAGGCCACTAATAACACCCTGAAGGTGTTGATAGCGCTCTTTTGAGGACATGTTGAACCTAGATGATGACCTTAGGTCAAATTTAAGGAGTGATTCATTGCATATCTATTAATTGTGCATTCTGCTGAGTGTCCAGCTCCCTCTTCGAGTGTTTTTTCCATAAGACCTGTGTTGTATCTGCCAGCTATGTCTCAATCGGAAGATATTTCTAATGGTACTAGATTTCTATCCCTGAGAAGAGAAAGTGAATCCTGTTCTTAGAGTGGGACTCAGATACAGGTATCTCCATTGTAAACTTCTGAAAGTAGATGCTTGAACCTACACTTGAAGTCTCCTTCTTCCTTGTCTATACTTCAGGTGAGATGACTCTTACTTAGATGTTCAAGTAAGGAGGGCAATAAGATGTAAGAGATTTCAGTTGGGATCCTTTATGTATGCTGAATGTTTGAGGATGAGAGTATGACTGAGAGGCTCCCCTAATCAGATGAATGAAGGATTTAGGGGTTTTGTTGTGTTTTTTTCCCCTTTAAATCCCTCAACTAGAAGGCTGCAGAAAGTTTCCTTTTCAGTTAACTTCTAAAGGTTTAGCTTGTAGCCTGAAGAGGTATGAAGACAGGTACTGGTATAAAACTGTTCCTTTCTATTCAGTCCAGCTGAAAACCAATCTTACACTCATTTGCTGTACATTTGTCCATAGATCTGTCTTATATCCGGGACATTATAGCTGTGCAGCAGGTATAGGGATAACTGAGCTGGATTGGGTCATGATGAAGTTGGAACTAGAGGTTATTTCCAAACGCAATGGCAACTTCATCACACTTTCTGCTCTAAGTTGGCTGTATGTGAATTGCTGGGGATACAAAAGTTATACAGATGCTTTGGTGCAGGTCCTCTTTTCCTTGCTCTGTCTGTGATAAAGACATGACCCAAGGGTCTTAGAAATGTTCCTCACACCACAACTTGCCATACTACATTCAGCCGAGAAAGCTCAGGGTCAAGCAGTCACCAGGAAAGCACTTAATTTGGCTGTCATTATCTCATAGCAGTGGAGATATGGTAAGCCTGACAGATGATTTCCTACAGGATTCTGTATTTAATTTTTTCCTAGTAATACACAAAGCCAAAAATACTCTCAATTTCTTCCCCCACCTCCCATAAACAATAGTTGGCACGGTTTTCTTTGGCTTCAAGACTTGCCCTTACAGCCATGGATCTCACCTACACAAACTTTAAAAAGTGAAAAGAAGGAAATGCAACCCTGCAAGGGAGAAGGGGGTTTACAGAACTTAAAGGAATCAAAGGCAAGCAAAACATTGAAATAGATGGTCTAAGTGTTCTATCCTGGCTAGATATTCTATTGGTTTTATTGTGAAATTTTAACACTAAATTAAAAGGCTAGGTGGTGAAAAAGCTGTTGAAGGGCTTTAAAATAAAAGGTAAATTAAAAGATATTCATGTCTGAGGAATACTGATGTTTTGCAAAGGAATAGTAAGCTTATTGCTAATTAATTCCACAAACCCAAAAAAAGTGAGTTGAAGAAAAATTCTTTATTACAGAGGAATTTTGTAGTGAGGTCTACTACCTTTCCTGAAAACTGAAGCTCCACATTTTTCCTTTGTAAAATCATTTCTGTTAAGTATCATTGCTAGTGTGGTATATGAAGGCACGGACTCCGGCTGTGATGAGCACAAAATCGTTTATTGCTTCTCAAGCTTCAGCTTTTATACCCGAGCTCTAAAACTTTCCATGCACCTGCTAGGCAAGTAAACACATATTTCAGATCACTAACCCAGTTGCCTTATTCAGTTCCCACCAAGATAAGCACGCAAAGCTGTTTTCTTGTTCCATGTTTATATTGAACCATAGAGAAACTAGAGTTTCTCTATTTTCTCTGAAATATCTTATTTTCACTCCCATACATTTACAATGTAGTATCCTTTATTGTGTAGTGAGTGTAATGACCAGGTCAGGACACTGATGCTTCAGAGGACTTTTAATTAACAGTAACTATGGAGAACATAATGAACTCACAACAGGTAATATTTGGCTGAATATCTGAAATGGCTTACTAAAAGGTCAAAGTCTTTTTGTGATTGAATTCCTTATGTGGCAGATACTGCAAATACAGAAATTGTCCTTTAGCTCTGTGTGCCTATTTCTGTGTGTGTCTGTATGTGTGTGAGCGAAAACCTGCATATGGGCATATGAGTAATTGGAGGATTTAATTATTGTTTTAATTCCCGGAGCATGAATTTTAAGATCTCTTCCAACATTTGGAAACATCATGTCAACTCTTTAGAAAATAAATAAACTTGGAAAACCCATAAATGTTTAGTAATAGAGACTACTAGACTATTGGGTTATTTATGTTTCTTGTCAATTTGCTGTAGGAAGCAATTTTCAACTAGCCATGTCTTAGTAAAGACTATTTTCTTTCTTTGTCTGGATCATATCACTATCAAGACCAATGAAGGAATGATGGCAGTTTTGGTGCATGAGGGGAAGTAGATAGAAGTCACACACAAAAAAAGAAAGCCAGTAGCAACTATAAACCCAAACAAAAATCTGAAGCTTATGTCTTTAGATGATGAAAGAATTGAAAATTAAGTTAGTATAGTGTATATCTTATCGATAAATGTGAAATGGAACATTCTAACGGGTATATCTCATACAATCTCAGAAGATCTCCAAAGCCAATGTATTCAAAAGAAGTGATACAAGAAGCCTGTAGCTCAAAATACAATGAAGAATAAGTGCTGAGTACCAGCTACTCACTGATCATGGCAAACAGCTGAGGTTTTTTCCTTCAGCTTTTCAGCAACATTCTTTTCCTATTCAGCTCTACTCTCTAAACCCTCCTTGCCATAGCCCATCTTCTGCAAAGATTTCACACGGATGCTGAAAGCTTATTTTAGAGTGAGTGTTGCATTCACAGCTGACTAATTCTATCAGGTTTCTGTGGATTTTTTCTTGTATGTGTGTGTTTTTCTTAACTAGATGAGATGAGAAGGCAATTGATTTTTCCAAAGGTTAATATATCTCACTGCTAAGTCACCAAATCTATTTAAACAAAAATAAAAATAATGTACCATTTGAACTATATAACCAATATATTTCAATATGGCAAATTATATATTGAGAATACAGACATTCATCTTTGTAAAAGCTTTAATTCAAAGCAAATCATGTGCTATTCAGTACTACTCAAAATTGTGGATGTTTTGCCCATATGAAGGTTGATAACTGTAGTCCAATAATTGTATATTTATACTGCTGTTTGTCTGCTTCTCGTTTGAGAAACACAGCTTAATTAGAATTCCAAGTGTAATCCATTTGTTTCACAGAAAAAGCTGCCAAGCACAAGATCTGATATTCCAAACAAAATCAATACTTTTGTAGAACATTTAAACATCTTGGGTAATATCACAGGAGCGAAGTAATTTGCATCATGTAGTAACACTCTAATTAAAGATGCAACAAGAGCAAGAATTGTATTTCTCCATTTTTCAGTCTGTGCTTTACTATTCAGTTCATACAAGGCTATTGATTAAATGTTCATATTTATTATAGCTCCCCCTCTCCAATCATAAGTGTGAGAAATGAGAGTTAGGGTAGATGAAAAAATATTAATTCCTTGTCGGGTATAAGAGACACTCAAGGTCAGGTCCAGAGAAGGAGAAGCAAGGAAATGGAAAGGTTTTGTTTAGTTAGTGGTAAACTATAGGTTAATCTCCCCCCCCCCACCCCCCCCGCAAGAAATATTCCTGAATTTCTGTCAAGGAAGTCAAGTATCAGTACAGTTCTGTTATAGTTTGAGAAACCCATAACAATTTTATTGTCATTTAGGCAATTATTCTATCACCCAATGACCCCTCCCCACCCAGAAAGGGGAATCAGGGAAAAACAAACACGAGAGTTGAAATATAAATAGATTTAATAGGATAAGACTAAATAATTAACATTAATAATACTAAAGAACCAACATTGATACTGATACCAATGTAAAATATACAAGGATTATACTCAGACAATTCTGTCAGTAGGAAGCTGTGCACTCCCAGCAGTGGACAGCAAATGTCAGACACTGAATGCTACGGCTTTGGGAGGAAGGGAAGGCCTCAGGGGTCCGGCACCGGGGCAAGGCGTTCTCTGGACCGCCGCCATAAAGGGAGAGAGAGCACTACACAGCAAACTTTCTAATTTATATTGAATGTGACATTCATGGTATGAAATAATCCATTTGGCCAGCCTGGGTCAAATGCCCAGCTCCTCCTCCTCCCTGCACCTGGCAAGGCTCAAAAACACTGAGACCTTGAATCCCACATAGCCTAGCTGGCTATAAAGTAAATATTTTCATGAATTCAGACACTAGAGTCTTCCAAAAGTGGAGCTTTCCCAAGCATTAGAAGAGAAATTAGTCCTGTCTCGCTCAAACCAGGACATGTTCTTATCTCTTTAAAAAGTGTTAGATTTGATGAGCTCATAATTTCCAGATCTAAAAGTTTCCCTAGCCTCTGAATTGAATCCTTAAGGCCAAACTGAGAAAGCTCATTTAGATGCCAAGATACCTCACTCTAGGTATGAACCTATTTCTCCCAGAGGAGCAATTCATGAATATAAAATATAATTTGATATTGACTTCAAAGGGTGGCAGAGACTTACAAAAAAGTCATCTTGTCCACCCTCTTGCCTTAACAAGGATGTTTGCCAAACTTCTAAAGACTTCCAGTGCAGGAATCCTATTCAGTAACCTGAATAGTATTTATTTCTTTAGAGAGGCTAATCTACAAATAAATGACCGCAAAAAATGAGAAACTGTTCAATGTGTGGTTTCTGGGGAGTTGCTGGAATATGTATGAGCTGACAGTGGAAGATCACTATGATAGGCTAATAGGGAATGAGCAAGACAATAAGACAAGAAGAAGATGGATTGCAAAATCCATTGAAGGGTAATATGTAGAGCTGTGCTGACCCTGCAGCACTGACTATCTTGCACCATTTACAGATCTGGAGATACAGAATGGGAGATACTTAGTTCCTCTAAGTCCATGAAGCAATGTGCTCTGGAAAAGGAGGAAGACCAGACTGGCAGGATGTGTAAGGACCATCTATGAATCCTAATCCCTGGCTACAAAGAATTACCATTTCTAAAAGGCAATAAGTTTTCTAAATATCAATGGGAGCAGAAGATAAGAGGCTGGATTCTGAGCAGGTGCAAATCTCTAAAACTCCTTTTGGGCGTGTTTGCTGAAAAATAAATAAATTTTAAAAAAATATCAGCAAACTGAAACAATTGCTTTTAATTCTGATCAATGATTTCTTCACTCAGAAGCCTCATTAGATGCAGGTACAAAATATCAAATTGTACTTTTTGCTGTACTTGTACAAAGGTTACTTAATGCACAGCAAGCATATTTATTCCCTGCTAAATCAGTTTAATTTACTGGCTATATTTCTGATACTGTTCGTTCTTCCTTATTTACATACTGAGTAGCCTGTAGTAATCTTTTACCCTTGATCTTGTAAACTTCTGGGCAGAGAACATCTTGGTCTTCTGAGCTGTACAGCATCTGTCACCAGAAGCCCCAGGACAACTGCTATGTTGTTTGCTTTGCATTGTAGGCAAACTTGAACCAGTTACCCTCAGTCTTGTTTAGGGAAAAGGAAAACGCCTTATGTATAAATCCAGGAATGTATTGTTGGTATAACTGAAATCTTAACAGTTTAATCCAAATTATTATTAGTCCAGATGTGATTAAAACAGAAAGGAATAATACTGATGTACTTTAAAAGGTAGAATGTATTTTAGAAGGTAGAATCTCTCACTAAGAAAGAGCAAAGAGCTATAAAAATGTTACAAGGCCTTGTGAAACAGGACACTTTGTATAAACAATACATGCCTTGCTAATAAATATACCCTTGAAGGAGAACAGAAGGCTGATAACAAGGGAACATCCCTCCACAGGAGGCACTGAAACCAGCTGAAAACTGGACAGCTGCTGGATGAAGCATAAAGTCAACAAAGATCTGCAGTAACTGGGGGAAAGTTAAAGGCAGCAGTGGGAGATCGCAACCACTGACTCAATTAGAGACTGAACAGGACAACCCCCTCACAGTACTGGAGCATGTGCACATCAATTAAAGGATCTTGTAACTTTAAATGAAAGTGAGAGACTGTACTAATCAATAGAAGTTGTTAAGATAAGGTACGAACCAATAATTATAATTAAGGGTGTGTATTTCTGTGTTTTGAACCATATAAATATTCTGAGGAGTCTGTAGGCTGGTGTGCTAGCTTTGTGGATTACCACCTAGCACCCTTCTCTGCACAAAAATGATTTAAATAAATACCTCTACTCTATGTATATAGTGGTGTACAAACGAGAAGAAGGATTTTTTTCACTTGCAGTTTGGTGGAATGATATATGTGCCTGCAGAGATGAAAAATTGCTGGCCTGATCTTAGTGGACATTAATAATGAGGAAGAATGTATCTAAAACATTAGGTGCTTATTAGTCTCAGAACTGTAAGATCCAGCTATATTAACTCTTTCTAACCAATACTAATTATGCTATTACCTAATTCAAGTAGCACCACAGTGACTGCCCCCATATGACATTTTCTGATATGCAGCTGGGTGAACTGTTTACTTAAAAGCAGTTTATTAATCATAAGCTATTCAGAGCAGTTTCAATTTTGCTTTTAGTTGATCATGTCTAATCCTTGATAAATTTAGTAAAAGATGGACTTTGTAACAGAAAAAAATCTTTTAAAAATTGCTACCTCAATAAAGAAATATCAGTACAATTAGGACAACTTCTGAATCTTCTGTGATATTTGAAGTGCTCTAAAGTTAAAAGTGTTAAAATAGTGTGAGAATAGATAGTGCAGGAAAAGGGGCTCTGAACTTTTTTAATATATTATTAGATCTTAAGTGGGGACAGAAAGCATCAATCAAAACCTTTATATTTTGAGGTTAGACAGATCAAATCAAATGAAATCCAGTGATACTTCAAATCAAGATGCTATGGGTTACAAGCTCCTGGCAAAGCATTTTTTCTTAGTAACTGACTATTTGGGAGATCCTAGAGAAGTAAAGGCCCCTCCCCCACCTTTTTTTTTTTAAGACCAGCTATTCAATCATGCAAGCTACACACACTTTAGTTTGTATGAGAAATGGTGACTTCTATGTTGCACCAACTGTGTTATTCATAATAATTTGTTCATATCTTAATATTCTGGAATGCATCTGAGATGTGCAAGATCTGAAGCAAAGATTTTTATTTTTTTTTCCCTGGGCAGTCATACAGTGAAACATGCAAGATCCTTCCTCATATTTTGTCATTTTGTTGCATACATATACAAATCTTCTCATTTCAAAGCCAGATACAAATTTAACTGAAATACTGTTTCCGTGTGGATCCAAACAAAGTATTTAGAAAGGTTTTGTATTTAGCACTCAGTAATTAAGAAATTATTTTGGTGCTGCTATTATGCTGATGTTGATTACTACACATTGTTATATAAATTCAGTCAATCTTACAAGCTGTAACTTTAAAGATCCTATTAAGTTTGAAGAAAACATCTCTATTCAGTACCTGAAGGAAAATACCTCTAAAATGTAAGGTTCTCAGCTCTCATACAGGTTCGGAGGTACGCAGAGAGGCTCGTTCTTATACTTATTGCTATAACAACCAAGGTCAGCTAATTTCATTATTTGCCCCATTGGAGGGTCAGAAACAGAAAAACGTAGAGGAGTCCCACCTGCAGGGAGGAGTGGACAGGACAGGTGACCCAAAATTGACCAACAGGGGTATTCTATCCCATCTGCCCCATGCTCAGTATAAAAGCTGAGGGATCAAAGGGTCTGGGGCATCTTTTTCAATGGTTTGCTTTCTTCTATGACTAATATATGTGGAGGACCATGTGAGCTTGTCTGCCTTTTATCTTGGTCAGCATGTTCCAGTTCCCATTTGTCCAGTCTGGAACTTCCCCAGTGCCTGCCAGTGACATCTCCCTGGGAGCCTGGTATGGTTTTGTGTATGTTTGTGTATATTGTATCTATTTTATTATTTCTTTTTTAATTTTATTGTTAATGTTTCATGGAAATAGTTTAGGTTTTTTCTAAACTCATAACTTTCTTTATCTCTCTTCTTCCCTCTTCTTGGAGTGAGAGGTGGGGGAGAGCATCTGTTGTCTTGTCATTGGCCAACCTGGCCCGAACCATGGCACTGACCCAGGCACGTGAGCCTGCTCATGTGTACTGTCTGTTTAGGTCTTCAGTTAAATGTAAAACCTGTTGGCAAACAGCTCTGTATGTCTGGATTTTACCTCTCCCCACAGTTTTGCTCAAAGCAGAGGAAATGAGCTGACTTAGGGGTTGTTTCCATGAAACACTTCAAAGATTTGGAGCAAAAATGCGCATGTAGACATATGTTTTAACTATGGATAGCACCCAGTGACATGAACCCTGCTTCTAATTTGTTACCACCACATGAGTAAGTAATTCAATAATGATGCTGTCAGGAGCAGTTTGAGCTTAAATAGATCCTGGGTTGTAAATTTGGTTCATCTCCTTTATGGGGACACTAGCTCAATACTCTAATCTTTCTCAACTTTCTGAGAACTCAGCTTTCTTCCCTAAAGATCAGTCTTTCCTGAGACTAGTCTGCCTGTTATTTTGGAAGGATAAGAAATCAGTGCCACAGCTTCCATGATAATTTAATTCTTTGCTTATATATCAACATAATGTTCTTTTTTTCTAAACAAAACATTACAAATACCATAAATGTCACTATAGCTCTGCACACTTATTTGGTAACCCTGGGCAATAGTCATTTAACTTGTTTACCACATGAAATTGCTTTGCTTTCTCTATTTTTTCCCGATTTAAGGCAGTAAACATCAAAAAATTTAATATTGGAGCAAGCTTATTTTAATTTGTAAAGACAGACACTGGAATAAGGGGCTTAAAAAAAAATTAAAAGCCAGTTAATTGCACTGCTGACTTTCTTGCTGTAGCATTAAACTGTAAACCTTTATGAAAGTTACATTTACTCTAGCTATGTAGTAAAACAGCAATAGCATATTTGCTGAATGTCATTTATTTTCTTCTTTAGAAATACGTAAATAACAATTATTGTTAATAATTATTAATAATGTAACACAGTATTAATGTCTGCTAGTTGAGGGGGGAAAAAAACAACTGACAGCTATTCATCTGCAAGTGGTGACTTTATTTCTATATGTGCTTGCCACTCCAGAGTCAATGAAGGAGCCAAGTGCCTAACTTTGGTTCCTATAACAATGGAGTTAAGACAAGGAGATAGATGTCATGGTATCATCCATCTCAAGAAAATACCAAAGGAAAAATAATACATGTCTCTATAATTATTTTTTAATTTTTTTTTACTTTAGGATCAGGAAATCACCGTGGTTATTGAAGAAACAGATTGTCTAGAATTCAAAAAAATGGTCAAGTGGTTGGTGAAAAAAATTGTAGTAACAAAAGCATACATTTCTTGGAAGGGCTTGAACATCTCTTTCTTTTTGTGCTGTACAGGCTAGAGATTCAAAACACTGATAAATCTTTTTTCTTTACTGTTGTTGCTTCAAGTGTAAATTGATGATTTGCATTGAGTTATTTCTGGCTTATTACAAGTATAAGAAAAAAATTAATAACACAAATAACAGCAACAGTAGCAGTTTGAATTTAGTTTGACAGATTTTCTGTCCAAGCCCGCTAGCATGTGAATACTCTGACCATACAGCATTACACTTCATCAGGGTTGTTCTGCTGTTCAGAGGGACCTCAACAGGCTGGAGAACTGGACCAATGGGAACCTCATGAAGTTCAGCAAAAGGAAGTACCAAGTCCTGCATTTAGGGAGAAATCACTCAAAGCACAAGCTAGGGGTCAACCAGCTGGAAAATAGCTTGGGAGAGAAGGCCCTGGTGTCCTTGTAGAAAACAAGGTTACCATGAGAGAGCAACATGCCCTTGTGGCAAAAGAAAGCAAACAGCCTCATTGGGCTACATTAGGCCCAGCATTGACACCAGGTGGAGACAGGTCATCCTTCCTCTCTGCTCAGCACTGGGGAGGCACACATGGGGTGATGTGTTGAGTGCTGGGTTCCCCAGTACTGGAGAAATGGATGCATTGGACCAAGTCCCAGTGAAAGGCCACAAAGATGATGGACTGGAGCATCTGGTGTATGAGGAGAGGCTGTGAGAGCTGAGACTGTTCAGCCTGGAGAAGAGAAAGCTCTGAGGGATCTTATCCATGTGCATAAATATCTAACGGGACGTGTGGGAGGACTAAAGGTGGAGGCAGGCTCTTCTCAGTGGTGCCCAGTGACAGGACAAGAGGTAAAGGGGACAAACTGAAACACAGGAAACTGTATTTAAATGTAAGAATTATTTTTTTTTTTATTGTGAGGGTAGTCAAACACTGACGCAGGTTGCCCCAGGAGGCTGTGATCTCCATCCTTGGAGCTGTTCAAAACCTGATTGGACATGGCCCTGAGCAACCTGCTTTGGGTGACCCTGCTTGAGCAGAGGTTTGGACTAGACTGTCTTCAGAAATCTTTCTAGCCTCAGCCATTGTGGGAATTCAGACTTACATTTCCACATGCTCTGTCCTGTTGTTTTTGCTAAAGGAAAATTGTAGGTGAAGACATATGAATGTGAAAAGGATATGATTAAGTAATATTTGTCCTCATTTCTAGTTACAGCATGGATTTTGAGGGAATTTGAGGGACAGCAGGTAGTCAGCCAAGAAGTTCTAGAGTCTTCACAATGATGTCCCTTTTTGAGGAAAAGGAAAGGAGAAAAAAAATCCATGAAAACACAGCTCAACATTAGGAAAGTCCTGTGGGTGGGTGGGTTTTTGTAGGTTTTGGGGTTTTTTTAAGTATTTTATATTTAAGTTTTTAAGACAAAAGAATGCAGAAAGGCATGGAAAAGTACATCTAGGCCATAAAGGGAAGGATTCAATTGCCTAAATATAGATGTATGCTGCCATTTTAAGTAGGTGAAATATTTCACTCATCTCCTGCAGCCACTCAAGAGGAGCCTGGGTCTCCTGCGATTCTGTGCTAAACCTGTCATACACATGCGAAATTCCTGAATGTTATTGGGCATCTCAAGGCACACATCTAGGATACCTGATTGGGATTCAGTTGTCTAGCACCTGCAGCCATTCTGACTTTTGTGTAGCTGTATCAGCAGTGGACAGATTTATCATTCTTTAACATTGCTACAAAAAGACATATTTTTTTACCAAACTGTAGATAACTTTACCATGTCACAGAAATCTGCTAACAGCTTGCTTTTTGTATGTGCACTTGTACACTACTTTGTCTCTGTAATGAAGCATTATGCCTTAAAAATCCTCAGATCTCTTCTACTGTTAACAGTGCTGATTGCCTATATTCTTGATAGGTGAAATATCAAATAGACAATCTGTGTAACAGGAAATGACAGCATCCTCAAAAAAGCAGAAAGAAAAGCAAATAAAGACCAAGCGCCTTCCCACTTTTCAGACCCAATTTCCGATCCTGAGTTTTAGCTTTATTTCTTTTAATCTGTTTGGAGAAACCACTCCTGGACAGGGCACCCTTATTGCAGGGATCATTAATTTGAAGAGAGGCAAACAAAAAATAGGAGATTTGTATTTCAGTCACAAAATGAGTCAAAGAAAATTTTCCTAGGGCAAGGCACTGTTGTCAAGATTGTCCTCAAGAAAGGAAGATCATTACAGAGGATTATCTATAACAGTGTTTCTCAACCTTTCTTTCAGCTTGTGTACCCCCAAGGCAGAAATACAGTGTGACTGATTATGATTAACACACACACAAAGACCCACTCTTCTACAGATATATTTTTGCATGTCTTCTATAATGTCTTGTGATGTTATTCCTAAAAACAGGCCCAGCTTAAAAATAATAATAATAATGAAAATTTATGTTCTCTTCAATCTCCCAGGCAGTGTGACTCAAGAAATATTGAAAAATGCATCCTCCTCTTGGAGAATGATGTGACAGGAGATTCATTTTGTAGCTCTTCTCCCTTACTGCTCACTGGAGCTTCTCAAAGGTCACCATTTTAAGGAGACTTTTCTGGGGAAACATTGATCCTTTCACTACCAATTATCCCTAGATGTGATGTGACTGATGAAAAGGTATCCTTTAATTTTATTAACTTGGAGCACCCTTGGAGCTTGCTTGGGTGGTGGGACACTCCATCCATCTGTACTACCCAATAATGGATCCCATTCTCAAGGCTCCCCAACCTTGCAGCAGCTTGCACCTTTGTGGCTATATCTGCTTTTCCCCTAGATCCATGTGGCCTGATTCTTGCTGCCTACTGGGACCATTGTTTTGTCATGCTACACCTATTTCTGAGTATCTAGGAGACCAGGATAAGCTGTCATGGGCTAAAAACATGCAGGAAGCATGATAGGAATTAACTACTGTAACTTAAACATAGTTGAATACAACACAGTATTCAGGTTGTGTTTAGATTTCTAGTGTAGATGTAGCTCCTGGGACACAGTAGCATGTTCAGCTCATTTCTAGGGTCTTGCTCCTGATGGCAGGGATATTAGAGTTCTTACAGCTGTTATTTAATCCTCAGAGCAACGAAACCCTTGCCCAGAGTGGGGCTCATAGCTTCTTCCACAACACAAATTTTAGAAAGAAGCATATTTCATAGCAGAGGACTCGGCACTTGATTTCATAACATTTCAGTGCACCAGCCTCAACTCAATAGCTAAAAGATTTTGAAAGTCATGTTATGATCTTCCTTAAAATAAACACTAATATCTGTCCCAATGGTAAGCATGAAAGATGAAATTGCATGCAGGACAGGAAAAAAGAAGGATTGTTTCTTCTCCTCCATCCTTTTCACCAGGTTTGGTGCATTTCTCCCTTGCTATTTTTCCATTATCAGAATGGAGATGACATAATATAGTAATAATACAAAGATATTACCTTCTTAGCTAGCTAAAGTCGTGAGGTGGTAGTGAAGACACTTTTTTATGATGTTATTATGAAATTTAAGTGGGTTCTAATTCACACTCCAGAAAAAAATGTCTTCCTAAAATGATCATGAAGAAGAAATGCAAAGAAAATGAAGGACATCAACTTCCAGGCGTACCAAGACAAAGAAAAAAGGTTCTTCTGCAAAAAAATACAAACACCTTTAAAATGAAAAATCATATTATGATCAGAGGGCTGGAACATGCCTCCCATGAAGAAAGGCTGATATAGCTGGGGTTGTTCAGCCTGGAGAAGAGAAGGCTCTGGGGAGACCTTATTGCTGCCTTTCAGTACTTAAAGGGGGCTTATAAGAAGGATGGAGAGAGACTTTTATCAGTCTCTGTGGTGACAGGACAAGGAGCAATGATTTAAAACTAAAAGAGGGAAGATTTAGATTGGATATAAGGAAGAAGTTCTTTACTGTGAGGGTGGTGAGACACTGGAACAGGTTGCCCAGGGAAGTTGTGGAGGCCCCATCCCTGGAAACATTAAAGGTCAGGTTAGACAGGGCTCTGAGCAACCTGATGTGGTTGAAGATGTTCCTGCTCATGGCAGGGGATTGGACTAGATGACCTTTAAAGGTCCCTTCCAACACAAACCATTCTATGAAACCCTAGCACAATATACCATAACAAAAATGGTATATTAAGTATGTTTCCAGACAAATAGGGTTTTTGTGATGAAATCTTGCAACTATTACTAGATCACAAAAACATCGATAACTGGTTATATTATGATGTGGATTAGGGAGGCCATTATTTAGGACAGTGCTTAAAATACCTTTCTAGTCTTTCTGTTGTATGAATCCCCCTTGGAGCAGTGCTATCTTGGAGATGAAAAAAGCAGAATGAAATGAAGTTGCCATCACAGCATGCTTCAGAAAGAACTCAGTTCATTGGGATTCCAGATACTAAACAGTTCTGCATTTCCCTTGAAAGGAAGACAGCTGTGCCTAGCCATAGAGATACAGCAGATGCTGAATGCCAATTGTTAAACTCTAGTGGTTACTTTAATTGCCCCTTTTCACCAATTTGAGATGTTGCAGTGGTAGGGAAGCAGCAAAGTTTACTGTCACTCAAGTTCTCTGAACCTACAGTTCTGCCTGAAAAAAAAAATTAATAAAAATGGACGTAGTAAAAAGTAAAAGAAACTTCCACAGGCTCATGACAAGCTTGTAAGCAAAAATATAAAGGGAAGCGAGAAGAGGAAGGGGAAGTTTTGACTCGGTTGTAGATTCGAGGTTTTACCTGAAAGTTTCATAATGCACCTGTGAGTGTTTTACAAGCGACAGGATCCTTAGCAGCAAAGTTACAGCATGATGGACTCTGACATTTTGTAAAACCGTAAAATGTGTCAGTAGCTTTAACAAGCAGGAATGCTTTGACCTCCGGAGGTTCCTGTCCAATTTAGCCATAGCAACTGTTTGATTCACACAATTAATGGTTACGTTCAGTCAAGGGAGGGAGGGAAAAGGGTGACAGGAAACATCACCTTAAAACCAAGACAGAATTTCTTTTTTTCTGCTCTAGATCCCCACCTCTGTTCTTTACTGAGTTGCATATTTTCATAGGTCTAGTTTTCCCTTGGCATCTATATTTGCAGGCCTCTTGCCCTGTGAATGTGCATTAATGGGATAATTCCAGGTGAGTCTGATCCTTTGACTAAAAAATCATAAGATTATTTTGCAGACATTTTATTTTACATTTCCTAGCTCTTACATAGTCTCTATGTTAGCCTGGTTGGTTTGTTATTTCTTCTATTTTGAAGATAATCCCGCTGATGTCTGTAATTTAGGGATCATGGCTTTTCTCCAGAGCAAAAACGTCACTTTGAGACCTTGCACAAACAAAAAGCAAGAGCAGACGCATGGGGGGCTTAATCTATGCTTGGAGGATGAGTCTTACCCACTGTTAGTAGAAAGGTGTGACTTTGAGACTTTGGACTCATTTCCTCACTTTGCTACAAAACAGGTGAGACATCATAAAATGAAAGCATACTCATTTCTTGCCTTCTTTTATATGTACATTTCCACAAGAGGAGAGGAAAGCACTCTCCAACAAACTTGAAGAATAGAGGTTTTGAGAAAGAGCCTGTTGGTCAGATAGCAATGTGTGTTGCCAAGGCAGGTCCAACCTGTGAGGCAGCATGGAGCTTCACACAAGTTCAGCTACATGCCAAGAAAATTCAGATCTCACTCAGGGATCAAACACAGATTTACCAGCAAGGTCTTCTCTGCTGCCACTACATGATACCATGCATTTGTTCCTGATTTGTCCCACTTACAAGAATGATTATTGGTCATCTATTGCAACTCCAGTGTACTCCTAGTACATATTTCTTCCTGGGATTTTCTAGATATAAGCAGAGGAATTCAGCTGTGGAACTCTTTTCCCTGGGATGTTGCAGATACTAAAAGCTGACAAGGGATCGAGAGGAGACCAGACAAGTTTGCAAGAAGGAAATCCATCAATTCGATGCAGGAAATGCATGGAAAACACTTCTGTCTCAAAAAGGTTTTTTTATCCTCATTTATTAAGTGGCTAGGAGAGAGATTACAGATGGAATCATACATGCTTACTCTGACATTGTACTTTTTCATGGGGAGGGACTCTTTATGAGGGAATGTAGTAATAGGATGAGGGGTAATGGTTTTAAGCTTAAAGAGGGTAGATTTAGATATTAGGAAGAAATTCTTTACTGTGAGGGTGGTGAGGCACTGGAGCAGGTTGCCCGGGGAGGTTGTGGATGCCCCATCTCTGGAGGTGTTCAAGGCCAGGCTGGATGGGGCTTTGAGTAGCCTGGTCTAGTGGGAGGTGTCCCTGCCCAGGGCAGGGGGGTTGGAACTAGATGATCTTTAAGGTCCCTTTCAACTCAAACCATTTATGATTCATTGTCATCCAGTTTTGACTGCTGTTGGAGACATTAGAAAGACCTTTTTGAGTCATTACTGCTGATCTTACATTTTTATGGTCTTAGAGATCCTTAAATATGCCTTCAAAATGTCTCTTTCCTTCCCCTAAATATGGAATGGTGGCACGTAGAGAGAGTGGGGATGCCCCAGAGATTGCTTCAGGTATCATGACAGGGAAGAAGACTTGCATGGGGAAAATTAACAATAGGAATAAGTAAGATTAAAGGTATGTGACAAGCCTGGGGAAGATGTGTAAGACTTGAGAAGAGAGATGTATATGTGGGCACATTAGACCCTGTAGCTGAGCACAAAGTCTAGCAAGAAACAAAAATCAGTCAAATGTCAGATTTGTGCTTCCAGACTTGCTTAAATTATTGTTTTCCAAAACATTCACAGATATATAGCTTTTCTCTTGAAGGGTCCTCATAACTCAGTGAGATAGATTGGAAGGCCATAAATGCTTGGAGGATGGGACTGTATCTCCCCATTTGTTCATACAGAAGTTAGCAATAGGGATCTATTACTTGATGTGAACAGTTCCTAGTATACACATTAATTATGTCTTTTTGACATGTTCTCCTGTCATCCTTGTGGATATTTTTCTCTCAAAAAATCTGCACATTAACACTTTGCATATCCCATACTTTAAGACAAAACAGAAACAAAACCATCTTTTAACAAATACCACTTTTTCTTTTACCTGAATATGAATGCTAAAACTCAGTTCTTTCTTCATCTATGAGTCTCCATCTATACACAGAAGAATGTGACTCTTGGGGCCAAATTTCATTTCTTCAAACATACATAGGTGGTAACTAGAGGTGAGGTTGACTTCAGCATTCACTCAGTCACTGCAAGAAAACAAATTTTCTGTGTCTTAGAATAAAATGCCTTACCTGTCAGCGTTCATACCAATCCTATTTTCTCAGAATAATTATTTCCTTTTTCCTTCTAGCTCTTCACTAATCATGAAATCTTTCTATTGCCATGAAGTAATGTTTGTTAATTTCCTGTACTCTTGTATAAATATTATATGAACAAACCTGCAGGATGGATAAATGCTGACAACTGAAATCCTTATATTTTGTCAATTTGTGTCCAATTACAAAGAAATTTCTGTCATTCTTCTCAGCTGGTGAATTATTTTGAAAGATAATATATAGATAATTATGATACCTGAAAATTATGATTTTTTAAAATATACTGTACTTTTTCAATATATGAATTGATATTTATTCTTTACTAGTTCATGTTGTTCCATAAAAGCAAGCTCCGGAAATATGATTGCATTAATAATTTATAATATATTTTATATTTGTAGCAGTTCCTGTACAAGGTATATAAAAAGCAAATACTGGGAGTTAGGATATAAGGTTTTTAACACCCTTGCAAGGGAAATAAGTATCACAGCACTTATCTTACAGATGGGGAAATTAGGTCATGAAGGATGCAAGGGCTGTATTCTGGTGACATAAATTGCTCTGTATGACACATTTTCCACAAGCTCTCTGAATGAGATATTTGAAGCTCTAAGATTTCTGTATTGACTAGCACAGGGACTTGACTGGAATTTAGATGGTCTGTGTGTATCCCAGACTACTTCCTCAAAGTCATGAGAGGAATCTGAGATACAGTTCGACAAGATTTATGCTTTTTACCAATAGGAATACCACCAGAATATTTTCCATTTAGAATCCTAAAACAATTTCTGAATAATACAGGTATGGCATGGATTTTGTAGTGTAAGCCTACTTTCATACTTGCCCCGGGTTATTATTAGGTCCATAGAAATAACTTTTTTGACACTTCTCCCTTTCTTTTTCTTGATACTTCTTTTCCAACAGCACTCATGGTATTGTGTCTATCTTGTGTCCCTTTTCACAGACAGCAGAAGTACATGCAGATTCTAGGCAAGGAATAGATGCAATCACCTTTGTAATGTTCTTCCTTTCATCTGGGATTCACCTCACCTAACTTTTGCCATATAAAAATTAGTCATTTAATTAAGGTAGTCACCTAAATTTCCTCTCTAATGAAAGGCAAGAACAAAGTCTCTTCAGAGAATGATTCATTGTACACATCTTAAATATTATTAGGGCAGGAAGCAGTGGCAATGCTGTGTACTTGTGTGTCATTCAAGAGTAGACCAATTTTGTATTTTGAATTTCAAAGACCCAGGCAAAATGTCATAATATTGTCAACTGATGTTTAAAAGGAAGAGACTTCTTTCTTTTCTGCCTCTTCATAGACAGGAAAAGAAGTAATTCTCAGAGGGAAAAAAATGAATTTTTTCTTATCTGTACTTACTTTGTTCTTTTAAATCCACCTTTCTCTCAAACTCTTAGAGATGTTCTGAAGTTTAACATGCACTTCCATGAAACTGTAACATTTTTAATAAAGGAGAAGTCTCTGTTTTTATTACCAGGAACACAGTGACATTTGGAGTCAGCTATTTGGTCTGTCATTCAGTTTTATACATATCCACAAACTGCAGCATTTCAGAAAAATAGGTTACAGACTGTGAGAACAATAGGGGGGAAAAAGATAACACTTTCATGCGAAGCTTTAATCGATGTTAAGCCGATGCTGGCTTGTAGGAAATGTCAAGTTCCACTGGATAAATCAGGACTGCTTCTTGGTTTTGCAACGCATCATGTTCGGTGTTCAATAAGATGCCAGTTTGCTTATTTTGCCTGTCATTTATGTGCAGCGTTTTTCATGTGCTCTTAGAATAAGGTGCCAAAGTTGTCTGGTTCCCTAACTTTATTCTATGATTAATAATGCATTAGCCTAGCAAAATATTTGCTTCTGCTATTACTGTTGAGGTTATGAAATTAAATATATATAATGGAAAAATACAGTAAGTATATAGGAGATAAATCTTTCTCTGATCTTCCCTTCTCCGTTTTCATTAAGGCAGCTCTTTTAATTATAAGACCAGCTCTTGAATTTCAAAACACATATACAAAAAGACTTCATTAAACTTTCTCAGCTCTGATTTGCCTGCCTCTATGAGCTTAAAAGCCCATCACTGCATAAACCTAAGCCCTATTCACTACTGTGATAATGAAGCTTTATACCAGAACAGCTCTACTGATTTCAACAGTTACTTTGTTGCATGCATCAGAAGCTTCATATTATTAATAATATTTTTATTGTATCTTAAATATTTTAAGTTATAACCTGCACATAAAAGTATATAGAGGTCCTGATTTTTTTTCAGGAGCAGAGAGAGACTCATGGGAAAGTCACCTTGACCCTGGTTTCAGACCCAATGCCTGTCCATGCCAAACATTGCATTGCTGGGTTTGCTCACATATTCTCCTCCCTAGTGGATCTCCAGAGGCACAGAGTAACACTTACCATTTCTGCTCTTTGCATTCTTGTAACCCCTTACAAGCCTTTTTTTATTTTGTCCTTCTCATTTCTTAGTTCTGTTTTCCCAAAAATATTTTCTTCCTGTATCCTTTGAAAGTTCATCCTCCAGTGATGGAGCAGCTGCCAAGGAGACAGGCAGCATCGGCTGTAGGTGCTGAGAGAAGTGCTCATGCAACACTGAAACAGGGGTTTCTATCTGACTTTTTCACCTTCATACACATCCTTATGGTGTGTTACAAGATGGCATTATTTGTCCAGTCCCCTCAAGCACTCCCTCACCTGTTGTCTACCAGAAGCAAATACCTATTAGTTTGGGACACTAAGCCTTTGCATGTTTGTGCTGTTTGGAAAGTTGTGGGAGTAACGGAGACTTCAGTTCATCATCTAGTCACAAAATGTGAGGCTTAATAATAACAAAGAATGGTTTGCAATAGATGCCAAATGATTATTCTTTTTTTAATTAGCAAAAGTGAAAAAAAGTTTCAGGAAAAAGGAGAAATTTTGTTCTGTTAAATATGTTTAATTTATTTCTAATTTATAGTCTAAAAACCTCACTGTTTGGCAGTTTTTTAAGCAAGAAACTGCATTTTGAAATGAAGAAGTGAAATGAAAAAAACTGAATTTTTTTTTTTTATTTTACTACTTTTCTTGTTCAAAATATTTGTAAAAATTACACCCATGATTTTGGCTTTCTTCAAACCGTCAGAAAAGAAGTAATAATTATTTTTGAAAGGACTGTTTCTATTATTTCCACCTTAAAATCTCTCTCACATGAAAACTAAATCCTATAGTCTTGTAGATTTCAGAATATTATTATAAAGTCTATAAAGGTGGACTCAACAACTTGCTTGCTGGAGCGAGCAATGTCAGTAATTTATCTTAGGCTTCAAAACAGGGTGACTGCATGCAAACTACCTCAGGGGAATAGATCCTCACTGGTCTTGCTGACGAAGCATGTCTCAGCTCAAGGTTTTTTGTTAGAGTATTAGTTAGGCTTTATTATTATAAAAATAACTTGTGGTATTCCTTTAAGTATTGTACAGCATAAAATGATGTAATTAGTATTCTAGTGCCCAATCCAGATGTATTCTGAGCTGATGTAAACCAAATGATGACAATTTCTTGATACACAGGGTGATTCAAAGCCCAATTAAGTTAACAGAGAAACTCCTTTGATTTCTTTTTGCCTGAAACAGGCCCTTGAATCATGTTGCACATCAATAACACCCAGTGGCTCATCTCGATATCAGATTCAAAGAGAATGAGAAATGCTACCCTGTCTCACAGAGGGGATGCAGAGGTGAATTTGTTCATGTCTGCTAGACATTTGGATACTACAGAAACGAGCATCATGAAAAAGTCCATAAAGAGTTGACAAGTTATGGAGGGTTTGGATGGTGTGAGGTAAATAAGTCCCAGGCCTGCATGTTGCATGAGGGAGATTAAAATGTGATATTGAAGGTATGATGTGTGTCCTACCCGACCAATGTGCAAAATGAATCAATGCTTGTGGGGAAAAAATAACTCAAGACTAGAATATTAAGGACTATCTGATAATGCAATCACAGAAAAAGAAAAATTAGAACTGGATGGGAGACTACACAGGATTTCATCACTTCCCAATGTTTATTTTTCCAGTTCAAGGGACAAGTCCAGGATTTTATTTTTAATTGAAAAGTGATGGTTTTTCAGGAGCTGAGATTTTGTCAGTTTTTTCCTTGTTTCAGTGCACTGCCTCTTCTCTATTTTATCTTGAAACAGAAGAGGCTTTGGAAGCTGTGCTGGTGTGTAAGGTTTCACTGGCTTCGTGGTGTGCCTTAGACTTTTTGTGTCCTTGTGCATGTACCTAAATCTTTCCATACTTCCATTAGCTGTACTATTAGTGTTTTGACAATTCTGTGTTTTATGCAAGCTCTATGGTATTTAATTGGGTCATAGAGATGACAAAATACATTTGTTCTGTCCTTTTTTTCTTTCCACTCTCTACTTCTGCCTTCAAATTTCTTTATATTTCTCCTTTCCAATTTCTTTATATTTCTCCTTTATGTATTTATATTCATATTTTATTGGTTTTGCTTTTATGTTTTTCCCTTTCTGTTTTTCCCACTCTTTCCCTTTTCCTACTTTTTCTGTTTTAGATGCCAATCAATTCTTTCTCTTGAATCGTTGTCTATTCCTAAAGTAAAAATTCATAATTTTTAGCAAGCAGGTGACTTTTTGTTCCTGATTTTTTAACTCAACTTTCATATTTCTAATTCCAATTGTTTCCAGCACCTTGACAACTGTTTGACAATGGTGTCTACTTTTAGTTACACCTTAAGCATTATGATAAACCACAAAGAAAGCATGGTTTCTCTAGAGGAAATTCACTCTTGCATCTCATGTTAAATCTTCAGGTTTAACATGACATGCAGAAAACAAAAATGAAGCTTTCTCATTATTTTTTAAGCATGGCAATCATATTCACTCTTTTATCTATGAAGTCACACACTGAGCATTTTCTTTTCCTTTAGAAACATGACATCAGTTCCAATATCATGGTGTGATTTTTTTTTCCTTTGAGAAATACATATAAATTAAAATGTCTATACTAAAGTTCCAAGTTTGCTGACAATAAAGTAAAGATGAACCACTCCATTGGCCCCAACTGTTGCCCTCTAACACCTGTGTGAGAAGCTACTTCAAGAGTAAGGTGGGCTTAGTGAGATCAGATGGAGCTTTTTAGTTTTCATTTCTCAGCCAGAATATTTAACGGGCTAAATATTCATTGAAGACGTTTTGAGGTCCCCATTTTACCCTTGCTTAGCAGGCTTAAGTAAGACCTGTAAGGCATGTGTAAGGTCAGGACTCCAAAAGTTTGAATCCTGAGTAGGATCATATATAAAATAATCTTGTCACATTTCTCTTTTGCTGTGAACCTAAAATCTTGTATTTGCTTGAAGTGTAGCTTACTAAAAAAATAAAAAATAAAATTACCCAGCCTGAAATGGAAGACATCAAGATTGTCTGCCTTATCTTCATTAACTAGGCTGTGAAATTGTGAAACAAAACCAATAATCTTTTATTATTATTTTCTTGTCTTTTGCAAAATTTGGAGGAGTTCAGATTTCAAGCCAAGCATTGAACCTTTGTACTCTCTCTCCCACATTGCTCACCTCCACATCTCTGACTTGAATTGCTTCCAAATAGGCTGATAAATTTACAGCTGCTATTACAGGTCATGTAATATAGGTTAAACCTGTGTTTACAGCCTAATAATTTTCCTGTGTCTTTAAATGGGCTATGAAGTATTTTGTAATGCAGATTGTCTCCTTTTTTATTTGCCAGTAAAAGCAGTGAGAGAAGCTACAAAAACTCCATGTTTTCTTGTCACTGACAACAGCATTTCTGCTGTATTGCATTGATTCTTAAGAGCCAGAACCACTCTGTGGTTGCAACCTCAAAGGAACTGCAGGTGACAGAAGTGGCAGAGGAAGTATACAACCAGTCTAAATGGGTCAGGAAAAGGCCACTGAGTAGTATTTCAAGACTTAGCCAATGCGGGCATTGTCATTGCTTAAAACAGGGAAAAAATACCTGTAAACTCTCTTTTCTCTTCTGATCTTGTGGATAACCAGAATTAAAGTACTCTCAATACATCAGTCATGTTGCTACACTAGATGAGATGAACTGGATGATCCTTGAAATTTCCTGGTTGGTGATCCAGACAAAGGAGTAAATCATAGAAATCGTATTTGGCCATATTCACTCTTCTCTTTGTGCCACTATAAATGCAAGAGAAGAGCACGAAAGGATAAATTTATTAAGAAATTGTAAAGTTGAAATGCAGAAACCTGAACACGGTTTGTACACATTGTAATATGCAGAGATAGGGCAGGTAAGCTGTTTCGTCTGGATGCAGGTCTTAGTTCAGATTTGATTTGTTGCCTTTGATTTCTTGTGAACTTGCTTTGACATGCAAGAGATGACTAGGGATAAGGTCTTTATTGTGTTTGTGTCAATAGGACCCAGGAATTACAGCTGTGGGCCAGGACCCCGTTATGAGAACTGCTGTACAAACATAATGACAAACAGATTTGTATCATCTTATATTCAAATCAAGCAAGATAATTGATTAGTGAGTTGTAGCTGAGCCAAAAATTAGGGATGGGTTTTGGTTTTTTTTTCAGTTCATGTTCATAAGCACACGAAAGGCATCAGATTTTAGATTTCAATCTAAACAAATGCACATACTGAAGATGTGAATTCCTTTTTGTGTATTTATTTCATATATTTTCCTTGTTTACATTTTGTACAGAATCTAAACCTGGAGGAATTATAAATTGAAAGATTATCCCCATTGTTCTTTGGCCCCCAGCAGTTTTTATAAAAAAGCTAATCAAATAATAATTTGCAAGTGTTTATGAGCTAGGGTGTATTTTCTTTGTAAATTTTGCAACTACACTTAGTATCATTTGGAGATGTTACAGTTTGCAAATATATGTTGGATTTTTTTTCTTCATGAAAGAAGCAAGCTTAAACAAGGCATTTCATTACTTCAATAATGCACAATCAGCAAAGCTTTCATGTATCTTGACTGTTGATAGCTACTGATGAAATAGGAAGAGACAAAGTTTGTGCAGACCCTCACAGATGCAAGTCGCCACAGCTAAGCAGCATGTGCATGTAAATTTAAGTCTCAGACAGAAAAGGCAGAGTAGGGAGGAAGGGAATCAACACCTATTAAATTTGGACAGGGACAGAAAGAGTGGCCTTTGCTGACTGACAGACAAGGTTATGTGGCTGAACAATAATTTGAAGGCTTGAATTATTCATGTCCAATTCAAGGTAAAAGGGTTTAACCTGGTGATATCATCTTCTTCTGGTATTTCACTAAGGCAAAAAAATGACTTTTTTTTTTTTTACTAGGTACATGTCTTATATATGAAAATAGAGGAGAGAATAGGAATAACTGCTAATTTTTAGGAAAAAAAATGTGTATGTATTAAGGTCCCAGAACAAGTTGTCGTTTAAAATGAAATAGAAAACAGTTTGCACGAAGTCACCAATGCAGTCTGACAGGTGAACTTCAGGCTTCTCTTCCACCATACCATACTCACCAGAGCTGTCCTTCTTCTGCATAAGTCTTAAACCAAGAGGGTACAGGTGAATATACCACTGGGATTCCAGCCTTTATTTGAAATTATGATTTTTTAAAAAGGAGTTATATTTGTTTGCTGACAAGAAATACAAACACTATCACAATACCATCATATGTCCTACCATCTGCTACAACTTCCTGACTTGACTTTCTATGGTTTTCATTGATTATGATGAAGAGTTTATGGACTGTCCAAAATCATCACATAGCTAATTACTATAGGAAGGATCAACAAAACAGCCTACACATAAAGATAACAATACACTTTAGAGAGTACACTCTGGTCAAGATTCACTTTTTTCTGTTAGCATCAAACAATTTATTTATGAATTAATTTAGCTTGGGGCAATATTAATTCACTCCAATTCCAGCTAAACAGACTTGAAAGAAGGTACTTAATTGTAGATGCTGGCATAGAATGGGAGTCTCAGGAAAAAACTGAAGATTTCTTACTAAATCTCCTTCCTCCTAATTTGAAGCGCATTAAAGCTGCATTTTCTGCTAGAAAATCCATTAGCAATTCTATCAATCCTATAGTTCACAGTATTAATGTCACAGGAAATGTTGATACTTGTGAAGCATGGATCAATTGTAGGATGTATCAGCTTCCATACTTTGGATCCTTTATTTCAAACTTCTGATCTCAGGGGGACTCCCAGGGGTATTTGTGGTGTCTCAGGGAATGGAGCCAAGGACAGGGTTTCTGATCCTAGGTCAGTGGCAATTTACAGCAGTCATCGACCCCCATTTCCTTTCATCAGTTTTATTAAAAGATTATTTCATATGCCCATAGGATGGGTTGGGTTGGAAGGGACCTTAAAGATCATCTAGTTCTAACCCCCCTGCCATGGGCAGGGACACCTCCCACTAGATCATGCTGCTCAAAGCCCCATCCAACCTGGCCTTGAACACTTCCAGGGATGGGGCATCCACAACTTCCCTGGGCAACCTGTTCCAGTGCCTCACCACCCTCACAATAAAGAATTTCTTCCTAATATCTAATCTAAATCTACCCTCTTTCAGTTTGAAGTCATTACCCCTCATCCTATCACTACATGCCTTTGTAAAAAGTCCCTCGCCAGCTTTCTTGTAGGCATCCCTTCAAGTACCGGAAAGCTGCTATAAGGTCTCCCCGGGGCCTTCTCTTCTCCAGGCTGAACAACCCCAACTCTCTCAGCCTGTCCTCATAGCAGAGGTGCTCCAGCCCTCTGATCATCTTCGTGGCCCTCCTCTGGGCTCATTCCAACAGGTCCATGTCCTTCTTATGTTGGGGGCTCCAGAGCTGGACACAGTACTCCAGGTGGGGTCTCACCAGAGCGGAGTAGAGCGACAGAATCACCTCCCTTGACCTGCTGGCCATGCTTCTTTTGATGCAGCCCAGGATACGGTTGGCTTTCTGGTCTGGAAGTGCACATTGCTGGCTCATGTTGAGCTTCTCATCCACCAGCACCACCAAGTCCTTCTCCTCAGGGCTGCTCTCAAGCCATTCTCTGTCCAGCCTGTATTTGTGCATGGGATTGCCTCGACCCACATGCAGGACCCTGCACTTGGCCTTGTTGAACTTGATGAGGTTTGCACATGCCCACAACTCAAGCCTGTCAAGGTCCCTCTGGAGGGCATCCCTTCCCTCCAGCATATTGACTGCTCCATACTGCTTGGTGTCATCCTGATTTCAGCTGGGATAGAGTTAATTTTCTTTCTAGTGTCTGTTATGTTTCAGATTTGGTATGAAAGGAATGTCATTAATGCATATTGGTTTAGTTGTTGCTAGGTGATGTTTATAGTATTCAAGGACTTTTTTTAGCTTCCCATAGAATCTGAGAAGGGGCATAGCCGGAACAATGGAATGGCCAATGGAATATTCTGTACCATAGATATCATGCTTGGTACATAAATGGGCGTTGGCTGGGGGGAGGTGGAGGGCTGGTCTATCCATGACCACTACTCGAGTCAGGTTGGGCAACCAATTCACTGGGCAGTGAGAATGACTTGTGTCTTGTATATTCTTTTACCATTATTATTGTTGTTGTTTTCCTTTTCCATTACTGTTCTATTAAACTGTTTTTATCTCAACTCATGAGGTTTGGGGTTTTTTTTTCCCTTTCCCTTCCTTTTCACCCTACCTTTGGGGGGGGGGGGTGAAGGGGGAGTGAGCGAGCAGCTGTGTGGTCCTAGCTGCCGGCTGGGATCAAACCACAACAGCCCACCTTTAAGAGCCCATTTTCCTTTCACAGGCCTGTAGCTTCCAGACTTTTAACCAAGTCACTGGTATCATTCCCACTGCTTTTTATAATTCTGTCCAGAGGTGCTCCTCCATCTTCCTGCACATCAAGTCTAAAGGTAGAACTTTTCAGTTACAGGAAGACTGTGGTTACTTTTCTTAAGTGCTTTATCCACTCAGTGACATCCCCTGTGGGGATTTCTTAGCAATTACCTGTAGTTATTAATCAGCGTTTCTCAGTGCTTACTCTCTTCTTCCAAGCAGTAGTTACCAGCCTACTGTATGATTGTGTGCAGTTGCACACGGGACTCCTGAGCTCTGCTCTAGCTAGAGAAGAGCTACCTGTTTCACTGTGCTCTCCCATCCTTCTTCAGTGGTCTTGACCCAGCCTGTACTTTCAGAGCCAGATCTGCAGGACACTGAGGGGCAGAAAAGAAAAAAAAATTAAACATATCAATTTGACTAGAAATACTGCTTTTTTGTGTTATGGGTCTAAATTTTCTTATAGCTTTGAGACATCCAAGTGATTTAGAACAGCATATTATGGTCAGATGAACACCTGTTCAGTGTTATTTGCTGGCTTTATTTCTGCAGAAAAACATAGCTACTCTAGGGAAATAATTCCTTTTCTTACCCAAAACTCGACAGCAAAAGCAACTAGAAAATCTAATATCAGCTTGACTTGCAAGATCTTCCTCGGGTGTTCATAGTAATTCACGTGAAGTGTAAATGCTCGTAACTGATCTTTTTCAACAAGCAAACTGAGGAATGCATACTTCAAACTGAGCAGAAATTGGAATGCCATGTGAGAAGACTCAGAGACACCAACACACTCCGGACATTTTCTCCCAAGAAGATAGACTCTATTGAATATCAAAATAATATTCCTCTGGGAACAGAATATACAGGAGAAATCCAGTCTGAATGCAAAATGCCAAAGTACAGTAACTACTGTACAAAATGGGCTGCCCTAAGAAGGAGCATTTATTTTACAACCTTCACTTAGGATTAAGCTTAGAAACAGCTGGCCTATTTTCTGCTCTCTTCATCCAAAGATGATTTCAGAGTTTTTACTCTTTCATCATCTCCTTGGGGCATTTTAGCTACTTCTGTGTCATGTAATCCATCACTCACTCAATAACTAATTAACTAACTCAAGTAAGCAGTATCTCTTGGGGTTTAGGGTTTCTGAGTGAGGAGAGATGACAGCTGATGTGCTATTTAAGAAGGAAAGAGAGAGTAAGAAAAAACCAACATGCTACCTTAGTTTCTTTTATTTTTTTTTTTATTGTTATTCACCTTGCAGTCATCAAAATTCTTTCTTGGTTAACTTTTTCCATAAGGCAGAATAGATTTCATTCCTCTGGTATTATTTTAATAAGTAGGGCTGGGAAACTGGTATATTCTGTGTTAATCAATCTCTATGTAAGGCCAGGAGGGGATTGAGAACCAAGTCCAACTCCCTTTATAATCAATCACAGCACCATGGGAGCAGGAACAGGTCATTACTGAGGAGACATTTTTTCTCATTATACTGGCAGCCCTAAACTGTACATTTTTCTCACCAGGCTTGCAGAGAACAAACAGCATTTGAGCAAGTCTGGGCGTAAATGAAAGACACATGGACAAAAGCATGGAGAAGGCTGCACTGGTGCTGGTGAGTATGTAGAGGCACAGAGACTTTTTGATGGAGCCCCCTTGTAAAATCGTTTGTATAAACATATACGTGTGTATGTCTGTAAACACATATACATTAAAACCAAATTACATTACTGCAGTTGTTTATAGCTTAGAAGAATGGTTTAGATTTTTCTCTGCCTTTAAATGATGACCAAACAGGATATATATATCTCCTGCAATGCAACCAAGCAGAATATGTATATATACACATACATATGGACACAACTGTGTCCAGCTCTGGAGCCCTCAGTACAAGAAGAGCATGGACCTGTTGAAAGGGGTCCAGAGGGCGGTCATGAAGATGATCTGAGGGCTGGAGCACCTCTCTTATGAAGATAGGCTGAGAGAGTTGGGGTCATTCAGCCTGGAGAAGAGAAGGCTCCAGGGAGACCTTATAGCAGCCTTCCAGTACCTGAAGAGGGCTTACAAGAAAGCTGGAGATAGGCTGTTTGCAAGGGCATGTAACAATAGGACGAGGGGCAATGGTTTTAAACTAGAGCAGGGTAGGTTTAGATTAGACATTAGGAAGAAGTTCTTTACAATGAGGGTGGTGAGACACTGGAACAGGTTGCCCAGAGAGGTGGTGGAGGCCCCATCCCTGGAGACATTCAAGGCCAGGCTTGATGAGGCTCTGAGCAATCTGATCTAGTTGAAGATGTCCCTGCTTAGTGCAGGGGGGGTTGGACAAGATGACCTTTAAAGGTCCCTTCCAACCCAACAGATTCTATGATTCTAGGATACATATAATATGTATTTATACATACATGTATCCATATACATATGCATACATATATGTGTGTGTATTTAAATCACATGGGCACAGTGTTTTCCTCTCCAACCATAAAACTTACTGATGGGATTAGTCTTCAATATCTGTAGAAAGGACCCTATCATCTACCTCCTAATTCATTTGTGAATGACAAGGCCACCTCAGAGCTTTTCACAAGAAACATACGTCGCCACCATTCCCATGTGTGGACTACTCACGTGTTCTGTGATTTACTTTTTCCTATGGTTCAGTCTTAATTTAGACCTAACGATTATCTAATAATTAGTGCTTCTATCTGGTTGCTCTTAATACAAAAAGAGCTAATTTTCAATTGAATATTCTCCATCTGAAACTTAAAAATTCATTTACTGTTTGAAATAGCTCAGATTAAGGTGGACATTTCCAAGTTGTCTCCAGAATTATCTCAATTCATACCAGTTCTGATAGATTTCATGTGCAAATTTTCCAGAGGAAACCAGAAAACTAAGGAATATTGCTTTTTATTGTGTTTCCTGTGGAACAGCTGTTTTATGTGAAGACTTGCAGATGTGTGATTATGGGTGAGTATTGAGAGCTTTGTTTTAGCTTATAATGTCTTGACTTTTACAAGAAAGACATACAGAATGGTAGGGGTTGGAAAGGATCTTCGGAGATCATCTGTCCAACCCCCCTGCCAGAGCAGGGTCACCTAGAACAGGTTGCACAGGAACACGTACAGGCAGGTTGTGAATGTCTCCAGAGATGGAGACTCCACCACCTCTCTAGGCAGCCTGTCACAGTGCTCTGTCACCCTCAGGGTAAAGAAGTTCCTCCTCATGTTGAGAGGGAATTTCCTGTGTTCTACCTTGTGTCTGTTGCCCCTTGTCCTATCACTGGGCACCACTGAAAAGAGCCTGGCCCCATCCTCCTGACAACTGCCCTTTAAGTATTTATAAGCATTGATAAGATCCCCCCTCAGACTTCTCTTCTCCAGGCTAAAAAGACCCAGGTCTCTCAGCCTTTCTTCATAAGAGAGGTGTTCCAGTCCCCTAATCATCTTGGTAGCCCTTTGCTGCACCCTCTCCAGCAGTTCCCTGTCCTTCTTGAACCGGGGAGCCCAGAACTGGACACAGGACTCCAGGTGCGGCCTCACCAGGGCAGAGTAGAGGGGGAGGATGACCTCCCTCGACCTGCTGGCCACACTCTTATTATTGCACCCCAGGATGCCATTGGCCTTCTTGTCCACAAGGGCACATTGCTGCCTCATGGTCATCCTGTTGTCCACCAGGACTCCCAGGTCTCTTTCCACAGAGCTGCTCTCCAGCAGGTGAGCCCCCAACCTGTACTGGTGCATGGGGTTATTCCTCCCCAGGTGCAGCACCCTACACTTGCCCTTACTGAATTTCATAAGGTTTCTCTCTGCCCAACTCTCCAGCCTGTCCAGGTCTTGCTGAACGTCAGCTCAGCCTTCTGGTGTGTCAGCCACCCCTCCCAGCTTTGTGTCATCAGCAAACTTGCTGAGGGTGCACTCTATCCCTTCATCCAGGTCATTGATGAATATATTGAACAGGACTGGACCCAGTACTGACCCCTGGGGAACACCACTTGTCACGGACCTCCAACTAGACTCTGTGCCCCTAATCACAACCCTCTGAGCTCTGCCATTCATCCAGTTCTCAGTCCACCTCACAATACAGTTTCTGACATTTAACCTGCAACAGAATAAATACAGATGGATTTTTTAAAAACAGTTCTAAGAGATTAGTTTCCACTGGAAATTTCCTCAGCCCTTTTGAAAACTGTACTGTAATTGCAAAACAGTGAAAGTTTAGGATTAAGCACTGACTCTGCAGGTTACATTTCTGCAATTTGAGGTGTCTGAGCTGGCTGAGGGCTGTGGGGGCAATGGTAAAGGACTTGGGGGTCTAGGCGGTTCTCTCCTTGATTCTGTTGATGAAGGGGAAGAACTTGAATAGGAGCAGACAGATCCTGAGTGTCAACAACTGTGCAGCTGGTGTGGGCAACAGGGATTGTTTTTTGTGACCATGGGACCTTCTTTGAGGATTGAGGCCTGTTATGAAGAGACAAATAAGTGAGGTAAAAACATCTTTGCCAACAGGCTGGCTGAGCTGGTAAGGAGAACTCTAAACTAGACACAACAGGGGACTGAGATCATGACCCACAGACAAGTGAGGAAGTGGTGGACCAGCTTGGCAAGCAAACGGTGCAGAGTGATGTGGACAAGAGACCTCCAAATGAACAAAACAGAGCTGAAAGGGATCCACCTCAAGCATATGCACTTAAGGAACTGCCATCAGGACAGCATTATAGGGAGAGCTAGTCATAGCTGTACACTACTGCATGCCGCATTGGGAACAAGCAGGAGAAAACAAGAGATTCCTGTGCAGATGCAGGACTATGATCTCATTGGGATTACAGAAACATGTCTGGATAGCTCACATGCCTGGAGTGCTGCCATAAATGTATACAGGCTCTCTAGGAAGGACAGGCCAGGACAGCAAGGAGGGGGAGTTACCCTTGATGAAAGAGCATACTGCCTAGGAGCAGATGATGGTCCAGTTGAGAGTTCATGGGTCAGGATGAGAGGGTAGTCCAACATAGATTATGTTGTGGGTGTCTGCTAGAGCCCGCCTGATCAGGGTTCCTTGTGAGGCCACTCTGAATTATCGTTGAAAGATCATGGTGATTAGAGAGGTTCCTGATGACTGGAAGAAAAGAAATGTGTTATGGTTTGAGAAACCCACAACAATTTATTGTCATTTAGGCAATTATTCTATCACCCAATGACCCCTCCCCACCCAGAAAGGGGAATCAGGGAAAAACAAAGAAACACGAGAGTTGAAATATAAATAGATTTAATAGGATAAGACTAAATAATTAACATTAATAATACTAAAGAACCAATATTGATACTGATACCAATATAAAATATACAAGGATTATACAGACAATTCTGTCAGTAGGAAGCTGTGCACTCCCAGCAGTGGACAGCAAATGTCGGACACTGAATGCTATGGCTTCGGGAAGAAGGGAAGGCCTCAAGGGTCCAGCACTGGGGCAAGAAGTTCTCTGGACTGCCGCCATAAAGGGAGAGAGAGCACTACACAGCAAACTTTCTAATTTATATTGAATGTGACATTCATGGTATGAAATAATCCATTTGGCCAGCCTGGGTCAAGTGCCCAGGTCTCGCTCCTCCTCCTCCTCCCTGCACCTGGCAAGGCTCGAAAACACTGAGACCTTGAATCCCACATAGCCTAGCTGGCTATAAAGTAAATATTTTCGTGAATTCAGTCATTAAAGTCTTCTAAAAGTGCAGTTTTCCCAAGCATTAGAAGAGAAATGAATCCTGTGTTGCTCAAACCAGTACAAAATCTCACTCCAGTTTTCAAGAAGGACAATCCAGGGAACCACAGGCAGGTCAGCCTTACCTCAGTCCCTGAGAAGGTGATGCAGCAAGTAATCATCAAATCATAGAATTGTTTAGGTTGGAAGGGACCTTTAAGATCACCTAGTTCCAACCCCCCTGCCATGGGCAGGGACACCTCCCACTAGACCAGGTTGCTCAAAGCCCCATCCAGCCCAGCCTTGAACACTTCCAGGGATGGGGCCTCCACAACTTCCCTGGGCAACCTGTTCCAGTGTCTCACCATCCTCATATATATACAAATATACTCAAAACCATATCAAGCTCCCAGGGAGATGTCACCAGCAGGCACTGGGGAAGTTCCAGACTGAACTCAGTGATGAATGGGAACTGTAACACACTGACCGGGATCAAAGGCAGATGAGCTGACAGGATCCTCCTCAGATATCAGTCATTAACAAAAAGCTCACAGAGAAGAACCAACTAGAGAAGATCCCTCAGCTTTTTATACTGAGCATGGCAGATGGGATGGAATACCCTACTGGTCAGTTTTGGGTCACCTGTCCTGTCCACTCCTTCCCACAGGTGCAACCCCTCCACAGGGTAAACAACCAAGTCAGCTGACCCTGGTTGCCACAGCAACAAGTAAGAGCAAGAGCCTCTCTCACTGAACAGAAAGTTGGCTCTGTTCCACCCCAAACCAGGACATATCCTCATAAACAAACCAGTGTAATAGGGACCAGAGAAATGGATACTCATCTGGCTGATGTGCTGGGATTAGAATATTGTGATCAGTGGCACAAACTCCATCTGGAGTCCAATCACTAGTGGTGTACTCCGAGGGTTGATACTGAGGTCAAACTATTTAACATCTTCATTAATGACCTGGGTGATGGGACAAAGTGCACCCTCAGCAAGTTTGCAGACAATGCAAAACTGGGAGTAGCTGATACACCAAAGGTTTGTGCTGCCATTCAGAGGGGCCTCAAATGCTGGAGAAATGGGCCCATGGGAATCTCCTCAAATTCAACAAAAGGAATTACCAAGTTCTGCATCTGGGGAAGAATCTCTTCCCAAGCACTGGTGTTTTTGTGGAAAGCTTAGAGCAGCACAAAGGCGATATAAATGTTTTCATTTTTGCCGTCTCTGCTGCATCTGTTCAGTGGATCAGTAAGGGACAGCATTTTATTTTGCTGAGGGCCAGGTGCTTTTCAGGGCAGAAATTCAACTTCTGGTGAAATAAGGAGCAGGAAAATTCTACAGAACTTAAAAAGCATCAATAACAAAAGGAATCATGGTGGGGAGAAAGGGGGATGATGAGATAGTTTTGCATATCCCTAAAGTATATTGGATTATGTTTTCCAGGTCTATGAATAGCTGAGGTGTGAGAGAAACATTTCTCGGGAAGAGGTTATGAGAATGTTAATCCAGTGATTTGATGCAAATGGATACAAAGCCATCTTTACCTCATTATTGAGCTGGAAAATTCATTTAACTAAATTAGGAGGAAGTTAATAAGTTTCTTTTTTTTTAAGTCTTGAAATAACATAATTTTTAGAGTCTCTGAATTAAAAAACATGTTAATACAGCATTATAGTTTGTAATTTGGGAGTGGATGTTATATTCAGCTGTGACTGTACTGCTGTTAAATCCGGTGTGTGATTAGAAAAGTATAATAAATGTATTTAGAAGGAGATGCACTTATTTCTTTGTTCTGCACAATAATTGAATGTAGTTAATTTTAGGAAAAGATTTTCAACTGGTTGATATCTGTGGAGCTACGCCATCTTACACTAATTGATGAACTGGCCATTATATTTTTATCAGAGATTTTTCAGCTTGCTTGAAAGACAACATTTTTAGCCGTGTCATAAAAATAATGTTCCTCATAAAAAAGAATTAAAATACAGGAGCATTTGCATTCTGAGGCTACATGTCCTCAGCCACATCCTTACATGTCATTATTTTTTACTTTTTTGGACTGCGTCAGTTGTCAGTTTATGAACATTAGAACTGTGACTTGAGAATATAGTGTCCCAAATTTTGAGAACAAATCTAGACACTCTCTATCATCTGTACGCTAACTACTACTTGCAACATTATATTTTTTAAAAAAGAAAATGTCTGCTTAGAGGCAGATTCAGGGATAACATGACAATGAAACTTCTGATATACGCTCACATGTGGATTGAAGTTGTCTAACTTAAGCCATAAGAATTCTTGCTAGAGTAGCTATATTTACCAGAACCAATTCTAATTATCATGTATTTTGCTTAGAAATATTGGAAATATTGGAATATTGGAAATATTGGAAATATTCACTGTGAAGACAAGTATTCCATTTGATATTATTCAGAGTAATAGGTACTCACATGAATAACGATTTCAGGTTTATGTAGTTCTGAATTTCAAGATACTCAGGGGCCCAGTGCCATTAAATATGATATATCTTTGGTGTTCTCTGCAGATAATCCCATTCAATATTGCAGACCCAAGAAAATCCCATGTCTAAACTGAAACCCAGTACTCGGACAAAATGTGCATAAACTTCTGTTGCTTGCTAAATCTTGATAACTGAAGTGCTCATAGACATGTTTCATGGTCCTGTTGATGTCAGCAGAGTACGTGTAAGTCTTCCCTAAACTCGAACCTCCATTTTAAATTCAGTCCCCATGCCCATCAGTCTTCAAGAAACATACACAGAAATATTTTATTTACATAGTTTTAGGTTTTAATGTTCCTGCATTGATCCCAGTTTAAAGTCCATGAGAAATCATAATTGCTTATGTATTCAAATGAGAAGTAAACCATATTCAGGCCTTTTATGAAGTCTCTAATATGCAACACTGATATCAAGAGGGAGTGTTCTGATGTACAGCAAGTACAGCCATGTTAACTGCTCTCCTTACAGCTTTAATGCTGTGTTTCAGATGTAACAAGGTCACAGAATCATAGAACGGGTTAGATTTGAAGGAACCTTAAAGATCATCTAGTTCCCATGGGCAGGGACATCTCCCACTAGACCAGATTGCTCAAAACCCCGTCCAACCTGGCCTTGAACACTTCCAGGGATGGGGCATCCACAACTTCCCTGGGCAACCTGTTCCAGTGCCTCACCACCCTCACAATAAAGAATTTCTTCCTAATATCTAATCTAAATCTACCCTCTTTCAGTTTGAAGTCATTACCCCTCATCCTATCACTACATGCCTTTGTAAAAAGTCCCTCGCCAGCTTTCTTGTAGGCATCCCTTCAAGTACCGGAAAGCTGCTATAAGGTCTCCCCGGGGCCTTCTCTTCTCCAGGCTGAACAACCCCAACTCTCTCAGCCTGTCCTCATAGCAGAGGTGCTCCAGCCCTCTGATCATCTTCGTGGCCCTCCTCTGGGCTCATTCCAACAGGTCCATGTCCTTCTTATGTTGGGGGCTCCAGAGCTGGACACAGTACTCCAGGTGGGGTCTCACCAGAGCGGAGTAGAGCGACAGAATCACCTCCCTTGACCTGCTGGCCATGCTTCTTTTGATGCAGCCCAGGATACGGTTGGCTTTCTGGTCTGGAAGTGCACATTGCTGGCTCATGTTGAGCTTCTCATCCACCAGCACCACCAAGTCCTTCTCCTCAGGG
The DNA here is from genome assembly GCF_028500815.1 of Rissa tridactyla. Taxonomy (NCBI): domain Eukaryota; kingdom Metazoa; phylum Chordata; class Aves; order Charadriiformes; family Laridae; genus Rissa; species Rissa tridactyla. The sequence continues at coordinate 12,184,020 of NC_071496.1, forward strand.
CTGCTCTCAAGCCATTCTCTGTCCAGCCTGTATTTGTGCATGGGATTGCCTCGACCCACATGCAGGACCCTGCACTTGGCCTTGTTGAACTTGATGAGGTTTGCACATGCCCACAACTCAAGCCTGTCCAGGTTTAGTGAAGCCATGTTGGCTGTCGCCGATCACCTCTTTATTTTCCATATGCCTTAGCAGAGATTCCAGGAGGATCTGCTCCATGATCTTGCCAGGCACAGAGGTGAGACTGACCAGCCTGTAGTTCCCTGGGTCCTCCTTTTTTTCCTTTTTAAAAATTGGGGTTATGTTTCCCCTTTTCCAATCAGCAGGAACTTCACCAGGCTGACACGACTTCTCAAATATGATGGATAGTGGCTTGGCAACTTCATCTGCCAGTTCCCTCAGGACCCGTGTATGAATCCCATCAGGTACCATGGACTTGTGGACCTTCAGGCTCCTCAGCTGGTCTCGAACCTGGTCTTCTTCTACAGTGGGCAGTACCTCATTCTTCCCTTTAATCTTGACCGATAAGCTCTCCATTGGCTCTTCATCCATCCCCAGGTGGAGCTGCATGCACTCCAGCTGTTCATTGACATAGAGGGCAACACCCCCTCCTCTCCTCCCCTGCCTGTCCTTCCTGAAGAGTCTGTATCCCTCCATTCCAACACTCCAGTCATAGGAGCTATCCCACCATGTCTCCGTGATGCCAATAAGATCATAGTCTTGCAGGCATGCGCATGTCTAACTCCTTTTGTTTGTTCCCCATACTATATGCATTTGCATAGAGGCATTTAAGTTGGGCCCCCGATGAAGCTAGCTTCCTGGCTAGAGTGACTATTTTTCCTTTAAGCTGCATTCAAGATGCTCTCCTGCTGACGTGCAACCCATCTCCAGTTTCTGGGCCTCTACTACTGGTATTAGCATTGTATTGGTAGGAGTAGGATGGATTCCATTTACCCTCCCCTGGCAACTCTAGTTTAAAGCCCTCTTCACAAGATTGGCAAAGCCTCTGACTAAAGATGTTCTTCCTCTTTTCTGACAGGTGGACCCCACCCAGCCCCAGTAGACCAGATTTCTCAAAGTGTGTCCTGTGATCTAAGAAGCCAAACCCCTGGCTGTGGCACCAGTTCTGTAGCCAATTATTGATTTGCCAGATTTGCCTGGCCCTATCAACCCCATTCCCTTTGACCAGGAGGATTGATGAAAAAACTACCTGTGCCCCGGAGTCCCTGACCTCTGCTCCCAGGGCTTTATAATCTTTCTTGATAGTCTTCAGGTTGCTCTCAGCTGCATCACTGGTGCCCACATGGAACAGCAGCAGTTGTTAATAGTCTGAGGACTGCACAAGTTTTGGTAGTCTTTCAGTTACATCCCTGATACGAGCCCCCAGCAAGTAGCACACCTCGCTAGAGAGTGCATCAGGCCAGCAAATGGATGCCCCCGTACTCTCAGAAGAGAGTCGCCTACAACTATCACCCGTTGCCTTTTCTTATTTGCACTGGTTGATATACGTGGAGCAGATTGGGTATTCTTAGTCAGCTCCAGCGCCTCTCCTGATACAGTAGGTTTTGTCTCTTCACTCTGCAGAGCAGTGAAGCGGTTCTGCAAGGGCACCCCAGTTTTTGGGGGAAGTCTCATCCTCCTGATGGTCTTTCCAGTTACAAGCTTACATTCTATGTTACTGGCCTCCCTCCCTTCTGCATGTGCCAGCGTGGGAGTTTTTGACACTTTGGTTATAGGTTGTGGGCCCGCTGCAGACTGTGCTTGTAACCAGCCATCTATCTCCTTCTCAGCATCCCTGATGCTACTCAGCCTCCTCATCGCCTCCTGAAGCTCATCCACCTGCTGCAGGAGGTCCTCCACCTGGACACACCTTTTGCAGGCAGTTGTGCTGCCTTTCCCTGCTCTGGGAGAAAGGTCGAGGCACCTCTTGCAGTCTGAGGTCTGTACCGCAGGCTCTCCCTTCAGCAGTTCCTTCTGGGTGGAGGCATCAGTCACCGCTGGGGTGGATGGTGCAGAGCCCTGAGCCCGAGCTGCAGCCTTTGCTCTCAGACGAGTGCTCACCATTCTGCCTTGAGTGCCCTTGACCCGTGTAGATGGTCACAGAATGGTACTTGACCAGTGGAATGCTCCTCCTTCAAAGAGGTGCCCTTCTTGCGCACCCTTCCGTGCCAACTGCTGTGCCAACTGCCACGCCAACTGCCACGCCATGCCCTGACTGACGCACCATGCCCTGTTTGCCCATCCTCCCATCCTGTTTGCTGCACTCCATGTATTAGGGCTGAGGACCATGACCCAGGGTCCTCCGGTTCTCTTGCTGAACTAAAACCCTGTTCTGGAACAACCTAATCTGCACTGGATATCTACATCCGCATTCATATATTACATGCCATTTAGTTGTCATTCATATAGCAGGCTAACAAGGAGAGGCAGATACTGATCCACTTATCTCTGAATTGAGGGAGTATTATTACTGTTGGGAAAAACTAGTAAGGAGTCACTAATCAATCCAGATCTTATTATACTGTCTCAAATTTTTCTGCCATCTATCAGAGTTTGAACTTGCTATTTTTCCTATATGGAAGAGCACTAGCACGTTCTCTCTTGTCTGGCCATTTCTTCTTTTGAAACATATACAAATATACCTACTTAATCCCCTTCTGCACCCCTCTTCCTACTTTGGGATATTTTGTTGTAATTAGGTACCACATTAAAACACCTCCAGGGATGGGGCCTCCACAACTTCCCTGGGCAACCTGTTCCAGTGTCAGGTGTGGAAATGTACGTATTACTTAGCATTTACTTTAAAAGTCTATAGAACAGAATAGAGCCACGGTCTCCAAAATTTTTTAATCACACGCTCCATCAGTAAAAAATGTCTGAGCACACATCCTCAGTATATGCATATTTATAATTTATGGACATGTACTGCTGAAGTTCTAAAATTGTCTTCCCATACCCCAGTGGTTTGCCTTGCACACCACCTGGGGCGCATGCATTCTGCTTTGGAGACCACTGGAACAGAGAGCTGGTTTCTTTTCTATAACTTTTCTGAAGCAGGGAAATGGATCAGATGGGTGTTAGAGGCAGAATTAGCATGTTCAGGGAAGTTTTGTTTAATTTCAAAAAACAGCTTTATTGCAGCTAGTGAAAGCTGGGCTCCCTTCTCTATGCCAGCATGCTAGAGGGATACTTAACTGGTAAAACTGGTCTTTTTATTCATATAACTGGTTCCAGATAAGTAAGAATGAAGCCAGTTGCATGCAGGCTTTTTGAGTCAAACCTATTATCTGGTGAAATGATATAGAAAATCATTGGTTTTGCTCTAAACTTTTGATGTGCAATAGCGTCTGTTTATTGTGACAGTTATTTCAAACTTATTCTAAGTAACTCACAGAGGCCTTGCAGTTCTGCTCTCCATGTTGCACATGGCAACAGTCTGGTAATTAGAGGTGAACTAAGTGCAAGAAAAAAGCCTCCCAAATAATATTTTTTAATGAAAAATTCTGAAGCTTTTTCATTTCAATTTACTTCACTTGGCTCAAAATGTAAATATCCAAGTACTTGAGAGACTTTCAACTATCTTATAAATGAAAAGCAATATCTTTTTTTAAAAAATATCATTCTGTGAAAATGTAGAAGAGACATTTAGATTAAACATTTCCATAAATAGCTGCAAAAGTTTTTTCGTTTGCTTTTTTGAGAAAGGTGAGGCAAGTCATCTTTTTTATTAAAATGAAAAGACTCAGGCTTAACTGAAATATATGTTCATTAAAAAAACCCCACAAAACCACAACAAAACCACACAAAAAACCAACTCAGTCACCTTCAGGGTTAAGCACATCATGATGCCAGATACGGCAGCTGAGCGTACAGCACACCTATGCTAGGGAAAGCACAGAACACTTTAAAAAATATTGAAAATCTCTTTTCTGGCTCCAGTAAACATAGTTCAGATACCTGTCATGGCTTAGATATGGATCATGAAATTCACCACAGGCTAAAAGTGAATAAAAAGCCTTTATATCCAGCCTGTGTTGACCTGGAGCTATTTTTATCCTGCTACTGATCTCCATCCAGTCATGTGCACCAGCAATCTGATGTTATAGCTTGACCCAAACAGCCCCAGAAGACAGGGATCATCTGGGTATTCCAAGAAAAAAAAAAAGAAAAAAAAGTATCTTATTTATTCCTATGTGTCTGTTGGGCACATCAGGACTGTTTCCTCCATGCAACAAGCTCACGTGGGTAGCTCACTTTATCACATCCCTGGAAGGAAGGAAGGAGAAACAGGTCACCTTATTATTTACCTGTAGGGACATCCCCCACTGACATTCTTTTCTCCAAGAACCCTTTGTTGGTTCATAACATTGTAAGAGCAAAACCTGGGTACTCCTTTTGGGACATTAATGACTTCTGTTACTGTGTTGGACATAGAGTTCAAGATCTGAGAGCCATTATCAGTTTAAAAACATTAATTTGCTTTCATATATATATATTTATATTACATATAATATATCTGTAAAAAATATATATATCCCATGAGCAAATGAAAGTAATATTTTGGTCTTTTACTTGTAGAAAATCATTTTTTCTCTTTCAATTGTTGTGGACCTGGCCAGAAAATACTAAACTGGGAAATGATAATCCGGTTTGTGTTTGCTACGTGTATTAGGGATCCTTTTGAATTGACAGAGAAGTTCAGAAGATTTTTTTTCCTTTCCTACACAAAGGATTTGTTGTGAATAAGAATGAAACTCTGCTTCACTGATAAATATAAAAGCATGACCTGAAGGATTTTTTCTCTCTCCTTTCATTTTATTGACAAACTTTGGGGCATGCATCCCATCTGCTGAGAGACAGGAATTTGCATAAGTCAGAGGGCACAGAATAATGCTTTCCTTTTTGCTATTCCTACAAACTAAATGTCTGCAAATAAGCTCCCAACCCCTGCTATGATCCAGAGAGGTGATCAAAGAGCAGAAAGAAAAATGTCTCAAAAGGCATCCTTGGCCTTAAATAGTCTTGGGGAGTGGTAGTATTACTTCTATTCATTTCTTTATTTTTGTAGGAAGAAATATACAGCTGGATTCTTTTTGCCAGATTTGAAATAAGTTAATTTCAAACTACAAAATTATTGAGTTGAGGAATATAGCTTTCATCCCAATTATGCCTTATTTTTCCCTTATATAAACCTTTAAATATTTAAACATAATCTACAAACCATTCCTGAAAATTGTTGCATAATTTAGTGGGGACAAAACTAATAAATTTCTGTAGAAATATAACAGAATTTCCTAAGAAAAACAAATGTCAGCCCATTTATAATCTATAGAATTTAGTAGCAAATTAAACCTTTCTGTATTCAATAGATCATTTTATCCCTTTTAGAACACTTCAAATCAACTTACAAAATTAATATAATTCTTTACTTTATTGAAAGCTTATTTTTTATTATTAACAAAATATACCTTAAACTATCCATGAAATTATCTGAGAGAATGTTTCTGCTTAAACAGCTAGCCAATGTGAAAAATATTATATACATGTAGTGAACTATAACATTTTTAAATGAACCAAAACAATTTTACAATAGGAGTTTAATACTTTTATTACACTCTGTGGTTTCATAATTCTATATATGATTCAAGGACCACATTCTCATTTACATTAAAGGTCTTTTGCAAACATCTCATAGTGATATATTCAAGATATTCGGTTTGCCACAAATGGTATAAAGTATGCTAAATGCAAGTGGAAATCAGATTATAAACATTTCAAGATGTCTTTCAACAGTACCCTACAGATTTCACACACTTGTAAAAACCCCTACAAGATTTTTCTGTAAAGGAAAGGAAGCAGTATATCTACTACTAACAGCTCACAAAATAGTGGTGACTGTGGTGCTACTACAGATATTACATTAAAGAATTTGTCAGGATCTTATTGTTAATCATCCAAAAATAAGATGTGGGAATAATCTCCAGAGTTGAAACACCTAAATTCAGATACCTATGTGTGAGCTAGATACTTAATTTCCCAGTATAGGCAGTGGAATTATTAAATTGCCTAAACATAAGCAGTCAGAGCCATTCAATATTGTCTAGAAGAGTGGTCTCTAACATTTTTTGACTGTGTACCTTTATCAGTAAAAACTTTTGAGCACGTATGGCCAACATGTGTATTTATAATATATAAGTACAGTAGTAAATACATATAATTTATATACATTATGTACATTACAAAACATACAAAAAATTGAAACAAGAATGAGAAAGATGAAATAACCACTACTTTTAAAATATTTAGGAAAGAGAGAAAGTAAAGATGGGCTGAGGGATCGCTGCATACAGTCAGCAAAACTGGATGTGCTTCTGCTCTCCATTACAAGAGGTCCCTACATGTTACCACACTGGAGGGAGGTCAGCAAAGAGCAGAGGTGGAATAGCTGCAGTCAGGCAGTGCCTACACCAATGTAAATCCACACATCCGCTGGTCAGGGGACAGTCAACCCTATGCACCTGTACATTGGTCAGAAATATAATTCAGCTTTCTATAAAGCTGAATTGCATCGGGGGGGGGTCAAAATGGATATTAGGAAAAATTTATTCTCAGAAAGGGTTATCAAACATTGGAACAGGTTGCCCAGGGAAGTGGTTGAATCACCATCCCTGGAGGTATTTAAAAGACAGCGCTTAGGGACGTGGTTTAGTGGTGGACTTGGCAGTGTTAGGTTTATGGTTGGACTTGATGATCTCAAAGGTCCCTTCCAACCTAGATGATTCTATGATAAAGAGATGGGACATGCCATTAACCTGCCCTGACAAAAACGACTTCTAAACCATGTCCCTAAGTGCCCCATCTACCCTTTTTTTTAAACACCTCCAGGGATGGTGAATCCACCACCTCCCTGGGCAGCCTATTCCAATGTTTAATAACCCTTTCAGTGAAAAAATGTTCCCTAATATCCAATCTAAACCTCCCCTGACATAACTTGAACCCGTTTCCTCTCATCCTATCACTTGTCACCAGGGAGAAGAGGTCAGCCCCCATCTCTCTACAACCTCCTTTCAGGTAGTTGTAGAGGGTGATAAGGTCTCCCCTCAGCCTCCTCTTCTCCAGGCTAAACAACCCCAGCTCCCTCAGTCGTTCTTCATAAGGTTTGTCCTCCAGACCCCTCACCAGCTTTGTAGCCCTTCTCTGGACACGCTCCAACACCTCAATGTCCCTCTTGTAGCGAGAGGTCCAAAACTGAACGCAGTACTTGAGGTGGGGCCTCACCAGTGCCGAGTACAGGGAGATGATCACTTCCCTAGTCCGGCTCACCACACTATTCCTGATACAGGCTAGGATGCTGTTGGCCTTCTTGGCCACCTGGGCACACTGCTGGCTCATGTTAAGCTGGCCATCCACCAACACCCCCAGGGCAGCTTTCCAGCCACTCTGCCCCAATCCTGTAGCGCTGCATGGGGTTGTTGTGACCCAAGTGCAGGACCCGGCACTTGGCCTTGTTGAACCTCATACCATTGGTCTCAGCCCATCGGTCCAGCCTGTCCAGATCCCTCTGCAGAGCCAACCTACCCTCAAGCAGATCAACACGCCCGCCCAGCTTAGTGTCATCTGCGAACTTACTGAGGGTGCACTCAATCCCCTCATCCAGATCATTGATAAAGATATTAAAGAGAACCGGCCCCAGCACCGAGCCCTGGGGGACACCACTTGTGACCGGACACCAACTGGATTTAACTCCATTTACCACCACTCTCTGGGCACGGCCATCCAGCCAGTTTTTTACCCAGCGAAGAGTACACCTGTCCAGGCCATGAGCAGCCAGTTTCTCCAGGAGAATGCTGTGGGAAACAGTGTCAAAAGCTTTGCAAAAATTCAAGTAGATAACATCCACAGCCTTTCCCTCATCCACTAAGTGGGTCTACTTGTCATAGAAGGAGATCAGGTTTGACAGGCATGACCTGCCCTTCACGAACCCATGCTGACTGGGCCTGATCACCCTGTTCTCCTGCATGTGCCGTGTAATGGCACTGAGGAGGATCTGTTCCATGACCTTCCCAGGCACCGAGGTCAGACTGACTGGCCTGTAGTTCCCCGGATCCTCCTTCCGGCCCTTCTTGTGGATGGGTGTCACATTTGCCAACCTCCAGTCAGCTGGGACCTCCCCAGTTGTCCAGGACTGCTCATAAATGATGCAAAGTGGCCTGGCGAGCACTTCCACCAGCTCTTTCAATACCCTTGGGTGGATTCCATCCGGCCCCATAGATTTGTGCACCTCCAGGTGCTGAAGCAGGTCCCTCACCGTTTCCCTTTGGATTACAGGGGCTTCATTCTGCTCCCCATCCCTGTCTTCTAGCTCAGGGGTCTGGGTACTCAGGGAACAACTGGTCCTACTGCTGAAGACTGAGGCAAAGACTGCATTAAGTACCTCAGCCTTTTCCTCATCCTCGGTCACTATGTTGCCGGCCCCATCTACTAGAGGACAGAGATAATCCTTAGTCCTCTTCTTATTGCTAATATATTTATAGAAACTTTTTTTGTTGTCCTTGACAACAGAAGCCAGGTTTAGTTCTAGCTGGGCTTTGGCCCTCCTGATTTTTTCCCCTACATAGCTTCACTACCTCTTTGTAGTCCTCTTGAGTGGCCTGCCCTTCCTTCCAGAGGCCATAGATCCTCTTTTTTTCCCTAAGTTGCAACACTAGCTCCCTGTTTAGCCAGGCCAGTCTTTTTCCCCGACGGCTTGTCTCTCGGCACATGGGGACAGCCTGCTCCTGCGCCTTTAAGACTTCCTTCTTGAAAATCATCCAGCCTTCCTGGGCTCCTTTGCCCTGGAGGACTGCCTCCCAGGGGACTTTGTCAACCAGGCTCCTGAAAAGCCCAAATCTGAAAAGCCAAAAGAATAGCACCTGCCTATCTGTGGCCATTTAGACTATGGGCTACTGAGGCTTGCTTCTGCCTTTTAGGGATTTCCAACCCTTTGTGCAATTGTTTGTCCTGGAAATGGGCTTTAGGCAGATAGAATGAGAATTGAATTTCCTCACTTATCTCAGTTTAAGACCTGTGGTTTCACAAGGCAGCTGAATCCCAAACAAAACCCAGGGAATATTGCAGTCTCTTCCAACCCAAGCCGCTCAATTTTTCTCTCTGCTACAGTGCTGATCAGCTGAAAAAGCAATGATAGGGGACTTTGTCTAAAAGTTCCTATTTACTCTCAATAATTAACCCCTAATTCAGTGGCTGGACAGATAAAGATAATCAAAGTATAAAATACCTGGTGTAATTAGAGCTTAAAAATGTCTTCTACCATCTGTATATTTTGCAGTATATGCATTTTCTTTCATCTCCATAGCACAAATCCTTGCTCAAAGGAGTCATTTGTCTACTGTCATGGCTTGGGACAGGTTGGCCAGTGACAAGACAACAGATGCTCTCCCCCACCTCTCACTCCAAGGAGAGGAAGAAGAGAGATAGAGAGATTTATGAGTTTAGAAAAAAATAAACTACTTGAATGAAATATTAATAATAAAATACAAAAAGAAAATAATGAAATAGATACAATATATACAAATATACACAAAACCATACCAAGCTCCCAGGGAGATGTCACTGGCAGGCACTGGGAAAGTTCCAGACTGGACTCAGTGACAAATGGGAACTGGAACACACTGACCAGGATCAAAAGGCAGATAAACTGACAGGGTCCTCCTCAGACATCAGTCATTAGGGAAGAGCTCACAAAGAAAAACCCTTAGAGAAAGGGCCCTAGAAAGGAGCCAACCCAACCCCTTTGATCCCTCAGCTTCTATACTGAGCATGGGCAGATGGGATGGAATACCCTATTGGTCAGTTTGGGTCACCTGACCTGTCCACAGGTCTAACCCTTCCACAGGGTAAACAACCAAGTCAGCTGACCCTGGTTGCCACAGCAACAAGTATAAGCAAGAGCCTCTCTCACTGAACAGAAAGTTGACTCTGCTTCACCCCAAACCAGGACATCTACATGAAAAGCTGTGGTTAAATCCCTCTTTTTTTTTCCCCTCTCTTACAGCTTTTATTTATACATAGGCTCTGCATGGAAAAACTGTTTATACTTGTTTTCTGATAGAGATATAACGTATATTATAATGTCAGACCTTGAAATATTAGGTTTTTCTCCTGTAATTGTAATTAATAAATTTCCATGAAAATAAAGTTTAGATAAAGGAACCACCCAAAGTTTTTAGGTGATTTCAAAAAAGAAAAAGTGCCATCCCAAATCAGTGGGAAGTGGGGAATGATGAATGACAAATATTTTAAAAGTTCCTATTCAGGGGAATTAATTCATTTTTTTATTAAGGAAAATGCTCAGATCAACCTGCAGAGCAATAATTCTAGTTTTTGTATCAGCTTCCCTGGTTCTAATCCACTGCTTCTTGACAAGCCCCTTATGATGACAACCATGGGACAAGCATAGCTGGCAACAAGTGTGGTGTTTCCATTACTGTACAACACACAGATGAAGAGTTTCTTTCCTCCAGGGGCTAGACACAGTCAGAGGGTGTTGTGCTACCGGCACAGGAGAAAAGCCGTTTCCATCAGAGGTGGCATGATAAGGCAATGACTAGGGCAAAGAGGCTCCAGCAAAGGCTTGTAGAACATCTCTTATCACACAGACAAAAGGACAAACTGATTCCTACTGGATTAGTGTCTAGAAGGGTAGTCAAATATTTAACCAGGGCTAATGACATTGAGCAATCTTTTACCAAAAAGGAAAGAAAGAAACTAGTCAGACAATCCCTTTAGGTGTAGCATAAGGAGAAGTAAACAGAGGCCGGACATCCGGGAAGAATTTCAGGCGCTTCGGTCAGACTGTGAACCCTGGAGTACCTAACCAATGGGAAACAGGGGAGGGAAAAATTCATCTGGGATTAGGGAATAAAAAGGTGTGTTTCAAGAACTGAAAGTGTGCCTACTTGCTAGGTCACCCGCTCTTGCAAGAACATGAATAAAAATGTGCTTCACAGAGGATTCTGCCTGAGCCTATTTCATTCAGACCGGAACTTATTTCTCACACTGGTAAACTAAAATCAGGTTGACAGCTGTGACATTTGAGGAGTAAAGAGGTGAGTCCAAACAAAGAGTTAGGTGTAAAATGGTTCGGTGCCATGCTCTCTAGGAAGTGAAATAGGAATTAAAAGTTTGAATATCCTTGGAGGTCTATGTCCAACCTGCCAATCCCAGTTGTCTGCCAGTGGACTGATGGCTCATGTCTTTGTCTCTGGTCTCTGAAAGATCTTACATCTTTCATAATTTCATTGGGGGAGGAATTAGTAACACAGGACTGGAAGAGACTTCCTGGATCACAGCTCATAGGAAACTATGTTTATTACAGAGGAGACGACAGAATAGCAATGCTTCCTCCTCCACCATGAAACTAAAAGTCACAAAATAACCTCCATCATCTAAATTGTAATAAACAGCCAGATCCCTTAAACAGAAATGGCACTTATTTTATTATAGGGACAAAGTCAATAAAGCAAAAGCACAGCGCTGGGTGCATGACTCAAGTCAGAGGCACACCAGCTAATAGCTAAGACCCACGTCTTATATACATTCAATATTGCATACGTATTCACTATTTTAGGCAGAGTAATTGTTTATGATGATTGCTTATCATTAGTCCTTTTTCTCTTCTATTTGTGTGTTTCCTTCTGACAATTGTTTCTGAGGATCGATGATCTTCAGTTCCCTTTTCCCATGCATCTGTTTCCTTCTGGTAGGATCAGCTCCCTTTTCCCATGCATGTGTTTCCTTCTGGTAGGATCGATTATCATCAACTCCCTTCTCCTATGCATCTGTTTCCTTCTGTTAATCACTTGTGGGGTCTTTTGGAGAAGTTCTCTTTTGTTTCTCTCGGATGTTTTTCTTCATACCTGCTGTTAGTTGTTATCTTTGAGGATTCTCATGTTTCCTAATTTACTAAAGGTTAGTTATCCTTATAAGTCAAAGATTTATAGCCTTGTTATTATGGCGAAAGCCAACAATACCTTCACTATTTTTCACAATTCCCCCTTTTTGTCTTTTATACTACATTTGGCTTGAGCCATAACTTTCATTTTGCTTAATCCATTTGTTCTGTTCATAGATCGATTCTGCTTCTTCCAATTGTTGTGGAGTATTTCTTATTCTCCTTAATGCCATTATCTATTTAGTTGAGCCTGAGGCTGCCAATTTTGGATTCTTGGGTATGGTAACTACTTGCATGTTTTGGACTACTGTTGTAATTAAGCGTATAAAACAAGGGATTAAGCAAGGAAGAAATAATAAACCAGCGATTGAACATAAGAGAATGTAGCCTAGTGTCTTCCACCAGGTTCCCCCCAAAACATTATTCCACCAATTATCCTTTAACATAGATTCCCATTTTTGAACCGGTACATGTGCAATTTTCCGGATTTCTTCTGTTATTTCCAATATTGCATCCCCATTATCATCTATCTTTAAACAACAATCTGAAGTGTTCCATTTTCCACAAATGCCCCCTTCTTCCGCCAGTAAGTAGTCTAAGGCTAATTGGTTTTGGTAGATAGCAGCCCTCACTATTTCGGCTTTTATCATATCTTGTACCCCACCTCCGTCTGATATGTCCCAATGCCCAGCTTTAGTAAAGCAGAGCCATTGTTCCCCTCTAGGACAATGCACTCCTAGTCTTGTTCCGCCTATTCCTAAATTCTTCCCAACCCAATATTCGTGTTGGTCATATTTGCACACTGTTAACTCATGGCGGTTATAACAGTGGCTGTTGATATGCAAATGCACTGTCATCGTGGAAACCCTCTTCCTATTCCAGGAGACCTGCTGGTAACACTTCATGCATTCGTTACTGGATACTAAGGATACCGCTAATAACAATACGAGGAGTGGAGGTCCAGTATGGCTTATACTCCTCCCTCTCATGCCTATTGGGGTGCTTCCAACAGCCGAGAAATAATTCTTCTTGGCAGCGAGTACGGTGGCCAACCTGGTCTTGCCCTCCATCCTCTTTTGATCCGGTATCCCTGGCTCTTGTAGCAGGTAGGGTTCTTATCTCTTTTTCCAAGCAAAATCGTTTTTTACACTTAGAGACCACTGTTTCCCACCATTCTTCAGGAATTTCCCACAGAACCGGCACTAGCAATTCCCACCCACAAATTAATGTTACGATATTGGTATATCGTATCTGAGTTTGAGCCAAACTCGAATTTTGCTTCCAGCAATTTAAACAGAAGGGATGTCTTCGGGATGAATGGTAATACCAATTTTGCTTACAACCTAAGCATTCGCGCTTCACCCAACTATGATGTCTAGCATAGGGATGTATCAGACAAGGTATACTACGGGGTACTGGAGGGGGTTGTAGTTCTTCCTCAAGGTTAGGATATAGCCGACTATCTTCTTTATATAAATTGCATGGAAGTGCAAACAGAGTTTTCAGTTTTATACAACCCTGACCCTCCTGTCTGTAACGGGAGTGCTCTTCCCCAAGGAGGATATCTAATTTTCCTTAAGGTTGGTCCCGGCCGTACCCGAAACCACAGAAATCAAGGATAAAACCATTATTATTTTCCACTAATTGATTCAATATTAGAAGTAATTTGGCTTCTTAAATATCCCATTTCACAGTATACAGAAGTGAAGCTCTTTGGAAAACTTGGCAGTGGTCTGTATCTCCTTACTAGTACTTCTGGTTGATTTATCAATTTCAAAATGTGTTGTAATCTGCATAAAAATGGAGTCTGCAAACTGATTTGGATTAATCAGATCTGACTGTAATTCCTTTTGGTATTCTCATTTGAACAGCACATCAATCATGATGACCTCTTTTGATAATAATGTTAATGAATGGGAGCACCTGGCTAAACCGGTTTCAGAACACAAAAGGTGAGATGCAGGGAGCTGTCATTCGACTCAGCTCCATCTTGCCTCGCAGAGATAACTTGGGGGGAGCTGTGGAGATGGCTCAGCCCGGGGTGGTCTCAACACTGCATTACAATGAGAATCGAAACCAGAACTGAAACCCGAATGGTGCCTTTAACAAACAAAATGCCCTGAGTCAAGTCCCACCACTATTCAGTGAGTGTGAGACCAGACATCACAAAATAAACATTGCTATCTGAGGGGCCATCAAACCACCAGAGATAACCATCCCAGATAGTGTAATCCATTCAAGCACAGTCCCGGAAAAAAGATATTTAAGTCCCAAGTTTTGGGGAGAAAATTGGGGGAATCTTCCAAAGATACAGCTGGCCTGTAGGAGATTCTGCCCCCCTTTTCCAGGACGCTGTGCAAGGAAACTTCCCGGGATTGAGTGGCCTTACCTGTGAAAGAGAGGGTAAGTGATTTTATAACGTACATATCATGTCTATCATGCTCTAAGATAGTGATTTGTGCACTCGTTTAGGGTATTCATATATAGCGCGCTGGTGATTTGTATTGTTACTTTTCAGGAACACTTGTTAGGTGGTAATAGCGTATTCTGTGAATTGTTTTGTTCTTTTCCCCTGAAATTGCAATAGTGCATTCTTCCATTGTATCCATAAGAACTTGCAATAGTGGCGTATCGGACCTGTTCTCAGCTTTTAGACACACCATTATTCTTGAGGAAATAAGGCTGGCCAAACCAGATTACAGGTATCCCTCACTTGTCTGGATGACAGCCCCAGGCCATTGGGGGTCACTTCCAGGGTTCATGACTACATCATAAGAATGGGATTAAAGAGAAACTGGTGCCACAGGCTTTGTATAGCTTCATGCCTGCTATTTCTGCAATGGCTTCTTGTGAGACTCACTGCAACCTCAAAAGGCAGCAGTTTGCAGACTTGTATATGAAAAAACCCAGAAAAAATCTCTGTGTATTTTCAGTTGGCAGCATTTATGCGCCTAATAATTAGCATACCTATTGTGAGAAGTAAGTTCCGGTCCGAATGAAATAGGCTCAGGCAGAATCCTCTGTGAAGCACATTTTTATTCACGTTCTTGCAAGAGCGGGTGACCTAGCAAGTAGGCACACTTCCAGTTCTTGAAACACACCTTTTTATTCCCTAATCCCAGCCGAATTTTTCCCTCCCCTGTTTCCCATTGGTTAGGTACTCCAGGGTTCACAGTCTGTCCGAGGCACCTAAAATTCTTCCCGGATGTCCTGCCTCTGTTTACTTCTCCTTATGCTACACCTAAAGGGATTGTCTGACTAGTTTCTTTCTTTCCTTTTTGGTAAAAGATTGCTCAATGTCATTAGCCCTGGTTAAATGTTTGACTACCCTTCTAGACACTAATCCAGTAGGAATCAGTTTGTCCTTTTGTCTGTGTGATAAGAGATGTTCTACAAGCCTTTGCTGGAGCCTCTTTGCCCTAGTCATTCCCTTATCATGCCACCTCTGATGGAAATGGCTTTTCTCCTCTGCAAAAGCAATACCTGCCTTTCTTACAACTTCCCCCTTTCCTTTTTCATAATCTTATTGTCTTTTGCATTTCTAGGGCATGGTTCCATATGAGGCCTCTAGGGCCGACAGCATGATGTTGCATTCTTCTTCTTCTTCTCAAGAGTTTTTATTTTCTTCTAGATGAAGCATTTTTCCAGGGTATGGGGGAGGGTCTGCTTCCATTCGTTTCGTTAGGGCAGTTTCAATTAATCACGGAATCACGGAATCACGGAATCACGGAATCTTCAGAGTTGGAAGGGACCTCTAGAGATCATCTAGTCCAACTCTCCTGCTAGAGCAGGGTTGCCTAAACCACATCCCTCAGGGCTGCATCCAGGCGGGTCTTGAAAATCTCCAGAGAAGGGGACTCCACAACCTCCCTGGGCAGCCTGTTCCAGTGCTCTGTCACCCTCACTGTAATGAAGTTTTTCCGTGTATTTGAACGGAACTTCCTATGTTCTAGCTTGTGCCCATTGCCCCTTGTCCTGTCACTGGGAACCATTGAAAAGAGCCTGGCTCCGTCCTCCTTAAACCCACCCTTTAGGTACTTGTAAACATTAATCAGGTCTCCCCTCAGCCTTCTCTTCTCCAGGCTAAAGAGTCCCAGCTCTTTCAGCCTTTCCTCATAAGGGAGGTGCTCCAGTCCCACAATCATCTTGGTTGCCCTACGCTGGACTCTCTCCAGTAGTTCCCCGTCCCTCTTGAACTGGGGAGCCCAAAACTGGACACAGTACTCCAGTTGTGGCCTCACCAGTGCAGAGTAGAGGGGCAGAATGACCTCCCTCGACCTACTGGCCACAGTCTTCCCTATGCAGCCCAGGATGCCATTGGCCTTCTTGGCGACAAGGGCACACTGCTGGCTCATGGATAATTTGCTGTCTACCAGGACCCCCAGGTCCTTCTCCTCAGAGCTGCTTCCCAGCATGTCTGCCCCTAACCTATACTGGTGTTTGGCATTCTTCCTTCCCAGGTGCAGGACCCTACACTTGCTTTTGTTGAACCTCATTAGGTTCTTCTCTGCCCAGCTCTCCAGCCTGTCCAGGTCACGCTGGATGGCAGCACGGCCCTCTGGAGTGTCGGCCACCCCTCCCAGCTTGGTATCATCAGCAAACTTGCTGAGGATACACTCTGTCCCCTCATCTAGGTCATTAATGAATATATTGAACAAAATTGGACCAAGTATTGACCCCTGAGGGACACCACTGGTTACAGGCCTCCAACTGGACTCTGTGCCGCTGATCACAACCCTCTGGGTTCTGTCACTCAGCCAGCTCTCGATCCACCTCACTGTCACCTCGTCTAGCCCATACTTCCTCAGCTTCCTAAGGAGGATGTTATGGGAGACAGTGTCAAAAGCCTTGCTAAGGTCAAGGTAGATGACATCTACGGCTCTCCCCTCATCCAGCCAACCCGTTATAACATCATAGAAAGCTATCAGATTGGTCAGGCATGATTTGCCCTTGGTAAATCCATGCTGACCACTTCCAATAACTTCCTGTTCCTCTATGTGTTTGGAGACGACATCCAGAATGAGTCGCTCCATTACCTTCCCAGGGACAGAGGTGAGACTAACCGGCCTGTAGTTCCCTGGGTCCTCCTTCTTGCCTTTTTTGAAGATTGGAGTGATATTGGCCTTCCTCCAGTCCTCAGGCACCTCTCCTGTTCCCCATGACCTTTCAAGGACAATGGAGAGTGGTCTAGCGATAACATCTGCCAGCTCTCTCAGCACTCGCGGGTGCATCCCGTCAGGGCCCATGGACTTATGAATGTCCAGCTTGGCCAAGTGGTCTCTGACCCGGTCCTCCTCAACTAAGGGAAAATCTTCCTCTCTCCAGACCTTCCCCCTTGCCTCCAGGGTATGGGATGCGTGAGGGACGGCTTTATCAGTGAAGACCGAAGAAAAGAAGGCATTCAGTAACTCTGCCTTCTCTGTGTCTTCCACCACTAGGGCACCCGTCTCATTCATCAGTGGACCTATATTTTCCCTAGTCTTCCTTTTTCTGTTGATATACTGGAAAAATCTCTTCTTGTTGTCTTTAACTGTAGTGGCCAAGCTGAGTTCTGATTGAGCTTTGGCCCTTCTAATCTTCCCCCTGCATAGCTTTGTTATATCTTGATAATCCTCATAAGTTGCTAAGCCCCTTGAATCGTTGAACTAATCCTCGCACACAGGGAATGATACAGCATCCTGCAGCCACTAACATTCCCGCTACCATTATAAGAGAAGTCAATATTGATACCACCATACCTTTCCATTTCCCAACCCAGGAATCCAGCCAACCTGTCAGTGAGGTGTCTATTCCAGAGCTCTCAGCTAACTCATCAGCTAGAGTGGTGAGCCCTTGAAGGGCTTTAGTTATGGTATCATCTGGAGCTGTGTTGTTGGGGATGAAGGTACAGCACCAATTCCCTAACATTACACACACACTGTAGGAATGTGTCTGAGAGAAAATGGTCATGTGAGCCAGCCTCCCTACTATGAGAGATTAGATTAAGAGCAAAACAGGTGGTAGAAGATGGAATTAGTACATGGGAAAAATGGGAACTGAGAAGGTAGAAAACATGTTGTGCTAATGACTAAGCAATTTACTATGTGAATTCTTGTAACCAACCTGATCTGTGAATGAACTGCATGGACAGCGCGTGAACAGAGACTGTAAGCCAATCATATAGCTGCCGCTAGCGCGTGCTCTTATTGCCTGTCTATATCTACTCGGTGAAAACTTGAATAAAGGGAGAACGATCATACTCATATTGAGATTCCATCGTTACTCCGGGTCCGTCTCCCACTCCAACATCTGGTAGCAGAGGATGGTTCAGCGCGACTGAGTTCTCCGAGACTGCGGTAAGCAGCTAGAGGAGGGGAGTGGGAAACTTCGGCTGGGAGACGTGTTGCTTGGGCGCATCAGCGGGAGCAGACAACGGCGTGAGGTCGCTCCTCACCTCCCAGGCGCAGCTATGGAAACAGAAGCTGCGGCCACGCTACTCGCTGGGATCCTCTCTAAGAGAGGGATTGAAACACCAGCGAAGCAGTTGCTCAAACTGATTAAATTGGGCAGGAGATGGGGCAACAAGTAACAAAAGAAGAAGGGGCTATATTAAGACTTCTCCTGCATATCCTCTCTAAGAGAGGGGTGAAATACGATGAGCGTATGCTCCGAAGGTTGTTAACCTGGTGCAGAGAGAACGGATTCGCACCAGAGCCCCAGACAGCTTTTAAACCAGAAATATGGGAGGCTGTTGGGAAAAAACTGTGGGAAGTGATAAGTAAAGGAGACAAAGAGGCATCACCGTTAGTGACGACATAGCAGTTGGTGTTATCGACCTTACAAGATATGAAGGCGGAGCGAGCCACGGCAGCCGGGGCTTTTGCAGCATTACAACCCACGGGAGGGGGATCGAACAGGCCAGGTCCGAAGGTCTGGGACGATCCCCTGCTGATCCCCTCTGCTCCACCTGAGGCCGATGGAGGAGGCAGAATGTCAGCAGAGAAGGACAGAGCCGGAGCTGTTTGCTCCTGCCATTGCCCGCCTCACCCCCTCCCCTCCCCAGTCGTCTCCCTGAGATAAAAGTGCTGTTTTTGTATGTCTGCTGTGTAAGTGTGTGCGGGCGCCAGCTTATACCTGCTGATCAGCATGTGTGCTACTGTTTGCTTTTTGTTGTGTGCAGTGTCGTTAGGTGACTCCACTGGAGCAGGTGTTCTGCCCGGTGTGGTACTGTTCTCGTATGCAACTAGGGCTGACACTCCGTCAAGTGAAGAAGTTTGTATATACACAATGTTTAGACGTAAGGCGAGCACGCCCCAGGTAGATACACCAGGATGGGCTGTAGAAACGATGGAAGCCCTGAAATATTGGGGGAGTTTTCAGGAGCCGACACGCTTACGCTCTCGGGAACGGCTCGCCCGTGCAGGGCGTATGGCTGGTTGTTTGTTGTTTGTCTAGAAGATCATGGTTGATTGGGAAAAGGGGTTGAGCCAAAATCCATAGGATGCTCTGTAGGAAAATGAGAAATTTAAGGAAAAATGAGAAACTGAGCTCTTGTTGCAAAGGCAGACTTTTATGTCAGTTGTAAATGATGGGAAAAAAAAAGAAAAAAGAAAAAACAAAAAAGAGAAAAAAAAGAGGGGAAAAAAAGAAAAAAAAAAAAAAAGAAAAGAAACCAAACAGGAACAATTAGATGGGAAATGTGCCACGTTAGCACAAAAGTATGCCATACGCATTACGAGAAAGCATCAGAAAAAGAGAAATAGGACACCTGATTCAAAGCAGTACCATAGAGATATGTTTTTGGTTTTTTCCTATATGTGTATATGTTATTGCATGCCTTAGTAGATTGCTCTGTGTTATACCCTGTGAGACTAAAATGAACCCCAGCAGAAGCAGTCTCTTGAGCAAGGGGGTGGAATATGGGAAAGCAACGGAAAATCGGCGAGGAGGACTGTAAATACACTCAAGGGACTTGCACCTGGGTGCTGGAAAACACATATATCACACCAATTGTTATTCAGTCTTGGGTGCTGGCAAGAAAAACATTTGGATGACATAAGCCTGTAATGGACTCACAGACACCTTATCTAGCTGCTTGAGAATCTTGGCCTGTTGTGGAAGAAGATCAAAGCACAGTACCAGCAAGAACAGGGAGTCCGCATGCGCTCTTGCTAACAAGGACTCTTTTGCTGCCAAGGATTCTTGATAACAAGGACTCTCTTGCTGCCAAGGATAAGTTTAACAATGCTACTAGTCCAGCTATTTCTGAGTTATTGCTAGATGTAAATAGTATTCGATATGCGATGTTGCAAAACAGAACTGCTACTGATTTTTTGCTTTCAGCTCACAGACATGGTTGTCAAGATTTTAAAGGACTGTATTGTATGAATCTAAGTGACCACTCCAAATCCATCCATGCCCAGCTGCAGGAACTGCACCGACCGAACCAGCAACTTGTGGAGACCACTGGGTGAAATGTCTTTGCTGGATGGACTTGGGGGTGGGGTCGGTTGAAGCAAATTATACTCATTGCCTGTGTGGAAGGAATTTGTCTGTTATGTTTAGTATGCTGTTTGCCGTGTTTAATAAGCATTATACGATCAGTTGTAGATGCCGCTTTGCATCGTACCCTTGTACGAGTTGTAGAATATGCTGCTCTAAAAACTATGTGTGTATCCATGAGAACCTGACCTTCACAGAAGAAGATAACAAGAAGGGATTACAACAATGTAGTCACGTATCAGACAGCCGCTGTTAGCAAAGCTGGATCATGAGTTTGGTGAGACTCGCTGCATACGCTGGCCACGCGTGCAGCGACTCTAGCCTGTACTTTTCTACTCAATCCAGTGCAGGAGAGTCTGGTGGGACTTGCTGCATGCGCTGGCCATGCATGCAGTGACTCTAGCCTGTACTTCTCCACTCAATCCAGTGCAGGATATAAGGAGGCTGTCTCGGGGGTCAGAGAGGGGGAGAGAGACATGAGCACACTTTGAAGATACAGGGTATGCCCGCAAGCACTGTGTCTGCCCCCGACCCCCCCCATAAGTTCTATGTTCATTAACCCCAACAGCTCAGAAGGCATTACAGCATGTTGCAAGATAAGATATAGTCTACTACTGCTGCAAGACGCATTGAACACCTTCCTACAAGAATTTCAACTTTACGCCCTGATAGGACAGTGGGATGATGCACTCGCAAAGAGCCTGACTGCATTAGAGTGGGTATTTTTGCCACATACCCTTTCAAAACCAGTAACTACGATGATTGAAATGTTACCGCGATTGTTTTTCCAGGGTCGCTTGTGCTGTCACCTGCTTTCTGGAATGGATCCAAGCCACATACATGTCCCCATCAAAAAGGATGACCTTGACCCTTGGTTATCACAATTTGACATGTCGTTGCAACAAAATATTCGTCTTTTACATGATCAGCTAAAAGCTCAAATACTAAAGATTCAAGACTTAATGAACCGCAATGTATTTGAAACATTACAAAAGGATTTCTCGTGGGTAAATCCAAAGAAATTGGCTTTCTGGGCTAAATTTAGGAATCTGGGTATTTATTGCCTTAGCGGGGTTCTTTTTGATTCTGTTTTAATTGTGTTTAGTATATAACCTGCTAAGAGCGTCACAACGAGTAGAAGCACAAGTCATGGCGACCTTGTTAATAAATGGTCTGGTGTTAAACAAAAAAGGGGGAGATGTGGCAGATCTACGAGCAGAGGCCTGCGTACGGCCAAGGACACAGTGAGCAGAGCACACAGTAACCACAGAGCCAAGAGAACAGTTCATACCTTCACTCCGTCCTGTGACGACCATATAACATTTTCGAATCTCGGACAAAGAACAGGGCTAAGTATTCTTCCCTCGCTAGGAACAGCAACGGCATTAAATACATTGAATAAGATAGGGTGTTGGGCAAGTAAACAGATAAACTTTACAACTGAAATAATATCTAGCTTGCTTACTGATGCTGATAGCATTCGGCATGCTATGTTGCAAAATCGAGCGGCTATTGACTTTTTGCTGTTAGCTCAGGGTCATGGATGTGAAGATTTTGAAGGTATGTGTTGTATGAACCTTTCCGACCACTCATCATCCATTCATAAGCAGTTATGGGATCTGAAGGATAACATGTCCAAATTAGAAGTGGTCAAAAATGGCTTCGATGATTGGTTAAACTCATGGGGTATAATGGGATGGTTATCAGACTTACTAAAGCAAGGGCTCATGCTACTGTTGGTTATATTATTATTGATTATGGTAGCCTCATGTGTTCTCCGCAAAGTGACTGACATGATAGAAAATGCCATGCATAAGGTCTGGCTGGCTCAAGAAGAAAAAGGGGGTATTGTAGGAATGTGTCTGAGAGAAAATGGTCATGTGAGCCAGCCTCCCTACTATGAGAGATTAGATTAAGGGCAAAACAGGTGGTAGAAGATGGAATTAGTACATGGGAAAAATGGGAACTGAGAAGGTAGAAAACATGTTGTGCTAATGACTAAGTAATTTACTATGTGAATTCTTGTAACCAACCTGATCTGTGAATGAACTGCATGGACAGCGCGTGAACAGAGACTGTAAGCCAATCATATAGCTGCCGCTAGCGCGTGCTCTTATTGCCTGTCTCTATATACTCTGTGAAAACTTGAATAAAGGGAGAACGATCATACTCATATTGAGATTCCATCGTTACTCCGGGTCTGTCTCACACTCCAACAACACACCTCCCTTCTCTGCTAAGATCATGTCCAGGGCGATCCTATTTTCCCATGCCATTCGGCTGGTTGCATCCAATTGTTAAGCTATTCCTTTCAATGCATCCCTGGTATAATTAATAAACCTCTGTTGGTTATAGTAAATATAATTTATCCAATCTACATTTTTGTTTATAGTTGCCCACCAGAAAGAGACAGATTCGAATCCTGCTCCTACCTGATTCCTTGCTTTGTGCTCATCTGGGACTCCTCTAGGGACTCCAATGGGATCTATATATATCCGTTCATCAAAGGATACACCCACACTTCTTTTTACTCTATTGCCTGAGCTCAGGGTTCCTCTTCCTTTTTCAAATGCTAGGGTGAATGGTATTGCCAATTGTACTATTCCACATGTACCTTTCCAGTTAGCCGGCAACACAGATCGCAAGGTCTTCCCTCCACAATACCACCAGAGATCCGCCCGAGGCACTCGTATCGCTGAGTAGTTTCCTTTCACATCCTTGGTCACATTCAGAGTTTCAGTGCATAAGGTAAATTCCCCCACAGGTTTGGCAGCCTTCACACCCTGCCATGAGAAGCAGACTGGATGGTTACCAATTGCTGTGGAAAATGCTGGTGGCACTTTAACATCTCTAGACTCCAAGGCAGGAAACAGTAAGGAAAGTGAATGCCAAGTCTCGTTTCCCCAGGCGGTCTTTTCTTGGTATAATGCTATCATACACCACATCCCTACGGAATCTTTCGTCCACCCTAAGGGAAAAGGGACGATCTGTGCTGGGGGCCTTCCTGAGGCACAAGCATAGCAATTCCGTTGGTTCAAACTATTAACAGTATATTTTACCCATTCTACCCAAGCATTCGTCTCACCGTACCCTGTTTCAATCTCAAATGTTTGTCTAAGATCTTTAATCTCAGTAACCGTTACCAAGGCTGGATCATTCGGTGGTTCCCACTGTTGTATTACTGAGAGTTTAGTAGTCATAGTCGTCCCTTCTGCTTAACTGCTGTTTTCCAGTATGTCTATTCTAAATCTTCCCCTTGGATCTCTTCCAGACACATCTGCTCCTATTCCATATATTAGGTTAGCCGTATCATCCACCTGGGTTATAGTTATCAACAGAGGATTACATTCAAAAAGGCCACACTGTGGGGAAGGTGATCCTTTGTAAAAATGTATTTTCTTTTTGAGAGGGTAATAATAAGAAGACTTGATCCACTCGTCATCAACGGTCCACCCTCCAATTTGGGTGGTCCACCACACTTCACTCCATCGGTCACAAGGTGCAGCCTCGTGATATACCTCTGCGACCCTCCAAATTTCTGGGCACAGGTACTTGTTTTCACCACTCAACCATCTTTGGGCCTCTAGGATCCCCACACTTCAGTACTTGACAGGCATCAAAGCGTACAGTCTGTGGGGTATCTCCTTTAGTGATATTTATGATAAGCCTAACCGGGTAATCTGGGTGTGCACTTCGTATGTGATCTAGGCGTACAACACCACCCCTATGACCAGTATCATCGCAAAATGCTTCTTAAAATTCATGGCGTACACAGATTTATATCTCCCAACTGGATCATCCCACCCCAACCCACGTCTTATTGTCTCTTTAGGGTTACTCACAGCAGGCTGTCAGTAGAATGTACAGTCCACTGTTCTACCGGATCTGTTGGCGGGGGTTCAACTGGTCCTTTTAGCTGAGTGTAGTGAGTCCAACCCCTGTCGGCTGTCCTCACTGCAGTCTCAGTGGTCAGTAACACTTGGAAGGGGCCTTTCCATTCTGGTTGGAGCTTGATTTCCTTCCAGGATTTGA
The DNA here is from genome assembly GCF_028500815.1 of Rissa tridactyla. NCBI lineage: Eukaryota > Metazoa > Chordata > Aves > Charadriiformes > Laridae > Rissa > Rissa tridactyla. The sequence continues at coordinate 12,208,483 of NC_071496.1, forward strand.
TCAAGACCCAATCTCCTGGTCGGAAGGCATGGACTGCAAATTCCAATGGGTGGAGTTTGGGCAAGAAGTCCTTTATTTCTGAGTAGAGAGAAAGAAGACGACAACCCCAGTATACAGTTCTTAAGAAACACATCTTTAGTTTCCAAAGTGGGCAAGTCTTCTCTGTTACCCATATAAGGTAGTTCAAAAAGCATCTCATAGGGCAAGAGACCTGTATCTTTTCTAGGAGAAGTCTGGATCCTCAACAGTGCTATTGGTACACATTTAGTCCATGGTAATTTGGTTTCTAAAATCAGTTTCAACAATAGTCTCTTAATGGTCTGGTTCATCCTCAACTTTTCCTGATGATGGGGGATGCTAGGGGACATGAAGTTCCCACACTATCCCTAAACTTTCCACAATTCCTTGAAGGATTTTAGAAGTAAAATGACTGCCCTGATCTGGGTTTATATTCTCCACTAACCCGTATCTGTGAATAATTTGCTCTAGTATTATGTTAATCACCCCTGCTGCAGTAGCTGACACCAAGGGGTAGGCTTCCACCCACCCAGTAAGGCGGTCCACTAGGACTAAAAGATCTTTTAGCCTGCCTATTGGTGGTAGTTCAGTGAAGTCTACCTGTATACTTTGGAATGGTCTCAAGCCGGGCTCTCTTCCTCCTGAAGGTTGCTTTCTCAAGGCTTTCTTGTTTACTTTCTTACAAATAATACATCCCTCACAAATTTGTTTGGCTATTGTGTATATGCCAAAGCACCTGTACTTCCACAAAACTATTCGCACATTGCATGCATTCCCCAATGGCTTCCCTGATGTAACACTGTCACTATTTCTCTCATTGTTGACCATTTCCCTTCCATCAGGCAGAATCCATTTACCACATTTCTCCACTGCCCCTGCTTCTGTCATTGCTTCTCCTGCCCCAAGGCTGCCTCTTTTGCCACCTTGTCCCTTAATCTGTTTCCCCTTGCGGTAATCAAATTGCCTCTCTGGTGACCTTTAACATGTAAAGCTGCTATTTCAGTTGGTATTAATATATTACCTAACACCTGCTTTGTACGTTCTTCGTGTAAAAGTTCTTTCCCTTTGCTATTTATTAGTCCTCGTTCTTCCCAAATTTTACCAAAGGTATGCACTGCCCCAAAGGCATAGCGAGAGTCTGTATATATTGTTCCTTCCCCTTTCTCCAGTTAATTTAAGTGCCTGGTTTAAGGTATACATCTCACATATTTGAGCAGACCATGCACTAGGTAATTTTTCAGATGCTTTTACTTGTTGGTGTCGCGTTAAAAGGACTGTAGTTTCGATACTTGTCTGTCAGAGTCCCAGGACTTTCACTGATTCACTATCAGAGTCCCACCAAAGGACTTTCACTGAATCAGATTCACAAATAATCGAAATCAGTTATTTTATTGAGAGCGACAGAACAGATTCGAGATTGCCATTGATAAATTCACTAGCTACAATAGCGCTAATTACTTAAGGTTAATATTGCTAGCAAAAATAACGACAGTACAACAACCCGGGGTAACATTCACCAGAGGGTGAAAGGCGCAACGCTTACCCAGAAAGGCGTCCCTGCCTGCGGTGGAGGAAGAGAACACAGCCCATGGACTGGCATGTCAGGTATCAAGTTTCTTCTCTCACAATTTAACAGTCATTTTCTCCATCCTTTTATCCCCAAAATGACAAGGTTTCCCTCCCCTAGGTGACGTGTAGTATGATTTGGGTGGAGAGACGAGTGCTATGGTCATATATGTTTAGCATGATCTCTAAAATCTTCATTAGCATATACAGGGGTGTCAACTTTAATATGCATTTCACAGGTAATGAGGCAAAGGTCAATTACCAGGCATGGCAGCCTCTCAAGGAAACAAAGAGCTACACAAGGTCTCTGTTATCTTGATTTTACTGTCTCTGCTGATGAAAAGCAGGGCTGTCCTGGCTCCCCAAGACTACCCCGTTATTTATGTATCCTGTGATAGCCGGACAAGCCTTCACTCCCCTGGGCTGCACAAGAGATAGCAAAGCGAGTCTTAATTGCTCTTTGAGCACAGAGACTTCATCTCATTATCCAAATTCCACAGTTGGCTCACTCCATGCACCACCGCATATCCATTACACCTCTTTCCTTCTATCACTCTTGAAGAACCCTCTACGAACAAATGAAGACCCCCAGATAGGGGTTCTTCCCTTAAGTCAGGTCGTATCTTAGTCTGGTACTCAATTACATCTATGCATTCGTGGGTAAGTTCTTCATCCTTTGCCTCTATGTTTTTTCCACAAAAAGCTCACTGGGTTAAGGCAAGGGCTGGTAGTTAAAATCAAATCATCCTTTTCAATTAAAATTCCTTCATACTTCAATATTCTTGAATTGGTTAGCCGTTTTCCCGTGGTTTGGGCTAAAATGGTTTTTACTTGGTGAGGGGTGCTAACTTCTATCATTCATCCCCTGGCCACCCTCGGGAGACCAGATCTAAGAGTTTAGATAAATAGTCCACTGGCTGCCGCTTATCCCCCCACCACCACTCTTGAGTTCCTAACACAGCCCCTTTGTCTAGAGTTAACAAATAGTTGAAAAGATTTCTCCAAAGAAGATAAGGCTAAAACTGGAGCTCTGATTAGGCTCTGTTTTAAATCTTCCACTAAATCCTCCTCTTCTTCTGTCCAAACCAATACATTCGGTTCTTCAGCTAACAGTTTGGAATATAGTCCTTTAGTCTTTCGAGCATACCCCCTCTATCCACAGTCTACAGTACCCAGTCAGCCCCAAAAATGTTCTCAGTTCCCTCTTGGTCTTCGGCAGAGGTAAGTCTACTATTCCTTTGACCCTCTCAGGATTTATAGGATTTATTTTTTGACTCCCTTCACTGACTAGATGTCCCAAGTACTTCACTTTTGTTTCCACCTATTGCAATTTTTTTTTTTTTTTGAGACCCTCAAACCTTGCTGTCCCAAAAAGTTCAGTAACTCATTCGTGGCTTCTTTTACCCTGCCTTCTTCCTCTCCGGATACCAATAAGTCATCCACATACTGAAGCAGGGCTACTCCCAATGGAGGGCTGAATTGTTCAAGCACTTGTTCTAACACTTGCCCAAACAAATTAGGGGATTCTGTAAATCCCACAATGATAACACCCTACTGGTGAACCTCGAGCTGCTGGTAGGAGTGGTCGGGGCAGTCCTCTTCCCCTGTTATTCACCCCTCTTCCTCGCCCCCAAGTAACAGTCTAAGGGGTCCCACTTTGGGGATTCAACTTCTTTGTCGGTTGAAACATCACCAACAGTCTGGGCTGGGAACATATAAAATGGATTTGGGCGTCCCCAAATCCTGAATCTCTTCATCTTGACCCAGCAAAAAGCATATTCACCTTCTTCTAATTCCTTATTATTCCTTATTATTCACATACATGTTTAAAGTCTGACAGACCTAATCTTCATCAGACCCAAATTTGGGCCAAAATACACTAGGAGGTCTTATGGGTTCTTTGGTCCAAACAAATTCAAATGCAAATGCAAACATGTCCCCCCTGGGACACCCCGAAGATCTCCCATGACGGACACGGGACCCCCAGGGATGTCCCCAGGATCCCCCCCCCAGGACACCCCTGGGATCCTCTAAGATGGACACAGGACCCCCTAGGACACCCCTGGGACCCTCCCCAGGATGTCCACAGGCCCCCCCCGCCCCCAGCCCCTCCAGGATGCGGTCCGAACAAAACAAATCATTTTCTTTTTATCTTTATCCCTTGTACAAGAAGAATCATTCCGAAACCTCAACGTTCTCCCCTAAAGGACTGTCTGGGGGAATGTTCCCGGGGTCTTTCTTATTATCCCCTTTTTCATCCCTAGGCCTAGAATCCTCATTTCCCATTCTGAACAGAGTCTTTTCTTACTCCCCTTCCTTTCGCTTCGTCCTTCTCTGGCTGCGCCCCTCGTGGGACTACAGAACCGCGGATCCGGACTCCACACTCGCTTCGTACTGCAGTACGTCTCAGTCACTCACACACAAGTCTCTTAGAATGTCCCAACCACCAAGGCAATACTTTAACAGTCCGATTTTTCTTACCTTGGTCTGTGCACGGAGTTGCCTGGTCGTACTCTCTGTGCCTACTGCACCTATCCTTCTTCCCCCTGTGGTTCACAGAGTCTGCCGTCCAACTGGGTCTCGAGATCTTAGTCGATTCCTCCTGGAATCCCCGCCGATGATCCACGAGACCGTTGAAATCAACGGGATGCGTCTTCCCGTCCTTTGGTGACAGGGACCCCCAAGAAGATGACTCCTGCTCCCGGACGAGCCCCCAAATTGTGAGAAATAAGTTCCGGTCCGAACGACCAGAATAAGTCGGTCGGACCGACTTCCGGTCTGAGCACATTTTTATTCACGTTCTTGCAAGAGCGGGTGACCTAGCAAGTAGGCACACTTCCAGTTCTTGAAACACACCTTTTTATTCCCTAATCCCAGCCGAATTTTTCCCTCCCCTGTTTCCCATTGGTTAGGTACTCCAGGGTTCACAGTCTGTCCGAGGCACCTAAAATTCTTCCCGCATGTCCTGCCTCTGTTTACTTCTCTTTATGCTACTCCTAAAGGGATTGTCTGACTAGTTTCTTTCTTTCCTTTTTGGTAAAAGATTGCTCAATGTCATTAGCCCTGGTTAAATGTTTGACTACCCTTCTAGACACTAATCCAGTAGGAATCAGTTTGTCCTTTTGTCTGTGTGATAAGAGATGTTCTACAAGCCTTTGCTGGAGCCTCTTTGCCCTAGTCATTGCCTTATCATGCCACCTCTGATGGAAACGGCTTTTCTCCTCTGCAAAAGCAATACCTGCCTTTCTTACACGTATGTTTTGGAAGGTGAATGAATAACACAACTTTGTTGTGCATTTCTGTTGAAAAAGTAGAAATTAAGCCTGAGTTTCAGATGAAATTTATTTGCCACTTTTTACAGTGCCCCCCCATTAGGAGTGCTGTAGCAAGCCTCAAACACTTGGGAGGTTTTTTCTCAGCTCAGTGTTCAATCTAGGGACTCCAGCAGAGCAGGATTTGCAAGCCTAAATCTCCTAGAGCCCCTACAACCAGCAGTGTGTGGGCTCAGTATGACCATCAAGTCAGCAATGGCTAAAGGGCTGGAAAGCAGGAAATATTATATTTTATTTCTTCTGATAAATATCAGTGATCAGACTATTTCAAGATATTCTGGATATTTAGTTTACTGACTGAGAGGCTTATATTTGTGTACCTCCACCTGAGCTCCAACTTGATCTTTCCTTTTGCTGCAATTTTTCTGGAAGCTGAAAATGAGTGGGGATAAACTCAACAATAGACAGTCCCGTCCCATTTCATGCATGCACAAGTCCATTTTTGTGCACATTCTGTGTGTATTGATTACTTTCATTGAAAGTGAACATGCTAGGAAAATAGAAGAAAAAAAACAATACAAAAACTGAACCCTGAGTTTTCCCCCTTCCTTTAGATAGATATGGCCTTCATTGGTCACTCTAAGAGGGAATTACCTTCTCCAACCAGCAATCACTATAGGATGCACCTTAGGGAAAAGCCTATTCACAAAGCCACCAATGTCGTTCTGAGTTATCTAATTCAGCTTAAAAAAATGGCAAAGGGATAAGGTCCCTGGAGTAACCCAAGAAGGAGCACTGCAGAGATAGAAGGAGGTATATCAGTGTAGCATTGAAGGTGTTCAAGCCTTAAACAGACTGAAAAGGTGCTTGAGAGCTAACAGCATGGGAAAGGGAAAGGTGTGGGCCAGGGATGCTGACAGAGCCATAGCTTACCAAGCTCATAAAATCCATCAGTAGATATAAATAAGGGCAGTGTGTACAAACTTGTGCTAGGCTTGTGTTTCATGCTGATGCAGCATACAGTCTTCATCTGAGGTCATTAAAGTGTCAGGGTTTTTTTCAAAAGCAAAAGAGTCAGATTCTTCCATGCACGTTAGCCCTTCTTTCAGTCTCGCTGATATAAAATAGGCCATTAAAAGAAGAATATCTCAGATGCTGCTGAATAATTGTTGTAATGGGACATAAGCAAGTACCAGCACCAAACACAGACAGAATGGAATATCCTTAGGTTTGTTTCATAATACTCTCTAATCTAATGACATAGCCCTAAATGACACTGAAGCTCCTTATCAGATGATGATTCAGCACAATCCTGAGCGCTGCTTAAAGTCAATAGGGAAAGTCTTCCAATCAGTAAACGTAGTTTACAATTTTATTTTCTAAATGTGTACCTACAAATTTCATCTCATTAAAACACCACTTTTTTCTGGATTATATGTAGGAATGTTGTGTCCTTTCTCTTCTGCTATTCATCCGCTTCTTTTCCTTTTTGTCAGCTGCAAACTCAATTAGTGATTTTAAATATGTATATATTTTTATTAATAAAGATATTAAATAGCACAGAGCAAATGGTCAGTCCCAGAGGAACTCTTTATGATTTGGTCAATGTAAACCAGCAACCAATTTGTGTTCAATAAGAAACTGTGGCACATAAAAACAATAATGTCAATCAACTTAAAAAAAGTGGCTGAAAAAGCCAGAGAAGGCCTGAAAGTTGATTGCTAAATCAAATCTGCAAGCACACTTTTGCAATGAATTGGCAGCTCTCTTCATTCTGTAAAGCCCATGGTTGGGGTTTGTGCTTGTATCTAGCATTTGACTTGCATATGAACCTAAGAAGTAAATACGAACTGTTAATAATGCTTACGTTCTGTTCAAGATATCTTTAGCTCTTTCTTACAGTGGTGGTCTACACTTCTTGCATAGAATTAAGCAGTTAGCTGTAAATTAGCAAGTTAGCATACAATTCAGCTGTTGTTGTACAAAGCATGCAGTTGAATGAATATAGGTCAATCAGTCAGCTATTTACAGGGGTTTTGCCACAGAGATATATTTTGCTGTCTGTGCTGTTGTGGCTACACAGTACTAACAGCTTTTATTCTTGACAGTTTAAAACTACAGTAGACTGAAATTATAGAGTTTTCAGAAAAGACCAAACTCTGCTCTATTTCATACATATATGCACTGACACATACCAAATTAAACCTTATCTAAGTCACTGAAATTCATCCTTTTTTCTAGGTATAAAGTAAAAGTTAATGCCCTCTTGATAAAACCTGTCAAGTACAATTAATAAATCAGTTCAGGAAATTACTAACACTAGTGCAGCAATGGGAACTGAGTCATAGCTTCAGCTGATGACCACATCATTTATTATTTTTTTTTAAATTAAGGCAGTATCTGCCCACAATAGGTTTTTACCTTTCCTGCCATTTACAGACACAAACGGAGAAACAATGAATAGACTGAACACTAGCAGTCAAGTTTTCATCATGTGCATATTGCTATCTCTTGAAGTCAAACGTGTCTTATAATATCAAGTGCAGAACATCATGATGCTGTACTGATAGATATGTGTCCATTAAAGATCCTGGAAAATGTCCTATGATAACATAACAGGTAATAGACTGATAAGTACATTATGATTTGCAGCTACTGCATTTGAAAATGAAAGAATCACATGCAAACAATGTTTTGGGGTATTATTATTATTATTTCAAAGGCTGACTATTCTATTCAACAGCAACCACACGTCAGGTATAAAGATGCAGAAAAAGTAACTCCAGAAGGATCTATATATACCACAGTATAAGTATTATATTATTTTTTAATTTGCCCTTGCAACTGAAAGCTTGGGGTGAGATTTTGGTCTGATAAACTCCTGTAAATTCATAGTAGTCCCATTTGTTTACTCTGTGTGTCTATTAAACAGAATTTAATCTAGTTACTTTATAATGTAGATGGATAGTTATAAAATTTCTTCTGCAATGACTGTTGGATTGTAGGGGTCTGTTTTCGTTTTCTTGTTTGGGGCTTTGATGTTTTCAACTGTAAATACTGGAACACTGTTCTCCAAAGCATAAGTATTTTTCAGATTTTAAAGAAGCCTCTCTCCGTGGCCACTCTCCATCATCTTTAAAAGGTCCTGGAGAACAGGCGAGGTACCCGAGAACTGGAGGAAATCCAATGTCACTCCAGTCTTCAGAAAGGGCAAGAAGGAAGACCCAGGAAACTACAGGCCGGTCAGCCTCACCTCCATCCCTGGAAAGATAATGGAACAGCTCATTCTGGGTGTCATCTCAAAGCATGTGGAGGAAAAGAAAGCTATCAGAAGTAGCCAACATGGATTCACCAAGGGGAAATCATGCCTGACTAATCTGATATAGCCTTCTATGATGGCATGACTGGATGAATAGATGAGGGGAGGGCAGTGGATGTTGTCTTCCTTGACTTCAGCAAGGCATTCGACAACTGTCTCCCACAGCACCCTCATAGGGAAGCTTAGCAAGCGTGGGTTAGATGAATGGACAGTGGGATGTATTGAAAACTGTTGGATTGAAAAATGGACCTCATAGTCACCAATGCGAGTGAGCTCATCAGGGATGTCAAGATTGGAGGCAGCCTGGGCTGCAGTGACCATGGAGTGGAGTTCACAGTCCTGAGGGATATGTGTCAGACGAGGAGCGTAGTCAGGACCCTGAATTTTAGGAAAGCAAACCTCCGGCTCTTCAAGGAGTTAGTCAACAGGACCCCCTGGGAAACAGTCCTCAGGGACAAGGGGGCAGAACAGAGCTGGCAGATCTTCAAGGATGCTTTCCATAGAGCACAAGAGCTCTCGATCCCCAGGTGTAAGAAATCAAGCAAGAAAGGGAAGAGACCAGCATGGCTGAGCTGGCACCTGCTGGTCCAACTAAAAGGCAAGAAGGAACTGCACAGGCAGTTCGAGCAGGATCAGGTATCCTGGGAAGAGTATAGGGACGCTGCCCGGTTATGTAGGGATGAGGTCAGGAAGGCCAAGGCGTGGCTGGAGCTGAACTTGGCAAGGGATGCTAAGAATAACAAGAAGGGCTTCTACAGGTACGTCAACCAGAAAAGGAAGGTTAAAGAAAGCGTACCCTCCCTGATGACCAAGAATGGCACACTGGTAACAACAGATGAGGAGAAGGCTGAGGTTCTCAACAACTTTTTTGCCTTGGTTTTTACTGCCAGCCTCTCTCCTCACGCCTCCCGCGTTGAAGGACTGCAAGACGGGGACCTGTGGGACAAAGTCCCTCCCACTGTAAGTGAAGACAAGGTTTGTGATCACCTGAGGAACCTGAACCTACACAAGTCCATGGGACCTGATGAGATGCACCCCAGAGTCCTGAGGGAATTGGCTGATGTACTTGCCAAGCCACTCTCCATGATATTTAAAAAGTCATGGCAGTCAGGTGAAGTCCCTGGTGACTGGAAAAAGGGACACAGTGCACCCATTTTTAAAAAGGGTAGAAAAGAGGACCCTGGGAACTACTGCCCTATCGGCCTCACTTCTGTGCCTGGGAAGATCATGGAACAGATCCTCCTAGAAGCTATGCTAAGGCAGATGGAGGACAGGGAGGGGATTCAAGACAGCCAGCATGGCTTCACTAAGGACAAGTCCTGCCTGACCGACCTAGTGGCTTTCTACAATTCAGTGACTGCATCAGTGGACAAGGGAGGAGCAACGGATATTGTCTATCTTGACTTCTGCAAGGCCTTTGACAGTCTCCCACAACATCCTTCTCTCTAAGTTGGAGAGATATGGATTTGATGGGTGGACTGTTTGTTGGATAAGGAACTGGCTGGATGGTCGCATCCAGAGGGTAGTGGTCAATGGCTCGATGTCCAGATGGAGAGGGGTGACAAATGGTGTCCCTCAGGGATCTGTACTGGGACTGGTGCTGTTCAATATTGTCACGTCCCGGTCTGACTACATTGGGCCCGGGAGAGGTTTTCAATGATTCCAAGTGTGAGATTAAGACACAAATAAGGTCAGATGCTGCTTACTGTAGCTTTATTGTCATTCCCCAGGAACAGTCACTGAGACGAGCAATAGAGTAAAGGCGGAAGTAGAGGAAAGGCAGAAAGGAGAAGCAGTATTACGGAGCACAGCAAGAATACAGTCACCACCACAGGCCCGACGGCTTCCCAATGGCCCTCTGGAGTTCAGCAGTGTGCAGTTGATCTGTGGTTCTCAAGTCGTGATGGTGGTGGGGGTCCCAGTCCGAATTGTGGTGGGTCACCGAACCAGTTATAGTCCAGGTTGGTCCGTAGCTTGACCAATCAGCGTGACGGTGGCCTTTGCCCAGCTAATCGTCGTTTGACACAGTCGCCATGAGCTCTTCCTGCCTGTGTTGCTTGGGCAGAGCTTGGTTCAGCACAGTCATGATGCCTCAGCGAGTTTGGGGTTGGTTTTAGCACGGTCATCATGCCACAGCAAGTTTGGGGTAGACAGGGTCTGGCCACTCTGATAACCACATGCCTACATCCTTTTCAGCTGATGGCAACACACCCTTTTCAGCTGGTGCCAATCTTGGGTGGTGACTGATAAGCAGAAGAATGGTCTGCAGAAAGTGCTAAATGAACACAAGCAAGTTTTTATTGGCCCGCAAGCCTGCCGTCGATTTACAGAAGATTAAGCAAGCTTTGAGAGAATTATTTTGAGGTTCCAGTCTCTCACAAATATCTTCATCAATGATGTACACAGTGGGATCAATTGCACCCTCAGCAAGTTTGCCAATGACACCAAGCTGAGTGGTGTGGTCGACATGCCAGAGGGACGGGATGTCATCCAGAGGGACCTGGATGAGCTGGAGAGCGGGCCCAAGCAAACCTTATGAAGTTCAACAAGGCCAAGTGCAAGGCCCTGCACGTGGCTAAGGACAATCCTCGTTATCAGCACAGACTGGGGGATGATGTGATAGAGAGCAGCCCTGCGGAAAAGGACCTGGGGGTACTGGTGGATGAGAAGCTGGACATGAGCCAACAACGTGTGCTTGCAGCCCAGAAGGCCAATTGCATCCTGGGCTGCATCAAAATAACTGTGGCCAGCAGGTCAAGGGAGGTGATTCTCCCCCTCTACTCCGCTCTCGTGAGACCCCACCTGGAGTACTGTGTCCAGCTCTGGAACCCTCAGCACAAGAAGGACATGGACCTGTTGTAACGCATCCAGAGGAGGGCCACAAAGATGATCAGAGGGCTGGAGCACCTCTCCTATGAGGACAGGCTGAGAGAGTTGGGGTTGTTCAGCCTGGAGAAGAGAAGGCTCCAGGGAGACCTTATATTGTCCTTCCGGTACCTGAAGGAGGCCTATAAGAAAGCTGGGGAGGGGCGGTGTCTGTTTGCAAGGGCATGTAGCAATAGGACGAGGGGCAGTGGTTTTAAACTAGAGCAGGGTAGGTTTAGATGAGACATTAGGAAGAAGTTCTCTACAACGAGGGTGGTGAGACACTGGAACAGGTTGCCCAGAGAGGTGGTGGAGGCCCCATCCCTGGAGACATTCAAGGCCAGGCTTGATGAGGCTCTGAGCAATCTGATCTAGTTGAAGATGTCCCTGCTTAGTGCAGGGGGGGTTGGACAAGATGACCTTTAAAGGTCCCTTCCAACCCAACAGATTCTATGGTTCTATGAAAGATAGAGCTCAGAGGGCCAAGAAGGCCAATGGCATCCCGGGGTGCATCAAGAAGAGTGTGGCCAGCAGGTCGAGGGAGGTCATCCTCCCCCTCTACTCTGCCTTGGTGAGGCTGCATCTGGAGTACTGTGTCCAGTTCTGGGCTCCCCGGTTCAAGAAGGACAGGGAACTACTGGAGAGGGTGCAGCAAAGGGCTACCAAGATGATTAGGGGACTAGAACATCTCTCTTATGAAGAAAGGCTGAGGGATTTGGGTCTTTTTACTCAGGAAAAAAAGACAAGTGAGGGGGGATCTTATCAACGCTTATAAATACTTATAGGGTGGGTGTCAGGAGGATGGGGCCAGGCTCTTCTCAGTGGTGCCCAGTGACAAGAGAAGAGGTAACAGGCTGTCGTGGTTTAGCCTCAGACGGCAACAAAGAACCACGTGCCGCTCGCTTGCGCCTTCCTAATACAGGAAGAATCGGAAGAAAAGGCAAGACTCTTGGGTTGAGACAAAGGCAGTTTAACAGAACAGCAAAGGGAACAGGCAAACAACAACAACAACACGGATAGGGGAATATACAAACACGATTACGGAACCGCCGCTCGCCGGCCGGACCCGGGACGCCCCAGCCCGCTTTTAAGCAGCAACTTCCTGCCCCCTCCCCCGGCAGCTCAGGGTGGGCGTGGCTCACATGGCATGGAATACCAGGAAAAATTAACCCTATCCCCACCAGAACCAGGACATTATCCACCCCTTATTCCATACCATCTATGCCATGCCCAGCAGGTTCCAATGGATTGCCACCACTTTCCCCTGTTATGTATATATATATACACACATATAATGCCCTTAGTTTATGGGCCATCCCTCCAAAGTGTCCGTTGAGTTCTTTTAATCCACGGCTTTGGGCTCCATCTGTTAGAACAGTCTCTCAGGGCAGGTGAGATGCTGGGTGGTGCTGGTCTGTTGCATGCTGTATTTTTTTGGAGCTTGTGACTGGTGCACCTGGTGTGGCTCATGCACGTCGTCCATAGGCTGAAGATGTAGATCTTGAGGAAACTCCTGGGCGCCAGCTGCTGAGGTCAGTTCTTATCCCATCATCCCTGTGCCTTACTTGTAGTACAACTGATAGAAATTATAGCAATGAGGACATACAGTGACAGTGTTACTTAGCAATTAACAGCACACAATCTGATTCATTGGCTATTCTCGCCCAAAATCAGATCCCCATGAGGTACACATCGGACTTCCCCATCCTTCCGCATCACCCACCAAGTGCACCCAGGTCCTTGGGCAAAAGCAATCCCACGGATGGGTTTGCCTTTGCCTGAGGCAGGACTAACCCAGACTGTCTTCCCTAACATATTCTTCATGTGCACTACGGGGACTTTATCCCCTTCTACAGTACGTGGAAGTTTTGATTGGGCAGGGCCAGCCCGATTGTTAGATCCCCTGGTGTTAACTAGCCAGGTAGCTTTTGCTAAATGTGTATCCCAGTGTTTTAAAGTCCCACCACCCATTGCTCTCAGTGTAGTTTTTAACAGTCCATTGTATCGTTCTATCTTCCCAGAGGCTGGTGCGTGATAGGGGATGTGATACACCCACTCGATACCATGCTCTTTGGCCCAGGTGTCTATGAGGCTGTTTTGGAAATGAGTCCCGTTGTCCGACTCAATTCTCTCTGGGGTACCATGTCGCCACAGGACTTGCTTTTCAAGGCCCAGGATAGTGTTCCGGGCAGTGGCATGGGGCACAGGGTATGTTTCCAGCCATCCAGTGGTTGCTTCCACCATTGTGAGCACATAGCGCTTGCCTTGACGGGTTTGTGGCAGTGTGATATAATCAATCTGCCAGGCCTCCCCATATTTGTATTTCAGCCATCGCCCTCCATACCAAAGAGGCTTCAAACGCTTGGCTTGTTTGATCGCAGCGCATGTCTCACATTCATGGATGACCTGTGCAATAGTGTCCATGGTCAAGTCCACCCCTCGGTCACGAGCCCATCTATATGTCGCATCTCTCCCTTGATGGCCTGAGGAGTCATGGGCCCACCGAGCTATGAATAATTCACCCTTATGTTGCCAGTCCAGATCCACCTGAGCCACTTCAATCCTAGCGGCCCGATCCACCTGCTGGTTGTTCTGATGTTCCTCCGTGGCCCGATTCTTCGGTATGTGGGCATCTACATGGCGTACTTTCACAACCAGATTCCCTATCCGGGCAGCAATATCTTGCCATAGGTCAGCAGCCCAGATGGGTTTGCCTCTGCGCTGCCAGTTGCCCTGCTTCCACTGCTGTAACCACCCCCACAGAGCATTTGCCACCATCCATGAGTCAGTGTAGAGATAAGTACTGGCCATTTTTCTCGCTCAGCAATGTCCAAAGCCAGCTGAATAGCCTTCACCTCTGCAAACTGGCTCGATTCACCCTGTCCCTCACTGGCTTCTGCTACCCGTCGTGTAGGACTCCACACAGCAGCCTTCCACTTTCAATGCTTTCCCACAATACGGCAGGACCCATCAGTGAACAGGGCATATTTCTTCTCATTTTCTGGCAGTTTATTATATGGTGGGGCCTCTTCTGCACGCGTCACCTCCTCCTCTGGTGACATTCCGAAATCCTTGCCTTCTGGCCAGTCCATGATCACTTCCAGAATTCCTGGGCGACTGGGGTTTCCCATTCGAGTTCGCTGCGTGATCAGTGCAATCCACTTACTCCATGTAGCATCGGTTGCATGATGTGTGGTGGGGACCCTTTCTTTGAACATCCAGCCCAGCACCGGCAGTCGAGGTGCTAAGAGGAGCTGTGCTTCTGTACCAACTACTTCCGAAGCAGCTCGAACCCCTTCATATGCTGCCAATATCTCTTTTTCTGTTGGAGTGTAGCGGGCTTCGGATCCTCTGTATCCACGACTCCAAAACCCTAGGGGTCGACCTCGAGTCTCCCCTGGTGCTTTCTGCCAGAGGCTCCAGGTAGGGCCACTCTCCCTGGCTGCGGTGTAGAGCACATTTTTAACATCTTGTCCTGCCCGGACTGGCCCCAGGGCCACTGCATGGACTATTTCCTGTTTGATTTGTTCAAAAGCTTGTCGTTGCTCAGGACCCCATTTAAAATCATTCTTCTTCCGGGTTACTTGATACAGAGGGCTTGCAATTTGACTGTAATCTGGGATATGCATTCTCCAAAAACCCACAATACCTAAGAAAGCCTGTGTTTCCTTTTTACTAGTTGGTGGAGACATAGCTGCTATTTTGTTGATCACATCCATTGGAATCTGACGGCGTCCATCTTGCCATTTTATTCCTAAAAACTGGATCTCCTGCGCAGGTCCCTTGACCTTACTTCGCTTTATAGCAAAACCAGCGTTCAGAAGGATTTGGACTATTTTACTCCCTTTCTCAAAAACTTCTTCTGCTGTGTTTCCCCATACGATGATGTCATCAATGTACTGCAGATGTTCTGGAGCTTCCCCCTGTTCCAGTGCAGTCTGGATCAGTCCATGGCAAATGGTGGGGCTGTGTTTCCACCCCTGGGGCAGTCGATTCCAGGTGTACTGGACGCCCCTCCAAGTGAAAGCAAACTGTGGCCTGCACTCTGCTGCCAAAGGGATTGAGAAGAATGCATTCGCTATATCAATCGTGGCATACCACTTGGCTGCCTTGGACTCCAGTTCGTACCGGAGTTCTAGCATGTCCGGCACGGCAGCACTCAGCGGTGGCGTAACTTCATTCAGACCACGATAGTCTACAGTTAGCCTCCATTTCTCCATTAGATTTTCGCATCGGCCATATGGGACTGTTAAAGGGTGAGCGAGTCTTGCTGATCACTCCTTGAACCTCTAGTTGACGAATCAGCTCATGGATGGGAATCAGAGAGTCTCGGTTAGTGCGATACTGCCGCCGATGCACCGTTGTGGTAGCAATCGGCACCTGTTGTTCTTTGACCCTCAACAACCCCACAACAGAAGAATCCTCTGAGAGACCAGGCAAGGCAGATAACTGTTTAACTTCCTCTGTCTCCAAAGCAGCTATGCCAAAGGCCCAGCGGTACCCTTTTGGGTCCTTAAAATACCCTCTCCTGAGGTAATCTATGCCAAGGATGCATGGAGCCTCTGGGCCAGTCACAATGGGATGCTTTTGCCACTCATTCCCAGTTAGGCTCACTTCCGCCTCCAGTACAGTCAACTCTTGGGATCCCCCTGTCACCCCAGAAATACAAATGGGTTCTGCCCCTCTATAGCTTGATGGTATTAAAGTACACTGCGCACCCGTGTCCACTAGAGCCTTATACTCCTGTGGGTCTGATGTGCCAGGCCATCGAATCCACACCGTCCAATAAACCCGGTTGTCCCTTTCCTCCACCTGGCCGGAGGCAGGGCCCCCCTAATACTGGTCATAGTATCCATTACTCACTTCTTGCATAAATGACTTGGAAGTTCCTTCAAGAGGATCAGAAGCAAGATCAGGCCTTCTGCTCTGTCTGGGGAACTGCCCACTGGAAACTGGGGCAGCACTTTTCCTGGAGGGATCCCCTTTTGTGGTTGTCCTTCCTTGCAACTCCTGTACCCGTGTCCGCAGGATCGAAGTAGGTTGTCCATCCCACTTCCTCATGTCCTCTCCGTGGTCCCGCAGGTAGAACCACAGGGTGCCTCGTGGTGTGTACCCTCCGTACTCTCTCTCTTGAGTGGGGAAATGCCTGCTTCTAATAGCTGAGATGCTGGCCCGTGCAGGTGGGGAGTAGGACATATTCTCTTCAAGTTGCTGGACCTTCCGGGACAGTTTCTCCACAGCTGAGACAAGGGGGGAAGAGAGACTTTCTTCATATCGCCGGAGCCGGCCAGCTACCTCATCCACCGTTGGTCCCTCTTCACCTTTCCATTCCATTACTGCCAGGGAGTTGGCATATGACGATGGTGCGCTCCGTACAAACTTCCGCCACATGGGCCTTGTGCATTGCACCTCATCAGGGTCTGTGGGTAAGTCTGCATTGTCCAAGTCATAATAAATCATCTCCCGCACGGCTAATTCTCTCAGGTACTGGATATCTCTTTCCATGGTAGTCCACTTGCTTGGCTGACATACAACATCCTCACTGAAGGGGTACCTCTCCCTCACGCCTGACAGGAGTCGTTTCCAGAGGCTGAGGGCTTGGGTCTTTTTCCCGATCGCCTTGTCAATGCCGCCTTCCCTAGACAGGGATCCCAGCTGCCTGGCCTCCCTGCCCTCTAATTCCAGGCTACTGGCCCCATTATCCCAGCACCGGAGCAGCCAGGTGACAATGTGCTCGCCTGAAAGTCGGCTGAAATCTTTTCGCATATCCCGCAGCTCACTCAAGGATAGGGATCGAGTAATTATCTCTGGTTCTGCCTCTTCCTCCTGCTCTCGTGATGACCCTGGCTCATCATCATCTCTTACTAAGCGGACTGATTTCTTTGTGTACTTCTTCTTCTGTATGGGGGCAACTGATACTGGCACGGGTTGATTCCCTGGTTCAGTGGCAGTGCCTGCTATGGGGGTTGGAGTAACTGCAGTGGCTACCACAGGGGTTGCAGTAACCGCAGTGTCTGTCGCAAGGATTGCAGTAGCTATAGTGGCTGCCGCAGGGGTTGCAGTAGCCGCAGTGTCCGTCACAGGGGTTGCAGTAGCCGCAGTGGCTGCCGCAGGGGTTGCAGTAGCCGCAGTGGCTGCCGCAGGGGCTGCAGCAGCCGCAGCGGCTGCCGGTCTGGTTTCCATCTCTTCCCCCTGAGGGTGCTGCATAATTCTGAGCAGTGCCTGGTAGATACTGGCCAGGGCCCAGCACAGCGCGGTGAGTTGTGCCTCTCTAGAATAGCCACAGCATTTTCCCTTCAAATATTCTACCACTTTATCAGGGTCCTGTAATTGTTCAGGGGTGAAGTCCCAGACCATTGGAGGTGAGTAGTTCTCTAGGTACCTGCCCATGCTCTCCCACATGCCGTGCCACCCCTGACTATCCAGCCTCGGAGCAGATCTCCGGGTGGTAGTCTTAAATAGTCGCTTAACCCTAAACAAGACCTGGAACGTATTCAGGAGACATAGCACTAGGAACACGCTGGTTTGAGTATCCCAAGGATATTCAAAATTCTCAAAAGCTGTCATACCTGACCCGAAGGAGAAAAGGGAGGCAAAAGGGCTGGGGAAATTATTAACAAATTCTGAGAGACGGTGTCCAATGTACGGACAGGACAGCAAAACCACATAAACACCCCAAAATAGCCATCTGAACAGTGATGTTATCATATCATAAACAGATATCGCACAGGACAGCAGAATGATAATCCTCATCCCTCTTCCAGACATGGTAAACAGCATCGCAGGGAGTACATAAGCCATATAGGAATTTATGTAACACAGCCATGAGAACAAACCAAGCAACATGATGACCAGTGACTATTTACCTAAAAAACCAAAACCGTTTTTTCCACGTTCTAGTTGGATTCTGTCGTTATCTCAACCCTCCGAGCCCCACGTTGGGCACCAAAAAAGGACT
Source organism: Rissa tridactyla (assembly GCF_028500815.1). Classification (NCBI taxonomy): domain Eukaryota; kingdom Metazoa; phylum Chordata; class Aves; order Charadriiformes; family Laridae; genus Rissa; species Rissa tridactyla. The sequence continues at coordinate 12,226,481 of NC_071496.1, forward strand.
GTCGTGGTTTAGCCTCAGACGGCAACAAAGAACCACGTGCCGCTCACTCGCGCCTTCCTAATACAGGAAGAATCGGAAGAAAAGGCAAGACTCTTGGGTTGAGACCAAGGCAGTTTAACAGAACAGCAAAGGGAACAGGCAAACAACAACAACAACACGGATAGGGGAATATACAAACACGATTACGCCGCTCCCTGCCGCTCGCCGGCCAGACCCGGGACGCCCCAGCCCGCTTTTAAGCAGCAACTTCCTGCCCCCTCCCCCGGCAGCTCAGGGTGGGCGTGGCTCACATGGCATGGAATACCAGGAAAAAATAACCCTATCCCCACCGGAACCAGGACACAGGCACAAACTTGAACATAGGAAGTTCCATCTCAACATGAGGAGGCACTTCTTTACTTTGAGGGTGGCAGAGCACTGGAACAGGCTTCCCAGAGAGGTGGTGGAGTCTCCGTCTCTGGAGACATTCACAACCTGCCTGGATGCGTTCCTTTGCAACCTGTTCTAGGTGACCCTGCTCTGGCAGGGGAGTTGGACTAGATGATCTCCAGAGGTCCCTTCCAACCCCTATCATTCTGTGATTCTGTGATCAAGATTCATGGAAAACAGAACACAGACATCCAAAAGATGGTTACAAATAATGTGAAAAAAAAGTGGTGTAAAGCTAAGATAGCTTCTTCACTCTTTGTAGGCAAAAAATTCATTTTATGTGGTTTTGCTCTCTGTGTTGTGGATTTTTGTTCGGTTTTTTTGTTTGCTTTTATCTAATGCTTTTTATATTCTGAATCTTTTGCATAAGTGTGGCAGCAGCACAGGCTTTGCCATCCTGCTGAGATGAATGTGGTATGAGTTGCTTCCCATAAATTAAGATCTCTTGCTTTATCTGTTATAACAGGCTTGGGATGAAGAAAAACAGTTCTGCCTGTAAAATCCCTATTTCACAGCCAAGTGACACACCTCTTGTCCACCCCTAGAAAGTCCCATGCACAAGGAAATTGTAAACGACCACCGCAGTGACCAAGGAGAGCCAGAAAGCAAGCTGATAGCAATGAATATTCTCATGAATCAAAGCGCTGAGCTTAATTCATAATGGTTTGGAGGTGCTATGTTATCAGTTGTCCTCAAATGTCCGGAAATATAACATGTTAGATTATTCCCCTGAAAGCTCATGCTGGAAATGAGATATTAGCATGTATTTCTCTTTTCACGTGGGCATTCTACTACTGCAAGTTCTTCATAGCTGTGTCTGTCCCATACAATGTGTTCATACAGCGTGGAACACAGTGGGACCTTGATCTTTGCTAGGATGTCTTAGTATGAAAACAAGAGAAATAATTAATGCAGAACCATTTCATTATCCTCTGTTTATGATGTGTCAATCTTTCAGACTGAGAGCAGGGGAAAAAAAAAGAAGACAAGTTTATCTTTTTAGTCTCCCCTGAGTCATAATAGCAAAAGTATCTGTCGTGGTTTTGGCCAAATTGGCCAATGGCCGGCGACAGATGCTCCCCCCCAACCTCTCGCACACGGAAAGGAGGAGGAAAGATAAAGATATTTATAAGTTTAGAAGAAACTAAACTACTTCAATGAAATATTAATAATAAAATTAAAAGGAAATAATGAAATAGATACAGTATATACAAAACCGTATTAAGCTCCCAAGATGACATCACCAGCAGGCACTGGGGAAGTCCCAGACTGGACTCAGCAATGGGTGGGAACTGGATTCCACAGATGGAGTCAGAAACACATGGATAGGGATCAAGGGCAGATGAACAGACAGGGTCCTCCTTGGACGTCAGCCATTGAAGAAAAGAGAGGCTGACCCTTTGATCCCTCAGCTTTTATACTGAGCATGGGGCAGATGGGATGGAATACCCCTGTTGGTCAATTTTGGGTCACCTGTCCTGTCCGCTCCTCCCTGCAGGTGGGACCCCTCTACGCTTTTCCCTTTCCGACCCTCCAATAGGGCAAATAACAAAATTAGCTGACCTTGGTTGTTATAGCAATAAGTATAGGCAAGAGCCTCTCTGCGTACCGTTCCTTGGCACAAACTGTAAACACTGGTCTTATCACTCTGAGAATGAACAGGTTTTGGCACAATATGCTGTTAATTTCAGAGAGTTAGAAGAGGCCTAGCTAAGAAATAAAATTACTGAACAGAAAGTTGGTTCTGTTTTACCTCAAACCAGGACAGTATCATTAGCAGCCTCCATATTCACATGAATTAGTCATGCCATTCTGGTAATAAAATCTCACATTTCTTTAAGCTGTTCAATCAATGGAAAAAAAGACAGAGCTGTTCTTGCTCATGTTGAATTTTTATGTTCTCTAAGGATCTACTGCACTCGAGCCACCAAGTTTTCCCCTGAAGCCAAAGACCACACCAAAGGGGTGAATGTTAATCTCCACAGGAACTTCATGGGATAAGAAGGAAAGCCTACCTTTTCCTTCGTTCTCTGTCAGCCTGGAGAAAGACCGAACATAGGTTGTTTCTTTAGCTGTTTCTGCAAATTTTAGCTGCAAACTCTTCATTACAGTTGAGCAAGCTGAAGAAAGAGGGATGGTCCATATGCCACTTTCTGTGTCTGAACTAGTAAGTTAAACAAGCCCAAGACTTTTCTCTTGCTGAGACCAGCTGGAATAGGACTGTCTACTTCCATCCTACAACCTCCCTTACTCTCCAAACAAGTCTAAAATGCTTGTTGGGAATGGTCACTGGCTTGTCCTTAGTTGCAAACTGTATCCACAAATTGTTTAAGAGAGTGTGGGTTACATCAAGGGCTCTTTCAACTTCTAATAATAGAGATGACTGTGTTCTGGTCCTAAGCACTTCCCTTTCCCAATTCAATTCGCTAGTGTAAGTGTTACCACTGAGGGCAAAAGGAGACTTCATTCAAATTGGTGAATTTTGGAACATTTGGAACAGCTGAAAAGTCTGAAGCCTTGAACCATTATCCTGAGAGTAGCAGAATAACTTTCCATTTTCTTTCATTCCCTCTCCTCCATACATTGCAAAGCATATGTTAGCATAAACGGATAAATTAGATCTTTCTTTAAAGTGACCTGTTCTACCTGTGAACCGTGCCCTTCTTACCACACCACCAAGTGCACCTTGGCAGATAGATCTGCTCTATGTGGTGGTGGTTGTGGTGTGTCCTTAAAATATCCTTTAGCCCAGAAAATAAATTCTGCCGGTGTCTGCTGCATTTCTACCACCATAGCCACAAGCTCTTTTGCAAACCAAACATGCTTGCTGCCATTCCTTCACATCTGTAACATTTAACTTTAATGGCTCTGACCCTGAGGAGCTGCAGAGTAGCATTTCAATTCGCGATCCACGGATTTGTCCCGAAGAATGAGAGACATGTCAGCTTATCAGTCTGTGACCTTTTCTATTAATATTGTCTTCAGGTTCACTTGGCAGCACACAAGGAAAATAAATTTTGTTACCTGAAGCTGATCTGGCTTGCCAGGATAGTGCAGCTGTGGCTCAAATCTGTTAAATTTTTAAATTGTAAACATTGCTATGACTACATAAAATTTATTAGGTAGAACAGTCCCTGGGAAGGGGTGGGGAGGAAAGTAATGGAATAGAAACCATTCAAATAGATATGAAGGAGGGACTTTTTGCAAAGCCTGGAAAGTTGCATTGTTTAGCTTATTTACAGCCTGGCCTGACACCCTATAGATAATGCAAACGGAGTCACCATTTAAATTATATGACCTTTTCGTGTTCCAATCTTTGGAAGATCTATGTGGACACGCTTCCAAGCAAGCTGCATGGGCCTTCTTTATCACCTGTTACCAGACTTTTTCAACCCCTTTTTCTGTTGTGTTGTTTTAATGATAAAGGGGTGGGGGGAGGTATGGTGACCTCAGAAAGTCATCTCCTCTGCCTGTGAATGCCTGTGCAACATGGACATCAAAGCAGACAAATGCTTACCTCAGCACTGCACCCTGCTAGATGGTGCTAGATGGTAAGAAGCTGACCCACTTTTAAACCGAGGTTTCCTTCCTTCCTGTAACCCTTTAGCAAGCTGTCAGCACACATTGCTGGAGGTACGGTACTACCACCACTACAGTGATCACATTGTGCTGATTGGCTTCAAGCAGCTTATATGAATTGGTTCAAATCGCAGCTTAAAGTAAACTCCCAACTCCTAGGGAGCTGGTGATGTGTACAGCAAGAGCATTATCAAGCTGGCCTCAGCTTTTACCTAAACATTAGAAAGCAACCATGCAAAAGTTCAGCTCTCATGAGTTATGCTCTCATCTTTCAGACTTGCCCAGCACTGTCTTGAATGATATCGTGTCCAACAGCAATCACAGAGTGCGCCTTGACATGAGAATGGGATAGTTGCTGTTACATCAGCATCTCCTTCTGGATTGTGAAAAATAGTGAAGGTATTGTTGGCTTTCGCCATAATAACAAGGCTATAAATATTTGACTTATAAGGATAACTAACCTTTAGTAAATTGGGAAACATGAGAAACCTCAAAGATAACAACTAACAGCAACTATGAAGAAAAACATCCGAGAGAAACAAAAGAGAACTTCTCCAAAAGACCCCACAAGTGATTAACAGAAGGAAACAGATGCATAGGAGAAGGGAGTTGATGATAATCGATCCTACCAGAAGGAAACAGATGCATGGGAAAAGGGAGCTGATCCTACCAGAAGGAAACAGATGCATGGGAAAAGGGAACTGAAGATCATCGATCCTCAGAAACAATTGTCAGAAGGAAACACACAAATAGAAGAGAAAACGGACTAGTGATAAGCAATCATCATAAACAATTACTCTGTCTAAAAGAGTGAATACGTATGCAATATTGAATGTATATAAGACATGGTTGAAGTGTTAGCTGGTGTGCCTCTGACTTGAGTCATGCACCCAGCGCTGTGCTTTTGCTTTATTGACTTTGTCCCTATAATAAAATAAGTGCCATTTCTGTTTAAGGGATCTGGCTATTTATTACATGGATGATGCTGGGAGAAGCATCCACTCTGCATCTCCTTCTGGACCAGCTGCACTCCAGCTGTGAAGAATGGGTGGCAAGCTGGGCTGCGTGTCAGACAGTATTAAAACTGAAGTGCTGCTGCTGTGTTTGTTTCATGCTTTGCGGGACTTCATTTACTTTAAAAATAAAACTGAGTACATTAAATGATTTAGCAGCATGGTGGCCAGCTCAGTAACCCAACAGAAGCATTTTCCTCCACATGTTTCTGACCATTCAAAGCATAATGCAGAGAATAAGCCCTTTTATAATTATAAAATTCAATAACTGGCCAGTGTGATTTTTTCTATTAGCTACTGGATAAAACCTTTGCCCCAGCACTTTATCGTGTATCCCTTTTGAGTTTTTTATACATTTACTGATGAGTCTAGCGTAGGTTTATACAATTGTCAGCTACTATGCTCATGAGTTTTTGGGTTGAACTACATCTCAGTCATTGAATAGTGCTACTGATTTTCGAGGGATGTACTTGTAGAGGAGGGAAAAAGTTACAAAAAGCTGAGCTAAACATTTAGGATCTAGTCATTATGTACTACTTTTGGTTAGCCTATAGAGATGTCCCTTTGTCACATCCCACTCTCAGGAAAGAGGGGGGGGGTAAGTGACTTCAGATTCGTAAATCCCCAACAGTGTGGACTAAGGTGAGATAAATCTCAAGGTCCATATACAAACATTTATTAGTTTCCCAAAATGATTAGTATAGGTCTTAACAAGTCCACGATACTTGGTTAGGCATATGACAAATTATGGCAAATGGTGAGGTATGCATTGTGTTACTTAACAACAGGTGTAGGACAACTTATGGCAAGCGGTACTTAAGATCGTTACTTAACAACTTTAAGAGAAAAGAGAAACCGGGGTATGTTGGAGGATGTCGGAGTGGGAGACAGACCCGGAGTAACGATGGAATCTCAATATGAGTATGATCGTTCTCCCTTTATTCAAGTTTTCACAGAGTATATATAGACAGGCAATAAGAGCACGCGCTAGCGGCAGCTATATGATTGGCTTACAGTCTCTGTTCACGCGCTGTCCATGCAGTTCATTCACAGATCAGATTGGTTACAAGAATTCACATAGTAAATTGCTTAGTCATTAGCACAACATGTTTTCTACCTTCGCAGTTCCCGTTTTTCCCATGTACTAATTCCATCTTCTACCACCTGTTTTGCTCTTAATCTAATCTCTCATAGTAGGGAGGCTGGCTCACATGACCATTTTCTCTCAGACACATTCCTACAGGGGTACAGAGAAAGGAAAAGACAGAGATAAAGAGATCACTGGTCCTGGTTCCAGCGTCTTTTTCAGGGAATCTTCCCAGGCATAATCATCTTCTTTCTTGGAAAAATCTTCCCAGGCATGATCTTCTTTTGTTTCTCTTCTTTTTTCCCCCTCCAGGGGCACTTATTTTCCTACAGTTTGCAACATTTAGTGTTAAAAAATACTTTTTTTTTTCTCAACATTAATTTCATTTATATGTGAACATCACTTAGGATGATAGGAACAGTGAAAAGTCTGATGCTGTTTGCATCAGAAGATGAGAACTACGGAAAATTCCCCAGGAAATAAATCTTCTTTGACTAACTGAGATGAAATTTTTAATGTCATCTAAGAAGGATTCATGAATCTTGACTGAAATAGTGCAGAGTGTAAAACATAAGGAGCTTTCTGTAAGTTTTCTAACACTTATAACCTCTTGAGAGGAAAAAAAACCAAGCAAACTATATTCATCTGAAAAGCTGGATGTATGCTTGAACAGCTAGTTTAGTTATGTAGTTACGTTACTCCTGGTGCCCATGTTTTCATACCTACTGTTAGCCCAAGAATATCTACAGAGAGCAGACACAATCCATGTATTTGATCTCCCAAAGTGATCTTCAACTGTTTGTTTCTACCCAGCTATTCAATTTTCATATGACTTACCCAGTTGACATTTTTAGTTTGTTTTCCAGTCCATGAGTTGATTCCCTTAAGCTTATAATTAATAGTATGAAACTGAGATTCTGCTGAGATGTATTTCAGATTCCGGAGCTTTAGATAAACCTTCTGTAACAATGGTACATGACTGCATGATGGAAAACCACTCTAAATACAAAAACTTTTTCCCCCCACATTGTTCAGCTAATATCAGCAACATAATTATAACATTGAAAATTGATATATCAATTTATAGGGGGATTGGGAAAATTAGCAATTGAACCAACTTCAGAAGGAAATGATGATAAATCAGTGTGCTTACATATGGGCAGAGTGAGAGGATGTTTGTGTGGGAGCAGCAGCAGGAAAGCAAATGCACATCTGGAAGCTATGACCTATGGTCCCTTTGTGCTTGACCCTAAATTCTACCGAAGTTTGGGATCAGTCAGAGGATTCCTTTAGAAAGAAACTAACCATAAATGTCAAACATCATACTATGAATGATATAAATGATCCAATATGGGCAAAATGTTTTACGTGAGAATGACGCATGAGCTTTCCTCTCAATTTATAAACTCTTTGTTGAAACTTGGATGTGAATTTCTTCCTTATGGATGCTAATGCACATCTTGTTGCTCATTCAGAAATTCAAGGTATTTCCCAGTACTAGTTTTTGTAAAATATTGGTCTTCTTGTTTCATGGGGCTTGATTATCTATTTAAAATGCTCATAATTATGGAAAAAAATGTAATGGATTACAGGGATGAAGGGCTAAAAATCAGAAAGCAATACAGCTACAGTTTCTATTGATTCCCCTGTAACACATTCTCTCAAAAAGAGGTGATACTGTGACATGAATAAGCATAGCCATTTCATGATTATGGGGACTAAAGCTTCTAGCAAAAGGAAATGAAATAGATAAGAACTCCTTCTATCTGCAAAATTAATGAGAAGACTGGAGTACTTTGAAAGTCTGTTCTTGCAAAATGACTGCTAAAAGAAAGCATGTTATTTTATTCCCAGCAGCAGTGATCTTGTCAGGAATATCAACTATCGCATCCCAGCAGAGGATTTACATTCCTGAAAGAAGCTGTGACCTGGAAAAGGGAGGTTTGGAGCCATAAGTTGGCCCTTCAGGTTTCACAGAGAAGTCAGAGCCTGTCACTGACTCAACAGCAGCAGCTGGCAATGCTGGGGCATCAGGGACCTGGGAGAGGGCCACATCACTGTGGAGGTTTCTGTCAGCCTGGCAGATCTGTAAAAACAAAATGGTGGAGGCTGCCAAAGAAACCCATTAAAGCATGGCCTAATCTTTTTGTTTGTTTGTTGGTAGTGGGTTCCCTCCCCGCCTCTAGTAAATACAGGAAATTTGCATTTGCTGCTGATGCATTACTGAGTTTCACATCCTGGTCATCATCTTTATAAACTGCAAAAAAGACATAATGGTCAACCAGCAATGTCTCATATAATGACACAGTCAATAATGCTAAACTGCAGATGAATAACCTCTCTGCATTAATCTTGAAATAATTCACCAGAGATGAACATCATTATTATCAAAAAAAAAAAAAAAGAAAATGAAAAAAAGAAGAAACTTGAAACTCGAAACTCGAAACTCGAAACTCACCTCAGGATCAAGAAAGATCAAGAAAGATTGGTCTTATATTCAAGTCTTATGGATAAAGCTTTTTAAATATTCCCCTTGTGATTTACGAAATCTGCCAGCTAGATTTTACTCCAAGATTTAAAAAAAATGTTGCATAGGCAGGTCTATCCAACAAGGACTCTTATAGATCATAAGCCCTTAAACATGTAGTGAGACCTTTGGCTATGGCTCGTTGTGTAAGGGATAATAGAGGATGGTCTGAGTGAGACACAACGAAAAATTACTAGCTGAACCAAACCCAGCATATGTGCCGAGAAAAAGGAACTCAGTACTGTTGCTGCAAAAACTATGTGCTTCTCCCTGAGAACCTGACCTTTGAAGAAGAAAATAACAAGAAGGGAGTGCAACAATGTGGTCGCGTATCAGACAGCCGCTGTTAGCAAAGCTGGATCATGAGTCTGGTGAGGATCGCTGCATGCGCTGGCCACACGTACAGCGACTCTGGCCTGTCCTTTTCCACTCAATTTGGTGCAGGATATAAGGGGGCTGTCTTGGGCCAGAGAGAGAGAGAGAGACATGAGCACACTTTGAAGATACAGGGGATGCCCTGAAGAGCTGTGCCTACCTCCCTCTGCCGTACCAATGTGGCTCCTCGTTATCCTGCTGCTCGGTGGTGCTACTATGATCTAAGGGGTGGTAAGACTCTCTGAAGTAACTTTTGGGACATTTGGGAACCGCTTAGCAAGGCTTCACAATAAAGCTGAGTAACTTTTTTTGCTGTAGCAAGGCTTCACAACAAAGCTGAGTTAACCTTTTTTTTTCCTTGTGTGAGCTCCGGTTTGTCCATTGGAATCTTTAAAAAAAGAACCTGTTACATAATTGGCGACGAGAGTGGGATTCCAATAATACAAACCGGTTACATACTTTTAAATTCAAATGGAAAGTATTTTAACTAAGTAGGACTTAAAGCTATATTCCTCGCTGTACATTTACATTATAATGGATAGAATGGAAGAAAAAAATGGAATTATAGAATGTCATACAATACGGTTCAGAGCTGCATTTTAAACTGTATATGATGATTGGTTTATGCTAACAGGTAAAATAATGACATCTTAAGCTTCAAATACTACTTGTATTGTCAAAGAAGTCATTATTTAACATCATTTTTGTGAGATAATTATGTTTCTTTATCTGTGGTAATATGCAAATAGCTAACTGGATGACAGCAAATGACTATGCAATGTTAAAAAAAAAATAATGAAAAGCCTAAAGCTAACATTTCCCACTTTAAAAAGAAATACAGTGGGAAGGGCCACGGGTCCAGAAAACAGTCACACTATGCTTTAAACAGAAATCTCACAGCTTGTGTTGCAAAAATATTACAGTAGAGATATGGACGGGGCTTGCTCAGTGGAGTGCACAGCCGCACCAAGATCGTGCTATCCCAAACCGGTGAATAGTGGATGGGGCTTGGTCAGTGGAGGGCTCAGCTGCACCAAGATTGTGCTGTCCCCAAGCTGGTGAACAGTGGATAGGGCTTGGTCAGTGGAGTGCACAGCTGCACCAAGATTGCGCTGTCCCCCACACCGGTGAATAGTGCATGGGACTTGGTCAGTAGAGAGCATAGCTGCCCCAAGATTGCGCCCTCCCTCTATGGGGGCATTGGAACTGCACATGGTCAGAGCATTGTCTCCCTGAGATAGAAGTGCTGTTTTTGTATGTCTGCTGTGTAAGTGTGTGTGGGCGCCAGCTTATACCTGCTGATCGGCATCTGTGCTCCTGTTTGGTTTTTGTTGTGTGCAGTGTCGTTAGGTGACTCCTCTTCAACTGGTGTTCTGCCCGGTGTGGTACTGTTCTCGTACGCAACTAGGGCTGACACCCCATCATGCGAAGAGCTTGTATATACACAATGTTTAGACGTAAGGACAAGGAGGAGGCGAGCACGCCCCAGGTAGATAGACCAGGGTGGATCATGGAGTCATGGTGTACCTTATGAGATAAGTGGGAAACCTGCACTTGTGTGGGGCTGGAACCCTGGGGGGCTGTAGAACCGATGGAAGTCCTGAAATATTGGGGGGGGGGTTTCACCAGCCAACATGCTTACGCTCTCGGGAACGGCTTGCCCATGCAGGGCGTATGGCTGGTTGTTTGTTGTTTGCCTATAAGATCATGGTTGATCAGGAAAAGGAGTTGAGCCAAAATTTAAAGGATGCTCTGCAGGAAAATGAGAAACTTAAGGCTGAGCTCTTGTTGCAAAGGCAGACTTTTATGTCAGCCATAAGTGATAAGGAAAAAAACCTGCAGGAACAATTAGAATGGAAATGTGCCACGTTAGCACAAAAGTACGCCGTACGCGCTACGAGAAAGTGGCAGAAAAAGAGAAATAGGACACCTGATTCAAAGCAGTACTGTAGAGATATGGGGTTTTTTTCCCTTTTTATATATATATATGTTTATTGCATGTCTTTGTAAATTACTCTGTGTTATACCCTGCGAGACTAAATGGACCCCAGCAGAAGCAGTCTCTTGAGCTGGGGGGTGGAATATGGGAAAGTAACGGAAGATCAGGGAAGGAGGATTGTAAATACCTCAAGGGACTCTCACCTGGGGTACTGGAAAACACATATATCACACTAATTGTTATTCAGTCTCGGGTGCTTGCAAGAAAAACACTTGCGCTTAGATAACATAAGTCTGTGATGGACTCAAGGACACCTTATCTAGCTGCTTGAGAATCCTGGCCTGTTGTGGAAGAAGATCAAAGCACAGTGGGAAAACTATGCCTCTTTCAACCCTTTAAATACCAGCAAGAACAGGGAGTCTGCGCGTGCTCTTGCTAACGAGGACTCTCTCGCTGCCAAGGATTCTTGCTAACAAGGACTCTCTCTCATTCCACAGTGCCCATTGAGCACAGGGCTGCTAGCCTATATTTACTTTTGGGTAATGCCTCCACTTTGTATCACCAGCCCCCCTTATGCCAAAGATATTTGCAGGTGCACGCATCTGGTATCAAGCCCCAGGAGAAGTGGGGCCCATTCATTTATGTTCAAGCCTGAACATAAACACATAAATCAGGGATTACATCAAGCTGAGATCATGATAAATATGTTCTGAACATTTCTACTGGGCAAAGTTAAGGTTGAGATTTAGGGAGCATGTAATAGGCCAAAATTAAAAGACAGCAGTATTTAAAACTGAATATATCCTGGGGCATGGAAGAAGTGTTTGCCTTTTTTCTTACTACGCTGAAGCACCATCACCACATAGAGTGCACAAAGGAGCACTTGCCCTCAGTGCAAGTTCATATGGCTGTCATGTCCCACTCTCAGGAAAGAGGGGGGGGGTAAGTGACTTCAGATTCGTAAATCCCCAACGGTGCGGACTAAGGTGAGATAAATCTCAAGGTCCATATACAAACATTTATTAGTTTCCCAAAATGGTTAGTATAGGTCTTAGCAAGTCCACGATACTTGGTTAGGCATATGACAAATTATGGCAAATGGTGAGGTATGCATTGTGTTACTTAACAACAGGTGTAGGACAACTTATGGCAAGCGGTACTTAAGGTCGTACTTAAGGTCGTTACTTAACAACTCTAAGAGAAAAGAGAAACTGAGGGATAGAGAAAGGAAAAGATGGAGAAAAAGACAGAGAGAAAGAGATCACCAGTCCTGGTTCCAGCATCTTTTTCAGGGAATCTTCCCAGGCATAATCTTCTTCTTTCTTGGAAAAATCTTCCCAGGCATGATCTTCTTCTTTTTGTTTCTCTTCTTTTTTCCCCCTCCAGGGGCACTTATTTTCCCCTTTTATGTTTGCTGAATTAGCATGGTCCACCCTCCTTGCCAAGGACAGCCTCGTCTCAGGTTTCTCCCTTCTCCCAGGTGACATGTAGCGTGATTTGGGTGGAGAGACGAGTGCCATAGTCATACATGTTTAGCATGATCTCTATAACCTTCATTAGCATATGCAGGGGTGTACACTTTCATATGCATTTCACAGATAATGAAGCAAAGGTCACTCATCGGACACAATGGCCTTGAGAACTGAGAACTAGCAAGCTCACCACACGAGTGGCAGAACTATCCTGTCTTCACAAGACAGTTCTCCCACACTTTCAGGCGCCAGAAGTGTTAGCCTTATCAGTTCTTTGAAGGCCAGGCGTGCATTATTTATTTCCTTGTGAGTGTTTGAGGCATTCCATTGAAGGCTTGGAGGGTCTTCTGCCCCTCATCAGGAAATTTACAGTCTGTCTCTTACAATGTGTATTTTTTATCAGAGGACAGCTGTGCTATATGACAGTCAAAATGAAGCAGAGAGCAGGGTGTCTTTTCCAGTACAGCTGAACCTAATTGTTACAACCAGGGACTGAGAGTCTGGTAAATAGGTAAATGTAACTCCTTGTGAAGAACAAACAGTGAAGAATACCACATCCTCGAAGAGACTGGAGGGACCGATAACAAGCTTGCAAAAGAAATGGGAGAGTTGCAAAAGCTTCTGCATTTATCTTCCCCAATCCACACAAAGAGATTCCTCTATTATCAGCTCAAACCAGCCACCGTACACCACTAGGAACCACCCAAAACCTACCATGAAGCTCCTAACAGACTTAACTCGCATGTGCCAAGGTGATGTGAATAAGGAAATGAGTTCTGGAAATGTAATGAATATGGATATGAGTTCTGGAAATGTAAAGAATATGGCAATGAGTGCTGGGAAATGTAATGACCATGCATATTCCGTATGGATATAAGTCTCTGTGAATCTCGCGTTCAGTGGACATGTTGGGTAGAGAGATCCCCCATGTCCCTGGTGCTGAATAAAAGAATGCCTGCTTCTTAAGACTACATTGGTGTTAAGAAGTTCATTCCCGATTTCGGTGACATTATCAGGGGTCACACAGACAGTTTGGATGGGAGACTGCTGCTCAGCTATGTGATTACTTCTTTCCTCATGCTGAGAAATTAAAATGACAAGCTCAATACAAGTGATAGCCAGAAATATCTTTTTCCCGTGGAAGTCAAATTGATATAAAGATACCTAATTTACTAACGTAACCTTATAACCTCCTCTGTCTCTATTTGAAGCAGCTTCCCAGGCAGTAATGATTTAGTAATATTGGGGGGGGGAGAAGAATATACGGGGGGGGGAAATTTAGAAATTCCCAAAGCCCCTTCAGCAGTTGCCTTTCTTGGTCAAAGGAGAATTGCAGACTGTGAAGTACGCTACAGACATGCGTACACAGAGGTAACATTTCCCACTGTAAGAAAGGCAGGTATTGCTTTTGCGGAGGAGAAAAGCCATTTCCATCAGAGGTGGCATGATAAGGCAATGACTAGGGCAAAGAGGCTCCAGCAAAGGCTTGTAGAACATCTCTTATCACTGTCCGGGTTCCGGTGGGGATAGGGTTAATTTTTCCTGGTATTCCATGCCATGTGAGCCACGCCCACCCTGAGCTGCCGGGGGAGGGGGCAGGAAGTTGCTGCTTAAAAGCGGGCTGGGGCATCCCGGGTCCGGATAGCGGTTCCGTAATCGTGTGTGTTTGTATATTCCCCTATCCGTGTTGTTGTTGTTTGCCTGTTCCCTTTGCTGTTCTGTTAAACTGCCTTTGTCTCAACCCAAGAGTCTTGCCTTTTCTTACAATTCTTCCTGTATTAGGAAGGCGCGAGCGAGCGGCACGTGGTTCTTTGTTGCCGTCTGAGGCTAAACCACGACAGTCCTTTTTGGCGCCCAACGTGGGGCTCGAAGGGTTGAGATAACGACAGAATCCAACTAGAACGTGGAAAAAACGGTTTTGGTTTTTTAGGTAAATAGTCACTGGTCATCATGTTGCTTGGTTTGTTCTCATGGCTGTGTTACATAAATTCCTATATGGCTTATGTACTCCCTGCGATGCTGTTTACCATGTCTGGAAGAGGGATGAGGATTATCATTCTGCTGTCCTGTGCGATATCTGTTTATGATATGATAACATCACTGTTCAGACGGCTATTTTGGGGTGTTTATGTGGTTTTGCTGTCCTGTCCGTACATTGGACATCGTCTCTCAGAATTTGTTAATAATTTCCCCAGCCCTTTTGCCTCCCTTTTCTCCTTCGGGTCAGGTATGACAGCTTTTGAGAATTTTGAATATCCTTGGGATACTCAAACCAGTGTGTTCCTAGTGCTATGTCTCCTGAATACGTTCCAGGTCTTGTTTAGGGTTAAGCGACTATTTAAGACTACCACCCGGAGATCTGCTCCGAGGCTGGATAGTCAGGGGTGGCACGGCATGTGGGAGAGCATGGGCAGGTACCTAGAGAACTACTCACCTCCAATGGTCTGGGACTTCACCCCAGAACAATTACAGGACCCTGATAAAGTGGTAGAACATTTGAAGGGAAAATGCTGTGGCTATTCTAGAGAGGCACAACTCACCGCGCTGTGCTGGGCCCTGGCCAGTATCTACCAGGCACTGCTCAGAATTATGCAGCACCCTCAGGGGGAAGAGATGGAAACCAGACCGGCAGCCCCTGCGGCTGCTGCAGCCCCCGTGGTAGCCACTGCGGCTACTGCAACCCCCGTGGTAGCCCCTGCGGCTACTCCAACCCCCATAGCAGGCACTGCCACTGAACCAGGGAATCAACCCGTGCCAGTATCAGTTGCCCCCATACAGAAGAAGAAGTACACAAAGAAATCAGTTCGCTTAGTAAGAGATGATGATGAACCAGGGTCATCACGAGAGCAGGAGGAAGAGGCAGAACCAGAGATAATTACTCAATCCCTATCCTTGAGTGAGCTGCGGGATATGCGAAAAGATTTCAGCCGACTTTCAGGCGAGCACATTGTCACCTGGCTGCTCCGGTGCTGGGATAATGGGGCCAGTAGCCTGGAATTAGAGGGCAGGGAGGCCAGGCAGCTGGGATCCCTGTCTAGGGAAGGCGGCATTGACAAGGCGACTGGGAAAAAGACCCAAGCCCTCAGCCTCTGGAAACGACTCCTGTCAGGCGTGAGGGAGAGGTACCCCTTCAGCGAGGATGTTGTATGTCAGCCAAGCAAGTGGACTACCATGGAAAGAGATATCCAGTACCTGAGAGAATTAGCCGTGCGGGAGATGATTTATTATGACTTGGACAATGCAGACTTACCCACAGACCCTGATGAGGTGCAATGCACAAGGCCCATGTGGCGGAAGTTTGTACGGAGCGCACCATCGTCATATGCCAACTCCCTGGCAGTAATGGAATGGAAAGGTGAAGAGGGACCAACGGTGGATGAGGTAGCTGGCCGGCTCCGGTGATATGAAGAAAGTCTCTCTTCCCCCCTTGTCTCAGCTGTGGAGAAACTGTCGCGGAAGGTCCAGCAACTTGAAGAGAATATGTCCTACTCCCCACCTGCACGGGCCAGTATCTCAGCTATTAGAAGCAGGCATTTCCCCACTCAAGAGAGAGAGTACGGAGGGTACACACCACGAGGCACCCTGTGGTTCTACCTGCGGGACCACGGGGAGGACATGAGGAAGTGGGATGGACAACCTACTTCGATCCTGCGGACACGGGTACAGGAGTTGCAAGGAAGGACAACCACAAAAGGGGATCCCTCCAGGAAAAGTGCTGCCCCAGTTTCCAGTGGGCCGTTCCCCAGACAAAGCAGAAGGCCTGATCTTGCTTCTGATCCTCTTGAAGGAACTTCCAAGTCATTTATGCAAGAAGTGAGTAATGGATACTATGACCGGTATTAGGGGGGCCCTGCCTCCGGCCAGGTGGAGGAAAGGGACAACCGGGTTTATTGGACGGTGTGGATTCGATGGCCTGGCACATCAGACCCACAGGAGTATAAGGCTCTAGTGGACACGGGTGCACAGTGTACTTTAATACCATCAAGCTATAGAGGGGCAGAACCCATTTGTATTTCTGGGGTGACAGGGGGATCCCAAGAGTTGACTGTACTGGAGGCAGAAGTGAGCCTAACTGGGAATGAGTGGCAAAAGCATCCCATTGTGACTGGCCCAGAGGCTCCATGCATCCTTGGCATAGATTACCTCAGGAGAGGGTATTTTAAGGACCCAAAAGGGTACCGCTGGGCCTTTGGCATAGCTGCTTTGGAGACAGAGGAAGTTAAACAGTTATCTGCCTTGCCTGGTCTCTCGGAGGACCCTTCTGTTGTGGGGTTGTTGAGGGTCAAAGAACAACAGGTGCCGATTGCTACCACAACGGTGCATCGGTGGCAGTATCGCACTAACCGAGACTCTCTGATTCCCATCCATGAGCTGATTCGTCAACTAGAGGTTCAAGGAGTGATCAGCAAGACTCGCTCACCCTTTAACAGTCCCATATGGCCGGTGCGAAAATCTAATGGAGAGTGGAGGCTAACTGTAGACTATCGTGGTCTGAATGAAGTCACGCCACCGCTGAGTGCTGCCGTGCCGGACATGCTAGAACTCCAGTACGAACTGGAGTCCAAGGCAGCCAAGTGGTATGCCACGATTGATATAGCAAATGCATTCTTCTCAATCCCTTTGGCAGCAGAGTGCAGGCCACAGTTTGCTTTCACTTGGAGGGGCGTCCAATACACCTGGAATCGACTGCCCCAGGGGTGGAAACACAGCCCCACCATTTGCCATGGACTGATCCAGACTGCACTGGAACAGGGTGAAGCTCCAGAACATCTGGAATACATTGATGACATCATTGTATGGGGAAACACAGCAGAAGAAGTTTTTGAGAAAGGGAGTAAAATAGTCCAAATCCTTCTGAACGCTGGTTTTGCTATAAAGCGAAGTAAGGTCAAGGGACCTGCGCAGGAGATCCAGTTTTTAGGAATAAAATGGCAAGATGGACGCCGTCAGATTCCAATGGATGTGATCAACAAAATAGCAGCTATGTCTCCACCAACTAGTAAAAAGGAAACACAGGCTTTCTTAGGCATTGTGGGTTTTTGGAGAATGCATATCCCAGATTACAGTCAAATTGTAAGCCCTCTGTATCAAGTAACCCGGAAGAAGAATGATTTTAAATGGGGTCCTGAGCAACGACAAGCTTTTGAACAAATCAAACAGGAAATAGTCCATGCAGTGGCCCTGGGGCCAGTCCGGGCAGGACAAGATGTTAAAAATGTGCTCTACACCGCAGCCGGGGAGAACGGCCCTACCTGGAGCCTCTGGCAGAAAGCACCAGGGGAGACTCGAGGTCGACCCCTAGGGTTTTGGAGTCGTGGATACAGAGGATCCGAAGCCCGCTACACTCCAACAGAAAAAGAGATATTGGCAGCATATGAAGGGGTTCGAGCTGCTTCGGAAGTAGTTGGTACAGAAGCACAGCTCCTCTTATCACCTCGACTGCCGATGCTGGGTTGGATGTTCAAAGAAAGGGTCCCCACCACACATCATGCAACCGATGCTACATGGAGTAAGTGGATTGCACTGATCACGCAGCGAACTCGAATGGGAAACCCCAGTCGCCCAGGAATTCTGGAAGTGATCATGGACTGGCCAGAAGGCAAGGATTTCGGAATGTCACCAGAGGAGGAGGTGACGTGTGCGGAAGAGGCCCCACCATATAATAAACTGCCAGAAAATGAGAAGAAATATGCCCTGTTCACTGATGGGTCCTGCCGGATTGTGGGAAAGCATCGAAAGTGGAAGGCTGCTGTGTGGAGTCCTACACGACGGGTTGCAGAAGCCAGTGAGGGACAGGGTGAATCGAGCCAGTTTGCAGAGGTGAAGGCTATTCAGCTGGCTTTGGACATTGCTGAGCGAGAAAAATGGCCAGTACTTTATCTCTACACTGACTCATGGATGGTGGCAAATGCTCTGTGGGGGTGGTTACAGCAGTGGAAGCAGGGCAACTGGCAGCGCAGAGGCAAACCCATCTGGGCTGCTGACCTATGGCAAGATATTGCTGCCCGGATAGAGAATCTGGTTGTGAAAGTACGCCATGTAGATGCCCACGTACCGAAGAATCGGGCCACGGAGGAACATCAGAACAACCAGCAGGTGGATCGGGCCGCTAGGATTGAAGTGGCTCAGGTGGATCTGGACTGGCAACATAAGGGTGAACTATTCATAGCTCGGTGGGCCCATGACTCCTCAGGCCATCAAGGGAGAGATGCGACATATAGATGGGCTCGTGACCGAGGGGTGGACTTGACCATGGACACTACTGCACAGGTCATCCATGAATGTGAGACATGCGCTGCGATCAAACAAGCCAAGCGTTTGAAGCCTCTTTGGTATGGAGGGCGATGGCTGAAATACAAATATGGGGAGGCCTGGCAGATTGATTATATCACACTGCCACAAACCCGTCAAGGCAAGCGCTATGTGCTCACAATGGTGGAAGCAACCACTGGATGGCTGGAAACATACCCTGTGCCCCATGCCACTGCCCGGAACACTATCCTGGGCCTTGAAAAGCAAGTCCTGTGGCGACATGGTACCCCAGAGAGAATTGAGTCGGACAACGGGACTCATTTCCGAAACAGCCTCATAGACACCTGGGCCAAAGAGCATGGTATCGAGTGGGTGTATCACATCCCCTATCACGCACCAGCCTCTGGGAAGATAGAACGATACAATGGACTGTTAAAAACTACACTGAGAGCAATGGGTGGTGGGACTTTAAAACACTGGGATACACATTTAGCAAAAGCTACCTGGCTAGTTAACACCAGGGGATCTAACAATCGGGCTGGCCCTGCCCAATCAAAACTTCCACGTACTGTAGAAGGGGATAAAGTCCCCGTAGTGCACATGAAGAATATGTTAGGGAAGACAGTCTGGGTTAGTCCTGCCTCAGGCAAAGGCAAACCCATCCGTGGGATTGCTTTTGCCCAAGGACCTGGGTGCACTTGGTGGGTGATGCGGAAGGATGGGGAAGTCCGATGTGTACCTCATGGAGATCTGATTTTGGGCGAGAATAGCCAATGAATCAGATTGTGTGCTGTTAATTGCTAAGTAACACTGTCACTGTATGTCCTCATTGCTATAATTTCTATCAGTTGTACTACAAGTAAGGCACAGGGATGATGGGATAAGAACTGACCTCAGCAGCTGGCGCCCAGGAGTTTCCTCAAGATCTACATCTTCAGCCTATGGACGACGTGCATGAGCCACACCAGGTGCACCAGTCACAAGCTCCGAAAAATACAGCATGCAACAGACCAGCACCACCCAGCATCTCACCTGCCCTGAGGGACTGTTCTAACAGATGGAGCCCAAAGCCGTGGATTAAAAGAACTCAACGGACACTTTGGAGGGATGACCCATAAACTAAGGGCATTATATGTGTGTGTATATATATATATATATATAACAGGGGAAAGTGGTGGCAATCCATTGGAACCTGCTGGGCATGGCATAGATGGTATGGAATAAGGGGTGGATAATGTCCTGGTTCCGGTGGGGATAGGGTTAATTTTTCCTGGTATTCCATGCCATGTGAGCCACGCCCACCCTGAGCTGCCGGGGGAGGGGGCAGGAAGTTGCTGCTTAAAAGCGGGCTGGGGCGTCCCGGGTCCGGGCCGGCGAGCGGCGGGGGAGCGGCGGTTCCGTAATCGTGTTTGTATATTCCCCTGTCCATGTTGTTGTTGTTGTTTGCCTGTTCCCTTTGCTGTTCTGTTAAACTGCCTTTGTCTCAACCCAAGAGTCTTGCCTTTTCTTACGATTCTTCCTGTATTAGGAAGGCGCGAGCGAGCGGCACGTGGTTCTTTGTTGCCGTCTGAGGCTAAACCACGACAATCACACAGACAAAAGGATAAACTGATTCCTACTGGATTAGTGTCTAGAAGGGTAGTCAAACATTTAACCAGGGCTAATGACATTGAGCAATCTTTTACCAAAAAGGAAGGAAATAAACTAGTCAGACAATCCCTTTAGGTGTAGCACAAGGAGAAGTAAACAGAGGCAGGACATGCAGGAAGAATTTTAGGCGCCTCGGACAGACTGTGAACCCTGGAGTACCTAACCAATGGGAAACAGGGGAGGGAAAAATTCGGCTGGGATTAGGGAATAAAAAGGTGTGTTTCAAGAACTGGAAGTGTGCCTACTTGCTAGGTCACCCGCTCTTGCAAGAACGTGAATAAAAATGTGCTCAGACCGGAAGTCGGTCCGACCGACTTATTCTGGTCGTTCGGACCGGAACTTATTTCTCACAATTTGGGGGCTCGTCCGGGATAAGAAGTCATCTTCTTGGGGGTCCCTGTCACCAAAGGACGGGAAGACGCATCCCGTTGATTTCAACGGTCTCGTGGATCATCGGCAGGGATTCCAGGAGGAATCGACTAAGATCTCGAGACCCAGTTGGACGGCAGACTCTGTGAACCACAGGGGGAAGAAGGATAGGTGCAGTAGGCACAGAGAGTACGACCAGGCAACTCCGTGCACAGACCAAGGTAAGAAAAATCGGACTGTTAAAGTATTGCCTTGGTGGTTGGGACATTCTAAGAGACTTGTGTGTGAGTGACTGAGACGTACTGCAGTACGAAGCGAGTGTGGAGTCCGGATCCGCGGTTCTGTAGTCCCACGAGGGGCGCAGCCAGAGAAGGACGAAGCGAAAGGAAGGGGAGTAAGAAAAGACTCTGTTCAGAATGGGAAATGAGGATTCTAGGCCTAGGGATGAAAAAGGGGATAATAAGAAAGACCCCGGGAACATTCCCCCAGACAGTCCTTTAGGGGAGAACGTTGAGGTTTCGGAATGATTCTTCTTGTACAAGGGATAAAGATAAAAAGAAAATGATTTGTTTTGTTCGGACCGCATCCTGGAGGGGCTGGGGGCGGGGGGGGCCTGTGGACATCCTGGGGAGGGTCCCAGGGGTGTCCTAGGGGGTCCTGTGTCCATCTTAGAGGATCCCAGGGGTGTCCTGGGGGGGGGATCCTGGGGACATCCCTGGGGGTCCCGTGTCCGTCATGGGAGATCTTCGGGGTGTCCCAGGGGGGACATGTTTGCATTTGCATTTGAATTTGTTTGGACCAAAGAACCCATAAGACCTCCTAGTGTATTTTGGCCCAAATTTGGGTCTGATGAAGATTAGGTCTGTCAGACTTTAAACATGTATGTGAATAATAAGGAATAATAAGGAATTAGAAGAAGGTGAATATGCTTTTTGCTGGGTCAAGATGAAGAGATTCAGGATTTGGGGACGCCCAAATCCATTTTATATGTTCCCAGCCCAGACTGTTGGTGATGTTTCAACCGACAAAGAAGTTGAATCCCCAAAGTGGGACCCCTTAGACTGTTACTTGGGGGCGAGGAAGAGGGGTGAATAACAGGGGAAGAGGACTGCCCCGACCACTCCTACCAGCAGCTCGAGGTTCACCAGTAGGGTGTTATCATTGTGGGATTTACAGAATCCCCTAATTTGTTTGGGCAAGTGTTAGAACAAGTGCTTGAACAATTCAGCCCTCCATTGGGAGTAGCCCTGCTTCAGTATGTGGATGATTTGTTAATCTCGGGAGAAGAAGAAAACAAAGTAAAAGAAGCCACCAACGAGTTATTAAATTTTTTAGGTCAGCAGGGGTTAAGATTCTCAAAAACAAAATTATGGTATATAGAATCAGAGGTAAAATATTTAGGATATTTGATTAGTGAAGGAAGCCGCAAGATTAGTCCTGAAAGGATTAAAGGAATAGTGGAATTACCCTTGCCTGAGACCAAAAAGGAATTGAGAAAGTTTTTAAGATTAACCGGGTACTGCAGGCTGTGGATAGAAGGGTATGCACAAAGGACTAAAGGACTGTATTCTAAATTATTAGTAGATGAACCAGATGTATTAAGATGGACAGAGGAGGAGAAGAATTTGATATGCGAATTAAAGCAAAGCCTAATAACTGCTCCAGTTTTAACTTTACCATCCTTGGAGAAACCATTTCAGTTGTTTGTGACAGTAGAAAAGGGGGCTGCACTGGGAATATTAACTCAAGAATGGGGGGATAAACAACAGCCAGTAGCATATTTGTCAAAGCTTCTAGACCCAGTTTCTTGAGGATGGCCCGAATGTGTGCAGGCAGTAGCCGCTACTGCTTTATTAGTAGAAGAAAGCAGGAAGCTTACCTTTGGGGGAATGATAGAAGTTAGCACCCCTCACCAAGTCAAAACCATTTTAGCCCAAACCACGGGGAAATGGCTAACCAATTCAAGAATATTGAAGTATGAAGGAATTTTAATTGAAAAGGATGATTTGATTTTAACTACCAGCCCTTGCCTTAACCCAGTGAGCTTTTTGTGGAAAGGAATAGTAAAGGCAAAGGATGAAGAACTTACCCACGAATGCATAGATGTAATTGAGTACCAGACTAAGATACAACCTGACTTAAGGGAAGAACCCCTATCTGGGGGTCTTCATTCGTTCGTAGACGGTTCTTCAAGGGTGAGAGGAGGAAAGAGGTGTAATGGATATGCGGTGGTGGATGGAGTGAGCCAACAAGTAAAAGCATCTGAAAAATTACCTAGCGCATGATCCGCTCAAACGCGTGAGATGTATGCCTTAAACCAGGCACTAAAATTAACTGGAGAAGGGGAAGGAACAATATATACAGACTTTTGTTATGCCTTTGGGGTAGTGCATACCTTTGGTAAAATTTGGGGAGAACGAGGACTAATAAATAGCAAAGGGAAAGAACTTGTACATGAAGCACTTATAAAACAGGTGTTGGCAAATATACTAATACCAAGTGAAATAGCAATTGTACATGTTAAAGGCCACCAGAGTGGCAATTCAATTACTGCAAGGGGAAATAGATTAGCGGACAAAGTGGCAAAAGAGGCAGCCTTGGGGCAGGAGACCATTAAGATTTATAATCTTGTTCCTCAAGTACCGACAATAACAACCCCATTGATATTCACGGAAAAAGAAAAAGAAGCAATGACAGAAGCAGGGGCAGTGGAGAAAGATGGTAAATGGATTCTGCCTGATGGAAGGGAAATGGTCAAGAAACAAACTATGAGAGAAATAATGGCAGTGTTACATCAGGGAAGCCATTGGGGAACGCAAGCAACGTGTGATATAGTTTTGCAGAAGTATGGATGTTTTGGCATTTACACGGTAGCGAAGCAAATCTGCAACAGGTGTATTATTTGTAAGAAAATAAATAAGAAGACCCTTAGAAAACAGCCTTCAAGGGGACGAGAACCAGGGTTAAGGCCATTCCAAAGTATACAAGTTGATGTTACTGAACTGCCACCCATAGGCAGGTTTAAGTACCTCCTAGTCCTGGTAGATCACCTCACTGGGTGGGTAGAAGCTTATCCTTTAGCCTCTGCAACAGCTGCAGGAGTGATAAGAATAATGCTAGAGCAAATAGTTCCTAGGTATGGAATAGTGGAAAATGTGGATTCAGATCAAGGAAGCCATTTTACCTCCAAGGTGCTACAGGGAGTGATGGAAAGTTTAGGGATAACATGGGATTATCACACTCCCTGGCATCCCCCATCGTCCGGAAAGGTTGAAAGAATGAATCAAACCATTAAGAGGCAACTATCTAAATTAATTCTTGAGACAAAACTGCCATGGATCAAGTGCTTACCAATAGCACTATTGAGAATCCGGACCTCCCCTAGAAAGGATACTGGTCTCTCACCTTATGAAATGCTTTTTGGACTACCTTACACTGGAAGTAGGGAAGGTGTGCCCACATTTGAAACCAAGGACATGTTCCTTAAGAAATATATACTGGGGCTGTCGTCTTCTCTCTCTTTCCTCAGAACTAAAGGCCTTCTTGCCCAAACTCTGCCCTTGGAATTTGTCGTCCATCCGTATAAACCAGGGGACTGGGTACCAGTCAAATCCTGGACAGAAAGTAAGTTCCAACTGGAGTGGGAAGGACCATTCCAAGTACTCCTCACTACTGAAACCACAGTAAGGACAGCAGAAAAAGGGTGGACTCACTACACTCGGCTAAAAGGACCAGTTGAACCCCCGCCAACAGATCCGGTAGAACAGTGGACTGTACATTCTACTAACAGCCCGCTGCGAGTAACCCTAAAGAGACAATAAGACGTGGGTTGGGGTGGGATGATCCAGTTGGGAGACATAAATCTGTGTATGCCATGAATTTTAAGAAGCATTTTGCGATGATACTGGTCATAGGGGTGGTGGTGTGCTTCCCACTAGGAAGCTGGAGTGTACGCCTAGATCACATACGAAGTGCACACCCAGATTACCCGGTTAGGCTTATCATAAATATCACTAAAGGAAATACCCCACAGACTGTACGCTTTGATGCCTGTCAAGTACTGAAGTGTGGGGATCCTAGAGGCCCAAAGATGGTTGAGTGGTGAAAACAAGTACCTGTGCCCAGAAATTTGGAGGGTCGCAGAGGGACATCACGAGGCTGCACCTTGTGATCGATGGAGTGAAGTGTGGTGGACCACCCAAATTGGAGGGTGGACCATTGATGACGAGTGGATCAAGTCTTCTTATTAGTACCCTCTCAAAAAGAAAATACATTTTTACAAAGGATCACCTTCCCCACAGTGTGGCCTTTTTGAATGTAATCCTCTGTTGATAACTATAACCCAGGTGGATGATACGGCTAACCTAATATATGGAATAGGAGCAGATGTGTCTGGAAGAGATCCAAGGAGAAGATTTAGAGTAGCTGTACTGGAAAACAGCAGTTAAGCAGAAGGTACGACTATGACTACTAAACTCCCAGTAATACAACAGTGGGAACCACCTGTGGAATAAATACTAAATTGGCTAAAAATACAAAAGTACAGCATTGTTCACACATTAAGGAAAAGTATAAAATCAAGAGGCTTCTGAGGTAGAAGGGATTAGGAATTAAAAAGGTGTGTTTCAAGAACTGAAAGTGTGCCTACTTGCTAGGTCACCCACTCTTGCAAGAACGTGAATAAAAATGTGCTTCACAGAGGATTCTGCCTGAGACTATTTCATTCGGACCAGAACTTATTTCTCACACCACCTGTAAAGCTTTAGAGGTCTGCAGTAATCTAACAAATTTTATTTTGCTGTATCTTCATCTAATAATAAGCTTAAGTTTTTAAAAGGCAAGAAAAAGTTAGATAGCCAAACCATTTTTTCTAATTTTAAGAGTATTGTACACTAAATATCGGTAATTTGAGGCATAAACAGAGAGGGGTTTGGAGCTCTTCCATCACAGAGCATTAAATTAGCCCTGTGATAGTAGAGTGCTAGAGAACACAATACTCTGGGGTATTTCCTCAAAGCAAATCCCTGTTAGTTTAACTATTTTTAACTTGAATGGATTAACAACAGCCTGGAGGGGATACTCCCAACATCACCTCTGGCTGTAAGAAGGTGATGAAGCCACCATGCTGGGTCAGTGCTAGCAAGAGAAAGACTTCTTCGCAACTTGTGCCTTCATTGTGACGGGTGCCAGCTTTGCTTCAGCTCGCATGTGGTGTAGAAGGGCCAGGCAATGCACCACAGATGCCATCTTTTCTTTCTTATTGCTATTTCTAAATTGAAATGGCTTCCATTAACATATCATTTAATCAGAGAACAAAATAGAAAAAGAGCACCAGAGAAGACAAATGGCCTATGACTATTGTAACATTTTTACAAATACTCCCACATCCATGCCACTCCTTCAGTACTACAAGGGACAGAACAGATGGAGAACACTGGATAGATCATCTGGCACAGTTCCCAGTGTGGAAATGTTCCCTCAGGTTCATTTGTTAACATTTTGTCCGTTCTTGTATGAGTCAATGAGAAAACAGGACAAAAAAACACCAAAAAAGAAAATAAAATAATAAAGAAAAGGCTAGAAAAAGTAAGAACAGAACAGTAGCAGCAAACGCAAATCATTTGGGAATGATTCAAAGTCTTCAGTCATAGAATGTTTTGGGTTGGAACGGACCTTAAAGATCATCTAGTTCCAATCACCCTGCCATGGGCAGGGACACCTTCCACTAGACCAGGTTACTCCAGCCAACCTGGCCTTGAACACTTCCAGGGACGGTTGAATGGGATCACCCGGCCAAATCGGTTTCAGAGCACAAAAGGTGAAATGCAGGGAGTTGTCATTCAACTCAGCTCCATCTCGCCTTGGCAGATGCTTATCGATCCTTATCTATGCAGAGATAACTTGGGGGGAACTGTGGAAATGGCTCAGCCCGGGGTGGTCTCAACACTGCATCACAATAAGAACCAAAACCCGAATGGTGCCTTTAACAAACAAAATGCCCTGAGTCACATCCTGCCACTATTCAGTGAGTGTGAGTACCAGACATCACAAAATAAACAATACTACCTAAGGGGCCATCAAACCACCAGAGATAACCATCCTGGATAGTGTAATCCATTCAGGCACAATCCTGCCCACCCACTGAATCAGGATATTTAACCCCTACATTTTGGGGAGGAAAAGGGGGAGTCTTCCAACAATACAGCTGGCCTGTAGGAGATTCTTCCCCCCTTGTCCAGGGCGCTGTGCAAGGTAACTTCCCAGGGAGTGAGCAGCCTTACCTGAGAGAGAGGGTAAGTGATTTAATAACATACGTATGGTATTTGGCATGCTTTAAGATCGTGATTAGTGCACTCTTTTAAGGTATTAATATCTAGTGTGCTTGTGGCTTGTGTTGTTACTTTTCGGGATCACTTATTAGGTTGTAATAATGTATTCTGTGAACTGTTGTTTTGGTTTTTTGTTTTTTTTTTTTCTTAAATTGCAACAGTGCATTCTTCCACTGTATCCATAAAACTTGCAATAGTGGCGTATCAGACCTGTGAGTGAAGTCCAAACAAATTGTTAATTTGAACCTCTCAGTGAAGTCTTTTTCTCTCTGCCACAGTAAGATATCAAATGTACTTACACAACAGAATCAAGATGACCAGATCTGTCCGGGGAAAGCCAATAAAAGATAACTATAGCAGGGATCAGCCTTTTAGTTAGTACAGAATCAGGTGGTTTGTATATGGTAAGAAAATGACAATGGTAGAAAAGAGAAAGGCAGAACAGGCACAGTTTGTCGTGACAGAGAAAACCTGGATGCATAGATATAGATATAGTCCAGCTAGGATAAATTTTCACAAATATATGGGTTTATTCAAGGCATAAAATGTAGCTGCAGAGTGCCAATAGAGTGTCTGCAGGCCACTGAAGTCTTGCAGGTAAAGGTTAAATGTACTTTAATTAGGGCAAAATATGTATGCTAGCTTCCATATCAGTTTACTTTTAACTTTTGTCTATTTATCCAAACCTATCTCCTTTACAAATGAAGCGCAAATATACTACATGGTGTTTTCACAAGGGGCCCCTCAGCCAAAACAAAAGCAAAGTTAAATTTCAGTAACCAGGAAATGGCAGCATTTGTTCTCAGTCTAAGTACAAAAGATAACAGTAAACTACATAACCCAGTTATTTAAACATGATGGCTGAATAATCCCAAGACTACTTCATACTTCAGGAATGGTTACAAGTGCCAAGACGCTGCAGAGAGACAGCTTACATTTCAAGGGAAAACTACTTTTGTGCAATCATTCCTCCTTTCCCTGAATTATTTCAGTAGGGGTCTCTTGGGAATATTTTGTGCTAAACAAAGTTTTTCCTCACCCTCTTTCTGATACAATATTTGTTTCATAAACCCCAGAACATCCCCTGTTTATAGAAACTATAATTGCTCTATTAAAGTTAGTGGATCCATGACTCCTTAATCTAGTCATTAACCTATTGAAAAGACACACAATTTTTTTTCATGTTTCTGTTCTTGAGACATTTCATAGCAGATGTATAATTCATCACATTTAATGATATAGATGAATTAGAATCATGGAATCATAGAATTGTTATGGTTGGAAGAGACCTTTAAGATCATCAAGTCCAGCCGTCAACCTAGAACTGCCAAGTTATTACTAAACCACGTCCCTAAGCGTCTACTTAAAACCTTCAGGGATGGTGATTCAACCACATCCCTGGGCAGCCTGTTCCAATGCTTAATAACCCTTTCAGTGAAGAAATTTTTCCTAATATCCAATCTAAACCTCCCCTGGCATAACTTGAGGCCATTTCCTCTTGTCCTATAACTTGTTACTTGGGAGAAGAGCCCGACCCCCATCTCTCTACAACCTCCTTTCAGGTAGTTGTAGAGGGTGATAAGGTCTCCCCTCAGCCTCCTTTTCACCAGGCTAAACAATCCCACTTCCCTCAGATGCTCCTCATAGGACTTGTGCTCTAGACCCTTCATCAGCTTCGTTGCCCTTCTCTGGACATGCTCCAGCACCTCGATGTCCCTCTTGTAGAGAGAGGCCCAAGACTGAACAGAGTAATACAGGTGCGGCCTCACCAGTGCTGAGTACAGTGGGACAATCACTTCCCTAGTCCTGCGGGCCACACTATTTCTGATACAAACAATGTAACAATGTACAAAAAATTAAAACCAACATCTATTTTATCTTCATGAATCTTGAATCAATATTTCCAACAGCAGAAGGTCATTTTTCAGTTGGTCAGTTACATCACACACACGAGCTTGGACTCTTTCAGAAAGATTCTCTTTGTTAAACCTCACTGGTTGGGTTTCTTATGAATAAACATGGACAAAAAGCTCAGATGAACTATACTGCAGAAATAGCCATTTTTTTTCTATATTGACTGAAGTGAATAATGCAAATATAACTATCCATGTGGTACAGTCTTTATTTCCAGAATTAATTCTAATCCTGAGACTTGATGAAGTAACCTTTATTTTCTGTCTGTAAAAATAAAGGTTTTACTAGCTAAAACTGATATGTTATTGGTGAAATGGGAAAGAAAGCACTGTCCTGGTTTGGGGTGGAGCAGAGCCAACTTTCTGTGCAGTGAGAGAGGCTCTTGCTTACACTTGTTGCTGTGGCAACCAGGGTCAGCTGACTTGGTTGTTTACCCTGTGGAGGGGTTGACCTGTGGGGAGGAGTGAACAGGTCAGGTGACCCAAACTGACCAATAGGGTATTCCATCCCATCTGCCATGCTCACTATAAAAGCTGAGGGATCAAAAAGGCAGCTTCTTTATCAATGGGTTGGTTCTTCTTCAATGGCTTTCTTTCTCCAATGACTGACATGTGAAGAAAATCCTGTCAGCTCATCTGCCTTTGATTCCGGTCAGCATGTTCCAGTTCCCATTTGTCACTGAGTCCAGTCTGGAAATTCCCCAGTGCCTGCCAGTGACATCTCCCTGGGAGATGATACTTAATACTGTGTTTGTATATCTATATAGAGTGTATCTATTTCATTATTTCCTTTTTTATTATTATTAATATTTCAATAAAATAGTTGTTGTGGTTTTGGCCAAATTGGCCAATGACAGATGCTCCCCCCAAACCTCTCATATACAGAGAGGAGGAGGAGAGATAAAGAGAGATTTATGAGTTTAGAAGGAACTAAACTACTTCAATGAAATATTAATAATAAAATAAAAAGGAAAATAATAAAATAGATACAGTATATACAAAACCGTATCAAGCTCCCAGGATGATGTCACCAGCAGGCACTGGGGAAGTCCCAGACTAGACTCAGCAATGGGTGGGAACCGGGTTCTAGAGTTGGAGTCAGGAACGCACCGATCGGGATCAAAGGCAGATGAACAGACAGGGTCCTACTCAGATGTCGGCCATTGAAAGAAGAGAGCTGACCTTTTGATCCCTCAGCTTTTATACTGAGCATGGGGCAGATGGGATGGATGACCCTGTTGGTCAATTGTGGGTCACCTGTCCTGTCCACTCCTCCCTGCAGGTGGGACCCCTCTACGCTTTTCCCTTTCCGACCCTCCAACGGGGCAAATAACAAAATTAGCTGACCTTGGTTGTTATAGCAATAAGTATAAGCAAGAGCCTCTCTGCATACCATTCCTTGTCACAAACTGTAAACATTGGTCTTATCACTCTGAGAACGAACCGTTTTAGATACAACATGCTGTTAATTTCAGAGAGTTAGGAGAGGCCTAGCTAAGAAATAAAATTACTGAACAGAAAGTTGGTTCTGTTTTGCCTCAAACCAGGACGTTCCACCCCTTATTCTATACCATTTGTGTCATGCTCAGATCACTAATACTTTTATCTATCAAATCTATCCATACACTATATATATATAGAAATAGATATATGCCCTGCAGCTACACAAACTCCAACTGAATTGGTACAAGTTGCCCTGATGACTAGGAAGAAGAAAAGGAGATCAGCTTGTTCCCCTGCCCCTTATGAGAAAGACCAGCTCAAGCCAGACAGCATGGGAGAGAGTTCTTCTGACAAAGATGAAGGCAAGGGTCCTTCTCAGGTGGCATCAATGAAAGGGTTCTTCTCGGCTGGCATCAATGCAGGAGGATGACTCAGATGCACAGATAATGGTTAAATCCTTCTCTATGAAATATTTGCGAAATATGAGGAAGGACTGTAGTCATCAAGAAGGGGAGACACTTATCTCCTGGTTGCTCCGATGCTGGGACAATGGGGCTGATTCCATAGATTTAGATGGCAGAGAAGCTAAGCAGTTGAGAAACCTGTCCAAAGATGGAGGTATTGATAAAGCGATTGGGATAAAGACAAACACTCTCAGTCTCTGGAGGTGACTGGTATCAGCTGTGAAGGGCAGGTATCCCTTTAAGGATGATATTGAATGCTGTCCAAGTAAGTGGACCAGCATGGAAAAAGGTATCAAGTACCTGAGGCAACTGGCTGTGCGAGAGGTGAATGTAGACCCTGTAGACCCTGAAATGCATGGCATTTCATCAATCTTTGCTAAGGAAGTTTGTGCAGAGTGCACCATCGATGTATTCCCATACCATTGTCAACAATGTTTTGGGGAAGATCCGATACTGATGCACCAACTGTAAATGAAGTGGCTAACAGGGTATGACAGTATGAAGACAGTCTCTCTTGTCCCCTCACTGTGGCATCTGTGGAAAAAATGGCAGAGAAAAAAGAGAAAATTATCAAGACAAAAGCTGAGAAAAACAAGGAAATAGCTAAGAAGAATGATAAACTGTTTGAGAAGATGTTTGAAAAACTGTTTGAGAAGGGGAAAGAATCCCACTCTTCCCCTGAACAGACTCAGGTTGCAGTCATTAAGAAAAAAATGCCCTTCTACAAAATCAAATCAAATTAAGGGAAACAGGACTTGATCTAAGATTTCCTGTGGCTTTGCCTCTGCAACTATGGAGGGGACATGAGGAAGTGGGATAAAATCCTACCCTAGTCCTACAGGAACGAGTGCTTGAGTTGCAAGGTAAAGCAGATGGAAGAAAGAATTTTTGCAGGAGGGTGGCTGCTCCAGTCCATGGTAAGCGGTTCTCTGGTACAGACAGGAACTCATCTGCTAATTGTAGATGTTATTCTAAACATTAGGGTTGCCCTGCCTCCAGCCAGGAGGAGGAGAGGGACAACCAAGTTTATTGGACTGTGTGGATTCGATGGCCTGGCACATCAGAGCCACAAAAGTATAGAGCCCTAGTGGACACTAGTGCACAGTGTACCCTATTGCTATCAAATCATAAAGGAGCAAAATCTGTCACTATTTCTGGTGTGACAGGTGGGTCTCAAGAACTGACTTCTTTGGAGGCAGAAGTGAGCCTAACTGGGAAGAAATGGGAGAAGCACCTCATTGTGACTGGCCCAAATGCTCCGTGCATCCTTGGCATAGACTACCTCAAGAGAGGGTATTTCAGAGACCCGAGAGGGTATTTCAAAGACCCAAAAGGGTATTGGTGGGCTTTTGCTATCACAGCTGTGGAGACTGAGGACATTACACAGCTGTCTACCTTACCTGGCCTTTCAGATGACCCTTCTGTGGTGGGATTGCTGAAGGTTAAAGAACAGCAGGTGCCAATTGCTACTGCCACGGTGCATTGAGGACAGCATCGCATGGTAGACTATCGTAGCCTGAATGAGGTCACACCACCACTGAGTGCTGCTGTGCCAGACATGCTAGAACTGCAGTATGAACTGGAGTCAAAGGCAGCCAAGTGGTATGCTACAATTGACATTGCTAATGCATTCTTCTCTATTCCTTTAGCAGCAGAGTGCAGGACACAGTTTGCTTTCACCTGGAGAGGCATCCAGTACACCTGGAATGGACTGCCCCAGGGGTGGAAGCACAGCCCTGCTATTTGCCATGGGGTGATCCAGACTGCACTGGAGAAGGGTGGAGCTCCAGAACACCTGCAATACATTGATGACATCATTGTGTGGGGTAACACAGCAGAAGAAGTTTTCAAGAAAGGTAAGAAGATAATCAAGGTTCTTCTGAAAGCAGGTTTTGCTGTAAAAAGAGGTAAGGTGCATGAGACATCCAGTTCTTGGGAATTAAGTGGCAAGATGGTCATCGTCAGATCCCACTGGATGTGATTAACAAAATAACAGCTATGTCCCCACCTACTAACAAAAAGGAAACACAAGCCTTCTTAGGCATTGTGGGTTTCTGGAGACTGCATATTCCAGGTTATAGTCAGATTGTGAAACCTCTCTATGAAGTGACTCAAAAGAAAAATGATTTTATGTGGGGTCCTGAGCAATGACAGGCTTTTGAGCAAATTAAACAAGAGATTGTGCATGCAGTAGCCCTTGGACCAGTCCAAACAGGATGGGACATCAAAAATGTGCTCTAGCGTGCAGCTGGGGACAATGGCCTTACCTGGAGCCTCTGGCAGAAAGCACCAGGGGAGACTTGAGGTCGACCCCTAGGATTCTGGAGTTGAGGATACAAAGGCTCCGAGGCCAACTGTGCCCCAACTGAGAAAGAAATATTGGCAGCATATGAAGGAGTTAGAGCTGCTTCAGAGGTAATTGGTACTAAAGCCCAGCTCCTCCTGGCGCCCCGATTACCAGTACTGGGCTGGATGTTCAAGGGTTAAGTTTCTTCTACTCATCATGCCACCGGAGGTGGTAACTCGTGCTGAGGAAGCCCCACCATATAACGAACTCTCAGATAATGAGAAACAGTATTCTCTATTCACTCATGGGTCTTGTCATATTGTAGGAAAGCATTGAAGGTGGAAAGCTGCTGTATGGAGTCCCACATGATGAGTCGCAGAAGCAACTGAAGGAGAAGGTGAATCGAGTCAATTTTCAGAGGTAAAAGCCATCCAGCTGGCCTTAGGCATTGCTGAAAGAGAAAAGTGGCCAATACTCCATCTCTGTACTGACTTATGGATGGAGGCCAATGCTCTGTGGGGATGGTTAAAGCAGTGGAAGCAGAGCAACTGGCAGCAAAAAGGTAAACCCATCTGGGCTGCTGAATTATAGCAAGATATTGCTGACTGGCTAGGGAAACTAGTCGTAAAGGTACATTATGTGGCCCACGCACCACTTGTGACTGGCTGCCAATTGAGTTTAACTCCATTCACCACCACTCTCTGGGCACGGCCATCCAGCCAGTTTTTTACCCGGCAAAGAGTACTCCCATCCAAACAATGGGCAGCCAGTTTCTCCAGGAGGATGCTGTGGGAAACCGTATCAAAGGCCTTATAAAGTCCAGGTACACAACATCCACAGCCTTTCCCTCATCCACCAAGCGAGTCACTTTGTCATAGAAGGAGGTCAGGTTTGTCAAGCAGGACCTGCCTTTCGTGAACCCATGCTGACTGGGCCTGATCACATGGTTGTCCTTCATGTGACACATAATGGCACTCAGGATGATCTGTTCCATGACCTTCCCAGGCACCGAGGTTAGACTGACAGGCCTGTAGTTCCCCGGATCCTCCTTCCGGCCCTTCTTGTGGATGGGTATCACATTTGCTAGCCTCCAGTCAACTGGGACCTCCCCGGTTTGCCAGGACGGCTGGTAAATGATGGCAAGCGGCTTGGTGAGCACTTCTGCCAGCTCCCTCAGTACCCTCGGTTGGATCCCATCTGGCCCCATAGACTTGTGTATGTCCAGGTGTTGGAGCAGGTCCCTCACCATCTCCCTTTGGATTACAGGGGCTTCATTCTGCTCCCTGTCCCTATCTACTAGCTCAGGGGTCTGGGTACTCAGGGAGCAACTGGTCCTACTACTAAAGACTGAGGCAAAGAAGGCATTAAGTACCTCAGCCTTCTCCTCAGCCTTTGTCACTATGTTACCGCCTTCATCCGATAAAGGATGGAGATTCTCCCGAGAATTCTCTCCTCCTATTGTTACTAATGTCTTTATAGAAACTCTTTTTATTGTTCTTAACAAAAGCAAGGTTAAGTCATAGTTGGGCTTTGGCCTTTCTAATTTTCTCCCTAGAAAGCTAAACAGTTAAAACCTTAGTGGTATGGGGGATGATAGTTAAAATATAAGTATGGGGAAGCTTGGCAAATTAACTATATCGCACTCCCTCAAACTTGTCAGGTTAAGAGCTATGTGCTTACTATGGTGGAAACAAGCACCGGATGGTTGGAAACCTATGCTGTGCCACATGCTACTGCCTGGAATACCATGCTGGACCTTGAAAAGCAAGTCTTGTGGTGACAAGATACTCCAGAAAGAATTGAGTCAGACAATGGGACTCATTTCAAGAGCAATCTTATTAATTATTCAAAAATAATCTTTTAAGTACTTGGGCAAAAGAACATGGCATTGAGTGGGTATAGCATATCTCCTATCATGCACCAGCGTCAGGGAAAATTGTGCGATAGAATGGATTATCAAAAAGCACCCTGAAAGCAATGGGTGGTGGAATCTTTAAAAATTGGGACAAGCATTTAGCACAAGCTACCTGGTTAGTTTACACCAGGGAAATTCATCAATCGAGCTGGTCCTGCTCAATCAGACCTTTTACATACAGTAGAAGGGGATAAGGTTTCTGCGGTGCCTGAAAGGAATATGTTGGGGAAAACTGTTTGGATTTTTCCTGCCTCAGGTAAAGGCAAACCCATTGGTGGGACTGTTTTTGCTCAAGGACATGGATATCCTTGGTGCCTGATGCTGGAGAACGGAGAAATTCAGTGTTTGCCTCAATGAAATTTAACCCTGTGTGAGAATACTCAATCCTGAGTCTGCTCTGATAGATGAGACTCTGCCATTTTGAACTAAAGGGATTTAATGAACTTTTGTGTATAGAGATAAATCATAAATGACTTACCTGTGTGTATATATAAGTATGACTGTATAGGTATATATTTAATGGATAAGAGGTATTAGTGATCTGAACGTCATGCAAATGGTATGGAATAAGGGTCACGAATAACCAAACAAGAAGCTATCATTTTTCCTTTTGGCCTTGAACTATAGTGTTTTCTTCCATGTTCGCTTATAGAAGCTCCAGATTTTTTCAGGCATTTAAAAACTGTCAGAATGAGGCTTTAGTGGAATGACTCCATGTTTACATGGCAATCAGCTGGTAGGTACAAGCAGCATGTGTGATGGTGACACTTGTTGAAAAATGACAGTCACAAAATCACGCTTGCCTCTACTAAGTCTGCTGACTCTCATATGTGCAGAACTTCAATTTTTCAGCATTTACAGCTATAAGTGAAGTGAGTCTCTGGGTGTGTGAATGTTTGTATTGTAAACAACCTTCAAGAGAAGAGATTACCAGTGTGTAGTCACAGAATGATAGGGGTTGGAAGGGACCTCTGGAGATCATCTAGTCCAACCCCCCTGCCAAAGCAGGGTCACCTAGAACAGGTTGCAAAGGAATGCGTCCAGGGGGGATTTGAATATGTCTCCAGAGACAGAGACTCCACCACCTCTCTGGGCAGCCTGTGCCAGTGCTCTGCCACCCTCAAAGTAAAGAAGTGCCTCCTCATGTTTAGGTGGAACTTCCTATGTTCAAGTTTGTGCCCATTACCTCTTGTCCTGTCCCCGGGCACCACTGAAAAGAACCTGGCCCCATCCTCCTGACACCCACCCTTTTAAGTATTTACAAGCATTGATAAGATCCCCCGTCAGTCTTCTCTTCTCCAGATTTAAAAAGACCCAAGTCCCTCATTCTTTATGAGACAGATGTTCTAATCCCCTAATCATCTTGGTAGCCCTTTGCTGCACCCTCTCCAGCAGTTCCCTGTCCTTAAACCGGGGAGTCCACAACTGGACACAGTACTCCAGGTGCGGCCTCACCAAGGCAGAGTAGAGGGGGAGGATGACCTCCCTCGACCTGCTGGCCACACTCTTCTTGATGCACCCCAGGATGCCATTGGCCTTTTTGGCCATGAGGGCACATTGCTGGTTCATGGTCATCCTGTTGTCCACCAGGACTCCCAGGTCTTTTGCCACAGAAAAAGGCAGCACAGCCTTCTGGTGTGTCAGCCACCCCTCCCAGCTTTCTATCATCAGCAAACTTGCTGAGGGTGCACTCTATCCCTTCATCCAGGTCATTGATGAATATGTTGAACAGGACTGGACCCAGTACTGACCCCTGGGGAACACCACTCATCACTGACCTCCAACTAGACTCTGTGCCCCTAATCCCGACCCTCTGAGCTCTGTCTTTCAAACAGTTTTCAGTCCACCCCACTGTCCATTCATCTAACCCACGCTTGCTAAGCTTCCCTATGAGGGTGCTGTGGGAGACAGTGGCAAACGCCTTGCTGAAGTCAAGGTAGACCACATCCACTGCCCTCCCCTCATCTATCCATCCAGTCATGCCATCATAGAAGGCTATATCAGATTAGTCAGGCATGATTTCCCCTTGGTGAATCCATGTTGACTACTTCTGATAGCTTTCTTTTCCTCCACATGCCTTGAGATGATGCCCAGAACGAGCTGTTCCATTATCTTTCCAGGGATGGAGGTGAGGCTGACCGGCCTGTAGTTTCCTGGGTCTTCCTTCTTGCCCTTTTTGAAGGCTGGAGTGACATTGGCTTTCCTCCAGTCTTCAGGTACCTCATCTGTTCTCCAGGACCTTTCAAAGATGAGGGAGAGCAGCCCAGCAATGACTTCCACCAGCTCCCTCAGCATCCCATCAGGACCCATGGACTTGTGGATATCCAGTTGACCTAATTGATCTCTCACTTGATCCTCCTCAACCAAGGGGAAGTCTTCCTCTGTCCAGACTTTCCCTGTTACCTCCAAAGTCTGGGACTCCTGAGGGCTGGGCCGAGCAGTAAAGATGGAAGCAAAGGCGGCATTCAGTAACTCCGCCTTCTCCCCATCCTCTGTCACCATGGCTCCTGTCTCATTCAACAGCAGGCCCACATTTTCTCTATTTTTCCTTTTCCCTCCAATATACTTGAAGAAGCCCTTCCTGTTGAGCTTGACATCCCTTGCCAGGTTTAATTCCAAGGAGGCCTTGGCTTTCCTCATTTCATCCCTGCATGCTCTGACAGTATTCTTGTACTCTTCCCAAGTGGTCAGTCCCTTCTTCCACTTGAGCTTTTTCAGAAGCTCCCTGCTCAGCCATGCATGTCTCCTGCGTCCCTTGCCTGATTTCTTTCTCTCAGGGATGCACCGATCCTGAGCTTGGAGAAAGTGGTCTTTGAATATCAACCAGCTCTCTTGAGCCCCCCTGCCTTCCAGAGCCCTAGTCCACTGGATCTCTCCAAGCAGTTTCTTGAAGAGGTCAAAGTTAGCCCTCCTGAAGTCCAAGGCTGCGATTTTACTTCTTGTTGTTTTGTGCATACTACCCATGATCCTGAACTCTATCTTCTCATGATCACTACAACCTAGGGTGCCCCCAACCTTAATGTCCTCCACCAGTCCCTCTGTGTTTGTCAGTACCAGGTCCAGTAGTACTCCTCTCCTTGTTGGCTCCTGCACCACCTGAGTCAAAAAGTTATCATCAATACACTGGAGGAACCTCCTGGACTGTACATGCCTGGCTGTGTGGTCTTCCCAGCAGATATCAGGGTGATTGAAGTCCCCCATGAGAACCAAGGCCTGTGATTGTGAGGCTACTTTCAGCTGTCTGTAGAAGGCCTCATCAGCTTCCCCATCCTGATCAGGTGGCCTGTAATTAACACCCACAACAGTGTCTCTCATATTCACCTGCCCCTTAATCTTTACCCACAAGCTCTCAACTCTCTCTTCATCTTCCCTCAGGGAGAGCTCAATACATTCCAGATGCTCTCTCACATAAAGAGCAATTCCACCACCTTGCCTGGCTGGCCTGTCTTTCCTAAAAAGGACATAGCCATCCATGACAGCATTCCAGTCATGTGAGCTTGTAAGGGATGGACTATAAATTCCCTGACGAGGGGCAGAAGGCCTTCCAAGCCTTCAATGGAATGCCTCAAACACTCACAAGGAAATAAATAATGCACGCCTGGCCTTCAGAGAACTGGTAAGGCTAACACCTCTGGCGCCTGAAAGCATGAGAGAACTGTCTTGTGAAGACAGGATAGTTCTGCCACTCGTGTGGTGAGCTTGCTAGTTCTCAGTTCTCAAGGCCATTGTGTCCAATGAGTGACCTTTGCTTCATTATCTGTGAAATGCATATGAAAGTGTACACCCCTGCATATGCTAATGAAGGTTATAGAGATCATGCTAAACATGTATGACTATGGCACTCATCTCTCCACCCAAATCACGCTACATGTCACCTGGGAGAAGGGAGAAACCTGAGACGAGGCTGTCCTTGGCAAGGAGGGTGGACCATGCTAATTCAGCAAACATAAAAGGGGAAAATAAGTGCCCCTAGGGGGAACAAAGAAGAAACAAAAAGAAGATCATGCCTGGGAAGATTCTTCCCAAGAAAGAAGACCGTGCCTGGGAAGATTTTTCCAAGAAAGAAGAAGATTATGCCTGGGAAGATTCCCTGAAAAAGACGCTGGAACCAGGGCCGGTGATCTCTTTATCTCTGTCTTTCTCTCTGTCTTTTCCTTTCTCTATCCCTCAGTTTCTCTTTTCTCTTAAGAGTTGCTAAGTAACGACCTTAAGTACGACCTTAAGTACCGCTTGCCATAAGTTGTCCTACACCTGTTGTTAAGTAACACAATGCATACCTCACCACTTGCCATAATTTGTTATATACCTAATTATCGTGGACTTGTTAAGACCTATACTAACCATTTTGGGAAACTAATAAATGTTTGTATATGGACCTTGAGATTTATCTCACCTTAGTCCACACCACTGGGAATTTACGAATCTGAAGTCACTTACCCCCCCTCTCTTTCCTGAGAGTGGGATGTGACATAGCTATCCCACCATGTCTCAGTAATTGCAATGCGATCATGGCCCTGGGACCGCACACAGATCTCCAGCTCTTCCTGTTTGTTCCCCATGCTGCATGCATTGGTGTATAAGCATTTCAGAGAGGGAGTTGAGCGTGTAGTTTTCACCCTTGAGGGGTGGTAGGCCTTCTGGTTCTCAAGAATACTAGCACGCTGCCCCACAAGTGCTGAGCTACTACATCCAGGTACCTCACTGGCAAGCCCAGTTGCATCCCCACCCCCCTTCAAGTCTAGTTTAAAGCTCTCTCAATGAGCCCTGATAACTCTTGTCCTAGAACCCTTTTCCCCCTGCAAGATAAGCTATTCCCACCTATTACCAACAGGCCTGGTGTCTTGTAAATCAGGCCATGGTCAAAGAACCCAAAGTCCTGCTGGTAGTACCAGGCTCAGAGCCAGGCATTGATCTGCTGGCTCTTCCTGTTTACCCCCTCATCATTCCCCACAACTGGAGGGATAGACGAGAACACAACTTGTGCTCCCCATCCCTTGACCGGTCGTCCCAAGGTCCTGAAATCTCTCTTCATTGCCCTCGGACGACTTCTCACTACCTCACCACTGCCTACCTGAAAGATCAAAAGGGGGTAATAATCTGAGGGCCATACCATGGAAGGAAGCTTCCTCTTCACATCCTTGACCTGGGCCCCAGGGAGGCAGCAGACCTCCCTATGTAGCGGTTCCGGCCTGCATATCGGGCCTTCTGCTCCCTTCAGTAGCATCGCCTATGACAATGACCCATCTTTTATTCTTTACTGCAGAGGTTTTGATGCGGTGGGTAGTCTGACTAGACCTCAATGACACCTCCAAGGTGGAAGAACTATCATGCTCATCATTGTCCAGTTCCCTTTGCAAATCACTGTACCTGTTATACAATGACATCTGGGAAGGTGGGGTAGTCGCTGGGCAGATGTGACTGCGACGCCTGTTGCGCCAGGCAGGAACTTCTTGCCGTTGCCCCCTGTCCTCCAAGTCACCTCATTCAGTCGAGCGGAGAGAAGAAAGGGAGTTCTCTGTAGCAAGGGTTCTGTCTGCCTGCTTGGTTTCTGTCACAGGAGGCAGGGTGTGACTCCAAGCATCTATCTCTCTCTCACATTCCCTGATGGCCCTCAACCTGCTTACCTCCTCCCTGAGCTCCATCACTAAGCGGAGGAGCTCCTCTACCTGGGCACACCTCCCACAGGCATGCCCACCACTGCCATCCGACACCTGCATGAGAGCAGGGCACACCCTGCAGCCTGACATCTGGGTGGCAGCATGTTCCCACGAGAGCTCCGTCTGGGAAGCTGCATCAGAGCTGGTGGGTGCAGAGCTCATGGATGCCATGATCTTCTTCCGAGTGGATACCATAACTTCCTGGCCGAGTTGGCAGTCTTTCAGTGCTCTCCCATGCGAACTGATGTGCAAACTGCTGCGCCCTGACTGTTGTGCTGCACCCTGTTAGCCCAGTCTGTTTGCCTGCTCCCTAGCCTGCCCTTGTTGTAGTGCTCCCAGGTGACACCCTGGGTGATGCCCACTCGGTGCTTGTGATACCGTAAGCTGGCGATTAAGGACTCTCTAAGACTCAATTTTGGAGTGTTAGAAAGCTGGCATTCTTTATTGCAGTGCTGGGCGCACAGGGAATCACTTTGCCTAGCGTGCGCACCAAGTTGCTCAACTACAAAGGATATAAGCAATCAGAATATACAGATTCATTACATTTCCCAGAAATTATTAACATATTCATTACCACCTAGAACTCATTAATATATGTAAATGTCCTTGACGCATGCGCATCCATGTCCATTGGTGGTCTTCCAGGGTCCTCTGGTGGTCGTCAATAGTCTTCCTCACCGTGTCTGCTGATTGAACTCGATCTTTGTGCATACTCAGTTCATCTTTTGGCCTAGTTTGCAACTCTTCTTTTCACAAAACTAGCTTATTCTAGCATCTCTCCCTATCTATTCTACTCAAGGATACAATGTCTCAGGGCTTCCTTTTATCAAACTAAACCTAACAGATGTTTAACCCATCTGCTTACAAAGCATTTCTGTGGGAATAGAGAGCAGCATAGGAGGTCTGTTCGACCTTGATGAGATAAAGCTGTGTCCTTGAGAGAGGGCTTGAGAGAACAGAAAAACAAGTAAGTATCAGCAAGAAACAGGACGTGAGAGTGAAGTTGTTGCTCCTCATGAACAGACAGCAGAAACCAATCGGAAGAAGTAGAGAAGCGCGTGGCAGTCGACCTTCAACCTATCAGCAGGACACAACTTGCGCGTGGAGAGTGTGTAAAGCTATAAAGCCTGTCAGATTGTTGCAATAAAGGTCTTTGGTCTGTACCCTGCCAGAGTCCGTGAATCCATGCTCCACACATTTCAAACTTAGCTACATTATTCCAGTAAGGAGGGAACTATATATTCCCTCAGTAAGGCCTGAGGAGCCTTCCACCCCAGCGTTTTGTGCTGTTCAAGGATACTGTATCACCAGCTACTGTTTCGCTTGCTCAGTCAAAAGGGCTTCTTTTATGAGGGGGGAGTGGTCTTGGTGAGTACGCCTCATTTAGATCTGCCACCGGGAGTGCTGACTCCACCCATGCCGCCTCAGCAGCCCACCTACAAGCTGCCAGTTTCCCACACAGGCTAGCTGCTTTTCCCGGCTTCGAAAAGCCCCCAAATGAGACCCTTACCCGCCCTTTTTGCCGCAATTCCCTTCTCCGGTGTGGACTTATCTGCACCGGAGCTGGTCTCCTCAGCGAGTCCTCCCATCTCCTGCCTGAATGGCATTAGTTTGGGGCTCCGAAAAGAAAATAGATCCTTTCCTACACTAATGGCGTATTTGTAGCTGCATAACTTTCTATTCATCAAGGCTCAAAATGGGGCTTTCTTCTGGTTGTAGCAAAGACTCTTAGGTTTCTAATGGAGTGCACAGCATTTGTTTCTGAGAGGTGTGCAGTATCACAGCAATTCAGCACCATTAGCACTCACTGCTATGGGGAAGAGAGAACTCTTCTGCATTCATTGATCTCTGTCTGATATGCTTAATGAAAAAATACATTGAATATGATGACACTGCCTTAAGGAACAGAGGTAATTATTCAACTTCTGTGTATTGAGAATAACTTGCTTCCCTTTTTGGTCTACATCAGAAAAAAAAGAAAAGGAACATGCTATAAGCACACTTATTCTTTCTATTTTTTCTTCCCTTCCCCTCCTTCAAATAAAAACATCTTAACCACATTTTTCTGGTTTTCTGTGACCAGGTCTTATAAGACTGTGATTTATGAAACAAGGGAAATGTGATCAGTAACTAATTGGTGACGCACTCTGGGCTCTATGGCTGCTCCACACACACAATGAGATTGGAGTGCCTGCCATAATGCTAAAAGGAAGCAGCAGGCTTTAAATCTTCCCTCCCCATGCACAGTTTCCACCATGCTTCTTTAAGAAGCTAATACTTCTCTGTGCGGGGTTTTCTGTATTCCCCCAGTGTCCAAAAAAGTCTTAATATACCTGCTTTCATGCACAAGTCTCAAATAACTTTTTATGATGGAGAAACGTCTTTGTCAGTGTCAGGTAACACTGGTGCAGATGGGAAAAGTAAGTAAGTTGCTCATGATCCCA
Organism: Rissa tridactyla; assembly: GCF_028500815.1. NCBI lineage: Eukaryota > Metazoa > Chordata > Aves > Charadriiformes > Laridae > Rissa > Rissa tridactyla. The sequence continues at coordinate 12,269,625 of NC_071496.1, forward strand.
TAAAAGGTGAGTGGCTGGAACAGTAATAAAAGCTAGGTTTCTCCTCATCTTCCCATGAGATGGTTTTGTCTTCATTCTCTATTTATATGATTAGCTTTGGATTTTGATACATGACATGTTAGCAAAGCCACACAGAACAGATAAACAACACAGGTGAAATGTGAACCAGGGCAGCTAGTTGACAGAACTTTCTATAAAAGATCATGAAAGACTTTCTACTAAGGTTACTCTGAATTTCTGACTTCATGTGGTGCTAAGCTGAGATTTGCTTTGCAAGGCTGAAATCTCCTTCCTGAGAGCATCTTTAGCAACAACTTCAGAGCAGGTTCCTTTCCATATGGATATGCTTGGGAATTTGGTTTTATTAACAGCCATGGAGAAGGTAAGACTATGATACTGATGTGGGCTGAGAAGTGAGGAAGTCATAGGGAGATATTTGCTTTAGAATGGGCAGCTACGGACATGGCCTGCACCAATCTTACTTATTTTTTCTCAAGTGTACTTTACTACCCAAAATATAAATAATATAGGTGAATGGATAAGTATATCTGATGTCTATCCTTAGAAACGTATTCTTGTATTCAGTACTTATATTCAGTTATAAATAGGCTGACTCAGCAAAGCTTCAGACTAACTTTGCCTAGTGTAAGGGCCACCAACTTATCTCATGCGTAACAAACTAAAATGGGGACATAGGAATTGTTTCAGCAGTCTAAAGAGCCAAATTTTCCTAGGCTAAGGATGACACTATCACACTTAATCTCTGGAAGAGCACAGAGCAAAACCACACATTTGCCAGCAGGGTGCATGAGCACCTGGATATCCAGTACAGAAAAACTGGAGCACTAAAATGACACAGGTTACTAAACAGTCAGAAGTCCATAAGCCCTGCTGATAAACATGTATGAGGATGCTAAAGTGAACAAGGAAGTCAAGTAGGTCATGAGATAAAAAAGAAACGTGAAGGAGACAGACAGACAGAAGGTGAGGATAAAAATGAAAAAAAGAGTTAATGCAGAGGGAGAAAAAGAGAAACAGAGAAGTCACTGTAGTTCAAGAGAGAAAATAGGAAAATAAGAAAGAAGCCCTGAAGTTTCAAACTCATTCTAATAAAACCTTCTTTATGTGGGTGCAATTTGAGCCTCTCTTTTCCTTTAGTAGTCTGAATTTGAAGTATAAATCAGACCTCTCATGGGCAGACATGTCCATGAGTTCAGACAGGTGCAGACACAGAGGGAAGAGCTGCCAGATCCGAGAGCACCAATTTTACAAGTGGAAACTCCTCCTCCAGAAGGAGACCCTTTTTGAAAATTTGGCCTAGCAGGACAGAGGAGAAAAGAGACCCAAAGAGTTTTAGTGATATTATTGAGCAATTCATCCACACTCCTGTTGACCAGACACAAAAAGCCATACCATAGCCCCTTCACACGCTTGTTCTAGCCCAGAGTAATATTAGTTTGGGGAACCTGGGTGATTATATCAAGACCAGGTCATTCTCATTCAAATCCCTGCATTATTTGCGATGTCATCACACACTTGGAAAGGCGCCGTACCAAAGGCCACGCATCAAACTTAGCCATTCACCCTGACAACAAACATGAGCAGCATTACTCTTGGAAAATGTGATAAATATTTTTTAGTGTCCCATTACTGCATAACCATCTGCTATTTATTGCAATTGTGCAGATCATAATACATCTATCTGGTATTTATATAGATGCTGTAAGAAAAATCTAAGTATTGTTTTTGCAGAGGAACAACTTGGCCAATCTGCAATGATTTAGCTAGAGAATGATTAACAACACAAAGGCTGATCAAGAGACATGCAAGAATGCTCATCCCTTAGACAAAGGAGAAACCAGTCTATGCCGGATTGTTAGTTTAACGGGAGGATGAACGTTTAACTGAGACCAGAAACCATGGGCAATAATACCAAAAAAGGGAAGAAATAAACAGGTGAAGTAAGGGGTTTAGGAGGGGTGATGGGGAGAAGTAAACAGAGGCGGAGCAAACGGAAGTAGTTTTAGGCGAATCGTATAGGCTGTAAACCCTGAAGTACCTAGCCAATGGGGAAACAGGGGAGAGAAATTTCAGCCGGGAGTAGGGAATAAAAAGAAGTTATTTCAGGAACTCAGGTGTGCCTACCTGCTAGGTCACCCATTCTTGCAAGAATGTTTAAATAAAACGTGCTCTGTATCGATTGCTGCCTGAGACATGGTTATTGGATAAGGAGCGTTTCTCACAAATTTGGGGGCTCGTCCAGGATCCGAAGTCATCCCCTCCAGGGTTCCTTGTTGCTGAAGGATGGGAAGACGCATCCCGTTGATTTCAACGGTCTCGTGTATTGTCGCCTGGGGCTCCGAAGGGAATCGACTAGGATCCCAAGACATTGTTAAGCAGCAGACCATACGAACCACAAAGGGGGAAAATGAACTTAATGCAGTAGGCACAGAGATTACAACCAGGCAACTCCATGCACGGACCAAGGTAAGAAAGTTGGATTGTCTGTGTATTGCCTTGGTGGTCGGGGATATTCTAAGAGACTTGATGCGTGTGAGTGACTGAGACATACTGTGGTACGAAGCTAGTGTGGAGTCCAGATCTGCGGTTCTGTAGTCCCGCGAGGGGCGCAGCCAGAGAAGGACGAAGTGAAAGGAAGAGGTGTAAGAAAAGTCTCTGTTCAGAATGGGAAATAAGAATTCTAGGCTTTGGGATGAAAAAGGGGATACTAAGAAAGACCCCGGGAACATTCCCCCAGACAGTCCTTTAGGGGAGAATGTTGAAGTTTCGGAATGATTCTTCTTGTACAAGGGATAAAGATAAAAAGAAAATTATTTGTTTTGTTCGGACCGCATCCCAGAGGCTGGGGGGCGGGCCTGTGGACATCCTGGGGAGGGTCCCAGGGGTGTCCTAGGGGACAGACAAAACACTTGCACTTAGATAACATAAGTCTGTGATGGACTCAGGGACACCTTATCTAGCCAATTGAGAATCCAGGCCTGTTGTTGAAGAAGATCAAAGCACAGTGGGAAAACTATGCCTGTTTCAACCCTTTAAATACCAGCAAGAACAGGGAGTCCATGCTCACTCTTGCTGCCAAGGACTCTCTTGCTGCCAAGGACTCTTGCTAACAAGGACTCTCTCTCACTCCGCGGTGCCTGCGGTCCCTGCTTGCGTGCCTCTGCCCAGGTGTTGCTTCAGAGATTCCCTGGTCTGTGAGGTATCGAGATTAAACTTGTTCTTTGCCTTTCATCCGTGGTTTTGTGGTTGTTCCTGCGTCCTGCCTTCATCGGCTCACACACTATATGTATTAAATACCAGAATAAAAGATTCCTATAGATTCCAATGAGGTTATCAACAGAGATACAAGACATAATTCCCCCAGAATTGCCTTCACTTTCTGGGAGGCATTTAAACCATCCAGGATTGAAAAGGAGTGGAGATGCTTAACTGTTTTAACCCTAATGAACTTCTTAAATCCTATTAACATTACAGAAAATCATGGATGAAGTATACTGAGCTGACAGACTAGGAACTGTGTCAGGTGCCCAGAAGTTGAAAACCTCTCCATAACTGCTGAAGTTATTGAAAGGCCCTTGATTGACGTGTCATAACATTCAGGCCACAGATGTTGGCACTCGGCGGTCTGAGGATTTCAGGTTCCCCAGGAAAGGAGCAAATATTGCTCTCTTAGCAATAACACGCTCTGTAGCTCAGACTGCCGGGAGATTATATGAGTGAAACGTGCAACATGTTGGGACACTGAGCAGGTTGAGCTGAATGAGTGTTTTAGACTATTGTTTACTGCTCATTAGCAGTAAACACGCTAATGTCAAAACTAACCTTTCAATGTGTGTGTTTAAACATGCAAACCAGAGCAAGACCCGTAGAAATGCCACAAAATATCAAAGGAGGATGAGACTGTATAAATGCAGCCTGAGTGTTTCTTTCCTTATGCAAACAGGCTTTTTTTTCCACCATCCTCAAGGTCTTCCACCGAGACAAGGAGCCAGTGGTTCGTTGCGTTGATTTCCCAGTCACTGAGAGATGTCACCAGTTTAACTTTTCCCATTCACCCCAGGGCTGACTTCTTTATTGAGTTAACGAATGCATAAAACTAGGATAATACATCCATGATTCAGTCCAATAAACATTGCTCAATACAGGACAAGGCTAGTGCTGGGGGTAGTTATCTTCCACAGTGCTATAGACACCTGCTATTCTTTCTCTAGAAACCCCCATTCTGTTATGTTTCCTCTGTTGCTCATAAACACTGAATGAGCAACCTCGGCGATCTAAGGCTAATCCCCCCCCTTCTCCCACATGCAATATGTTTTTCACAAATGAGTGTCTGGGGCTTTCATTATTTATCAGGGGATGGAGTCATACCATTGTAACACAGGCTCTGGGAGCCTCAAATCATGGTGATCTATTGCATTTGTGGGCCAAAACAGCCTTAATGGCTTTGAAGTCCATCAAAACGCTGCAATGTAGCAGTGCCAAGGCAATGTGGGGATCCCGCATGGACCTCAGATAGGCTGTTGGTTTGGAACTTCAGGCTCCACATGGGAATGGAGATGAAACCTCCTCTGCATGCACAAAGCATTGCTCCAGACCAGGGCTGCTCTCTCCAATGGCGTGCTGTGCTGGTGAGCTGCAGCTCCAACCAACTCTGCAAATGCAAATCTCATTATGTGATGGCAAGGCCAAGAGACATTCTGCAAGGGCACTTTTTTAAAGCCTGTTTATCAAGATGATGAATTTCTTTGTGTACATGGTAATGTAAAAAAAAAACCCAACAAAATTAAAGCACGTTACATGGTTTCTAAGTGAAAAGTAGTTTGTTTGCATTCTCATTTCCCCATGCCACATCTCAAAGTAAATCCAAGCTTTATATTTAAGAAGAAAGTTGACGATTAACCTGGAGAGTAATTACTACTAAACTGGTGATATCTCCAGGTAAGATAAGATCAGATCTCCATGGGGCTACACTGTGTATCATGTAAGAGATTGCCCCTCCTTTGACCAGATGAAACAGAGAAACTTTTCCCAAGGGTAAATAGGAAAATGAACAGTGTGAAGTCACACAACAGGCCAGGCTAGGGCTACAGCTTGTCTTGTAAAGACACTTGTGGGTCTCAGTACCCACAGAGGGTAAAACTGAAGTACCTCATCCTCAAAGCGGCCAGAAGCACAGGGAATGCTCCAGCTCTGACTGGGGGAAAAAACCTCTCGATTCACATGACAGAAGAAATTTTTTGTGCTGGACTGGAGAAAGCAGAGAGTGCCGGTAGGGAGGCAGATTCAAATGGGGGGAAAAAAAACACAAAAGAAAACGTAGCTTTCTCAGGGTTAACCTTTAACAACACCAAACCTGAAGGCAGTTTGGGGGGATTAGAGAAATCTTCCTATCACTGCACAACCATTGTCTCAAAGAGGGGAATAACCAAATTTTCGGGCATTTTTGCTTTTCATTTTCATCCGTGATGATTACTGCATTTTTCATCGCGGAGGGTGTTGGGAGAGAATAATAATAAAGTCTGTGGTTTGTGAGCAGCTTCAGCCCAGCGAGAGAAGGCAGTTGATGCGGCCGGGCTGCCTGCGATACGCCGCTCTCTCGCCTTGGCCTACTTCGCAGTGCCACCTGCTGGCCCCACGCATTTTCGAGTGGAAATTTCCAAGCTGATGCGTGCTGCAAGACAAATCGCAGCTGCTCTGCTAACTTTTCTCCCCAAACTACCTTACAGCAGGCCGCTAGGCTGGAGGGAGGGTTCGGCATTGCCTGAAGCCACCCCTCGCCTCTCCGTCAGGGTGCATCCTGCCGGGACAGCAATTCCCGCTCTCACTCTTATTGACGGGCAGTGCAGTGATCTCTCTGTTTTGGTTGCCAAATAGCATATTTTACTGATGCTTCCTGCAGCCTCCCTTAGATGTGAGGCTCCCACTTCTTCTCTGTTTGATGAAAGGCCTTTTTAGCAAATAGAAATTCAGGGTTTATGCATATGCAGTGGAGAGCAACCTGAGGGTCACAAAGATGATCAGAGGGCTGGAGCACCTCTCCTATGAGGACAGGCTGAGAGATTTGGGGTTGTTCAGCCTGGAGAAGAGAAGGCTCTGGGGAGACCTTATTGTGGCCTTTCAGTACTTAAAGGGAGCCTACAGGAAACATGGGGACAAACTTTTCAGCAGGGCCTGTTGTGATAGGACAAGGGGTAATGGTTTTAAACTAAAAGAGGGAAGATTTAGACTAGATATAAGGAAGAAACTTTTTACAATAAGGGTGGTGAAACACTGGCACAGATTGCCCAGAGAGGTGGTAGATGCCCCATCCCTGGAAACATTCGAGGTCAGGTTGGATGGGGCTCGTCTCAGAGGGGTTGGACTAGATGACTTTTAAAGGTCCCTTCCAACTGAAACTATTCTCTGATTTTTTTCCCATTCTCCCCTCCCCAGGAACTACGTTGCCCACAGGGCACAGCAAGGATGCTTGGACCAGAATTAAGGGTCTGAAAAAACAGCTTTAAAGATGGTATTTTGTATCTTTTGAAGATTTGATCCACATATCAAGTTTATTTTTAAAGAAAGGAGGTGTGCAGGGAGGGCATGAAGGATGCTAACAGAGAAGGCATATGGGTAAACCAGAAGAAGTATTAATGAGAGAAGAGTGAAATTAATAAAAGTACTTGAAAAGAGAAAAGCCCTTGATTTTTCCATGGGAAGTGGGAATCTGACTCAAGCAAAGTCATTGTTCAAACTGCTCCTGTACACCAAGACTGTGATTTCAGCCCCTGCGGGAAAACTGTGGGAGGATGTAGGAAATGTGCAGGGATCTTAGTAGGGTTTCTCCCTTCCTCACTCTGTGCTATAATATCAGCATGATCTCTATACTTTTCAGGAATAAATTACAGGTATTTCTAGCCAGCAAAATCAATTTCGTTTTCCTGGTTGCCTTCTTATCGTGAGGTCTTTATCTTTGAAAAGGGTGGGAAAGGAGGAGTAATTTCAGAAGTACTTATTGCACTGATCACAATTATTTCACTGTTAGCTAAGTGCCCATTGTTCATTTGCTGTATTGTCTCATCTTCAGCTGCAGTACTTGTACAGCAAGAAACTAGGTGGTAATAAGGACTGAATCCTGGGTTTAGCATATTATTTTCCAGAGTTTAACAAGGTATCTACAATCATCCTTGTTTTCCAGTGCCACAGTCATGATTCAGGACTGAGCACCTGAGTCACTTAGCTAGATCCCACATCATGTTCCTCATGGTTCCCATCTCCTTCCCTAACAGTGAATGTCCCAGCCAATCTCTCATTTTGGGGTCCCCTGCACTGGCTATGGTGGCTTTGTGGAGGGTTGACATACAGAAATGCACCTCTTTTCCCCAGCTATAGCCTAGCACCAAGAGCATCTGCAGTCAGGGCTGGACATGTCCCTCCCACACAGACCAGACTTGAATTTGTCATGGCATTGTGGACTGGGATGTTTTGGGAGCGAAGAGATGTTCAAAATACAAGACATGCCACAGGTAGCATAAGAGCTCCCTATTTAAAAGGGGTATCCACGTATGATGCTCCTTGTTTCAATTAATTTAGAGCACAGACATAACCTCACAGTACTACAGGCAGAAAAGTAGTAGATCGGTCCTGTTGTTGGAGGACACTGTCCAAGAGAACCACATCCCTATCTCAGGCTGGACACAAGTGGATGAGGCTCCCATCATACACAGCCCCACTGAGTTTTCAAGAGCTTTGTGGGGTTAAGCAAATCCCTGATGGCTGGTTGCTGTGTCAAGGAAACTTCATGCTAGGCTAGCTGAGATAATGTGTATATCAGGATCTCTCCCTCCGTCATCACACCTCTCCCTCATCTGCCACCACCCTGCTCTGCTTGCTGACTCCTAAACTGTGCCCATGAGGCACCAAAGCTGATTAATCTTAGGTGTCCACTAGAACTGCTGATTTGCTTTCTTTCTCATTTTGAAGGTTTCTGGTTAGGGTTTTGTTGCGTTTTCATCACCATAATACCTATAAAAATACTTCAAACACCCAGAATACTTTATTAAAAAGTACAAGGAATTTTTGGTGTCAGACAGTATTATAGATCTTGATGAGCTCTAGCATAAAGACATAGCTGCTAGAGAGAAAAGAGGATGCTTTGCTTAGGAGATGCAGGAATTATCACTTTCCTCATAGCACCCTACATTCCTGCTTGGTACCCCCTTAATCCTTTGGATGTGAATTATTATTCTTCATACCCTCACCACAGGAATCCCTTACACTTTTCTTCTAACGGAAAATGAGGTCACCCTGAATCACACTGGGTCTCACCAGAAGATAGCGAGATCCACTCTCAGAGCGACAAAGGAATTTGGTTTATCTCTTTCCCTTTAGTGATTCCCATGTGTGGAATAAATAGTAAATTGGCTAAAAAATACAAAAGTACAGCATTGTTCACACATTAAGGAAAAGTATAAAATCAAGAGGCTTCTGAGGCAGAAAATAGCCGCAGCTGGCATGAAGGACACAACATCTGTGGTTCCCTGATAAGCTACATGAGGTACGGGATGGGATGCAATTATTCCGCGGCTTTACCTTATGATGTATAGCGGATACGGGAATGGGATGATACCATGAAACAGATAAGCTGCCAATTAGCTGCCTGCTCGATACTCAGAGCCAACATTTTGTCAAATTTTGATGAAATGCTGTCCTTTGTGTGAACTTTGCTCATTATAATGTCATTATAATACCAAAACACACCTCCATCCCGAAGGCTACCCGCCTCCAAGGTGCGACCACTCCTTCTTGAGTCTGCGCCCTGAATTTCTCATAAACTATACCTTTAATTGTGAAGCGAGAGAAATTTACACCAATCATGATAAAAGTATGTATGACTAAAGTCACTCAAACTCCACCTTGAAGATAACAAATAGTATAAAAATAGCCCGAGAGAGGGGGGATACCCAGGGAAGACACCATCGCAAAGAATTCCATCACTGACTTCTGGGATCAGTCGACGGGCTGAGCTTCCCCCTCATAGGGACGCCTTTGGGTAAGACTTCGATTATACCGAGTGCTTTCTCAGGAAACTTAGAAATTTCTCTAGAGACTCTCTTTTTCTACATTTAAAGCCAGGCTGTATCGTTTATAACTTTGTCGCGCGTTTTGTATATGTAACAATACTTCCATTTGCACGTGCTTTGCAGACAGTGTATTTATCACCGGCAATCCTAAGAACCTATATATCTGTTGTTTAAATAAACTGCACTGTTTAAGTAGCTAGTCGTTTTGGTTTCTCACTGAACGCGACCAAAGACTCGAGAGTGGCCGTGCTAGTTCATGAGCACGACTAGACTGAAGGTGCAGTCCACTATTAGTGTATCCAAATCGTAATAGTTTAATACATATTAAACGCGATTGGACTGATAGTGCTGAATTGGGCATCACTCAGAATTTAAACCTAGCCGCACCTAGCCTCCCACCTTGGTGAGGAGTGTTAGAACGCAAGGGGGTTTATCTTCTGCCAAAACCGCTTTGCCCCTTTTCACGCAACAGAATTTGGCATAGTCGGCAGGATTGCCATGGATAAACTGCTGCAAAAATATGATTGTGCCCCTTCCCAGGCTGGGAAGGAGTGGGCCCATAAATTTTGGAAGGATGAAGAGAAAGTGGTGGAACGTATTGAAGAGTGTCGGGCTTCACAGAAGCTCAGAGCGGGGAAAGGCAAGGGTGTGATCTGTGCGGTGTTAGGCGCCTGTTTATCTCGTGCACAACAAGAAGCTAGGGAAACCCCTGCTCCTAATCTGATTTCTGCTGTAGAATATGCAACCCTGAAATCGGAGAATGAGGTGTTGAAGTCATCACTAGCCTTTCAAAAGGAGACAGGAGAAAAATTAAGAACTCAAGTCGATAAGCTTGTGAGTGAGAATGAATGTTTAGGAAACCGGAATGCTTGACTTGGGAGTGAAAATCTCCAACTTAAAGGTGAAAATCACCAACTTAAAATGTTATTGGAAAGGGTGACTGGGCTCTTAGATAAAATGCAGCCCTCGACCCAAGTCCAACAAATTCGTAAATTAATGTGTTATCCAAATTCCGGAACCCAGACCGGAGATTTTTGGTCTAATAGTGAAGATGAGGAAGAAGATGAGGAGGGAAGGACTTTTACTGTGAAATCTCGAGTCTTTCCTTTATGACCTCTGATTAAAACTGAAACCACAGTTGATGAGGATGATGAGGAAGTCTGCAACACTGTGCGTACTATTCCGTGGACACCAACAGAGTTAGCGAAAATAAGGGAAAAATATTCGAGGCGGCCAGAAGAATCAGCTGTTGAGTATGTGTGGCGAGCTTCTTCTGAAGGAGGAGATAGAATTATGTTGAGTGAGGAAGAAGCAGGAGACTCTTGGGGACCAGGAGTGTTTTTAACTACAATGGACGGGGATCATAATTATTCCCTAACCGCTCGAGCAGCCTTTTGGGCAGGTGGTATGGATCCGCGAGAGAGGGGAGAGCCATTAGAGATTAGAGCTACAGGCTACTCTGAACTGTTTGCGGCGATACGGAAAGCAGCTTGTCTGCAAGCCATGTATGACAGAGAGGAATATTGGAAATCCCCAATGTCAGCCGCTATCGACCCCGATCGATTAGCCCCTCTCATCTGTGGTCTTCCCGATTCCCTGAAACCATTCGTTGTTCGTACTCAAGATCGCATACGAGAGGCTCGGGATGCTCATGGGCGGGGCCGGCGTCGCTACATGCCCACCTGGAATGAATATGTACAGGAAATAGACCAATATGGGCACCGAATGGGCTGGGCCAGCCTAACTAGTGAGAAATCCTCCGAACACCCCCGAAAGGTTCGCCAAGTCCGAACTCACACTCAAAACCCCAAACCGGTGGAAAGGTTTAAGCCTGATAAGGACCGGAACGAGTTGTGGCGTAAAGCCCTACAATTGGGGGTGCCCCGACAATTCTTGCACGGTGTCCCTATGGGAGATCTCCGTACGCTGGTCCAATCTCTAACTAGAAAGAATAATTCGGCTGGGGAGAAAAGTCTAACCAGAGAATCCCCAAGCCGTGAGAAAATTGTGCCTTCTGCACCGGAGCGTAATTTGATTGATTTGTCAGAGTCCCAGTCAAAAAACTCCTATCCCTGGGGAGGGCAGTGAGCCACCCTGTCTGGCGGGTACTAGCTATTCAATGGTTCTCCCATAAAGATTCTGAACCTATTATCGCCATTCCTGTCGGACCCCGGAGGCCGTCGGTAAACTTTATTATTGATACCGGAGCCCAAATGTCTGCAATCACTAACAAAACGGCACAACTTCTAGGTATAAATCCCACCAGACACAGAGTCAACTTCGCAGGAATTGATGGTGTGGTAAAAACATGCCCCGTTGCAAAAATTAACCTCTGGTTGCCGGGAGAGCAGCGAATGACCAGGGCGGAAGTGTTAGTGGGTGCCTCGCGTACTAACCTCCTAGGATTTGACGTGCTGCGTGGGCGAATGTGGAAATGCCCAGATGGAACTGTGTGGAGCTTTGCAGGATGCGAAAAAGTAACAGACACAGTGAAATTGAGTCTATTGGAAACTTCCATACCTTTACCTCCCTCTAAAATCACTAATGTCCGGCAGTATCCACTGCCTGCAGCTGCACTTGCAGGAGCAGACGGGGTGGTATCAGATTTAGAAAAAAGAGACATCATTAAGAGGACTCACTCGCCTTATAATTCACCGGTGTGGCCGGTAAAGAAACCAAACGGGCAATGGCGTTTCACAGTAGATTACCGAAAGTTGAATGCCAACTCTGCACCCCTGACTGCCGCAGTTCCAAAATCGCGGAAATTGTGACAATGATACAAGGAGCTGCCCATCCTTGGATGGCTGCCTTAGATGTTAAAGACATGTTTTTTATGATTCCCCTCCTTGAGCAGGACAAAGCGCGGTTTGCATTCACGTGGAAAGGAGTCCAATATACCTTTAACCGACTTCCACAAGGATACAAACATTCCCCCACCATTGCTCATAATGCTTTAGCTAAAGTGCTATCAGAGATTCCTGTTTCACAGGGATGTACGGTATACCAATATATTGATGACATCCTAATAGGGGGAGAGAGCCAAGAAAGTGTAAAAGACATGATGGAAAACATCCGAAAAACATTACTTGATTCAGGATTGGAAATTCCAGACTCAAAGTGTCAGGGACCTGCACAGGAAGTTAAATTCCTGGGGGTCTGGTGGATTAAGGGAGCTGCTTCTGTCCCTCAGGATACCCTGGAAAAAATAGAGCATGGACAGAATCCATCCAGCGTGAAGGAGTTGCAGCAAGGTCTGGGAACTTTAAGTTATTGGCGTAAACACATCCCTGGCTTTTCCATCATTGCTCGCCCCCTTTATAGTTTGCTCAAAAAGGGTAGATCCTGGGAGTGGACTGAACAACACACTAATGCTCTGCAATTACTAATAAAGGAGCTAAGGTTATTCCAACAGCTTGGCCCCATACATCCAACTGACCCTGTCCACGTAGAATGGGGGTTCAGTGAACATGGTTCCCATTGTAAGTTATGGCAGAAGGGACCAGCAGGACCGGAGAGACCATTAGAATTTAGCTCTCACTCCTTCAATGATACTGAGAGCAGATATTCAGACCTTGAGAAGGGTTTACTGTCCCTAGTGCGAGCGTTGCAACGAACAGAGCAGATAAGAAGAGAACAGAGTGTGATCATTCGGGGACCTTTCCGCCTCCTAGATGTGGTCCGTAAAGGGACAACACCACCAGCTGGCATTGCCCAGAAACCCACAGTTCGAAAGTGGTATGCTTATTTAGAAGGCATTAATGAAATCATGCCAGTCTCTGAAGGCAGTGTTAAAGTATCCAAGCTCCAAAAGGATACAGATGGTGCCCTATTGTTCCAATCCCCACCAAATAGACCATCTCCGATCCAAGAAGCACCTCCTTTGAAGGAAGGCAGTGATCTTACAGGAGTGTGGTTTACTGATGCGTCATCTCACTGTGAAAACAATAAGTGGAAATATAAGGCCGTAGCACTGGAAGTAGCAACGGGAGAAAGAGCGATTGAAACAGGGGAGGGTAGTGCACAAGTAGGGGAACTCTGAGCTGTCCTACTAGCTGCACAACATGGAGCCACCTCCATTTACACTGACTCATATGCTGTTTTTAAAGGAGCCACTGAATGGATAGGTCACTGGGCAGCCAACGATTGGCAGGTGAACAGAGTCCTGATTTGGGAGACGGACAGTTGGAAGCAACTGTTAGAAATAGGAGGACAGAGAACATTGCACATTGCTTGGGTAAAAGGCCATGATCGTTCAAACTCGATCACTGCTCAATTCAACCAACAGGTAGATAGCCTCACGCGGCTACAGCAAATTGACATTGTAGATGATGGTCGGGAATGGGAACGCTTACTTGAATGGTTACATGTTAAGCGTGGCCACACAGGCTGTGCTGACCTGTATCAGGAAGGTCTAGCTCGGGGGTGGCCTGTGTCGGTTAAGCTGTGCGAACAAGTAGTAACTGCCTGTTCACAATGTCGCCTACGACTCAGCAAAGATCATCCAAGTAAGGCACCTCCCTTACACATTCGGGACAAGAAAACGTTGTGGCATTCATGGCAGATTGATTATATTGGGTCCTTGAGATCATCAGGTGGGACAAGATATGCCCTGGTAGGAGTGGAGATTATCTCCAGCCTCAGTATGGCCAGCAGTTTCAAATCAGCTACCGGGGACAACACAGTGAAAGGCCTAAAAGGGTGGTTCAGCACACTTCCCCTTCCCGAGGAAATCCAAAGTGATAACGGTTCACACTTTACCGCTTCGGTGGTACAAGATTGGGCCAAAGAAGAAGGGATTCGATGGGTATTTCATACTCCCTATTATCCCCAGGCTAGTGGCATTGTTGAACGCACCAATGGATTGGTTAAGCGTTTTGCAAAAACTCATGAACCTGGTTGGCATTTGCGATTGGACGATGCCATCTATCAATTAAATAACAGATGGAGTGGAGACGGCTGTCCTAAAATGAAAGCTTTCTGTGTATCTGCCAATATTATCTCTCCAAAAGCTCCCAATGAACCGGGAAGATACCCAGGAAGATTTCACCCTGGGCAACCTGTGCTAGTGAAAATGCCTCAAATTGGGACGGTACCAATGGTGCTAGCTTCTCCCAAAAATCCCTATGCATGGGAAGCCAAGGACTGTTCGGGGAAGATACACCAGATCAGCACCCAGTGGATCTCGCCTTCTTTTTAACCCTGTCGGTTGAATAAGACTGAGCAGATTTTCTTTTCCTTTGTGTCTTACAGGAACCTTGGATGAGCTGTACAGACGGATTGGCCTACGCTACCTTTGAGTGTCTCCAGGGAATCCTGACGTTGATCCTGGCAATAATATCATTTTTATTGTGTATGGCTATCTGGAGGCCCAAATTCTAAAATGACGAATTGGCAGATGGAATTGATGCTATTCAGTTTTACCTTTTTATTCCCTGTTGTTTGTAGTCAGAGAGACCCAGAGTGGCCATGGTCTCAAGCCTTTGTGAAACACAATGCGATGGCAGGTACTAGAAAGGCAGAATTGAGTTTGGCCACTGTAGTTCTACAGGAAAATGAGGTGTTACATGAGTGGACCTGGAATAGTTGGTACCCAGTCCTGAAAGGGAAGGCAGGGGTGGAAACCCGAGTAGGGTGTGGAATGATCAATGGCTCAAACCATGAGGCGGCCATGAGAATAGAGATATTTCGCCCTCAGAACCCACGCTCAATGACAACAAAGCACTGTGTCACCGACGAGTGGGATTGCTGGTATAATTTTACTCTTGTGGAACCCACTCTTGTAACTTGTCGTTGGCAACAGGATGAAATAGCACTGCTATTTGAATTCAAGATAGACGTAGCACCTGAGCTTTGGGATAATGCATTGTCACGGTACACTGCAAGCACCGGAACACCAGAAAGCAAAAGGGGTTTAAATCTCTCCACTCTGGTTATACAAGGAAGTGAAGTATATTCCAGAGATAAATGGAGATGGAATGAATCACTTCGAATGGCTAAAATCGAGGCCACCCTTGGAAAGAGAATACACATTGGTTGCCGATTTATCAATGGGTCTACTCACCACAGGCCAACTGTAATTAAAACCATCCATGTAGACTCTACCAAACCGGACAAATACAACACTGACTGTTACAAAATTATGGAGCCAAATTCAGATTGCTGGCACAATTTCACTTTCATCAAACCTACAGTAGTGTATTGTATTTGGGGCTACAAGGGCACAGAATTGTTATTTGAATTTATGATTGACTCAAATACACCTGACCTTGCTGAAATGAATCCGGAACCTACACCCCCACAAACTCTCAAAGGCGTACCTTCTAAGCCCTCCATTAGTCTAACTCCTTACACTTTCAACATTGGCCCTTATGTTGTTAAACACACAGGTCAACAACAGATACTGTTTAATCCCACATATTCCCCCAAACGAGTAGAATTGTCAGTGCAGATTAAAATCTCTGCGATCAAACCCACCTGTTTACCATTCCTGAGTACATATTATGCAGGATGGTCAGCATGGTTACGCAGACGAACTCTTGTCACTTCACAACGACTGAAGAGGGATGTGACTGGTATCTTAGGAACAGGCCTGGGAGTCTTAAATAGTATAGATGCTGAGATACTTGCCAACAAACTAGTCACGACCACTACTGATCTGGACAAATTAAGACATCCCCTACAGTCCTCTCTATCAGCATTGGGAAACCACCAATGGCTTTTATCGAATATATTGCCTCAGTGGGAAGAAACGGGTGAAAAAGACCATCAGCTGATCACAGATGCACTTGGTACAACCCAAAACAATGTTTCCTTGGCTCTTAGTTGTATCCAAGCCCAATTGTGGATGCAATCTATGGCAGTCGCAATCATAAGGGAAGGTGAGGAAGGCACCTTGCCCACCGAAATTTGAAAAGTAATATGGGATAATGCAATTGAATTTGAGAAAAAAATTTCAGTCCTGGTGGTATCTGGTTAATTTCACCTATGATCCCATTGAGAGCAAGGCCACAGCTTTTGTCTTAACAATACGCAATGCTTTGGTATACACCATATACCCAATCATCGCACTGGGGTTGAATCACCAAGGAGCCATACTCTATCCAATAGAGCACAGAGTGTGGGCACAACAAAATGAGAATAAATGGCAAACTGTTGATGTTGAAGCATGCGTTTCACGAGACCAACAAGGATTCATTTGTGAGAGTAATACCCTCAAAGCACAAGACATTTGTCTTGACACCAACCAGAATGTTTGCCACTTTGAGATACAACCTGATGAAACCCCAGAGACTGTGCTTGTATATATTGGGAAAGGGTGCGTTTGCATGAGGTCTCCCTGTACTCTTGTATTCATAGATGACATAGGAGTTGATATAAGTAATCACTCCAATCTTTGTGTTTGTATTGTAACTTTACTAACATTATCGGATGTGACTTCAATTATTCAGCTCCTGTTACGTCTTTTCAATTGCTACAATCTAATTATACATTGATTCGAGATTTGTTGCCTACCCCTATCGGAATGAATCTCTCACTGGTGAAGAAGCTGCTACAACACGATGAATTGAAGCGACTGTTGAAAGAGGCCCAAGGAAATGGACAGAGAACTTTGATTACTGTCCATCATGATGTTGAAGAAATACACCAAGTGCTGGAAAGAGTCAAGAGAGACGGAGGACATGGATGGGGAGATACTCTTTTTGGATGGTCGCCGACACTTACAGGACTTTATAACAAGATGCTCCATCCTGTTGTTGTTTTACTAGTACTCATTGTTTTGTGCTTCGCTTTGACAATTGTTTTGTATGTTAGACTTTGGATTATGATGAAAAGTTTAACTCGTTTGATCACTCCACGAGATGTATTTGCACTTGATATCCCTCACCACAAGAGCACATGTGATCTTTCCTATCAGTATTGAGTATTGTGGAGCTTGAGTGACTGTAGTCACGGGGTGGATTATGTGGAATAATTACTAAATTGGCTAAAAATACAAAAGTACAGCATTGTTCACACCTTAAGGAAAAGTATAAAATCAAGAGGCTTCTGAGGTAGAAAATAGCCGCAGCTGGCATGAAGGACACAACACCTGTGGTTCCCTGATAAGCTACATGAGGTACGGGACGGGATGCAATTATTCCGTGGCTTTACCTTATGATGTATAGCGGATACGGGAATGGGATGATACCATGAAACAGATAAGCTGCCAATTAGCTGCCCGCCAGATGCTCAGAGCCAACATTTTGTCAAATTTTGATGAAATGCTGTCCTTTGTGCGAACTTTGCTCATTATAATGTCATTATAATACCAAAACACACCTCCATCCCGAAGGCTACCCGCCTCCAAGGTGCGACCACTTCTTCTTGAGTCTGCGCCCTGAATTTCTCGTAAACTATACCTTTAATTGTGAAGCGAGAAAAATTTACACCAATCATGATAAAAGTATGTATGACTAAAGTCACTCAAACTCCACCTTGAAGATAACAAATAGTATAAAAATAGCCCGAGAGAGGGGGGATACCCAGGGAAGACACCATCGCAAAGAATTCCATCACTGACTTCTGGGATCAGTCGACGGGCTGAGCCTCTCTTCCCCCTCATAGGGACGCCTTTGGGTAAGACTTAGATTATACCGAGTGCTCCCTCGGGAAACTTAGAAATTTCTCTAGAGAATCTCTTTTCTACATTTAGAGCCAGGCTGTATCGTTTATAACTTTGTCGCGCATTTTGTATATGTAACAATACTTTCATTTGCACTTGCTTTGCAGACAGTGTATTTATCACCGGCAATCCTAAGAACCTATGTATCTGTTGTTTAAATAAACTGCACTTTTTTAAAGTAGCTAGTCGTTTTGGTTTCTCACTGAACGCGACCAAAGACTCGAGAGTGGCCGTGCTAGTTCATGAGCACGACTAGACTGAAGGTGCAGTCCACTATTAGTGTATCCAAATTGTAATAGTTTAATACATATTAAACGCGATTGGACTGATAGTGCTGAATTGGGCATCACTCAGAATTTAAACCTAGCCGCACCTAGCCTCCCACCTCGGTGAGGAGTGTTAGAACGCAAGGGGGTTTATTTTCTGCCAAAAACACTTTGCCCCTTTTCACGCAACACCATGGTATCTGCTTTAGAGCAGCTTCTGTTGTAAGAGAGCACAAATATCACATTTGCAGGCTAAAGAACAAGTTTCTGCAGCACAGGAGGAGGAACAGACACTTTGTGCAGTGAAGAATAATACATTTTCAGATAATAATGCAAAGAGCCAAGGCTGAATTGTTTTAAAAAGCTGATTCCTATTTCAGATACTGAGGAGCTTTAATCATAGCTATAAGATGAATGTTTCATCAGTATTTATTATTAAAGTAATTTCTAGCATCAGTCAGGATTTCAAGTTGGTTTTAACCCTTTGCATTTCCTGTAAAATACATATATATGCATATGAACACTCATGTGTGTAATCTAAGGCAAGCACGATAGACTGAGAACAGATACCAGTATTTTGAAGCCATTCAATTCATCAAGAATTACCTTACAATTTATTAGAAGAACAGATTTCTTTTTCTACCTCCAAAATCTTAATGCTGACAAATTAGGAATCTTCCCCTGCCTAGTTAATTAGTAAGGTATAGATTTTTAAATGTCTCTGATATTTGAAGCCAAAATTGTGAATTTTAACTCAGAGGGATGGCAATTATCCAGAAAGTAGTATAAATAGTATCTCCTACACTGTAACATGGATTGCACTTCTGATCAACAACTTCAAAAGAAGTTAAAGGTATTTAGCACGGCCCCCGTGTTTCAGCCTTTATGTAAATTTAACTACTAGATTTGATTTCCTTAGACTAGCCTCCCCCATGTGTTTACTATTAAAATTAAACTTGAAGTAAGAATTCAAAACACAAATGATAACAATATTTTTCTTAATCATCTTTTTTATTCATCTGAAGCACTGCTAGGATATTTCTCTAGTTCCTGTGGCTACAAGCTAAATGCATCGTTATGGAGGAGGGAACTCCTTTCTGTGCTTATTGAGACTGCAAACTTTATGCCCACCAAAACATGCCGGCCAGTGATTCCTGACTAGCAAATGGCTCCAATGTGGTAGAGGAGATGACTTTTATTTTATTTCATCTTTGTTAACTTTTTCTTCCTTCTGCAGCACTTTTTGTAAACCCGTGTAGGGAGCTCTTTGGTGTACACAGGGTTTTTACCACCATAATTACTCATATCACAGTGGGATCCTTGATGTGAAATGCAAAGTACAAAGCATGGAATGATTTACCACTTCTATTAATATCAATATTAAAATGCTTCTTACCCAAAAGGCATGAAGAAAAGATGCTCTCAGATGATCTTTGGACAGAGACAGCCTCAATGTTGACTGGTGGATGAAGGCCTGACCTGGGTGTTTGCTGAACAAGGAGAAACAGCTCTTAATGGTTTGATGTACATTTGTGTCTGTAAAAAAACCCACAAAACCAAAATAACAACAAATTATTTGTGGGAATATTGCCAAGGGGACCTCTAGCAGACACTTATCAGGTGGATGTGTGATTTGTGCAGATCGCTATTGCTTCTCCCCTTGTTCTTGTTCAGCTCTCCTGAAAAATAACAGATTTTGCTGTAATGGGATTTTTTTTTTTTTTTAAAGAAACAAGTAGAGAGGTGGCTAACACACTGTAGAAACTCATGGATCTTATAAAAATATCACAGGACTTTCAATATCCATACACACAACAGAAACTACTGGGTTGTAATTTATAAAGTCAGGTGAAAGTCATCCACCATTCCCAGTAACTACATGAAATTCATTTATCTCCTTCAAACATCAAATCACTAGTGCTGTCACAGTAATCTCTGATTTGAAGGGGTGAATATTTCAGCCTAGCGTCAAGACCAAAAACAAGGAGAAAGATCATACTTACAGGACTTTGACCAACTAATGTACTTAGTATCCCAAGTGCCTACTACAACCACAATCCTACAATAGCACAACCCCACCCAAGTCCATCTGAGACTGTGCTTACCCCCAGCTGGCTATTTATCTCAGCCCTTACATATGCTCAGCTGTTGCATAATTATAGGCCAATGTCTCTGAGCTGTGCATGCTGTAAAATTCAGGAGCGGATAGTTTGCAAATATATGGTCGACTATTTGGAACAAAATAATTTACTCAGTTTCTGTCAATGGGGTTTACAGACAGACTATTCTTCCGTCACAGGTTACTGGGAGCATTCAAGAATTTTCTTGTGCCCTTGTAATAGTAAATAGATGGATGCTATCATTTCACTTTTTTTTTTTTCTGGTGGGGCAAAATGATCTGCATAACAAGCTCACATAAAATTTTAAATGCACAGGATAGAACTATAAGTTAACTTTATCGCCTGTATTTAGTGTTAGCCCTTTCCACTGAATGCTATTTGCATACATCAGAGATTCCTGAATTGTATGTGTCCAGGTCACTTATTCATTATTATAATTTATTTCTAGCACAGCAATACCTAAAGGCCCCAGGGAAAGGCAGTTACACATACACGCATATAATGAAAAGAAAGTTCTTGCCCTGAAGAGCTCAGTGTAGAGCTACCTGGTACAACAGCACCCCATGCAGAGATGCCAGGGTTGTCTCTAAATGAGATGATACGTTTATGTAGTATAGTATAATTCCATGCAGAGATACTCTCTGTCCTGTAAGCAGTGTAGTTACATCACTACAGACCTATATCTGGGCTAAATTTGCTGTAAATAATGTATAAACTGACAGCTGCAATGCTTCCAGTTTTAGTTGTCTCTGAAATGGCATTTTACTGTGCAGACCTATTCTTTAAATTTGCTACCTAAACAGAATAGAAAAATAACAGCTAAAGGTTTAAAATTGTTAAGACTCAGGAGGGAATTTAGGGGAGAGGTACTATTTTTTCCACTGTGGATTTAGTTGTCAAAATAGGCTAATATTCCTCGAGAACAGTCTAAATGAACCTGTGTTCACTGGAGAAAAAAAAACAACAACCCAAAACAAAACCAAAAAAAATTAAACTCTCAACCCAAACCCAATTTATTTTGATTAGTAAATATGCATATATTTTAAAATTCTCCCATCTACTTGCATGCAGAGGTAGGCCTGGCTGGAATGAATTCCTCAGTGTAGTGATGAGCTTCTTACAATGACAAATAAAATTGAATTAAGACGAGGTGATGTTTTTGATTTTTTTTTTTTTAATAAAGAAGTATTTTAGTACAGACAGGAATTAGTGCAAGGAAATCCCATGGTCTGTGCTACACAGGTGGTCAGATTACATTAACACAGTGGTCCCTTCTGTCCCAACAGTCCATTAACCTAAGTAAGAAGTTAGAGGAGAAGGGGGGATAAAATTTGACTGTGGAAGTAATTGATTTTTTCAGGTCAGAAATGAAATCAAATCGGAACAGCAAACATCACTTAGGATCAGTATTTTTATTTATTTATTTATTTATAATGTTCAGCAAATTGAAACAATTTTGTTCAGGCTGCATATTTACATCAACCTGAAATAATCTGATTAAATTCCATTTAGTAAAGATCCCATTTACTAATAAGATGTCAAGGGTCACCAAGGGAAGACTATTCATTATGATGGTCTTGGTTTCTGAGGAATGGTAAAAGACTTTCCAAGGTGAAGTACTGAGAGATGTAATCTCTTTCTAATCTCTAGGAACTGCCTTTTTCTGTTATTAATATTGCTTCCCCACCATAGTCTGCAACTCCAGAAAATATGTAACACATGCCTAACATTAGGCCCATTTTCAAATCCCACTGATTTCTATGACATTCGGACATGTGCTTTAAGTAAAATTATAGTTCCTTCTCCCCCTTGGGAAAAGAAATTATCCCCTGATTTAAAGAACATCATGCATACATATCAGTAAATAATTTATTTTAAGTTCAAGACCCACAAAAAGGTATAGTAAACAATCATCTTATTCCCTGTGCATCTTTCAAATCTTCATTTTCAGTACAGTTGCTATAAACAGCTACTAATCATGGATTCATAGAATAATTAAGGTCAGAAGAGATCTCTGGATGTTATCTAATCTAGCCTGATGCTAAATGCAGGCTTAATTAAATCAGGTTGCACAGGACCTTGTCCGGTTGAGTTCTGAATATCTCCAAGGATGGAGGTTCTATTATTATTTTTATTTTTGCTGTTGTTGCTATTAAAATTATATATTTCAAAAAAAGGAAGCAAAAGTTGAGACCAAATTTCCTACTTACTCTAAAAACTCACAGTTCTGTCTTCAGTGCCTATATGAACTTTTAATCCATCCTTAAGTGGGATGTTCTCCCTAAAGATGCAGTGAAATTTTGTTATTTAAGTCAAAACAACTGAAGAAAAATAAGCATTGTGTTATCAGGAACTCCTCAGAGGATGCCAACTACAACATAATTGTGCGTTTACATGTCTTTGACCTCCCTGCTCCCTTCCGGGTAAATGGGAGTTCATAATATCCCAAAACTCAAAGGGATAGAGGTAAGGTGGGTGATGATTTCATGGAGGGAAGAAAGAACAGGCTGCAAGGGATCTTAGGAAGGGTAAAAATGAGAGGAAGGAACCCATAAAATCTCTTACCAGGAATGGCAAGGCATTAAAAACAAAACACAGCCAACATGGCTTCACCAAAGGCAAGACATGCCTGACAAATCTGGTGGCCTTCTATGATGTTGCATTGGTAGATAAGGGGAGAGCAACCGATGTCATCTACCTGGCCTTATGCAAAGCATTTGACACTGTCCCACATGACATCCTGGTCTCTAAATTCGAAAGGCATGGATTTGACGGATGGGCCACAGGGTGGATAAGGAACTGGCTGGCTAGATGTCTGCACTCAAAGGGTTGCAGTCAATGGCTCAATGTCCACGTGGAAACCAGTGACGAGTGGCATTCCTTAGGGGTCGGTACTGGGACCAGTGCTGTTTAACATCTTTGTTGGACAGTGGGATTGAGTGCACCCTCAGCAAGTTTGCCCATAACACCAAGCTGTGTGGCACGGTCAACACACTGGAGGGAAGGGATGCCATCCAGAAGGACCTGGACAGGCTTGAGAGGTGGGCCCGTGCAAACCTCATGAAGTTCAACCAGGCCAAGTGCAAGGTCCTGCACCTGGGTCATGGCAATCCCAGGCACAAATAGAGGTTGGGCAGAGAATGGCTTGAGAGCAGCCCTGAGGAGAAGGACTTGGGGGTGCTGGTGGATGAGAAGCTCAACATGAGGTGGCAACGCACACTTGCAGCTCAGAAAGCCAGCCGCATCCTGGGCTACATCAAAAGAAGGGTGGCCAGCAGGTCCAAGGGAGGTGATTCTGCCCCTCTATTCTGCATTTGTGAAACTCCACCTGGAGTACTGCGTCCAGCTCTGGAGTCCTCAGTACAGGAAGGACATGGACCTGTTGGAACGGGTCCAGAGGAGGGTCACAAAGATGATCCGAGGGTTGGAGCACCTCTCCTATGAGGACAGGCTGAGAGAGTTGTTCAGCCTGGAGAAGAGAAGGCTCTGGGGAAACCTTATAGCAGCTTTCCAGTACCCAAAGGAGGCCTACAAGAAAGCTGGAGAGGGACTCTTTATCAGGGGGTGTAGTGATAGGATGAGGGGTAATAGTTTTAAACTGAGAGAGGGGAGATTTAGATTAGATATTAGGAAGAAATTCTTTACTGTGAGGGTGGTGAGACACTGGAACAGGTTGCCCAGGAAGTTGTGGATGCCCCCTCCCTGGAAGTGTTCAAGACCAGATTGGATGGGACTTTGAGCAGCCTAGTCTAGTGGGAGGCGTCCCTGCCCACGGCAGGGGGTTTGGAACAAGATGATCTTTAAGGTCTCTTCTAACCCGAACCATTCTATTATTCTAAGTCAACATTGGATATGCTTTTTCCCCCTGTTCTGGTCCAGTACTAGCACCAATCTCCTCCCTTATGTCTTCATCTCCTTTCAGCTGGTTTCCCCTGAATGACTCCCAGATCTACCCAGGTCCCTTTTTTTTTTGTTGTTTTCCAGTTCCAAACCTGATATTCACACACTCCAGTTCTCAAATCATGTTCTCTTCCAGAAAACTTCTTACCTATCTTCCTGACATCCTAAACCAAGGTTTTAGATAATCAGTCTTCATAACAGCTAGTTTCTTTGCACACATCTTGCACTGCTTAGACTAAAAGAACAGAAGAATTTTGTTAGGGGCTACAATTCCAGATTTGTATCTAATGCCCGACTCCATCAAAATCCATGAGATGCAGGGAAGGAAGGTACCTTGTGCAAGGATGCACAACACTTACAAGGAGTTCTTCTGCTTCAAAAATTAAACTGACCCTTTAATGTGAAAAAAAAAAGAAGGTAATTTCATCCTTGCTGTAACTCCAGATTGAAATGATAGTTGTATGCATAACACTTGCAAGCACACAGTAAAAGACAGGGCTGCTACTTCCTCCCACAACATATCCTCTGACATTCAAAGCCCAGAGTGATTACACCAAGGCAGACCAGCTTTGTATCTTGTGGCCTGACTGGAGCATGTTCCTTACAAATTGGTTCTTCACTAGATTTATATGGGAAGTTACTGTGCAGTGCTGTTAGCTTTGCTTATGACTGGCTGTATGCATTCCGTGTTTCAGATTTGAGTTTCTGCTTCTTTTCTGATGTCCAAAGGGCCACCTGATATCAGAGTGCTAAACAGTATGTCAAACACTCACCACTTGAGCTCATAACAACATGATACGTTCTCTAGATGATATGGCTTCTGGAGTTTCCGTTTATATTTTGTGCAAACTGAGAAATAAAACCACCACTTATATGTCATGTGGATGTTGTTAGTGTCACTTCGAAGGACATTTCAGAATAATGTCGTTCTTCCCAAAATTTAATGTTTTCTTATATTGGGACATAGTATTTTCATTTTTGTGATCTTAGATACAGTAGAATCATAGAATGGTTTGGGTTGGAAGGGACCTTAAAGATCATCTAGTTCCAACCCCCCTGCCATGGGCAGGGACACCTCCCACTAGACCAGATTACTCAAAGCCCCATCCAGTGTGGTCTTGAATGTCTCCAGGGATGGGGCATCCACAGCTTTTCTGGGGAACTTGTTCCAGTGCCTCACCACCCTCATAGTGAAAAATTTCTTCCTAATATCTAATCTAAATCTACCCTCTTTCAGTTTGAAGCCATTGCCCCTCATCCTATCACTACATGCCCTTGTAAAAAGTCCCTCCTCAGCTTTCTTGTAGGTGCCCTTCAAATATTGGAAAGCTGCTATAAGGTCTCCCTGGAGCCTTCTCTTCTCCAGGCTGAACAACCCCAACTCTCTCAGCCTGTCCTCATAGCATAGGTGCTCCAGCCCTCTGATCATCTTCCTGGCCCTCCTCTGGGCTCATTCCAACAGGTCCATGTCCTTCTTATGTTGGGGGCTCCAGAGCTGGACACAGTATTCCAGGTGGGGTCTCACAAGAGCAGAGTAGAGGGGCAGAATCACTTCCCTTGGACCTGCTGGCCACCCTTCTTTTGATGCAGCCCAGGATGCAGTTGGCTTTCTGGTCTGTGAGCGCACATTGCCAGCTCATATTGAGCTTCTTATCCACCAACACCCCTATATCCCTCTCCTCACGGCTGCTCTCAGTCCATTACCTATGGCTCTGCATATGCTGGTAAACTAAACAGAAACAGTAAGACTAAGTATATACTAGTAAATTCAGCTCTACACTGGAAGTCAACCATCCAACAGTTTTAACAAACTGTTATCCTGAGCGTGGTTTTGTTCAGTGCTATTTAGGGCTCTCCCAACCCTTGAAGAGTTAGTAATAGATGTACATCCTTTCTTGGAGAATCAGGGAGTTCAATTGCATGAATGCAAACCATTCCACACCAGCAGGTCTGAGTGCTGAAGAACAGTCCATAGTCACATTTAAATCACTTGAATAAAGCCACTGAAATCAAACTACACATTCATCCAGTATTTTAAGGAATTCAGAAAAAGGTGAGTTCCATGTGGAACTGTAATATGTCTTGTTCCCCAAATGTGTGGATGAAGAACACCTTGACTTATGACATTTACTTTCTGTACTTGTGTTTTCTTGTTATCCTACATGACTTAGGAATTATTTCACACTTTATTCCATGCTGTCAGATAAAAAGATTTAGTACAAATCTAATAAGAAGTTAGTAGTATACCCATTCTGATTGGCAACCTCTTCAAACAATACTGTAGAGAATCCAATCCATACTAATTTATCCTACTGTCGTGGTTTGGGCTGGACTGGCCACTGAGACGAATGACAGATGCTCTCCCCCATCTCTCTCTCCAAGGAGAGGAGGAAGAGAGAGAAAGAGACTTAGTTTAGAAAAAAAACCCCTGAACTACTTTAATGAAAATATTAATAAATTAATAAAATAATAAAAAAGAAAATAATGAAATATATACAATATATACAAAACCATATCAAGCTTCCAGGATGATGATCGCGTCACCAGCAGGCACTGGGGAAGTCCCAGACCAGACCAAGCGATGGATGGGAACTAGATTCTGGATCTGGATTCAGAAATGCATGGATCAGGATCAAAGGCAGATGAACAGACAGGGTCCTACTCAGATGTCGGCCATTGAAGAAAGAGGACTGATCCTTTGATCCCTCAGCTTTTATACTGAGCATGGGGCAGATGGGATGGAATACCCCTGTTGGTCAATTTTGGGTCACCTGTCCTGTCCATTCCTCCCTGCAGATGGGACTCCTCTACACTTTTCCGCTTTTGACTCTCTAACGGGGCAAATAACAAAATTAGCTGACCTTGGTTGTTATAGCAATAAGTATAAGCAAGAGCCTCTCTGCATACCATTCCTTGGCACTAACTGTAAACACTGGTCTTATCACTCTGAGAACGAACAGTTTTCTGCACAATATGCTGTTAATTTCAGAGTTCAGTTAGAAGAGGCTTAGCTAAAAAGTACAATTACAAAACAGAAAATTGGTTGTTTTACCTCAAACCAGGATGCCTACTTAGCAGAAGACATTTGCAAAATGTAGATGTACAGTCTTGCGTGCTATAGAATGAGGCAATCATGATGTATCTGTCCCTTCAGAAGTAAGAAAACTCTGTTGGAGTTAATATCTTTTGGCAGGTGGTATAGAGAAAAGGAGAATGAAAAGGAAGAAAATTTGAGAGAAAGTTTAAGCTATAATCATTGCAAAAGTTTCTATAATGAAAAATCCAGCCACTGCTTCGCATGGTTCTATTCCAAGTTGTTCAGGTCAGCATTAAACAATATAAGATTAAGCACTTTTCAGGCAAACTAATGAGTTTTGAATTGATTTCTGTCTTCTGCAATGCTACTAGCATTTTTGACAGGTATGATTTATAGGGCATTCTTTGGGCCTATTCATGAGAAGAGCTGTTTATTTTGGTTGATGGACAGGGTTTCTGATGTTCCCAGTGGAGTGTGTAGATGGCAGGAAGGACAGTAATCTTTGAGACCATCTCTCAATGTCTAGTATATGTCTCTTATAAATTGGTAATCAAGATCTCAAGAAACTGATGTGGGCAGGCTGCCTCTGAAATTGTTTTTGCGACCTTTGGCCAATGCCAAATGCTCCCTGAAAAATGTATGTCTGGTACTTTTGCTGTTTAGTAAATGGAGCTTGTATAGACAATCAAGGAACTATGTTTTCCTTTTTAACTGATGTGACATATATACACAGACACAGAGTTTTACACATTTACAGTTCTATTCCCTCTGGCTTAGAAGAACTTTTTCTGTACTTTTTATGTCTATGGATATTTAGTGCAGTAGTAGACTACGAAAAAAGCAGCCAGGCAGTCTGTGTTGGAAACCTAATGGAATCTCTAAGACATGAAGATAACAAATCTAAGCAGATGCACCACTGAATAATTTTTGTTCTCATCTGCTGTTCTTTCTATCTTTTGATATTTTTTTCTATTCGTCTTCCTTATAATTCGATTGTACAGTCTTGGAAAGATAGGAATGTAGGCCAGGTCTAAGCTGATATAGTTGCATTGACTGAAAAAGCTGCACCAATATAGAGAGAATATGGGCCTGCCTGTTATCATTGTCTTAATTCTAAAGTCTAAATAATTAATTTTTAAAGAGGGTGCCAAATCCATTGAATAACACTTATATGAGTATTTCCTGATAGCTTGAAAGAAAAGGACTGATTGTGATGTGAATTTAAACATCTAAGATATAGACTACTTTTACAGCTGTCAGATGGTAAATAATGGTAACACCATGCTAAGATGATTCCATGGTTCAACTCCAATTCCAGTCCTGCACGGCTCAGTTGTCAAAAATCTGTCTTCCTAGCACTAGGAACCTAATAGGAGGTTTGGTTTTCAGAGAATTTAAACTGCTGTCATATTTAACCTTAGGCTTCCAAGTCTGAAGCCTTTGACCTATTCTTTTACTCAGATCCTTTTGGCCTTTTCAGTCCTACTACTAAGTCCAGTGATGGGGCTCTCTTCTGCCTCCCACCCTCTCTCAAGTATGTAATATCTCTTAAAACAAACCCTAATTTTTCAAGAAGGCCACTCTATCTCTGTACCATTCTGCATTTAAGATGATGATTTTTCCCTTCAGAACAACTATGAACATCGAATCCAGGTTAAACGTAAGCAGAGGTATATTAATGCTCTAATGGCTAGCAGGGCCATTGAAGAGTTGAGTGACTCAGTCACCTCCATAGGCCTCTGACACTGAGATGGGTTTGGGTGCTGAGACATCCATACAGGACAGACAGAGATGACACATAGCCTGTAGGACAGCTGTGCCCTTCTGGACAGGCAGCTGCTGGGCAGTCCAAATACCACTTGATGTCTGTGATTAAGCAAATGAATCAAGCCTTGCATGTACCCCTGGGGAGCCTCCTACTTCAGTCCTCTGCACTCTAAAAGTCCTATAGTTTCCATTAATGTCCCACTGTCCTATCCCAGCACAGAATCATAGAATGGTTAGAGGTGGAAGGAACCTTAAAGATCATCTTGTTCCAACCCCCCTGACATGGGCAGGTGTGGAGCATGGATTCATGGACTCTGGCGGGGTACAGACCAAAGACCTTTATTGCAACAATCTGACAGGCTTTATAGCTTTACACACTCTCCACGCGCAAGTTGTGTCCTGCTGATAGGTTGAAGGTCGACTGCCACGCGCTTCTCTACTTCTTCCAATTGGTTTCTGCTGTCTGTTCACGAGGAGCAGCAACTTCACTCTCCCACAGCAACTTCACTCTCATGCCCTGATACTTGTTTTTCTGTTCTCTCAAGCCCTCTCTCAAGGATGCAGCTTTATCTCAACAAGGTCAAACAGACCTCCTATGCTGCTCTCTATTCCCACAATTCCCCCTTTTTGTTTTTCTATTACAAAAGCTTGATCAATCATTCTTTGCATTATTTTCTGTAGGCAGCCTAAGATACAAGGCACAACAAGCATTAAGGCACACATAAGGAATAGCAACAACAATCCAGCTTTTACAATTGATGATAGCCATTCAGAAATACCCCAACTGCGCAGCAGGTTGCTTAGCCAGTCCCATTCATTACCAATCTGTAGCTGATTAAACCCTTCTTTCAATTGCTGGATGCTTTAATGGATAGACTCAGAGTGGTCAGAAAGATTCATACAACAAATACCCTCAAAATCTTCACACCCGTGGCCTTGCACTAAAAGCAAAAAAACAATGGCAGCTCTATTTTGAAGTGTGGCATGCCGAATAGAGTCCACATCTGCTAATAACCCACTTAATGGTAATGACGTGGCATTGGTCTGTTTAGCCAGCCAACACCCTATTTTATTCAGCATATTTAATGCTGTTGCTGTTCCTAGCGAAGGGAAAATACTTAGCCCTATTCTTTGTCCGAGATTCGAAAATGTTATATGGTCGTCACAGGATGGAGTAAAGGTATGAACTGTTCTCTTGGCTCTGTGTTTCCTGTGTGCTCTGCTCACTGTCTTTGGCCGTACGCAGGCCTCTGCTCGTAGATCTGCCACATCTCCCCCTTTTTTGTTTAACACCAGACCATTTATTAACAAGGTCGCCATGACTTGTGCTTCTACTCGTTGTGACGCTCTTAGCAGGTTATATACTAAACACAATTGAAAACAGAATCAAAAAGAACCCTGCTAAGGCAATAAATACCCAGATTCCTAAATTTAGCCCAGAAAGCCAATTTCTTTAGATTTACCCACGAGAAATCCTTTTGTAATGTTTCAAATACATTGCGGTTCATTAAGTCTTGAATCTTTAGCATTTGAGCTTTTAACTGATCATGTAAAGGACAAATATTTTGTTGCAACGACATGTCAAAAGCACCTTGGAGATGGTGTTTAACCATTTCCCAGCCATGTAGCGACGTATTCCAGGGGAGAGATGTAACACAAAGTCTTCGAGAGTTGTACTCCCAATCACAATACAGAGAAAGACGTGTTTTTAATGCATTTTGCCGATTCCCTATCCATATTACTGCTGTTTTATACCTTACTCGCGTTAAATTTACACAATAAGATTGATTACATTCTTGGATACTTGCATTTTGAGCCGAAGCAAACATACGGATGAGAAGTACAAATCATTACAGAATTTTCTTGCTCACAACTTCTATTTGTTGCAGTATTATCTGTGGTTAGCATGCACCCCGGTTTAAGGTGCTTCTAATACCCCTTCGGTTGTTCAGGCCATTCAACAGTTCTTACGAAATGTCGCTCTACTGCTGTGGATGACAAAGAAGACATGTTTAGAAAATTTGAAACATGAGAGCGTATGTGGACAATAAAATAAGGAAACTGTCTTTTTCATAAAAGCATCATTAATTGCAGTAAGAGATTAAATAACAATTGGTTCTCTACTTGTTTTATAAATGCTCCTTCAAGTTTTGAACAATACCAGTAACATATTGAGAGTTTGCCACTAAATTTAACGGTTCCTGTTGAAATAAGTCAAAAGCCTTTATTGTGTCCCTGAACCACCTACAAACACCGTACGGGTGCCATCAAGAGGCTTTGGTGCTAGCAGGATGCGCGGCTGTAAAGGAATTTGTGAAAGTGACTGTAATAGTCTGTGCCAGGGGAAAGAATAATTTATTTGCCCAATATAATCTACTAAGGCAATTTGTAGGTTAAGACTTTGTGATAACCAAGGGTCAAGGTCATCCTTTTTGATGGGGACATGTATGTGGCTTGGATCCATTCCAGAAAGCTGCTGACAGCACAAACGACCCTGGGAAAACAATCGCGGTAACATTTCAATCATCGTAGTTACTGGTTTTGAAAAGGTATGTGGCAAAAATACCCACTCTAATGCACTCTTTGCAAGTGCATCATCCCACTGTCCTATCAGGGCATAAAGTTGAAATTCTTGTAGGAAGGTGTTCAATGCGTCTTGCAGCAGTAGTAGACTATATCTTATCTTGCAACATACTGTAATGCCTTCGGAGCTGTTGGGGTTAATGAACATAGAACTTATGGGGGGGTGGGCGGGGGCAGACACAGTGCTTCCGGGCATCCCCTGTATCTTCAAAGTGTGCTCATGTCTCTCTCCCCGTCTCTGACCCGAGACAGCCCCCCTATATCCTGCACTGGATTGAGTGGAGAAGTACAGGCTAGAGTCGCTGCACGCGTGGCCAGCGTATGCAGCGAGTCTCACCAAACTCATGATCCAGCTTTGCTAACAGCAGCTGTCTGATACATGACTACATTGTTGTAATCCCTTCTTGTTATCTTCTTCTGTGAAGGTCGGGTTCTCATGGATACACACATAGTTTTTAGAGCAACATATTCTACAACTCGTACAAGGGTACGATGCAAAGCGGCATCTACAACTGATCGTATAATGCTTATTAGACACGGCAAACAGCATACTAAACATAACAGACAAATTCCTTCCACACAGGCAATGAGTATAATTTACTTCAACCAACCCCACCCCCAAGTCCATCCAGCAAAGAGATTTCACCCAGTGGTCTCCACAAGTTGCTGGTTCGGTCGGTGCAGTTCCTGCAGCTGGGCATGGATGGATTTGGAGTGGTCACTTAGATTCATACAATACAGTCCTTTAAAATCTTGACAACCATGTCTGTGAGCTGAAAGCAAAAAATCAGTAGCAGTTCTGTTTTGCAACATCGCATATCGAATACTATCTACATCTAGCAATAACTCAGAAATAGCTGGACTAGTAGCATTGTTAAACTTCTCCTTGGCAGCAAGAGAGTCCTTGTTATCAAGAATCCTTGGCAGCAAAAGAGTCCTTGTTAGCAAGAGCGCATGCGGACTCCCTGTTCTTGCTGGTACTGTGCTTTGATCTTCTTCCACAACAGGCCAAGATTCTCAAGCAGCTAGATAAGGTGTCTGTGAGTCCATTACAGGCTTATGTCATCCAAATGTTTTTCTTGCCAGCACCCAAGACTGAATAACAATTGGTGTGATATATGTGTTTTCCAGCACCCAGGTGCGAGTCCCTTGAGTGTATTTACAGTCCTCCTCGCCGATCTTCCGTTGCTTTCCCATATTCCACCCCCTTGCTCAAGAGACTGCTTCTGCTGGGGTTCATTTTAGTCTCGCAGGGTATAACACAGAGCAATCTACTAAGGCATGCAATAACATATACACATATAGGAAAAAACCAAAACCATATCTCCATGGTACTGCTTTCAATCAGGTGTCCTATTTCTCTTTTTCTGATGCTTTCTCGTAGCGCGTATGGCATACTTTTGTGCTAACGTGGCACATTTCCCATCTAATTGTTCCTGGGGTTTTTTTCTCTTCTTTTTTTCTCTTTTTCTTTTTTCTTTTTTCTTTTTTCTTTTTTTCCCCATCACTTACGACTATCATAAAAGTCTGCCTTTGCAACAAGAGCTCAGTTTCTCATTTTTCCTTAAGTTTCTCATTTTCCTACAGAGCATCCTATAGATTTTGGCTCAACTCCTTTTCCCAATCAACCATGATCTTATAGACAAACAACAAACAACCAGCCATACGCCCTGCACGGGCGAGCCGTTCCCGAGAGCGTAAGCGTGTCAGCTGGTGAAAATTCCCCCAATATTTCAGGACTTCCATCGGTTCTACGGCCCATCCTGGTCTATCTACCTGGGGTGCGCTCGCCTTACGTCTAAACATTGTGTATATACAAACTTTTTCACTTGACGGAGTGTCAGCCCTAGTCGTGTACGAGAACAGTACCACACCGGGCAGAACACCTGCTCCAGTGGAGTCACCTAACGACACTGCACACAACAAAAAACAAACAGTAGCACACAGCAGGTATAAGCTGGCGCCCACACACACTTACACAGCAGACATACAAAAACAGCACTTCTATCTCAGGGAGACGACTGGGGAGGGGAGGGGCTGAGGCGGGCAATGGCAGGAGCAAAACAGCTCCGGCTCCGTCCTTCTCTGCTGACATTCTGACAATATACCGCAATACCCCGATTCCGGCTGCGCACGTATAAGTGGTTGATAAGGAGGAACAGACGCGGTACCTGGCGCAAATGGAGAAGGGTTAAGAACGGAGGAGGGCGATAACAACTTTCATCGCTGTTGCTGTAAAATCTCCTCCGCAGTTGGAGCAGATGCAGGCATAGCTTTAACTGGGGTTAAAGGTGGATATAAATCAGGTTCAGTCTCTGGATTTGTTGGACCAGGATCAAAGGGGCACCCAGGATCATCCTCAGGGCTATTACAGAATAGGGTAGAGTGAACTTGAGTGCCTCCTTTCCCTTCGGCATGTTCTGATCTCAGCAAGACTGGGGGGCAATCGTCTGCTTTAAAATTAGGAGGTGCGGCGGTTGCCCCAGATGGAGCAGCACTGTTATTGCTCGCAGCTTGTCTGATATCCTCCTGTTTCCATATCATCTCTAGAATTTGCTGCCAATCTGTTTGATAAGAGATAGATCCCACTCGGTTGCAAGCTTCTATCATATCTATTAAGCCTGGATCCTTTAAGGCTTTTAATATACACCTACCCATAAAAAGAACTCGCTGTGTTGGGGTAGAAATAACTTCGGCTAGCTGCTTGATATCGAATGGAGTTAGTATGTGTCCTTTCATAATGTTATTTAATAGTCCTTGTGCATAAGGGGAGGTTAGTCCATGCTGCATAATCATTTTCTGCATTTCTCTAACCAGCTCCCAACTTATCGGTTCCCAGATGTTTGGTCCATTTTGATAAAGCAGTACTGGACAGGCGATAGCAGTAGCCGCTTCTATATCGCTGTCCTGTAATGCCTGTTTACGTAAATTCTGCCAGTGTTGAGCAGGATTATATGTTGCAGTGACCGCCGTACTTGGTAAGGAATTGCCCCAACCCGGTAACACAGGAGACCGCGGTGGTATCAACGTCACATCTAGCGGGGGTGCTAACAGCGCAGACGGACAGCTCGGGGGATCAGGTTTCCCCCCCTCTGTCTGAGTGGTAATCGGGCTGTCCGGTGCCACAGCTGCAGCCGCGGCTGCTGTGGCATTTCGTTCGGATTTTACCTGCTGTAAAGTATCTTTAATCAACCTCCAGGTTGTCAAGACCTTTGTGGCAGTCGCATCCCCTTTTGTTGCAGTCTCAAATAAAGTTTCGCCCACTTGCTCCCAACTTGATAATTGGAAAGCCATTTTAGAATCAGCGGGAAGACCCTTGCTTTTTAGCCATGCCAGTAAAAGCTGAAGAGTTCCTTCATTGTATTGAATACCCCTTCTACTTAAAAACTTTTCTAATATACATACAATTGCCTTTTCCTCTGAGGACATTTTCGATCCCATCCTCACACACGTCCCTGGCTGCTCACCTTTTCCTGGTGATTATTTGTCTGGACTGCAGCTCTTCGATACCGCTGCCTTTTTTCATTCAGCCGGGCTGCTCCACCGGTCATACATTCCTACGATTTAAGTCCCTGTTTGGGCGCCATTTGTGGAGCATGGATTCATGGACTCTGGCGGGGTACAGACCAAAGACCTTTATTGCAACAATCTGACAGGCTTTATAGCTATACACACTCTCCACGCGCAAGTTGTGTCCTGCTGATAGGTTGAAGGTCGACTGCCACGCGCTTCTCTACTTCTTCCGATTGGTTTCCGCTGTCTGTTCACGAGGAGCAACAACTTCACTCTCACGCCCTGTTTCTTGCTGATACTCCCTGATACTTGTTTTTCTGTTCTCTCAAGCCCTCTCTCAAGGACTCAGCCTTGTCTCATCAAGGTCGAACAGACCTCCTATGCTGCTCTCT
This sequence comes from Rissa tridactyla, assembly GCF_028500815.1. NCBI lineage: Eukaryota > Metazoa > Chordata > Aves > Charadriiformes > Laridae > Rissa > Rissa tridactyla. The sequence continues at coordinate 12,304,948 of NC_071496.1, forward strand.
ATTCCCACAGGCAGGGACACCTACTGTTAGACCAGGCTACTCAAAGCCTCATCCAGCCTGGCCTTGAACACCTCTAGGGACGGGGCCTCCACAAATTCCCTGGGCAACATGTTCCAGTGCCTCACCACCTTCACAGTAAAGAATTTCTTCCTAATATCTAATCTAAATCTCCCCTCTTTCAGTTTACAACCATTACCCCTCATCCTATCACTGCACTCCCTGATAAAGAGTCCCTCCTCATCTCTCCTGTAGGCCCCCTTCAGGTACTGGAAGGCTGCTATAAGGTCTCCCCGAAGCCTTCTCCAGGCTGAACAACCCCAACTCTCTCAGCCTGTCTTCATAGGAGAGGTGCTACAGCCCTCTGATCATCTTTGTGGGCACCAAAAGCATGTTGGTGATGGCAGCAACACTAGCAAGAGTGACAGCAGAGCTGACAGCCAGGTCAGGGAAGAAAGCAAATACAGTGAGGGCTGCCAAAGCAGCAGGAGCAGCCAAAGTTGCATAAGTGACAGAAATAACAGAAACATAACATTTTACAAAACACATCTACTGCCAAGGGTTATTTACTACTAAGAGAACTTCTTATATCTTTCAATAGATACCCATAGCATAGAGAAAAATCAAGCTTAAAATGAGCACAGGACCAGAAAAGACTGTTGACATTCAAGCGCTAACATCCAAACAGCCCTTTTATACATTCGTTGTACACATTTGACTTGGTGCCAGAGTCGTTCCTTGGCCTAAATAGCATGCTTTATCCTTCTTATCCACAATAACCTAAATAGTTTGACTAGTTTTGCCTCCTCTTGGCCTCAACTAAACAATGCAACCTCTTCTCATAGTATTTTATAGCCCAAGCATCCCTTTGTCCTCCCTTTAGGGAGATGCTAGGTCTCTCTGCTGATGCTCCAAGTCATCAAATTATGTTAGTGAGGAATCAAATCTCTGCTAAAACACTGTGACTTGCTGCAGCATGTATAATATTAGAGTTGCTGCCTCATTTTCTGTGAGCACACAGCTTATGGTTGGTTTGGAGCTAGGTATAGTATGTCCTCAGAGCTGCCTGGGAATACAATGTAGACATAGTGTCAGCCTCCTTATTTACAAGTTATTCAATCTTCCTTCTCTAAAGGTTCATCAATAAGCTTGTTCCAGTTTTATTACTTTTTTTTTCCCCTAAACCCGCATGTAAAAACCATCTATACAGTTTCAGGTGACTTCTCATCACAATTTTGTGTGAAAATACCTCATCAAGCAATCACAGCTGCTTTTCCCGTGGCTGCATGCTGTTGAACACTCTCCTCCTATGATTGACGAGAATATCCTGATCTTTCTTCCCTTAAGATGTTACTAAGTGATGACCTAGCAGTTTATATGTTAAATTCTTGCTATTACTCCCTCAGTTCATAAGCTTCCATATTGTCATAAGAAATTTAACCATCTTTACCTTTGTCCAGTACATTATTCATTTCTTCCAATGTGGTATCTAATTTTCGCTCTGTACTGGTGATGCCTTCCTCCTTCATGCCATCAGCAAATTTCATAAGCAATCTCCTATACTTCATACCAAGATTAGTGTTTAAAAGTAAGCTGTAAGTTTAAAAGTAAGCAAGCTATTTTTAGCCTCATATCACCTCTTTTAATACAGTTTCTTACTTCTTTAAAGCTCTTGAAGGAATCTTCATTTTCTGCTCTTTAACAGTAAATATCTTATGTGGCAACAACTAAATATTTTATTAATATTTAGCTCTACTGGATTGACCTTTTTGGGTTTTTTAACAAAAGCTTAAAAATTTCCATCCAGTTTTAGGGCCTGTCCTGGGCTGATCATGCTTCCCTTTGGCTTGAACAGTGGAAAATTAAGGACTGAGTTAGATCCCCACACCCTCCCCATCACCTTCACTTGTATGCTCACAGGAGTATGCACCAGCTGCCTAGAGCTGTATACCCTCTTCACTAGCAGCGGAATGAGGCAGATTTTTCTCATGCAAGAGCGGAATATTTTATGCCCCTTAGTCCCTTTGTGCCTGCTCTGGCTTAGCCATAGTTTAAACTAGCAAACATTTTGGAAGGTAACTTATTTGCAGCAAGTTCCTGCCAAAGTTCAGAGAGTTACTTCAGGACTCCAAATGAAAACTCAGATTGCGCTGCAATTTTATTGACTCCTGCAGTCAATAAATCTCCCCTCCCTCAAATGAGTGAGTGAGCACAGCACACAACCCATTTCTCATTTGTTAAGAGCAAAAGCTATTTTGCTTCCTATTTGGCCCCTGCAGGTTAAAAGGACAGATGAATTTGGATGAATTAGTACAACTGTCACCTACTGGTTTCAAATGAGGGTCTGGGAAAGGATTACCCAGGACTTCAGGTGGCAGATGACTTTTTTCCTCATACTGCAGATCAAAAATTAATTCATGGTAAGAAAAAAAAAAAGTTCTTGAAGAAAAACTAATAACTTAGATGGGATATTGTAGGTAATCCATAATTCACTTTCTGTCCTCAAAACCCTGCTATTCACATCCAATAGTAAATTAATCAGTCCCAGACTATTATGGATTATCATTACTTCTGTGTATATAGCAATAAAACCTTATGGGCATGACTGTTGTCTTCTCTTTTCCCATCTGTGTTTATGTCAGTGAACTGTATAAGTGACCTTTTCTATGATCGCGACCATCCTCTGTTTGTACTGCAATTTCCTCACTTGTGCAGTGAAAATAATGACAACTTTCTTTCCAAAGGCATAGGCTGATATGACAATGAATAATGTTGCATGGGTCTAATTCAAAGTCCACTGAAGCAGCTGAGAATCTTTCAGCCAAATTCAACATGCACTCAATCAGGTGCTATAAAGGCCAAATCATTCTATTACAGAACAAGTCTCATGATTAATTATCCCCATTTGTGAGGAACCAAATCACATAGCAATCAACCCTAATTTCTGCAGATTTGTTTATTCATTTATTCATCATTCATTTTTCACTACATAATTTTCAGCCTTTGGCAGGTTCCCAGTAAAATTATTCAGTGCTTATTGCCCAGAATTATGTTCTCCGATTGCCCATCTGAATCATATGGCAAGGGTTTTAATCTGCCTGATCTGATCTTCTTTCTGATGGACAGAAAGAAGAATAATGAATTAGGATATGATTTGGGTTCTTTTTCTTTTTTCCAACCGACAAACTCCCTAAAAGTTTTCAGACTGGTGTGCGAAGCCCTAAAGAAATTTAATTTACATAGATTACTATGTTAAATGTCCAAACATGACTTTTCTATGTGGCCTTTCCTGGAACTTTTGGAATTAGGCAGTGGACTATAGGCTATGTCTGTCCTGGTAAATTAAGTGTTTCTGTTACTGGTCTTTGACAGCAGGGCCAATAGGCAAGGATCAGCCCACATTCACACAAGTATCATTTCTTACTGTCCAAAACTGAGTGGCTGTATACAAAGCGTCAGCTAAGATTGGTTTCTTGCCCTTGAAAACTTCCAGGCTATTCTGGGACTTGACACAAGGAAAAACTTTTACGAACATATAACTTAAAGATCAAACTCCAGAATCTGTGAATACCTCTTTAAAACCAAAACCTCAGATTCCAGCAGAACATAGGCTGAAAACTGTGCCTTTAGATGTTTTAGTGAAGATCAGAAAGGGGTGGTGGGTCCATGCAACTTCAGGCATATAATTTGGTCATCTAACATCAACTTCAGTCTCAACTGTCTCTGTTTATAGCTAATGGAGAGAAACATGTGCCTCCAGAGACCCATTTAGAAAACCTGCACAATGTGAAGAGGTTTAGTGCCTTTAAATAGATGAAAGCCATGAATAATTTGATCATGAGAGACTTGGAAAATTTTATACTTCCTTTAACAGATTAAAATATCTCTTATTCAGGTTTTCTCATTGTTCTTCTATTTATTTTTTTTTCCCAAAACCTATCCATCTATTTCCAATTCCCGACTTTATAAAATAAATTGAATTTGAAAAGATTTAAAATAACACATGAAATGATTTGAGCACATATATATAATGAAGATGATAGACCAAATCTCATGGCAAGGATAGGGAAACATAGGTGCAGTTTGTCTGGGGAAGCTGTGAAATCTCCAGCATGGGAGGATTTTAACAACAGACTATACAAACTGAAAGGCACTGTATGAGCTGATATTTTTCTGGGGCAAAGGAACAGAACAGAAAACCTATTGAGACCCTGATTATCTTATTATCTAGAAGCCTAGGGTTTCATAGATTTATGGTTGTTAAAGTCTTATGACTAGAATTTCATGTCACCCTCCTGGATAAAGGCAATCAGATAAAAGTAGAGATAATCAAATTAGAGGTTTCAGGTTTGATTAATGTATATTTAACCCTATTTTGTCAAAATACAAAATGTCAGCCATTATTTTAATGGATATTTTGCATAATGTAATCCTTTCAAACAGAATTATTTAATATGCCCTTCTCCTGTAATTTTTATGTTAAGATCTAAAAGTTAATAAAAGAAACATTTTATCTATAGGTGTTAACTTCATATTATTTTATAGATAGGGAAACAGAGGCAATGAGAAAAAAAATACTAGTTTTGAAATCCCCATGAATCCCATAAAGCCATGATTTTGCCCATGTTTTCAGGCATTAACTGCCTGCTTGTACTTGCGTTTGATGTCAATAATCTGAGTGAGTAAATTACTTTGACTACAAATTGTAAAGCCAGTTTTGACAACATACGGAGTCCTATGTTCCATGGATATGTATAAAGCAAAATATTTGGACATCCAAATATCATCATGGGAGAATGAGACCTGAGGAATATATACAGTTTGTATTTGCTGACATAAATTAAATCCCTTTCAGAAAGCTTAAAAATCTGTTCCTGGCCTTTGTGATTCAGCAGCAGACTCAGAACGTTATCTCAAATTTTAACCAGAAGAGGCATTACCTCTTGCATTTGATCAATTCTGCAATGTGTCACCTCAGTCACGGCTCCCATCTTCTAATTTAAACTCTTTGCAGTGTAATCTACTAAAACCATTATTTTCTACTGGAGTAAAAGCCTTTGTTGCTATTCATTTTTGGGGCTTTGCAGAGTTAAAAAGAAGGACTTCATATGACCTTCAAGATGGAAGGTCTCATTGGATTTACCACCTGCTCCACTGATGGCCAAAAGATCAACTTTTAAGGTGTTCAGAATATATTTTGGTAGTGAGTATAAGTTTTAGCAGAAATTTAATCCACTTGCCCCTGTTAAATATTTATCTAATTACGCAAGTGACAAGTGAAAAATTAATGAATCCCTTTTAACATAATATAAAATAGCACATAGCAGAAAGGAATTTTATCATTAAAGATATAATGAGATCATGGACACCTCCAAAGAGGTCAATTAATCAAATAAGGCCATAATATGACAAGCAGCCTGTCAGAAAAAATTCTCTTTGCTGCAGTACGTGAGTTGCATTTGAGTTAATAATTGAGTCGGGTAACCATTCTACCAACCTTGTTAGAGGATGTCACATTCAGCTTCGCTGATGAAGGAGGACAAAAGTAGATTGTATGAAAAGGGAAATCCAGGAGCTGGTATTGACAGTGGGTGTAACTACAGGAATTGCTGACAGTTACAGATACAGACCTTACCCCCAGGCACATAGTGTGTATTGCACTCCGTTCGCCAAAATTATAACACACACACACAAAGTGTGTACACTCGAAGAACTAGCTGTATAGAGAGAACAGTCTGAAGCACATGGCAGAGAAGACTCAAGATTTTTGTTTTTCTTTTGAAAAGGAAGAGGTTAAGGCCATATCCTTAGCTGGTCCAAAACCTTACAGCTCCGTTGACTTCAGCTGAGCTCTGATGATTTACACAGGCTAATGCTTCGTCTCACGGTATGTAATCTTTTCCTATTAATGTTTATCTGTTGTGCCATAATTATTACAAAACACTCAACAATAGCTAGACAGTGGGTGGGGTGTGCTGTGACTGCCACTTACTACACAAATCATAATCATGCTACTGGTACCTTGTGCTTCCTCCATTTATTTGTCATATCCATCTGGTGTCCCTCCTACATAGGCTAAGAGTAGATACTGTCTACTTGTGCAGTTCTCATCCTACATTGGAAATGAAAATAGCATTGCAATAGCAATAAACAAAAATTAGCATCTGATTTCTAATAGCAACAATACAATAATACAGAAGCTCTCTCCCTCCAGGAGCTCAAGGCTCTTGGACTACTTTGTAAGTGGTGTTTTGTAGAAGATGAAATATAAGGTACTAAAAGATCAAAGGATTAGCTTGTGATTATACTATTGTCAGATCTTCTTCCAGCTCTAAAAGAGGAAAAAAAATTATGAGGAAATTCATATCATTATTAAGCATAACTTCATTACAGGTAATAAATGCTACCAAGTCTAAAGCCATACAGAAGCTGTCATAATAAATCCTGAATCATGGCAAAATTCATTAAAATTCACATTTTGTGGACTCTCTGAAAAAGAACCAAATAACTACTGACACAGTTTGCTAGCTTTGGATAAGTTTGTCTTTTGAAAACTTCAAGAATTCAAAACACAGCTCATGCAGAAGGAGCTCTCATGGATTTAAGTTTAAATTCACATTCACTTGTCTACAGTGACCTATCTTACTGATCTTGTGCTCTTCATATAAGAGCAGAAGACATGAGAATGCCGCCTCTGAACCTTGCTCATCTGAAACACAGCTGCTTCTAAAAACAATCATTTTCCAGGAACTGGGATGTAGCAGTCATATTGTATCTGAAATGGCTTAAAGAAGAAAATACTATCATAGCAGTGGGCAGAAATAACACCAGCAACCATAACATAGACATATATATATATATTATAAAATAAAAAATGTAATAAAAAAATAAAATCAGTGTTCTACACTGTCTTCTGAATTTTCAGTCAAGACATGCTTGCTTTGATATGTTCTTTGGCCCTGGGAGCGGAGGGCATCACAGCTGCCGAGGACAATAGTGTTGAAATAATTCATTCTAGCTGTCGAGAAGCCAACATGTTTTGGAAAGCTCTAGAGCCAGACCTGTGGTTGTATATTACATTCTTAAAAACAGGATTTCCAGCAGAGAGAGCAAGAACAATGAAAGCAAATTAGCTCCACATGTTATATGAACCTTTCCCTCCTGAGTCACTACTGCATCTCTCAGGATTATAGAAAGGACACTACTCCCTTGCCCCATTCTCAGATGTTAGGGTCTTATAGAAAGAGGTCAGTAAATGTGATACAACAGTGACTCAATGTGACTAATAAAATCAGACTTCTAGGGTTTGCATGATATACTTTTCTAATACTTTTTTTCATCAAAAGTACCAATTCCCACATTAAAAATGTTTAATTTGAGATTCTCTGTTTCCATTCACATTTCTCAGCTATGTGTGAGACGACTCCTATCTCATCAAGTGTTTTACTTTGCAATGGTTGCTCTTGTGTATTTTGTGAACCCTAAAGACATACAGTTATTACTTTCAGTGTATTTGTGCTTCAGTTAAGGACAGGTTTATCTTTCAGAGAAAGAAATATGTTTTTTTTTTTTCTTGGAGAAATGAAAGAAAATGTGGCTAAAAGGGACACCAAGAGGTCATGGAGGCCATCTCCTTTCATAAAGACAAGGGTCAGTGTCGTGGTTTTGGTCGGATTGGCCAATCAGAATGACAGATGGCCCTCCCCACCCCCCAAAGAGAGGAGAGGAAGAGACAAGGAGATTTACGAGTTTAGAAAAAGAACTAAACTACTTTAATGAAAACATTAATAAATAAGGAAATAATAAATAATAATAGAATAAAATAAAAAGTATACAATATATACAAAACTGTATCCAGCTCCCAGGATGATGATGACGTCACCAGCAGACACAGGGAAAGTCCCAGACTGGAGTCAGCAACAGACAGGAGCAGGATTCCGGATCTGGAGTCAGGAATGCTCGGATCAGGATCAAAGGCAGATGAACAGACAGGGTCCTCCTTGGATGTCAGCCATCGAAGGAAGAGGGCTGACCCTTTGATCCCTTAGCTTTTATACTGAGCATGGGGCAGATGGGATGGAATACCCTGTAGGTTAGTTTTGGGTCACCTGTCCCATCTGCTCCTCCCCATAGGTGGGACCCCTCTATGCTTTTCTGCTTCTGACCCTCCAATGGGGCAAAACAGTGAAGTTAACTGACTGTGGTTGTTATAGCAATAAGTATAAGCAAGAGCCTCTCTGCATACCATTCCTTGGTATAATCAGGTCTTATCACTCTGAGAGTGAACAGTTTCTGAACAATATGCTGTTAATTTCAGACTTTAGTCAGTTAGAAGAGGCCCAGATAAAAAGTAAAATTACAAATCAGAAAATTGGTTCTGTTTTACCTCAAACCAGGACAGTCGGCTATGTTACTTGTGACAAATACTAGTCCAAGTTTTCTTAAAAATCTTCAGTGATGAAAATGTTTCCTGATGTTGGATTTTAATCTTTGTTTTATAACTCCTTTGCCTAACAACAGTAGACACAGAAAATAGTTTATTTCTTTCCTCTAGCTACCTTTTACCATTGAAGACCATTTACACATTTTCCCCTCAGTTTTTTTTTCTCTAGATTAAATGCTCTTAATTTCTTTAAATTTTTCTCACAGAATCACAGAATGGTTTGGGTTGGAAGGGACCTTAAAGATCATCTAGTTCCAACCCCCCTGCCATGGGCAGGGACACCTCCCACTAGACCAGGCTGCTCAAAGCCCCATCCAGCCTGGCCTTGAACACATACAGGGATGGGGCATCCACAACTTCCCTGGGCAACATGTTCCAGTGCCTCACCACCCTTACAGTAAAGAATTTCTTCCTAATATCCAATCTAAATCTACCCTCTTTCAGTTTGAGGCCATTACCCCGTGTCCTATCACTATACTTCCTGATAAAGAGTCCCTCCCCATCCTTTCTATAGGCCCCCTTCAGGTACTGGAAGGCCACTATAAGGTCTCCCTGGAGCCTTCTCTTCTCCAGGCTGAACAACCCCAACTAGGTCATGTTTTCTGCACCTGACCAAATCAGTCTCATTCTCTTTTGAGGATCCTTTACAAATAGTCCCCATCCAAGCTGTCGTGCCTTCTATGCACAAGCACAAGTTTTTAGACTAAAGTTCAGCTGTGACTCTTGTTCAGCTGTAATCTGATATTACTCGGATTCCATTCATCAACACCTCAGCCAGGCCAGAAATCCACTTTGGTGTGTGTGCAGTTTTGTATTTCCAAGAGTTTCACTTTACATTTGTCCTTCCTGAACAGCACTGTACTTTTTCTCCCCTTGTCTCTAGTTGTTTTGAATTCTAGTCCTCTTTCCCACTGTGTTTGCAAGCACTCACCTTTGTGTTCTCTGTGGCTGTAATAAATATGCTTTCTGTTCTTTCATCCAAACCATTTATGAAATTGTGAACCGTTTTAGATGTTAGAATCCTAAATAGCCAACTGTATTGAGTGAAAGTAGCTATCTAATTTTGGTGTTTTGACAATAGCTATGTAATCCTGCACTCTAGAGTTTCACCTAGATAATGTTTCTCAAACTTTTTTCTAAGTAAGTCCTTCATGTAAGACAGTGTCAAAGCTTTGCTAAAGTCAAAGTATATGACACTTCCTGTTTCTCCCTTATGCACAAAGCCAGTTACCTTGTCATAGTAAGTGTGAAAAATAGTGAAGGTATTGTTGTCTATCGCCATAATAACAAGGCTATAAATATTTGACTTATAAGGATAACTAACCTTTAGTAAATTGGGAAACATGAGAAACCTCAAAGATAACAACTAACAGCAACTATGAAGAAAAACATCCGAGAGAAACAAAAGAGAACTTCTCCAAAAGACCCCACAAGTGATTAACAGAAGGAAACAGATGCATAGGAGAAGGGAGTTGATGATAATCGATCCTACCAGAAGGAAACACATGCATGGGAAAAGGGAGCTGATCCTACCAGAAGGAAACAGATGCATGGGAAAAGGGAACTGAAGATCATCGATCCTCAGAAACAATTGTCAGAAGGAAACACACAAATAGAAGAGAAAAAGGACTAATGATAACCAATCATCATAAACAATTACTCTGCTTAAAATAGTGAATACGTATGCAATATTGAATGTATATAAGACGTGGGTCTTAGCTATTAGCTGGTGTGCCTCTGACTTGAGTCATGCACCCAGCGCTGTGCTTTTGTTTTATTGACTTTGTCCCTATAATAAAATAAGTGCCATTTCTGTTTAAGCGATCTGGCTATTTATTACAAGTCCAAACAAACTGTTAATTTGAACCTCTCAGTGAAGTCTTCTTCTCTCCGTCACACCTGCCTTAGACATCCATCTTAAAGCGGGATAAGTCACCCTCTGCAAATATTCATTTTTATTCAATTTTCTGATTGTAAGAAAGACAGGTATTGCTTTTGCAGAGGAGAAAAGCCATTTCCATCAGAGGTGACATGATAAGGCAATGACTAGGGCAAAGAGGCTCCAGCAAAGCCTTGTAGAACATCTCTTATCACACAGACAAAAGGACAAACCGATTCCTACTGGATTAGTGTCTAGAAGGGTAGTCAAACATTTAACCAGGGCTAATGACATTGAGCAATCTTTTACCAAAAAGGAAAGAAATAAACTAGTCAGATAATCCCTTTTAGGTGTAGCATAAAGAGAAGTAAACAGAGGCAGGACATGCGGGAAGAATTTTAGGTGCCTCGGACAGACTGTGAACCCTGGAGTACCTAACCAATGGGAAACAGGGGAGGGAAAAATTCGGCCGGGATTAGGGAATAAAAAGGTGTGTTTCAAGAACTGAAAGTGTGCCTACTTGCTAGGTCACCCGCTCTTGCAAGAACGTGAATAAAGATGTGCTTCACAGAGGATTCTGCCTGAGCCTATTTCATTCGGACCGGAACTTATTTCTCACAGAGATCTTATGGGTTCTTTGGTCCAAACAAATTCAAATGCAAATGCAAACATGTCCCCCCTGGGACACCTCTGGGATCCTCTAAGACAGACACAGGACCCCTAGGACACCCCTGGGACCCTTCCCAGGATGTCCACGGCCCCCCCAGCTGCCCCCGGCCCCTCCAGGATGCGGCCCGAACAAAACAAATAATTTTCTTTTTGTCTTTATCCCTTGTACAAGAAGAATCATTCCGAAACCTCAACGTTCTCCCTTAAAGGACTGTCTAGGGGAATGTTCCCGGGGTCTTTCTTAATATCCCCTTTTTCATCCCTAGGCCTAGAATCCTTATTTCCCATTCTGAACAGAGTCTTTTCTTACACCCCTTCCTTTCACTTCGTCCTTCTCCGGCTGCGCCCCTCGTGGGACTACAGAACCGTGGATCCGGACTCCACACTCGCTTCGTACTGCAGTACGTCTCAGTCACTCACACGCATCAAGTCTCTTAGAATGTCCCAACCACCAAGGCAATACTTTAACAGTCCAATTTTTCTTACCTTGGTCCGTGCACGGAGTTGCCTGGTCGTACTCTCTGTGCCTACTGCACCTATCCCTTTTCCCCCTGTGGTTCACAGAGTCTGCTGTACAACTGGGTCTCAAGATCTTAGTCGATTCCTCCCGGAATCCCTGCCGACGATCCACGAGACCATTGAAATCAACGGGACGCGTCTTCCTGTCCTTCGGCGACAGGGACTCCCAAGAAGATGACTTCTTATCCCGGACGAGCCCCCAAATTGTGAGAAATAAGTTCCGGTCCGAATGAAATAGGCTCAGGCAGAATCCTCTGTGAAGCACATCTTTATTCACGTTCTTGCAAGAGCGGGTGACCTAGCAAGTAGGCACACTTTCAGTTCTTGAAACACACCTTTTTATTCCCTAATCCCGGCCGAATTTTTCCCTCCCCTGTTTCCCATTGGTTAGGTACTCCAGGGTTCACAGTCTGTCCGAGGCACCTAAAATTCTTCCCGCATGTCCTGCCTCTGTTTACTTCTCTTTATGCTACACCTAAAAGGGATTATCTGACTAGTTTATTTCTTTCCTTTTTGGTAAAAGATTGCTCAATGTCATTAGCCCTGGTTAAATGTTTGACTACCCTTCTAGACACTAATCCAGTAGGAATCGGTTTGTCCTTTTGTCTGTGTGATAAGAGATGTTCTACAAGCCTTTGCTGGAGCCCCTTTGTCTTAGTCATTCCCTTATCATGCCACCTCTGATGGAAATGGCTTTTCTCCTCTGCAAAAGCAACACCTGCCTTTCTTACAATTTGAAGGAATCATCTCACAGGATTTGAGAGACATAGTAAACTTCCACTTAAAATATCCAAGGGGCTTTCATATATGACAGAATATAGAATAATCAAGTAATAGCAGAAACAAACTTCCAATTAAAATTATGTTTGAGAATTCCCATATCAACTGCATTAAATATTTAAATGCACTGGTAGCTTTTCAGAATCCATCAGTCCTTCAAAGAATTGGAATTTTATTGCTCCACTTTTTAACCAGTGTGTCAGTTCAATAGAGAAGATTCTGAGATGCCCATTGCAGCTTTGTCTTGGGGATTAATTAAAGTTTGATGACGTATTCTTATGGCAATCAGGCTTTCAAAAATGACGCACTAGAACCATAATAGGAAGGGGCTAAACAGGTATGTGAAGTCTTCGCAAAATGTAAGGATTACATATATGATATATCAATATGGTCAGATTCACCTCTTGGTTATGCCCATGTAAATTTTTTTACTTCATTGTAATGATTAATTAAATTCAATATTCTGTGGTGTAAATTGGAATAATATTCTGCCCTTCCTTAAATCTCTTTTCCTTTCACTTACTTTAATAACACAGTTAGGATATAAGTAACAGCAGAATTTATCCCATAGATGTCGATTGTGCTAGGAAAAGGTGTTAGCAAAATCGTTGGAGTCTTTGGAATACCACAAGATGCGAGCCCAAGGTTTATTAAACATGACAGATTTCCACCTTTTCACTTCCATATAATGTTGTTTCATCAAAAATTAAATGTTTCAGAGAAGAGCTATTCATGATGGGAGTGGTGTTAGGATTTGAGGTGGAACTTCTGCTTGCGCCCAACTTCAGTGCATTATTGTAAAATTTAGTGAGAAATTAAACAATTGTTTGAAGAAAAGAAAGTGGATTTGAAGAAAAGAAAGCCTTTTTTCCTCAGAATGGTCTCCCAGCCTCTTGTGAGCTGCTGCTCCCCAAGCTGAAGGTACTGTCTTTCATTTAACAGTCCCAGACTGATTTGCTTTCCATTAATTAATATCCCCAATCACTTTTAAACCCATGCAAGTTTTAAACATCCACAATATCCATAGTAAATATGTGCAAAGCTTAGCCACAGTAGTAAAACAGTTATCATTTAATAGCCCTACGTCAGAGTTGTCAATAACAATCACATAGTCATGGGGTTTAATATGGAAGGCAAAGTATGGAAAAATCAGCCTCACACTCCTCCAGATTTTGAACAGATACAAGAACAATGATAATTTGCACCTTGAGTAAGTGTGCCAAATTGGGGTGTGCTGGGAGTCCAACTGCAGCACTGCACACTTTGCTCTAAGACTCAGAAACCCCAGTGAAAAACCTCTGTAAAGACACAGTGTTTTGTACTAGGTGTGATTTTAAAGTACAGTACTTTGAGGGTCAGCCTGAGCTCCACTGCCAGCTGCTAGTGCTAACCACTTCAAAAAACTGTCTGTCTGTCTGGAGGTGATGAACTGCATGCAGGATAGACATATCCTCAGGAGAAGGAAACCAAGGTTAGATTTGGACCACCGCTCTTACATTCTAAACTCTGGTCTACTGAGAACTGGAACCGAAAACATTCATTTGTTTCAGTTAAATCGCCAAAGAGATATAAGAAAAGGTAATAACACGCATATATTGCTGACCCAAGTCCCATTCATTTTGTCAACATAAAAGCAAAAGGCTTAAAATGTATTAATCTGTGATTCTCTGGCACTTCAAGAGTGCCTGAAACATCCATTCTTAGGAGCCTGAAACTGTCAATGGTTTATCTGTGTTTTGTCAATTCTGAATCAGAAATAATGAGGTAAATCAGTTGCATCTAGGTTGGCACAAATCTTCCCCCCACCACCACCTCCTTTGAATCCAATTACCAAGCATTTTTCCCTAAGAAAAAAAAAGTCATTCCTGTCTAGAGAGTAGGATGCCATAATGTTCCATTTAAACACATCCCACTACCTAAAATGATGCACAGGTTTAAAAAAAAACTCTCAGGTGTAAGTCAGGTTGGTTTCTGAGACCAGAAAGATCTGAGGGTTTTTTTGCTACAGCCTAGCCTAGTCTATGGAGGGTCACACTCAATTTGCCTTTGAACTTCAGCAAACACCCAGGACTTCAGCTGATCCTCTGCTCCAACACAAACCACACTCTTAGGAACATAAACTTTTTAAAAATACATTCTTCATACCCTTTTTGCTTTTTCTTCTTAGAGGGGATGTTTTTTCAACACAGCAGGTTGGAAAGCATTATCATTCATTGTTTTCTAGATCACCGTCCATGACTTCCATGACTCTCCAGTTAAATGGATTTGCTAAACACAAATCTCCAGTTGCTAAAAGGTTTTTTTTCCAGGAGGAGAGGTTTTGCTTTTTCCTGAAGGGTTTTGCTCACTGCTGTTAAAATGTACCTCAGGAATAGACTGACATTGTTTCCAGCAGATAGATGTATAGTTAGAAACGCTGACACAACCAATATCTTCTTCAGTGTTTTAGAGGGAACCATTGCATCTGATTTATACCTGTAGTTTCTTGGTTATCGCTATAATCAATTTTTTTTTGCCAAGAACTAATCCACTGCATGATTTTCCTCCGTGGTGTGTAACCAAGAATCTTTTCCTTAGTGCTTGTGGTGGTGTGCTCTCCCCTTTTCCCCCCCCCCCGGCTCCTGCTCAAGCCATGGCCATCAGCGGGAGTTGTTATGAGTTGCACTTGAACTATGGGGGATGGCTGGCAACATAACCAAAACACTGTCTGGAGTGGGAACCTAGGTATCTTGTTCCCATGCGAATATGACTATAGGTCAATTATCTTACTCCATAAATAGTGGACAGCCCAAGAGCCCTTTGAGCTCTCCTGCACGGCAGTGGGCTGCACGACAGGATCTCCCCTTGAGTGGGGACGCTCGCTTAAGGTTCTTCTCCTCGAGGTTGAGAGATTCCTTGCCGCAACAGAGTCTCGGTAAGTGACTAAGAGCATGCTAAACTTTGAAATCTCAACTGAGTGATATAAGGATTGATTGTGCATATATAATCTTTAGACATAAACCGTTGACCAAGTCTGGGACTAGGATTGGATCCAGCAGCACCTAGACTCCTCTCTGAGAAGGAGTTTAGAAAGCAAGGGGGTCCTTTCTGAACCTCGTGACTCAATGGGAGGATCTCCCTGAGAGCTTGTCTGACCCTGGCCTCTATGCAGTAAATAATCAAGTGTACCCTGGCATCAAATCTCATAAAACACGGTCTCATTCACTACTAACGTTGTTAAATCACTGTTTTATGTTAATAAACATTTCACTACTCTCTTACAAGTGAAGTTATTCACTCCGCCCACGACACCTGGCGTAGTCGGCAGGATGTCAGGAGTTATCACTGATTATTTACGGAGGCATGGAGTGAACCGGAGCCCCAAATTCTCAGAGGAATGGGCTCGTGATAATTAGTACAATTGGGAAGTCGTTGAAGAGCACTTAAAAGCGATTAGGGGCCGTACAAAGGATGGAAAAGATAGGGGAGTAATCTGTAAAATGTTAGGCACTTGTTTAGAAGCCGCGTACCAAGACAGGGAGAATAGAAATAGGAGAGAGCAGGAACTAGAGAAGGAAATAGAGAGCAGGAAAGCAGCTGAGTTACTGATATCTTTTAAAAATGAACAGCTGCAAAAACAATTGCAGGAAGAAAAGGAGAAAAGGCGGAAATTGGGAGAAAAGGTCGAAATGAAGCTTATACAGGTTCCCCACCCCCCTGACATTGTACAGATTAGGAAACTGATAGTATCCCTTGAAGATTGGGACGGAAACATTTGGGGTGATCCCGATGATAGCGAGTCAGAAGAAGACGTTCCTTTGTTCCCCACAAATCCTCCCGAATATGAAGCCAGACCCATTGTTTAAACAGAAGTAACTGCGGGACCTCGGGGTACTAATCTACGGCATACTACGTGAACCAGCCCCTGGGATCCGTTGCAATTGACAAATTTGCAAGAGAGATATAGCAGAAACCCCAGTGAAACTGAAACTGAATACTTGTGGCGAGTATGCTTAACTGGCGGCGACCGAATCATGTTAAGCTGGGATGAAGCCAGTGGTTACTGGGGTCCAGGAGTTTTCTTAAATTTAGGACCTGACCCAGCAGATACCCCCCATTCTATCACCAGACGAGTAGCTTATTGGGCGGGAGAAATCGACACCATGGAACGGGGTGAGCCCTCCATAATCCCCATCAAATCTCTAAGTGAGTTATCCACAGCCGTCACAAGAGCCGCTTGCATACAAGCCATGCACGAACGAGGACGCCACAATGTCCCACTATCTGCTGCAGTAGATTTTGCAATATTAAAGCCACTGGTCAGAGGAGCCCCAGCAGTTCTTAAACCTCACCTAGTTGCAAAACGGGATGAGATTAGAAGAGATACCGAATTTAATACACAGGGCAATCATCCTCCCAGGCAAATCCCTACCTGGGCAGAATTAATGCACAGCATTGTTAACTACTGCCATGAAATGGGCTGGGACAACAGTGCAGCAGTTGAAAAACAAAGCCAGAAATCCCGGGGAGGAGATCACAAAGTAAGACCCGTGAAACAGGGAACAGGAATTAAATCAAAGGGAAATAAAAACTTGCAAACAGAGTCTCAAGAACAGAGGAATGAATTGTGGAGGAAAGCATTAGCACTAGGCATTCCCAGAGCCGCGATTCAAGGTCGGCCTACTGGCATTATCTTGAGTCTGATTGAAGCATTCCTGAAACGAGATAACGGTGGAAACAGAGACTGTATTTCAACTTCTTTAAAGGAGGATAATCCCTTTCGCCCTCACAGAATCACAGAAACTTCAGAGTTGGAAGGGACCTCTCGAGATCATCTAGTCCAACTCCCCTGCTAGAGCAGGATTGCCTAGAGCACACTACTCAGGACTGCATCCAGGCGGGTCTTGAAAGTCTCCAGAGAAGGGGACTCCACAACCTCCCTGGGCAGCCTGTTCCAGTGCTCTGTCACCCTCACCGTAAAGAAGTTTTTCCGTGTATTTGAAGAGAACTTCCTATGTTCCAACTTGTACCCATTGCCCCTCGTCCTGTCACTGGGAACCAATGAAAAGAGTCTGGCACCATTCTCCTTAAACCCACCCTTTAGATACTTGTATGCCATAATAAGGTCTCCCCTCAGCCTTCTCTTCTCCAGGCTAAAGAGTCCCAGCTCTTTCAGCCTTTCCTCATAAGGGAGATGCTCCAATCCCTCAGTCATCTTAGTTGCCCTACGCTGGACCAGCTCCAGTAGTTCCCTGTCCCTCTTGAACTGGGGAGCCCAGAGCTGGATGCAGTATTCCAGGTGTGGCCTCACCAGTGCAGAGTAGAGGGGCAGAATGACCTCCTTCGACCTACTGGCCACACTCTTCCCTATTGTTTCGTGTTCCCTATTCCTTTCCAGTACATGGTGTATTTCTTCAACATCATGATGGACAGTAATCAAAGTTCTCTGTCCATTTCCTTGGGCCTCTTTCAAGTCGCTTCAATTCATCGTGTTGTAGCAGCTTCTTCACCAGTAAGAGATTCATTCCGATAGGGGTAGGCAACAAATCTCGAATCAATGTATAATTAGATTGTAGCAATTGAAAAGACGTAACAGGAGCTGAATAATTGAAGTCACATCCGATAATGTTAGTAAAGTTACAATACAAACACAAAGATTGGAGTGATTACTTATATCAACTGCTATGTCATCTATGAATACAAGAGTACAGGGAGACCTCATGCAAACGCACCCTTTCCCAATATATACAAGCACAGTCTCTGGGGTTTCATCAGGTTGTATCTCAAAGTGACAAACATTCTGGTTGGTGTCAAGACAAATGTCTTGTGCTTTCAGGGTATTACTCTCACAAATGAATCCTTGTTGGTCTCGTGAAATGCATGCGTCAACATCAACAGTTTGCCATTTATTCTCATTTTGTTGTGCCCACACTCTGTGCTCTATTGGATAGAGTATGGCTCCTTGGTGATTCAACCCCAGTGCGATGATTGGGTATATGGTGTATACCAAAGCATTGCGTATTGTTAAGACAAAAGCCGTGGCTTTGCTCTCAATGGGATCATAGGTGAAATTAACCAGATACCACCAGGACTGAAATTTTCTCTCAAACTCAATTGCATTATCCCATATTACTTTTCAAATTTCGGTGGGCAAGGTGCCTTCTTCACCTTCCCTTATGATTGCGGCTGTCATAGATTGCATCCACAATCGGGCTTGGATACAACTAAGAGCCAAGGAAACATTGTTTTGGGTTGTACCAAGTGCATCTGTGATCAGCTGATGGTCTTTTTCAGCCGTTTCTTCCCACTGAGGCAATATATTCGATAAAAGCCATTGGTGATTTCCCAATGCTGATAGAGAGGACTGTAGAGGATGTTTTAATTTGTCCAGATCAGTAGTGGTCGTGACTAGTTTGTTGGCAAGTATCTCAGCATCTATACTATTTAAGACTCCCAGTCCCGTTCCTAAGATACCAGTCACATCTCTCTTCAGTCGTTGTGAGGTGGCAACAGTTCGTCTGTCCACGTACAGTTCATTTAAGGTTCCTGTAAGACACAAAAGAAAAGGGAATCTGCTCGGTCTTACTTGACCGACGGGGTTAAAAAGACAGCGAGGTCCATCAGGAACAGTTGTTAAAAACACTCCTGGTCCCCAAGAGTCTCCTGCTTCTTCCTCACTCAGCATAATTCTGTCCCTCCCTTCAGAAGAAACTCACCACACGTATTCAACAGCTGACTCTTCTGGTTGCCTCGAATATTTGTCCCTTATTTTTGTTAACTCAGTTGGTGTCCATGGAACGGTACGCACAGTGGTGTGAATTTCATCATCATCAACTGCAGTTTCAGTTTTAACCAGAGGACGTAAAGGAAAAACTTGGGATTTCAAAGTAAAAGTCCTTTCCTCCTCATCTTCTTCGTCATCCTCACTATTAGACCAAAAATCTCCGGTCTGGGTTCCGGAATTTGGATAACACATTAACTTACGAAACTGTTGGACCTGGGTCGAGGGCTGCATTTTATCTAAGAGCCCAGTCACCCTTTCCAATAACATTTTAAGTTGGAGATTTTCACTCCCAAGTCGAGCATTCCGGTTTCCTAAACATTCATTCTCACTCACAAGCTTATCGACTTGAGTTCTTAATTTTTCTCCTGTCTCCTTTTGCAAGGCTAATGATGACTTCAGCACCTCATTCTCCGATTTCAGGGTTGCATATTCTACAGCTGAAATCAGATTAGGAGCAGGGGCTTCCCTAGCTTCTTGTTGTGCACGAGATAAACAGGCACCTAACACAGCACAAATCACACCCTTGCCTTTCCCCGCTCTGAGCTTCTTTGAAACCCAACACTCTTCAATACGTTCCACCACTTTCTCTTCATCCTTCCAAAATTTATGGGCCCACTCCTTCCCAGCCTGGGAAGGGGCACAATCATATTTTTGCAGCAGTTTATCCATGGCAATCCTGCCGACTACGCCAAAATTCTGTTGCGTGAAAAGGGGCCAAGCGGTTTTGGCAGAAGATAAACCCCCTTGCGTTCTAACACTCCTCACCGAGGTGGGAGGCTAGGCGCAGCTAGGTTTAAATTCTGAGTGATGCCCAATTCAGCACTATCAGTCCAATCGCGTTTAATATGTATTAAACTATTACGATTTGGATACACTAATAGTGGACTGCACCTTCAGTCTAGTCGTGCTCCTGAACTAGCACGGCCTCTCTCAAGTTTTGGTTGCGTTCAGTGAGAAACCAAAACGACTAGCTACTTAAACAGTGCAGTTTATTTAAACAACAGATATATAGGTTCTTAGGATTGCCGGTGATAAATACACTGTCTGCAAAGCACGTGCAAATAAGGATATTGTTACATATACAAAATGCACGACAAAATTATAAACAAAACAGCCTGGCTATAAATGTAGGGTAGAGATTCTCTAGAGAAATTTCTAAGTCCCCGAGAAAGCACTCGGTGTAATCGAAGTCTTACCCAAAGGCGTCCCTATGGGGGGGAAGAAAGGCTCAGCCCGTCGACTGATCCCAGAAGTCAGCGGTGGAATTCTTCGCGATGGTGTCTTCCCTGACATCCCCTCTCTCTTGGGCTATTTTTATACTATTTTTTTATCTTCAAAGTGGAGTTTGAGTGACTTTAGTCATAAATACTTTTATTATGATTGGTGTACTCAAGGAGGAGTGGTCACACCTCAGGGGCAGATAGCCTCCGGGATGGAGGTGTGTTTTGGTACATTGTGGTGAGCAAAGTCCGCACAAAAGGACAGCATTTCATCAACATTTGACGAAATGTTGGCTCGGGTAGTGTGTAGGCCGCTTATCTGTTCCGTAGTACCATCTCATCCCCATATCTGCTATTCGTCACAAGGGAAGGCCACGGAACAAGCGCGTTCCGTTCCATCCCTCGTGTAGTTTTGCAAACAACCTTGTACAGGGAATCACAGATGTTGCATTCTTCGTGTGCCACCTGCGGCTGTATTCTACCTCAGAAGCCTCTTGATTTTATGACTTTCCTTAACGTGTGAACAATGCTGTATTTTTGTATTCTTGACCAATTTAGTAATTATTCCACACCTATGCAGCCCAGGATTCCATTGGCCTTTTTGGCAACAAGGGCACATTGCTGGCTCATGGATAATTTACTGTCTACCAGGACCCCCAGATCCTTCTCCTCAGAACTACTTCCCAGCAGGTCCACCCCTAACCTATACTGGTGTTTGGCATTCTTCCTTCCCAGGTGCAGGACCCTACACTTGCTTTTGTTGAACCTCATTAGGTTCTTCTCTGCCCAGCTCTCCAGCCTGTCCAGGTCACCCTGGATGGCAGCACGGCCCTCCGGAGTGTCAGCCACCCCTCCCAATTTGGTATCATCAGCAAACTTGCTGAGGATACACTCTGTCCCCTCGTCCAGGTCATTAATGAATATACTGAACAAAATTGGACCGAGTATTGACCCCTGGGGGACACCACTGGTTACAGGCCTCCAACTAGACTCTATGCCGCTGATCACAACCCTCTGAGTTCTGTCACTTAGCCAGCTCTCAATCCACCTCACTGTCACCTCATCTAGCCCATACTTCCTCAGCTTCCTAAGGAGGATGTTATGGGAGACAGTGTCAAAAGCCTTGCTGAAGTCAAGGTAGATGACATCTACGGCTCTCCCCTCATCCAGCCAACCAGTTATAACATCATAGAAAGCTATCAGATTGGTCAGGCATGATTTGCCCTTGGTAAATCCATGCTGACCACTTCCAATGACTTCCTGTTCCTCTACTTGTTTGGAGACGACATCCAGAATGAGTCGCTCCATTACCTTCCCAGGGACAGAGGTGAGACTAACCGGTCTGTAGTTCCCTGGGTCCTCCTTCTTGCCTTTTTTGAAGATTGGAGTGATGTCGGCCTTCCTCCAGTCCTCAGGCACCTCTCCTGTTCCCCATGACCTTTCAAGGACAATGGAGAGCGGTCTAGCGATAACATCTGCCAGCTCTCTCAGCACTCGTGGGTGCATCCCATCAGGGCCCATGGACTTATGAATGTCCAGCTTGGCCAAGTGGTCTCTGACCCGGTCCTCCTCAACTGAGGGAAAATCTTCCTCTCTCCAGACCTTCCCCCTTGCCTCCAGGGTATGGGATTCGTGAGGGACGGCTTTATCAGTGAAGACCGAAGAAAAGAAGGCATTCAGTAGCTCTGCCTTCTCTGTGTCTTCCACCACTAGGGCACCCGTCTCATTCATCAGTGGGCCTACATTTTCCCTAGTCTTCCTTTTTCTATTGATATACTGGAAAAATCTCTTCTTGTTGTCTTTAACTGCAGTGCCCAGGCTGAGTTCTGATTGAGCTTTGGCCCTTCTAGTTTTCCCCTGTCCTGGTTCCGGTGGGGATAGGGTTAATTTTTCCTGGTATTCCATGCCATGTGAGCCACGCCCACCCTGAGCTGCCGGGGGAGGGGGCAGGAAGTTGCTGCTTAAAAGCGGGCTGGGGCGTCCCGGGTCCGGCTGGCGAGTGGCGGGGGAGAGGCGGTTCCGTAATCGTGTTTGTATATTCCCCTATCCGTGTTGTTGTTGTTGTTGTTGTTGTTGTTCTTGTTGTTGTTGTTGTTGTTGTTGTTGTTGTTTGCCTGTTCCCTTTGCTGTTCTGTTAAACTGCCTTGGTCTCAACCCAAGAGTCTTGCCTTTTCTTACGATTCTTCCTGTATTAGGAAGGCGCGAGCGAGCGGCACGTGGTTCTTTGTTGCCGTCTGAGGCTAAACCACGACAGTCCTTTTTGGTGCCCAACGTGGGGCTCGAAGGGTTGAGATAACGACAGAATCCAACTAGAACGTGGAAAAAATGGTTTTGGTTTTTTAGGTAAATAGTCACTGGTCATCATGTTGCTTGGTTTGTTCTCATGGCTGTGTTACATAAATTCCTATATGGCTTATGTACTCCCTGCGATGCTGTTTACCATGTCTGGAAGAGGGATGAGGATTATCATTCTGCTGTCCTGTGCGATATCTGTTTATGATATGATAACATCACTGTTCAGATGGCTATTTTGGGGTGTTTATGTGGTTTTGCTGTCCTGTCCGTACATTGGACATCGTCTCTCAGAATTTGTTAATAATTTCCCCAGCCCTTTTGCCTCCCTTTTCTCCTTCGGGTCAGGTATGACAGCTTTTGAGAATTTTGAATATCCTTGGGATACTCAAACCAGTGTGTTCCTAGTGCTATGTCTCCTGAATACGTTCCAGGTCTTGTTTAGGGTTAAGCGACTATTTAAGACTACCACCTGGAGATTTGCTCCAAGGCTGGATAGTCAGGGGTGGCACGGCATGTGGGAGAGCATGGGCAGGTACCTAGAGAACTACTCACCTCCAATGGTCTGGGACTTCACCCCTGAACAATTACAGGACCCTGATAAAGTGGTAGAACATTTGAAGGGAAAATGCTGTGGCTATTCTAGAGAGGCACAACTCACTGCGCTGTGCTGGGCCCTGGCCAGTATCTACCAGGCACTGCTCAGAATTATGCAGCACCCTCAAGGGGAAGAGATGGAAACCAGACCAGCAGCCCCTGCGGCAGCCCCTGCGGCTGCTGCAGCCCCTGCGGCAGCCACTGCGGCTACTGCAACCCCTGTGGTAGCCACTGCAGTTACTCCAACCCCCATAGCAGCCACTGCCACTGAACCAGGGAATCAACCCGTGCCGGTATCAGTTGCCCCCATACAAAAGAAGTAGTACACAAAGAAATCAGTTCGCTTAGTAAGAGATGATGATGAACCAGGGTCATCACGAGAGCAGGAGGAAGAGGCAGAACCAGAGATAATTACTCAATCCCTATCCTTGAGTGAGCTGCGGGATATGCGAAAAGATTTCAGCCGACTTTCAGGCGAGCACATTGTCACCTGGCTGCTCCGGTGCTGGGATAATGGGGCCAGTAGGCTGGAATTAGAGGGTAGGGAGGCCAGGCAGCTGGGATCCCTGTCTAGGGAAGGCGGCATTGACAAGGCGACTGGGAAGAAGACCCAAGCCCTCAGCCTCTGGAAACGACTCCTGTCAGGCGTGAGGGAGAGGTACCCCTTCAGTGAGGATGTTGTATGTCAGCCAAGCAAGTGGACTACCATGGAAAGAGGTATCCAGTACCTGAGAGAATTAGCCGTGCGGGAGATGATTTATTATGACTTGGACAATGCAGACTTACCCACAGACCCTGATGAGGTGCAATGCACAAGGCCCATGTGGCGGAAGTTTGTACGGAGCGCACCATCGTCATATGCCAACTCCCTGGCAGTAATGGAATGGAAAGGTGAAGAGGGACCAACGGTGGATGAGGTGGCTGGCCGGCTCCGGCGATATGAAGAAAGTCTCTCTTCCCCCCTTGTCTCAGCTGTGGAGAAACTGTCCCGGAAGGTCCAGCAACTTGAAGAGAATATGTCCTACTCCCCACCTGCACGGGCCAGTATCTCAGCTATTAGAAGCAGGCATTTCCCCACTCAAGAGAGAGAGTACGGAGGGTACACACCACGAGGCACCCTGTGGTTCTACCTGCAGGACCACGGAGAGGACATGAGGAAGTGGGATGGACAACCTACTTCGATCCTGCGGACACGGGTACAGGAGTTGCAAGGAAGGACAACCACAAAAGGGGATCCCTCCAGGAAAAGTGCCGCCCCAGTTTCCAGTGGGCCGTTCCCCAGACAAAGCAGAAGGCCTGATCTTGCTTCTGATCCTCTTGAAGGAACTTCCAAGTCATTTATGCAAGAAGTGAGTAATGGATACTATGACCAGTATTAGGGGGGCCCTGCCTCCGGCCAGGTGGAGGAAAGGGACAACCGGGTTTATTGGACGGTGTGGATTCGATGGCCTGGCACATCAGACCCACAGGAGTATAAGGCTCTAGTGGACACGGGTGCGCAGTGTACTTTAATACCATCCAGCTATAGAGGGGCAGAACCCATTTGTATTTCTGGGGTGACAGGGGGATCCCAAGAGTTGACTGTACTGGAGGCAGAAGTGAGCCTAACTGGGAATGAGTGGCAAAAGCATCCCATTGTGACTGGCCCAGAGGCTCCATGCATCCTTGGCATAGATTACCTCAGGAGAGGGTATTTTAAGGACCCAAAAGGGTACCGCTGGGCCTTTGGCATAGCTGCTTTGGAGACAGAGGAAGTTAAACAGTTGTCTGCCTTGCCTGGTCTCTCGGAGGATTCTTCTGTTGTGGGGTTGTTGAGGGTCAAAGAACAACAGGTGCCGATTGCTACCACAACGGTGCATCGGCGGCAGTATCGCACTAACCGAGACTCTCTGATTCCCATCCATGAGCTGATTCATCAACTAGAGGTTCAAGGAGTGATCAGCAAGACTCGCTCACCCTTTAACAGTCCCATATGGCCGGTGCGAAAATCAAATGGAGATTGGAGGCTAACTGTAGACTATCGTGGTCTGAATGAAGTCACGCCACCGCTGAGTGCTGCCGTGCCGGACATGCTAGAACTCCAGTACGAACTGGAGTCCAAGGCAGCCAAGTGGTATGCCACGATTGATATAGCAAATGCATTCTTCTCAATCCCTTTGGCAGCAGAGTGCAGGCCACAGTTTGCTTTCACTTGGAGGGGCGTCCAATACACCTGGAATCGACTGCCCCAGGGGTGGAAACACAGCCCCACCATTTGCCATGGACTGATCCAGACTGCACTGGAACAGGGTGAAGCTCCAGAACATCTGCAGTACATTGATGACATCATTGTATGGGGAAACACAGCAGAAGAAGTTTTTGAGAAAGGGAGTAAAATAGTCCAAATCCTTCTGAACGCTGGTTTTGCTATAAAGCGAAGTAAGGTCAAGGGACCTGCGCAGGAGATCCAGTTTTTAGGAATAAAATGGCAAGATGGACGCCGTCAGATTCCAATGGATGTGATCAACAAAATAGCAGCTATGTCTCCACCAACTAGTAAAAAGGAAACACAGGCTTTCTTAGGTATTGTGGGTTTTTGGAGAATGCATATCCCAGATTACAGTCAAATTGCAAGCCCTCTGTATCAAGTAACCCGGAAGAAGAACGACTTTAAATGGGGTCCTGAGCAACGACAAGCTTTTGAACAAATCAAACAGGAAATAGTCCATGCAGTGGCCCTGGGGCCAGTCCGGGCAGGACAAGATGTTAAAAATGTGCTCTACACTGCAGCCGGGGAGAACGGCCCTACCTGGAGCCTCTGGCAGAAAGCACCTCGGGAGGGGAGACTCGAGGTCGACCCCTAGGGTTTTGGAGTCGTGGATACAGAGGATCCGAAGCCCGCTACACTCCAACAGAAAAAGAGATATTGGCAGCATATGAAGGGGTTCGAGCTGCTTCGGAAGTAGTTGGTACAGAAGCACAGCTCCTCTTAGCACCTCGACTGCCGGTGCTGGGTTGGATGTTCAAAGAAAGGGTCCCCACCACACATCATGCAACCGATGCTACATGGAGTAAGTGGATTGCACTGATCACGCAGCGAACTCGAATGGGAAACCCCAGTCGCCCAGGAATTCTGGAAGTGATCATGGACTGGCCAGAAGGCAAGGATTTCGGAATGTCACCAGAGGAGGAGGTGACGCGTGCAGAAGAGGCCCCACCATATAATAAACTGCCAGAAAATGAGAAGAAATATGCCCTGTTCACTGATGGGTCCTGCCGGATTGTGGGAAAGCATCGAAAGTGGAAGGCTGCTGTGTGGAGTCCTACACGATGGGTTGCAGAAGCCAGTGAGGGACAGGGTGAATCGAGCCAGTTTGCAGAGGTGAAGGCTATTCAGCTGGCTTTGGACATTGCTGAGTGAGAAAAATGGCCAGTACTTTATCTCTACACTGACTCATGGATGGTGGCAAATGCTCTGTGGGGGTGGTTACAGCAGTGGAAGCAGGGCAACTGGCAGCGCAGAGGCAAACCCATCTGGGCTGCTGAGCTATGGCAAGATATTGCTGCCCGGATAGGGAATCTGGTTGTGAAAGTACGCCATGTAGATGCCCACGTACCCAAGAATCGGGCCACGGAGGAACATCAGAACAACCAGCAGGTGGATCGGGCCGCTAGGATTGAAGTGGCTCAGGTGGATCTGGACTGGCAACATAAGGGTGAACTATTCATAGCTCGGTGGGCCCATGACTCCTCAGGCCATCAAGGGAGAGATGCGACATATAGATGGGCTCGTGACCGAGGGGTGGACTTGACCATGGACACTATTGCACAGGTCATCCATGAATGTGAGACATGCGCTGCGATCAAACAAGCCAAGCGTTTGAAGCCTCTTTGGTATGGAGGGCGATGGCTGAAATACAAATATGGGGAGGCCTGGCAGATTGATTATATCACACTGCCACAGACCCGTCAAGGCAAGCGCTATGTGCTCACAATGGTGGAAGCAACCACTGGATGGCTGGAAACATACCCTGTGCCCCATGCCACTGCCCGGAACACTATCCTGGGCCTTGAAAGGCAAGTCCTGTGGCGACATGGTACCCCAGAGAGAATTGAGTCGGACAACGGGACTCATTTCCAAAACAGCCTCATAGACACCTGGGCCAAAGAGCATGGTATCGAGTGGGTGTATCACATCCCCTATCACGCACCAGCCTCTGGGAAGATAGAACGATACAATGGACTGTTAAAAACTACACTGAGAGCAATGGGTGGTGGGACTTTAAAACACTGGGATACACATTTAGCAAAAGCTACCTGGCTAGTTAACACCAGGGGATCTAACAATCGGGCTGGCCCTGCCCAATCAAAACTTCCACGTACTGTAGAAGGGGATAAAGTCCCCGTAGTGCACATGAAGAATATGCTAGGGAAGACAGTCTGGGTTAGTCCTGCCTCAGGCAAAGGCAAACCCATCCGTGGGATTGCTTTTGCCCAAGGACCTGGATGCACTTGGTGGGTGATGCGGAAGGATGGGGAAGTCCGATGTGTACCTCATGGGGATCTGATTTTGGGCGAGAATAGCCAATGAATCAGATTGTGTGCTGTTAATTGCTAAGTAACACTGTCACTGTATGTCCTCATTGCTATAATTGCTATCAGTTATACTACAAGTAAGGCACAGGGATGATGGGATAAGAACTGATCTCAGCAGCTGGCGCCCAGGAGTTTCCTCAAGATCTACATCTTCAGCCTACGGACGGCGTGCATGAGCTACACCAGGTGCACCAGTCACAAGCTCCGAAAAAATACAGCATGCAACAGACCAGCACCACCCAGCATCTCACCTGCCCTGAGGGACTGTTCTAACAGATGGAGCCCAAAGCCGTGGATTAAAAGAACTCAACGGACACTTTGGAGGGATGGCCCATAAACTAAGGGCATTATATGTGTGTATATATATATACATAACAGGGGAAAGTGGTGGCAATCCATTGGAACCTGCTGGGCATGGCATAGACGGTATGGAATAAGGGGTGGATAATGTCCTGGTTCCGGTGGGGATAGGGTTAATTTTTCCTGGTATTCCATGCCATGTGAGCCACGCCCACCCTGAGCTGCCGGGGGAGGGGGCAGGAAGTTGCTGCTTAAAAGCGGGCTGGGGCGTCCCGGGTCCGGCCGGCGAGTGGCGGGGGAGTGGCGGTTCCGTAATCGTGTTTGTATATTCCCCTATCCGTGTTGTTGTTGTTGTTGTTGTTTGCCTGTTCCCTTTGCTGTTCTGTTAAACTGCCTTGGTCTCAACCCAAGAGTCTTGCCTTTTCTTACGATTCTTCCTGTATTAGGAAGGCGCGAGCGAGCGGCACGTGGTTCTTTGTTGCCGTCTGAGGCTAAACCACGACATCCCCCTACATAGCTTTGTTATATCTTGATAATCCTCATAAGTTGCCAATCCCTTTTTCCAGAGAATGTAAGCTTTCCTTTTTTTCCTGAGGTCCAGCCAAAGCTCTCTATTTAGCCAGGCTGGCCTTCTTCCCCTTCGGCTCATCTTTCGGGACATGGGGATGGCCTTCTCCCGTGCTTCTAAGAGCACCTGCTTGAAGTATGACCAGCCTTCCTGGGCACCTTTGCTCTTCAACACTGCCTCCCAAGGGACACTCTCAACCATGCTCCTAAACAGGCTAAAGTCTGCCCTTCGGAAATCCGAGGTGGCAGTTCTGCTGACTCCCCGCCTTGCCTCTCCAAGAATTGAAAATTCTACCATTTCATGGTCACTGTGCCCAAGACGACCTCCAACCTTTACATCCCCCACAAGACCTTCTCTGTTAACAAACAGTAGGTCCAGTAGGGCACTTCCCCTAGTTGGTTCCTTCACCAGCTGTGTTAGGAAGTTGTCTTCCACACAGTCCAGGAACCTCCGGGACTGTTCCCTCTCTGCTGTGTAGTATTCCCAGCAGACATCTGGGAAGTTGAAGTCCCCCACAAGAACAAGGGCAAATGATTGTGAGACCTCTGCCAGCTGCTTATAGAATACTTCATCAGATTCTGCATCCTGGTTGGGGGGTCTATAACAAACTCCCATCACGATGTCTGCCTTGTTGGCCTTCCCCTTAATTCTTATCCATACACACTCAACACTGTCATTCACACTGTTAAGTTCCATTCATTCAAAACTGCCTCTAACATAGAGGGCCACCCCGCCACCTCTCCTTCCTTGCCTATCCCTTCTGAAAAGTTGGCAGCCATCGATTACCGCACTCCACTTGTGTGTGTCTTCCCACCACGTTTCTGTGATGGCACCTATATCATAGTTTCCTTGCTGAACAATGGCCTCCAGCTCCTCCTGTTTGTTGCCCATGCTGCGTGCATTAGTGTAGATGCACTTCAGCTGGGCTAACTGTCCTGCTACTTCCTCTTAAGGAGGAATTGCAGGACACCAAGTCAAAAAACGAGTAATGTCCAGAAGGCAATTGGGCCTGCCTGTCCGGAAAGTGGAGGCTTATCAGTGGATAAGTGATGATGGCCCATACATTTTAATTCCAGTTGGTCCTCGAAGACAATTAGTAAAGTTTTTAATAGATATGGGGGCACAAATTTCGATATTAACACAACAAGATGCCGAGAAGCTGGGCGTGCGATCCGGACGGCAAAGAATTAGAATTACAGGTGTGAATGGGGGAACTGATGTATGTCAAACTGCTAAGGTTAGTTTATGGCTCCCAGGCGAGAAGCGCATATCGTCTACTCGCTTTGCAATTAAAGTTCATCATGAAAATATTTTAGGTTTTGATATTTTAAACGGCCGAACCTGGTGTCTGCCGGATCACAGCGTGTGGTCTTTCGGCTCAAGCACTGACCTTAACCCGTGCAGAAACCGGGAAGCCGCAGTGCGGGTGCTCCGCTCAGCCCCTGCACTCCCCGAGTCAAAGATTACAAATGTACCGCAGTACCCGATCGCTGCTGAGGCACGAAAGGGCATTTCTGAAGTTATAGCTGATTTAGAGAAAAGACAAATTATCTCCAGAACCCACTCCCCATATAACTCACCCGTCTGGCCGGTTCGGAAACCTGATGGGAGGTGGCGTTTAACAGTCGATTACCGCCGTCTAAATGCTAATACAGCCCCGCTAACGGCCGCTGTACCAAACATTGCAACTTTAACAGCTACTCTGCAAGCAGCTGCCCACCCATGGATGGCGGCATTAGATGTAAAGGGTATGTTCTTTATGGTTCCCTTGAAGGAGGAGGATAAAGAGAAGTTTGCTTTCACTTGGGAGGGAATACAATATACCTTTAACAGACTCCCACAGGGGTATAAACATTCACCCACAATTGCTCATGCTGCGCTTGCCGAACTTTTGCAGACAGTCCCACTCCCCCAAGGTGTGAAACTGTGCCAATATATAGATGATATTCGGATTGGAGGAACTTCTCCTAAGACAGTGGGGGAAGCAGCAGCAGCAGCAGTGTGGCAAGCACTAAATAAAGCAGAAATTGAGGTTCCACCTGGAAAACGTCAGGGACCAAGTAAAGAAGTAAAATTTTTTAGGTACTTGCTGGATAGCAGGCAGTGCTGTGATTCCTCTGGATACCTTAAGAAAAATCGAAGAGCTGCAAATGCCCCAATCAAGGGAGAAGTTGCAACAATTAATGGGAACTTTAGGATATTGCAGGAAGCACGTGCCTGGATTTTCTATAATTTCCCATCCATTATACTCACTTTTACGGAAAGGCAAATCCTGGGAGTGGAGATCAGAACATAACAAGGCAGTAAACACTCTAATCGAGGAATTAAAAACATACCAGTCACTGGGACTGGTACACCCCCGCGACCCTATCATAGCCGAATGGGGTTTCGCAGAACATGCTACTTATTGTAATCTGTTCCAAACTGGCCCCGATGGACCAAAAAGACCTCTATTGTTTAGCTCAACTGCATTTAAGGAAACAGAACAACGGTACTCTGAATGGGAAAAGGGACTTTTGTCTTTAGTCCGAGCAGTTAAACAAGTTGAGAAAATACATCAGGGACAACCTGTGCAAACTAGAGGACCTTTTAATTTACTAGAAGCAATCCTCAAGGGGACTGCTCCCCCAGAAGGAGTCGCACAGAAACCCACTATCAGAAAATGGTATGCCTACCTAACAGGAGTAGCAGAAAATATGCAATTAACTGAGGGACACACCAAGGCTTCCAAATTGCAGATGCCAGTAAACACAGATCCTTTAGCGTTACAGCAACCTTTTAAACCTTCACCCATTCTGGATGCACCACCCCTTACTGAGAATACTCCGACGGAAAACATTTGGTTTACAGATGCTTCTGCGAAAAGCGTAAATGGTAAATGGCACTATAAAGCTGTTGCATTAGATATTACCTCTGGCAAACAAGTAGTAGAGGAAGGTGAAGGCAGTGCACAAGTAGGAGAAATAAGAGCAGTTGTTTTGGCGGCACAGAATGGAGCAAAAATTATATATGTAGACTCTTATGCTGTATGGGCCGGTGCCACACAGTGGCTCTGTCAATGGGAAACCTTGGACTGGGAAGTAAATGGATCCCCAGTTTGGAGAAAGACAGACTGGCAACTATTGCTGGATATAGCCAGAAAAACACCTTTTAGGATTGGATGGGTTAAAGCTCATGCTAAGGATAATCACCCTGCTACAAAGTGGCATCAAAAGGTGGATGAGCTAACCAAAATTAGAAAAATCACCTTAGATTTGGAGTGGTATCGATTGGGAGAGTGGTTACATCAAAACTTAGGCCACACAGGTAAAGCAGCACTTTACTTTGCTGCACGGAGTAGAGGCTGGCCTATAAACCGTAAAACTTGTGAAACTATTCTTACAGAATGTCCCCAGTGTAGACTGAGATTGCAGGCAGATCATCCTGCTAAAGCACCACCTCTACATATCAACGAAGGGAAAACTTTATGGTCTACATGGCAAATTGATTATATTGGACCATTTAAATCCTCCGCAGGATACCGATATATCCTCACAGGAGTGGAGGTCATCTCTGGCTTGCTTGTGGACACTAAATGTCGGAGGGCTGATAGAAAAAATACAATCCTAGGACTATCGTTATGGTTCTCAAATCTACCTACTCCTGATGTTATCCAAAGTGATAATGGCTCACATTTTTCATGTAAGGAAGTACAAAATTGGGCAAAGCAAGAGGGAATTAAGTGGGTATTCCACACTCCATACTACCCTCAATCAAATGGAATGACAGAAAGAGCTAATGGTTTATTGAAAAAAAAACCTCAAGCCACACGAGGCTCAATGGGATAGGAGACTTTCCAAAGCAGTCCATCAATTAAATAATCGATATGGGCCCACTGGAAGCCCTGTAAGCCGAGCATTCTTTGTAAAACTGATCTCAGTGTCCCATCCAAAGAGGAAAAAGAATATCCGACAACGTTACAGCCAGGACAGCCTGTGATGGTCAATTTGCCAGCCATAGGTATTGTGCCTATGACCTTAACTAAACCTCGTGGCCCACGTGCCTGGGAAGCTACTGATAGCAGTGGTGCAAAACACAGAATTAGTGCATGATGGATTTTTCCTTCTTGTTAACGGGGTAACCTGTTTGGACTCTCCCCACCAAAACAAGTCTTTGTTTTCTCTTACAGCAGCCTGCAGGATGGCAAAAGGAAGTGCTGTGTTTCTGTTAATATTCCAAACCTCAACAATGCTGCTTTTAACCTGTGGTATGGTATATACCCAATCATTGCACTAGGATTAAATCACAATGGAACTATACTCTATCCATTAGAACATGGCGTGTGGGCCCAATGGAATGGGAACAAATGGCAGACCGTTGATGTTAATGCCTGCATTGTACAAGAACAACAAGGATTTATTTGTGAGAGTAACACCATCAAAGCCCAAGATGTTTGTCTTGACACTGAACAGAATGTTTGTCATTTTGAAATACATCTTGATGAAAATCCTGAAACTGTACTTATATATGTTGGAAATGAGAACCCTCTGTAATACTATATTCGTAGATAATGTTACTGTAGATACAAGTAATCATTCAAATGTTTGTATTTGTAATTTCACTAAAATTATGGGATGTGACTTCAATTATTTAGCTCCTGTTACGTCTTATCAATTGCTACAATCTAATTATACATTGATTCAAGATTTGTTGCCTACACCTATTGGAATGAATCTTACATTGGTGAAGAAACTACTACAGCATGATGACCTGCGTCAGCTGCTAGAACGAATTCGAAATAATGGACACAAAACTTTAATCACTGTTCAGCATGATACAGAAGAGATACACCGTGTCTTTGAAAGAGTGAAAAAGGATGGAGAACACCATTGGTGGGAAATTCTCCTTGGATGGTCACCAACAGCAACGGGACTGTTTAATTGCATGCTTCACCCAGTTGTGATCTTGCTAGTTCTAATTTTAATATGTTTGTTGCTTATAGTTACGCTGTATATAAAAGTTTGGTACCTGACCAAACAAATAACCCAACTTCAACCACCCAAAACATACAAATTAACAACTAACAAATACCAGTGCTTCACTGTCTACTTACCATGAATGTCTAAGTGCAAAATCTATCAGCATACTATTTATGGCACAGAGGCAAGAGGTGACCACACCACCACTCTGTGAAGGTAAGATGAATTGACTATAGTCACGGGGTGGAGTGTGGCAGTGTGCTCTCCCCTTTTCCCCCCCCCCCGGCTCCTGCTCAAGCCATGGCCATCAGCGGGAGTTGTTATGAGTTGCACTTGAACTATGGGGGATGGCTGGCAACATAACCAAAACACTGTCTGGAGTGGGAACCTAGGTATCTTGTTCCCATGAGAATATGACTATAGGTCAATTATCTTACTCCATAAATAGTGGACAGCCCAAGAGCCCTTTGAGCTCTCCTGAACGGCAGTGGGCTGCACGACAGGATCTCCCCTTGAGTGGGGACGCTCGCTTAAGGTTCTTCTCCTGGAGGTTGAGAGATTCCTTGCCGCAACAGAGTCTCGGTAAGTGACTAAGAGCATGCTAAACTTTGAAATCTCAACTGAGTGATATAAGGATTGATTGCGCATAAACCATTGACCAAGTCTGGGACTAGGATTGGATCCAGCAGCACCTAGACTCCTCTCTGAGAAGGAGTTTAGAAAGCAAGGGGGTCCTTTCTGAACCTCGTGACTCAATGGGAGGGTCTCCCTGAGAGCTTGTCTGACCCTGGCCTCTATGCAGTAAATAATCAAGTGTACCTTGGCATCGGATTTCGTAAAACACTGTCGCATTCACTGCTAACTTTGTTAAATCACTGTTTTATGTTAATAAACATTTCACTACTCTCTTACAAGTGAAGTTATTCACTCCGCCCATGACAGTGCTGTAAATGAAACAGCATTGCTCCTCACACAATACTATAACTAAAGTCAGCAAACTGTCATCTGTGGCAGCTTGTGCCTGGTCATTGAGTTTGATTAAGAGTTTTATTGCCATCATTGGTTTTATTCCCTTCCTATGTAAATATTTTACATCTTCTCATGGTTAAATATTGGTTTATTTTGTTTATTTGGTACAGCTGACACAGAAGACAAACATTCAAATATAGAATTAATGAACATCGATGTCATTGTGTTCAAAGGAACATAAGGCTGGGAGGGGGAAAAAAACCACTCTAATTATTGAAGCATTTGGTGGAAGTCTGTTCTACAAACACTATCGTTAAGTTAACAACAGTGTAGCAATATGTTCCACAAGGCTTTTGTTACTTCCAGGAATGGGAGGATAGATCATGGATATTTTTTTTGTTGCAGAAATTCTTTCTTGGGGTCACAAGCAGACCTAGCTGCCTGCAAACCATGGGAAAACAGGGTTTCTGCTTCCTGGTATCTCACCACCATTTGGATAAAATAAATTGAGCGGAAACAATCCAAATCAGGAGCATGTGTAAGAGACGGACTGTAAATTCCTTGACGAGGGGCAGAAGGGCCTCCAAGCCTTCAATGGAATGCCTCAAACACTCACAAGGAAATAAATAATGCACGCCTGGCCTTCAAAGAACTGATAAGGCTAACACTACAGGCGCCTGAAAGCGTGGGAGAACTGTCTTGTGAAGACAGGATAGCTCTGCCACTCGTGTGGTGAGCTTGCTAGTTCTCGAGGCCATTGTGTCCGATAAGTGACCTTTGCTTCATTATCCACAAAATGCATATGAAAGCGCACACCCCTGCATATATGCTAATGAAGGTTATAGAGATCATGCTAAACATGTATGACTATAGCACTTGTCTCTCCACCCAAATCATGCTACATGTCACCTGGGAGAAGGGAGAAACCTGAGATGAGGCTGTCCTCGGCAAGGGGAGTGGACCATGCTAATTCAGCAAACATAAAAGGGGAAAATAAGTGCCCCTAGAGAGGGGAACAAAGAAGAAACAAAAGGAGAATCATAGAATCTTCATGGTTGGAAAGGACCTTTGAGATCATCGAGTCCAACCATACACACACACAAAAAAAACCACACCAAAAAAAACAACCTACAATCTCTGCCACTAGAGCATGCCCTGAAGTGCCACATCTAGACGTTTCTTAAATACCTCTAGGGATGGTGACTCAACCACCTCCCTGGGCAGGCTGTTCCAGTGCCTGGCCACTCTTTCAGTGAAGTAATTCTTCCCAATATCTAATTTAAACCTCCCCTGCCACAGCTTCAGACCATTTCCTCTGGTCCTGTCATTATTCACCTGGGAGAAGAGACCAACACCCACCTCTCTACAACCTCCTTTCAGGTAGTTGTAGAGGGCAATGAGGTCTCCCCTCAGCCTCCTCTTCTCCAAGCTACACATGCCCAGCTCCCTCAGCCTCTCCTCATATGACCTGGTCTCCAGACCCCTCACCACCCTGGTAGCTCTCCTCTGGACATGCTCCAGCACTTCAATGTCCCTCTTGTAAAGAATGACCCAGAACTGAACACAGTACTCGAGGTGAGGCCTCACCAGTGCCAAGTACAGAGGCACGATCACTTCCCTGCTCCTGCTGGCCATGCTATTCCTGATACAAGCCAGAATGCTGTTGGCCTTCTTGGCCACCTGGGCACACTACTGGCTCATGTTAAGCTGGCCATCCACCAGCACCCCCAGGTCCCTTTCTGCTGGGCAGCTTTCCAGCCACTCTTCCCCAAGCCTGCAGCGTTGCTTGGGATTGTTGTGACCAAAATGCAGGACCCGGCACTTGGCCTTATTAAACCTCATCCCATTGGCCTTGGCCCATTGATCCAGCCTGTCCAGGTCCCTCTGTAGAGCCTTCCGACCCTCAAGCAGATCAACACTCCCACCTAGCTTGGTGTCGTCTGCAAACTTACTGAGGGTGCACTCAATCCCCTCATCCAGATCATTGATAAAGATATTAAACAAAACTGGCCCCAACACTGAGCCCTGAGGGACACCGCTGGTGACCGGCCGCCAAGAGGATTTCACCCCATTAATCACAACTCTCTGGGCACGGCCATCCAGCCAGTTTTGAACCCAGCAAAGAGGACACTTGTCTATGCCATGATTCGCCAGCTTCTCCAGGAGAATGCTGTGGGGGACGGTGTCAAAGGCCTTACCAAAGTCCAGATAGACAACGTCCACAGCCTTCCCCGCATCCAGAAGGCGGGACACATGGTCATAGAAAGAGATCGGGTTGGTTAAGCAGGACCTCCCTTTCCTAAACCCATGCTGGCTGGCCCTGATCCCTTGGCTGCCCTGCACTTGCCCTGAGAGCTCACTCAAGATGATCCTCTCCACGATCTTTCCTGGTACCGAGGTCAGGCTGACAGGCCTGTAGTTCCCCGGATCCTCCTTCTGACCCTTCTTGTAGATGGGCGTCACATTAGCCACCCTCCAGTCATCTGGCACCTCCCCTGTTGACCAGGATTGTTGATAAATGATGGAGAGAGGCTCGGTGAGCTCTCCCACCAGCTCCCTGAGCACTCTTGGGTGAATCCCATCCGGCCCCATAGACTTATGTGCGTCTAGGTGCAGAAGCAGATCATTGACTACTTCCTCCTGGATTATGGGTGGGTTGTTCTGCTCTCCATCCTTATCTTCCAGCTCAGGAGGCTGAACCCCCTGGGGATAGCTGGTCTGACTATTGAAGATGGAGGCAAAGAAGGCATTAAGTATCTCAGCCTTCTCCTCGTCCTTGGTTGCAACTTTCCCCCCCCGGCATCCAGTAAGGGATGGAGATTCTCCCTGGCTCTCTTTTTGTTGATGTATTTATAAAAGCTTTTTTTGTTGTCCTTAATGTTAGTGGCCAAGTTGAGCTCCAGCTGGGCTTTTGCCTTCCTAATTTTCTCTCTGAATAACCTAACGAGATCTCTGTACTCCTCCTGAGTTGCCTGTCCCTTCTTCCAAAGGTGGTAAACCCTCCTTTTATTCCTAAGTAGTCCCATCAGAAGTTCCTTATTCATCCAGACTGGCCATTTTCCCCGCCCTTTAGACTTGCGACACTTGGGGACAGCCTGCTCCTGGGCCTTTAAGATCTCCTTCTTGAAGAGCGTCCAGCCTTCCTGGACCCCTTTGCCCTTCAGGACTATCTCCCAAGGGACTCTCTCAACCAGTGTCCTGAACAGGCCAAAGTCCACCCTCCGGAAGTCCAAGGTGGAGGTTTTGCTAACCCCCCTCCTTACATCACTACGAATTGAAAACTTGACCATTTCATGATCACTAAACCCAAGACGGCCTCCAACCACCACATCTCCCACTAGTCCTTCTCTGTTTCTGAGCAGTAGGTCTAGCAAGGCAGCTCCCCTGGTAGGCTCACCTACCAGTTGCATCAGGAAGTTATCCTCCATGCACTCGAGGAACCTCCTAGCCTGCCCACTCTCTGCTGTGTTGTGTTTCCAGTAGTGCCTGGGAAGATTCTCCCCAAGAAAGAAGACAGTAACTGGGAAGATTCCCTGAAAAAGACGCTGGAACCAGGACCGGTGATCTCTTTATCTCTGTCTTTTTCTCTGTCTTTTCCTTTCTCTGTCCCTCAGTTTCTCTTTTCTCTTAGAGTTGTTAAGTAACAGTTAGAGTTAAGTAACAACCTTAAGTATGATCTTAAGTACCGTTTGCCATAAGTTGTCCTATACCTGTTGTTAAGTAACACAATGCATACCTCACCATTTGCCATAATTTATCATATACCTAACCAATTATCATGGACTCGTTAAGACCTATACTAACCATTTTGGGAAGCTAATAAATGTTTCTATATGGACCTTGAGATTTATCTCACCTTAGTCCATGCCGTTGGGGATTTACGAATCTGAGTCACTTACCCCTCCTCTTTCCTGAGAGTGGGATGTGACAGCATGACTACTTTGAAGTTTGCAGCCTTAAAGGATGCCAGCAGAGCAGAAAGACATTCAGGGCTCTATGCAGTCACTCTCATATACTTCTCATGCCCAGTTCCACATCAGATGTAATACTCAGAGTGTGACAAATCTGAAACAGGAAGGGCTTCTTCAAGTATATTGGAAGTAAAAGGAAAACTAGAGAAGTTGTGGGCCTGCTGAAGGCTGTGCCCAGAAGGCCGTGCTGCCATACAGAGAGCCCTAGACAGGCTGGAGAGTTGGGTGGAGAGAAACCTTATGAAATTCAACAAGGGCAAGTGTAGGGTGCTGCACCTGGGGAGGAATAACCCCATGCACCAGTACAGGTTGGGGGCTGACCTGCTGGAGAGCAGCTCAGCTGAAAGAGACCTGGGAGTCCTGGTGGACAACAGGATGACCATGAGGCAGCAATGTGCCCTTCTGGCCAAGAAGGCCAATGGTCTCCTGGGGTGCATCAAGAAGAGTGTGGCCAGCAGGTTGAGGGAGGTCATCCTCCCCCTCTACTCTGCCCTGGTAAGGCTGCATCTGGAGTACTGTGTCCAGTTCTGGGCTCCCCAGTTCAAGAAGGACAGGGAACTGCTGGAGAGGGTGCAGCAAAGGGCTACCAAGATGATTAGGGGATTAGAACATCTGTCTCAAAGAAAGACTGAGGGACTTGGGTCTTTTTAAGTCTGGAGAAGAGAAGTCTGAGGGGGGATCTTATCAACGCTTATAAATACTTAAAAGGGTGGGTGTCAGGAGGATGGGGCCAGGCTCTTCTCAGTGGTGCCCAGGGACAAGAGAAGAGGTAACAGGCACAAACTTGAGCATAGGAAGTTCCACCTGAACATGAGGAGGCACTTCTTTACTTTGAGGGTGGCAGAGCACTGGCACAGGCTGCCCAGAGAGGTGGTGGAGTCTCCATCTCTGGAGACATTCAAAACCCACCTGGACATGTTCCTGTGCAACCTACTCTAGGTGACCCTGCTCTGGCAGGGGGGCTGGACTAGATGATCTTTAGAGGTCCCTTCCAACCCTACGATTCTTTGAAACAGAGTGCAGAGGAAAGTGACACTTCTTGGAGTAGCACCCAGAGGCCAAGTGCCCCTGTTCCCTGAATTCACTGCAACAGCAATGCGTGTTGGACCCCTCCTAATTGGTGAGGAGAGGAAGATGTTTTTCAAAGCATCTGTAGAGACATCCTTGGACTCCTAAGTTTAAGAAGATAGCATTGTCTTTTAAGACTTTGAAAGCTTTGTCCTCCTTGAGAAGGCAAATACTTCCTCAGAAAAAGTTGTTTTACTAGCAGTTTACTTACAAGTTGTGTGTCTCAGTATCACAGAGAGGATCCCACCCAAACTAGAAACATTTCTTTGAAGAAATCTACTGTGAACTTTTTTTATAATGAAAAAAAAGAAGATTGAACAGCCATCTGGGATTTTTTGGACAAGTCATTTTTCCTTTTTAAAGTAGGAACTTTAAAATACATTGAAAAAATTGCCAAAGCTGTGCCTAACTTACAAGGGGGGGTCCTGGATTTTTATTTTTTTTTGTATGCATATCAGGAATTAAAAAAGTCTCTAACAAATATGCACGCAAGAGATACAAACCACTCAATCTTTAAATTTTCTATCAAAAGTACTCAACAACTGTTTTCAAATTAATTATTCTCCAGTGATAGCTGTACCTAGGTCAACAGAGTCTGTTTTCTACCCTCCTAAATTATGGCCAAGTCTTGCAAAATTCTGCTAAACATTCCATTGAAGCCACAAGAATTTTTTGCATAAATTACTCCCCTTATTTTTTTGTGTTTAATAAAAACTAGGTATACTATAGTGCTGTAGAAATAAACCTTACCAAATTAATTCCTATAGTATTGCAGCTGAATAAATAGCACATTTACCTTAGTAGCAGCTCTATAACACCCACATTGGGGTCATACTTTCTTGTTAATGCAGTGCTTATAACAGGGCTCAAGCCAGGATAAATAGTAAGGGAGTCTTCAATCAGCTGAAGTTTGTTCTCATATCAGTACCCTGCAGGCATATCTAGTTAGCTTCCCATTAGTGTTAATCAAGCATGTTACTTGTATATCAGCTGGGAGTTAAACCTTAGCCTGCACTTTTGTACCATTCAGAGTCTTTGATTTAATTTCTTACACTGAGTATCAATTCACAGACAGGTCTAAACTGATTTGTAATTCTAGTGCTTAGACCACTCTGTAATTAATATATGATTAAACAATAGCTATGCTGTAATTCATCAATGTCACATTTATGAACTGCGTGCTAATTAATTTCTTCTCTGCCTTGATGTTTTAAGCATATGAGAGTTCGCATCTTGATTATTATTTGTATTTTTAACTATCACAGTGTAAACCCGGGCAAGCATGGTGTGACTAGGTAAGACAATCAAGGATGCACAAAGGAAATCCCCACAGGGATGACAGGTAGTAGCGGTTTGATATTCCAAGATGTTCTCTTTGACTCAGCTACTATTCACACCAGTAACAAGGCAGACACAGAGCTTTCTGAAGGGAAAGCGCCAGACCTGTGATGAAGGGCCAGCTCTGGTGCAGCCAGAGTGAGGGTCATGGGATCTGTCCCGTTGATGCCCACCCTCCAGCCCTCTGCACTTCTCAATGGCAAAGCCACCTCAACAGCAACAACCTGGGCAGGGCTTTTCTTGATGTCTCAGCTATAAGCCGGGAGAGGTTCGAGTAGGGGTTAATGCTTGACTGCTACCCATATTAAGGGATGCCGATTCTCTATCCAGCATCGGACAGGGGGGATCGGGAAGCAGCCTCTCAGCTATAAGCCGGGAGGGGTTCGAGCAGGAGCAAAGGCCTGACTGCTACCCATTGGCCTAAGGGATACTGGTTCTCTATCAGCTGCGGACAGGGAGAGTCTGGGAAGTGGCCTCTCAGCTATAAGCCAGGGGAGATTCAAGCAGTAGCAAGCCATGACAGCCTGAGAAATGTCTGTGCTTGACTGCTCACCGATTTTAGAAAAATTGAAGGAGTACAAGGCGTGTCCTACTCCGCTGGAAATGGTGTGGGCCCACAATAATTGGCATAATCCAGAAGCAGTGGCAAGTCATATCACTACCCTTGCAAGGAAGTGAAAGTTGCGGGTAGGTAAAGGAAAAGCTATAGTGTGTGCTGTATTAGGGGCAGCACTGACTGCAGCCCAGGAGGATAGACACTTGATCAGGAAAACAGAAGGAGAGAAAATAAAATCCTTCAAGAACAAATTGAAATCTTGCGAAGTTAATTAGCTGCTGAGCATAACACCACTCAGCGACTCCACGCAGCTTTGTCGGATGCCCTGGACCGAGAAAAAACCTTAAGGTCCGAACTAGAGGAGAGTAAAAGAGAAACCCATGACCAGATGGATCTTAACCCTTTCTTGGATAGTGAACCAGGACTTACAAGTCTGGCAAAATCAGCTAATAGACCTTTGTATCTGACAAAGGAGTTAGAGACAAGCAGAAAAATTTTTTATCCTGAAAATGAGGAGGCAACATTGAGACCTCTGATTAAGACCAAGACTACGGATAATGGTCAGGCTGGGGGGGGTCCTGCAAGTTACCACCCGAACGATACCATATTCAGCAACTGAGTTATCTAAGATTCAAGAAAAATATACACGCCTAGCAAAAGAGACTGAGACAGAGTATGTGTGGAGGGTGTCATTGA
Source organism: Rissa tridactyla (assembly GCF_028500815.1). NCBI lineage: Eukaryota > Metazoa > Chordata > Aves > Charadriiformes > Laridae > Rissa > Rissa tridactyla. The sequence continues at coordinate 12,347,106 of NC_071496.1, forward strand.
CTGGCGGAGACCGGATTTTATTGTCAGAAGATGAGGCACAGGGGTACTGGGGGCCCGGGATATTTTTGACCACTGATGACCCGAGAGAACCGTGGTCCTTAACCCAACGAGTTGCATATTGGGCAGGGGGGTTAGATCCCATGGAACGGGGGGGACCCCGTGTGTATTGAGACCCCAACTATAAACCACTTAACCAAAAGTCTGCAAAAGACTGCCTGTCTCCAGTTGATGCATGACAGACATTTAATATCTCGGCAACCCTCTCCGATGTTACTAAATGCAAATCCTGACAGAATGACTTCCCTGATCTGAGGCTTGCCTGACTCTTTAAAACTATATGCTGTCCAACTCCAGGACCATTTGCGGGACACATTAGCCCCGAGGGGAGGGAGACAGAATCAGCGGGGGATAGCTATGATCTGGGTGGAGGTGGCACAAGAATAGATTAGATAAAGCCAAAGGATGGGCCCTATAGGGGAATCGGGTAAATCTAAACTCGCTGTGCGTAGAGTACAACGAGAGGATCGCACCCCCCCACGAAACCTAGGGGCAAAGAGAAATCTGTTGTGGACTGAAGGAGTTAAGGAGGGAATTCCCTGGGACGTGATGGATGGCTGTGGAATAAATACTAAATTGGCTAAAAAATACAAAAGTACAGCATTGTTCACACATTAAGGAAAAGTATAAAATCAAGAGGCTTCTGAGGTAGAAAATAGCCGCAGCTGGCATGAAGGACACAACATCTGTGGTTCCCTGATAAGCTACATGAGGTACGGGACGGGATGCAATTATTCCGTGGCTTTACCTTATGATGTATAGCGGATACAGGAATGGGATGATACCATGAAACAGATAAGCTGCCAATTAGCTGCCCGCTCGATACTTGTAGCCAACATTTTGTCAAATTTTGATGAAATGCTGTCCTTTGTGCGAACTTTGCTCATTATAATGTCATTATAATACCAAAACACACCTCCATCCCGAAGGCTACCCGCCTCCAAGGTGCGACCACTCCTTCTTGAGTCTGCGCCCTGAATTTCTCGTAAACTATACCTTTAATTGTGAAGCGAGAGAAATTTACACCAATCATGATAAAAGTATGTATGACTAAAGTCACTCAAACTCCACCTTGAAGATAACACATAGTATAAAAATAGCCCGAGAGAGGGGGGATACCCAGGGAAGACACCATCTCAAAGAATTCCATCACTAACTTCTGGGATCAGTCGACGAGCTGAGCCTCTCTTCCCCCCCATAGGGACGCCTTTGGGTAAGACTTAGATTATACCAAGTGCTTCCTCGGGAAACTTAGAAATTTCTCTAGAGAATCTCTTTCCTACATTTAGAGCCAGGCTGTATCGTTTATAACTTTGTCGCGCATTTTGTATATGTAACAATACTTTCATTTGCACGTGCTTTGCAGACAGTGTATTTATCACCGGCAATCCTAAGAACCTATATATCTGTTGTTTAAATAAACTGCACTTTTTTAAGTAGCTAGTCGTTTTGGTTTCTCACTGAACGCGACCAAAGACTCGAGAGTGGCCGTGCTAGTTCATGAGCACGACTAGGCTGAAGGTGCAGTCCACTATTAGTGTATCCAAATTGTAATAGTTTAATACATATTAAACGCGATTGGACTGATAGTGCTGAATTGGGCATCACTCAGAATTTAAACCTAGCCGCACCTAGCCTCCCACCTCGGTGAGGAGTGTTAGAACGCAAGGGGGTTTATCTTCTGCCAAAACCGCTTTGCCCCTTTTCACACAACAATGGCCTACCCACTGCAGCCCTAGAGAAGCTCATTGGAGCCTGGAAAGATCAAAGGAAATTATCCCTTAGAACAGAGCAGCCTCCCCGTGAGAAAGGCAAAGCAGAAACAAAATGTAGCAAGATGGTGCTAACTGTCCCTCAGACACCAGCTGCCCCTGAGGAGGACTTGATTGATCTCAAGTCGGGAAACTGGACGCGCCGTTCCCCAATAAGTGAGCTGGGGGACGGCCAGTGCATTCACCTAAGAAGGCTCACGGACAATAGTAAGGGAGACTTGTTAATTATCTTTCCCCTTGGCCCTTTTAAAACCCCAGTTACATTTTTAGTGGACACCGGCGCTCAGGTCTCAGCACTCCGAACGGATGTTGCTGAGCGCAGTGGCATAGTTGCTGATAAAAAACAGATTTGGGTTACAGATGTTTTTGGAAACTCTAAGCCACAGCCAACAGCTCAAGTTAAGTGCTGGTTACCTGGAAATGAAACTGCAATAGAGGTTCTCATGATTTTATTTTGGGAACTTTCCCCACTAATATCTTGGGACTCAATCTTTTAAAGGGACGAGCCCGGGTGGATTCAAAAGGAAGGGAATGGAAATTTGGGTTCCCTACTGTCTCTATGAAACTTTTACAGCAAGCGCCTGCATTTCCCCTCTCCAAAACTGTTAATGTAGAACCCTACGCCCTGCCCCTTGGAGCAAGGGAAGGGATCACCCCAGTGGTAGCTGAACTACGAGAGCAAGGGGTAATTATCCCCACACACTGGCCTGGTGTGGCCAGTCTGTAAGCCCAATGGGAAGTGGCGATTGACAATTGATTACTGGCATCTGAATGCCAACACAGGCCCCTTGACAGCTGCAGTGCTTAACATAGCTGAAAGAATCATACAGCAACAACCGATCATTCCACAAGGACCCTTTAAGGTCTTGAAACCTGTGCTGACTGGAGCCCCCTCCCCTGTGAGGATTGCACAGCAAGAAACACCGAGGAAGTGGTATACACAATTAGATCGCTATCGCCACACACAGCAGATAGAGGAGGGAACCTCCAAAGTGCTCATAAAACTTGCCCCTCCATTTGAGCCCCACCTGAAGAACGTATGGGTTAGGAATCTGTTGTTGGCTGAAGGAATTGAGAAGCTTATTCGAGCATGGAAAAAATGAAAGAAATTACCCCTCAGGAAATCTAGTGAGATGGCAGTAATCCAACATCAGTCCAGAGGAAAAATAAAATAATAAAAAAAAAGCGTGTGTGTGGGAATCAGGGAAAAAAACCAACCCACAACTTTGTCTCCTGTTGTATGAATCTGCTCCTTTTTTGTGGACCTCTTAGAGACACTCCACAGAATGACTGAACTCTTGCCTTCTTAACCCTTTCATCGCTGTATTATGATTGTTTTTTATTTTTAAAAGGATATAAACCCTGAAGACTCCCGTCAACATATATGTGTGGGCAGCCACTGATGCTCATGGGAAGGGCCATCGGATCCACACTAGGTGGATTGCCCCATCTTTTTAATTATTTTCTGCTCTATATATGTTTTACAGGTTATAAACAACCATCGTGGGACTTATGTTTTCGATTGTTAAGTGGGTTGTTCCTTGCATTGCTTGTCTGATTTTTATTAAGCTTGTTTTTGTACTTTGCTAGGGAAAGATGGTGTGGGAGAAGTTTGTATTCTTATGTAGTGTATGTATAATCTTGCCTCAGTCAATTGTAAATTTGAATCCCGGTTTTGGCATGGGAGTCGATACAAAGGTTTATGCATATTTGGAACCATACAGACTGGGGGATGTGCATCACCCTCCCTAGTTCCGCACCAGAAGGGTCCAAATTTACAATGATTAGTCTAAATCTTACAAAGATATTGAAAATAAATATAAATCCACTTTTTCTTGACCAGAAAGAGGGCCAACCATAGAAAAGTAACAGGGTGTGGATTTTAACACACAAGGGCTTTTGTATCAACTTCCGAGCAATTCTATTTGAGAATATTTATGGAACCAAATTTGTTATCAGTCCTTAACCAATAGTTCTAGTAAGTTGTGTTCCCAGTTAAATATGTCTTAGATATGCTTTTGGAAAATTAAATGCACAGGTACAACAAGTCTCCAAGATGACGCTCCAAAACTGATTAGCACTGAACATGCTGTTGTTTAAAGAGCAAGGAGCGTGTGGCATGCTAAATATGACTGAAGGAGAATGTTGTATTACCATCCACAAAGCCACTACCTCCATAGAAGAAGCCTGTGCAAGGATGAAGGAAGTCTTTTTACTCCAGGTGTCAGAGATGTTAAGTGTTTGTGGTCAAAACCACAAATACTTTAAATCCCTTATAAAGAGAACAGGAAAAGACAGCAGAGAGGGACAGGGACTAGAAGATTTTCTTTATTTTTTCGCAGTTGGCATTGCTAGTGCTGTGGAAATGCTCCCCCTTAGTGTCTCCCTGACTTGTAAGCGGAGTAAGTGGTATTGGGAGGAGCAGAACTGAGTGCCCTCCTATTTTTGCAGTATGTTGTCTTGCTCCCTCCCATCATTTATTTTAAAAGGAGCATAAATCATCTGATAACATTTATTTGGAGTGGAAAATAAAGCTCAGTAGTAAATCTTGTTTGGATTCTAAAATCATCCAAAGAAAAACCTGAAAGAGCTTTTTTTTTCTTTGCAAATGTTACATATCACACACATACACACACACTAAGGGCAGTTTTTTAAACCATTTGCACTTTCTCTAAATTTAATACTTGCCACACTTCAGTACTGCCCCTGAGACAATTCAGTGCCCTGGCATTGGATTTACAATAATGCATGAATACAGTTTGTTTTGTTGAATGTCTAGAAGGGAACAGGAAGGAAAATAATAATAAAAAAAGATAATGTTTTGGGGTGTGGGGGGGGAAGCACTGGTGGGAGAGGGAGAGCAAATTAATCTGGATTTATCTCCAGAGAGGAGGAATTGATCTCATTTGTATCCTAATAACTATGCACTGTATCTGGCTGGGATAAATATTTTAAAAATATAGATGTCAGTTTTTGCTGTGTGACTGAAATGCACAGTGTTTGCCACAGCAGTGCTCAGTTGATGTCGCCAGCCCATCTCCATGGCCCTACAGGCCAACCCTGACCACATGGTCCAGCTCCACGGCGCTGGGCTCTGACAGGCAGTGATTTGAGTTTGGATTAGTACATGTGTGTGAAAACACAACCCTGACAAGGCTAACCATTGCTATATTGCTTTCCAATCTGAAGATTATCCATCCAAGCATTCACTGGACATGGTAGATACAGTGATATGATCAAGCATTGCAACAGGCTGCCCAGGGAAGTGGTTGAGTCACTATCCCTGGAGGTATTTAGAAGACATGTAGATGTGGTGCTGAGGGACATGGTTTAGTGGTGGACTTGATAGTGTTAGGTTTACAGTTGGACTTGATCTTAAAGGTCTTTTCCAATCTAAATGATTCTATGATTCTATGATTTTATATATGTATGATATACATATGATTCTCTTTGATTGAAGGGCTGTGTTTCAAGCACAGAGAACTGCAATATAACAATTAATCTCTTCATATTTGCAAACAGACATATTTGTAAACACCATGGACTCAAAAGAGTATTTTAGGCTGAAGGACATTAGTTGCAAAAGGGCAAACAGGACACTTAGGTCAGAGATTTGACATTGTCAAAAGAGGGATTTTAATGTGGGGAAGCCTAACGAATTGTACAATGGAGCCTGATAACTTAAAATTTAGATCACAATATGCGTAATAGAATAATTTGAATTACATGGCCCAGTAAGCTCTTTTTCCAACTCTATGCTCCCAATAAGCTTCTTGCTCTGTGTGCTTTCTTTTTCCATGCTTCCTCTCTAGTCTTTTACTTTGTTCCTGTTATTCAGGCTTGCAATTTTTTTTTAGCTTACTGGTTGCCTAGACAATAAAAATGGTGTGGAAAAATTGTTACTCCATTTTATATAGTGCAGCTAGAGCAGGAGAAAATTAAGCCCCCTTGATTGTTAAGATTTCCATAGGCATTTACAGTAAAAGCCTAAAATAGAAACCAGATTTCCTGAAGGCAAATTCAGGTCTTTAACCACAATGCTTTGCATCCAAATAATGATTTTTATTCATCTTTAATGAGCTGCTGTATTAACTTCAACAAATATTACAGTTAAATTCCAGCCAAGCATGCAGAAACAAAACACTTAGGTCACACTTACAGGCGTAAGGATGGTCTCAGAAAACAGTAACTCTGCAATTAGTCTGAGGATGTATAAAACTCTGGAACATCAGCTCTGAGCATGGCTCTGTAGCTGAGAGACTACAGGTCATCCTAGGATGTAAATCAAGGGGAACTGTCCTGGTTTGAGGTAACACAGAACCAATTTTCTGATTTGTAATTTTACTTTTTAGCTGGGCCTCTTCTAACTGACTAAACTCTGAAATTAACAGCATATTATTCAGAAACTGTTCACCCTCAGAGTGGTAAGACGTGATTATACCAAGGAATAGTATGCAGAGAGGCTCTTGCTTAGACTTATTGCTATAACAAGCAAGGTCAGCTAATTTTGTTATTTGCCCCGTTAGAGGGTCAGAAGTGGAAAAGCATAGAGGGGTCCCACCTGCAGGCAGGAGCGGGCAGGACAAGTGACCCAAAACTGACCAACAGGGGTATTCCATCCCATCTGCCCCATGCTCAGTATAAAAGCTGAGGGATCAAAGGGTCAACTCTCCTGTCTTCAGTGGCCAATGCCTGAGGAGGACCCTGTCTGTTCGTCTGTTTTGATCCTGATCCGAGCATTCCTGACTTCAGATCTGGAATTCAACTCCTGTCTGTCGATGACTCCAGTCTGGGACTTTCCCTGTGCCTGCTGGTGACGCGATCATCATCCTGGAAGCTGGATATGGTTTTGTATATATTGTATACTTTTTTTTTTACTATTATTTATTATTTCCTTATTTATTAATATTTTCATTCAAGTAGTTTAGTTCTTTTTCTAAACTCGTAAATCTCCTTTTCTCTTCCTCTCCTCTCTTTGGAGAGGGAGGGGGGAGGGCCATCTGTCATTCTGATTGGCCAATCCGTCCAAAATCACGACAGATTTATAGGCGCCCAACGTGGGCCCCGACTGTGGCATGACCAGAGCTCTGATAGATGGTCTGAATAGTTTGAATTCCAGCTTCCTCAGAGATTGAAACAGACAGCTCACATCATGTCGTTGTTATACAGATTATTGTATCATCTCTTTGTAGGGATTTCTTTAAAGTGAATTGATACGGCAGTGCTTAACTTGCCTTATGTGTTGTATAACTTGCTCTTTGTGTCTGTACGCGGTGGTTCAAAAATGCTATTCTGATGCTGTGTTTAATTCTGATCCATACTGTGACTGAATAGATAGCTTCTTTACCTGCCTACCTCGGGCATTACGTAATGGATTATGTCACTAATTATGCTAATTATACTTTGAATTTTACCATGGGAATGTTTACTTCGCCCTTTACTGCTTATGCCAAATTGTCACCATCAGAGCCAGGGGATGGATCTCCTTTGGATAGCGTGAATGACAGCTGCTTTCTTAAAATCATGATTTTAGCGTTGATTTTCCTGAATGGGTTGCAGGGGTGGTTTCTCTTTAAATTTTGGTGCAGGAGTAGGTGTTATACAATATGCACTGACACTACTCAAACTCCATCAGCACCAGTACAAGTTGCCCCGGTGACCAGAAGGAAAAAGAAGAGGTCAGTAAGTTCCTCTGTCCCTTGTGACAAAGACCAAGTAAGGCCAGATAGCAGGGGGGAGGACTCTTCTGATGATAAGGGAAAGGCTCCTGTGTCAGCCCAGGAGGAGGAATCAGATACAGAGGTAATCATCAAATCCTTCTCTATGAAGGATCTGCGAAATACGAGAAAGGATTTTACCCGGAATGATGGTGAGACACTTGTCTCCTGGTTGCTCCGATGCTGGGATAATGGGGCTGATAGCATGGAGTTAGATGGTAGTGAAGCTAGGCAGTTGGGAAACCTGGCCGGAGAGGGTGGTATAGATAAAGCTCTTGGGGAAAAAGTCACAGACTCTCAGTCTCTGGAGGCGACTCATATCAGCCGTAAAGGGCAGATATCCTTTTAAGGATGATATTGAATGCCGCCCGATTAAATGGACCAGCATAGAGAAGGGTATTAAGTACCTGAAAGAAATGGCTGTGAAAGAGGTGATTTATGGTGACTGGGAAGTGAATGTAGATCCTGATGAAATGCCATGTAGATGACCTATGTTGCGAAAGTTTGTACAGAGTGCACCACCAATGTATTCCCATACTTTGTCAGTACTGATCTGGGGGGGAGGTGATGATGATGATTCACTAACTGTAAATGAAGTGGCTAGCAGAATGCGACAGTATGAAGACAGTCTCTCTCGTCCCCTCACTGTAGCAGCTGTGGAAAAACTGATAAAACTGAGAAAATTATTGAGAAAAATGAGAAACCGTTTGATAAACTCTTTGATAAACTAAGATGGAGGAGAGATCTTATTCTTCCCCTGCACAGATCCATGTTGCAGCCATCAGAAGACCCCCTCCTATGACATCGACTCAGCGGAAACAGAACACACTACAAGATATTCTATGGTTTTGCCTCTGTGACTATGGAGAGGACATGAGGCTAACAGTAGACTAATTGTGGCCTGAATGAAGTCACACCACCACCGAGTGCTGCCGTGCCAGACATGCTAGAACTACAGTATGAACTGGAGTCCAAGGCAGACAAATGGTATGCTACAATTGACATTGCTAATGCATTCTTCTCTATTCCTTTAGCAGCAGAGTGCAGGCCACAGTTTGCTTTCACCTGGAGAGGCATCCAGTACACCTGGAATGGACTGCCCCAGGGGTGGAAGCACAGCCCTACTATTTGCCATGGACTGATCCAGACTGCACTGGAGAAGGGTGGAGCTCCAGAACACCTGCAATACATTGATGACATCATTGTGTGGGGTAATACAGCAGCAGCAGTTTTCAAGAAAGGTAAGGAACTAATTAAGATTCTTTTGAAAGCAGGTTTTGCTGTCAAAAGAGGTAAGGTCAAGGGACCTGCAGGAGACATCCAGTTCTTGGGAATTAAGTGGCAAGATGGTTGTCGTCAGATCCCAATGGATGTGATTAACAAAATAACATCTATGTCCCCACCTACTAACAAAAAGGAAACACAAGCCTTCTTAGGGGTTGTGGGTGTTGTCCTGAGCAACGACAGGCCTTTGAGCAAATTAAACAAGGGATTGTACATGCAGTAGCCCTTGGACCAGTCCGAATAGGACAGGACATCAAAAATGTGCTCTATACTGCAGCCGGAGACAATGGCCCTACCTGGAGCCTCTGGCAGAAAGCACCAGGGGAGACTCGAGGTCGACCCCTAGGATTCTGGAGTCGAGGCGATAAAGGCTCTGAGGCCAACTATACTCCAGCTGAGAAAGAAATCTTGGTAGCCTATGAAGGAGTTAGAGCTGCTTCAGAGGTAATTGGTACTGAAGCACAGCTCCTCCTGGTGCCCCCATTACCACTACTGGGCTAGAAGTTCAAGGGCAAAGTTCCTTCTACTCATCGTGCCACTGATGCTACCTGGACTAAGTGGGTTGCCTTAATCATTTAGCAAGCTCAAATAGGAAACCCAAATTGTCCAGGAATCATAGAAGTGATCACAAACTGGCCCGAATGCAGAGACTTTGGAATGCCACCAGAGGAGGTGGTAACTCCTGCTGAGGAAGCCCCACCGTATAATGAACTCTCAGATCATGAGAAACAGTATGCCTTGTTCACTGATGGATCTTGTCATATTGTAGGAAAGCGTCAAATTTGGAAAGCTGCTGTATGGAGTCCCACATGACGAGTCGCAGAAGCTGCTGAGGGACAAGGTGAATCGAGTTAATTTGCAGAGGTAAAAGCTATCCAGCTGGCCTTAGACATTGCTGAATGAGAAAAGTGGCCAATACTCTCTCTCTGTACTGACTCATGGATGGTGGCCAATGCTCTGTGGGGATGGTTAAAGCAGTGGAAGCAGAGCAACTGGCAGTGCAAAGGTAAACCCATCCGGGCTGCTGATTTATGGCAAGATATTGCTGACTGTATAGGGAAACTAGTTGTAAAGGTACTTTACATAGATGCCCACGTACCCATGAGTCGAGCCACTGAGGAACATCAAAACAATCAGCAAGTGGACCAGGCTGCTAAGATTTTCCAGACAGATTTGGACTGGGAACATAAAGGTTAACTTTTTTTAGCTCAGTGGGCCCATGACCCTTCAGGTCACCAAGGAAGGGATGCAACATACAAATGGGCCCGTGACCGAGGGGTGGATTTAACCATGGACACTATTGCGCAGGTTATCCATGATTGTGAAATGTGCTGAAATCAAGGAAGCTAAAAGGTTAAAACCTTTGTGGTATGGGGGACGATGGCTAAAATATAAATATGGGGAGGCCTGGCAAATTGACTACATCACACTCCCTCAAACACATCAGGGTAAGCATTATATGCTTACAGTGGTGGAAGGAAGCACCGGATGGTTGGAAACCTATGCCATGCCCCATGCCACTGCCCAGAATACCATCCTGGGCCTTGAAAATCAAGTCTTGTGGCAACATGGTACTCCAGAAAGAATTGAGTCAGACAATGGGACTCATTTCAAAAACAGTCTTATAAGTACTTGGGCAAAAGAACATGGCATTGAGTGGGTATATCATATCCCCTATCATGCACCAGCTTCTGGGAAAATTGAGCAATAAAATGGACTATTGAAAACTACCCTGAAAGCAATGGGTGTTGGAACCTTTAAAAATTGGGACAAGCATTTAGCACAAGCTACCTGGTTAGTTTACACCAGGGGATCCATCAATCGAGCTGGTCCTGCTCCATCAGACCTACTGTAGAAGGGGATAAGGTCCCTGTGGTGCATGAAAGGAATATGTTAGGGAAAACTGTTTGGGTTTTTCCTGCCTCAGGCAAAGGCAAACCCATTTGTGGGACTGTTTTTGCTCAAGGACCTGGATGTATTTGGTGGGTGATGCTGGAGAATGGAGAAATTCAATGTATACCCCAAGGAAATTTAACCCTTTGTGAGAATACCCAATTCTGAGCTGTATGGTGTTAATTGTTATATAATACTAACAGTGTTCAATAAGTGTTTTTCAGGATAACATAATGGTGATGAAACCTGAGCTAGCTTCATCAAGTGCCGTCCAGCAGAACTCTTTGAGATGGACATGCTACCCGTGGACATGGACCACAATGAATTTCATAGCATCTTTTCTGCCCTGAGAGTGTGCTATGATAGATGAAAACCTGCAATTATGAACTAAATGAACTTAATGAACTTTGGTGTATAAAGATAAATCGTGAGAGATCTATGTGTGTATATATATATGTATGTATATATTTGATGGATAAGAAGTGACAGTAATCTGAGCACAACGCAAATGGCATGGAATTCTTTTTCTAAACTCGTAAATCTCCTTATCTCTTCCTCTCCTCTCTTTGGAGAGAGAGGAGGGGCAGGGCCGTCTGTCATTCTGATTGGCCAATCCAGCCAAAACCACGACAGGAACTAATTGTCTCATTAAAGTTAAGACATAGAGGGAATGCCATCCTATGTAACCCTTCCAAACATCACTAGTGCCATAACTGGGATGCTGTGTCCAGCCCTCTATGTAACATATACAAAACACTTTAACAAAGGCAGGGTTGGGGGGAATCCAGAAAAAAACTGCAAGCTTGACCTGAAGTTGGTGAAAATAAAATGCCTTTTGGTGAGACCAAGGAAATTCCCCTTCTCAGTCTTACCCAAGGAAAGGTTAAGGTTTGATTTGATCAATCTGAAAGAATCTACAAAAGAGAAGATAACTGACAGTCAGCTCTTTAATATAGGAAAGGGAAAACATAATGAGTTTCAAAGGTTCATGGTAGAAGATAAATTCAAACTACAAATTGCTTCACTTTTTTAACACTGAAAGTTATAAACCACTGGGACATTTTATCTTAGAGCATGACGGATTCACTTTTGCTTGAGGTCTTAAATCAAGACTAAATGCTTTTATAAATAGATATCTAGCAGCTTAATCAGATGTTATATACTTCACAAAGTAATAACTAGTTGAAATTGCTTTGTGTGTGCTATGTGGGAAGTCGCATTCTGTCCTCACAATGGTCTGCATTAGTTTCATGTATTAGTATTATAATTGTGCTTTGGTAAGCACCAAGACCTGCAGATACCCTGCTTAGGTTTTGTGGCAGATACAGTTTCAGATATGAGAACGGAGTAGGAATGGTTGGAAATCATATAACCAGGCACAGCTCACATACCCAAACAGGAGTGCATGAGATGAACAGGGAAGGATTACAGATTCCTTGGGAGAGATTGTGGCAGGAAGCCAGTTGCCAGAAAGTTTATCCATCCTGAAATGTGGTCCCTTCCCACATGTAAGAGACATCTGGGAAACAAGGTAGGATAGCATAACATAGTAACTTATGCAGACAGAGCAACCCTTCCTCCTCTTCCTCCTGGTTTACCCAGAAGTGTGAGCCAGGGGCTCACCAAGCACGAGGGGTTACCTACCTGTCTGTCCCCAATCTGAGTAAGTCCCACCACATGCACACACTGTAGTACACGAGCTTAATTTTGTAAAATCAGGCTCTTGGTGCTAAGGTGCTGGATTTCAATCCTATATCATGATTCAGGAAGCAAAAGCATAAAAGAAGCCCAGAGCAACAGTTAGACACAATTTTTTTTTTGTCACCTAACTATAAACTTGAGAATTAAGATTACAAACCATTTTTTACAGACACTTGTTTGTTTAACTAAAGTTTTAGAAAGGCTGCTTTCTTATGTTTAGATAACTGCACCAAGGGCTCCTGCATTTCACTGAAAGGGTGATGAGTATTTTTCTTTCCATCTTAATTAAATTTAAATTCCAATTACGAGATGGCAGATAATCCATTTTTTGTTCCAGCTGAGATCTCTCATGATGTTTACATCCCACCTTTGGGGAGGCTGTTATGCCTGATAATTTTTTTATGGGAAAGATATAAATAGTGTGCGCATTCAGGGTATTCTTTCTGAGTTTATATTATCTGTGTGGATAATGCTAGAAATGTAGGGAGTACTTAACCTGTGTACTGAGGTCCGAAGTGGGATTTCATTTCACAGAAGACTTATGAATGTCTTCCATGCTGTGCTGAATTTCACTCCCAAAGGTCTTGTGGACAAGAACTAGCCAGAATTTTTTTGCTAGTGTGTTTTTCATGAACTAGAGAAAATTTGTTGAAATTAGTATGTCTGCGGGATGTGGGGATGTGGGTACCTGTGTGGAGGGGAGAGGTACATATATCTCCTCAACCCAGATTGCCTCAGGAAGGCTTCTCAGTTCTAGCAGGGACTCTCCCAGCAGTGACTATACAGCTTCAGTTTCTCCCCTTGTTCCCTTCCTGACATACCCCAAAGGATCATATTCCAGTGTGTCCTGGTTTAAGGTAAAACAGAACCAATTTTCTCTTCTGTTCCATTCAAACAGAACATAATGCATTTCAAAATGTTTCATAAGAATGTAATCTTTTACCTGCTTGCCAGCTCCCTCGATAAAGATAAGGGTGAGAAGAACAGTGTTTCACCAAGTCAGTTCCCACCGCTGCACTATCGCTTTTTTCCAAAGTATATTTGATCCCAATTCCCACTCGGTCTGTGTGTGTTGCAAGCAGCATTTCTAATATTTGGAAAACCTTTACCAACTGGTTGTTTAAATATGGAACAAGGAGGTTACTTTTCCCTCTCCTCATCACTCAGTGCCTTTCAGCCTGTGTTGGTCTGTGGTGGCTATGCTGGGTCAGCACAATGCTTTTCTGCCCCAATAAATTATCCAGCAGCTATTTGGGTGCTGTGAAGTTTTCCTGCAGAGGCCCATTTTTTCACTTTCACATCATATTAGGTAGTCCTCTTTATAGTGCATTTTCTCAGCTCCTTTGTTATACAGACTCTCTCTCTATTGCATGAAGTGATGACTTGGCAAGTCCTAGGAAGTCTCAGCAGACAGTTCTTTTTTTTTTAACTTCTCTAAAACATTCTTCATAATGAAACCTCACTCAGTTCTTGGTAATTTTTTGGCCCTTTTTCTGACCTCCTTTCAAAGATATCCACACCTTTAGAAATGTCCAGAAGAAAACACTTTGTTTAATTACCAGAGCATCCCTCTCTGTCTCTCTAACATACACTCACCCCCAACACCCACCAACATCCATTTTAACACTTCCTATAACTTCTTGTTCTCAGAGCTTCTGTCCTCATGCAAAGCATAGACTGTTCTTGGCTCCTTCTTCTAGAAAGAAGAGAAGTTTTTTTACAAAGATAATATGTTTTATTAGACTAGCAGTTATAAATGGAAAAATGGACAAGCTCTCAGACATGTATCTCCTGTATCCCCCAGATCATAACATTGAAAAGAACATCTGTGATAGCTCTCTGACTACAGGAGTGAAAATATTTGACCACAGTATGTTACAAAATGACTACATAAACACGGAAAAAAAAGGCGATTATGCCGCCTTCTTGTTCTCCCTAGCTTGCATTTTTACACCTCACTTAAATAAGCAAATTCAGTTTTTCTAATCACTCTTCTTTATGAGGGTTTCTTTTGTTTTATTTTGTTTTATTCCATGCTTCTAATCATTTTGGCATAAGGAGACAGAATCCCAGCCTTAAGGCAAATTCTGTTTCCTCAGCATGGCTTACAAATTTTGCACATAAACATTTCTGCAGCAGGGATTTATTTCACCTAAAAAAAACCCTAAAATATATCAGAGATTAATGAGATATGCAGTGGGTTTTATGTGGTTTCATACAACTTGTTGATTTATTTATTTGGGAATACAATTTTAAAGGCTTTTAGAATTCACAATATCTCTCTTCGTGAAGGCAAGCCTACATTTTCCACAGATGCTTTCTTTTTTTAGCCTTTATAGCAGTTTAATTGGCAAAATAACGGTACCAGAAAAAGAATGAGTGAAATGCCCTCTAGTATTTTCCTCCTCCTCTTTTTTTCTCCACTGATTTTTATTTTTTTTCTTCTTCCTTTATTGACCTTTAGAATCCAATTGCTACTGTGTTTTGTTTCAAATCTCTGGTGAAGTTCATAAAATTGGGGGAATGAGAAAAAGTTATATAGCACATCCCTTAAAATGGTCTACAGTCTCTGGAATTGGTATTAACCTTATGAATCTATTTCAGTTCATCACATTGGATTGAGTAGTCTCTAATAATTGTCTTAAGTGTCTTGATATCCCTCTTTATCACATTCATTGTCCCCTGCTTTGGTAGCACAGGAAAGCTATTCAATTGCTCCTTCACACCTGGACAATTTTCAAATGTCAGTGCTATACAATATTTTGAACAAATAACCTGGACTGGATGGCACAGCAGAGCAAATCTTCAAAAGCCTGCAAACGCTGCTCTGCCACTGACCAGCTGTTAAGCATCAGTAGGTTTGGCAATGCCTTTTAAAAATGAACTACACGTCCCTCTGGGGTCTACTAGGGTTATTCTCCTGCTTTTGTTGAGTGCAACAGCTTTCTAGTTGCCAAACTAGGTGGTAGCCTGAGGTAGAACACTTTCCACCACTATAGGGGAAATCATGCCAATGTCACAAAAAAAAACCCCAAACCAAGGAAAGAGGGATAGTGAGCAGGCATATAGACATTAGAGCATCTAAGAGGTACTGAGCAGGAAAGGGAACAGCTGCCAAAAATGCAAGATTCTGATTTTCAGCTTCTTTGGCCAGGAGTCTGTGTTTATTCTAGTAAAAACATAATTCAAGTGATGTAACACAAGGTTTTTGTTTGGCTCATATTAAAAACAAAAAACAAAAAAACCCCAACCCATGGCTATATAAGGTAAACAAGGGAGAGCATGCTGCAAAATAGGGGATAGAAAAAGCAGCTGTGGATTTGTGGCTCTACCTGAAGGAACAGACTGTGCAGAAATTCACTGTTTCACCCAAGGGAATGGCCGATGCCTCTCTTCCACCCTAAATTCAAGAGAGGAAAGAGCTAAAGGAGGTTTATAACTGATTTTAATCAACACCTTCACCAACGTGTTTAGTTGATGAAGATGTTGACGCTTCTGCCTTCAGTTTTCTGTGCTTTGCTACTGACAAAAGGTAGCTCGGTATCCAATTCCTGCAGAAGGTCAGTAGGGACTCAGTGGATAACTCCCTTGAAAACCTCCCACTGCTACTTCCTCCTCACTGCCGTTTACCCAGAGAAAATCTATGCACTCATAAATAAATACATGCAAAACATCTTCTAGATTTGTATTCTCTGATTCCCTACCAAAAAAAAAAAAAGGCCAGATTTTGAAAAATAACACATGCCATGAACTTGAGCCCAATTTAGCACAGACGAAGGGCTGCACTTGTTTGAAATTATCAACTTTTGGAGTAGGAATGGTAAAGGTCACTGCAAACTCAGCCACTTTCCATTTTATGATGTAGGTTACGCATTTTGCATCTCAGCTTCCATAGTAAATAAAAAATACTGTAGTTAAATATATGACTCATCTTTAGAGCCAAAGGTCATATAGGACTTGGGACTGAATACAGAGGAGGTGGAAGGCTGTTTTACACAGCACTGGGACAAAATTAGGGATTCATCTTTAATATTTCCTCATTTGTGCTTAGTGCATTTATTTCCCAGTTTCCCTAAGCTTTGATAATTTCTTCTGATACTGAATACTTAGAAAAGTACTTTGTTTTGCACATCTGATTTTTTCAGGTTTCAGTGTCAGAAAATTAAAGAACCTACAGTATAAAGTATTATGCATTTAAGCAAGCTATGTTATTCCCTGTGAGCATTTTCCTCAGAAATAAAAAGGAAGAAGAAAGAAAGGCTCAAATAAATGCTTAGATTTCACTTTACAGCAGCAAGAAGGAATTTTATATTATATTAAATGGTCTGTGCTGTTGATGCCAAGAAAATCAACCTAGGTTTTGAATGAAATTATTGCATTATGGGGTACTGGGATAATTTTGTGTGGAAAAAGGCAACACAACTGAATTTATTCATAATAATAGTTGGCATTCATATTTTTTGTGTAAAATTCTCAAAGCATTTTGAAAATACAAAGACCTCAGTTGTGCCATTAAGAACAGCACTAATTACTAATCTTTGTAAAATTGCATCTTGGTGGGAAGTCCAGGATGGAGCCTGCTTCAGAAAGGACCATCTTTATTGAAAGACATACACTTGGAAGGGAAGTTTTCAAATTGCTGGTGCCTGAAGGAGTAACAGGATATCACAGACTCCTTCACTAACCACTAGAAAAGTCCTTCAGACAAGTGAAAAATAAACAGTGTAAAATCTAACCCTTGAAAACAATTGAGTCTGATTATTGTTTCATACAAAATGTAATATCTTTGACACAATAATTCATTCAGCATGCCATATGCCAGTGTCCTCAGCATCCAGCTGTGTTGTGAACAACATGAACTTGTTTTTCTGGTCCATATCAGACAATAGGAACTTGACCCTTGGGTGGTTTGTATATAAGGCCATTATCAAAAGCGCAAGTTTCCCGGGCTATTTCCCAGCATATATTTACTATATTCAGGCAAAATTGTACAGAATTTGAGGATGCTACATGTTTGAATTATTTGTCCACACCCTTTCATACCTATTCCCTTATTGCTGAAGTCAATACTGATCTCTGAAACCAGTTAATAAATTCTTGTGAATAAAAAGATGATGATGATGGATGCTTGATACACACCTTTGAAAAGAAGAACGAAGAGATGTACTGGCAGAAGTGAAGTATCTCTTAACTCGTTATTTCATTTGGGACCTGTAGAGGTACCAAGCTACTCAGTGAACAAAAGGGGTCGTACAGCCCCTGAGGACCCTTGGGCTTGGCTAGCAGGGAGTCCTGGAAAGGCACAGGTTTTCCCTATCTAGACTTCACTCGTCAGCCAACAGGGAGGAAGGGAAGCAAGAGGGAAGAGCTGCTGTGACACAAGAAGTAAGTACAGTCTACAGACTGTAAAGTGATCACTATTTAGTTTGTGTCACTTCCCATTCTCATTATGTTCTTTGTCAAGGGAATAGATTTATGTACTGACATTTTCTGCACTCATTACGGTGTTTGTCAAGTTAATGAATAGTCTGAGGATTCAAATTTCCAATACTGAGGAGTGAGTTATGGCACATCAATTAAAATAACTCTTCCTCTTGCCCAGGTTCTGCATCCCAAACCAAGAGATATTTGCTCTATTTCTCATGCAAGATACCAAAAGTAGTAGTAGGACAAGTTGCACTGAAAATTCCTGACTAGGTCAGGGAGTGGAAGCTCACACTTCTGTAATATACTAGGCTTTAAACTTCCGGCGCCTCATTTTCACAGCAAAGCCAGGACAGAAAATGGCATGAAATTAATTGGTAACACTTTATTATAAGTGACAAATGGTTATTAATTTCTTTCATATTCCTTACAAAAGTATTAATCGTGGCAAGCTCTTTTGGAATTAGTGTGACTGTTAATATGTGATTCCAGAGGAATTCTGGTATAATTTAGCATTAATTAATGTCACAGAATCATAGAATGGTTCAGGTTAGAATGGACGTTAAAGATCATCTAGTTCCAACCCCCCTGCCATGGGCAGGGACACCTCCCACTAGACCAGGTTGCTCAAAGCCCCATCCAGCCTGGCCTTGAACACTTCCAGGGATGGGGAACTAATGTCCATTTACTGCAAAGTGTTACCATATTAATCTGTTTTCTGTGACTGAGGAAGAAAAGGAAATAAAATAGAGTTAAACCTCTTTTACTAGATCCCGATGTTTTAATCCTGCAGGCTGCAATGACCTAGATTGCATCATAAACCAAAAGTAAAAAAAATTATGTCTCATACTCTTCATAGTGTCAAGAGGTCAAGGCCAAGCTAATAAAGAGAATACCACACAGAGACTTTTGCTTTCTGAAGGAATGGCTCATGCAGAGCTTGGATGTGCAGGAAAAAAATTCTCACAAGTAATGACTCCACCTAATTTTTTCTGTATAATGCATAGGTGCAACCCACTGGCACAGTTGGTAAGGAACTAAGAAATCCCCTGGAAAGACCATGTTCTTTCAACAGCAGCAGTATGACTGTCAGTGTGACAGTAACGGTTGTGGTTCATGTGCAGGGAAATGCAAGAACACTTGGTAAGGAGCAATCCACAGTTTTGGCACCAGCTATGTAAAGTACAAGACAAAATAGAAGTTATTAGTTATGTTTCCTTCTCAGTAAATTGAGGAAAGGAGAAATGAAAAGGAAGGTTTTCAAAACCCTTAAAGTTCTTTTGAGATTTATCAGGGCAGAATCACATAGGTTTTTTCTGCATTTCTTATGAAGAGTACCCCAAAACCAGCCTGCCCATCTGTTTTTGGAAGGAGCCTGCAAAACTCCATTTGTCCGAGCATACCTCTGAAATAGCTTTGGCAACTGAAGGGAGGCAGGATGAAACATGCCTTCATTATGGCAACAAGTTATTCTACTGTTGGCTTCTAGTTGAAAATGACCCCTAGCCTGGGGCTTGTCATTTTCTCTCTGCCTGTTCCACACACCATGGAGGACTTTATTATTTGTCTTCACAAGCAAGTATTGCTGGTTATGTTTCAGATAGGCACATATGACATGAGAAACCCCAGAAGATTAGACTGACCTTGTCTGATTTTAACTATTTAAACATTAGAAATTGGCTCTAAGGTGGTTGTCTATTGTCCCTCTGTTGTCATTGCAAAGAAATAGATCAATCCAGGGAGAAATCCCTCCCAGTCTGAGCTCAGTGACAGTTATTAGTAGGAATTTCTGAAGATCTCCCTTGTCCATCCATTGACCACTAAATGAACAACTGTGGCCTGTTTAAACTAAATAATATTTGAGTTAGCTAAAACCAAGCATGACAAATCCCAGTCTTGCTCCATTAAGTCAGTTTACCTGCTGCTTACTTGAGAATTGACTACATATTTTAGTGGCAATTTTCCTTCCCTCCCAGCTCCAAGAAGATGAGGACTGTGCTTCACCATGTATAAAGGTTCACATTTGCCACTAAAGCAGGTGGAAGAGGTGGTTCTCTTCTGCTGCAGGATAGCAATGGTCAAAAGGCCACATCTTCAATAGAGGAACTATTCTTTCTACTTAGGAAAACAAAAAAAGTATCCACAGAAAGTCATCTGGAGAATGCCAAAACTATATTGGCATTGTTAAATACCATGTGCGCCATTTCAACATAGGACTGCCCTATGCTGGGCTACTATCACTGCTCTCTTCTTGCATACATATAAATATATAATACCTATACTTGTTATTATACCCTGCTCCTCAAGATACTACCTCCTCTGTTAAACCAAACCACGCTTAGTTTCTTTAGGCAATTTTTAACGAAGGAACACAGAATGTATCAAAAATAACAGCATAATTATGGGGTTTGGAGCTTTTTTTGTGTTTGGCAATTCAACTGCCTTGACTGATATTCCTTTCTTTTTTTGTTAATATTTAGTCTTCTCCTCCTCTTCCACCAATTACTAACCTCTGTGCGGGAGAAGGTAGGAAGGTAAAAAATAAAAGTAAGATCTGGTCACTAGAAAGGGAGGAGCTGAGCCAATTTTATGCACAGGCCCAGATGCTCAGGCCATCAGACTGTAAAGAGCTCTACTGACTGGGCACACCAATTTGGGACATCTGTTGTTTCAATATTGGAAGACCTTTCAGCAAGTAATTTCCTCTCACCAAAGCCAGACACTGACTTTTGGTAATTTCTGCTGAGGGAAGGAGTGCATGCATGTGTATGTGGTCATTTCTGTTCCTCGCTCACTCCCCACCCTCTTCTCCTCTGGTTCCAGCAAGGCCAGATCTTCACAGAATCACAGAATGGTAAGGGTTGGAAGGGACCTTTGGAGATCATCTAGTCCAACCCCCCTGCCAGAGCAGGGTCACCTAGAGCAGGTTGCACAGGAACGCATCCAGGCGGGTTTTGAATGTCTCCAGAGATGGAGACTCCACCACCTCTCTGGGCAGCCTGTTCCAGTGCTCTGCCACCCTCAAAGTAAAGAAGTGCCTCCTCGTGTTTAGGTGGAACTTCCTATGCTCAAGTTTGTGCCCGTTACCTCTTGTCCTGTGGCCAGGCACCACTGAGAAGAGCCTGGCCCCATCCTCCTGACACCCACCCTTTAAGTATTTATAAGTGTTGATAAGATCCCCTCTCAGTTGTCTTTTTTCCAGACTGAAGAGAGTCTGGAGGCTGTTGGTTCTGTTCATCATCCAAGATTAAATGCTTCGTCCTGATCAGCAAGGAACCAAAGTCTACTTCTGCCTACATTGGTTAGAAGCCCTGGGGGGAAGGGAGAAGCTAGTATTTAGATTAGCCCCAGAGTGAATAATTACTATATGGAAAGAAACGAAAGATTATTTATTAATTCTCATATCTTTAAAAAATTATTGCTTTTTAATTCACTGAATGTCAGGATTTTTTTTTCTCCTTGAGATGACAGTGAAAAATGCACTCCTGAGATGTGATCTACCAGACTGCAGGATTGTTATCAAAGTAAAAACTTAATAAATAAGCCACTTCAAACTAGAGGAAGAGAAGATAAACAGCATCGTCATAGGGCTCCTGGATAATCTGCCAGCACTCACATCTTCTCTTTGCTAGAACCCATAGATAACCAAGAGGGGAAGAATTATCCGACAGCTACTGCACATGGTCTCTAGTGCATTGTGAACCAATTGCTCTTAAATAGTCCCCATACTTTCTTTTCTGGGATTGCTCAGACACAAGGCACCCAAAACTAGGGAGATGTTGTGATACTTAAACAGTGTTGGTTCTTGTTTTAGAGGTGGACCACAGGATCTCTCTCGTTTTTGGGTGTGAGAATGGCTTGCTATCCAAAAAGAAATAAATAAAATTCTTGAAGGCTACCCATGCAATGAAAATCAGAATTAAACATAAATGACAAGGAAGGAGAGCAAACTGTGGAGCCAACTATGCACAGGCCTTCCAGATCTTCAGCCCAAAAGTCCCACCAAGAAATGCATGAAGCACTCTGGATGTGTTGGAGCTACTGTACATGCACTGGGACAGGTGATCACTGTGTTTTCATTTAGGGAGCTTATTTCTCTGTGCATGCAATCATGTACACAAGCTCAGGTGCATATGTATGCACACCTGATTAATTTAGAACAAATGTAATAATTAAAGAAATTAAACCAAATCAGTTCCCTTTCTGTTGGTTTCCAAGTTGTATTTGTGGTTTGACGTTGATAAGCCCATAAAAGCAGAGGCCAGAGCCTCTGACCAACAGAAACCTCTGTCTTTAGTACACTTTGAAGGTGGCTAAATTACAGAAAGAATTTTTGCTTTATATGAAATATAATATTAATCCCAACTCCAAGGCTCTTTCATCACTCAAGGGTCCCATCATCAGCTGTTATACCCCAGATAAATTGAAGAGCATTATATAATGACCTTAATAACCAACTCAATAAAAAAAAAAAAAAGAAAAATAATATGAATGAGGTCAGGACTAAGAGGTCACTTTTTAACCTCTGATGAAATTGTGTTACTATTTGCTTGAAGTGCTTTATGCTTCTACAGCACCTTGCATTTGTCAATGGGTGCAGACTATATAATGATATCATCATTATATTTAGACGGTTGACTGGGTTTAAGACATTTAAGTTTTTTTCTTTACCAGAGATGGCGATAGTATGCTCAGTTACAGATATCTGTCACCCTAATTCTACCATCACATCATCTTCCCTCACTTAACTTCCCACCAACCACATGTATTCTCGATAGATGAGAGCTTTCATTTTACGCAGCCATGAACCTGGGTCTGTGAGACTGGATTTTATTTTTTTGTATATCCCAGCTCCTACACCACAGTTAAAGAGAGCCTTTTGATCTTTAAAACATTTGTCCTCTCAACATCCCCGGAAAGCCAAGGAATTATATTATTTTCTTTAAACACAGGGGAAATGGTGGTACTGAGAGATAAAGTGACTTTTCTGAGAAAGTCTGCAACAAAGCAGAGACATGAAGCAGAATTTTTCAAATAATAATAACCATCACAAAAACTCATTCTATTCACTGTACAATCATATAGTGACAGATTAGGGGCATTTATTTGTTTCCTCCACTAAAATAACATTTTGTATTTCAGATAATACTGAACATTATTTATTGTTTTCTAATTTTTAGAGAAAGAAATGCAACAGAGATTTTCTTTTAAATCCAGTCAGAGGGGTGTCGCGTTAAAAGGACTGTAGTTTCGATATTTGTCTGTCAGAGTCCCAGGACTTTCACTGATTTACTATCAGAGTCCCACCAAAGGACTTTCACTGAATCAGATTCACAAATAATCGAAATCAGTTATTTTATTGAGAGCGACAGAACAGATTCGAGATTGCCGTTGATAAATTCACTAGCTACAATAGCACTTATTACTTAAGGTTAATATTGCTAGCAAAAATAATGACAGTACAACAACCCGGGGTAACATTCACCAGAGGGTGAAAGGCGCAGCGCTTACCCAGAAAGGCGTCCCTGCCTGCGGTGGAGGAAGAGAACGCAGCCCATCGACTGGTCCGTCAGGTATCAAGTTTCTTCTCTCCCAATTTAACAGTCATTTTCTCCATCCTTTTATCCCCAAAATGACGAGGTTTCCCTCCCCTAGGTGACGTGTAGTATGATTTGGGTGGAGAGACGAGTGCTATGGTCATATATGTTTAGCATGATCTCTAAAATCTTCATTAGCATATACAGGGGTGTCAACTTTAATATGCATTTCACAGGTAATGAGGCAAAGGTCAATTACCGGGCATGGTAGCCTCTCAAGGAAACAAAGAGCTACACAAAGTCTCTGTTATCTTGATTTTACTGTCTTTGCTGACGAAAAGCAGGGCTGTCCTGGCTCCCCAAGACTATCCTGTTATTTATGTATCCTGTGATAGCCAGACAAGTCTTCACTCCCCTGGGTCGCACAGGAGATAGCAAAGCCAGTCTTAATTGCTCTTTGAGCACAGAGACTTCACCTCATTATCCAAATTCCACAAGGGGACATGATTTTGAATTATTTTTCTAAAACTAACCTGATAATGCAATAAGGTGATGCTTCAGAGCAGAAGCTATCAAGTCTGTGGTTGTGTAATTAATTACTGCATATTAAAATTCCAATTTCCAGACCTGTACAAAAATACTAGTGCCAGTTAGATAATATGCTGATGATATTCATGATGGTATAATGTAGCTGTCTTATTTCCTTAGACTTCTAAGACCATTTCATAAAGAAAGGGATCTAAATTACAGTTTGGGTTGACAGATAAAATTCATTCTTTCTCTCTCTCTCTCTTTTTTTGCTGTGCCCCCCGAAATGCCATTACACTGAGGTTAAATTTGAAGAGGTTGAACAAATTTAACCCCCTGCTTCCCAAGAATCCTTTCATAACAACACAAAAAAAAAGTACGTAACATATAAGATACCATAGCTTGATAAAATTTTAAAATCTAGTAGCAGATCTAAATCCTGACATTACTGATATGAGATTGTTTTGGCGTGGATTGAAAATACAACCACAGTAGGTTAAAGGAAACTCTGAACTAATTGAAAATCATAACATAACATTTAATACATAGGAAGTGGTTGCATGGCATTCAGACTGTGTGAATCAGTGCCACCAGAATTATTTGGAATTGGAGAGTCCCTCCCCCGGGAGAGAGGTCCATAGCTCCCCAGCGCCAGTCCCTGACTTCTCACCATGAGCTTTGTAACACTGCAAGTTTCTTCAGCTTAAACTTCCAGACACAAATTTTCCAAACTCCTTTTTACATCCAGCAAGATTTCCCTCCTGTTCTTCCACCCAACAAGAAACTTTCTATAACCCCCCTACTCTGGTAGCTAGAGAGTCTCCTCAGATGTTAGGCTTATATATTTACTCATCTTTCACTCAAATTCATTTATTCCTGGGCCAACAATTTCTTCCAGTTTGATTAGATCTTTTCCTTTCTTGATGTTCAGTCCTCTAGGATGATCTTAACAGCAATCATATCATATGACTAGATAAATGAGTTTGTTTGTTGTTGGTTTGTTTTTTTTTTCCCCCATTTCTGTTTTAAGCACGTGGTCTAACCTGTACCTTGTGTAACAACATTATCACTTCTCCATCTCTGATAAAAATACTCTGTGTCACAAATCCTGGAATACCATTCACCTTTTTGATTATCTGTGGCCCACAATCACTCTGTGATAGGTTAAAACAGCCAGGACTGAGTTTTTCCCAACTGATATCCCCATGTTCTCAGCAGAAACTCTTATTATTCATCCCCTTGAAATTCACAGGTACATTCTGTATTTCTTTCCTATCTTTTGTTTCAGATTTATTTCATCTTTCTCCATTACAGATGACCAAACTGTACACATAACTCCCATTGAGATGTCTCAGTGCCTTATACAATGTCTTTAATATTTCCCTATCTCTACTTATATGACAGATCACACTGGCATTTTTCATGGTCCTTCCACATTCCTGGCTAATAATCTTCCCCTTTGTTGTCCCTGGTTGTCTCCAGATGAGTCACTAGGTTGGGGCAGAAGCCCTTGTTATAAATCTCCCAACTCACAGCCTTACACCTTGCACTAGCACATCAACATTACAATTACATTTCTATTCCTTCTGTGCTCAATTGCATTGCGGCTTTCCTGTAGGATATTCCCATCAGTCCCAATTCCTAGGTCAAGAAAGTGCTGAACTTTTTATTTTTTATTGCAGACCCCATAGAAATTCTCTTTTCCATTTTCCACTTATTTCCAGAGCATGGATGATTCCTCCAAGAAAGCTTCACACCCTATTAAAATCAGACCAAGTGGCCTCATTTCATGGATTGATTTCCTGTTTCCTAAACATATTTCATAAATCATCTTATCTTCATGCATACAGGTATCGTTCCCAAATTTGATAGAATTTCAAATAAGTACTTTTATGTCCTTAAGAATACTGACATTTCTAAAGGCTTTTCAATATGTTTGCCCTTTATACTGCAGGATACCTTTTGCTTTTGAAATTTCTAAGGTAACCTTACAACTTTAGGTGTCCATGCACATGACCCATTGCCATTAAGAAGGACTGAACTAATTAACATGTTTCTAAGAATCTGAAAACCTAATGCAAAAATGCAGAGAAGAGAGGACAGGGTGCGGGAGGCCAGCAGCCAAGCAGTTTTTCCAACTGAGATGGGGCAGCTAGTGCATCCATCATGCAGAAGGGTCAACTGCCTGTAGGTAGTTAGGGTCTGGCGGCCAGAAGATATCGCGCTGTACGGAAAGATAGAGCCCCTCTCCCAATAGTGGTTAGTTTATGATGTGAGCAGACGGAAGTGACGTTGTAAACTCAAGCTATATAAGGCTGTGTCACGTACTAATAAACGCCATTTGCCGTCCACCACATTGGTGTCTGCGAGCTGATGGACCGAGCGGCCTGTGATTGGTCGCCGTGCCGTTCCTGAACCAGGTCGCCACGCCTACCTCAGGCAACAAGTGGTGCCGAAACACGGGAATCGTCATCTGGATTCGGGTGAACGGCGGCCGGAGCGGCTGGACCAGCCCGGCGGGGGAGGTCAGGGGAGGACGCTCCCAGACCAGGACCAGCAAGGAGGATGGAAGCCCTTGTGAAGGTCGTATCCCAAGTACATAAGCAGTGGGGGATTGATTGTAGGCCCAAAGATTTTACCCTTGCAGTTGCGAGGCTTTTACAAATTGGGGTCATTGACCAGCCGGTGGATATTCTCCACCCAGAAGTGTGGGACAAATGTACTAAAGTGTTAGCCGAGGAGACGATGTCTTCGGGTTGTGGGAAAAATCTTGTCATGGGGAAAAGTCGTACAGGCTTTGCAGAAGGCCATACAGGAGCAGGATACCTGGAGGGCGGCAAGGGACTGTTTGTTGGTTACCCCAAAATTGGGAGTCGGGGCAGCCACACAGACTCCGCGCCCCCCGGATGACGGTAATCCTGCTGAGCCCACGGACTCGCGGGAGGGCGGTGCGCCCCCCCAATCCCCGAACCCCGTCCTGCTCGCGGAGGGACAAAATCAAACAAAATCCTTCTGGGGCAAATTAGCCGAGGAGGCCAGGGGTGCCGCAGGGAAATCAGAGTCTGAGGACCCCTGGGCGAGACCACCCCCCTATGCGCCCCAAGATGGCCCCGACCAAAAAGGGGAAGGGCGGGGCGAAGATGCCCCCGGCGGGAACATGGAGGAAGCGCTAAAACCTATAGGTGCTCACAGACAAAGAAAGGGGGAGAAGGAGAAAGAGACAAGTGGCGGGGGCGATCGGGGGGGAGGAGGGGAGCGTGAGCGAGGGGCGGAAAGCCAATCAGAGTGGTCATCTGCAAAAATGCCCTCACAGAGTAAACACCCCGCCGGACAGAAGGCGGGGCGAGCTAAGAGGGAGGGAATGGTCCGCCCGCAAGGTAAGTGGGCGGGGCCAGAGCCCAACTAAAAAGCACTGGAACCCGGAAGTGAGCAGTCAGTCGAGTTCCGACTCCGGGTCAGACACTACCTGGAACGAGTGGCGCGCAATCGATTCAAGTTCGGAGGAGGAGGAAATAGGGGTAGACAGAGTCAAAAGCCAAAATATCGCAATGAAGAGAAAACGCGAGGGGGAAAAATTCCCCTCACGGATTGGAGAAGAATAAAGATCGCATGCGCCAATTGGGCCCCATCGGCCACGCTAGCATTCCCGGTCCGGGTGACGGACGGGGGACAAAGGGTCCACTTGCCAATAAATCCTAAGGATATACAAGCGATTGTTAAAGCAATCGCAGACAAAGGGCTTAATTCTGCCATGGTTTCCACCCTCATAGACGGAGTTTTCGGGGGAGACGACATGCTCCCGTTCGATATAAAACAAACTTGTAGATTGATCTTTGACGGAGCAGGGATGATTGATTGTTTTTAAACAAGAATGGGAGGACAACTGTACGAAGCAACTAGCCCAAATAACCGGAGCGGACCACCCGCTACACGGCTCCAGCCTGCAGCGGCTAATGGGTACAGACCCAACAATGGTTACCCCCCAGGCGCAAGCTCAAGGCATGCGGGCCCATGAAGTTATGACAACCACTCGTGCGGCCAGAGAAGCTATTCGTGTAGCCTCTAGAATTGTTGCCAAGCCATCGCCATGGTCCACAATAAAACAAAATGAAAGTGAGAGCTTTACGCAATTTGTAGATCGCCTTCAGGCAGCGGTCGACTCCTTGACCCTGCCCGTGGAAGCGAAAGGCCCGGTCGTTGCAGACTGCTTACGTCAGCAGTGTAATTCGAAAACCAAAGACATCTTACGATCTCTACCACCGGGGTCAACTATCGCAGACATGATTAAGCATGTTGTGAATGAAGAGCATTTAGCCCCGATTCAAGTGGCTGTTCGCACCGCAATAACTAATCTGATGGCATGTTTTAAATGTGGCCAAGCGGGCCACGTTGTGGCAAACTGCCCTCGGTTGGGGGACCCGCCAACAGCGCTCCCCCCACGCCAGAATCGATCTAGAGGGCCGTGTTGGTCTTGTGGAAAGAAAGGACATTTCGCTAAGGAATGCAGAACTAAAATTCAGGGAAACGGGAGGGGGAGAGGGCACCTGGGCCGCACACAGCCTTCTCCCACACAGCTCCCGCGGCCCAGCCATACCAACCCCAGGTGGGGCGAGGCGCTTTCGAACCCGTTGCCCCCTCGAGAAGCGACCAGCTTTATGGCCCAACCGATAGTCCAACTGAGTCAGCCCTTATCTCAGGGACAGCAAGGACCACCCCTTGGGGGCGAGACCTTGGGGTGGCCCTGGCAATAAAGTGTGACAACCCACCGGTGGTGTGGGGGATCTGTTCTCTCTATAATATCCCCAATGGCACCACCATTAAGGTCCCCTTTTTGATTGACACCGAGCAGATGTTACAGTTCTTCCCGAGTCGAGCTGGCCCCCATGTTGGAAATTGGAAGACGCCCCCATGGTGGGTGGAGTTGGGGGATTAACCCAAGCTCGGAAGAGCGCCCAATTAATAGCAATTACGCTTCACACTGAAAAGGGACCGGAGAAAACCATCAACCTTTTCCCATATGTCATGTCAGGAGTCCCACCACTATTGGGAAGGGACGCTCTAGCCCTATTAAATGCCAGGGTGACAAATTTACCTTAAGGGCCACTGCCGTACACCCACTTCCACCAATTAGACTGACGTGGAAATCGTCCGACCCAGTGTGGGTCGAGCAGTGGCCCCTGTCGAAGCCTCGAATGGATGCTCTTCTTGAGCTAGTCGATCACGAGCTACAACGAGGTCACATAGAGCCTTCTACTAGCCCATGGAACACCCCAGTTTTTGTAATACCCAAGCGGAACGGTGAGGGGTTTCGCCTCCTCCATGATCTACGTGAAGTAAACAAAAGAATCCAACCAATGGGTCCTGTCCAAACGCTGTTGCCCATGAACTCTATGATACCGGAAGGGCAACCTTGCGCTGTCCTCGATATTAAAGACTGTTTCTTTTCAATACCCCTGCATGAGGAGGATAAGGAACGGTTTGCCTTTTCCGTCGTGTTTCCAAATAGCCAACGCCCCAACTTACGCTTCCAGTGGAAAGTGCTGCCACAAGGAATGATTAACTCACCTACTATCTGTCAAATCACAGTGGATCAGGCGTTGGCACCGGTCCGACGCAGCGACCCGACTGCGACTATCATTCAATATATGGATGATATTTTGATCGCCGCACCATCAGGGAGTCAAGTGGACCAGCTGGTGCTAACGGTTTCAGAGACTCTCAAAACAAGCGGGT
The DNA here is from genome assembly GCF_028500815.1 of Rissa tridactyla. Taxonomy (NCBI): domain Eukaryota; kingdom Metazoa; phylum Chordata; class Aves; order Charadriiformes; family Laridae; genus Rissa; species Rissa tridactyla. The sequence continues at coordinate 12,376,752 of NC_071496.1, forward strand.
TTGAGATCGCAAGCGCAAAAATTAAAAAAGGACCATGTGTTAGTTTTTTGGGAGTGGGGATCACAAGCTCCTACGTGACCCCTCCCCAAATGAAAATCCGTCGAAACATCAAAACGCTTCATGATATACAACAGCTAGTAGGGTCCTTGCAATGGCTCCGCAATATCGTCCTGATCCCTCCAGAAACCATGGCCCCCCTATACGATCTTTTAAAAGGACAACACCCGTGGGAACCAAAAACTCTAACGCCGGAAGCACTGACTTCTCTTGACTTTATCGAGCATCAGGTATCGTCAAGCTCACTCGCCAGATGGAACCCAGCTGTACCACTCGATCTGTACGTGCATTTCACGGAAGGGGGGGGAGTAGGGGCACTGGCCCAGGGCCCCCCTGAAAAAGCTCAACCAATACAATGGGTAGTCCTGGGAAAACCGTCACGTGCATTCTCCCCAGGAGTCGAGTGCCTTGGTAACCTCATCATGAAAGGCAGAAAACTCGCCCTAAGACATCTAGGCATTGAACCTGCCAGAATATACCTACCCTTCCGCAAACGGCTCCCAACGCAATCAGTGGCAATGTCAGAGTATCTAGCTATAGCCCTCATCGGATTTGGTGGAGAAGTCCAGTATGCCACAAAGCCCCCTTGGACTCAAATGCTGGCAATTGTCGATATCGACCTTCCACAGAAGATCATGGACCGGCCCCAGTCAGGACCAACGGTCTTCACAGACGCATCCTCAGCGACCTCAACCGCGGCAGCAGTATGGCAATCGAGAGGAGAATGGCACTGCATTAAAATGACCGATTGTGCGCTTTCAGTCCAACAGCTGGAAGCGGCGGCCGTAGTACTAGCGTGCGGACTGTTTCCAACGGAACATCTCAATATAGTAACTGATTCAATGTTCGTGGCCAAGCTTTGCTTAGCCATGTCAGGGCCCGGTGTGTCAACATCTACAGTAGCTCTAATGCTAGAAGAAGCGCTTTTTTCCCGAAAAGGTACCATATCGGTCATCCACGTCAACAGCCACACCCCAGTTAAAGGGTTTTTCCAAACCGGTAACGACAAAGCAGATGCCGCTGCTAAAGGATTATGGACACTAAGAGATGCCCGCCAACTACACGAATCTCTCCACATTGGAGCTAAAGCGCTAGCAAAGAGATGTGGGATTTCAGCCACTGATGCGAAACACATAGTAGCTACGTGTCCCCACTGCCAAAAAGTACCACTGTGGTCCAGTGGAGTTAACCCCAGAGGTCTCAAAGCCTCCGAGGTGTGGCAGACGGATTTTACCCTCTGTCAGTTGCTGAAACCTCGAGCGTGGCTAGCGGTAACCGTAGACACATATAGCGGGGTGATCGTAGCTACACAACACCTTAAGACCGACTCCAAAGCAACCACCCAACATTGGCTGACAGCCATGGCGTGGCTCGGCGTCCCTAATCAAATCAAAACAGACAATGGTCCGAACTTTGTATCTAAATCAGTCCAAGCATTCGCTCTGAAATGGGGTATTACTCTAATACGTGGCATCCCGTATAATAGCACAGGACAAGCCATAGTAGAACGAGCAAACCAAACTCTGAAATCTAAATTGGAGGTACTAGCAAAAACAGAAGGTTTTACCAACACTGTTCCCTCAGGAGACCAGGCGCGCTTGCTAGCGACTGCGTTATTAGCACTAAACCAGTTCCCCAGAGGAGAGGAGATGAACAGCCCTGCCCAAAAACATTGGGCCACTCGAGCGCTAGAAGAAGGCCCGTCGGTCATAGTTAGAAATGAGCTGGGAGACTGGGAACAAGGGTGGAAGTTAGTCCTGACAGGCCGAGGGTATGCTGCGGTCAGAAAAGATGGCAGAATTAAATGGTGTCCGCTTAAGTCTATTAAACCGGACCTTCAGAATAAGACTAACGAAATTAATGAAAACTGTGAGTTTCTGTTTACAGGACCGGATCATCGGACACCCCCGTAACCCGTATACCCCAGTGGCAAAAGAAGTTGACAAGCCAGCAGGCGCCCTATCCAAGCCTGGGAGCCCCGCATTGGCAGAAACCAAGCGACGACTGCGATGCCTTTGTGTGATTTTGATTTTAGACCTTGTCACCATAGGACAGGTAAAATCAGGTCACCTTCACCACCAGCCATTTAAATGGTCCTTCCTTCGACTAGAGGACCACCAAGTTATCGCAACTCAAATAACATCAGGCGCGCCCAGTTTTAATGCCTCTCTGTGCCAGCTTGTCCCGAGAGACCGATGTTGGGAATACCTAGGATTTTATATGTGTCCTAGCTCGAATCCTGGGAAGGGGTATTGTAACTACCCTAACCAATACTATTGTAGCCATTGGGGATGTGAGACCATAGCCCCTGCTTGGATACCGGGTAGCGGTAGAGACAGATACCTAAAAGTCCAGTGGGGTCCATATGGGTGCATTCCACCACAGGCATGGCAAGGACGTGGAAATTGCCGATACCTCTTCTTAAATGTTACTGAGCCCCAAGAGGATAGTTGGTTACTTGGGAGAATTTGGGGAATAAGGTACACAGAACCAGGGACAGACAAGGGTGGCTTAATCCTCATAAAAAAGGAGGTTGTCCCGAACGATCCACTGCCAGTAGGCCCCAACCAAGCATTTGTTAATGAAGTAGTTCTGACCACCCCCAGTCAAGATTACATGACTAAAGAGACCAACAACCAGGAAACATCAACAGAAAAATATACTACCACACCTGTAGCGACACGCATCACCAAAATCCCTCATGGAAATCCCCTCTGGAAAATGATGCAAGCTAGCTACCAAGTATTGAACAAAACTAACCCTAACCTTACGGAACATTGCTGGTTGTGTTACGGAATAAAGCCACCTTTTTATGAGGCTGTAGGGGTAAGGGACATACCTATACAGGTAAATGGTACAAATCCGGCCCAGTGCATATGGGACACAGAAAAGCAAGGCATTACATTGACACAGGTGGTGGGAAGTGGCGTGTGTGTAGGCAAAGTCCCAAAGCACAAAGAACAACTATGTATTAATAAGACACAACTTAAGACCCCAGCAAAGTGGTTAATACCGGCCCAAAATGCCAAGTGGGTTTGTTCTACTATTGGAGTTACACCTTGTCTGTCGCTGGAAAAGTTTAATGAATCCTCAGAGTATTGTGTCCAGGTATCTATAGTCCCTAAGATCTTTTACCATTCCGACGACTTTGTCTACGACTCACACATCACCCCAGAACATCATCTGTCAAAACGGGAACCCTTTACAGCAATAACGGTAGCTACTCTAATGCTCATAGGAGGTGCGGGACTAGGTACAGGAGTAGCATCCTTGGTGCAACAGAGTAAAGAATTTAATGCCTTGAGGGTGGCAGTAGACGAGGACTTGGCTAGAATTGAACAATCAATAACTGCATTAGAACAATCAATTAGATCATTATCTGAAGTAGTGTTACAAAATCGAAGAGGATTAGACCTGATGTTTTTACAACAAGGGGGAGTGTGCGCTGCACTAAAAGAAGAGTGTTGTGTGTATGCGGACCACACCGGAATAGTGAGAGACACTATGGCCAAATTGCGAGAAGGATTAGAAAAACGGAAAAAGGAACGAGAGGCACAACAAAACTGGTTTGAATCATGCTTTAATCATTCACCATGGTTAACCACCCTGATATCTACCTTGATAGGGCCGATCGCAATGATCATAATGGCACTGATCTTTGGACCCTGTATACTAAATAGGCTCGTGTCGTTTGTCAAAAGCCGGCTAGAGAAGGTTAACATTCTGTTGGTAGAACGCCGACAACTGCTTTAAGAATGTGTTTACTTTGTGTTACTCCCAATTATCCCTAGTTACCCCAAGTTACACCCCGTTATTACCAGTTACCCCCTAATTTCCATCTGTCCACTGTGCCTTATGTTTTTTATTCAAGTTTTCTATTTTTCTATTTTAGCTAGTTTGGTTATCCATAGGGAGGAGGGAAATGTAGGTAGTTAGGGTCTGGCGGCCGGAAGATATCACGCTGTACGGAAAGATAGAGCCCCTCTCCCAATAGTGGTTAGTTTATGATGTGAGCAGACGGAAGTGACGTTGTAAACTCAAGCTATATAAGGCTGTGTCACGTACTAATAAATGCCATTTGCCATCCACCACATTGGTGTCTGCGAGCTGATGGACCGAGCGGCCTATGGTTGGTCGCCGTGCCGTTCCTGAACCAGGTCACCACGCCAACCCCAGGCAACAACTGCCGACATGCCCAGGGGATCTTCAACTTGCATGGGCTGAACCCCTACACATCCTAGTGGAAGAATAGACCTGAATGTACCCACCATAATGATTCTTGGGGGGTGCTTAACTATGGAAATAAAATTTTATATGGAAATAAAATCTAATGGGCTGTGAATCATTATGCAGCTGCTGGGTGCATAAGGAAGGTCTCATGACAAGTCCACATCCCCAGCTGGACACAACTCTAGGCATCAACCTAAACCTGGGGCAAGACACTGGATGAGACACTCCTCTGTGGGGGACATGGCCTCTCCAAGGAGCTTACAGACACTCAGCTCCCTCTCCTCCAGCCTCTATCATCTCTTCCTCAGTTTTACCATTTCCCGGTTTTATTCATTCCCTTGTGTTTGGCTGGTGATTATACAGATGTGGATTCCCTAGCCATAAAAGGAGCCACACATACTGTCATGGGAATCTCATGGTAACACAACTAATAAACTGTGTGAGCAAAGCCTAATTTAAACATGTCTCATTAAAATTAATAACAGCATTGAATGTGAGAAAGATCATTCAGTGTTGCCAGGGAAACTGAGTATAATTTTTATGCTAAACAATTGTAAGATAGAAATATTTTTCCTCTCTCAAATAATATATAGTGTGTAGTACAAAGTACCCCTATAAAACCTCACATTAAACAGGCCAGTCAGTCTCACCTCTGTGCCCAGCAAGATCGTGGAGCAGATCCTCCTGGAAGCTTTGCTAATGCACATGGAAAATAAGGAGGTGATTGGTGACAGCCAACATGGCTTCAACAAAGGCAAATTGTGCCTGACACATTTGGTAGCCTTCTACAATGGTGTTACAGCATTGGTAGATAAGGAGAGAGCTACCTGGATTTATGCAAAGCATTTGACACTGTCCTGCATGACATCCTGGTCTCTAAATTGGAAAGACATGGATTTCACAGATGGGCCACTGGGTGGATAAGGAAGTGGCTAGATGGCCACACTCAAAGGGTTGCACTCTGTGGCTCGATGTCCAAGTCGAAACCAGTGACAAGTGGCATTTCTCAGGGGTCGGTACTGGGACCAGTGCTGTTTGACATCTTTGTTGGACAGTGGGATTGAGTGCACCCTCAGCAAGTTTGTCAATGACACCAAGCTGTGTGGCACGGTCGACACACTGGAGGGAAGGGATGCCATCCAGAGGGACCTGGCCAGGCTTGAGAGGTGGGCCCATGCGAACCTCATGAAGTTCAACCAGGCCAAGTGCAAGGTCCTGCACCTGGGTGTTGCATGAAAGGGGCAAAGCGGTTTTGGCAGAAAATAAACCCCCTTGCGTTCTAACACTCCTCACCGAGGTGGGAGGCTAGGTGCGGCTAGGTTTAAATTCTGAGTGATGCCCAATTCAGCACTATCAGTCCAATCGCGTTTAATATGTATTAAACTATTACGATTTGGATACACTAATAGTGGACTGCACCTTCAGTCCAGTCGTGCTCATGAACTAGCACGGCCACTCTCGAGTCTTTGGTCACGTTCAGTGAGAAACCAAAACGACTAGCTACTTAAACAGTGCAGTTTATTTAAACAACAGATATATAGGTTCTTAGGATTGCCGGTGATAAATACACTGTCTGCAAAGCACGTGCAAATGGAAGTATTGTTACATATACAAAACGCGCGACAAAGTTATAAACGATACAGCCTGGCTACAAATGTAGGAAAGAGATTCTCTAGAGAAATTTCTAAGTTTCCCGAGGAAGCACTCGGTATAATCTAAGTCTTACCCAAAGGCGTCCCTATGAGGGGGAAGAGAGGCTCAGCCCGTCGACTGATCCCAGAAGTCAGTGATGGAATTCTTTGCGATGGTGTCTTCCCTGGGTATCCCCCCTCTCTCGGGCTATTTTTATACTATTTGTTATCTTCAAGGTGGAGTTTGAGTGACTGTAGTCATACATACTTTTATCATGATTGGTGTAAATTTTTCTCGCTTCACATTTAAAGGTATAGTTGACGAGAAATTCAGGGCGCAGACTCAAGAAGGAGTGGTCGCACCTTGGAGGCGGGTAGCCTTTGGGATGGAGGTGTGTTTTGGTATTATAATGACATTATAATGATCAAAGTTCGCACAAAGGACAGCATTTCATCAAAATTTGACAAAATGTTGGCTCTGAGCATCTGGCGGGCAGCTAATTGGCAGCTTATCTGTTTCATGGTATCATCCCATTCCCATATCCGCTATACATCATAAGGTAAAGCCGCGGAATAATTGCATCCCGTCCTGTACCTCATGTAGCTTCACAAGCATCCTTATCAGGGAACCACAGATGTTGTGTCCTTCATGCCAGCTGCGGCTATTTTCTACCTCAGAAGCCTCTTGATTTTATACTTTTCCTTAATGTGTGAACAATGCTGTACTTTTGTATTTTTGGCCAATTTAGTAATTATTCCACATAGTACTGCTGATTTCAGTAATAGGCTTTCAAGTGTGTGTGTGAGTATTTGCAGAGGAGGAGGCAATACATTTGCTACAAATTCAATAACAAAAAAGAAGAGGGAAAATGTGTGACATACAAGGACTGTGTTGTTCATACTGAAGGAGTTAAGAGTTAAAGTACTCTGGGGTAAGAATGTGTCTCTGAAGATCTGAGAAAATAAATAACGAATAATAAAACGCTATGATTGAATTGGGATACAGCTGACCTGGAAGCTGAAAGGAAGATAGCATAGGCAAGCACTAAACCTCTTAAGAAAGGAACCTAAAAAAGCTCAACCACTCCCTTTGTTTCCACAAACTTACACAATAGCTCATGATTTTAACTGAAATGTGTTAAAGACAGTCTTTCTTTTGGAGTAATGAAAGAATGGCAAAAATACCCATTCATATTATTACAATATCAGACACCCCAGCTACTGATGGAAAAATTTAATGAGGAATATAAAAATTGATCTTAACAAGTCTTAACAGTAAATCAGATTTTATCAGGAAAAAGCGATGATTTTGAGTTGTTATTTTTCTGAATTCTATATCAGAATATTGCAATAGATTTGAAATTGATACGGTTACATACCCGTGTTAAGAGTCAGCATGCAAATCGATATTAATGGGAGTAATGATTTTCAATGTTTAAAAAGCCAATATAATATGATTCTTTCACTGACAAAGTAAAACACATTTTGGAGACACCGATGATATTAACCCACACAGCTCACCATATGACTGTCAGGAGAGCTGGCTCTCCATTAACTGCTGTTTAAATATCTTCGACATGTTTAAAGAGATAGCTGATTAACCATCCAGCATCGTTGGACTTCCTGTGTAGAACAGGAGCTAATGATTTCTCATGTGTCAGTGGCTGAAGTCTTACAAGTTTAATGGGATGCATGCTATATAATTTTTTGCATGTTTGATAAATTCAGGGGAAATGGCTATCGCCAGAGATTTGTTGCTACAATCACTGGGAGGATGTAGGTGGTTGCCCAGTAGGCAGGAGGAGGTGGTCTACTGCTACTAGTATGACCAGGAGTTTTGGCAAGAGGGAGGTGGAGTTAAGCCGAGAGAGTTGAGAGGAAATTTTACTGAAAAACCTCCTTGGAAAAATGTCAAGTTCAGACTTGCTCAGCTGTGTGCTAATGTGGTAGACCAGGAGTAAGAGCAGTAGTTGGAGACCTTCAAATGTGAAGGAAACTCTAGGAGAGTGTGGGACAGAAGACTAAGGGCTTTTAGCAGGTTAAGTAGCAAATAGGTCCTTGGGGGTTTTGTAGAAAACACATGCTCTTGACTTGATGGGCACTTTAATCCCTTGAAAAGTCCATATCATACCTCATTGCATCTTTGTATGTATAAAGGCACGCATCTCCCACATGCTACACTCAGTTTTTGAGCATTAGCAACCTTGTCATCTTCTGAAGCATTCTCAGCCTGCAACTGCAGCTAAAAGCAGCTCTAAAATAAATCAAGCATCTTAAGTGAGCAGAGATTTCACTACATGAAGGAGAACAAAAGTTATCTGTGAGGCTTTCCCCTGTCTCATAAGTCATGGCATGTTTTCCATCTCTCTTCTCTCACTCTCTCGTAATGCTCCAGGGTGAAATACTTCTCTTTCTGAAGCAAATGGGAGGTTTCACTTTTATTCCACTCATCCAGAACTTAACCTTTATGCTCTGTGTTGCCTTTTGTCAGGTTGGTGTCCTTCCTTCCAGTCCTATCACAGCAAAAGCTCAGTTAACTTAATTGCAAATAAAGGATAGTTTAAGGATTCCAGTTTCACATTATTGTTTTAATGCAAGGAAGTCCCAGCTGAGATTTGTACTCCTTACCAGAGTATAAAATAAAAGGGTAAATAAGATGGCCGTGGTTTTGGGGGTTAAACGTTCAGAACCAGATTCTCATTTATGACAGGTGCTTTGCAGATGTTTCTGCAAGACAAGAGCTATTAGTGTGAAGGAACATGACTATTTCTTGGCATAGTTTAGATCCCCATTTGGTGCAAACTGCCTTTTCACTGTACTCTGTGAAGCTATATATGTTTTAAATAAACTTGGGCTTTGTCCCTATTTACATTACCTTTAAACAATATTATGAGGAAGTCTAAGAATTTAATTGGACTTCTGTTATTTTCTGCATGAACTTGTACCATTTAATTTGTAGCCAGAAAAAAAAAAGGATCCTAAAATTACAAATCAGAATAAATATTTCTGTTCCTACTATCCAAAGAATATCTTTTCACTGGTCGTTTAGTAACCCTTATATAAGGTGATCCATTATATTGATGTCTCTAAGGATACTTGCGTGAGTAAAGCCTCCTTATAGCAGACTGAAGCTCTGAACTGTGATCTACATAAATAGCTTATTGCCAGCACTCGGAGTTTTATCTTGGGTATCAGTCCTGGGTTATTTTTATATATCAGTAATAAAGTTCTCCTTAATTTAGTGGAATTGATAAACAAATGCTCTCTGTGTTTCCAGTACTTCCCTTGAAGAATTTTCTAATTCTAGTTCCAAGCTTGTCTTTTTTTTAAGAAAATAATAACATTGCTGTAAGAAGTCCAAGTAAAGTTTCTCTGGTTTAGGAGCTCTAGCAGAGAATTGAAGTAGGCATTAGCTCAAAACAGCAGGTAGGAAAAAATCCATCTTAAATTAAGGATGATATCTCACTCTTCAAAATTTAAACTGGAAGTTGTTTACTTTTGAGGAGATAATAATTTTTTGATTAATCCAAACACTTATTTTTTTCAAGACGTTCTGAAGGTTAATTGTGCATTTCTGAGCTAGAATGTACTAGAGAAGTACAGACTGTCATTGATACTTGTTCACCATTTAGCCTGAGCCTTTCAACTATTTAGAGAGAATAATTACTTATAAAAGTACTGTAATCATAATCCTTACCTACCTCTGCTGATGTCAGTATGACATTCAGCTCTCTAGGAGAGTTTTTACTCTGTATTATTTCCTTTGTCTCACAATTATCAGTTTGTTTTACATGAATTCAAGTTCAGTGCAACTGCAAGTCACTGGGAAAAAGCCCCAGTGCAGTGATGGATCCCACAGATATTTTCCTCACAACAGCTGAATTTTGTGCTTCTGAACTGTGATCTACGTAATAGCTTGTTGCCAGCACTCAGAGTTTTATCTTGGGTATCAGTCCTGGGTTATTTTTAAATGCTCCAAGTTCATGGATAATGCAGTGACTTGATGTAAGGGACGGACTGTAAATTCCCTGACAAGGGGCAGAAGGCCCTCCAAGCCTTCAATGGAATGCCTCAAACACTCACAAGGAAATAAAGAATGCACGCCTGGCCTTCAAAGAACTGATAAGGTTAACACTTCTGGCGCCTGAAAGTGTGGGAGAACTGTCTTGTGAAGACAGGATAGTTCTGCCACTCGTGTGGTGAGCTTGCTAGTTCTCAGTTCTCGAGGCCACTGTGTCCAATGAGTGACCTTTGCTTCATTATCTGCGAAATGCATATGAAAGCGCACACCCCTGCATATGCTAATGAAGGTTATAGAGATCATGCTAAACATGTATGACTATGGCACTCGTCTCTCCACCCAAATCACGCTACATGTCACCTGGGAGAAGGGAGAAACCTGAGACGAGGCTGTCCTTGGCAAGGAGGGTGGACCATGCTAATTCAGCAAACATAAAAGGGGAAAATAAGTGCCCCTAGGGGGAACAAAGAAGAAACAAAAAGAAGAAGATCATGCCTGGGAAGATTCTTCCCAAGAAAGAAGACCGTGCCTGGGAAGATTTTTCCAAGAAAGAAGAAGATTATGCCTGGGAAGATTCCCTGAAAAAGATGCTGGAACCAGGACCGGTGATCTCTTTCTCTCTGTCTTTTTCTCCATCTTTTCCTTTCTCTATCCCTCAGTTTCTCTTTTCTCTTAGAATAGTTAAGTAACGGTTAGAGTTGTTAAGTAACGACCTTAAGTATGATCTTAAGTACTGCTTGCCATAAGTTGTCCTACACCTGTTGTTAAGTAACACAATGCATACCTCATCATTTGCCATAATTTGTCATATACCTAACCAATTATCGTGGACTTGTTAAGACCTATACTAATCATTTTGGGAAACTAATAATTGTTTGTATACGGACCTTGAGATTTATCTCACCTTAGTCCATGCTGTTGGGGATTTACGAATCTGAGTCACTTACCCCTCCTCTTTACTGTGAGTGGGACGTGACATTCTAATGGCGTCACGGACAGGATTTGCTTGGTGTTTGAAGGTCCTAAGGGAAATGATCTCTTAGCTGTAAGCTGGGAGAGGTTCAAGCAGGGGTTAGTGCTTGACTGCTACCCATATTAAGGGATGCCGATTCTCTGTCCGGCATCGGACAGGGGGGATCGGGAAGCAGCCTCTCAGCTATAAGCCGGGAGGGGTTCGAGCAGGAGCAAAGGCCTGACTGCTACCCATTGGCCTAAGGGATACTGGTTCTCTATCCAGCTGCGGACAGGGAGAGTCTGGGAAGTGGCCTCTCAGCTATAAGCCAGGGGAGATTCAAGCAGTAGCAAGCCATGACAGCCCGAGAAATGTCTGTGCTTGACTGCTCACTGATTTTGGAGAAACTGAAGGTGTCCTACTCCGCTGGGAATGGTGTGGGCCCACAATAATTGGCATAATCCAGAAGCAGTGGCAAGTCGTATCACTACCCTTGCGAAGGAGCGAAAATATACGGACCTTGAGATTTATCTCACCTTAGTCCATGCCATTGGGGATTTACGAATCTGAAGTCACTTACCCTCCCTCTTTCCTGAGAGTGGGACATGACACTTGAGAATTCTATTTTTCTTTGAAAAACAAGTACAGAAATCAGGCAGTCAAAAAGCAAAATCAAAAGCCTGACCCTTACCTTGGACCTCAGAGGAAACAACTGCAGATACAGGTTTAACTCAAACCAATGCACTGGTGAGTTAAGGTGACTGTTATATGCCTTAGTAAAGATGCCTATCAATCAGGGTTGTTTTCTGAAGGATCAGAGTTTTACAATACAACCAATTTCCAATATACTTGGCATCATTGTGATAACCCGTCAAAAAGTCCTATTGTACCACCAATACAAAGGATTAAGCTTATGTTTTTTATGCCTTAGGCTTTTTCAGTTTCTGTAACTGGTCATGTTGTTCTTTTTATTATAATCTTGCAATTTATTTTTGTTCCTCGGGTTTTGATTTTTTTATTCCTGATGTTTTAGTTGGGAATATTGTATTACTTTCAGAGTTTATTCATATGAAACAAATGTGAGCGCAGTTTGGGCTTATTTTTTCAACACAGGATATCGTTATTGTGTGTTAAGAAGTGTGCAGGCAAATTGAAGTGCCCAGCTATTTCATTTCTGCTGTGTGCATAAGCTACTAAGAGAAAAAATGCTACTCTTGTTATTGCTTGCTTTAGGAGGAAACACAGTCAGCTTCCATTAGCCTATTAAAGCGGCTTATGGCTAATTCTGATGTCTGCAGAACTCTTCAAAGAAAAACTAGCAGTTCATTGATGTGCTAATACAAGCAAATAGATTACACCTTCTGTGTTTTTAGATACAGATGGAAGGCACGATTAACCAACTGTGTCCTCTTTAAGTGTCTGATGCCCCAACCCTGACTTGGAGAAACAGCTTGGAACCTAATTATGCACTGAATTGAATTCAATAACTGAGGCATTACTAACAAAGTTAGATGCTTGGTAAGTGTGACTGTGACAATACTATACCATCTTACTGCTCTTTCCTGATTTTAAGAAATATGATTTAGAATTATTTTCCTATAATAAGCCCACAATTCGAATAAGCATTTTACTTCTCCTCCTATCTCTGGATTCTGTTATTTATTTGTTCTATTACAGCAATGCAGAGGAAAGGTGATCTTTCTATAGACACACATAAAAATACAAAGCAGTTAGAAATATGGATGTACTTCATTCTTTTGCATGTGGTAGAAACACAGACTTCTGAATAAGCTGTCACACAGAGACATCTGCCCTTTGAAATTAAATGTTACCATCAGCTTCATGTGGTCATCTGGCAAAGGCATATCAGAAAAGAGACAATGAGCAAAAAGATGTGTTAAAAAGGAGAGTAACTGGTGTGGAAATAAGAAGGGAGTTCCAGCTGTTTGGACACATCTGATGGGTAAAAGATGACTGGCTGTTAAAGACTGCTCTTTGGCCTGAGAAGAGGCAGCAGTCACCATGGAGGAACCAGATAAGTCATAAACCAGAAAAACCCCTGGGATTTAAAGTTACTGTATGTCAAAGCACAAAGGAGCTCACTAAGGGGATAGTAGAATTTGTGAGCCTGATTCATATACAGGATGGGGGAGAAATGTTTATAACAGTGTTTGGAGCTCTTCTCGCTTAATGTTGTACAAGCACATAGTGCGAAGCTGAGACAGCCTGACAATGATTATAGTGTTGAAATTAAAAAGCCAAACCCTCTGAATTCAACCACCCCGATATCTGTTGGAAGGGCAACACAGCGGGGCACAAGAAATCCAGGAAGTTCTTGGAATGTGTTGATGACAACTTTCTTCTTCAAATGGTAGAGGAGCCAACGAGGAGAGGAACTATGCTGGACTTTGTCCTTACCAACAAGGAGGGTCTGGTGGCGAGTGTCAAGCTCAAGGGTAGCCTCGGCTGCAGTGATCATGAAATGGTAGAATTCAAGATCCTTCGGGCAGCGAGGAGGGCATGCAGCAAGCTCACTACCCTGAACTTCAGGAGAGCAGACTTTGGCCTCTTGAGGGACCTGCTTGGCAGGGTAACATGGGAAAAAGTACTGGAGGGAAGAGGGGCCCAAGAAAGCTAGTTAGTATTCAAGGATCACCTCCTCCAAGATCAGGAGCGGCGCATCCCAAGAATGAGGAAGTCATGCAAAAAAGCCAGGAGGCCTGCGTGGATTAACAAAGAGCTCCTGGACAAGCTCAAAAGCAAAAAGGAGGCCTACAGAGGGTGGAAGCAAGGACAGGAAGACTGGGTGGAATACAAAGAAACTGTCCAAGTGGCCAGGAACCAGATTAGGCAAGCTAAAGCTCAGATAGAATTAATTCTGGCTAGGGGCGTCAAGGATAACAAGAAAAAACGGTGAAAAATGGTGGAGCCTCTCACAGGCCCCATGTGACAGCTGCCATCCTCCACAAATGTTTCATATCACCAGAGACCTGCATGTAGGTAACTAAAGCCTGACCCCCGTGACTAGTTTGTTGAATGGCTCAAGCTCCGCTGACTGTATTAAGCAGATCTCCACTGACCTGTGAACATACGCATTTAGGTGTCTTAATCTTGAAATGAATCTCATGCAGATTAGAATCAGTCTTTGAAAACAATAGGTAGTTTGTGAATTCATTAACATCTTAGTGTTAAAGACAAAGGATTTTGAAAAATGGAATGTGCTTTTTATTGTTTCATAAACCAAGCTGTATTTAATTACTCACATGGATTTCAGCCTCTAAGAATCATTGCTAGAGATATCCCAACAATAATTCTCCTCTATAGGGAGCTGCTTTTGTCTTCTTAATAATTTTATGGCATAAGGTTACACCCACACTGTTTCAAAAGCAGCCCTAAGGCCTAATTTGCCAGCTGTCCTCAATGTCTACTGTTACTTGGGCGCTAGTGGTTAGCTTTCAGATGACCACCTGGTGTAATTGGAGGGAAAACCTTAAATTTGCCTGCTGAGTTGGACCGCTCTCTAGTGTACAGTTATCTGCAACGTAAATGGAGCTTCAGAAACTAAGATCTAGGTTGTAAAAAATGGTTAGTTCCCTAAACCCCCACAGTTGAGGATCTTTTCCCATACTGGCTGACTAGTTGATGGAGAGAAAGGACATAATTCTCGATCTCAGGCCCCTTCTTATTGATTTCTTCTTAACCCAGAGCAGACCCATAAGTGAACTGTAAGGTAAATAAAGCAGCTCTTACTATGCATATTTTCTTTTTGTTGGATATTCACCATCACTGTTAGACATAAATGAGTGGCTTGTGTCTATAAGAGATGACACAAAGCATAAAGAATTCTCTGTTTAACAATAATTCTGATCAAAATGTTAAAAGCTTATTCACTGCTGTGTGTCAAAACTTGAAAATAATTGGCATTTATAAAGAGAAGGCCATGCAAGAGCGGTTGCCTGGATGATTTCAGTGTCAAGTATGACCACCTCTGTGGAGTTTAAATACCTTTTCTTTAAAGACAGGTGAATATTTGCCATGTTCGTCCACTGCTCCAATAAGTTCAGTCTTTGTTCTTGTCAACTTGTTGCCAAGGCATTCCCAAAGCAAGAGACATTTCTGCTTTGCAGTACTGCATGGCTGGCACGGGAACTGCTGCGTCCCCAGGGAAGTGTCACAGATATCACAAAGAGAGGAGGAACACGCAGTGAGATTACCTAGCTTCATCCCTCTATTCATGCAAGATTGCTTCCAGTCTATATTCTAGGGTATTCCAGACTATATCAGTCTCCAATCTAATTGCAAAGACATGAACATGAGGTCTCCGCCTCTTCTCAGGGGGCAACCTTTGCACAGACTAAGCTGTTAGGACACTGAGTAAAGATATAATTTCAGTTTGGAATGACAGGAAACAAGAAAGAAAGGAAAAAATTCCACTGTGTTTTGCTTTTTGAGTGTACTGAAGTATCTTGGGAATATTTATAAGTGGTTTAGAGAAAATAGAAGTTACAGCTATCCTCCATACACCCTATTTGTGTAAACAAAAAAATCCACAAAAATGACATTGGCCTCTTCAACAATTAACTTACAGAGAATTCATTTTTTTCAGACTCTCTAACCACCAAGATGCAGATGGATATAAAAACATGAAGGATACGAAGATGATGGTAAGAACTGGGGTTGACCAAGAACACAGAAAGATCAAGTTCACACTTCCGTTGGACCACCAGGAGAAAAGGAAGGATGAAAAAGAACTTCACAGGGACTGATTAGAAGAAAAATTACCAGAAAACTCCAGAGAGAAAAAAAAATAATGAAAGAATACCAAGCTGCAGAGCTGAAAAAGAGATTGAGGAGGGAGAATAGTTACTAATATTTGTTCAGGAAGGGGTCATTAAAGCAACAGTAAAGAAAGATTCAGTGCAGAGGAAGAACCATAGCAATAACATCAGAAGAGCTCCCTGATGCAGAGATGCTTCAATGATCATAGATAGTGTTTTTGATGAGTTTAAAGGGGAGGGAAGTAAGCAGAGAACTAGAGAAGGAGAATGATTATTTATTTTTACCATGAGGCTGTGAAGAATAACTGAATATACTTGTATTTATTATGAAGGAAAAGCAGTTTAAACAGAAAATTAAGGAGAAAGGTTGAAACTACAGTCCACTAAGTTCAGAAAACTGGAGGAACTGGGCTCAGTGAAGCCAATGGAAGTCAAGAAACAATGGCGATGGTAAAAGAGAAGGAAAGGAAGGTCTTGTGTACCTATAATCACAGGTACACAGACAAAAACCCTTCCAAGTGCACTTTTGAATACCAAAATGCTATAAGAGTGTCAGCTTAATTTTCAGAAAAAAAAAACCAAACCTGACATTTCAAAACTCAAGGGATGTGAAAACTAAGGCAGACAATTCTTGACAAAATTTATTTCACTGAAGGTTATTAAGGTCAAGTTATATGAAGTTAGTTTTCAGTTGTAGACTTTCATAGAGTCCTGTGCTGTGGCTCATATGACTACATATGCACTCTCACATGACCATTGTGAGGCTTGTGCAGTTATGGGAAGGGGATGGAAAGGGGACATGCCTACCTAAGTGATGGGAGAGCTTTGGATGGTGCAACTGGTGTTGCTTACATGTAATGTACAATGCCCAGACCTCATGACAGGGACTTCAGGAAAGAAAGCCTTCAAGATGACAGATCTGATGTTTGGGCTTGAAATTATATGTTGGGTGAAGCCAGGAATTAATTCTTAGGAGAAATATTTAAGGACGCCTTATCGCAGCATTATGTGACATGAGCAATAACCAAACCTTGTCATCACAAAGAAAATTACTGAAGGGATCAGCCCTAATGAAGTACTTGACACATTTGCAAAACTGAAGAAAAACAATCCATTTATCCTGATCCACTTTCATCCACAAGGCAGCAAAAAGTCAAGTTGCAGACTGCTGTATTAACTGGCAAAGAACTTGAATTGC
Source organism: Rissa tridactyla (assembly GCF_028500815.1). Classification (NCBI taxonomy): domain Eukaryota; kingdom Metazoa; phylum Chordata; class Aves; order Charadriiformes; family Laridae; genus Rissa; species Rissa tridactyla. The sequence continues at coordinate 12,393,619 of NC_071496.1, forward strand.
CTTCATATCCATTTTGGAATAATTATCCCTATTGGAATTCTGTCTGACTGACTGTGCAAGGTGAGACAGTTCAATTATTTAATGATGCCATCACTCTCAATTTGAAAGGCCGGTGCTAGAGCAAATGTGCTTTCTGTTTAATTTATACCAATACTTAACTTAGTTGGTCTGTTCCCTGTTTGTGCGTCTTCAGTAATGTATCACAATGTAATGGAAATTTCCTCCATTTTTATAATTTTATGAGTCTCACATTCAGCAGGTGGCACTGAATATGAAAGCTTTGTTCATCTGTATGTGCATTTCTACAGATACAAGGAAGCTGGAGGGGTGATGGGAAAACAGAGATCACTAACTCTGTCCTCTTTCATATTGAGAGGCAAAGTTTGCAATGTCAGTATATATCTGCAAGTAAATTATAAATGTTTATACCTGTTGACTAATTCTGTAGTCACTTGTATCATTGTCTTTGGATGCCTTTTGCAAGTAGGTTAGCTTTCTGTCAGTATTCTAGTGACTATAAGCCTTTCAAATACATACTTTCTCAGCCTGTGTTATACAGTCTAACAATGTTTTCAGTTTCTGCTATAGCCTTTCTAAGAATAGTTCTGTGGGTCACTTAAAGTTTGTCTCTTCTTATAGATGGTAAAATGTTAATAGCAGAAATCAGAAAAAGACAGAGAGAAAGAGATCACCGGTCCTGGTTCCAGCATCTTTTTCAGGGAATCTTCCCAGGCATAATCTTCTTCTTTCTTGGAAAAATCTTCCCAGGCACGGTCTTCTTTCTTGGGAAGAATCTTCCCAGGCATGATCTTCTTCTTTTTGTTTCTTCTTTGTTCCCCCTAGGGGCACTTATTTTCCCCTTTTATGTTTGCTGAATTAGCATGGTCCACCCTCCTTGCCAAGGACAGCCTCGTCTCAGGTTTCTCCCTTCTCCCAGGTGACATGTAGCGTGATTTGGGTGGAGAGACGAGTGCCATAGTCATACATGTTTAGCATGATCTCTATAACCTTCATTAGCATATGCAGGGGTGTGCGCTTTCATATGCATTTCGCAGATAATGAAGCAAAGGTCACTCATTGGACACAGTGGCCTCGAGAACTGAGAACTAGCAAGCTCACCACACGAGTGGCAGAACTATCCTGTCTTCACAAGACAGTTCTCCCACACTTTCAGGCGCCAGAAGTGTTAACCTTATCAGTTCTTTGAAGGCCAGTCCTGCATTATTTATTTCCTTGTGAGTGTTTGAGAACTGATAAGACTCGCAGGCACCGGAAAAGCAGTGGGAGGACTATTTTGTGAAGACAAATTTTTGTGAGAAAAACCAAGATATATCAATAAAAAAAAATAAATAAATTGAGTAGACAGTAAAATATATACTTTACCTTTTAATGTTTTTGAAATAATCTTGGTATTTCACAGAACTAGCTTTGCACAGGATCTTGAATAACTTTGATCAACCAGCATCAAAAGGTGGAACTAGATGATCTTTAAGGTCCCTTCCAACCCTAACAATTCTATGATTCTATGATTATTTGTTTGTCTGGGATGTTAAAGCTTCCTGAAACATTATTCCCAGACATCATGGTTAAAAAATTAGCGGAACACTTCCTGCAACAAAATGCATTTCCACTGAAATCAAAATGTATCTTTACATTATGAGAATACTGTTTCAGAGAAACTGCGAGGAAGGAGTTGCGCGAAGGGATGAAGCTCTGACAATATTTTGGCATCCTCTTTAGACATTTTGGAGTGAAATATTTTGAGCATGTTTTTGAAGGAACTGTTCAAAGCTATGCTTCTTCCACTATATTATAATTTTAAAACAGAAATGGACATCTAAACATTTCAAAACATTAAAAAATATGATTTTGAAGAGATGTTTCTAATGTTTCAGATTTGTTATAATTTTAAGAAAACAGCCTGAAATCCTGAAACCATTGTGAAGTGGTGATACTTCTGCATAGTGTCACTTCCCAACTGCTTCGTGACCGTGGTTGATCTCCAAATCCCAAAGTGCTCAAACAACCATGCTCCAAATGGTAGCGATCTTTCTTCCCACACTCTTCTTTATGTAAATGGAAATGACTGCAGTTTTATGTCTTCAGTTCTGTGACATTATTTTACCTATGACTGTACCTTTTCTGACTTCATGCCCGTTTTGTTCTATATCTGCTCTCTCTGCTTCTTCAAACAAAATTGAAAAAAAAACACTGGAAAAAGATTGGAGATTATTAACTAAAGGAAGTCAAATGAAGTGGTGCTCAAAAGGTCTGTATTCATACATCATTTATTTCTGAGAAAAGTCATAATTAAGAAAAATAAAGCAGATTAAGGCTATGATTGAAGAGTGATCAACTCCAATACTCCCCAGTGAGGTGACAGACAACTATTAGCCCTCTAGTTTTAATGGTTACTGTGTTTTGGTTTGGGGTATACCGTATACTTTAATTCCTAACTATGAAAATAATATTCAGGCAGTATGTTTTCTCATCCAGTGACAACAACTTAACTGACTGCCACAATGGACCACCAGTGTTGTGCATCCCATGGGAAGAGAACCACTGAGTTATTCATTGACATGGCAAGAAAGATACAGGGAAGGCATATTTCAGTAAAACTGGTATGTCAGCTTATGTTTGGACCAGTTACATGATTCTGGACCAATATCACATGATTGAAAAACTGTTGTGAGTGCAGCAGAGTCACACTTGTGCAATGTGAATTCAAAAGAAGTTTGAAATAATATTTGCTAAGGGACAGGGAATGGAGACTGCAGATGTTTGCCCAATAAAACAAATTCAATATCTGAATGAAATTAGAACATATAATCAATATTGATCTAGAGAGAAAAGCAACAATAATGTTACAGCTCATTGGAAAAGGCCTAGCTTTGTTAACCTTCTGGCCATGGTGCAAAGCCATCTGTTTTTCTTCCTTTCTGCTCTGTTAAAGATTATGAGGAGGACATAGATTGAACTTGCTATTCTGCAGTGCTGACCTGTTATTCTTTGTCTCTGTATTGATACTATTATTTCATAGTAATGAAATTATTTCATAGGAATAACTGTACAGGAAGGACTACAGAGGAACAAGGAATGCAGAACATTGGTTTTACAGAAATAAAAGAGCACGTAGAAAAGATCCACATAATTAAAAATGCAGGCTAGTGGAAATGACGACTTCAAGATCAAATGTTCAGGGAAGCTGGCCACAGATTTGCCACACATTTTAAGTGTATGGCAACATTTAGAGAAAAGAGGGAGACTTTTCTCCAGCAAAAGACTGGTAATTCTTCTCAACTGAGAAACTAAGATGGTGATGCAAATGCCCTAGGAACACACATCAGATGGACAGTTGGAGTGTAAGATTTTCTGTGGCTAAAGAGGCAAAGTTAAGAGATCCTAGGTAACCTTGGTGATCTAGACATGTTTCTTTTCTATGGCTGTTATGATTTTAGCTTTTCAGTTTTGTGTGAAATTTGGCATAATGCATGATATTTATGATTGTTTCTTTCTATTTCTGGTCCTTCCCTCTATCTTGAAGTGAATTCACCTGAGGTATTTTGAGACCTAAGAACCCAGTTAAACAGTACATTTCACCCTTAAATTCAAAGTCAAATGTGGATTAAAAGCTCCTGTTGGAAGCTCTTCAGCTTCTGGGAGCTCTTACATTGAAGAATACAAGAGCTTTAGAAGGCGTGAATGAGACAGTGCAGATAGACCAGAAGGTGGAGATTTGAGAAGAGAAATGTCATTTGCTTCTTCAAGAACAAGAAGCAAAGCTGCTCATGAGGTGCTTGACTGGAGAGGGGGAACAAGAAGAATGGTGGAATAGAGAGCTGAGGATGTGAAAGACCACTGAGAGGGTGGGAAGGAAAAAGAAAGAGAAATACTGGGCTGGAGTAAGGAGGATGAGGAAAAGGAGGGGTTATACTCAGTAGCACAGGTTAATAATGACTAAAAACTTGAAATGAGTATAAAGTGTTCATGTGTTAATTTAAGGAGACTCATTCCAGTTCTTTATCAGTCCTGTTAAAAACAAAGATGCCAAAGAGGTGCTAAATACATACTCTGTTCAAGAAAGAAGAAAATGAGGATAAACTGCTGTTTTAATTGAATCTCTTCAGTCTCAAGCATGAGTGCCACTAAATAAACTAAGAAAGTAGAGATTTTTTTTAGATACATGGAAGAGACGACCCTTAAATTCCCCAAAACAAATGATGAGAGACAAAAGAGAGGGGGAGGAGGCCCTCCGAGCCCTTCTGAGGAATGTCTCAAACGCTCCTTGAAATGAAGCTGTAACAGCAGGATGGATAATGCAGGCCTTCTGCTCAAAGAACACAGAGTGTGCTATCAACTTTCTCCAAGGGCAATCATATATCTTGTGTATCCAGAGACAAATTATATTTGACATTTCATTTAAAGCCTGAGACATCCTGATGCTAAAGCAGAACATGAGTGGTAAGAGTAGGAGGGCGTTCAATTCAACTGGATGGATGTTTCTATTCCTTCTCTACTTGTCTGGGTTGTAGATGAAGTCTAATTGCCCATCATCACCCTATATTTTAGCCAGATGGAAATCTCAGATTCAACTCTTTTCCGATGACACTCCTTCCTATGTTAGCTTTTGCCTGGCAATGTTAATGGGGACTAATCTGAGCTAGCTTCAGATAGCATTGTAACCAGCATTATTTATGCAGCAGGTTGTGAAGATTTCTTTGGTTATACCCACAACTTTCACATCAAGCCTGGTAGTTTGCAGATGGAAATGCAGTCCCTGCATTTCACAATCTCAGCCCGTTCAAAATCTTTACATCTTATTATGGGTATTTATTGCAGCCAATCTTTTCATGCTCTCAACCTCAAATTAAAAAACAGACTGTTTTGCTGTGGTGGTGGATGGGTAAAGGTCAATGGTCTGGGTATGGCAAAGGTAGCATTAACCATTTTTATCCTTCATCACAACCATAGAAATATTCAGTTGTTGGACTGGTTTGTGACATTTATTGAAATAGACTCAAAGCTTCTCAAAGTGTACACAGTATCACTCTGGAGTCATGGGATATAACCTATATCTATGGAACTAGGTTGAAATTCTGTGTTCATTCCACTTGTATTAAATTATTTTCCAGTGAAAACTGCATCAACAGTGATGACCTAGTCCCGACAGAAACATCCACAGCAGGAAGAGGTTCAGGATGTAATTTCCTAGGTATTTCATAGCAAAATTACATCTGTATTTTGATACCTCCTCAGCCATGCCATCCTGGGTCTGTTATGAATATCATTGTATGCAGCATGATTATTATGAAGGACTATTTTTTCTGATTAAGAATATTGTTCGTGGCAGAACATGCTGTTGCTGAGGGTGAGGAGGTCCTTTATACATGCTTGCATTGTTTCCTTCATTATATTTTTATTTCACATGTCACAGGCAGGCACATCTCATACATCTTAATTATATGATTATCTTCCAAGATGGAGACATCTTTCCTGCCCCTAAGGTGAAGGAAGTTGCAGGGGGAGGGGGATTTGTATATAAGTATAAACAGAAATAGAGGAAGTCACACCTTATATCAAATTGTTTTCACATTTCCTTCCCTATTAATTTTTCAAAAGATAATTATTGTGGGTGTAGTGTGAGCTGCTCTCATTAGGAACCCATTGATTGTTAGCCACTATTATTGCTTCAAATGTTGGAAATGGGAGGAAATAGATAAAGGGAAAAATTAGGGTCAATATTTTATTGCTCTAATGTTTGTTAATTGCATGCTTTGGGCACTTCCTTTACCATTTTTTTTTCCTAATAAAACCTCTGGAAAACTAATTATCTTTTTTATACAATGACCTCATCGCTTTTATCAAGGTCAAAGAGGGAATGCATATTCCTTCATAAAAAGCAACCTTAGATTGATTGAAAAGGCAAAAGCCCATTCAACTCTTTTATTGCAAAATGGCTAGTCTTTCAATCGCATACGCACTAACCTGTGCTGGAAAGACCAGAAGCACTATTGTTCATTTAGCAACATCACTCACCACTGTAGAGTCTGTTGGAGAGTGCCTGTTAGTTGTGACGTTATCCTTTCCTATCGTTTCCTAGAAAGATCAGGGAAACCTGTGACAGGCTGCTAAAATTACAAGTTCTCACTTTTCCTGTGTAAACAAAATTTGTCTGAAGCCTCTCTTTCAGTCTAAAGAATTTGGTATTGACTCACTCCGCAAAGCCTTTCTGCCTATTCTGAAGGATTCTCCTGAATTTAGAGGTTTCCCTGGTTGTTTTGCTGTCGTTGCAAAGGACTTGTAGTTGTTCACATACTGGTACTACAACAGACCCTGGAGGCAAAATGTGAAAAATAGTGAAGGTATTGTTGGCTTTCGCCATAATAACAAGGCTATAAATATTTGACTTATAAGGATAACTAACCTTTAGTAAATTGGGAAACATGAGAAACCTCAAAGATAACAACTAACAGCAACTATGAAGAAAAACATCCGAGAGAAACAAAAGAGAACTTCTCCAAAAGACCCCACAAGTGATTAACAGAAGGAAACAGATGCATAGGAGAAGGGAGTTGATGATGATCGATCCTACCAGAAGGAAACACATGCATGGGAAAAGGGAGCTGATCCTACCAGAAGGAAACAGATGCATGGGAAAAGGGAACTGAAGATCATCGATCCTCAGAAACAATTGTCAGAAGGAAACACACAAATAGAAGAGAAAAGGGACTAATGATAAGCAATCATCATAAACAATTACTCTGCCTAAAATAGTGAATACGTATGCGATATTGAATGTATATAAGACGTGGGTCTTAGCTATTAGCTGGTGTGCCTCTGACTTGAGTCATGCACCCAGCGCTGTGCTTTTGCTTTATTGACTTTATCCCTATAATAAAATAAGTGCCATTTCTGTTTAAGGGATCTGGCTGTTTATTACATATAATAAAGAAATAATCCCCAAGAGAAGCTACTGGGCAAATCCCACAAAGACACCTAGGTGTTATGTGCCCAGCTCCATGGCAGAGTTCATAACAGAGCTCATTGCTTCCTACGGAGGTCACGGGTAGGGTTAGACACCTACGATTGGGCTTCCTAGTAGGCAGTGCAGAGGCTGAAAACATAAAGGACACCTCAGACATGCCAAAAATACATTTGTGATCTCCTCCCACTGCTGGATTTGGGGGACAAAGCCTGGAGACCTGAATGAGATCAAGACAGGCTTTCATAAAATATCCCAACTCCCCCATTCCATCCCTGACCTGGAGCTGCTCATGGGGTGTTCTGCATCAAAGCATCTCTACGTAAATTTGTTTCCTTGCTCACTGACAGATGAAATCTTGGCTTTTTTGTTACAAATGTGTGCAGGAAGAACAGAGGCTCCCCCATGCACATCATCTTTTTGCTCTTCCTGGGTTTGCCAAAAGCCTGGCATCCCCTAGGAAAAAGGAGTTGGGGGTTCGAAGCCATTCCACAAAAAAAGGGACAGAAGCTCATTTCTCTTCTGTCTGAGTGTGCAGAGCACAGAGCTGTGGCTTGGTCCAGGAGATGGTGCTCCCACCAGCCACATTAATGATGGACATTACTGTGGCTGCTCATCTCAGTGCTTGCTGCATGCTGGAGGTATGTTCTGAGTCCATCTGCAGGACAAGGTTTTTCAGAGGATTTAAGCATGAAAAGACAAAGAAATTCTATTTTGAGTGTCCTGCTGACCTTGGTTGGTCACGACAGGGAGAAATGAAATTACCTCAGTGCCATACTCAGGCAATTAAATTTTATGTGAAGTTGAACCCCAGACACCTACGTGCTTCTGTGGATCAGGTGCTGATACATATTTTTCCAAGGCCACAGAGACTATCTGCAACAGATCAAGGAATTACTCACTCAGCCCTTGTCCTTTGTCAAAAGTTGCCACTGCCTCTCCGCAGCTGCCCATTTCACTTGCTACTTGAAGGATGGCCTGGCTTTTAAGGGCATGTCTACGTTGTCAGCTGCAGACAGACACATGCTGTGTTCTGAACTGGAGCTACCTTTCCCTAGGAGCTGTGCATAGATGTAAACACAAAACTGCTGCCATGCTAATGAGTCCAGCTGAGTGACATTGTGTCCTACCGGGCTTTAGGCACATGCATTTCTTCCAGGGAGAGCAGTGGTGGAATGATCAACATCCATCTTAAAACAACATTATTTTGTTTGATGTCAGGGAGAAAAAGTATTAGAGAGACAAATAGGATTTTAAAATAACAAACAGCAGGAATATATATTTAGTCTTAGGTTTCCAATTTGACATGGCACTCTGAATCAAGTTAGATAGGCTTTGATTCCAAGAATGGGAGTTCTTAATGTTCTAACAAAGCACTAATTTTCTTACAGTCAGTGCTATTGTTCCCTCTATTTTTGCTAGCGTGCATGAACTAATATTGAAATCTTTACGTAGCATGAAACCTGATCTCATTTCAAAACCAGAATGAGCAATATTGAGTAAATATTTGGAGCAGAGTTGCCGTAAACATGATTCCCTCTGTTACTGCAGCTACAATTTTAGTGCTTGAGAATTAAGTGTTTTAAAACAAGTACGGGGTACCCACAGCCCCCACACTCACTACCATGTGGATCCAAAGTGATTTGACAGTCTGGAGGAGAATGGATTAGAGCTGCTGAGGCTCCTTACTTGGAGCACTACCCCTTGAGTGACTAGTAGACAAAGCAGTTTTCAGTTTTCACTAGGTAATTCATCTGACGGTTGCCAAAATCGGTCTCTAGAGAGAAACAGTTTTGGGAGAAAAACTATTTGTGAAATACACAGCAATATACTGACAGCTACCAAAAAAAGGACTCAATTAATGTGACACTTGTCACACTCATGAGCACCAATTCATATTAAGAGTTTGACATTCCTGAATTAGCATATTTGATTGGTCTTTTCTCTTTATTGTTATTTTCCCTGAACTAACCTTAGCATACAAAGTCCAGCAATAGCAATGGGGCACCTATTTATAAATGTCTCGGTGTCACTTCTTGAATGAGCGTGTGGAAGCACCATCTACAAAACAAAGCTCAGCTCAGTTTAACAGGAGGATTAAGCCATTAAACACTCTGTGAGCATAAAGATCTCTGTACTGGCTCTCTCATCTGTGCTCCTGCTTAACTAGCAGCAAATATGTGTTGTAAACGCCACATAATATGCCTACATGCTCCTGCCCTGGGTTAGCATAATAAACACCCTAAATTGTATTAGGGTATCAGTTGCTCAGTATTCAAGGTTTGTTCCTCCCTGTTTCTTTGATTTTCTCTGTTGACTGATAGCTGTTTCTGTAAGGTTACTGTGGAAACAAGAAGAGGATCCAAAGATAGCAGTTTGTCTGTAGCATGTCTGTGCATCCATATGTCACATATATATGGCCTAGAGGTGCTGACATGCAAGAACAAACACTACAGTAGGGAGGGTTTGAAAGTCAGGATATAGCAGCAATCACTGTTCTGTTGGTATTAAATACGAGGGCTCACAGTTGGCAAGAGTATGGATTTCTTAAATGCCATTTTTTCCAAAGGATGCTCCATGACTCCTTATTCTGGACTAAGAAAGAATATTTACTTCTGCAAAATACTGCAAAATAAAGCAGTCCTTTCTCGATTTCCCCCCCTTCCACCCCCCAGGTTAGAAAGCTTGCTTCTTCTCTCATAGTAATATTTTGCCTTTGTATCTATCCTCCATCTGTAAATCTCAAACAATCTGTATAGCCCTGTCTCCACCTTACAAATCAGGTGAAAGAGGCTTTGAATGTAGAGTGCCCAGCCCTCCCCTTGCCTTGGCAACACAATTCGGACCCTTGAACCAACCTCAGTGGGAGAGCCAGCCCCACACATGGCCTTGGCTGGATCCAGCCTTCAGCACCAGTTCCTCGATTTCCCATCAGTCAAGGGAAATAAGGATATGACCTTAGCCATCATGTCTGTTAAGACTGCCAAATTTCTTCATGGGATTAGTACCATCTGTTTTTATTTGTTGAAATATTAGCTGCTGAGGATAGCCTAGTAAATGTGACTCTGAATGAGGAGCATGGTAGACACCTAATAGTTTGGGATAATTTAGCCCAATTAACATTACATATCCTAGGATGAGATGAGTTTATTTCACAAGTTAAGTCTAGTTGGACTAGATGGATAGCTAAAAATTATCTTACCCTCTGACTAGGCTTTCCTATGTCTGTGCTCTGGGGGCAGGTTTTTAGTACCATTAGTTCCTTTCAACTGATGATATTCCCTGTATGACTTTTCTGTGAAGGTGACTGCAAATCCTGAAGGCAGGAGCTGGAATTGAGAGCACAATATTCGTGAAAGCACAGACATCATTTCCCTGATGATGTTGTATAAAGAAGAGATTTACCTGCTAATGCCTTAAGAGAGAACACTTTCCTGCACAGAGCAAAGAATATAAAAAACCTTCAGTGTCCCATGGTTAGAAGGAGATTAGGGCTTTCTGTGATTCAGTTCTTGTTCATTTGCTCTGCTATGAGCCGGAGTCCCCTCCAAAGCAGATATGCCAGTGTTGCCCTGTCTGCTCTGCTGCCTTGCTGGCTCCCCTGCCCTACAGACATGTGCAGGGATGCACAATACAGCTGGTAGAACAACTGGGGTTGGGGGGCGGATTTAATTCCCCTGTGCAGTACATAAATCACATACTCTTTTACCTCACCTGGAAGTGGCAAGCTTGGCCAACTTTTTGCTCAGTTACCTTGTCAGTTCAATATCATTGTAGATCCAGCCCATGCTGCAGGGCTCTCCTGCCCCAGGAGAAGAGCTGCAGCACTCAGGGCTGGTTTAAGTAGCAGGTAAGGGCTTAGAGAGGTCAGCAGAGACTGGCATTTATTTGCACAAAGCACTGTAAAAAGGTAAGATCCTGCCCAAAGGAGGTGAAAGATGGAAAACAGCAATGAGGGTGGGAATTTGCTACAGAGCTCCCTGTTGGAGGCAGCCTAAATAACTTGCTGAAGATCACACACAGGATTGGTGACAGAGCCCAGGTACCAATTTCACCTCTTAACTATCAGTTAGAAGTTAAAATTAATCTCCTCTTAAAAGATATATTCCAGTTTCATACATGAGGAAACTGAGACACAGTGCTGTAGTAGCCCAGCCATCATCTTGCAGTGAAATCGGTGGCAGTGAGAGATCTCCTGGTGCTTGTTTCCTCTTCCATAATCATCCTGCCTTTGGGTAGATTTTGAAGTGGGGGAAACTGAAACCACCTCTCATTTGTTGGGACAACACTCGCTGAGAGCTGTGCATTGTACAAGCAATAAGAGATTCAGAAAAGAGAAAGTGTCATCTGAGTGCTAGGGAGATCATCATTATGTGCTCACGTGGCTGCAGAGTTGTCATGTTTCTTGAGTTATTTATAAGGTCAAAGGAAGACAGAGGAAAAACTACTCTCCTGACATCCTCACAGAAGCTCCACAGCCTCCATCTGTGTGTTCATGGCAGTGACTGTTTCACTTGAACCAGTGTTGGAGAGATTTCATTCACACATGTGTAATGAGCTGGAAAGTCTCAGTGCAGTTCTCACCTACTTAAGATAAAAGTAAAGAGACAAAACAATAAATGGGTATAAAGAATTAAGTGTCTCCTTTGTAAACCCCTTCAGATTAGGGGTAAAGCCCATTAAAAGTTGCATAGTAGCCAATATAATTATCATTTTCATTTACAGCTTTGGACACTATGGTAATATTGATGATTTATAATGACAAATTCTAATAAAAAGTAATAAAAGAGCTTTCATTAGAGGCAGGATTCATAGATGAAAATTTGGATGAATCAGACTATTATAACCAGACTGTTGGTCAGTTTTTAAAAAAAAATTAAATTAATTAAAAGGTATTTTGTGAACAAAAAGAAAATTTAAAATATACTCAGCTTGATGTAAACCATTCTGCATTTTGATAAACCAGGATCCACACATTTTCTGGGGATTTGTCAAATATTGACTGTCTGTAGAAACCACTCCCTTTATGTGTTCATACTGTGAGAAACAAGTTCCGGTCCGAATGAAATAGGCTCAGGCAGAATCCTCTGTGAAGCACATCTTTATTCACGTTCTTGCAAGAGCGGGTGACCTAGCAAGTAGGCACACTTTCAGTTCTTGAAACACACCTTTTTATTTCCTAATCCCGGCCGAATTTTTCCCTCCCCTGTTTCCCATTGGTTAGGTACTCCAGGGTTCACAGTCTGTCCGAGGCGCCTAAAATTCTTCCTGCATGTCCTGCCTCTGTTTACTTCTCCTTATGCTACACCTAAAGGGATTGTCTGACTAGTTTCTTTCTTTCCTTTTTGGTAAAAGATTGCTCAATGTCATTAGCCCTGGTTAAATGTTTGACTACCCTTCTAGACACTAATCCAGTAGGAATCAGTTTGTCCTTTTGTCTGTGTGATAAGAGATGTTCTACAAGCCTTTGCTGGAGCCTCTTTGCCCTAGTCATTCCCTTATCATGCCACCTCTGATGGAAATGGCTTTTCTCCTCTGCAAAAGCAATACCTGCCTTTCTTACAACTTCCCCCTTTCCTTTTTCATAATCTTATTGTCTTTTGCATTTCTAGGGCATGGTTCCATATGAGGCCTCTAGGGCCGACAGCATGATGTTGCGTTCTTCTTCTTCTCAAGAGTTTTTATTTTCTTCTAGATGAAGCATTTTTCCAGGGTATGGGGGAGGGTCTGCTTCCATTCGTTTCGTTAGGGCAGTTTCAATTAATCGTTGAACTAATCCTCGCACACAGGGAATGATACAGCATCCTGCAGCCACTAACATTCCCGCTACCATTATAAGAGAAGTCAATATTGATACCACCATACCTTTCTGTTTCCCAAACCAGGAATCCAGCCAACCTGTCAGTGAGGTGTCTATTCCAGAGCTCTCAGCTAACTCATCAGCTAGAGTGGTGAGCCCTTGAAGGGCTTTAGTTATAGTATCATCTGGAGCTGTGTTGTTGGGGATGAAGGTACAGCACCGATTCCCTAACATTACACACACACCTCCCTTCTCTGCTAAGATCATGTCCAGGGCGATCCTATTTTCCCATGCCATTCAGCTGGTTGCATCCAATTGTTAAGCTATTCCTTTCAATGCATCCCTGGTATAATTAATAAACCTCTGTTGGTTATAGTAAATATAATTTATCCAATCTACATTTTTGTTTATAGTTGCCCACCAGAAAGAGACAGATTCGAATCCTGCTCCTACCCGATTCCTTGCTTTGTGTTCATCTGGGACTCCTCTAGGGACTCCAATGGGATCTATATATATCCGTTCATCAAAGGATACACCCACACTTCTTTTTACTCTATTGCCTGAGCTCAGGGTTCCTCTTCCTTTTTCAAATGCTAGGGTGAATGGTATTGCCAATTGTACTATTCCACATGTACCTTTCCAGTTAGCCGGCAACACAGATCGCAAGGTCTTCCCTCCACAATACCACCAGAGATCCGCCCGAGGCACTCGTAACGCTGAGTAGTTTCCTTTCACATCCTTGGTCACATTCAGAGTTTCAGTGCATAAGGTAAATTCCCCCACAGGTTTGGCAGCCTTCACACCCTGCCGTGAGAGGCACGCTGGATGGTTACCAATCGCTGTGGAAAATGCTGGTGGCACTTTAACATCTCTAGACTCCAAGGCAGGAAACAGTAAGGAAAGTGAATGCCAAGTCTCGTTTCCCCAGGCGGTCTTTTCTTGGTATAATGCTATCATACACCACATCCCTACGGAATCTTTCGTCCACCCTAAGGGAAAAGGGACGATCTGTGCTGTGGGCCTTCCTGAGGCACAAGCATAGCAATTCCGTTGGTTCAAACTATTAACAGTATATTTTACCCATTCTACCCAAGCATTCGTCTCACTGTACCCTGTCTCAATCTCAAATGTTTGTCTAAGATCTTTAATCTCAGTAACCGTTACCAAAGCTGGATCATTCGGTGGTTCCCACTGTTGTATTACTGGGAGTTTAGTAGTCATAGTCGTCCCTTCTGCTTAACTGCTGTTTTCCAGTATGTCTATTCTAAATCTTCCCCTTGGATCTCTTCCAGACACATCTGCTCCTATTCCATATATTAGGTTAGCCGTATCATCCACCTGGGTTATAGTTATCAACAGAGGATTACATTCAAAAAGGCCACACTGTGGGGAAGGTGATCCTTTGTAAAAATGTATTTTCTTTTTGAGAGGGTACTAATAAGAAGACTTGATCCACTTGTCATCAATGGTCCACCCTCCAATTTGGGTGGTCCACCACACTTCACTCCATCGGTCACAAGGTGCAGCCTCGTGATGTCCCTCTGCGACCCTCCAAATTTCTGGGCACAGGTACTTGTTTTCACCACTCAACCATCTTTGGGCCTCTAGGATCCCCACACTTCAGTACTTGACAGGCATCAAAGCGTACAGTCTGTGGGGTATTTCCTTTAGTGATATTTATGATAAGCCTAACCGGGTAATCTGGGTGTGCACTTCGTATGTGATCTAGGCGTACACTCCAGCTTCCTAGTGGGAAGCACACCACCACCCCTATGACCAGTATCATCGCAAAATGCTTCTTAAAATTCATGGCGTACACAGATTTATGTCTCCCAACTGGATCATCCCACCCCAACCCATGTCTTATTGTCTCTTTAGGGTTACTCACAGCAGGCTGTCAGTAGAATGTACAGTCCACTGTTCTACCGGATCTGTTGGCGGGGGTTCAACTGGTCCTTTTAGCTGAGTGTAGTGAGTCCAACCCCTGTCGGCTGTCCTCACTGCAGTCTCAGTGGTCAGTAACACTTGGAAGGGGCCTTTCCATTCTGGTTGGAGCTTGATTTCCTTCCAGGATTTGATCAAGACCCAATCTCCTGGTCAGAAGGCATGGACTGCAAATTCCAATGGGTGGAGTTTGGGCAAGAAGTCCTTTATTTCTGAGGAGAGAGAAAGAAGACGACAACCCCAGTATACAGTTCTTAAGAAACACATCTTTAGTTTCCAAAGTGGGCAAGTCTTCTCTGTTACCCATATAAGGTAGTTCAAAAAGCATCTCATAGGGCAAGAGACCTGTATCTTTTCTAGGAGAAGTCTGGATCCTCAACAGTGCTATTGGTACACATTTAGTCCATGGTAATTTGGTTTCTAAAATCAGTTTCAACAATAGTCTCTTAATGGTCTGGTTCATCCTCAACTTTTCCTGATGATGGGGGATGCTAGGGGACATGAAGTTCCCACACTATCCCTAAACTTTCCACAATTCCTTGAAGGATTTTAGAAGTAAAATGACTGCCCTGATCTGGGTTTATATTCTCCACTAACCCGTATCTGTGAATAATTTGCTCTAGTATTATGTTAATCACCCCTGCTGCAGTAGCTGACACCAAGGGGTAGGCTTCCACCCACCCAGTAAGGCGGTCCACTAGGACTAAAAGATCTTTTAGCCTGCCTATTGGTGGTAGTTCAGTGAAGTCTACCTGTATACTTTGGAATGGTCTCAAGCCGGGCTCTCTTCCTCCTGAAGGTTGCTTTCTCAAGGCTTTCTTGTTTACTTTCTTACAAATAATACATCCCTCACAAATTTGTTTGGCTATTGTGTATATGCCAAAGCACCTGTACTTCCACAAAACTATTCGCACATTGCATGCATTCCCCAATGGCTTCCCTGATGTAACACTGTCACTATTTCTCTCATTGTTTGTTGACCATTTCCCTTCCATCAGGCAGAATCCATTTACCACATTTCTCCACTGCCCCTGCTTCTGTCATTGCTTCTCCTGCCCCAAGGCTGCCTCTTTTGCCACCTTGTCCCTTAATCTGTTTCCCCTTGCAGTAATCAAATTGCCTCTCTGGTGACCTTTAACATGTAAAGCTGCTATTTCAGTTGGTATTAATATATTACCTAACACCTGCTTTGTACGTTCTTCGTGTAAAAGTTCTTTCCCTTTGCTATTTATTAGTCCTCGTTCTTCCCAAATTTTACCAAAGGTATGCACTGCCCCAAAGGCATAGCGAGAGTGTATATATTGTTCCTTCCCCTTTCTCCAGTTAATTTAAGTGCCTGGTTTAAGGTATACATCTCACATATTTGAGCAGACCATGCACTAGGTAATTTTTCAGATGCTTTTACTTGTTGGTGTCGCGTTAAAAGGACTGTAGTTTCGATACTTGTCTGTCAGAGTCCCAGGACTTTCACTGATTTACTATCAGAGTCCCACCAAAGGACTTTCACTGAATCAGATTCACAAATAATTGAAATTAGTTACTTTATTGAGAGCAACAGTCACAGATTCGAGATTGCCGTTGATAAATTCACTAGCTACAATAGCGCTAATTACTTAAGGTTAATATTGCTAGCAAAAATAATGATAGTACAACAACCCGGGGTAACATTCACCAGAGGGTGAAAGGCGCAGCGCTTACCCAGAAAGGCGTCCCTGCCTGCGGTGGAGGAAGAGAACGCAGCCCATCGACTGGTCCGTCAGGTATCAAGTTTCTTCTCTCCCAATTTAACAGTCATTTTCTCCATCCTTTTATCCTTTTATCCCCAAAATGATGAGGTTTCCCTCCCCTAGGTGACGTGTAGTATGATTTGGGTGGAGAGACGAGTGCTATGGTCATATATGTTTAGCATGATCTCTAAAATCTTCATTAGCATATACAGGGGTGTCAACTTTAATATGCATTTCACAGGTAATGAGGCAAAGGTCAATTACCAGACATGGCAGCCTCTCAAGGAAACAAAGAGCTACACAAGGTCTCTGTTATCTTGATTTTACTGTCTTTGCTGACGAAAAGCAGGGCTGTCCTGGCTCCCCAAGACTATCCTGTTATTTATGTATCCTGTGATAGCCGGACAAGCCTTCACTCCCCTGGGCTGCACAAGAGATAGCTCTTTGAGCACAGAGACTTCATCTCATTATCCAAATTCCACAGTTGGCTCACTCCATGCACCACCGCATATCCATTACACCTCTTTCCTTCTATCACTCTTGAAGAACCCTCTACGAACAAATGAAGACCCCCAGATAGGGGTTCTTCCCTTAAGTCAGGTCGTATCCTAGTCTGGTACTCAATTACATCTATGCATTCGTGGGTAAGTTCTTCATCCTTTGCCTCTATGTTTTTTCCACAAAAAGCTCACTGGGTTAAGGCAAGGGCTGGTAGTTAAAATCAAATCATCCTTTTCAATTAAAATTCCTTCATACTTCAATATTCTTGAATTGGTTAGCCGTTTTCCCGTGGTTTGGGCTAAAATGGTTTTTACTTGGTGAGGGGTGCTAACTTCTATCATTCATCCCCTGGCCACCCTCGGGAGACCAGATCTAAGAGTTTAGATAAATAGTCCACTGGCTGCCGCTTATCCCCCCACCACCACTCTTGAGTTCCTAACACAGCCCCTTTGTCTAGAGTTAACAAATAGTTGAAAAGATTTCTCCAAAGAAGATAAGGCTAAAACTGGAGCTCTGATTAGGCTCTGTTTTAAATCTTCCACTAAATCCTCCTCTTCTTCTGTCCAAACCAATACATTCGGTTCTTCAGCTAACAGTTTGGAATATAGTCCTTTAGTCTTTCGAGCATACCCCCTCTATCCACAGTCTACAGTACCCAGTCAGCCCCAAAAATGTTCTCAGTTCCCTCTTGGTCTTCGGCAGAGGTAAGTCTACTATTCCTTTGACCCTCTCAGGATTTATAGGATTTATTTTTTGACTCCCTTCACTGACTAGATGTCCCAAGTACTTCACTTTTGTTTCCACCTATTGCAATTTTCTTTTTTTTTTTTTTGAGACCCTCAAACCTTGCTGTCCCAAAAAGTTCAATAACTCATTCGTGGCTTCTTTTACCCTGCCTTCTTCCTCTCCGGATACCAATAAGTCATCCACATACTGAAGCAGGGCTACTCCCGATGGAGGGCTGAATTGTTCAAGCACTTGTTCTAACACTTGCCCAAACAAATTAGGGGATTCTGTAAATCCCACAATGATAAAACCCTACCGGTGAACCTTGAGCTGCTGGTACGAGTGGTCGGGGCAAAAAAGGAAAGAAATAAACTAGTCAGATAATCCCTTTAGGTGTAGCATAAAGAGAAGTAAACAGAGGCAGGACATCCGGGAAGAATTTTAGGCGCCTCGGACAGACTGTGAACCCTGGAGTACCTAACCAATGGGAAACAGGGGAGGGAAAAATTCAGTCGGGATTAGGGAATAAAAAGGTGTGTTTCAAGAACTGAAAGTGTGCCTACTTGCTAGGTCACCCGCTCTTGCAAGAACGTGAATAAAAATGTGCTTCACAGAGGATTCTGCCTGAGCCTATTTCATTCAGACTGGAACTTGTTTCTCACAATACTTATCAATTGCTGTATTAGTTTCTTGAAAGAAGTACACTATGCTTCCAAAGTCTCACAATAGATGCTCTTTCTGCATCTTTCCAAGCAGCAGGATCAGGGCTTTGCTGAGCAGCTCGAACCCAAGAAGATATGAATTTACCCAAGTGCCGTACAGTTAAATAGGGAAACACAGTAAGCAACAGCGTCCTTTGCAAAATAAGCTGTGTTCCCAAAGTTTCTGCCTCTTGCCCACACAGTGAGCTAGAGAGGCTCTGTATGTCCCATCTGCCACCACCACTACTGAGGGAGGCTGAGCATGTGGGGCTCGATGCCCTCCTTGCAGCAGTTGTCACTCTTGTTTTGTGGTGGCAGTAGGAGCTGGAAACCCACCTTCCACTGAGGCCCTGGGGAAATATTACGTCTTCACTTCTGCTGCACCAGGTCTTGGTACACTGTTTGTCTGTGTGTCTGCACCTGCGTCCGAAATTTCTCCCTAAGCACCCCAAGCAAAAAGGCTCTCCAAGCCTGACTGTGTTGGTCTAAGTTGGTAGTACACTGAGGAAGCCTTATTAGGGCAAATGTTGTATTGGAAACAAGCAAACAACAACAACAACAACAACAAAATACAGTCAGGCTTTCAGGTCTACAACCCTTTAATCCAGCCTGAAATAGCAGCAGACATCAAAGGCACCTATGGGTTAAGAGCAATTGCTCTGAGTTTAACTTCATTATGTCGATCAGTCAGTCTAAGAAAAAAGGTATCTGGTCCATTCACAGCAGAGAAAGGAGTTAATAAGCAGAGAGGATGCCAGCCTCTACGGGGCGGTGAGAGACAGGTAATACATTACTTGTAGAACATACAAGGAGAGCTTCATCTGATTTAGAAATCAAAAGCTTCTCAAAAGCAAAAGCCTTCTTACAGCCTTGGAAGTAGGTACTCTGGATTGTTTGTGTTTCTTTTTCATTTTTTTTTTCTAGCAAAGTCCTGCTATAAATTCAAGACTTGTTTGTAATAAGATGAATTATTGGTCCAAAGAGGTGTGCTTCACATCTGGGGAACAACTGTAATGTGAATGCACAGTAGAGCTATACTAACACAACATCAGTGAAAGGGAATTTTATGCCTTACTAAAATTGCTATAATTGATGGTGTGAATTACCCAGTTATTTAAAATCAGACAGAATGATTGCAGAATGATGCATTGTAAAGCACTAACTCCAGCTGTGGGCCAGGATACAGTGTCTGTATGCACAAAATGCGCAAAACAGAAGGATGGCTTCTGTCTCAATGTGTTTACAATGCATTTGTGAATGTTTTGGTCCAACTGTAAATAAAAAGAAGGACACTACCTGAATCAGAATGGATATGCATATGAAATACAGGTATGGTAGACTTAATGATGATCGCAGGTATGGAAAGCTGATTTTGGGAGGCAGAGAGTGAGAAGGGAAGGTTTAGGAGCAAGCACTGTGGCTTAGCATTAAAAGCATCAGTTCAAGACTCCTGACACACATGTGTAATCTGACCTTGCCCATGCCTTGTTCTTGTTTGTAAAGTGGAAATAATGACACTGACCTCTTCTGACAAGTATTTTGCTCTGAAGATGGTACTAGGTATCATTAATAACAGATTTCCTTGAAATGAGTGGGGATATATGGGGTAAGAGTATAAATATCATGGTTTGGCCTCCCTTAAATAGATGGGATTGCTTTTCTGGTGAGAGGAATATTTCATTGACTCAAAGGATATGTGAAGCTGGACTTTGGAGTCATGAACCTCTTTCAGGTTCTGCCTTAGACCAGCAGCAAAACAGTTTCACAGTCTGAAATGGAACTGAGAGGGACAGCTTTTGCTTCCTGTCCCCAACAGAAAACCTTTTTCCTGAGCGGCTCCCAAGATACCAAGATAATTCAAAGCTTTGCCCTTGGTCAAATTAAATTTATTTATCTATTTTTAATTCCTCTCATGCTCATAGGGAGGGCACAATTAAAACTGAAGCGCAGGGTACTATTAAAACTGAAATGCTGTGGGTTTATATATTGTTTCTGTAATATTAACATAAGTAGTTACACATTACATCATTTCTTTCCAGATCATTTTGCGTGGGGTACCAAATCTGGCAGCCTGGCTTCATTCCAGCTTTTTTCATGCCGGTGTGAATTCTTGCTCTCCCGCAAGTCTTTTCTTTGATACATTTCTGGGGTTTTCTTCCCCATCTCTCTGCTTAGCTGTTCAGTGATTGTTGTGTTTCACCCCAGAGGAAGTTTCTTTTCTGTAGAGTTTAAGTGATGTTTGTGTAAAAGGGCCAACCTTGCAGATGCTTATTGCATCTAAGTAAATTCACTTGTGTGCAACTGTACTGAAAATAGCCTTGCATTACAGCCCAAACTGGTCATCCTACATGTGCATTGTCTTTAGTGGGAACATTTCCTATGTAAGATGCATTTGTGAACTATAAGTTTTCTTGATACTTTTTAAAAGTACTTTCTTTAGTCTTTGTGTTTTACAAGCTGTCTTTCAGTGAAGAAAATGCTTAGAAGTGTTCATAGCATTTCTTGTGGAGCTCAGCCTGACATTGCTTGCACCGTGCGATGAAGTCTGCATTTTGGATCAAGGATAATGGAGTGTTTAAAGGCAGGACTGATCATCACCAGTCCCCTCTGGCTGTCTTTTGATAAACCTCAATAGACTGATGAGATCTCATTTATTCCAGACTCTTTACCTATGCTCTGTAATGCTTAAATTTCTGTATCGAGTAGGTCTATTCAGGAATTTTCTACTAAAGCATTATCACCAGAGAATTAATATTCTTGGAAATTTAAATTGATAATGCTGCTCTGTTTTGAATGATTTCATTATTTATATTTTTGAATAATTGAAATACCATATTTCTGGCAGAAACAAAAATACATACAAAATACATACTTTTTAGTTTAGAAATGACCTTTTGTCCTTTTGACTTTAAAAGTTTTAAAATTATCAAAATCAAAGCAAAATAAGCCATTTCAAAGCCTAAAAAAAGGAAAAAAATCTGTTCAGATGTTCCAAATTAAGTTTGGCAAGGTCAGTCCATGATTTTAAGATTTGTACTTTCATCTTGTCAGCCAGGAGGGGAAATCACTGTGAAATCTCAGTCAAATTCCTTCATGTCTGGTTCCAGTAAGTTTCTTGAAGAACGTTTTGGCTCATCCTGCATTTTAAGCTTATTTTAAGTAAAATGCTAAAAAGAAACAATTGCCTCACTTAACTACCTTGTTAAAAAGTTACAGCAACTAGTCAAAGCTAATCATGTGTATTGCATTTATTAACAGTACATAGAGACAGTTGCCTCTAGAGAGTAATGTACCTATTTCAGAACTATTCTAGGAAGAAATTCATTATCCCCAGGAGTTTCTATTATATATGTGTGTTGCTCTTAATTATAGGGAAAACCAAGGTGGGTCTCTAAGTCAGTTTCTTCACTTCTGTATGTTTAAATCCAGGCGAGATGTATCCCAGCCTTAGTGCAGTAATGTAAATAGGTGACAAAAGAATTTTGAGAGATTATTTGGCTTTGCTTTGCCATAATGTCATTTTATGCCCTGTCTGAGCACTGAACATAGATAATTTAGCCAACTGAACTATCCAGTTGATATGAAGCTTTGCAAAAAATTCCTCATCAGATAAAGTTTTGATCTTGCAGCAACTTTTAGCCAGTGCATTCCAAAGGACTTCAACAGACGGTGATTTGTGCTGGGAGAATCAGACCCACTCACTGTTTGGAAGGGAGTAATGTCAGCTTCACAGAAAACAGTTCAAGAAGATAATTGGAACTGGTAATGCTTTAAAACTTTCTGTAAGGAGGAGTCAAAAGCGAGCACAAATCAAGAGGAAAAACATCTGGGATGGATTTTATATTTACTTTTAAATATTGAGCTCCATTTAAAAAAGCAAATATTCCTTTTGTCTTCTGTGGCAGATATTTCAAAAGTCTTCTTTGTGTTATCTGTCTATTTCTGACTTGTAATGAAAGCCAATACTTTCTGTTTCTATCACTGCACATAATATCTAGTAACCAGCTGTGTGGTCCAGGTGCTTTCATTTTACCCCCACAGAAAGGATGAAAAAAATATCTTTCCAATCCAATCTTTATAGATCCCTGAAATGTTAAATCTAGTAAAGTTATTGTATTCTTTTATTAAGGAGGTCACTAGTTTCCTGAGGCTTTTTCATTCATCTTCAGAGTCGAATTCTGGAATTTACTAAATCAAGTATTGGTTACAAATTAGGAAAGAAAGAAGCAAAATAAGATGCAGCCTGGAGTCTCTGCTTGAAGGTTGAAAGTTTAAATACCATTTTGGGTACAAAGCCATGCTGAACTCCATATGTCATTGCCTTTACACAATAGCTAGGTGTCTACCCTTCCAGTTTGTGCGTGACACTGCTCACAAACCAGCTTATGGCTGTTTCAGCTGGAGTCTGCTTTAGTAATGAACATCTCCCCCACCTGCTAATATTTCACGTAAGTAAAATAAAAAATAAAAAGCTCCTCGAACCAGGGGTAAGCAGAAAAGCTCAGAGGGGGTGTAAAAAGAAAAAGTAAACCTGTGATTAGATCAATGGCTTGAAAGTGGCCAAGGAGAGTGATTTGCATCTGCGGTCCCTCTCAATGTGCCCAGAGGAGCGAGGTCTGGTCCTCAGGCCAGCTGGTACAAATTAGACCATTGCTATGCTCTTCAAGCCTTACACCCTTTGAGTAAAACTGGCCATCTCCATGATTTCTGTAAGCTGTAGCTACTGGCACAAAATATTGTCAGTTTTGCACAAGGATATCTTATGGACTGAAATACTTGCTTCATGCCAGAATGAGTAGATCAAAAATCACAGTAGAATTGTACCCTCAGGAGGTCCAAGAGACAGCTGTGGAAACTGAGCTGCTGTTTGGGCAGGAAAATGTGCATTAATGCTTTCTTTGCTGAACTGTCATGTGAAGAGGGATATGTGCTCTATTAATCTGCACAGTGCAAGCTCACTGGAGGCCATATAAACTAAACCCTGTTCTACCAAGGACCAAAGGCTGCACGAGACCCAAAGAAGCTCATGGAGGCTTAAATTGCAACTGGAGTTTGGGGACCTGACCCCCAATTTTTAAGAATATGTAACATGCTCCAAAACTACCAAAGCTATTTTTATTTCAAGAATGACAGAAGGGTTACACCACTTGCCTTTTGTGTGTTATCATCCATCTGTAGGACAACTTGCCTGGGATGTGTGAAACAAGGGTCCTCCTAAGCAGTAACATGGCTCAACTTGTATTTCGGGGAAGTGCCCCAATGACTAAAGTGCCAGCAGGGCTGGAGGGGAGCGTTGCACACTTCCCTGCAGAAACTGGGCTCCTACCAAGAACCAAGGAACATCCTTCCCCTCAGCCCAGGGAATTGCTTAACCTCCTTGGGGTCATCCTAGCTTATTATTTTTCTCCACAGCTCTTTAAACTTTGCTTTCCTTTCCCCTAAGAGGCACAAATTCAAAACAAAACATGGAGGTGCACATCCCAAACTGGCCTGGCCCTAGGGCCAATTGCAGGGCGGAGCAGTGGTACCAGTGACAGCCCTTGGAGGTCTAAGCCACCTCAACCACCTTTTTTCTTGGGAAACTCCTGGTTTTCAGCTGCTGATAGAGCTTCCCTTTCTTGAGTCACACAGCATTGCCCTGGTTGGTCAGATAAAGAAATTCTCTGTTTTTTAGACAGCGAATAAAGATACCTGCTCCTGTCTAAATAATAAACTAGCAAATCCTTTGCTGTCAGTTCAGTAGTGCCTCCAAATCCACTTTTTAATAAATAGAAATGTAATAGGAGTTCAGCTCCTGGTTCCTGCCACTGCAGGAATTTTTGCATTGAAATCCCTGGGCTGATGCTAGGATGCTGGCTAATGCTGGGCTAATGGCAAGGCACTAAAGAACCAAAGTAAAAAATCTCCTAAAAATCTTTAACTTATGTTCTTTTGGCAAGTGAGTGTATTCCTGCCTCGAGAGTCATGTGCTGAGTAAGATATTTTGTCTAACCCCTATGGGAAGAGCAGATAACTACCTGCTTTACAGCCCTCTGTTCTCAGGGTTTGTCATTTGTGCACTATAAAGGAAAATGCCATATTGACTGCAATTAGTCTTTCTTTTTTTCTTTTTTTTTGGTGTGCACTCAGGAAAATAAATTTAAAGAAACTAAAGTTTGTTTTAGAGGGAATCTGCAGTTTTGCTTAAGATCATTGTCCTTTTTCACAGAAATGGGTTTTTCCTTTCCATTCTCAATAACAAAAAAAAAGGGGGGGGAAGGTGTTAAAACTGTTACCCTGAAAAAAAGTCTGTAAAAGCTTAACTGGTCCTTGTTGCCATAATTTCTGAATCCAATCAGAATTGGATTTATTCTCTCATCATCTCAGAGAGAGAGTGATGCATCCCTTGTCATTTGATGTTAAAATGAGAGGTGCCAGCAGTTGGGCTACAGATACTTCAGATCCAGTTTATTAACCTCTTCCCATTTGTGCGGATCCCTGTCCACTGGAAAATTTATCCCAGTAGGACCTCTAGACCCAGTGTGTCCCTATAATGTTTGGAGGCAGCCTTTCAGCTGGATACAGCACCAGTGTAGTGATACACAACACCCTAAGCTCTAACACAGCCTAGGAGGATGTACTGGTAAGAGCCTTGTCCCCAAGCTTCTGGGCACACGCAGAGACACCTGGCTGGAGAGCATGTCCTGAATAGGGGCTGCTTATTTTATCTTCCCTCCATAAGGAAGAAACTTTTTGTTTAGATGAAAAGAGGGAATAATTGAACTTAGTTGCATACTGGTCCTTGCTGTAAGAAAAGTACTCATCTAAGTGCTATTTCTGACTCATTTAAATTGAGAGGGATCTTTAGAATACATAGCTCTAATATTTTCAGTTTAAGAATGGCAAATCTCTGTCTGTTGTAACACAACTTAAATTTTCCTAGCTTTCAAACTCTGGGATATTTGAAGTACTCTTTCATTATAAGCCAGCGATGGATCCAATCAGAGAAAGTGGTCACTATTTTTCTTTCTTTACTTCCTGTCCTACACAAATCTGAAGTTTAAAATAATTAATCCAGAACTACTTGATAGTTATGCCGTGGTTTAGCCTCAGAGGGCAACAAAGAACCACGTGTCGCTCGCTCGTGCCTTCCAAACACAGGAAGAATCATAAGAAAAGGCAAGACTCTTGGGTTGAGACAAAGGCAGTTTAATAGAACAGCAAAGGGAACAGGCAAACAACAACAACAACAACAACACGGATAGGGGAATATACAAACGCGATTACGGAACCGCCGCTCCCCCCGCCGCTCGCCGGCCGGACCCGGGCCGCCCCAGCCCGCTTTTAAGCAGCAACTTCCTGCCCCCTCCCCCGGCAGCTCAGGGTGGGCGTGGCTCACATGGCATGGAATACCAGGAAAAGTTAACCCTATCCCCACCGGAACCAGGACATTATCCACCCCTTATTCCATACCATCTATGCCATGCCCAGCAGGTTCCAATGAATTGCCACCACTTTCCCCTGTTATATATATATATACACACATATAATGCCCTTAGTTTATGGGTCATCCCTCCAAAGTATCCGTTGAGTTCTTTTAATCCACGGCTTTGGGCTCCATCTGTTAGAACAGTCTCTCAGGGCAGGTGAGATGCTGGGTGGTGCTGGTCTGTTGCATGCTGTATTTTTCGGAGCTTGTGACTGGTGCACCTGGTGTGGCTCATGCACGCAGTCTGTAGGCTGAAGATGTAGATCTTGAGGAAACTCCTGGGCGCCAGCTGCTGAGATCAGTTCTTATCCCATCATCCCTGTGCCTTACTTGTAGTACAACTGATAGCAATGAGGACATACAGTGACAGGGTTACTTAGCAATTAACAGCACACAATCTGATTCATTGGCAATTCTCGCCCAAAATCAGATCTCCATGAGGTACACATCGGACTTCCCCATCCTTCCGCATCACCCACCAAGTGCACCCAGGTCCTTGGGCAAAAGCAATCCCACGGATGGGTTTGCCTTTGCCTGAGGCAGGACTAACCCAGACTGTCTTCCCTAGCATATTCTTCATGTGCACTACGGGGACTTTATCCCCTTCTACAGTACGTGGAAGTTTTGATTGGGCAGGGCCAGCCCGATTGTTAGATCCCCTGGTGTTAACTAGCCAGGTAGCTTTTGCTAAATGCGTATCCCAGTGTTTGAAAGTCCCACCACCCATTGCTCTCAGTGTAGTTTTTAACAGTCCATTGTATCGTTCTATCTTCCCAGAGGCTGGTGCGTGATAGGGGATGTGATACACCCACTCGATACCATGCTCTTTGGCCCAGGTGTCTATGAGGCTGTTTCGGAAATGAGTCCCATTGTCCGACTCAATTCTCTCTGGGGTACCATGTCGCCACAGGACTTGCTTTTCAAGGCCCAGGATAGTGTTCCGGGCAGTGGCATGGGGCACAGGGTATGTTTCCAGCCATCCAGTGGTTGCTTCCACCATTGTGAGCACATAGCGCTTGCCTTGACGGGTTTGTGGCAGCGTGATATAATCAATCTGCCAGGCCTCCCCATATTTGTATTTCAGCCATCGCCCTCCATACCAAAGAGGCTTCAAACGCTTGGCTTGTTTGATCGCAGCGCATGTCTCACATTCATGGATGACCTGTGCAATAGTGTCCATGGTCAAG
This sequence comes from Rissa tridactyla, assembly GCF_028500815.1. Taxonomy (NCBI): domain Eukaryota; kingdom Metazoa; phylum Chordata; class Aves; order Charadriiformes; family Laridae; genus Rissa; species Rissa tridactyla. Next base: position 12,420,655 of record NC_071496.1, read on the forward strand.
TCCACCCCTCGGTCACGAGCCCATCTATATGTCGCATCTCTCCCTTGATGGCCTGAGGAGTCATGGGCCCACCGAGCTATGAATAGTTCACCCTTATGTTGCCAGTCCAGATCCACCTGAGCCACTTCAATCCTAGCGGCCCGATCCACCTGCTGGTTGTTCTGATGTTCCTCCGTGGCCCGATTCTTTGGTACGTGGGCATCTACATGGCGTACTTTCACAACCAGATTCTCTATCCGGGCAGCAATATCTTTCCATAGTTGAGCAGCCCAGATGGGTTTGCCTCTGCGCTGCCAGTTGCCCTGCTTCCACTGCTGTAACCACCCCCACAGAGCATTTGCCACCATCCATGAGTCAGTGTAGAGATAAAGTACTGGCCATTTTTCTCGCTCAGCAATGTCCAAAGCCAGCTGAATAGCCTTCACCTCTGCAAACTGGCTCGATTCACCCTGTCCCTCACTGGCTTCTGCAACCCGTCGTGTAGGACTCCACACAGCAGCCTTCCACTTTCGATGCTTTCCCACAATACGGCAGGACCCATCAGTGAACAGGGCATATTTCTTCTCATTTTCTGGCAGTTTATTATATGGTGGGGCCTCTTCTGCACGCGTCACCTCCTCCTCTGGTGACATTCCGAAATCCTTGCCTTCTGGCCAGTCCATGATCACTTCCAGAATTCCCGGGCGACTGGGGTTTCCCATTCGAGTTCGCTGCGTGATCAGTGCAATCCACTTACTCCATGTAGCATCAGTTGCATGATGTGTGGTGGGGACCCTTTCTTTGAACATCCAACCCAGCACCGGCAGTCGAGGTGCTAAGAGGAGCTGTGCTTCTGTACCAACTACTTCCGAAGCAGCTCGAACCCCTTCATATGCTGCCAATATCTCTTTTTCTGTTGGAGTGTAGCGGGCTTCGGATCCTCTGTATCCACGACTCCAAAACCCTAGGGGTCGACCTCGAGTCTCCCCTGGTGCTTTCTGCCAGAGGCTCCAGGTAGGGCCGTTCTCCCCGGCTGCGGTGTAGAGCACATTTTTAACATCTTGTCCTGCCCGGACTGGCCCCAGGGCCACTGCATGGACTATTTCCTGTTTGATTTGTTCAAAAGCTTGTCGTTGCTCAGCACCCCATTTAAAGTCGTTCTTCTTCCGGGTTACTTGATACAGAGGGCTTACAATTTGACTGTAATCTGGGATATGCATTCTCCAAAAACCCACAATACCTAAGAAAGCCTGTGTTTCCCTTTTACTAGTTGGTGGAGACATAGCTGCTATTTTGTTGATCACATCCATTGGGATCTGACGGCGTCCATCTTGCCATTTTATTCCTAAAAACTGGATCTCCTGCGCAGGTCCCTTGACCTTACTTCGCTTTATAGCAAAACCAGCGTTCAGAAGGATTTGGACTATTTTACTCCCTTTCTCAAAAACTTCTTCTGCTGTGTTTCCCCATACAATGATGTCATCAATGTACTGCAGATGTTCTGGAGCTTCACCCTGTTCCAGTGCAGTCTGGATCAGTCCATGGCAAATGGTGGGGCTGTGTTTCCACCCCTGGGGCAGTCGATTCCAGGTGTATTGGATGCCCCTCCAAGTGAAAGCAAACTGTGGCCTGCACTCTGCTGCCAAAGTGATTGAGAAAAATGCATTCGCTATATCAATCGTGGCATACCACTTGGCTGCCTTGGACTCCAGTTCGTACTGGAGTTCTAGCATGTCCGGCACAGCAGCACTCAGCGGTGGCGTGACTTCATTCAGACCACGATAGTCTACAGTTAGCCTCCACTCTCCATTTGATTTTCGCACCGGCCATATGGGACTGTTAAAGGGTGAGCGAGTCTTGCTGATCACTCCTTGAACCTCTAGTTGACGAATCAGCTCATGGATGGGAATCAGAGAGTCTCGGTTAGTGCGATACTGCCGCCGATGCACCGTTGTGGTAGCAATCGGCACCTGTTGTTCTTTGACCCTCAACAACCCCACAACAGAAGAATCCTCCGAGAGACCAGGCAAGGCAGACAACTGTTTAACTTCCTCTGTCTCCAAAGCAGCTATGCCAAAGGCCCAGCGGTACCCTTTTGGGTCCTTAAAATACCCTCTCCTGAGGTAATCTATACCAAGGATGCATGGAGCCTCTGGGCCAGTCACAATGGGATGCTTTTGCCACTCATTCCCAGTTAGGCTCACTTCTGCCTCCAGTACAGTCAACTCTTGGGATCCCCCTGTCACCCCAGAAATACAAATGGGTTCTGCCCCTCTATAGCTTGATGGTATTAGAGTGCCCTGCGCACCCGTGTCCACTAGAGCCTTATACTCCTGTGGGTCTGATGTGCCAGGCCATCGAATCCACACCGTCCAATAAACCCGGTTATCCCTTTCCTCCACCTGGCCGGAGGCAGGGCCCCCCTAATACTGGTCATAGTATCCATTACTCACTTCTTGCATAAATGACTTGGAAGTTCCTTCAAGAGGATCAGAAGCAAGATCAAGCCTTCTGCTTTGTCTGGGGAACGGCCCACTGGAAACTGGGGCGGCACTTTTCCTGGAGGGATCCCCTTTTGTGGTTGTCCTTCCTTGCAACTCCTGTACCCGTGTCCGCAGGATCGAAGTAGGTTGTCCGTCCCACTTCCTCATGTCCTCTCCGTGGTCACGCAGGTAGAACCACAGGGTGCCTCGTGGTGTGTACCCTCTGTACTCTCTCTCTTGAGTGGGGAAATGCCTGCTTCTAATAGCTGAGACGCTGGCCCGTGCAGGTGGGGAGTAGGACATATTCTCTTCAAGTTGCTGGACCTTCCGCGACAGTTTCTCCACAGCTGAGACAAGGGGGGAAGAGAGACTTTCTTCATATCGCCGGAGCCGGCCAGCTACCTCATCCACCGTTGGTCCCTCTTCACCTTTCCATTCCATTACTGCCAGGGAGTTGGCATATGACGATGGTGCGCTCCGTACAAACTTCCGCCACATGGGCCTTGTGCATCGCACCTCATCAGGGTCTGTGGGTAAGTCTGCATTGTCCAAGTCATAATAAATCATCTCCCGCACGGCTAATTCTCTCAGGTACTGGATACCTCTTTCCATGGTAGTCCACTTGCTTGGCTGACATACAACATCCTCGCTGAAGGGGTACCTCTCCCTCACGCCTAACAGGAGTCGTTTCCAGAGGCTGAGGGCTTGGGTCTTTTTCCCAATTTCCTTGTCAATGCCGCCTTCCCTAGACAGGGATCCCAGCTGCCTGGCCTCCCTACCCTCTAATTCCAGGCTACTGGCCCCATTATCCCAGCACCGGAGCAGCCAGGTGACAATGTGCTCGCCTGAAAGTCGGCTAAAATCTTTTCGCATATCCCGCAGCTCACTCAAGGATAGGGATCGAGTAATTATCTCTGGTTCTGCCTCTTCCTCCTGCTCTCGTGATGGCCCTGGTTCATCATCATCTCTTACTAAGCGAACTGATTTCTTTGTGTACTTCTTCTTCTGTATGGGGGCAACTGATACTGGCATGGGTTGGTTCCCTGGTTCAGTGGCAGTGGCTACCACGGGGGTTGCAGTAGCCGCAGTGTCTGTCGCAAGGATTGCAGTAGCCGCAGTGTCCATCGCAAGGATTGCAGCAGCCGCAGGGGCCGCCGCAGGGGCTGCAGCAGGGGCTGCAGCAGCTGCAGGGGCCGCCGCAGGGGCTGCAGCAGGGGCTGCAGCAGCCGCAGGGGCCGCCGCAGGTCTGGTTTCCATCTCTTCCCCTTGAGGGTGCTGCATAATTCTGAGCAGTGCCTGGTAGATACTGGCCAGGGCCCAGCACAGCGCGGTGAGTTGTGCCTCTCTAGAATAGCCACAGCATTTTCCCTTCAAATATTCTACCACTTTATCAGGGTCCTGTAATTGTTCAGGGGTGAAGTCCCAGACCATTGGAGGTGAGTAGTTCTCTAGGTACCTGCCCATGCTCTCCCACATGCCATGCCACCCCTGACTATCCAGCCTCGGAGCAGATCTCCGGGTGGTAGTCTTAAATAGTCGCTTAACCCTAAACAAGACCTGGAACATATTCAGGAGACATAGCACTACGAACACGCTAGTTTGAGTATCCCAAGGATATTCAAAATTCTCAAAAGCTGTCATACCTGACCCGAAGGAGAAAAGGGAGGCAAAAGGGCTGGGGAAATTATTAACAAATTCTGAGAGACGGTGTCCAATGTACGGACAGGACAGCAAAACCGCATAAACACCCCAAAATAGCCGTCTGAACAGTGATGTTATCATATCATAAACAGATATCGCACAGGACAGCAGAATGATAATCCTCATCCCTGTTCCAGACATGGTAAACAGCATCGCAGGGAGTACATAAGCCATATAGGAATTTATGTAACACAGCCATGAGAACAAACCAAGCAACATGATGACCAGTGACTACTTACCTAATAAAATAAATGCATACAGAAAAAAAAAAAAACCAAAACCGTTTTTTCCACGTTCTAGTTGGATTCTGTCGTTATCTCAACCCTTCGAGCCCCACGTTGGGCGCCAAAAAGGACTGCCGTGGTTTAGCCTCAGAGGGCAACAAAGAACCACGTGTCGCTCGCTCGTGCCTTCCAAACACAGGAAGAATCGTAAGAAAAGGCAAGACTCTTGGGTTGAGACAAAGGCAGTTTAATAGAACAGCAAAGGGAACAGGCAAACAACAACAACAACAACAACACGGATAGGGGAATATACAAACGCGATTACGGAACCGCCGCTCCCCCCGCCGCTCGCCGGTCGCCGGCCGGACCCGGGCCGCCCCAGCCCGCTTTTAAGCAGCAACTTCCTGCCCCCTCCCCCGGCAGCTCAGGGTGGGCGTGGCTCACATGGCATGGAATACCAGGAAAAGTTAACCCTATCCCCACCGGAACCAGGACAAGTTATTAGACAGTCTTTCGGCTAGTTTACAGAGAGATATTTCTATAGAAAAACATTTGCAACAGTTTGAGAAGGGGGTACTATATTATTATCATCAGTATTTTCGATAGTCTAAATTTTTTTTTACAGGCAAGAAAATCTTTGGAAACTGTGGAAAAACATTTCCAGTCAACCCAAAGTTATAAAATATGAAAGAAACCATACACATATGTGTGTATGTGTGTATTTCTCTATTTCTCTATATATGGATACATCTCAAAACTCTCTGCAGAACAGATACAGGTAAGAGTATTACAATCAGTGACAGATATTCCAGAAGCAACTGATGTGGGTCAGTTCAGTGTATAACCAGTTCATTTTTAGCTATTCAGTCAGCTTTGCTAACAATCATAGATCACAGAATCACAGAATCACACAGAATCACAGAATGGTTCAGGTTGGAAGGGACCTTAAAGATCATCTAGTTCCAACCCCCCTGCCATGGGCAGGGACACCTCCCACTAGACCAGGCTGCTCAAAGCCTCATCCGGCCTGGCCTTGAACACATACAGGGATGGGGCATCCACAACTTCCCTGGGCAACCTGTTCCAGTGCCTCACCACCCTTACAGTAAAGATGATTAAAGCAGCAAAAATATAGCAACTTCCATGACAAAAGGCATGCCTGGCATAAAGCTTGTTGAGATGCTCTAATGTCTAACTGGCATGTACCAGTAGGCTGACCCCCAAATACTCTGTTAAAAATCTACGAAGTTCAAAGCCTTTTTGTTAAAAACAAAGGAGGCTAGTGATGAACTCTGGCTGGCATCCTTGTTCCTAGGAGCTAAAAACACCAGCCCCGCATTCCCGTGCACCCAATTCTGCTGCCTATAGCCCCCAGGCCGTAACTCAGAACAAGGGCTTGATGTCTAAGTTTAAAGAAGAAAATTAATTGCACTGCGTTCTTTAAGCAGACAAGAGGTCTGCACAGCCCACAGGAGACTTCTCACTGGCAACCTGACGGTCTTTGAGGTGTGATGTCTTCCATCTCCATAACGCTGCAGCTGCACCAACTCACGGGGACTGCCATCAGTAGCACAAACCAGCCTGCAGCCACACACCTTATTGTTCAAGATGGGGTGGTTACATCCAAATTCGCTTACCAGGAATGGTCCCTGGCCATCATGCCTCCTGAAACCATGGTCAGATACTGTTAGTTTATTAATTCAGGTCAAAACTGTGGCAACTGTCTTAAAAAAAAGAACTGTACAGAAAATGAAGTTCTGCTTTCTGGAATTGTTGTCTGGCCTTGTTTGACTTGCTAACAAAGATGTCACTGGAGATGTACTGAGCACTACTGAAGTAGACACAAGTGAACATGCAGACTTTGTCCTTCAAAGCATCTGTCTCACTTTTCATTTACCAGCCTTTTAATGTTATTTTAGCTCACTTCAAAAATTAAACTCAAATGTGTGCATCAGCAGGAGTGGGCATGAACACAAGGTTGAGGTGGGGTTTTCCATCCAACCGCACTTCTCTCCCAGCTGCACACACGCCAGTACCCAGCAAAAAAAACACCCCATCACCTCCCACTTCTGTGGAGCTTGGAGCAGACTGACAGGGCAGGAAGGACCTTGAAGTTTTTGTGATTGCTCCTGCTGCTGGCTGATTTTCAGAGCAAGTGTCCTTCCTCTTCCCCTCCTTCCTTACCACCTGTCGTGGTTTAGCCTCAGACAGCAACAAAGAACCACGTGCCGCTCGCTCTCACCGTCCCGATACAGGAAGAATCAGAAGAAAAGGCAAGACTCTTGGGTTGAGACAAAGGCAGTTTAACAGAACAGCAAAGGGAACAAGCAAACAACAACAACAACACGGATAGAGGCATATACAAACACGATTACGGAACCGCCGCTCCCCGCCGCTCTCCGACCGGACCCCAGACGCCCCAGCCCGCTCCAAGCAGCGACTTCCTGCCCCCTCCCCCGGCAGCTCAGGGTGGGCGTGGCTCACATGGCATGGAATACCAGGAAAAATTAACCCTATCCCCACCGGAACCAGGACATTATCCACCCCTTATTCCATACCATCTATGCCATGCCCAGATCTTACAGGTTCCAATGAATTGCCACCACTCTCCCCTGTCATGTATATATACATATATATTTATGTAGATATAATGCCCTTAGTTTATGGGCCATCCCTCCAAAAGTGGTCTTTGAATACCAACCAGCTCTCTTGGGCCCCTTTGCCTTCCAGAGCCCTAGCCCATGGGATCTCTCCAAGCAGTTTCTTGAAGAGGTCAAAGTTAGCCCTCCTGAAGTCCAAGCTTGCGATTCTACTTCTTGTTGTTCTGTGCATAGTACCCATGATCCTGAACTCTATCTTCTCATGATCACTACAACCTAGGGTGCCCCCAACCTTAATGTCCTCCGCCAGTCCCTCTGTGTTTGTCAGTACCAGGTCCAGGAGTGCTCCTCTCCTTATTGGCTCCTGTACCACCTGTGTCAAAAAGTTATCATGATGTTATAATAACCTGTGCTGAGGCAGTGTGAGAATGATAAATATTTTATTTTCTTTATTTTTCTCACATCACTTGCCAGTTAGACTTACAAGGTGAAATTAGTAACCTTCCATGGTGGAATTTGTCTTGCCAAATTTTAGCTGACTAAAGTATTGAGTGGGAGAGCGTGCATAGGTAAAACACTTAAATTTAGACACCTAGGGATGTTTATGCCCAGGTTGGTGTTTAAGCTGTCCTTACAGTCAGTAAAAAGCTAGTCAGTGCTGCTGGTGGCTCCTGGGGAGCTATTGGAGCAGTCCTGGTGCCCGCTGATGGGTGAGCAGCATTGACCCCAGGCTCCTCAGGCTGCACTGACAAGTCTCCCCTGCACGTAAAGAGAGGCTAGGCATGCAGGGACTCAATTCAGACTATCTGATTTCAGGCCCTTTCAGCTGCTGCGAGTACCTTCCGGCCCTGGGCTGCTGGTCAGGGAGAGGGCAGGTCTCCCGAAGGCTCTTTCATGCCTGGGGAAGCTTGACCAATGCTGGAGGTTGAGAGGGAAGAACTGAGTCATGGTCCAGGATCCTCACCTGACCTGCATCGATGAGCTCCCTTTGTAATCAGGGAAGAAGACAGGTGTGTCAAGCCACATTTTCATTTAATCTATCATAAATGCCTATTTTAGGATGATACAAAATCTAATGTCTCCCAAACAATTATTTAAATGTGACTGGCTACGACTTATATAACTAGCATTTGGAACCTTATGTTAGAAAATAATCACACAGATACGGTGGAAGAGGTCATCTCTACCTGTTTATGGCATAACTTTTCTGATATCAGGAGAGTAACACTGTGGCCAGGAGGCTGGGGGCGGTCATTCTCCCCCTCTACTCTGCCCTGATGAGGCCGCATCTGGAGTACTGTGTCCAGTTCTTGGACCCCCGGTTCAAGAAGGACAGGGAACTACTGGAGAGAGTCCAGCAGAGGGCTACAAAGATGATTAAGGGAATGGAGCACCTCTCTTATGAGGAAAGGCTGAGAGGCCAGGGTCTGTTTAGCCTGGAGAAGAGAAGACTGAGAGAGGACCTCATCAATGCTTATAAATATCTAAAGGGCAGGTATCAAAAGGATGGGTCCAGGCTCTTTTCAGTGGTGCCCGGTGACAGGACAAGGGGCAATGGGCACAAGCTAGAACACAGGAAATTCCATCTCAACATGAGGAGGAACTTCTTTACTTTAAGGGTGGCAGAGCACTGGAACAGGCTGCCCAGAGAGGTGATGGGGTCTCCTTCTCTGGAGATATTCAAAACCCGCTTGGATGCATTCCTGTCCAACCTGCTCTAGGTGACCCTGCTCTGGCAGGAGGGTTTGACGAGATGATCTCCGAAGGTCCCTTCCAACCTCTACTATTCTGTTTGTCATTTAACCAATGTCGACTGAAACAGAAAGCAAGATAAATAATCAAACAAGCGAACCAGGCGCTATCTCTCAGTGATCGTGTAACAGATGGCAGGCAATATGGAAAGGGGAACACACAAAGAGGGATATTAATTTAAGACAGACAGATAGAGGAGCAGTACTTTGAAAAGTAATAAGTGGCTCAAATTGAAGGCCAAATCTCAAATGCATATTCAGAGACGTATGGGTTCATCTCTTAATGAAAAAATCTTTTTTTATTTTTAAATATAAAGAAAAGAAGGATCATGCATTGACATTTATTTTCTATCTGGAAAAGAAAAAAAGGCACAGCTACATTTTTCTTGATCCTTTTTTCTCTGAAGTTGCTAAATATTGCAGTGCTCCCAGTGGAACTGAGATAAGGTGGGTAAAAAGACATGAATATTTTATTTTCTTTAAAAAAAAAGGAAGAATAATAAATCACAGAGTGTTTCTTTTTCTTTTTATTTCATTTCAGAAAAGATACAGAATCCAAAGATCCTCCAACAACAGAAATGCAAATATATTTCTATCCACTAGATGGTAGGTAAAGCACGGGGTTGAAATGAACTGCTCTACTGTGAGATGTATAGTCAGGGTACCTATGTCAGAGGCTTATCGAAGTCGAGGTTGGTTTTATTTTCCCCAAATCCAGGAGGGGAAAAAAAAAACCAGAAAAGAAAAAATAAAAAGACTAAATCTCTTCTGTGCCTTTTTTGACTTAAAAAGAAAAATGGACAAAAGTGTTCCTGATTAGATTGGTACAAAAAGATGATGCATTCTTTATGGATGAATCAGGAGATATGAGGTTCTGTCACTTTTTAGATATAGACCTGAAATACTAAGCTTAAATTTATAGCCTCTTGAATGAGCCACAGGACTCTGTTTACTCATCGAGTAGAATTGGGTGCAGTTCCAGCAGTTCTTCTGTGTGATCAGTTACTTTATCACCTTGATCAGTTTAGAAGATATAATAACTCTCTTTTTTAATACATCCTACTACAGTAGATCCTTTATCAACCTGGTTTGGATTTAATCATGCTTCTGGGACAGGAATTCTCTCCCCATCGCTCTCTTTCACATGCATGCAGACACATGCCCGCACACCCATAAATGCCTGTGTGTTACTTTTTGACTTTTTGTGATTTTTATATTTTCTGGGGGAAAGGCTGGAAGAGACAGGGAGCAGGATCTAGAGAAAAGATAGCTCAATTTCAGATGCTCCTTTTTTCCAGCTCTAGTTTCCAGAAAGGACAATCTATTTCCAAAAGTGACTAGGGGAGAAATTTCCATCTATAGGAATGATATTGCAGTGTATACCCGGAAATCTGAAAATGTACCTTAGCTGCAGATTTTGGTTTGTCAGTCCAACTTTGAAGCATTAGGACTCAAAAATGTTATTCACTCTGTGCTAGGTGACCTCTCCCATTCCATCCCAGGCTCAATAGTAATCTGGTGCTTTGGGTTGGGTTCATTTCCCATGTAAATTTTTACAGGAAAGAGGAGCACTGGAGAGGTCAGTGAGATTTTCCAGGAAATTGTGAATTACAAATATCTCCCTGTAGTTCCTCTCATTGAACACCCTGCTGTGCAACTGGGAGCCTTTCTTCCTGATGTATTCTGCCTATAAACTGTCCCTGGAGGTATGCGGATCAATACTGTTGCTTAATGTACATGAAAAGGTTAGTCTGATTCTTATTCTTTAAAAATAATGCCACTAGATCTTTTCTAAGAGGTATGAGGTATTCTGTGCCATTGAGCTCTAAAACCTCCAAATATTTGTTTGGTATCTCTGATTATCCAACAAAAAACCCAAACAATCCTGCTATATCTTTATACAAACAACCATGAATGACATTAAGGTTGGAAAGGTACATCTAAAAATGTTACAAAGTGTTAGATCATCCAGAGAGTTAGTAGGGAATGGCTTTTTTACCAAGGCCTAACTTTTCTTTAGGAAAAGGTGTCTGCTTCTTCATAATTATTTGCTTGACTATGACAAAACCAACAACTCTGGGCCTGATCCAAAGCTCCTTGAGCACAGGACAAGTTCTCCCTGAGGACAAAGGCCATTCATTAGCTTCATGGCAGCCCCTGTGAGCAGGAACTTTTTTCACAAAAGCAAAGTTTCAGGAATAGCTGTAGCATTGATCTCAACACTGAGATTTGCTCTCACATAATGGCTTTGCACCAAAGGACTTGGCTTTGGTAATGAGTCCATGTGCAAAACCTTTGAACGTGAGTTTTACCCTGCAGTTCCTGAGTTTGACTAGCTGCTGTCCAGGAGTTACTTATTTTCTAGAATCAGGGTTGTTCAGAAGTAAACTTCTGGGCAATTTTTAGTTTGTTTTGTGGTGTTTTATAAAGATGCACTACAGCATCTTCAGAAGTCATGCACTGGTTGTATCTATGGGCCAGATGTGTCCTATAACATCAATGGGGTTAGGACATAGGACCTGATGTAAGCATGCTTGAAAACACTTTGTTCTTTCTTCCAGTTGATAACTTCTATTTCATTAGCCGCAACTTGCCTCCAAGTCCCTGAAATTCCTTTCCAAAATTTTTTCCAGAACTGCATCGCTCCTAGCTCAGCCATGAAAGTATTCACCATTTCTTCTTCTCCGAGCAAATCCTATCTTTTCCTGTCTTCCTGTTGCTCCATCTGTCTATCTGATCTGCTGCTTCACAACCTGGATGGGAATACCTTCTGGGTGGTTTCATATACCTCTTGTAACCACTGCAGAGCTTTGCTTGAAGGGGTCAAACTCATTTGTGATGGTGAAACTTCACTGACTTCAAGGAAGATATACCAAGGATGAATTTGATCCACAGTCTTCCCTGGAGACCACTCTGGATCCAAAATATGTATCTGTGCATATGAACAATCAGAGGTGGGGAGGGGAATCAAATGTAAGGTTTTGCAGAAATTGTTCCAGGACAATAGTAAATCATACACTCATTGCTGCACTGCACAGAATACACTACAGGAGACTAAGAAAAATGAAGGAACATGCAATTCTGCCCGCTTCAGCAGTTAGGCTTTTGTTAGAATAGTCTTAAGCAATTACAAAGCTGGCAGGACTGTATTTAATTAAGTATATGAATATTCGTACAAAAATAAAACCCAAGCAACATTTACATCATGCCTACAAGGTGTTATTGTTCTGTTTATTTTTTACAGATGGACATTTTGTCAGGGAGAAAGTTGCTAAGTGCTGTGAGAGAGGGAAAGAGAGAGAAGGAGGTAGAGGGATGTAGTGAAAAGAAATGTTGATTCTACAGGAAAAAATGGCAGTTCTTATATTTCAGAGAGGCAAACACACTACAGTGGATGTGTGATAAGGAAGTGTGACTTGAGTTCCCTACTTAAGGCTTCACTGCAATTGCCCAGTATTTACGGGAAAACAGATGAAAACCCCCAAAAGACAAAAAGCATGCCTGCAGATATTCAGGTGAGGGGAAATACAGCCAGCCAGCACCTATGGCTCTGCTGCTCTTTCTGAGACAGATTTTCCACACCAAGAAGCACTTACCTGCACAGGCACACCCAGGAAAGTATGGGGCTGCTTTTGCTCCTAATGGGAGAAGAGTCCAGCTGTCTATGATTTCTTGAGCATTGCCTACAGGCCAGGCACATTCCCGAAGGGCTGCGCCCTCATGGGGTGTTTGGGGCTGCTGAATCCTGCCTGGTGGGAAAGCTGGCACAAGGTTTGATTCTAGGCTTTTTTAGCATTAGTGAGACTAGTTAAAAACTTGCATATAGTCAGTATTTTAAACTGCAACTAGCATGGGGCAGGATAACTCAGGAGCAAAGTGATACAGTATATAGTTTATATCCTCTTAGTTAAATTATCTCAGAAATATGAATGCATTCACACTGAGTGATACTTTCTGAAATGTTAGTGTGCTACATGGAGGCAGACAAGGCATGTTTCCTTCTCAGCTACCAGTAATGCAAAGTAAAATACCTGTCCACTTGGCAAAACAATTTTTAATGGCACTCAAATCCATCAGGTACTGCCTGGAAAACATAATCTGCCTGAGAATCTGCTCAACTGTGCCAGTGTTGTGGTGGTTTTCTTCTGTCCTAGGAGGGGGACCAAGTCTGTTACTGCAACTCACTATTCACAGTCTCGAGAGATGCACACGCAGGTACCATGAGTCTGTGATGACTCCCAGGCACAGGACTTACTCCTTAGCTTCAGCAAGAGAGGTGTTTTGGTATAAATGCTGGAGTCCTGGCCTGGGTGCTATTACAAAGGAAGATGATGACCCCAAACTGATATGGCCTGTACGTGAGGCTTTCCCATCATTTTACGTGTGCTTCATGTTCCCTCATGACCTACAAGAGTGTGAACCTACAAAGGAATGTGGTTTTTTTTTTTAGTGCGGGGAAAAAGTCCACATTGTTACCCGGGGATGTGCCTTTCTCAGTCCCCAGAAGGGGGAAGAACCCCAGAAGTGGTTAAGATGAAATAACAGCTGGATTTTTCTTTCACTCCCTAAAAGCTGTGGTGATAGTTTTCAGAAAGACTAAAGGAATTAAGTATCCATTTATTTTTCAAGTGAAAACTCCAAATCTCTGAACTAAGCCTAGAAGGTAGATGTTTTGCTTGCTGTATTTTAGCCTCAGAACTGATCATGTGTTGGGTTTATCTGTGCTCCTTTATTACCTGAACCATCCCATAGTATTATAGAATCATAGAATCATAAAATGGTTTGGGTTGGAAGGGACCTTAAAGATCATCTAGTTCCAACCCCCCTGCCATGGGCAGGGACACGTCCCACTAGACCAGGCTGCTCAAAGCCCCATCCAGCCTGGCCTTGAACACTTCCAGGGATGGGGCATCCACAACTTCCCTGGGCAACCTGTTCCAGTGCCTCACCACCCTCACAGTAAACAATTTCTTCCTGATATCCAATCTAAATCTACCCTCTTTCAGTTTGAGGCTGTTACCCCGTGTCCTATCATTACACGCCCTGATAAAGAGTCCCTCCCCATCCTTCCTGTAAGCCCCCTTTAGGTACTGGAAGGCTGCTATAAGGGCTCCTCGGGGCCTTCTCTTCTCCAGGCTGAACAACCCCAACTCTCTCAGCCTGTCCTCATAGGAGAGGTGCTCCAGCCCTCGGATCATCTTCGTGGCCCTCCTCTGGACCCATTCCAACAGGTCCATGTCCTTCTTGTGCTGAGGACTCCAGAGCTGGACGCAGTACTCCAGGTGGGGTCTCACCAGAGCAGAGTAGAGCGACAGAATCACCTCCCTCGACCTGCTGCCCATGCTTCTTTTGATGCAGCCCAGGATGCAGTTGGCTTTCTGGGCTGCAAGGTCGCATTGCCTGCTCATGTTGAGCTTCTCATCCACCAGCACCCCCAAGTCCTTCTCCTCAGGGCTACTTTCCAGCCATTCTCCGCCCAGCCTGTATTTGTGCCTGGGATTGCCATGACCCAGGTGCAGGACCTTGCACTTGGCCTGGTTGAACTTCATGAGGTTTGCACGGGCCCACCTCTCAAGCCTGGCCAGGTCCCTCTGGATGGCATCCCTTCCCTCCAGTGTGTCGACCACGCCACACAGCTTGGTGTCGTTGTCAAACTTGCTGAGGGTGCACTCAGTCCCCCTGTCCATGTCACCAACAAAGATGTTAAACAGCACTGGTCCCAGTACCGACCCCTGAGGAACGCCACTCGTCACTGGTTTCCATACGGACATTGAGCCATTGACCACAACCCTTTGAGTGTGGCCATCTAGGCAGTTCCTTATCCATCGAGTAGTCCATCCATCAAATCCATGCCTTTCCAATTTAGAGACCAGGATGTCGTGTTGGACAGTGTCATACGCTTTGCTTAAGTCCAGGTAGATGATGTCAGTTGCTTTCCCCTTATCTACCAATGCTGTGGCAACATCGTAGAAGGCCACCAAATGTGTCAGGCACGATTTGCCTTTGGTGAAAGCATGTTGGCTGTCACCAATCACCTCCTTATTTTCCATGTGCCTTAGCAGAGATTCCAGGAGGATCTGCTCCATGATCTTGGCAGGCACAGAGGTGAGACTGACCGGCCTGTAGTTTCCCAGGTCTTCCTTTTTCCCCTTTTTGGAAATGGGGGTTATGTTTCCCCTCTTCCATTCATTGTCCTAGTAACAGACTCTTATGTTAATTTACAAAGAGAAAATCTCAGGGACATCCATAAGCTCCCACACAGAAGCACTGATGAGGAAAAAACTTGGCATTGGGTGCACTTTCTGTATTTTCCTCAGACTATTTCAGGTGGTGGCTGCAAATTTAAAATGCTCCACTGATAAATGCTTGTGAATGGTAGGTGAAAGAAGCTCTCATTTCAGGTGCAAATCCAATAGCTTCCCCTGTGGTCCGAGGGAGAGGATTAGTTCCCTTTGCCACGCACTTCTTGTACCTCCACCCACCCCCCCACCTTTAGGATCTATATCCAAACCCTCCATCTGAACCAAAAAGCTATATCTGTCCCTTAGTAAACCATCTTTACCATCATGCAAGTCGCTGGCTTTAGCTCTTAGCTGCCAGCTGGCTCTTCTGAAAGGAGAGGACAAACGACAGTCTATCAAACAGCATGCTTTCAAATAAAGAGGAGACCTGTTCCAGAACTGCAGCTTCAGAGGTTCTTTTAACAACATAAGCAAAACTGGGAGCCAACCTCATTTTTTCCCCCTGGCTGTAATGAACACATAGCTTTCCCCCACCCCCAGTAAAAATGAACTGGAATTATAAAGTTTATGAAAAAAACAAGTGCCAATTTTTTTTCTTTCTCCTTTTTCTTTCCTTTTATTTTTCTTTCTTGTTTTTATTTATTTTCTTTTTAAATTTTTTTTTGTCTCAAAAGTAAGACCAAAAACATCAAAAGGAAAAGAAGCGGGGTTCTGAGATCAGTCTCAAATCTCAGAAGATTGTGGGAAATTGTGCCAAATGGAAGTGTTTATCCATGGGTAAGTGCTCAGTGTAGATTAACATTTTAATTATGGTCTCTGGGTTTGCTGTGCTCCCTGAAGAATACATGGTTTAGGCCTCATTGGTGAGCCAAAAGTTGTCGGGGGGTGAATGATTATTTTTTGTTGTGCATGCTGATGGGGAGCTCTGTCCCCCCTGCACCCAGCGAGCTGAGATGTGCCTTTCCCCTTGAAGTAGATGCTGCAAGGAGTTGTGCAGCACCGGTTTCTTTATGCCACCCGACATGCTCCAACCCTGACCTGGAGGTCACCGCTCCTCTGCCGTGGCTGCCAGCACGGAGACCTGGGCATAGCACTGTGTTCCCAGGTGATATCCACCAGGACCTCCAACATCACCCACTCATTAGGATGTCTCCAAACAGCTGTCATGTGGTGCTGACTTTTTGTCACTGTGGCAGATCTACAAGCAGAGGTCTGTGTATGGCCAAGGACACAGTGAGCAGAGCACACAGAAACAGGAATGCAGATGTCGATATGGATAGAATGAAGAGAAAGTGGTCCAATATAAACATGGAACAAGAAAACAGCTTTGCATGCTTATCTTAGTGGGAACTGAATAAGGTGACTGGGTTAGGATCTGAAATATGTTTTTACTTGCCTAGCAGGTGCATGGAAAGTTTTAGAGCTTGGGTATAAAAGCCGAGGCTTGAGAAGCAATAAATGATTTCGTGCTTATCACAGCTGGAGTCCGTGCCTTCATACACCACAGTCACGGCTGACAGCGGTGAGATGAAAGCAGGTAGCTGGAGGCTGAAAAACTCTTGTGTTTTGTTACAAAGCCCTGAGTCATCTAGTCCCCTGTTATAAATATTAGGTGTCAGATTTGGATTCACACTGAGTCACTCATAGCCTTGGGTAGATCCCATTGCACAAATGGTCTAATTTATTGCAGCAGGACTATTTGTATACAAGACAAATATATGTCCGCTGGGAATACTACACAGCAGAGAGGGAACAGTCCCGGAGGTTCCTGGAGTGTGTGGAAGACAACTTCCTAACACAGCTGGTGAAGGAACCAACTAGGGGAAGTGCCCTACTGGACCTACTGTTTGTTAACAGAGAAGGTCTTGTGGGGGATGTAAAGGTTGGAGGTCGTCTTGGGCAGAGTGACCATGAAATGATAGAGTTTTCAATTCTTGGTGAAGCGAGGCAGGGAGCCAGCAGAACTGCCACCTTGGATTTCCGAAGGGCAGACCTTAACCTGTTTAGGAGCATGGTTGAGAGTGTCCCTTGGGAGGCAGTGTTGAAGAGCAAAGGTGCCCAGGAAGGCTGGTCATACTTCAAGCAGGTGCTCTTAGAAGCACAAGAGAAGGCCATCCCCATGTCCCGAAAAATGAGCCGAAGGGGAAGAAGGCCAGCCTGGCTAAATAGAGAGCTTTGGCTGGACCTCAGGAAAAAAAGGAAGGCTTACATTCTCTGGAAAAGGGGCTTAGCAACTTATGAGGATTATCAAGATATAACAAAGCTATGCAGGGGGAAGATTAGAAGGGCCAAAGCTCAATCAGAACTCAGCTTGGCCACTGCAGTTAAAGACAACAAGAAGAGATTTTTCCAGTATATCAACAGAAAAAGGAAGACTAGGGAAAATGTAGGCCCACTGATGAATGAGACGGGTGCCCTAGTGGTGGAAGACACAGAGAAGGCAGAGTTACTGAATGCCTTCTTTTCTTCGGTCTTCACTGATAAAGCCGTCCCTCACGCATCCCATACCCTGGAGGCAAGGGGGAAGGTCTGGAGAGAGGAAGACTTTCCCTTAGTTGAGGAGGACCGGGTCAGAGACCACTTGGCCAATCTGGACATTCATAAATCCATGGGCCCTGATGGGATGCACCCGCGAGTGCTGAGAGAGCTGGCAGATGTTATCGCTAGACCGCTCTCCATTGTCTTTGCAAGGTCATGGGGAACAGGAGAGGTGCCTGAGGACTGGAAAAAGGCTGACATCACTCCAATCTTCAAAAAAGGCAAGAAGGAGGACCCAGGGAACTACAGGCCGGTTAGTCTCACCTCTGTCCCTGGGAAGGTAATGGAGCGACTCATTCTGGATGTCGTCTCCAAACACATAGAGGAACAGGAAGTCATTGGAAGTGGTCAGCATGGATTTACCAAGGGCAAATCATGCCTGACCAATCTGATAGCTTTCTATGATGTTATAACGGGTTGGCTGGATGAGGGGAGAGCCGTAGATGTCATCTACCTTGACCTTAGCAAGGCTTTTGACACTGTCTCCCATAACATCCTCCTTAGGAAGCTGAGGAAGTATGGGCTAGACGAGGTGACAGTGAGGTGGATCGAGAGCTGGCTGAGTGACAGAACTCAGAGGGTTGTGATCAGCGGCACAGAGTCCAGTTGGAGGCCTGTAACCAGTGGTGTCCCTCAGGGGTCAATACTCGGTCCAATTTTGTTCAATATATTCATTAATGACCTAGATGAGGGGACAGAGTGTATCCTCAGCAAGTTCGCTGATGATACCAAGCTGGGAGGGGTGGCTGACACTCCAGAGGGCCGTGCTGCCATCCAGCGTGACCTGGACAGGCTGGAGAGCTGGGCAGAGAAGAACCTAATGAGGTTCAACAAAAGCAAGTGTAGGGTCCTGCACCTGGGAAGGAAGAATGCCAAACACCAGTATAGGTTAGGGGCGGACATGCTGGGAAGCAGCTCTGAGGAGAAGGACCTGGGGGTCCTAGTAGACAGCAAATTATCCATGAGCCAGCAGTGTGCCTTTGTTGCCAAGAAGGCCAATGGCATCCTGGGCTGCATAGGAAAGACTGTGGCCAGTAGGTCGAGGGAGGTCATTCTCCCCCTCTACTCTGCACTGGTGAGGCCACAACTGGAGTACTGTGTCCAGTTTTGGGCTCCCCAGTTCAAGAGGGACAGGGAACTACTGGAGCGAGTCCAGCAAAGGGTAACCAAGATGATTATGGGACTGGAACACCTCCCTTATGAGGAAAGGCTGAAAGAGCTGGGACTCTTTAGCCTGGAGAAGAGAAGGTTGAGGGGGGACCTGATTAATGTTTACAAGTATCTCAAGGGTGGGTTTAAGGAGGACGGAGCCAGGCTCTTTTCAATGGTTCCCAGTGACAGGACAAGGGGCAATGGGCACAAGCTGGAACATAGGAAGTTCCGTTCAAATACACGGAAAAACTTCTTTACGGTGAGGGTGACAGAGCACTGGAACAGGCTGCCCAGGGAGGTTGTGGAGTCCCCTTCTCTGGAGATTTTCAAGACCCGCCTGGATGCAGCCCTGAGGGATGTGCTTTAGGCAATCCTGCTTTAGCAGGGGAGTTGGACTAGATGATCTCGAGAGGTCCCTTCCAACTCTGAAGATTCTGTGATTCTGTGATTCTGTGAAGATTGCCATCATTGTCAAGATGTCAAAATCTGACCTCATCTATTTAATGCTTCATAATTAACCAGCTGTATTGTGCCAGTGAACATCTTTCAATTATACAATAAGATTTTGAAATGAGTGGTCAGTTCCCAAAGTTTTCTCTGGTTTAAACTCCATGCTGGTTAGGACAGGGCTTTGGGAAGAAAGAGTGTTGTGTTGAGCAAGATTCATCTTTTCAGCCTTCCCTTTTCTTATTCTAAGCTGGACATCAAGGTTCCTTCTGATAGGGGAAAGAGAGAGACAAAACTATGAAGAAGGTAATTCATGCTGCATAGCTTACAGAAGGAGTCCCTTCTGCTTACCTCTCTCACTGGACAGAGCCCAGGTGACTCCAGGTAACTCCAGGTTCACTGCTACCCAATGAAATGGGAAAAACTAGATGAGATGAAACCTTTTCTAATTGCAAACACTGCCTGCAAAGCTCATTTCTCTGTTGCTCACAAATGCATCTCAAGAGCACTCCCAAAGAAGGCCTTTAGTGCCAAACGTAGTCTCAAATTGTCATCCAAACCACACCTCCTTTCAACTGTTTAATCATAAACTCTCTGAGTCTCCATGTTTTTACCCTGAAAACATACCCTGGGCACCCCTAAATTTGAACAGTGGGTTGGCTAACTTCTGCCTAAATCCCAGTGAGATCCAGGAATTAGGCAAAGTTAAGCCTCAGAATATGATAGGTACAACTTGAACCATCCCTGATGTCTTCAAGATCAGCATAAGGCCTTACTTCAGTCAAGTCCCCTTTCATAGGTAAAACAGGTCCTGCTATTTAACCAAAAAGTGAGATAGCCCAGGTTCCAGGCTGTCCTCATTCAGATGAATATGAAATAAAAGACTTCAATTGCTCTAAACTTCTCATTATAGTCTCAAACTCTAGACTTGGAGACTGTCTGGGGAAAAGGGCTAGAAAAGTTATTGTTCTGCATATGGAGGAATCTAACCCTATTTTGAATTTTTGAGTGCTCAGGGTCATCAAATCTATGTCCACAGAGATATTCAGAGATATTTAGGTGCTCAGCTGCTACTTGTCTCAGTGCCTTCATCAAGAGCGATCACAGTCAGCTTGGATGTAGAGAGTATCAGAAAATGAAAGCACCAAGCAATATCAGTCTGTGGAAAGAGAGAAAATTTCCTGCACATTAGATTCTTATTATCTTTCCTTTTGCACCATAAACTGTTCCGTGCAATTGTGCTTGGGATCATTCAACTGAAAAGAAAAGCTCCTCTGTCCATCTGCCTGGCAGGACTGTCCAAAGGTACCTCCTTTTCTCATTCCCTTCCTTGGATCCAGCAGGTGAAGCTTATCAAACAGAGCATTATGATATAGTAGCCTCTCCGAACCTCCAAAGTCTGACTCCGAATACTGAGATCACTGAATTTATTGCAGGTTAGCATATGGCGCTCCTGCATTTTTTTAGTGGCTTGAGAATATTGTTAGGGAAAGACTGAATTCGGCAGCCTGATAGAGCCAAGGCTGATGCAGATCTATGTCCCAGGTCCAACCTGCAGAGAGACTGAGCATGTATTCCCAGTAGGCACACACACACACAAACATGCATATACAGTATACATATTTATATATAGATGTATTCCGATCCATACAGATCACAGACACACAGAGCACTTGCACAAACACAGTCAGCACTGACAGCCTCATCATGTCCCCTCTCTGGCTGATCAGGGGAAAAGTCTGTCAGTGCAAAATATACACATATGTATAAAATACGGATGCCCCAGTAGCTGGGCTCAGACACTCAGTCTTCCCAGTAGTTGCCTGTGGATCCCAGTCTCCTCCATTTTGCTGGTATCTGGGCATAGGAGGCTCTGCAGCCATAGCCCCACTCCAGGGGGGTATAGGGGTACAAACCCCTTGCACACACCATCACACACACACACAGAGCAGATCCAGACAAGAGCACTGGACAGTCCTATTTACACACAGCTGGCCATTTTATCCCCTTTTCCCTCAGTTTTCCCATGTTTGGCTCTCCCAAACCACTTTGATCCCTCCCTTTCCCACCTTTTTTTTTTCCTCCCCTAAACATCCCATAACAAGTCCTATTCAATCCCAAAACCACTCTTACCGTGCCCCCCATAATGTGTTCCTGGGCAGTGACCTCTCTCTGTCCTCAAGGTGCTCCAGAGAGCAGCTCCCGTGACTCACCATGGTGAGGTGATGCTCTCCTGGGGCAGCCCTGGGAGGGACCATGGCAGGGGCATGTTTCTCCCCTGAAATTATTTGGGTCCCTCCCTCCCTATTGTTACACTCTGTGCTACTCTGTGTGTGTGGAAATGAGCCTTTTATCTCACAACCTGACAAATACCTACTTTCTGTGAGATTTTTTTGTTGCCTCCTTCTCTGTCTCCAAGGTATATAAGCTCTGTCATACATGTTACATGAAGAGCATTGTGGTGAGTAAGCCTTCATTTTCTTGAAGAATGTCAGGCTCAGACTTAAGCAGTAAATGCTGGTAACAGCAAAGATGTGGTTCATGTGGGAAGATGGTGAGACGAGACCAGTTGAGTAAATAGAGTAGGGTATATCTGTAGAGGCTCTGGGAGTCTGGTCATCAGCTCATGAACTTTTAACCATGTGAAAGTCAGCATCCCCACTTGGCAAAAGGGGTTATTAGTGCTACCTTTCTCTTGCGGCATCATTGGCTGTAAGTAATGCTAGCAAAATACTTCAACAGTGGAGTGTCAGGCATGCACAATGGGATCTCATTTTTAAGTGCACACAAAACTCAGATTTTCAAGGATGCTTACATTAAAGATCAGCAGATGTGAAGGAAGATTTTCAAAAGTTTTTATGTATTTCATTCCCATTAACTTCGGCAGAAGACAACTTCTAGATAGAAAGTTCTTAATTTTAACAATGAGCACTAAAAAGCATTTCTGCCAGAGCATTTAGGAGTTACGATATTGGTATCATAAAGCAATGCTTTTCCTTTTTCTAGAGAATGGTTATTCACTTAATTACTGAAAAAAAATGGATTTTTAGATGTGATGAAGGACACACTAAATGTGGCAGAAGACTTGAGAAGAGACAAAAGCAAAAGCTATGTCTTACTTTCAAATTCATCCTGAACCCTGTTTTATCAGCATGGCAGATGTACTTTAAGACTGGGCAGTGGTAAAGTAGAGTTTATGAATGGAAGCACTATTTTCTCATTTTACTGCTTCCTGGGTGAATTGAGGAAGGTTATCCTGGGTATTCGTGGTCATATTTGGTCAATACAGCCTGTAGCACTACACATTGAACCAGCTCTGAATGAGGAGGCTGCAGGACCTCAGTTTACCAGCACCAAGCTGGGATGACCAGTCTGCTCCCACAGCCAGAACTAGCATCTCTTCAGGTGGCAATGCTGCAGTGCAGACACTCAGCTATTTTGGAGCCAATTTAAATCTCTATCTCACAGTGATGTCTTATGCAGAGCAGGCTTATGCTTAGAGGCTGATCTGGAGCCCACAGAAATGGATAGGATGCTTTTGACTGTGCTTCAGCGAACTCCATCTAAATCATTAAATTCTCCCCACCTCACTTCCCTTCCTTGAAATGGGGATAAAAGCCTTTTCTTAACATGATACCCATCTTGCTCAACATAATAGATCCCTAATCATGCAGGGAAGAAGAGAGGATAGGGGAGGGAAGGGCAGATGGTATCATCCTAATGCAAATAATAAATAATCAGATTAATCCCTGCATCATGACAAGAGTTTCATTAGGTGCAGAACTAGGGAAAAACACCACTGCATTCCCCGGGAGCAAGTCAGAGGGGGACGTGATATAAAGTGCTCCCAAGATATTTTTTTTTCATTATTTTTTTTTCTTTTTTTCTCATTTGTATCTGTGTTATACTGAGAGTAGAGCAATGTGGGAGGGCAAAGGCAGAAAATTACAGTGCTGGAAACCAACTTCTGTGTTTAAAAGATTTTTGTCAGCATCTCACGAGCAGGATGACCAAATGCTCACTTTGTAGGGGTCTTCTTTTCATGATCTGCATCCATATGTCACACACTTAATCAGAGAGGCACAATCGTGGACTAAAGCAGGCAGATCTGAAATGTCAGTGCTCAGGTAGGAGGAAAGCCCTCTTCCCCCTGACTTCTTTAGCTGAAATGTTGAGCACTTGTGCTGCTATTGCTACTTCTTGGTTGGACTGTTTCTATTTCCGCAGTGTCCTCATGCCTGTCATTGCCTGGACCTGGTTCAATAAACACATTAGCCACATCTGAGAGTACAAATATTTCTTCAGAGGCTTAAATGTCTATTTGAACATGTGATTGCAGTAACTGCACATGCAGTCAGTCATCCCTGGATACAGCATCAGCACCGACATGTCCAAATTTAGGAAGATCACACTTAAGAGGAGGAACTACGCTGGTGTCAAATGATAGTGGGTACTGGCTGTCTGCATCAGCAGGTCTGCCAGAGGTGGTCCTGTAAATAACGTCAGAGGTTGGGTAGGATTGCCAGTCTTTTGAAAACCCTCCATGCAGAGGATGCACATTACTGTGCAGCATGTGGCTGTGCTTCTCCTGAGCTTTCCTCCTGCTTGCTCACGACCACATGCTGGGAGTGTCACCTCTTGCCCTGTTGATGTAGCAGTGGCACCAGGATGCCATGCAGTGAAAGGGCCATGGTGGCATTTGTTGGCATATTGCAACCCAAAAAGTCAGCGTGGAGATGATTCCCCGTTAGCAAACACAGATACAAGTGGAAACTCAGCTGCACTCCTGAAGGAATCTTCCAAACAACACTCCCTTCTTTTGCACTCCTGAAAAAGGAGGTTTCTTCTAGTGCAACTGCTGCTAGCTGATACGCACTTTCACAAACAACATGAATTGAGCAAAGTGAGTATTTAAGATGTGAAGGATGATTTATAATGTGCTTTACAGAAAAGTTTTCAGCAAGTCTGAACTCTCTATTAAAAACTGCTTGCTTCATTACAGAGTTACCAAAATAGGCAAAGAAAATATTCCTTGCTTATCCCAAGACTCCTTAACTCCTGACAATTGTAATAAATCAAGGAACATTAGTAAGTACTAAATGTTAAATGTGTATTCATAGTTAATTTTTAATCAACTAACAACAGTGATGTGTTAATCGAATGCCATTAAGAAACCATAACTTGATGCATTAGCTATTTTCCTATGCAGAGAAACTTTTCACAAGGCTTTAAATTGTTGCCCAGGCTCCTTTTGAGAAAAAAAAAAGTATTTTAAATATGTTTACACCTGGACTGTTCAAACTCTAAAATTGAGCCAGGTTCACAGGGTTCACTGAGGTTTGTAGTTTTATGAACCTGAGCTGAATTTTAAACAAGCCTGGGCTAAGTTTCAAGTTATCTTGTGCCTTAAGGTATGACTTACAACCTACAAAGTGATCATGTAGACTCAACATGTAGACTCCTGGCTTCAGTATGACTTGCTTAATTTTTGAGATGTCAACCAAAAGATCAAAGAGAAACTTAGAAGGGTGAAATTCACCCATCTCTGAGATTTGTGAAATTTGCTATTTTGCATACACCTCGTCAGTGTGAAGTCAATAGAGCTATGCCACTTTTGTTACAAATGAGGACTTGCACTAAGGCCTTGATCACACATCTCGGCGGCTATAGTGCAACTAGCTGAAGAAGTTGCTGTTCCCTGTCCAACCCCATGTATTCACTTCTGCTCTTGTTGGCCTGCTGGATGGACTATTTGTGTCATCTGCTCCTCTCTCTCTTTAGTGAAAACGAACTAGGTTAGCTTAACCAGTCTAATTAGGAAGTCTTTGCTAACTTGGCTGAATCTGAGTGATAATAGGCAATAATAGGCATAAACAGCTGAGAGAGCAAGTCTCATGGGATGACAACCCCTGGTAGAGCAACTGGGAATGGAGTGAGGCTACTCCTTTGGTCAGCTACGGTACAGATTGAAAAGGTGGTGGTGAAGCCCACAGATTCTCCCCCATACATAGTCCTTGCATGGGTGCTTTACATACTTTGCCAGGGTCTGAAATAAGTCTGATCAGAAATGCAAGGAGGAAAGGGGGAGAAGAGATCTGAGACAAAAACAGCCAAGTTATAAATATCTCTATCTTTAGATACTCAGATGAAATTTTCTATGGGGGTTTTAGTGATGGTAATCAGGAGAAAATGAAGGGCATCAGTAAAGATGACTGAAAACTATCCAACAAAAATAATCTACTGCAGTTGACTCATTTACTTTCTGATGTTGTGCTCAATGAAATGAATTGAAACTGTTTATTTTACAATTAATATGCAATGTGCATTTCCAAAGTAATTTATGAGAAACAATTTTCTTTTTATGTGGAGCTGCAGCAGACAAAAAGCAGAGCTTCAGTTCACAATGGCAAAGTGAAACTCCAGGGAGGGGGAAGGTGCTTTCTCATACATGAAATTTCCACTTTCCATAAAAGTTGCATGCCCTTTCATGGATCTTTGACATAATAACCTCAGAGTGTCAGCAATGGAAGCTAGAGGAGGAGGAGGGATGCCAGGTTCATGGGCACCTGGTTCTTGCGATGTTGCAGATAGCATTGTCTTGTCCATGAAAGTCAGAGGACAATCAAAGCAGACATTTGCTATTACATTAGCAACGGGGTGAAGCAGATGTGTAGGAAACAGTTTGCCTCATGAGAAGCCAGAGCCATATAAAGCTGAATTCCTGAGCAATTTCTGTCCTTTAAAACCACATCTCTTCTGTTGTCCCCCAGCCACAATGCAGTGGTCTGTGCATGACTGGAAGAGGCAGAGGTTAACACTATCCTTTCTCACAGTCTGACCTGTAAAACCCTTTCTGCATGCTGCATTAATAACCATTATCCATCCCCATTCTCCAAAGGGCTGTCAACAGCAAGGATGAGCTGATGATCTGGGCATTATCCTGAGATTTCAGAGTCTAAGGTTTGGTTCCTTGCTTTGTTATGTATTTTCTTTGTGACCACGTGCAAGTTGCCTCCTAAGGGAAATATGTTGGGTTGTAAAATGATCTTGAATCTTGAAGATAAAGTCTTAACAAGAGTCAGTGGCTGGAAGCCAGGAAAATTCAAATGGGGAAAAAGATGCACATTTATAGTGGAGAAGGGAATTAACTCTCAGAACAAAATACAGAGATAAGGGGAATTCTCTTGCTTTTGATGTCTTCAGTTCAAGACTGAAAACTAAATGTAGCCAAGTACAGATTACCGAGTGCCAAGTAGCCAAGTACCGAGTGCATGGGTTTAGTACAGTTATAATTGTATGTCAGTAAATAGCTGATGATATCCAAGTGGTTAGACTACATGAGTTAATACTCTTTTTCCAGGCCTTACATTCCCTGAGCCTATAAAGTAGAAGAATTTTTGAAGGACTGTGGCCAATTCCCGACTCAGTAGTTAAATTAAACAAATATGACTCCATAGAAAATATCTGGTATGGAATTCATCTCACCTCACTTAAGTTGACTCAAAGTAAGGCATCTAGTAATTAGTTATCAAGGTTTTTACTGAAGTAGATGGCACACACTCGCACATGCACCTGCCAATAGTGGGTACCAGGTAGATAGACTCTCAGGTCTTTCCATCTCTCTCCATCAACTAGAAAGGAGTCTAGATAATTAACGTGGAACTGATGATGATCTTTTAAGTGGATGAAGTTGGATGAGATGAATTCCAGCCTGTACACTCCTAGCTCAGATGTTTAGCAGCTGTAGTGTTATCTTAATGCTTCTTGTTTCATGACACCTCTCCTTATATTTATCACTGTTGCAAGACAGTCACACATTTCATATCTACCTCAAAATTACTTTCACTTTACCAAAAGCAAGACTGAGCCTGCGGATTAATTGAAGATGTTTACCTCTTTCTATTATCTATGATGGAGCCTAGGTGTCTAGCTCAGACTTAAATCATTTTCTGTCCTGAACTATACAGTGTTGTTAGCAATTGATAAAAACCTGCTGTGTTTCATCCTAGCTGTGCTTGAATTCTAAGAGATGATTTTGCAAGGAAATCTGAGATTCACCCAGATGAGTAGAAACATGCATATCCCTCAGGGATCCCTACTGGGACTGGTGCTGTTCAATATCTTCATCAATGATTTAGACAGTGGGATCAAGTGCACCCTCAGCAAGTTTGCCGATGACACCAAGGTGAGTGGTGTGGTTGACAGGCCAGAGGGACGGGATGTCATCCAGAGGGACCTGGACGAGCTAGAGAGGTGGGCCCGAGCAAATCTCATGAAGTTCAACAAGGCCAAGTGCAAGGTCCTACACTTGGGTCGGGACAATCCTCATTATCAATACAGGCTGGGGGATGAAGGGAAAGAGAACAGCCCTGCGGAAAAGGACTTGGGGGTACTGGTGGATGAAAAGCTGGGCATGAGCCAACAATGTGTGCTTGCAGCCCAGAAGGCCAATTGCATCCTGGGCTGCATCAAAAGAACCATGGCCAGCAGATCCAGAGAGGTGATTCTCCCCCTCTACTCTGCTCTCATGAGACCCCACCTGGAGTACTGTGTCCAGCTCTGGAGCCCTCAGCACAAGAAGGACATGGACCTGTTGGAGGGGGTCCAGAGGAGGGCCACGAAGATTATCAGAGGATTAGAGCACCTCTCCTATGAAGACAGGCTGAGAGAGTTGGGGTCGTTCAGTCTGGAGAAGAGAAGGCTCCAGGGAGACCTTATAGCGGCCTTCCAGTACCTGAAGGGGGCCTATAGGAAAGCTGGGGAGGGGCTGTTTGCAAGAGTATGTAGTGATCGGACGAGGGGCACTGGTTTTAAACTAGAGCAGGGTAGGTTTAGATTCTAATTTAGATTAGATTTAAATTTAGATCATTCTATGATTCTATGATATAATGAAAAGACAAGGAAGAGAAGCATCTCATGTAATCTCTCCCCACCTGGAGTACTGCATCCAGCTCTGGAGTCCTCAGCACAGGAAGAACATAGACCTGTTGGAGCAGGTCCAGAGGAGGGCCATAAAAATGATCGGAGGGATGGAACACCTCTCCTATGAGGATAGGCTGAGAGAGTTGGGGTTGTTTAGCCTTAAGAAGGGTCCAAGGAGACCTGGATTCTGTGACCTTATCGTGGCAGCCTTTCAGTACTTAAAGGGGGCCTACAGGAAAGATGCGGACAGACTATTTAGCAGGGCCTATAGCAATAGGACGAGGGGCAATGGTTTTAAACTGAAAGAGGAGAGATTTAGACTAGATATAAGGAAAAAATTTTTTACAATGAGGGTAGTGAAACACTGGAACAGGTTGCCCAAAGAGGTGGTAGATGCCCCATCCCTAGAAACATTCAAGGTCAGGTTGGAGGGGACTCTCAGCAACCAGATCTAGTTGAAGATGTCCCTGCTCATTGCAGGGGGGTGTGTGAGCCTTTAAAAGTCCCTTCCAACCCAAACTATTCTATGATTCTATGTAACTTCAGGTGCCAGAGAGTTATAACGTTAAAGTCTGAGGCTAGTCATGGTAGGGTGACACTTCTAGAATTGATGTTAGTAGCCTCAGATGCCTGTCTCAAGATGAGGTCAACCACTACACAAATCAGACAAAATCCACTGGCTTCAAACACCTTTCTACTGATCCGCACCAGATAAGGAAAGTCATTGTTTTATTTGGCTGATCAAGGAATTTGGAACTAGGGACCAAATTCAACTTCTGACTTTTTAGCCAGTGTGCTAAATAAGAAGTAATCCTATGTCACGTCCCACTCACAGGAAAGAAGAGGGGTAAGTGACTTCAGATTCGTAAATTCCCAACAGCGTGGACTAAGGTGAGATAAATCTCCAGGTCCATATAGAAACATTTATTAGCTGCCCAAAATGATTAGTATATGTCTTAACAAGTCCACGATAATTGGTTAAGGCATATAACAAATTATGGCAAATGGTGAGGTATGCATTGTGTTACTTAACAAAATGTATAGGGCAACTTATGGCAAGCGGTACTTAAGGTCATTACTTAACAACTCTAAGATAAAAGAGAAACTGAGGGGAAAGGAAGAGACAGAGAGACAGAGAGAACCGGTCCTGGTTCCAGCTTCTTTTTCAGGGAATCTTCCCAGGCATAATCTTCTTTCTTGGGAAGAATCTTCTCAGGTACAGTCGTCTTCTTTTGTTTGTTCTTTGTTCCCCCTCCAGGGGCACTTATTTTCCCCTTTTATGTTTGCTGAATTAGCACAGTCCACCCCCCTTGCTGAGGACAGCCTTGTCTCAGGTTTCTCCCTTCTCCCAGGTGACATGTAGCATGATTTGGATGGAGAGACGAGTGCCATAGTCATACATGTTGTCGTGGTTTAGCCTCAGACGGCAACAAAGAACCACGTGCCGCTCGCTCGGGCCTTCCTAATACAGGAAGAATCAGAAGAAAAGGCAAGACTCTTGGGTTGAGACAAAGGCAGTTTAATAGAACAGCAAAGGGAACAAGCAAACAACAACAATCACACGGATAGAGGAATATACAAACACGATGACGGAACCCGCCGCTCCCCACCGCTCACCGACCACACCCGGGACGCCCCAGCCTGCTCCCAGCAGCGACTTCCTGCCCCCTCCCCCGGCAGCTCAGGGTGGGCATGGCTCACATGGCATGGAATACCTGGAAAAATTAACCCTATCCCCGCCAGAACCAGGACATTATCCACCCCTTATTCCATACCATCTATGCCATGCCCAGCAGGTTCCAATGGATTGCCACCACTCTCCCCTGTCATGTATATATACATATATATTCATGCAGATATAATGCCCTTAGTTTATGGGCCATCCCTCCAAAGTGTCCGTTGAGTTCTTTTAATCCATGGCTTTGGGCTCCATCTGTTAGAACAGTCTCTCAGGGCAGGTGAGATGCCGTGTGGTGCTGGTCTGTTGCATGCTGTATTTTTCGGAGCTTGTGACTGGTGCACCCGGTGTGGCTCATAAACACAGTCCATGGGCTGAAGATGTAGATCTTGAGGAAGTTGCTGGGCGCCAGCTGCTGAGGTCAGTTCTTATCCCATCACCCCTGTGCCTTATTCGTAGTACAACTGATAGCAATTATAGCAATGAGGACATACAGTGACAGTGTTACTTAGCAATTAACAACACACAATTTGATTCATTGGCTATTCTAACCCAAAATCAGATCCCCATGAGGTACACATCGGACTTCCCCATCCTTCCGCATCACCCACCAAGTGCACCCAGGTCCTTCGGCAAAAGCAATCCCACGGATGGGTTTGCCTTTGCCTGAGGCAGGACTAACCCAGACTGTCTTCCCTAACATATTCTTCATGTGCACTACGGGGACTTTATCCCCTTCTACGGTACGTGGAAGTTTTGATTGGGCAGGGCCAGCCCGATTGTTAGATCCCCTGGTGTTAACTAGCCAGGTAGCTTTTGCTAAATGTGTATCCCAATGTTTTAAAGTCCCACCACCCATTGCTCTCAGTGTAGTTTTTAACAGTCCATTGTATCGTTCTATCTTCCCAGAGGCTGGTGCGTGATAGGGGATGTGATACACCCACTCGATACCATGCTCTTTGGCCCAGGTGTCTATGAGGCTGTTTCAGAAATGAGTCCCATTGTCCGACTCAATTCTCTCTGGGGTACCATGTCGCCACAGGACTTGCCTTTCAAGGCCCAGGATAGTGTTCCGGGCAGTGGCATGGGGCACAGGGTATGTTTCCAGCCATCCAGTGGTTGCTTCCACCATTGTGAGCACATAGCGCTTGCCTTGACGGGTTTGTGGCAGCGTGATATAATCAATCTGCCAGGCCTCCCCATATTTGTATTTCAGCCATCGCCCTCCATACCAAAGAGGCTTCAAACGCTTGGCTTGTTTGATCGCAGCGCATGTCTCACATTCATGGATGACCTGTGCAATAGTGTCCATGGTCAAGTCCACCCCTCGGTCACGAGCCCATCTATATGTCGCATCTCTCCCTTGATGGCCTGAGGAGTCATGGGCCCACCGAGCTATGAATAATTCACCCTTATGTTGCCAGTCCAGATCCACCTGACCCACTTCAATCCTAGCAGCCCGATCCACCTGCTGGTTGTTCTGATGTTCCTCCGTGGCCCTATTCTTCAGTACGTGGGCATCTACATGGCGTACTTTCACAACCAGATTCTCTATCCGGGCAGCAATATCTTGCCATAGGTCAGCAGCCCAGATGGGTTTGCCTCTGCGCTGCCAGTTGCCCTGCTTCCACTGCTGTAACCACCCCCACAGAGCATTTGCCACCATCCATGAGTCAGTGGAGAGATAAAGTACTGGCCATTTTTCTCGCTCAGCAATGTCCAAAGCCAGCTGAATAGCCTTCACCTCTGCAAACTGGCTCGATTCACCCTGTCCCTCACTGGCTTCTGCAACCCGTCGTGTAGGACTCCACACAGCAGCCTTCCACTTTCGATGCTTTCCCACAATATGGCAGGACCCATCAGTGAACAGGGCATATTTCTTCTCATTTTCTGGCAGTTTATTATATGGTGGGGCCTCTTCCGCACACGTCACCTCCTCCTCTGGTGACATTCCGAAATCCTTGCCTTCTGGCCAGTCCATGATCACTTCCAGAATTCCTGGGCGACTGGGGTTTCCCATTCGAGTTCGCTGTGTGATCAGTGCAATCCACTTACTCCATGTAGCATCAGTTGCATGATGTGTGGTGGGGACCCTTTCTTTGAACATCCAGCCCAGCACCGGCAGTCGAGGTGCTAAGAGGAGCTGTGCTTCTGTACCAACCACTTCCGAAGCAGCTCGAACCCCTTCATATGCTGCCAATATCTCTTTTTCTGTTGGAGTGTAGCGGGCTTCGGATCCTCTGTATCCACGACTCCAAAACCCTAGGGGTCGACCTCGAGTCTCCCCTGGTGCTTTCTGCCAGAGGCTCCAGGTAGGGCCGTTCTCCCCGGCTGCGGTGTAGAGCACATTTTTAACATCTTGTCCTGCCCGGACTGGCCCCAGGGCCACTGCATGGACTATTTCCTGTTTGATTTGTTCAAAAGCTTGTCGTTGCTCAGCACCCCATTTAAAGTCGTTCTTCTTCCGGGTTACTTGATACAGAGGGCTTACAATCAGACTGTAATCTGGGATATGCATTCTCCAAAAACCCACAATGCCTAAGAAAGCCTGTGTTTCCCTTTTACTAGTTGGTGGAGACATAGCTGCTATTTTGTTGATCACATCCATTGGGATCTGACGGCGTCCATCTTGCCATTTTATTCCTAAAAACTGGATCTCCTGCGCAGGTCCCTTGACCTTACTTTGTTTTTTGGCCAAACCAGCGTTCAGAAGGATTTGGACTATTTTACTCCCTTTCTCAAAAAACTTCTTCTGCTGTGTTTCCCCATACAATGATGTCATCAATGTATTGCAGGTGTTCTGGAGCTTCCCCCTGTTCCAGTGCAGTCTGGATCAGTCCATGGCAAATGGTGGGGCTGTGTCTCCACCCCTGGGGGAGTCGATTCCAGGTGTACTGGACACCCCTCCAAGTGAAAGCAAACTGTGGCCTGCACTCTGCTGCCAAAGGGATTGAGAAGAATGCATTCACTATATAAATTGTGGCATAGCTCTTGGCTGCCTTGGACTCCAGTTCATACTGCAGTTCTAGCATGTCTGGCACGGCAGCGCTCAGCGGTGGCGTGACTTCATTCAGACCACGATAGTCTACAGTTAGCCTCCAATCTCCATTTGATTTTCGCACCGGCCATATGGGACTGTTAAAGGGTGAGCGAGTCTTGCTGATCACTCCTTGAACCTCTAGTTGACGAATCAGCTCATGGATGGGAATCAGAGAGTCTCGGTTAGTGCGATACTGCCGCCGATGCACCGTTGTGGTAGCAATCAGCACCTGCTGTTCTTCGACCCTCAACAACCCCACAACAGAAGGGTCCTCTGAGAGACCAGGCAAGGTAGACAACTGTTTAACTTCCTCCATCTCCAAGGCAGCTATGCCAAAGGCCTAACGGTACCCTTTTGGGTCCTTAAAATACCCTCTCCTGAGGTAATCTATACCGAGGATGCATGGAGCCTCTGGGCCAGTCACAATGGGATGCTTTTGCCACTCATTCCCAGTTAGGCTCACTTCCGCCTCCAGTACAGTCAACTCTTGGGATCCCCCTGTCACCCCAGAAATACAAATGGGTTCTGCCCCTCTATAGCTTGATGGTATTAAAGTACACTGCGCACCCGTGTCCACTAGAGCCTTATACTCCTGTGAGTCTGATGTGCCAGGCCATCGAATCCACGCAGTCCAATAAACCCGGTTGTCCCTTTCCTCCACCTGGCTGGAGGCAGGGCCCCTCTAATCCTGGTCATAGTATCCATTACTCACTTCTTGCAGAAATGACTTGGAAGTTCCTTCAGGAGGATCAGAAGCAAGATCAGGCCTTCTGCTTTGTCTGGGGAACGGCCCACTGGAAACTGGGGCGGCACTTTTCCTGGAGGGATCCCCTTTTGTGGTTGTCCTTCCTTGCAACTCCTGTACCCGTGTCCGCAGGATCGAAGTAGGTTGTCCATCCCACTTCCTCATGTCCTCCCCGTGGTCACGCAGGTAGAACCACAGGGTGCCTCGTGGTGTGTACCCTCTGTACTCTCTCTCTTGAGTGGGGAAATGCCTGCTTCTAATAGCTGAGATGCTGGCCTGTGCAGGTGGGGAGTAGGAGATATTCTCTTCAAGTTGCTGGACCTTCCGCGACAGTTTCTCCACAGCTGAGACAAGGGGGGAAGAGAGACTTTCTTCATATCGCCGGAGCCGGCCAGCTACCTCATCCACCGTTGGTCCCTCTTCACCTTTCCATTCCATTACTGCCAGGGAGTTGGCATATGACGATGGTGCGCTCCGTACAAACTTCCGCCACATGGGCCTTGTGCATCGCACCTCATCAGGGTCTGTAGGTAAGTCTGCATTGTCCAAGTCATAATAAATCATCTCCCGCACGGCTAATTCTCTCAGGTACTGGATGCCTCTTTCCATGGTGGTCCACTTGCTTGGTTGACATACAACATCCTCACTGAAGGGGTACCTCTCCCTCACGCCTGACAGGAGTCGTTTCCAGAGGCTGAGGGATTGTTTCTTCCCAATTGCCTTGTCAATGCCGCCTTCCCTAGACAGGGATCCCAGCTGCCTGGCCTCCCTTCCCTCTAATTCCAGGCTACTGGCCCCATTATCCCAGCACCAAAGCAGCCAGGTGACAATGTGCTCGCCTGAACGTCAGCTAAAATCTTTTCGCATATCCCGCAGCTCACTCAAGGATAGGGATCGGGTGATTATCTCTGGTTCTGCCTCTTCCTCCTGTCCTTGTGATGGCCCTGGTTCATCATCATCTCTTACTAAGCAAACTGATTTCTTTGTGTACTTCTTCTTCTGTATGGGGGCAACTGATACTGGCACGGGTTGATTCCCTGGTTCAGCAGCAGTGGCTGCCACGGGGGTTGGAGTAGCTGCAGCGTCTGCCGCAGGGGTTGCAGTAGCCGCAGTGTCTGCTGGTCTGGTCTCCATCTCTTCCCCCTGAGGGTGCTGCGCAACACAGAGCAGTGCCTGGTAGATACTGGCCAGGGCCCATCACAGTGCAGGGAGTACATAAACCATATAAGAATTTACATAACACAGCCATGAGAACAAACTAAGCAACATGGTGACCAGCGACTATTTACCTAATACAATAAATGCATACAAGAAATTCATTTTTCCAAGCTCTAGTTGGATTCTGTCATTATCTCAACCCTCCGAGCCCCATGTTGGGCACCAAAAAGGACTGTCGTGGTTTAGCCTCAGACGGCAACAAAGAACCACGTGCCGCTCGCTGGGGCCTTCCCAATACGGGAAGAATCAGAAGAAAAAGGCAAAACTCTTGGGTTGAGACAAAGGCAGTTTAACAGAACAGCAAAGGGAACAAGAAAACAATAACAATAACATGGATAGAGGAATATACAAACACGATTATGGAACCGCTGCTCACCGACCAGACCCGGGTTGCCCCAGTCCGCTCCAAGCGGAGACTTCGTGCCCCCTCCCCCGGAAGCTCAGGGTGGGCATGGCTCATATGGCATGGAATACCTCTCCTGGGGAGAATCAACCCTGTCCCTGCTGGAACCAGGAGAGCCAACGCTAATGGAATGAGCTTCAACAAGGCCAAGTGCCAGGTCCTGCACTTGGACCACAACAACCCCATGCATCACTAGAGGCTTGGGGAAGTGTGGCTGGAGAGCTGCCTGGCAGAAAAGGACCTGGGGGTTCTAATTGACAAGCGGCTGAACATGAGCCAGCAGTGTGCCCAGGTGGCCAAGAGGGCCAATGCCATCCTGGCCTGTATTAGAAATAGTGTGACCAGCAGAAGGAGGGAGGTGATTGTCCCCCTGTACTCAGCACTGGTGAGACCACACCTTGAGTATTGTGTCCAGTTCTGGGCACCTCAAAACGAGAGAGATATCGAGGTGCTGGAGCGAGTGCAGCGGAGGGCAACGAAGCTGGTGAAGGGCCTGCAGAATAAATCTTATGAGGAGCGACTGAAGGAGCTGGGACTGTTTAGTTTGAGGAAGAGGAGGCTGAGGGGAGACCTCATCACTCTCTACAACTACTTGAAAGGACACTGTAGAGAGGTTGGTGCTGGTCTCTTCTCACAGGTAATTAGCGATAGAACAAGAGGGAATGGGTTCAAGCTGCAGCAGGGTAGGTTTAGGCTGGACAATAGGAAAAAATTCTTCACGGAAAGAGTGGTCAGACACTGGAATAGGCTGCCCAGGGAGGTGGTGGAGTCACCATCCCTGAATGTGTTTAAGACTCGTTTAGATGTGGTGTTAAGGGATATGGTGTAGGGGAGAACATTGTAGACTGGGGTTGATGGTTGGACTCGATGATCCCAAGGGTCTTTTCCAACCTAAATGATTCTATGATTCTATGATTCAGATGCCATAAAACATTTATCTGTATTTATATAATAAAACAGGTGAAGAAGGTGGTGTTGCATGAAAATGGGCAAAGCGGTTTTGGCAGAAAATAAACCCCCTTGCGTTCTAACACTCCTCACCGAGGTGGGAGGCTAGGTGCGGCTGGGTTTAAATTCTGAGTGATGCCCAATTCAGCACTATCAGTCCAATCGCGTTTAATATGTATTAAACTATTACGATTTGGATACACTAATAGTGGACTGCACCTTCAGTCTAGTCGTGCTCATGAACTAGCACGGCCACTCTCGAGTCTTTGGTCGCATTCAGTGAGAAACCAAAACAACTAGCTACTTAAAAAAGTGCAGTTTATTTAAACAACAGATATATAGGTTCTTAGGATTGCCGGTGATAAATACACTGTCTGCAAAGCACGTGCAAATGAAAGTATTGTTACATAAGAAAACGCACGACAAAGTTATAAACGATACAGCCTGGCTATAAATATAGAAAAGAGTCTCTAGAGAGATTTCTAAGTTTCCCGAGGAAGCACTCGGTATAATCGAAGTCTTACCCAAAGACGTCCCTATGAGGGGGAAGAGAGGCTCAGCCCGTCAACTGATCCCAGAAGTCAGTGATGGAATTCTTTGCGATGGTGTCTTCCCTGGGTATCCCCCCTCTCTCGGGCTATTTTTATACTATGTGTTATCTTCAAGGTGGAGTTTGAGTGACTTTAGTCATACATACTTTTATCATGATTGGTGTAAATTTCTCTCGCTTCACAATTAAAGGTATAGTTTACGAGAAATTCAGGGCGCAGACTCAAGAAGGAGTGGTCGCACCTTGGAGGCGGGTAGCCTTTGGGATGGAGGTGTGTTTTGGTATTATAATGACATTGTAATGAGCAAAGTTCGCACAAAGGACAGCATTTCATCAAAATTTGACAAAATGTTGGCTCTGAGCATCGAGGGGGCAGCTAATTGGCAGCTTATCTGTTTCATGGTATCATCCCATTCCCGTATCCGCTATACATCATAAGGTAAAGCCACGGAATAATTGCATCCTGTCCCGTACCTCATGTAGCTTATCAGGGAACCACAGATGTTGTGTCCTTCATGCCAGCTGCAGCTATTTTCTACCTCAGAAGCCTCTTGATTTTATACTTTTCCTTAATGTGTGAACAATGCTGTACTTTTATATTTTGAGCCAATTTAGTATTTATTCCACAGGTGGATATTGCATATTTATTGAAACATTTCCTTACCTTATACCTCTTTGAAGAATTCATTTATAACCAGACATTTCGGAAACTGAAGTCCTGCGTATATGGAATAAGTGAGATAGCTGAGGTCAAAGGCCAGGGGACCTCCCTAGGCCATGGGGACATAAATGGCATCCTGCTGCCTGTGAGACACAAAGAATCACAGAATGATAGGGATTGGAAGTGACCTCTGGAGATCATGTAGTTCAACCCCCCTGCCAGAGCAGGGTCACCTTAGAGTAGGTTGCACAGGAACATGTCCAGGTGGGTTTTGAATGTCTCCAGAGTTGGAGACTCCACCACCTCTCTGGGCAGCCTGTTCCAGTGCTCTGCCACCCTCAAAGTAAAGAAGTGCCTCCTCATGTTTAGGTGGAACTTCCTATGCTCAAGTTTGTGCCCATTACCTCTTGTCCTGTCGCTGGGCACCACTGAAAAGAGCCTGGCCCCATCCTCCTGACACCCACCTTTTAAGTATTTATAAGCATTGATAAGATCCCCCCTCAGCCGTCTTTTATCCAGACTGAAGAGACACAAACCCCTCAGCCTTTCTTCATAAGAGAGGTGTTCCAATCCCCTAATCATCTTGGTAGCCCTTTGCTGCACCCTCTCCAGCAGTTCCCTGTCCTTCTTGAACTGGGGAGCCCAGAACTGGACACAGGACTCCAGATGCAGCCTTACCAGGGCAGAGTAGAGGGGGAGGATGACCTCCCTCAACCTGCTGGCCACACTCTTCTTGATGCACCCCAGGATGCCATTGGCCTTCTTGGCCACAAGGGCACATTGCTGCCTCATGGTCATCCTGTTGTCCACCAGGACGCCCAGGTCTCTTTCCACAGAGCTGCTCTCCAGCAGGTGAGCCCCCAACCTGTACTGGTGCATGGGGTTATTCCTCCCCAGGTGCAGCACCCTACACTTGCCCTTATTGAATTTCATAAGGTTTCTCTCCACCCAACTGTCCAGCCTGTCCAGGTCTCTCTGTATGGCAGCACAGCCTTCTGGTGTGTCAGCCACCCCTCCCAGCTTTCTATCATCAGCAAAATTGCTGAGGGTGCACTCTATCCCTTCATCCAGGTCATTGATGAATATATGGAACAGGACTGGACCGGGTAATGACCCCTGGGGAATACCATTTGTCACGGACCTCCAACTAGACTCTGTGCCCCTAATCACTACCCTCTGAGCTCTGTCTTTTAGCTAGTTGTCTATCCACTCCACTGTCCATTCATCTAACCCACACTTCCTAAGCTTCCCTATGAGGATGCTGTGGGAGACCATGTTGAATGCCTTGCTGAAGTCAAGGTAGACCACATCCACCGCCCTCCCCTCATCTATCCATCCAGTCATACCATCATAGAAGGCTATATCAGATTAGTCAGACATGATTTCCCCTTGGTGAATCCATGTTGACTACTTCCGATAGCTTTCTTTTCCTCCACATGCCTTGAGATGAGGCCCAGAACGAGCTGTTCCATCATCTTTCCAGGGATGGAGGTGAGGCTGACTTGCCTGTAGTTTCCTGGGTCCTCCTTCTTGCCCTTTTTGAAGACTGGAGTGACATTGGCCTTCCCCCAGTCCTCAGGCACCTCGCCTGTTCTCCAGGACCTTTCAAAGATGATGAAGAGTAGCCCAGCAATGACTTCTGCCAGCTCCCTCAGCGCTCTCGGGTGCATCCCATTGGGACCCATGGACTTGTGGATATCCAATTGACCTAACTGAGATCTCTCACTTGATCCTCCTCAACTATGGGGAAGTCTTCCTCTTTCCCTGTTACTTTCTCCAAGGTCTGGGACTCCTGAGGGCTGGCCTGAGCAGTAAAGACTGAAGCAAAGGCGGCATTCAGTAACTCCACCTTCTCCGCATCCTCCATCACCATAGCTCCTGTCTGGTGACGGAGGATGCGGAGAAGGCGGAGATACTGAATGCCCTGCTTTTCATGATAACAGCCCATTGCCATTACCTAATAATTAGCTCATAACTGGCCAGAGAGAAGCAAGAGCAGAAGTGCCCAAGTCAGCCTATGCTCATCTGCATTGACCAGCCCAAAACTGCAATCCAGCCACTGTGGTACTAATGAAAAGGTCATAGCTAGCAGTTACCGCAAATAGATATTCCTGTGGCACATCAGAAATGAAATCGATAATCTCTAAGTTAACATCACAGCAGGTCAATTGTATTTATCAGTTTGGCTTGCGTATTTTTGTCTGTACGTGTTTTCCCAAGAAAAAGATGTTTTTTTAGTTAAAAAAGGATTTGCAGAATTTTTTGTTGTACTGAGAGAGCGTGTTTTGAGGGTAATTTTAGGGGAGAAAGGCGGTTGTTTGCTTGTTCTGTTTTGTATTTTTGTTTTCTTCTGTCTTGTTTTATGAAGGCAAGGAGAAAATTGTTTCTTAAAGAAGTCTGCATTTAATTTAAACTGATGTAACCTGGAATTGATTTAAACATATTTTTATAGCTATATACCAGGTTCTCCAGAAAGTCAATCACAAATAGTTTTGGAAAATCTGTTTTTGATGAAACACAAACTGAAATAACATTTTTACAATATTTTCTTTCCTAAATGGAAAGATTTCCCTGTTATCTTGAGCTGGCAATCCTTAACAGCTCTTGTCTCCTCTGTGCTTCCCACACCCCTCACCACCTGCTTCCATTCCAAGCTCCACCTGTCAAAGTGCCAAATACTTGAAATTAGCATTACGTATCAACCAGATGTCCTCTTTCATTAAAGACATTGCAAGTCTGCAACAGTTCTTTTTCTGCTTTGAATTACAGCTAGCCCCTCTCCCACCCTGAAAAAGTATTTTTCCAGGGAGATATAGTTTGAAAATAAGGCACAACAGAAGTTAATTTTTGGTCAATAAAAACTTTAGAAATATAGAAACATTTCAGTTTGTTTTTAGAACATTTACACATTTTAAAATGCTGCTATATAATAACAGTGAGTGTCCTTGTGGAAAAGTTACTTTGAAGGAATAAAAAAATGCTTCCTGTTCTGAAAATTTGAGACTAGAACGTCTGCACATTATTGAAAAGCTGTATTTCATTTTTAAGTGCTTCATCAACATGTCATTATACTGCCTTCAAGTTTTCTGATGAAAACTTGACCAACTCTCCATGCATCTAAGACTAAAATACCTTCTGTGGGAAAGCAACGGAAGATCAGCGAGGAGGATTGTAAATACGCTCAAGTTACTCGCACCTGGGGTGCTGGGAAACACATATATCACACTAACTGTTGTTCAGTCTCAGGTGCTTGCAAGTAAAACACTTGCACGTAGATAACATAAGTCTGTGATGGACTCAGGGACACCTTATCTAGCCGCTTGAGAATCCTGGCCTGTTGTTGAAGAAGATCAAAGCACGGTAGGAAAACTATGCCTGTTTGAACCCTTTTAAATACCAGCAAGAACAGGGAGTCTGCGCCCGCTCTTGCTAACAAGGACTCTCTCACTGCCAAGGACTCTTGCTAACAAGGGCTCTTTCTCACTCTGCGGTGCCCATGTCCCCTGCTTGCATGCCTCTGCCCAGGTGTTGCTTCAGAGATTCCCTGGTCTGTGAGGTATCGAGATTAAATTTATTCTTTACCTTTCATCAATGGTTTTGTGGTTGTTCCTGCGTCCTGACTGCATCAGCTCACACACCTTCCTTAAAGAGTTTTCTGACCCAGGGTACTACAGGGAATGAGGGACATGCAATGCATACATAGCTCACTGTTAATGATATGATGAATGCTGAACAGGGACAGATTGTCCTTGCTTGTTGTAGACAATTGCCTCGACAACTTTGCCATGGTCTGTTGCCTGGTGGTATAGGGCATTTCAAAAGTAATGAATCCTTGATGAGCAGATGGATTCCCATTTTCTGTATCTTGGAGTGGCCAGCCACAGGTGGGAGCTGTATGTGATAGCCCCTTCTGCAGACCCACAAGGTGGGAGACCTGAAAACAAGACCCAGACTGTCCCTCTGGAAGGGCTGAACTGCTTTGGAGAAGCGTGCATGCTCCAGAGGACCTGACCATACTGTGCTGGGAGGAGAAGCAGTCTTTCTGACAGGGAACAGATTTTCAGGGACATTTCTTGCCTGGGAAGCCACTTCGCGACCCAGACAGAGACCAGCAGCTCTTTCTCATCACTGCTTAGTCTCAAGATTTAAATCCTTATGCTTCAGAGCTTGAGCTAGCCTCTAATTAACAAAGTTGAGGAAGAAACTTCCCAGGTCTCTTTCAGCTGAGCTGCTCTCCAGCAGGTCAGCCCCCAACCTGTACTGGTGCATGGGGTTATTCCTCCCCAGGTGCAGCACCCTACACTTGCCCTTATTGAATTTCATAAGGTTTCTCTCCACCCAACTCTCCAGCCTGTCCAGGTCTCTCTGTATGGCGGCACAGCCTTCTGGTGTGTCGGCCACCCCTCCCAGCTTTGTGTCATCAGAGCTTCCAGAAGAAGCCAGGTATGAGAAGCCGTTTTAAAAGGGATGTTTTCCAGATAATTCAGTCTTAACTTCCTTGCTATATGAAACCATATTGGGGAGGAGGTGAAGGCGACTCTTACTTTCAGTTTAGTGGGTGAAGTGAGCACACTGGAAACCCCCAAAAGTGCAGCTTTGGCAATCTGGTCTCTAGCATACTCCTCAATTAATAGTTTTCCACTTGAGATAGTTGGTTTAAATCTTCCTCAGGTCTGGAGTGACTGGAAATCAACACCAGATAATGGCTGCTCGATAGAAGATGTGATATGAGTTAATGCACTCAGTTGAGTTTCTACTGGATAGTGGACATGTGCTCACATTGGAAATGCTTTGAACAGCATGATCAGCATTAAATTGACATCTATGCTGACAATCTTGATGAAGAAATCCAGAAGGGGATGGCCATTAGTAATGAACTGCACGTTCACCTTTGGAGTGAAGTCATTAGCAAGGTAAATTTTACCTCATAGGCTCTGAACCTCATCTCCACCACCACATCACCTAACTCCTGGTTGGGATGTCAGTTTGCAAAGCAAATCATTTATCACATTTCCTCAGCATACTAGAAATAGCTGCAATTAAAGAAAAGTTACATTACAGAAAGTTTTTTTGTTATATGCTATCATTTTGTAAGTAACTATTTTTATGCTGTTTCTTGACAGGGAAGGCACAAGGGTTTTGTTGCATGTGACCTAGTACATCTGGTTGTATAGAGGATAGTACTAGTTGCAATGAGTAAGGAAGTGTCATGGGAATCTCCTAGAGAGTGGTATTTGAAGGTCTGGCTGAGCAAAGCCACTTAGACCATTTCTAGTTTATTGTTATTACGCTTTGGTGTGGCTTTCCAGTAATTTATAGGGGTGTTTGTTGAGTTCATGAGCTCTTGAGACCTGCATCCAATAAAATAGTGATGTACTTTCTCTTGACTGAAGGCAGAAGCATATGTCATTGCATGCAGTG
Source organism: Rissa tridactyla (assembly GCF_028500815.1). Lineage (NCBI taxonomy): Eukaryota > Metazoa > Chordata > Aves > Charadriiformes > Laridae > Rissa > Rissa tridactyla. The sequence goes on from NC_071496.1 coordinate 12,463,358, forward strand.
GGTCTGATATCATTTTATGCTGGATGGGGAAAAAGGCTGTAAGGCTCTGTAGCTTAGTCAAAAGAAGAGGAAAAGTAAAGAAAAATGTCAATAAAGGACACTGCATTGTGAAGGGCACCGTTTTGTTTCTAGTTTCCTCAGCTTGACACATTAAATTAGCGGGTGAAGAATTTGGTAGGTTAATCCTGCCTTTTCCTAGAAGATCCCATATTAGTTTATGATCTCTTTCTGAGCTTGATATAAAGTCACAGAAGTTAATGAGCAGCTATTAGATTTACCATTATTTATACACACATATATATTCCCATAAATTTTCACCTGTATTTTAACATTTCCAAGATGTAGAGTACTAATCCTTTATGCCCCTGCAGTGCTAGCAACAATATCCTTTAAAAATTAATTAACATTTTTAAAAGTTGCCTCTTCCTCTACCATTAGCCTCTTCCCCTCTATCAAACAATAATTGATGGATCAGACTTGGTTAATTAGCTGTACAGAAGAGGAAAAATCACCAAAGGACCAAGGTTTATTCTTAAAATAACTTCTTTCTTTCCACCTACAGAGTAGTCTAGACATAGGATGGTCAGGCAGCATGCAGAACAATCCTATCATGTAGGAAACAACCCAAAAAGGGTATCAGTTCCTAGAGCAACTGTGCACCTCTGTATAAAATAAATATTAAAATTTCCTTGCAAAAGACAAAGTCAGCAGTGCCTTTGCTGGTTTTCTCAGAAGTCTAAGCTCACCCACGCATCAAGAAATAGGACTCGGGAACCTCTCTGATGTGATATCACCTGGTAGCACAGCCCACAACAGTGATTTAAAGACAATCTTCAGACGTAGACACTACTGGATCCCAGCTAACGAAAACCCAACTAATGACCCAGCAGCCACCTACCACAGAGGCCAGGGCAGAAGTGATGTGGCTTTGCACATCCATGTGAAATAGCAAGTGATTTCAATGGAGCAAATATTTCTGTTGGCTAAATATTTCCATTAACTTTCCATCACCCTGGGACAGAGTGACCTGGAGGCATCACACTTTCACACCAGCATGGGCTCCTCCATGACATCAGCATAAGGTGATACTGGTTGGGTCACAGACCATTCCCAGCCCATCTGGCTTTGCTGGCAATTGCAGGCAAGTGGGTCTGGCTACGGGCCATTTGGAGGGAGAAAGGATGAGCAAAAAGTTTTGTTTTGTTTGTTAAATTCAGCTTGGGATTTCCCTGTGACTGCTACCAGTGGAAAGCGTTAGCATATGAATTATTTAACATAAACTCAGGGACTATAGTAACTCTTCTGACTGTCTGACTTCTGCAGAGATTTCTTTAGCTGACAGTTTATATTCCTCTGTGACAGATGCATTTTCTGATCCTAGATTGTACCTTGTGCAGGCCCCAAAAAGGTAGCTTCAGCGTAAAAGCAGGGAGACCTTAAGAGAAAAGGGCTCTTGTGTAGAGAAATAGGTTAGGATTTAAAGCTCATAATTTCTATTGTTAAATCAGTTTTAAGAAATAAATAGACCATAATTCAAATTAAAGGTCATCTTCGATCTGTCTCCATCTCCCTGCTTTCTTGTTACTCCCTTTGTTCAGGAAAGGAATAAAACCTGTATTATTGCTCAAATATAAAGCCTTAAAGGGAGCACGGACTATAACAGATTCTCCAGCTGTATTTTGCATCTCCATCTGAAATCAAGGAGCCCTTCTAATACCGACTGCAAACATGCCTAAGTACAAATAAATGTTGCCTTGAAGAACTTATAAGGTAAACGGGCAAGAGGTGGAAGAAAGGAAGCCATCGCTGACATGGGGAACTGAGGCGCAATAAGGTTAAGTGGATTTCTGGAGGTCGCTCGGGAAATCTAACATCAAGCTGGGAAGAGAACCAAGCTCTTATGAGTCATCATCCCCTAACAAGCCCATCCTTCTTCTTTTCTTACTAAATGGAACAATCCTGCATTGGTTGTGGTATAACGGTCTACATGACTGGGTAGATCTTTTCCATTTCCAGTGTCTATGATGAGAGTAATCCTACTTAATAGGGATGCAGTCAGCTGGTGCAATGGTTAAGTGTTGCTTAACCAGGTGTTAAATAGGTATGAAATTCCAAGCTCTGGGCTCTGAATGCAGAAATTGCCAAAAGAAAATTAAAAGAAAATAAAATAAATAGCAAAGGGGAAAAACAAAAGAAAGAAAAGAGAGAGAAGAAAAAGGAAATGCCCTAGAGTATCAGATCCACGTGCTTACAAACATTCAGTCTAGTGTTTTCCTTCAATTCCCATATTTACAAGGGGGTTTAAATAGCATGTTTACTTAATAAGGTTAACAGACTATACAATACCCATCTTTATTTAAGTAGATTCCTCCCCCTTCTCGTTTTTTTAAATATACTTGATAGTTGTTTTTTTATTATCTGTCACTTTCTCGTGCAATGTCACCTTTAACTCGCTATTGAAACTCGCTGTTCTGGGGAAGTCTCTCTGCTTTCCATTTGATGTGTTTATTTAATGTCTAGTAACAAGACTAGCAATTGTATGCAGGCATCAGGCAAGTAACAGGCTCCACTATTTGCCTTATCATTCTTAATGCTTTGTTTAGCTATCTTAGAAGTTTCTATAGAAAGTATATCTTGTCTCTTTAGATGTGTTACTTTTATAAAGGATGCATTTTCATGTGATATATGGTATTAGTTCATGCTTGATCTATATTCAAGATAGCTATTCATCCTCACTGATTTTTCTTTTTAGTGGAGGAATCTCACAAACTCCTTTTCTTTCTGCTGGGGAATCTCACACTGGTCCATTCCTCGCATTTCTTCCCTTCAGTGCTTTAAAGTTTGACACATCTGAAATCCATAAATTATTTCACAGCCATCAGTGTTTCTTCCCAGGTGTCCTGGTTTTGGCCGGATTGGCCAATCAGAATGACAGATGGCCCCTTCCCCCCCTTTCTCTCCAAAGAGAGGAGAGGAAGAGATAAGGAGATTTACGAGTTTAGAAAAAGAACTAAACTACTTCAATGAAAATAATAATTAATAAGGAAATAATAATTAATAATTAAATAATTAAAAAAAGTATACAATATATCCAAAACTGTATCCAGCTCCCAGAATGACAATCACATCACCACAGCAGGCACAGGGAAAGTCCCAGACTGGAGTCAGAGACGGACAGGAGCAGGATTCCGGATCTGGAGTCAGGAATGCTCAGATCGGGATCAAAGGCAGATGAACAGACAGGGTCCTCCTTGGATGTCAGCCACTGAAGGAAGAGACTTGACCCTTTGATCCCTCAGCTTTTATACTGAGCATGGGGCAGATGGGATGGAATACCCCTGTTGGTCAGTTTTGGGTCACCTGTCCTGTCTGCTCCTCCCTACAGGTGTGACCCCTCTATGCTTTTCCATTTCCGACCCTCCCACAGGGCAAATAATGAAGTTAAATGACCTTGCTTGTTATAGCAATAAGTATAAGCAAGAGCCTCTCTGCATACCATCCCTTGGTATGAACTATAAACATTGGTCTTATCACTCTGAGAACGAACAGTTTTCTGCGCAATATGCTGTTAATTTCAGAGAGTTAGAAGAGGCTTAGCTAAGAACTAAAATTACTGAACAGAAAGTTGGTTCTGTTTTACCTCAAACCAGGACACCTCTGCAGCTGAAAAGATATTCTGGACATTATGCAAGCAGAACATTCAACCTCAACCAACTTTTTGCCCTGCTTCTTCCATGCAGGATCCTGAACTCCACCATCTCATGGTCACTGAAACCAAGGCTACCCTCAGCCTTCACATCCCCAGTCCTTCTTTGTTTGTCAGCACAAGGTCCAACAGCGCATCTCTCCTCGTTGGTTCCTCTACCACCTGTGTCAAAAAGTTATCATCAATGCTCTGCAGAAATCTCCGGGACTGTGCATGTCTGACTGTGTTGTCTTTCCAGCAAATGTCAGGGTGGTTGAAGTCTCCCATGAGAACCAGGGCCTGTGATCCTGAGGATATTTCCAACTGTCTGTAGAAGGCCTCATCAACTTCCTCTTCCTGAACAGGTGGTCTGTAGTAAACACCCACAACAGTGTCACCCATATTAGCCTGCCCCTTAATTCTTACCCATATGCTCTCAACACATTCTTCATTCACCCCTAGGCAGAGCTCAATACATTCCAGTTTCACTCTCACATAGAGAGCAACTCCACCACCACGCCCTGCTGGCCTGTCTTTCCTAAAATGTACATAGCCATCCATGACAGCATTCCAGTCATGCGAGCTATCCCAACACGTCTCTGTAATTGCAATGAGATAGTCCTCTTCTTCCTCTACTTCACACTTGACTTTTTATAGAATCATAGAATGTGTTGGGTTGGAAGGGACCTTTAAAAGTCATATAGTCCAACGCCATCTGCAGTAAGCAGGGACATCTTCAACTAGATCAGATTGCTCAGAGCCTCATCAAGCCTGGCCTTGAATGTCTCCAGGGATGGGGCCTCCACCACCTCTCTGAGCAACCTGTTCCAGTGCCTCACCACCCTCATTGTAAAGAACTTCTTCCTAATGTCTAATCTAAACCTACCCTGCTCTAGTTTAAAACCATTTCCCCTCATCCTACCACTACATGCCCTTGCAATCAGCCCCTCCCCAGCTTTCCTATAGGCTCCCTCCAGGTACTGGAAGGCCGCTATAAGGTCTCCCTGGAGCCTTCTCTTCTCCAGGCTGAACAACCCCAACTCTCTCAGCCTGTCTTCATAGGAGAGGTGCTCTAATCCTCTGATCATCTTCATGGCCCTCCGCTGGACCCACTCCAGCAGGTCCGTGTCCCTCTTGTGCTGAGGGTTCCAGAGCTGGACACAGTACTCCAGGTGGGGTCTCCTGAGAGCAGAGTAGAGGGGGAGAATCACGTCTCTTGATCTGCTAGTCATGGTTCTTTTGATGCAGCCCAGGATGCAATTGGCCTTCTGGGCTGCAAGCACACATTGTTGGCTCATGTCCAGCTTTTCATCTACTTCCTTTACATGGATAGGAATCCAGGGCGACTCCACCACAGAGCGCTGGGCAAAATGACAAAAGAAGGCTAAGAACCAACCCCACCACCTTCTGTCCTTCCATGCATCAACGTAATGCGTGAAATATATTTCAGTATTACACCTGCTATGTATGGCTACATAAGCAGAAGCAGTATCACTGATCAGCTCCTGGTACATTTGTGTCTCAGTGTTTCATTTTCAGCATTGCAGGGGAAAATGAAATGTATCAATGTGCATAAACTCCTGTTAATGGGATGTACTTCTCCAATTTACACTCAGACCTTGGAAGTGAAATATTTTCCTACTCCATATTTAGAGTTTTCTATGATTTGCTCAACTGTGTAAATTGCTGGCTTCTCCACTGTGGCCGTGTGCTCTCCCCCATTCCTCCCCCCCGGCTCCTGCTCAAGCCATAACCATCTGTGGGAGTTGTGATGAGTTTCACCTGGACTTTGGGGGATGGCTGGCAACAGAGTCAAAACATTGTCTAGAGTGGGAACCTAGGTATCTTGTTCCCATGCGAATATGACTATAGGTCAATTATCTTACTCCATAAATAGTGGACAGCCCAAGAGCCCTTTGAGCTCTCCTGCACGGCAGCGGGCTGCACGACAGGACCTCCCCTTGAGTGGGGATGCTCGCTTAAGGTTCTTCTCCTCGAGGTTGAGAGATTCCTTGCCGCAACAGGTTCTCGGTAAGTGACTAAGAGCATGCTAAACTTTGAAATCTTAGCTGAGTGATATAAAGGACTGATTGCGCATATATAATCCTTTAGACAGAAACTGTTGACCAAGTCTGGGACTAGGATTGGATCCAGCAGCACCTAGACTCCTCTCTGAGAAGGAGTTTAGAAAGCAAGGGGGTCCTTTCTGAACCTCGTGACTCAACGGGAGGGTCTCCCTGAGACCTTGTCTGACCCTGGCCTCTATGCAGTAAATAATCAAGCGTACCCTGGCATCGAATCTCGTAAAACACTGTCTCATTCACTACTAACTTTGTTAAATCACTGTTTTATGTTAATAAACATTTCACTACTTCTCTCTTACAGGTGAAGTTAATCACTCCGCCCGTGATATCCATGCCAAAAGTAGCACAAGCTAATTTTAAAGTCAGCTTTTTATGACAATGTGCTATTTAGAACAGGGATTTCGGAGGCAGGATTCCTGGAACCCAAACTTGTCCTCATTCACAGCAATTTTACAATTGCATAACTCCATTTGTTCCAGTTAAATCAGTCTCTTTTTCTAAGGTAAGAAAAATCAAGTCCTGCTGATCCCAGGTGTGTGATGGTGGCTAAAACATTTTATTTGTCTATGCCTCCATTTCCTCAGCTGTAAAACAGGATTAGGAGATCAAGTTCTCCTGGGTGCGACAAAGTGATTTCTATGAGCACTCCTCAGCACTCATAGAGAAAATACTTTCCAGGACAAAAGAACTTTTTAGAGGCAGTAAGGTAATGAACTGGTTTTGTGCCACATCATTGAATCTTTTTGCTGGTATACAGGGTTTGACTGGAGGGAAAAAAAAGAAGCAAAACAAGAAAAGAAAAGAGGAGTTGTTAATCACCTCTAATCTCCCTTCTCCATGCTGGTGTTTCAGCATCAATAGCTATTGGCTTAATTTAGGGGGCTACAGACCATCCTATGTATTTCAGGAGAGCAGGAATTGGTTTTGCACCTGGCCTTTGGATAGGCAAACACCAGACACTGTCTGCTGCCTGTAGGGCAAAAGTCTGCTTCTTCTGAAATCAGTGACCAAGCTCCCTTTTGCTACAACAGTATCTAGAAACCACAGAAAGAAAAATCAAAGGGAGCATTTCTATGTCACACATGCAAGTCAGTGGAGAGGCTGACTGAGAATTTTCGGGTCTCAAAAGCCATATAAACACACTGTTTCAAGACATAATGTGGTCACTGCACAGATCTCGGGGTGCATGGGACTGTGTCACACTGTGAAGATGAGAAACAGTGCAGAACCTACTCCAGCTCTACAGGCACGAATGCTTCAGTTGCAAGTTAAAGCACATGGAAGAAAATTTTCAGAGGAGGGTGGCTGCTCCAGTCCACAGTAAGCGATTCTCTGGTCCATGTAGGAACTCCTCTGCTAATTGTAGATGCTGTTCTCAACATTAGGGTTGCCCTGCCTCCAGCCAGGAGGAGGAGAGGGATAACTGAATTTATTGGAACGTGTGGATTCGATGGCCTGGCACATTAGAGCCACAAAAGTATAAAGCCCTGGTGGACACTGGTGCACAGTGTACCCTATTGCCATCGAATCATAAAGGGACAGAATCTGTGACTATTTCTGGAGTGACAGGTGGGTCTCAAGAACTGACTGTATTGGAGGACAAAGTGAACCTGAATGGGAAGAAATGGGAGAAGCACCCCATTGTGACTGGCCCAGATGCTCCGTGCATCCTTGGCATAGACTACCTCAAGAGAGGGTATTTCAGAGACCCGAGAGGGTATTTCAAAGACCTGAAAGGGTATGGGTGGGCTTTTGGTATAGCAGCTGTAGAGACTGAGGATATTACACAGCTGTCTACCTTATCTGACCTTTCAGATGACCCTTCTGTGGTGGGACTTCTGAAGGTTAAAGAACAGCAGGTGCCAATTGCTACTGCCATGGTGCATCAATGACAGCATCACACTAACTGAGAATCCCTGATTCCCATCCAGAATCTGATTCATCAGCTGGAGACCCAAGGAGTGATCAGCAAGACTCACTCACCCTTTAACAGCCCTATATGGCCAGTGTGAAAGTCTGATGGAGAGTGGAGATTAACAGTAGGCTATCGTGGCCTGAATGAGGTCACACCACCACTGAGTGCTGCTGTGCCAGACATGCTAGAACTCCAAAATGAACTGGAGTCCAAGGCAGCCAAGTGGTATGCATTTTTCTCTATTCCTTTAGCAGCAGAGTGCAGGCCACAGTTTGCTTTCACCTGGAGAGGCATCCAGTACACCTGGAATGGACTGCCCCAGGGGTGGAAGCACAGCCCTACTATTTGCCATGGGGTGATCCAGACTGCCCTGGAGAAGGGTGGAGCTCCAGAACACATGCAGTACATTGATGACATCATTGTGTGGGGTAATACAGCAGCAGCAGTTTTCAAGAAAGGTAAGAAGATAATCAAGGTTCTTTTGAAAGCAGGTTTTGCTGTAAAAAGAGGTAAGGTCAAGGGACCTGCATGAGACATCCAGTTCTTGGGAATTAAGTGGCAAGGTGGGCGTCGCCAGATCCCACTGGATGTGATTAACAAAATAACATCTATGTCCCCACCTACTAACAAAAAGGAAACATAAGCTTTCATAGGGGTTGTGGGTTTCTGGAGACTGCGTATTCCAGGTTATAGTCAGATTGTGAAACCTCTCTATGAAGTGACTCAAAAGAAAAATGAGTTTACGTGGGGTCCTGAGCTACGACAGGCCTTTGAGCAAATGAAACAAGAGATTGTGCATGCGGTAGCCCTTGGACCAGTCCGATCAGGACAGGACATCAAAAATGTGCTCTACACTGCAGCCGGGAACAATGGCCCTACCTGGAGCCTCTGGCAGAAAGCACCAGGGGAGACTTGAGGTCGACCCCTAGGATTTTGGAGTTGCGGATACAAAGGCTCCAAGGCAAACTCTACCCCAACTGAGAAAGAAATCTTGGCAGCATATGAAGGGGTTAGAGCTGCTTCAGAGGTAGTTGGTACTGAAGCCCAGCTCCTCCTGGTGCCCCCATTACCAGTCCTGGGCTGGATGTTCAAGGGTAAAGTTCCTTCTACTTATCATGACACCGATGCTACCTCGACTAAGTGGGTTGCCTTAATCACACAGCGAGCTCAAATAGAAAACCCCAGTCGTCCAGGAATCGTAGAAGTGATCACAAATTGTCCCGAAGGCAAAGACTTTGGAATGCCACCAGAGGAGGTGGTGACACGTGCTGAGGAAGCCCCACCGTATAATGAACTCTCAGATAATGAGAAACAGTGTGCCTTGTTCACTGATGGGTCTTGTCGTATTGTAGGAAAACATCAAAAGCGGAAAGCTGCTGTATGGAGTCTTACGTGACAAGTCACAGAAGCTGCTGAAGGAGAAGGTGAATTGAGTTAATTTGTAGAGATAAAAACCATCCAGCTGGCCTTAGGCATTGCTGAATGAGAAAAGTGGCCAATACTCTATCTCTACACTGATTCATGGATGGTGGCCAATGCCCTGTGGGGGTGGTTAAAGCAGTGGAAGCAGAGCAACTGGCAGCGCAGAGGTAAACCCATCTGGGCTGCTGAATTGTGGCAAGATATTGCTGACCGGCTAGGGAAACTAGTTGTGAAAGTATGCCATGTGGATGCCCACGTACCCATGAGTCGAGCCACTGAGGAACATCAAAACAATCAGCAAGTGGATAAGGCTGCTAAGATTTTCCAGACAGATTTGGACTGGGAACATAAAGGTGAACTGTTTTTAGCTCAGTGGGCCCATGACCCTTCAGGTCATCAAGGAAGGGATGCAACATATAAATGGGCTCGTGATCGAGGGGTGGATTTAACCATGGACACTATTGCGCAGGTTATCCACGATTATGAAACATGTGCCGAAATCAAGGAAGCTAAAAGGTTAAAACCTTTGTGGTATGGGGGACGATGGCTAAAATATAAGTATTGGGAGGCTTGGCAAATTGACTATATCACACTCCCTCAAACACATCAGGGTAAGCATTATGTGCTTACTGTGGTGGAAGGAAGCACTGGATGGTTGGAAACCTATGCCATACCCCATGCCACTGCCCGGAATACCATCCTGGGCCTTGAAAAGCAAGTCTTGTGGCGACATGGTACTCCAGAAAGAATTGAGTCAGACAATGGGACTCATTTCAAAAACAGTCTTATAAGTACTTGGGCCAAAGAACATGGCATTGAGTGGGTATATCATATCCCCTATCATGCACCAGCTTCTGGGAAAATTGAGTGATTCAATGGATTGTTAAAAAACTACCCTGAAGGCAGTGGGGGGTGGAGCCTTTAAAAACTGGGACCAGCATTTAGCACAAGCTACCTGGTTAGTTAACACCAGGGCTCCAGCTGGTCCTGCTCAGTCAGACCTTTTACATACTGTAGAAGGGGATAAAGTCCCTGTGGTGCATGAAAGGAATATGCTGGGGAAAACCGTTTGGGTTTTTCCTGCCTCAGGCAAAGGCAGACCCATTGGTGGGACTGTTTTTGCTCAAGGACCTGGATGTACTTGGTGGGTGATGCTGGAGAATGGAGAAGCTCAATGTGTACCTCCAGGAAATTTGACCTTGGATGAGAATACTTAATTCTGAGCTGCATGATGTTAATTGTTATATAATACTAACAGTGTTCAATAAGTGTTTTTCAAGATAACATAATACTGATGAAACCTGAGCCAACTTCAAGTGTCGTCCAGCAAAACTCTTTGAGATGGACATGCTACCCGTGGGCACGGACCACAGTTTTCCTGGTTTGAGGTAAAACAGAACCAACTTTCTGTTCTGTAATTTTACTTCTTAGCTAGGCCTCTTCTAACTCTCTGAAATTAACAGCATATTGTGCCAAAACCGGTTTCTTCTCAGAGTGATAAGACCAATGTTTACAGTTAGTGCCAAGGAATGGTACGCAGAGAGGTTCTTGCTTATACTTATTGTTATAACAACCAAGGTCAGCTAATTTGTTATTTGCCCCGTTGGAGGGTCAGAAATGGAAAAGCATAGAGGGGTCTTTCAATGGCTGACATCTGAGGACGACCCTGTCTGTTCATCTGCCTTTGATCCTGATCCGTGTGTTCCTGACTCCATCTGTGGAATCCAGTTCCCACCCATCACTGAGTCCAGTCTGGGACTTCCCCAGTGCCTGCTGGTGACATCATCCTGGGAGCTTAATATGGTTTTGTATATACTGTATCTATTTCATTATTTTCTTTTTATTTCATTATTATTAGTATTTCATTGAAGTAGTTTAGTTTCTTCTAAACTTGTAAATCTCTTTATCTCTCCTCCTCCTCTCCATGTTTGAGAGATGGGGGGGAGCATCTGTCGCCGACCATTGGCCAATTTGGCCAAAACCACAACAGAATGCAATCCAGAATGAGCGATGAGAAAGGTAGGGTCTAAAAAGACCAGCGTACTGATTGTGCAGCTCTCCCCTTGAGAAAACATGATGTCAACTTAAATTATAGGTTGAAAAAAAGAAACAGAAGAAATAATCCCTTAAAGAAGCATCTGAGAGTTGATACAGCAGACCCTTACACAGAAAAAAAAAATTCATGATGTGTACCAGCTGATAGCTCTTCTCCCTTCTGACCTTTATCTTCAGGTATGAGGACAGACCTGAAAACTCGCTCATGGCTTTTCCATTTGAGTTATCTTTCTCTTCCACTTAGCACATGCCTATGAAGCTGCACTCAACCATTACCTTCACCAAAGACAAAACTATTAATGCATTCTCAGTATACTCTTTCTCACTATACTTGATTTCTTCAAGCACTCATATCAAATGGTGTACTACACAAGATTTTTTTTATCCTTAGTAAAAACTTGTGGACCGGCCAGATATTATTCCATCTTACCACTTTCTGGAATAACCTGTTTTGTGAAATCATGTGCAACCTTCAAAGTAGGCATAATTCTTGCCTTATGGATTTCAGAAGACAAATAACCAGTGAGCAATCAGTTCAAAGATAAAAGTGGCATAATTTGCCAGCTCCATGGGCATGACTGACCATATGTACGCATTTTTACTATGTCAAGTATCCCATTTGCTCCACTTGTTTCTAGTTCTTCAGTGCCCAGATCAGTCATTGTGGGTACCATAGTTCAAGTAGGGTTTAGAAGTGCAAAACAGAGTAACCTAGAGGGACAGTCCTGGAACTGTGTTTATTACACAGCATTGTTAACTGGAGTGTTCAAAAATAATTTTTTACCTTTGCTCCTCCCCAAAAACAGAGTTTGAAAAATATGTCCTTTTTGTGAGACACAGATATGGCTGCCAGCATGATAATGTTTTGGGACTCAGTACCATCTGGATGGCTAGATGTTGTGGTCAATTTCTGACTAATCTTGTTAGGTCAACTGTGAATAACTGAAATTCTGTTATTAGGAGCATACCCAGATTTGGTTTTCCACTCTTTCATGTTTTAATGACCCAGGCTTGAGCAGCCTCTTGCATTAGCTCTCTGCAGTCTGATGGTGCAATGGCAGCTCAGAAGGTCACAGACCCCCTGTGACATCTGCCTCCTGTCCAGATCCTGTTTTATGGGACTATACAATATCAAACCACCAAGAAGGCTCACATTTAGTTTAGTTGGTTGGTTGGTTGATTTCTTAAATTTCAAGAATTAAAGCAAAGCTAGTGTGAGTCCATCTCAGGGTATCTGAGATCATGAATAAACTCCTACATCTTCTTCTGGTGCTGAGGAACAAAGGATCTCTCCTGTCCTCCAAAACATTATTTCAGATGTACTTCTTATCAGATAGCTGTACCAGTGTTCCTTGTATCTGCCAACCCAGCTCTCTGCCAATCTGTGGAAACAGCACAACTGAAATGAAAGAGTTAGACCTTACTGATAAGGCTTCATCAGCTTAGAAGAGCAATGTACACCCTATAAGGCATGACGTAGTCACTTGATGGGGCTGCCTGCCTACAAAAGGTCTTATTCTGATAATACACAGGAAGATTTTCCTATGACATGTCTGCACAGTAGGGGCTAAACTCCCTTAATATGTGTTCTTGTTCTAGGGATTCGCTGATTGGACTGAGGGATAGTGAATGAGCAATTCATGCAGCCTTCATGTACTAGATCAGCTCAGCACCTTTGAGACAGAAGCAGTACTTCTCTCAGGACTAATGAGATCGTGCCTGTAGACACTCACTGATCGGCCTTGCTGTCTCCCAAAGGTCCAAACCACATCCATGTTTTCAGTGATAGTTGAAATTGAATGAAAGCTGAACTCCTACACCTGCTGCATGGGGTATCCAGAGCTGGTCTGGACCCCCTGGTTCAGTCTACCCAATCTAATCTGCCAAAGCTCCTACCTCAGACTGGTTTTCTCCCAATTAAACCCTCTGAGGCAGCTCCTGAGCCAGCCCAGTGGCTCTGGGGCTCGGTGGCTTCTGTCTTGACCCCTGAACTGGCCCAACCACACTCACATGCTGCCCCCCATGCAGTCCTTCAGCTGGATGCTGCATCCATGTGGGGCTTCTGCAGGCCCTCCTCTGGGATCATCACAGAACATCATGCAGATAAGCTGTATTTCAAGCTAAATAGAGCTTCTACCCCTCCTAAATGAAGCTCAGGTCACTGCCAATCAGTTCCCTACTTTGGAGGGGATGTGACATCCCTCCTCCCTTGAGGACCAGGAGTCATTCTCTCCCTCAACTGTAAAGTGATGACAGTCTTTGAGGTCCTCCACAGCATAGCTTTCAGGGTCTAGCCTGTGCAAGACCATGCACAGTGTTTTCTTTTCTTTGTTTTGAAGCTATTCATTGACTCTCACTGTAATGATCTATAATTGGAGTTGTGCTAGACCTAAATTAAATTCAAAACTAACTAGTAAACAGGTTGTTTTGCACAGGTATTTCATGCATGCAAATATCTATAATTATGTAGAAGTGTGTGAAATTCATACATATTTAAATATATGGCAATAGAGATTGTGTTGCTACTTTCAGAACTCAGGCTATCTGAGAAATGGCTGAGTTAACATTACCTCGTTGTTCAGGAGCAACTAGATTATTTTGCTGCATTGTTACATTTCTTAACTTGCCATGATTGTTTCCTTTTACCCTTTGTCTGTTGCTTGTGGCTGATGAAACCCATGCAGATCTGAAAAGCTGCAGAACCGCATTGTCTGCATATTCCTTTTGCTGTTTCTCATCTGAAAACAGTACCTCCTGGCACCTGGAAAACCATCACAGATGCAGAACAGGTGATCTTTACAGAATGCTATTCAAAGTGAACAGTCTGCCAGGCCCATAGACAACAAAACACACTGCTGACTCCAGCTGGAGCGAGCGATTACTTTGATAACAAATTAAAACAGGCTCAGAAATTGGAAATGAAGGAGTTATGCAAGGATGAATAAACTCCTCAGATGGCTCCAATTTTGTGCAAGTCTATCCAACATGTGCTATAAATTGGTGCTCTTCATTAATAGCTACTGTTTAGCCACTAACATCCTTCAAGAGGATGAATCAGGATCTGGCTCCTTGTGCAGTGCTAACTTCCATTCTGATTGAGGAGACCATTTTCTCTTAACATGTTCAGAGCGCTTCCTTGGGATCTTAAAAATTCTTTATGTGTCATTTTGCTTCTTGCATATGCAGACAATTGTAATGCACAATTTAAAAATGTTCATATATTTTCTGTCTATGGGATTTTTACAGCACTGGATAATTCCTGGATGATTACTGTTTTTAATAACCACATAATTACTGTATTAATCAGAACTGTCCTATTGGCTTCTGTGTGACACAGAAGGGCAGAAGCAAGATAAAGATAAAGATATGCCATATTTAAAAGAGCCTACAACGTTTTGTGTTCACTTTGCAATATGGCACACATAGAGGTCAAAACACAGGAACAGCCTTAGCAAATATCAGCCCAGAAGTCCATTGAGCCCAATGTCTTTCAACAATAATCAATTTGCAAGAATTGGAAGAAGGTATAATATGTGAAGCTATCAAAAATGACAGCTAGCAAGACAGAGTGCTAATATGGGAGTATCCAGGACTCCAGTCATGTGCAGAGGACCTTGTGGTGTGAAGGGACACACCAATACAGAAGAATCATAGAATCATAGAGAGACATCCTTCCCCAGAATTAATATTCTCAACAACCCTGAATTGTTTTTGAGGCTGGAAAATAAAAGGGAAGGTCAGAAAATTGCTACAGATTCTGTGAGAAGACAATAGATGAGTTGCACAGGACAAAAAGGAACAAAAGTAGATAAAAGTCTAATAGTGCAAAATACGATGTTTGCGTTGGTGCCTTAAGGAAAAAACTTTCCTAGAGTCAGGTACACTTCTTGTTGGGTGCACTCCTTCCAAAAATCTGGGGAGATGGATGTGTCTATACAGGACAATGCATTGATGTATAAAGATACCCAGGCTCTCTCTAAGCAAGGCAGTGTTGCAATAACCTCATGTCGTGCCCATGCAGTGCTCAGCCCATGCAAATTACTGCAAGGTGCAGCACTGATCCTGCTTGCCACCATGCAACCATACCACCACGTTTGGAGCTGGGCTGGGGATACCCCACACGGTGAGAAGTCTCTTGTGGGGACGTACCATCATGGACTGAAATCCAGGTTTGCCAGAGACAGTGTGCTCAGCGCACGTGCCAAGAAGAGGCTAAGCTAAGCTCTTCAAAGTCACTTTTTCTTGCGCAGAAGAGGCAAGGAGGAGCAGAGGTGAGCACTGGGCTGAGCATGGGTACACATCTCCAGCAAGCAGCAAGGGCAGAAGCAGAGCACTCCCAACCACCAGACTTACCAAAGCTGTGAGGACTGACTGCAGAACAACTATGTTGCAAAGCAGCTTGAAATTATCAAACACAGGCCCTAAAGTATTGTCAGTTATGATTAACAACATTAAGAAGTCCTCTTTACATATAAGAATTTAAAAGCAAACAGAGTGTTTAATTCTAAGACACTGCCTTTACCAGTCACTCCTAAAGACTGAATATGTCAGAGTAAAGACAAATTTCCTTTCTGCTTTTGACATCTGCTTGAGCTCTTTATATTTCTTCTTAGGATACTTGGCAATGATTTCTCCCAGCTGCTCAATTTTCCTTTACTGCAAGAGTACAGAAGCAGGTGAGATGCTCATTGTTCGGTATCTGAACCCCACACCCAAGAGGCATCCTCTAATGGATGTGAACCCTGAAAGGAAGGTTAGTTTCATTAGGGGGATTCGGAAAACATCCCCCCAGTTTGGTTTGATCATCCCCTAGTTGGGTCTGATTGTATGAAACTGAAATAGAAAGCAGCATTTTATTTTTTTTAACTGACTTTGATGGACAGTTCCTTTTTATAATGTACAAATAATCTTTGTGACCCTGATAAGCAGGTCTGACAATACTCAGCTGAGTAATGTACCAGAACTGAAATTTCCATCTGCTTGATGTTTTGCACAGGGCTTTTGATGAAGTCACTATCACCTGCTATTAACTTAATATCAAGTCTTAATAGGGTCCTTTTCTTTCCATCTTCACACTGTTGGGGTCTGAATTAATTACTAAGGGGAAAAAAAATCTTCATATAAATCCTTAAGCATCACAGGAAGGAAAAGGTTTCCAGTGCTAGTTGAGATCTAATGGCTCATTAGGAATGTCTGTCTCAACTAGACATCAGTGCTGTCCCTCCTCTTTCATGTACCTTTCATAAAGACACTTGAAAATGTGCTTTAAGCGGGTGCATAGTTAAGTGCAAAAGGATATCTGATGTATTTGAAGCTAAGCATGTGCTTAAGCAATTTGCTCAATCAGAGCCATGGCCTGGCAAGAGGAAAACATCTTCTTAATGTTTCTTCATGATTTGGCTTCATCCACAGCCTGCCTGAATGCTCTCATCTTTGCTTTGCTCATGAACGAGAACTGGCAGCTTTAGAGAGATAATCAGGGAGATGATTGACTCAGAACTGAAGGGCACATGATAATGGAATCAGACTTACCTAGAGATGCTAAAATCTTTATCCTTGGAGACTGCATGGGAAAAAGACATTAACAAATTAAAACACTCTTTTCTTCTTAAAAGGAGCATAGCTTGAATGGTAGAAATATATATATACATCAAATATATATATCAAATTATAGAAGATAACAACTATAGATATATTGATTTCCCATGAGTTACTTAACTCTACAGGGTCTTATTCTGTGAAGTGCTGTGTTTCTGCTAGGGTCAGTCTATTAAAATTATCATTAACAGTAATAGGAAAAGGAAATAATTTTATTTTACTTGTGGAAAAAGCATACTTAAAATATAAATTTGGATTGCAAAAATATTTTACTATTGTTCCCTCCCTTGCTCTCAATGCTCTAATGACCAAGGGTTTAAAGGCAGCTATATATAGTTAAAGTATGCTCTAAGCCTTTCTTTTTTTGTGCATTTCCAGGTATGTTGTATATCTAAAGAGGAAATGAGTGGCAGCCCAGTCTGCAGCCTATTTTGTAGGAATATATGGCAGGTTTCTATTGTGAGGTATTTACTGCTCCTCAATTCTGTGCTTGCTTTGGGGGTATATTTCACAGAATCACAGAATCCCAAAATGGTTTGGGTTGGAAGGGACCTTAAAGATCATCTAGTTCCAACCCCCCTGCCATGGGCAGGGACACCTCCCACTAGACCAGGCTGCTCAAAGCCCCATCCAAACTGGCCTTGAACACATACAGGGATGGGGCATCCACAACTTCCCTGGGCAACCTGTTCCAGTGCCTCACCACCCTCACAGTAAAGAATTTCTTCCTGATATCTAATCTAAATCTACCCTCTTTCAGTTTGAGGCTGTTACCCCGTGTCCTATCATTACACGCCCTGATAAAGAGTCCCTCCCCATCCTTCCTGTAAGCCCCCTTTAGGTACTGGAAGCTCCCAGGAGCCTTCTCTTCTCCAGGCTGAACAACCCCAACTCTCTCAGCCTGTCCTCATAGGAGAGGTGCTCCAGCCCTCTGATCATCTTCGTGGCCCTCCTCTGGACCCGTTCCAACAGGTCCATGTCCTTCTTGTGCTGGGGACTCCAGAGCTGGACGCAGTACTCCAGGTGGGGTCTCACCAGAGCAGAGTAGAGGGGCAGAATCACCTCCCTCGACCTGCTGTCCATGCTTCTTTTGATGCAGCCCAGGACGCAATTGGCTTTCTGGGCTGCAAGTACGCATTGCCGGATCATGTAGAGCTTCTCATCCACCAACACCCCCAAGTCCTTCTCCTCAGGGATGTTCTCAAGCCATTCTCTGTTCAGCCTGTATTTGTGCCTGGGATTGCCATGACCCAGGTGCAGGACCTTGCACTTGGCCTGGTTGAACTTCATGAGGTTCACACAGGCCCACCTCTCAAGCCTGGCCAGGTCCCTCTGAATGGCATCCCTTCCCTCCATACTACTTTGCTGTAGAGAGGGATAATTTCACTGAAACTAGTAGAGTCAGGCTTGTTAGCAAACAGACTGAACTTGATAATTTTCTCTCTTATCCTGGTGGTACTACTCATTTGGCATTTTGCAGATGGGGAAATGGAGACATTGCTATGCAGAGGGTCTTTGTTAAACTCTTTCTCATCACCCTTTTCAACACCCCTTATATTATAACAAAATAGGAAATCACATGTTTAGAGCACTCTTTTTTCTTTGACAAGTAATAGTCTTTCTGGTAAACTCTACTGAATCTGACTCAAGACCAATAAACGCATCACTTCCCATAGAGAGAAACACCCTGGCTCCTACAATGGTGCCTTCAAATCAGGTTTAAACCTTTGATGACATGACGGTGGCTACTGGATGTTACCCAAGTGTAAATAAAAGTTATTAAGACTTCCTTTCTGTTAGAACAACTCCTCATGAAAATGGGGTTTGCTATATGGAGTAGATGACTCCCACATTTATTTGTTTATATTTAACTGCTGCCTATTGTGGCATATCCTTTGCTTCTGTACAGAAGTTCAATTCCCTCTAAAATCAGATGCCAAATGCTGAACACACCCCACACACCCCCCTAACACACACACACCAGAAACGGGGGAGGTGCTCTGAATATAACTTTGTTGCCTCGGGGCAAGGTTGTCATCCCCATCCCCATGGGGTGACCAGGGGTAAGACACAGCTCTATATCAGTAAGAGTACCAGGCAATGCCCTCTGTAACCAGTCCCGAGTGCACAAAGATTGCCAGTGTGCTGCTGCTTCCCTTTTAACTCAGGCTAAGCCAGAAATCTTTGCTAGTTTGGATTTGCAAAGAGTTCCTAGTTTTTCAGTCACGCTCACAGAAAATTGTCTCTTCAGTTTTCCTGGGTTGTTGTCTGGGTTGAGCCTGGTCCCATCCAGCTGCATCAGTCAAACTGAGCTCCACAACATGACATAACCTGACACAGCTGACACAGCCAGGTGTTACAAACCAGTGGACACCATGGTTCACAAACTATTCAAATTACCTTCAGATGTATATTCTACCTCTCTGCTCAAATCCTTCCCAGCCATCTCTTTTCTCTGCTCCATATGAATCAGGGTTGTAGGAGAGAGAAGGGGGGGAGATGGGGGAGGAAAGAAGGAGGCGGGAGAGAAAACATCCTGCCTGGAAAAAATAAATAAACTGAATTCTTGCAAGCCATATTGCCTGCAAAATTAACTCTTTGAAGGAGGCTCACCACAGCCTCCAAACTTCTTTCAGGCTTACTAGGGGAGGCTTGCAAATATCTCATCTGTAAATGCACATCTATTAGATTAAACATTCATGGTCTGGAGTACTGTATACTTAAATAATGATAATAATAATGAAAAACTATCTCATGTTTATAAGGTGTTATAAGAATAAAGACTTGGAATAATTCTACAAACCTGGAAATAATTGAGCTGGTAGCACCAAAGAGCCATACAGCCAGATTTGGTAACCACCCATGCCTGGGCACATGATGTGGCCAGAGTGAGCTGTGTCCCACTGAAGCCAGTAAGATGATCAGCAGGAACTACTTCTCACCAGCACCAGTCTGGGGTGATGCTGGCCCATAGTGAGACAAGCCTGGCAACTTCCATTTTGCAGAACAGAAAATGTGGGTTGTGGAGATGAAGTGACTTGCTGAAGGTCATACAAGTAGTCCGTGGCAGAGTCAGAAATTCAGGCATGAATTTCGTTATCCAGCTAGCCATCAATCACCTTAGGGGAAGGGGGAAGTTCAAATGCAGAAAGAATGGCTAGATACCCAACTTCCAGCGAAGGTCGGTGAGCACTGAATGCCTCATGTCTCCCATTACTGCGGGAAATCTCCCCCTCAGAATATAAGTGCTAAAAAATGCCACCTCCCTCCTGAATATAAATCTCTATGATTCTCTTCTGCTCTTAATTATAATGGTCTGAAGCAGGAGAAATAGGTTGGAAGTCAATGGCTTTACACCTTCTTAGTCAAGAGCAGAATTCACCCTACAACCTTCGTGTCTTGGGTTTTTTTCAGGTTTTTCAAAAGTAAATAAAAATACAGGTGAAACCAGCACCATAGGCCATTAAGCAGCATTTTTGACTGGTCTTTAATGCAGCATGTGTAAGAGAGCCCACAGTCCTCCCCCAAGGTTTGTGCTCCTTTTATCTATTACAGACGGTCTCTGTTCCAATTTATTTGTAAGCAGAGAGGAAGAGAGAAAGAGGGAGACAGAAAGAGAAAGAAAGAGGAAAAGAGAGAAATAGTGAAAGAGAGAGGAAGAGAGAAAAAGAAAAAAGGGAAACCCTAAGTTTCTGAAATATCAGTTGCTCTGATATTTGTATGTGTATCTCCTAAAGAAATACAAAGAAGAAAAGCAAGCAAACAAAAAACCCCAACAACAACATTGTTCCTGGAGAAGCTGAACTAGCTGAGTACAGTGAGCAGTATACAGGTGTCTTGTGCTGCTTTTATTCGTTGTATAATAGGTGCCTACTGGAATGGGAGAAAGGGCATGAGAAGCTGTCCTTGTCTTTGCAGAGCATTAATAGCATTTATCTCAGTGCAGTGGGCATTGCCAAGTTGGGTTTTTGTCAACTTGTCAATTCTTTTTTTTTTTCCTCTTTTTTTTTTTTTTGACAGAAAGCAGAGTTCAGTAAATAGAGATAAATGATTGTGCTCCTTGTTTGCAGACCCTGAAGCTAAACTGAACAGGCCTCTTATGGTTTGGACCTGCTTCATTGACTGTTCAGACAGCCCAGTAATACGACAGATGTACCCAGCCATTCTCTCTTCCCCGCTGTCTATTAGATGATGTTCATTTTGTCTGAGATGCCATTATAAGTCTCAAGGTCAAATAAGCCACAGAGAAGAAAGAGGAGGACTAATTTTTTTCCCTGCCACCTTCCATGCATAAGGGCTCATTCTCAACTTGCAAAGCATGTAGTCTTTTAAGGTACACATAGAGCTGAGCACAATTTATTGAAATAAAATGCAGATGTAACATTCACCCAGAGGCCATTCTGGCACGACAGCAGAGGAGACTTCTTAAGAATGATTTGGGCTGCTTTCCTAAATTTCTACTGAATTATTTGTAAGTAAAATACATTAAGGAGGAGCTTTCCAAAAAAGAAGAAAAAAAAAAACAACAAGGAAAGGAGATCGCAAGGTCCAAAGGCTGTTTTTCAAGGGACACCGGGCAAGTTATCACTTACTGAGTAGTGTGGAGGGGGGAGAGGAGGAAGGAATTAAAGAGTAAGAGTACTAAAGCTTCTTCCAAAAAAACTCTTGTTAAAAATGTGTGGATGAATTTTATTCTCAGTTACAGCAGGGTGTGTGTCATCCCATTGGACTCTTGGTTAGTGACTAGAGATCTGCAGTGTGCCTGAGAACAGAATTTCCACTCTTGAGCCTGTAAGGGTAGAACTAAACAATGATAAAGCAAAGACCAAATTTCTCTTCTTTACGTAAATCTTTCTGTTCTTTATGGAAAATTAATGAATGGCTACTAATGAACCACAACTAGGATTAATTATGTAGTTAGCATGATTTTTGTTTTCCTGGAGCTTGATTCTGAACAAGTGGGAAGATGTCCATTCATTTCTTTGAGTTTTGGACTATGCTTATGCATAAAGATTGAGTCATTATGAAATTTAGGGTTAGGAAAGGGTTTGTTTGGTTTTTTTAAAGGAAATTACATTTGCCTTTTTAGTCATTTTCACTATTAGCAAGTTGTTACATTTGTAAAAAAAAAAAGAGAAATACTACTTAAGGCAAAATATCCAATAAGCAGACATGTGTCCCCCCCTAAAAAAAACAACCCCACAACAATTTAAAGTTCTACATCATTTTAACAGTTTCAGAATTCCTTTGACTTAATCACTATGTCTGTGAGGAAGGAAAGCATTATTGTTCAGGTTTTGCAGATCAGAGATCAAGGCAGAGAGAGATTAAGGGACTCAGCAAACCTGCAGCTGGTCGATTACGGCAGAACCTGGAACTGATTCTGCTTCTCCTGTGTCTCACATTTGAATCCTACATGTTAGACAGTTCTACCTCTGCAGCCTGAGGAGAGGGCAGACATGAGGTAGGCAAGCTGGATTCAGGACAACCATGAGTAACTTTATTTTAACAAATGAAAATAATAGATATGTTTTAAAAAAGAAGTTCAGAAGTAAATTTGTAAGGGCAAGCTCTGATCCCCAACTTAACCAAAAATCTCATAGTATTCAACAACTCAAAACACCTGACTCTCCAAACCTGGCCCTTTAGGAAGCTGGAGTAAGAACCAGAATAAGATAAGATAAGGAATACAGAGGTGTTTTAGAAAAGCAATATAAATTACTATATTTAGATCAAATTTAAGTAACTTTAAAAGTCTACTATAGTTTAATTTTACTTAAAAGGAAAAAAAAGTAATCAGACACTGAACTGGTACTGTTCCCAGAGAGAGACTTCATGCTGGCAGCATGTGAAGCTGCTGGTTCCTGCCTGTGCTTTCCAAGGAACTGGGGTAGAGCCATGCTGGTGCGTGCAGGGAGGCTCAGCCCCCATTGCCCCCACTCCAAGTTTGCCAGACGTAAACCAGCTCTTGCCTAAAGCCCCATAACGGCACTCCTCTGTAACTTGAGTTAATAACTCTTCCTTTGTTAGGACTGTACAAGCAAAGAAGCCTGAGGGAAGCACAAGAAAATGCTGAGCAACTGAGACACTCCCCAAGGCCAGCCTCGCACTGCAAAAACGCATACGGCAAAAGTCGCTGCTCTGCCCTTTCATAGGTTACCACGTCCATAACACCCTGTGCTCTGGTCAAGACTTTACTCTTCCCCATTTCAACTCCCCATGGGAAGTCTTAACATTCATTTCTTTTCAAGGCTATTTTGGTCTTTGCAGTTACATGCTATAGTGATGAGAGTAGATTATTCCTTAGGGGTGTGAGGAAGGACCGCTTTATAGACACTTTCCTCACTCTCTGCATGCAAGATTAAACACAAGTCAATATGAAGTATGCAGGATTAGAAAGAATAGAGCCATAAGATTTTTAAAATATGAATCCACTCAAGTGAAACACAGACTAAAGTCTTGCAAATGCATTTTTGAGTGTGCTGCATTACTTCCCCATCGAGAGTTCTCCACATGATCGCTTTTGAGATATGCAGTCCTCTAAAGCCTGTAAAATCATTCTAATCAGCATTTGCTTAGCACTTCAGAAGTTATAGCCAACACAAGCTAATTAATTCTCACAGTTCCTTCAGAGAAGGAAGATCTCATTTTGTTGATGGTAGCACAGATGCAAGGATAGTTTAAGTAACGTGCCCAAGGCCATATTTTGTGTTAATGTCTGGTGCGACGAGCGAGGGAAACAAGCAGTCGACTAAATATGAGTGATAAAGCAAGCTTCAGCTTTATTGCAGCTTCATCAGACTTTTATACTCTTATACTTAGATATGCCTATTTGTCTTACAACTATTGGCTGTGCGCTAAAGATTACAGTATTCATACTCCTCCTACATGCAGTTTCTTGGGTCCAGGTTTGTTCCTGTTCTCTCACAGTCTACTTTCTCAAAGTTGTTTATCTGACTTAAGGAAGGTCAGCACGGCCTTCAGCATCTTCCTTATCAGCGTGACTCGGAATTTCCCATGCAGGCAGGCATAGCTTACTTCTGACAGTCCTGCATGGCGCCGTGCCCGTTCTCATATAGCCATTCCTCAACAATTCCCCCTTTTTCTTTTTGTACTGATCGTACAATCAACACAGTATTGTTAACATGTAGTAGGTTGCGTAAAATACAATGATATGCAATTTTCACTACAATAATTATCGCTATCAAAATGCCAAGCCAGCGCAATACTTCTTTAATTAAAGCCTCTGTACCTTCAAAGTGTGCTCATGTCTCTCTCCCCCTCTCTGACCCGAGACAGCCCCCTTGTATCCTGCACTGGATTGAGTGGAGAAGTACAGGCTAGAGTCGCTGCATGCATGGCCAGTGCACGCAGCGAGTCCCACCAGACTCTCCTGCACTGGATTGAGTAGAAAAGTACAGGCCAGTGTCGCTGCACACGTGGCCAGTGTATGCAGCGAGTCTCACCAAACTCATGATCTAGCTTTGCTAACAGCGGCTGTCTGATACGTGACTACATTGTAATCCCTTCTTGTTATCTTCTTCTGTGAAGGTCAGGTTCTCATGGATACACACATAGTTTTTAGAGCAACATATTCTACAACTCGTACAAGGGTACGATGCAAAGCGGCATTTACAACTAATCGTATAATGCTTATTAAACACGGCAAACAGCATACTAAACATAACAGACAAATTCCTTCCACACAGGCAATGAGTATAATTTGCTTCAACCAACCCCACCCCCAAGTCCATCCAGATTTCACCCAGTGGTCTCCACAAGTTGCTGGTTCGGTCGGTGCAGTTCCTGCAGCTGGGCATGGATGCATTTGGAGTGGTCACAGATTCATACAACACAGTCCTTCAAAATCTTGACAACCATGTCTGTGAGCTGAAAGCAAAAAATCAGTAGCAGCTCTGTTTTGCAACATCGCATATCGAATACTATCTACATCTAGCAATAACTCAGAAATAGCTGGACTAGTAGCATTGCTAAACTTATCCCTGGCAGCAAGAGAGTCCTTGTTAGCAAGAGCGCATGCGGACTCCCTGTTCTTGCTGGTACTGTGCTTTGATCTTCTTCCACAACAGGCCAAGATTCTCAAGCAGCTAGATAAGGTGTCTGTGAGTCCATCACAGGCTTATGTCATCCAAATGTTTTTCTTGCCAGCACCCGAGACTGAATAACAATTGGTGTGATATATGTGTTTTCCAGCACCCAGGTGCAAGTCCCTTGAGTGTATTTACAATCCTCCTTGCCGATCTTCCGTTGCTTTCCCATATTCCACCCCCTTGCTCAAGAGACCGCTTCTGCTGGGGTTCATTTTAGTCTCGCAGGGTATAACACAGAGCAATCTACTAAGGCATGCAATAACATATACACATATAGGAAAAAACCAAAAACATATCTCTATGGTACTGCTTTGAATCAGGTGTCCTATTTCTCTTTTTCTGATGCTTTCTCATAGCGCGTATGGCATACTTTTGTGCTAACGTGGCACATTTCCCATCTAATTGTTCCTGTTTGGTTTCTCTTTTTCTTTTTTCTTTTTTTTTCTTTTTTTTCTTTTTTTTTCTTTTTTTTTCTTTTTTTTTCTTTTTTTTTTTCCTTCCATCACTTATGACTGACATAAAAGTCTGCCTTTGCAACAAGAGCTCAGTTTCTCATTTTTCCTTAAGTTTCTCATTTTCCTACAGAGCATCCTATAGACTTTGTCTCAACTCCTTTTCCCAATCAACCATGATCTTATAGACAAACAACAAACAACCAGCCATACGCCCTGCACGGGCGAGCCGTTCCCGAGAGTGTAAACGTGTGGGCTGGTGAAAACTCCCCCAATATTTCAGGACTTCCATTGGTTCTACAGCCCATCCTGGTCTATCTACCTGGGGCGCGATCACCTTACGTCTAAACACTGTGTACATACAAACTTCTTCACTTGACGGAGTGTCAGCCCTAGTTGCATACGAGAACAGTACCACACCGGGCAGAACACCTGCTCCAGTGGAGTCACCTAACGACACTGCACACAACAAAAAGCAAACAGTAGCACACATGCTGATCAGCAGGTATAAGCTGGCGCCCACACACACTTACACAGCAGACATACAAAACCAGCACTTCTATCTCAAGGAGACGACTGGGGAGGGGAGGGGGTGAGGCGGGCAATGGCAGGAGCAAACAGCTCCAGCTCTGTCCTGCTCAGCTGACTTTCTGCCTCCTCCATCAGCCTCAGGTGGAGCAGAGGGGATCAGCAGGGGATCGTCCCAGACCTTCGGACCTGGCCTGTTCAATCCCCCTCCCATGGGTTGTAATGCTGCAAAAGCCCCGGCTGCTGTGGCTCGCTCCGTGTTCTCCCAGCTAACATGCTTCTACATTTTAAGATCCTCAAGTTTGTGCACAACTTCCCTGTGCAGTCAATGAAGAGAAACTTCTTCCTTCAAATACCTGCAGGCAGAAATGCTGTCAGACTTATTTAGTGCTTAAATCTAAGCACAACGTAGTGGAAAGTTAGTTGACCCCATCAGATATCCTGGGTTGCATCCAATGTTCTCGAGTGATAGAAGGGGTGGCCTGATTTGGTAGCTAGTCCCAAACTTTCAATTTTGTGCCAGACTGTTGAGGAATGGCTATATGAGAATGGGCACGGCACCATGCAGGACTGTCAGAAGTAAGCTATGCCTGCCTGCATGGACAATTCCGAGTTACGCTGATAAGGAAGATGCTGAAGGCCGTGCTGACCTTCCTTAAGTCAGATAAACAACTTTGATAAAGTAGACTGTGAGAGAACAGGAACAAACCTGGACCCAAGACCCCACTGGTCTGGGTCCCCCAGGACCCTACCTGGACCCCACTGGTAGGGACTGTTGTGATATCACTGAAATGAAGTCAAACCTACAAGCTTTGACTCGCTTGGTCAGTACTTTTATGTCGTTAGAAAAGCCCTGCAATCAATCTGAATTGCAAAGAGAAGGAATACGAAAGGAAATGGAAGTGCATAAAAGGAAAATTATTTTCCCAAGGCAGGTTATATTAAAGATTGAACCAGAAAAGTACCCAGGTTTTCTACAACTTAATGCTATTTCCACTGGATGGTATTTCAGTGGATTGCTCTTTATCTGCATTTTTTCTTCTTTTTTTCCTGGATACACCAGCAAAATAGCAAAGTTTCATCTGTACTCTTTTCTTTCTCCTACAACAGCAGTCAGACCATGCTGAAAAGTATTGTCATGAGGTGGGTGCTGTACTATTACCTTTTTGGTTAGAATATGGAGCCAAGAAATATTATAATGCATGAAACCGGAGTATCTTTAATATATGGGAGAAATGAGAAGAACTAGAAATGGAAACCTTTATCACTTTGTAGTGCCCAGTACCTACCAATACAGTCGTCACCATCTATTTGAATATCCCTTTTAAAATTACATGTGAATATGATCCCAGGGTCTAACAGAGATTAGGAATTTTTCTCTCTGATATTATCCCTTTCTCAATTTCTACTTCTCATCTCTACATATGACCCTAAAGAATTCTTCTGCCTCTTGTGATATTATTTCACCTTTATGATGCTTGCAGCTAATTATCACAACTGGCTTATGGAAGAAGTTGTTTTTTGTAGGGATGATATTTTGCTGTAGGTGGCTGCCATAAGAGGAAAGTCCACCTGAACCAGCTGAATGACCTAAACTTCTCTTCCTGCAATAGGGACAAATAGCATCTGATGGAAATAAAACTTCATGAGACTCATATTAGAAACTGAAAAAGGATCTATGCCTCAATCTTTTGAGCAAAAATTAACGTCAATGAATGCTCAATGCATAATAACTACACCGTGTTTTCTTCATTGTGCCAGTAGTTTACAAATCTGAAGAGCTGCACTTATATCATGTAATTTGTTTTCCTAAAATGACTCGAAGAAGAAAAATGTTGATTAATTATATACTTGTTACTCTCAAGACTTTTCATTCCAGGCTCAAGATGAAGACTAATACAAGAATTTGGGAAATAGTCTATAATTTCTGTTGACTTATTTGATATAGTTTACCTTTAATGCTATGGGGTTTTAACTGATAATTCAATAGAATATTTATATTATGTCTTGTGGTTGCTGCACTAATTCTATTAATTCCTGGAGTGGCTACACAACATTCTGTTGGAATCATTATTTTCTTTTTAACAGAATATAGTAACAGACAGCAAGTGACTCGGCATACGGTAGATGATTGTTCCATTTATTGAAAATCAAGATACTGTATTTGCTCTATTACAACAATGAAGTTGATGATTTCCAATCTGTTTAATAAACTGTTTCTGCGTTTGAATATTTATATTAAATTAACCAGCTGGTGAGATCACATCATTGTTTTTACTCAGAAATATATACCAATTATTAACAATAAACGTGCTGTTTGCTTTTTGCCTCAGACAGGATCACAGGAATTCCCATGCCCATCCCACACAAAGCAAATGCTTGGAGTTCAGCCTTAGCTTTTTAATTTTAAAGCTCCAGCTATGGATATTTACAAAATTGCATAGAAAAATCCCTTGGGGAAACTGAGGCATAAGATAATCATAGAGCAGATGTCAGAATGGACTTCACTCCTCTCTAAACTCCAATACCACCATACATTTGCCCTTAAACACTTGAATGATTGGTCTCAATCATGAGGCAATAAGAATAGCTTAACAAGGTGGTGTGATGTCATCTAGTCTATTCACCTATGTCGCTGTTCTGTTGTTCATTATAATGGGTAGGCAGTAAGTGTCTTGTAATCAGCTGTTTGTGATAAAATGTGTTAAAACTTTTGTCTCTTCACTTCACACTGTTAGGGATCTAACCCTTCTATTGCTGACCCTCATCTGCCCTGGTTCTGATTCAGCTTGATATATCCTTGTGTGCCATGGGTTTAAGCATGGGAGTGCTGTCATGGTGAAGGCTGGGACTTGAGACTCCAGATGTATGCGATCACCGAAAACAAATGCCAAGGGGTCAAAACTTTGGTGGTAGATCTCTGTAATTCAGTGTATCTGTGGTGACTTCCAACACCGAAGGATGGAGCAGCTGAGTGTGCAAGAAGCAGACATAATTTGTTTTAAGCAAATTTGCTAAACAAAAGAACTGCTGGGAGAGCAACGGTGAGTTTTCAGCAAGCCATTGGGGGATTGGAGGCAGCAGTAAAATCTTATATATATGTAAATCTATAGAGAGAAATGACAGAGCAGGTTTTTGACCCTATCTCTGTGCCCTTTTCAAAGGAGCCTTCGGACATGCAGAAGGGTGGAATTGGCAGAGCTCTAAAGAAACTTAATAGGGTTATTGAAATTACTCCAAAACCCTACAGGATTTATTAGAGAGTTATTTATTCTCCACAGGTTTCTTTGAACAATTTCACAGAAGTATATTTCATTGTATGTTTGATTTTACAAGGTGGTTTAAAAAATTATATGAGAAAGTTTGTAATTTTCTATAAAGCCCTATAGGATTTTTCCATAACGGAAATATCTCTGTGTATCTAATACATGCAGGATATTACACTGCACAAGAATTGCTAATGAAAATATTAACTCTTGGTACTTCTTTAAGCACTAATGAGAGAAAGACTTCTGAGGAATATGTGCAAATTACGTAGTAAAGCACTACCCTGGATAACACTGTGACTTTGGGAGAGAAACAAAACAAAACAAAAGAATCAGCCTGTGAGTATTTATGAGTTGATCTTATGGCTTATCTCTGTATGGACATTTTCAAGTTAAAAAACATTTGACTAAAGGAAAATGGCTAGTTCTCAGCAGCAACAGCAGCATTTTGCAAATTTCCTAGCCTAGAGGCAGCATGCAGAAAGAAGTAAGAGCAAATGATGTATACTTAGATGTAATGTGTAATCTGGGGGGACTGCCAGCCAAAATGGAGGGAGTGGGATATGAAAAATTAAAATGAAACAGGAGAGTAGGTCGCTGCCTGTAGGATGAATCTCCCAGTACCATCAGCAATAAGAATGGAAGGATAATGGGGAGAGGGCACCAGCAAAACAAATGACTCTCTGTTCTGTTGGTTTAAAATTGTTTATTTTAGATGGTTTCAAGTAATTAAAGGAAATTGTAATCTCTAACTATAAGAAAGATAATTAAAGAAAATTTGGCAGGGGAAGAAAAAAAAAGATAAAGTTCATTGTCCCAATTAGACGAGAAGTGTTTTGCTGGTGGAAGCTACACAAGAAAACCCGGAGGGAAAACAGAGGGAAGAGGCATAATCACAGTTACAGCCCAAAGAATTAGACTGAAGATCAGGCCAGAAAAAAGATACACATTGATTTATAGCTTCACAGACAAAGGCAAATGATGGGTTGTGTAAATCACATCAGACAGAAACTTACCATTATTGTTATGCAAAACTAAGAAACTACACTATAAGGAAGTTAAGGCTGCTAATGTCAGCGTTAATCCTATGAAGACTAAGCAATGTGCTGAAGTATGTAAATAGCTCCATTGTCTTCCAAAAGGCCTCACAGGTTTAAAGTTAAGCACATGCTTAAGTATTTGCAAGATGATGGCCCCAATAAAATAAAAGTTATGCTCTGTTTTCCTAACTAGGCAAATTAACAGTCTCCATTTTGCATGGTATAGTTAACATCAGGGGTTTGGGGTGTTTTTTGCCTATCACTGAAAGAGCATATTGTCATAAAAATGAAATAGCTTGGAAAATCAGAGGATGGATACTAACAATTTCTTAAACTTGTCACTCATTTAGCACTGATTCCTGTTATGGTACACTCAATAGCCCATCTCAGAGGCCTGGGATCAGATTCTTCTGCACTCGGGAATTATATAACCTGCAAGTGAGTCATGCGGTATGTCTAATCCAAAGAGGACAGGAGTCTGCTAGAGACCCTGGGTAACCTGTGCTTTAGCACAGCTGGAGGAACAAATTTCAACCTCTTGCTGTAGCCTGAAATGTTGCTTTACAAAGACGTTGTCTTTGCCCTCACTTGTATGTGCACTGGGGAGGGAGGAGGTTCGTCGTCTTTTGCTTTGGAAGCCAACGGGAGCTACCAGATGCAGGGATATGCTCACCCAAAGGTTTCTTGTGTATTTTTTTATAATGCTGCTGAATGGAGTAGCAGCCAGGAACATCTGTGATGACAAGGGGTCATGGGAGGAGTTGAGATATGGTTGTGTGGGCTCCGATATATCTTTCTATGATTTCTTGCAAGCTGTGAAGAATAAAGGTTTTCACTCAGTCTAGTAAGTTCAGATGAGCTTTATTGTTCCATAACATACCCTGAGGATACTTTAGAATAAAAATAAAGAACCAGCATCTTCACCTATTACTGTTACTCAGCCAAACCAGGTCTACGCTCAGCTCTAGTAGTTGGACATAACCATAAAAGCATGTTATGAAGTAAGGAACATCACTGACTAAGAGAAATGCTTTAATTATCTTATCTACAGTATTACAGTGGCCTTGGAGCGTCAGAGAATTTGGGAAGGTTGCTGCCCTAGAGGGAGGGTGTTAGTGACACACTGGGTAACAGTAACTGGACAAAAGGGCAGAAAATCTTTCTCCATCTGTCCATTTGCTGCTGACCCCATTCAGATCTGATTTATTGTATACAATTAGTTTGCATTTGGTCTCTCTCTGAGCATTGAGGCCAGACAATGATCTTCCTTGCTGCCTGCACACGCACTGGAAAAGGGCCCTTGCTTTCAAAGACCACACAGTTCTCCCAGTGTGGTGGGCATTATTACGGTTGTAAAGATCAAGGTAAAGGAGGTGGCAGTCTCCTTCCTGTGTTGTCTGTAAAGTTTCCCTGTGCAAAGTTTTAATTGCCTTTCAGAGCAGACTCTTCAAGTAGCACTACTCTCAGCTTGCACATTTAACAAAGGAATTAACTCTTGCGTTGTAATCTCAGCTGTGATAAGGGGTGCTTAGTCTGAGCTGCCAAAGAAAGTGATGGTGCTTACCACTGCCCAGGATTTGACACAGTGTATGAATATAAAAATTATTCTTTGTATGTTCAACAGATTTCAAAGCCCTTTGTAAATTTATTCTCCAAGATTTCCTTGTAGTGCCCTGTGTTTATCAGAGATCAGAATGAGATAGTATATAATTTATGTCATAGCATCATTTCTTGGAACATGAACCACAAGATCAAGGAACTCTACTGTTATTGCTATTATCATCACTTGCATTGCTGTAGCATATGTATGCTACGGTCAAACATCACAATCTTACTGCAGTAGGTGATGCAAACCCATGAGGGAAAATAGGTGGCTGTTGCCACAGATAACTTACAACCTAACTCTTATGTTTAACTAAATCTTTAGACTTACCTGACTGTAAGAGGAGAGACAACAGATGGAGGCTGCAAACAAATGGAGAAGCACAAAGTAACACTGAGACAATCATGATAATTGTAATAGGCAACACGCACAGCACACTAGGTACCTTGCCATTACCATTACCCTGCTTTATCACCAGGGAAACAAAGGCATGAGAAAACAGACTGTGCAGGGCTGCAAAGGGCAGGACTCATGATGCTTCATTTTAGATGTCTAGTCTTGTCTTTAGGTATCTAATAATGTAAGAGATATCTGGGCTCCCTAAAACCAGTGGAAAGAGACAGGCAATTCCAGAGACGCATTGATTTTTAACCCATCCTAGGGATAAAAGCGCCTTCTGGAGATGCTTGTCTGGTCTGCAGATGGCACTGAGTAGTCAAGGCAGGCAAGGAGACAATTCTTCCTGTCTGGATGTGTATTTTAAGCAAATGCATTTTAAGCAATTTTAGCAAAACAAATCCAATCAAATGGAAAAAATAAGACTAGCAGCCACTAGTACCTGGTCCTCTTCACAATGCTGCATACAGGCACCTGAAAAACTGCTGAGGTGATTTGGAGTAAACCTTTCAAAATGGGGACAATAAAGCTAAGGAAAGAAATATCACTTCCTAATACAGATCCTTCGGCCATTCCATGGATAAAACAGATTGATAGGAGTTGAGGTACACATACACACACACACCCATGCACCCCTTTCCAATTAAGAAGGAAAAAAATAGAATCTGCTGGGTTGAACAGGAGCACTAGTGAATAATCTAGTCCATCCTTTTGCCTGGGGCAAGACCGATTTAATTATCTCTAACACTTCTCTGATGGATGAGCATCAAACCTTCCCTTGACTATCTCCAATGAAGGTGATCTGACTACCTCCCTTGGGTAACTTGCTTCATTGCCTTAAATGTACTAATAGTTATGAAATTTTCCATAACAGTCAACGTAAATATTCAGTGCTTCATCCAGAATCTATCACTCCTTTTTTTTTGTTCTCACTGACTAATGAGGATAATTGGTTCCTCTCCTTTTTCAGGGACATGCCTTTATGTGTTTATGGACATTCATCATGACTCCCTTTAGTCTTTTCTTCTCCAGACAGGACGTGCCTGGTTCTCTGAAACTTCAGTGGTAAGAAGCCTGAGGCAGAAAGACGAATGTGTTGTGAAAGGCAGAAATATGGGCATTTTTTAAGGTAACAAGGAAGACTGGGCATTTTGCATTGCCAGAGATTCAAGAACTGATTTCCACAAATATGAGGGGTAGGAAGCTAAACCAGGAAATAAAACTGGTAAAACTAAAATGAGCTATGAATACAAAATATCTCCCATCTGTATGGGATACCACATGAAGGGACCTGCCAGAGTATAGCACAAACAGGAGTTCTGCCATCACCCATACACATATTTATAAAGACAGGGCTCTTGCTCAACCTCATAAGCAGTAAGCTGAAGAGCAAAAGTGAATTCCCAAGCATATGTTGCCAATACAAATAAAGTTTGCATAGCTAAGACTGGTCGTTCTGTGACCCTTCCACCTGATAGAATTTACACTGGCCTCTCCTCACCTCTGATTTAATTTCAAAGAGCAGACAATGAGTTCTTCACAAAGAGGCATTTAAAAGGTTAAAAGGGGAGAGGAACACTAATAAAGCCTTCTTTGTAATTTATTCTGTCCTATGGATTAGCTGTCCCCCAGCCTATTCAGTCTGAAATGGCATCAACACTCCATAGAGACCAATTCATCCTCCTGTTCCTGAAGTGCAAACAATTCATAGACTAAAACAGCACCAGAAAGTGAGAGGAAAATCTCTGTGGGGCTGCCAAGAGTCTAGCTTCATGCAGTGAAATCTCCAGACTTCAAAACAGGAAGGAAGGGTGGTTAACTCAGGCCTCGATTGATGGTTAAGGCACTGGATGTGGAATTCTCTCAGAAGTATTTAGAGGGTCTCTATTTCTACAGCACTGAGCTTGTCACAGTCTTTATTGTGTTTATTTTCATACCATCATTATTCCTGCTTCATGGATGGTGCATTTAGACAAAGTGAGAGTAAGACCCAAATTTTCAGAAGGACTTGTTCAGATTTTACAAAGCTTTAGGTAATCAGTGGTACCTGGGCTCCCAAACACTTCTGAGAAGCTGAGCTCTAGCCAGAAAAGCTCTGGAAAATCTTTCTACTGTAACTTGAATTATTACCACAGTCTGAGACTCTCCTTTTAGCAAGCTTCCACTCCCACATCATCACCAGCTGAAAGAAAAATATGCTTACATGTCAGACATCCTCATACAAAACTCTACAGCTTAACTGAAACTACCAGCAAAGATTGGGATGGAACTGAAACACTGTGAAAGGTGAACCATATCAGCTAATGTGTGGCCACATACCCCTTCTGATCTCCCTGCAGTGCTGGTGTTTCTTCCTGTCTTTGCTTTTTCATGTACCTGAAAGCCAGACAGAAGAACATACTCCCAGAAGAGGATTTACAACTGATGGCCTTATGCAGAGCAAGGAAATGGTTTTGACAGGGGTGGATGGCTGTCTCTGACAAAGCTGAGCACCAAAACTCTGCTAGTTACCCTGGTAGGATCCCTTCCTTAGGCCAGTATCTCTTCCCAAGTACAATAATCTGAGGTTCTCCTGACATGGGGCTAATTCAGATGTAGCTCACACAATGGCTAAGTATCTGTGTGAATATATTTTCAATTGCCATATTACAAATTCAATTGCATATTACAAAGATGACAACTAAAGCAAGGTGCTCCTAATCCCTTATCAGTATCCCAGTCTCTGTACCTACCTTGCCATGAAATCAGCAATTGACCTCTACCCATACTTTCACTTCCACAAGTAAAACTGCTGTTTTGCAGCAGGAGAGGCTAACAAAATGAATCCTCTGCCTTATCAGAAACCTATAAATGGCTGATGGGAAGTCTTGAGAGATTACGCACTGGCTGGATATCACAGCTTCATACTGAAGAAGCAGCACTTGACTGTTGACACGTGTTATTAATGCTGAAGAGCAAAATGCCTGTGGTATTTTTATTTGGTATTTGTGTATCCCTAATGCCTAGTCTGCTGCATTCTGGGCTCTATCATGCTCTTACTGACATCAATAAGGGTCTTGCCAATAGATAGGAGGCTCCCCGTTGGCTATTTCTGCAAACACTGTATGAATTTACTCTTATTTCTCAGGGCTTATCTGATTATGATTGGGTAAATCATTTTCTTGAGTTGGTACTTGCAACAACCTGACTTTATTGAGCATGAGTCATGAACAAAGTGTTGTTTCAGGTCTTGTCCTGCCTTATAATGAAGGTCATTCAGTACTCTTAATATCTTACTTTCTAAGACTTTTTAGACTTTTTTTTTAAATAAATATTGGAATACATGGAAGTTCTTTTGACAGTGCAGTTTGATACAGACTCTAGGGTCTTTCTTAGCTAGATCTTTTACCTAGGTGTCTTCCCACTCTTCCTCTGGAGAGGGAGGGAGGATGTGTCATTAAGACAAGTCACACAGATTTTTTATTAAAAACACTTTCCACTGCTGTGATGTTTGCAAGCTTGAACAAGAACTTCAGCTAGAACATATGACCTGAATGAGTCACTGCTAAGAAAAAAATAATGGCTTGAAAATAGGAGAGAAGTTTTGAGACTCTGAAGACTTGTAAAATGGGTTTTTCTTTCTATAAAAGTGGGAAAAGGTGACAGACGAATAGCTCTGCAGGCAGACATTCCCCTGCTAGTCCCCAAGCATGACTAGAAGGGGGAGCAGTTGCACATTTTTCTGTAAGACCGCTCGACCTGAGGGCTTTCACTCTGTTCAGAAGTGTTGGTGTCTGATAGTAGTTTACCTTCATATGTGAGCTCAGTTTTTGGCTTCTTGCAGAGCAAACATTTTAGTTAGGAGCAAATGGTAGAAGCGTGGGCAAAGCAGAGACCAGTTTCTGTCCATAAAGGCCACCAAATAGTTGGTAGGAATTTCAATGAAAACTACGCAGATCTGCGTTCAGTTGTGTCAACCCTTTTTAGGTCTTTCTCACAAAGCCATAAATGGCAGTCAGATTT
This sequence comes from Rissa tridactyla, assembly GCF_028500815.1. Classification (NCBI taxonomy): domain Eukaryota; kingdom Metazoa; phylum Chordata; class Aves; order Charadriiformes; family Laridae; genus Rissa; species Rissa tridactyla. Next base: position 12,499,515 of record NC_071496.1, read on the forward strand.
ACAGGCTTCTCAGTTGCTTTTCATTGAAAGATTTACTTGATAGATAGACAAGTAGACATAGTGCTTAGAGATATGGTTTAGTGATGGCTTTTGTCAGAGTTAGGTTGATGGTTGGACTAGATGATCTGAAAGGTCCCTTCCAACCTAGGCAATTCTATGATTCTATGATTCTATAGATCAGCAAGACAACCAACACAATTTTATTTTTCCCTCCAAACCTATTTTAGTCTCTCTCATGCTTACTTATACTTGTATATACAAATTAATTTAACATATCTGGGGCATTTCTGCTGAATGGATAGAACAACATATTTTTCTTTTTTTTTCCGCTATCTAGCTTGCCCTTGTTTTTCCCCTTTGATGTGTAATAATGAGGTGGCACAGGGGAAATGTCTTTAATCAATTGCAGAAACTTATAGCGCTGTCAGGATTGCGTGTATCTCAAAACACTTTATCACTGTCTCTTTCCAGCATTCATAATTTTGATGTATCTGGTGTACCAGTTGTCGCGGGCAGAGTGATCAACTTCACCTGTAAGAGAGAAGTAGTGAAATGTTTATTAACATAAAACAGTGATTTAACAAAGTTAGTAGTGAACGCGACAGTGTTTTATGAGATTCAATGGTAAGGTACACTTGATTATTTACTGCATAGAGGCCAGGGTCAGACAAGGTCTCAGGGAGACCCTCCCGTTGAGTCACGAGGTTCAGAAAGGACCCCCTTGCTTTCTGAACTCCTTCTCAGAGAGGAGTCTAGGTGCTGCTGGATCCAATCCTAGTCCCAGACTTGGTCAACAGTTTCTGTCTAAAGGATTATATATGCGCAATCAGTCCTTTATATCACTCAGCTAAGATTTCAAAGTTTAGCATGCTCTTAGTCACTTACCGAGAACCTGTTGCGGCAAGGAATCTCTCAACCTCGAGGAGAACCTTAAGCGAGCATCCCCACTCAAGGGGAGGTCCTGTCGTGCAGCCCGCTGCCGTGCAGGAGAGCTCAAAGGGCTCTTGGGCTGTCCACTATTTATGGAGTAAGATAATTGACCTATAGTCATATTCGCAAGGGAACAAAATATCTAGGTTCCCACTCCAGACCGTGTTTTGACTCTGTTGCCAGCCATCCCCCATAGTTCAAGTGCAACTCATAACAACTCCCGCTGATGGCCACGGGTTGAGCAGGAGCCAGGTGGGAAAAGGGGAGAGCACACTGCCACAGCAGTGTCATGTAATTCTATTACATTAAGCAATCTAACATAACAACTGAACGCAGTGAAATGATTAAATGCTGGCCTGCTTCAGAAAATATAAAAAGGTAATACCCTTTTTTTCCATCTGGGAAAGCTGCTATTAGTTCATTCTATGGTTTTACATGATTAGAGGGAGAGCTAGATAGGCAGGTAGACAGACAGACCGAACATGAGCACACTGTACTCAGGGAAATGCAGCTCAGGTTTCACACCTTAGGTTGTCCACTTGCAAACATGGACAGAAGCAGAAAGTTTTCTTATCTTTTTTAATTTCAAAAAAGGTTGGAGATCAGAAAAAACTTACTTTAGGTCTCTGTTTCTGGACTGGTTTGTAAATTTGTATATTCATAGTTTTAATATTCATTCCAATAATAGTTGCTCCTTAAAGTCTTCAAACCTACCTTCCACTCAGACAGGATACTTTTATTCATACTGCATCATTCCTTACTTTAGATATATTCCCAATGAAAATTATTTTACTGCAGTCAAAAGTCTGACTATAACTCATCTAGCCACCTTGAGTTAGTTTGGATTTAGCTGCCCATGTAGCTCTGCATGTCAGAGCTCAGCTGCACTACTGTCACAGTATTTATTTCCCCCCTTTTCCCTTCTCCAGCAAGGTTTACAGCCCACACCAAACTTTAAAATAGCATGGATACACAGGTGTTTTATCTGATAGCCACTTTCAAGCTAGCCCAGAGCCACATAACTGCCAACCACATCTTTGCAGTGGAGATGTGTAAAAAATGGCTTAGGTGTAATTTAACACTCAGCAACATAAACATGGCGCATGGGCAGATTCTAAGTATGGATTTATATACAGTTATTCATCTACATAGTTGACAGTGGTGAATCTAGAAAATTTCAGCAAATACCATTAGGCAGGGAAGAGGGCTGTATTATGTGTGATAAAATTATGTCAAAAGTTTATGTGTGCAGGTTGTATTTATCACCTACTACAGTGACTGACTCCAGTATAGGCCTATTCTGAACCTAGGGTCATTACTGACAGCCTGGGGAAAAAATCAATAGTAAAACAAAATAAAATATTATCCATATAAAACTTTTATCCCTTTAATTGTTCACCTTCCTAATTCTTAGACGAATTAGCTCTGGCTGTTGAGTCAAAAATCTCATCTGATCATGCTTTTTCACACACTCAAACACCTTGTCCCTTTCCTGCCATGCTCCAGCCACTTTAACCCAACAGCAGTCCACAGTCATTTTCCTGTTAGCCTGTATTTCCTCACTATGATTTGGTACCTGGTACGCTTTGTTGTGATTGCCCTTGAAAAAACACCTTGGAAGTACTAAGAGGATAAATGGAAATATTCCGAGAAGGGGGAAAAGGTCTTTGCAGAAGTATGATTTCCCCTCTCCCCAGGATGTGTTTAGGATCTTTAAGACATTTTCTAAGCCCTTCAAATTGAGAATAATATATAATCGGTTTAGCTAATTAAAGAATTATCATTTATGAAATTAATAATCAAAGCCAGTTATGGGTTAACAGCACTAGCTGAAATCATAACTTTGGGCATTTATGTCTGGGTTGGTAGATACAGGGATTGCAATTATTAATGTTGTTTGATTGTCGATTGCTTTCTTTACCATGAACTCCATTGTGGGATAAATAAGGTCAAGCAGATCAAGTGTCATGGACTCAAAATGTGAGTGATTAATGAAAGAACAGAGTTATTGATTCACATTGGGCAGAAGTCATTTTTGTATTAAAACCTTGGCATCCCCATTCCTCGAAAAGCCAGTTGCACTGAGTGTCATCCAAGATTGTCTGATATACCACTGAGAGCATGCCAGATACTAGTCACTCAGGAACTAAATCTTTCCAAAAGAAATACTTAATGATTTTATGGATTTAATAACATATATATATACACACCATATAACAGATTTTCTGCATTAGTAGCAGCAACTGATTTCTAGAAATCTTATCTCTAGGTCATCTTTCATGTATATGTACATACAATACCAATTACACTCCATAACACTTGAAATAGAAGCAGTAAATTCATTCATTTCATCAATGAAACATCAATAGTCATTTCATCAATGAAACAACACAGATTTTTCTAGTGATGCTTGACCCTATATTTTTCTTTCCTCCTTCTGTTTCTATTGTGTTCATTCATCATGTTATAGATCCATTCAAATCATAAACTCTTGAGGATAAGATCCGTGTCCTTAATTTGTTTCTGAAGAACCCTGCGTACTATTATATACATAATAAAGAACAGCACTTTTCCCCAAACTTGTGTAACCTTCAATACAACCAAAACTAAGGTCATTCACTTGGCTGAAACTGTGTCATTGAAGCACAGTGGCCAAGCTAAGAAGATTAAACTGACAAGTAGACTTGATGACTCCAGCATGGGTGTGAATAAGACAGAACCAAAGCTCTGTAAGGTATGTAGTATTTTAATCACTTGTGCTCAGACACTAAACAATTCAGCAATATAATTCAACAATAAATGTCTCAGACCTATAAAAATATCAAAGAGCTTAAGCCCCACTGATTTCAGTGGCTATAAGAAGAGAGAATATCTTGTGGATGGAGATCTACAACTGAAGGCTAGAAGCTTAGGACTCTAAATATGTTAAACTAATGGGTATTTGGTATAACAATCTGGTACACTTCGATGGAAAAGTCCCAAGTTTATTTTGATTTAATACCTTTGTGAGTGAGAACAGAACTAACATTGTTCATTTTGACCGATGACGAATCAAATAGGGAAGAAAAGGTATCTGTGCAAAACTTTAATACTCCCCTAGCCTCACACCTGGTATAATTCCCACAGCTCACTACCCACTAACTGATCACCCCAAAATTTTCCAAAGGAAGGCTGGTGGCAAAGGACGAAAGGATGAGGTTCAAGAAAGCACATGGCAGAGGAGGACCTTACCTATGGTTTTCTAAGACCTCCTCAGGGTCTTTCTGAACCTCCTGTTAAGGAATATATCTCCTCCCGCTTTAAGAAATCCTTCTCAGTAGTCTGGTTAGCCATTTTTAAATCAGTTGTCACTTGTGAAACCAATAATCAGTTTCCACCCTTCCACAAAACCTCTTCTCTTGTAACTGTGGTAAAGTGAGGTGGCTATGAGATATTGGCATGGAATAGCTCTTCAAAGCTTTGATATGAAGCACTGCAGCAAGAGCCACCTTCCCTAAGCAACTGAGAGCTGGAGCACAGGAGAAACAATTGGGACAGAACAGCAAAAAAAGTGGCTGAGGTTTATTTCCTAAAACATCCCCCTTTTTTTGGTCAGCGTTTATCAGGCTTAGCCAGAATTGACAATCTGAAGTGAAATGGTATCTTATATCTCGTTACATTGTTCTTGTCATACATATCTTGTCACACCATTCACTGAGTCTCCACATGGGTTAAATTAACAAACAAGCAAACGGACAAACATTTTTAAAAAAATAAATAAATTGTGAGCTGAAAATAGATTGTGTTAAGGAAATTATATTTTGTTTATGGTATCAAAATTTATTGCCAGCTACTGATCTTCTTTAGCCCAAAACCCTTCCCTTTGCCATCCCATGAAAAAAAAGAACAGTAAAGACAAACAGACAGTTGTACCAATAGGAGACAGACAGTAAGATATTATGTACATCTTGATGTACGAGGTAGCAAAACTGCAACAGCTCCAGGTGAATATTAAAAACAATCGACTTTGTCCACAACAAAACCAGAAAAGATATTCATCAGATTTTCAGAATGGTCACAGTGGCAATGAAAAGATCTCGTTTCCCAGATGCCTTTCTGGGATGAAATTGTGAGTGGTGTTTTTTGCTACGAGCTGGTGTCTAATGTGATGAACTGGTTATGAACTCTTCATTCATCATCTAAGCTAAGAGAACACCTAGATGACTTGGTAATGAACAATATAGGGTGGTGGGGTTCCACCCCCACTTCTCTCTCGCTCTCTCTCTGTGACTCATTTTCAGGTTTTCTTGTCTGACCTTGTTGGACAAAATTTACAGCTCGACCGTGGAAGGTTACAAGACATCAGGGTTTTAATTCCAAGCGCAGCATTTCCTCACCCTGAGGAGAAATAACTGGACTCCAGACGATCCAATGTGAATCAACAGAAGCCGTTTATTAAGCACAGATCATCATCTTTTATACCCTGTGTTGTAGCCGTACATGATGCATATGCTCCACAATTACTTGCCCAGTTGAGGAATGAGGAATACTGGTGACATGTTTAATACCCCATATTCTAGTGCGGTCAGGCTCTTTGCGAGCGCATCATCCCACTGTCCTATCAGGGTGTAAAGTTGAAATTCTTGTAGGATGGTGTTCAATGTGTCTTGCAGCAGTAGTAGACAATATCTTAACTTGCAACATGCTGTAATGCCTTCGGAGCTGTTGGGGTTAATGAACATAGAACTTATGGGGGGGGCGAGGGTGTGGGGGCAGACACAGTGCTTCAGGGCATCCCCTGTATCTTCAAAGTGCGCTCATGTCTCTCTCCCCCTCCCTGACCCGAGACAGCCCCCCTATATCCTGCATTGGATTGAGTGGAGAAGTACAGGCTAGAGTCACTGCATGCATGGCCAGTGCACGCAGCGAGTCCCACCAGACTCTCCTGCACTGGATTGAGTAGAAAAGTACAGGCCAGAGTCGCTGCACTCGTGGCCAGCGTATGCAGCGAGTCTCACCAAACTCATGATCCAGCTTTGCTAACAGCGGCTGTCTGATACGTGACTACATTGTTGTAATCCCTTCTTGTTATCTTCTTCTGTGAAGGTCAGGTTCTCATGGATAAACACATAGTTTTTAGAGCAACATATTCTACAACTTGTTCAAGGGTACGATGCAAAGCGGCATCTACAACTGATTGTATAATGCTTATTAGACACAGCAAACAGCATACTAAACATAACAGACAAATTCCTTCCACACAGGCAATGAGTATAATTTGCTTCAACCAACCCCACCCCCAAGTCCATCCAGCAAAGACATTTCACCCAGTGGTCTCCACAAGTTGCTGGTTCGGTCGGTGCAGTTTCCGAAACTGGGCATGGATGGATTTGGAGTGGTCACTTAGATTCATACAATACAGTCCTTTAAAATCTTGACAACCATGTCTGTGAGCTGAAAGCAAAAAATCAGTAGCAGCTCTGTTTTGCAACATCGCATATCGAATACTATCTACATCTAGCAATAACTCAGAAATAGCTGGACTAGTAGCATTGCTAAACTTATCCTTGGCAGCAAGAGAGTCCTTGTTATCACGAATCCTTGGCAGCAAAAGAGTCCTTGTTAGCAAGAGCACATGCGGACTCCCTGCTCTTGCTGGTACTGTGCTTTGATCTTCTTCCACAACAGGCCAAGATTCTCAAGCAGCTAGATAAGGTGTCTGTGAGTCCATCACAGGCTTATGTCATCCAAATGTTTTTCTTGCCAGCACCCAAGACTGAATAACAATTGGTGTGATATATGTGTTTTCCAGCACCCAGGTGCAAGTCCCTTGAGTGTATTTACAATCCTCCTTGCCGATCTTCCGTTGCTTTCCCATATTCCACCCCCTTGCTCAAGAGACCGCTTCTGCTGGGGTTCATTTTAGTCTCGCAGGGTATAACACAGAGCAATCTACTAAGGCATGCAATAACATATACACATATAGGAAAAAACCAAAAACATATCTCTATGGTACTGCTTTGAATCAGGTGTCCTATTTCTCTTTTTCTGATGCTTTCTCATAGCGCGTATGGCATACTTTTGTGCTAACGTGGCACATTTCCCATCTCATTGTTCCTGTTCGTTTTTTTTCCTTTTTTTTTTTTTTCTTTTTCCCCCCATCACTTACGACTGACATAAAAGTCTGCCTTTGCAACAAGAGCTCAGTTTCTCATTTTTCCTTAAGTTTCTCATTTTCCTACAGAGCATCCTATAGATTTTGGCTCAACTCCTTTTCCCAATCAACCATGATCTTATAGACAAACAACAAACAACCAGCCATACGCCCTGCACAGGCGAGCCGTTCCCGAGAGTGTAAACGTGTCGGCTGGTGAAAACTCCCCCAATATTTCAGGGCTTCCATCGGTTCTACAGCCCATCCTGGTCTATCTACCTGGGGTGCGCTCGCCTTACGTCTAAACATTGTGTATACACAAACTTCTTCACTTGATGGAGTGTCAGCCCTAGTTGCATACGAGAACAGTACCACACCGGGCAGAACACCTGCTCAAGGGGAGTCACCTAATGACACTGCACACAACAAAAAGCAAACAGTAGCACACATGCTGATCAGCAGGCATAAGCTGGCGCCTACACACACTTACACAGCAGACATACAAAAACAGCACCTTTATCTCAGGGAGACGACTGGGGAGGGGGCGAGGCGGGCAATGGCAGGAGCAAACAGCTCCGGCTCTGTCCTTCTCTGCTGACATTCTGCCTCCTCCATCGGCCTCAGGTGGAGCAGAGGGGATCAGCAGGGGATCGTCCCAGACCTTCGGACCTGGCCTGTTCGATCCCCCTCCCGTGGGTTGTAATGCTGCAAAAGCCCCGGCTGCCGTGGCTCGCTCCGCCTTCATGTCTTGTAAGGTCGATAACACCAACCACCATGTCGTCACTAATGGTGATGCCTCTTTGTCTCCTTTACTTATCACTTCCCACAGTTTTTTCCCCAACAGCCTCCCATATTTCTGACTTAGAAGCTGTCTGGGGCTCTGGTGCGAATCCGTTCTCTCTGCACCAGGTTAACAACCTTCGGAGCATACGCTCATCGTATTTCACCCCTCTCTCAGAGAGGATATGCAGGAGAAGTCTTAACATAGCCCCTTCTTCTTTTCTTACTTGTTGCCCCATCTCCTGTCCCGGCTGCTCACCTCTCTCTGGGTGTCCATGGCCACATCGTCTGTTTCCTCTATTCCGGATTGCCGCCCAATCCGCCCAGTCTCAGTCCAGCTGAGCCGTCCTCCAGCCGGTGGATCTCCTTCTGGGTCTTCCACCCCTCGCATTCCGTTGCTCAAGCCAAGCGCCGATCGGGATCATGTCGGGGCCACCATCTGAGGAGAAATAACTGGACTCCAGACGATCCAATGTGAATCAACAGAAGCCGTTTATTAAGCACAGATCATCATCTTTTATACCCTGTGTTGTAGCCGTACACGCGACTTGCTTATTTCTGATTAGCTAGTTACACTGTCCACGTGCTGTCCATGCAGTTTGTTCACACATCAGATTGGTTACAAGAATTCACATAGTAAATTTCTTAGTCATTAGCACAACATGTTTTCTACCTTCTCAGTTCTCATTTTCCCCATGTACTAATTCCATCTTCTACCACCTGTTTTGCCCTTAATCTAATCTCTCATAGTAGGGAGGCTGGCTCACGTGACCATTTTCTCTCAGATACATTCCTACATCACCCCACCAAAGTTAGTTAGCGATTCCAAGAAATAAATGACTTTTGCTGGGCTGTTAAATAATATGATTTGCATGCTCGAAATGAGATCGCCAAAGTAATTGTAGAATATTGCTTGCCATTACAGTCATTAAAAACAGGCAGATGTAGGATCACTCTCATGGAAATCTTTCCTGCTGGGTTTTCATGGAGATAAGTGCACAAAATCCACTTCTGAAAAGATGTTGAATAGAATGAATTTGCCATTCACTGACTGTCTTATGATGATTTGCTTGTTAATTGAGAGTTTAGGCTTTAGAGAAACCTTAACAAATGTGATTCCTAAATTCTGGAGGTTGCCTCCCTCTTTGCAAGCCATGTTTACGGCTATAAATTCTTCTTTCATTATATGGCATTTTAGTATTGATTTGTCAGTGGGGAAATACAGTATTACTCATTTTTATAGGAGGACTTTCAAAGGTATTTTCAACTTCACTGCATGGCAAGAACATGTTCATTTAATGCATAAAGGTGCTTAACTCTATGCTTAATTTAATCACATGCTTAAATCTTAATGTCTTCTCAGTGATTTCAGCAAGTGATTAAACATAAGCACTGTTTTCCCAGTAAGTAGTGTCTTAAAAAGTTACGTCACAAGTAGCTAATTATTTACATTGGTGGGGGGAGACTCAGACAAATAGAGATGCACCTACATAACTAAACTCAGCTACAGAGCATTTAACCAAATGTCTGCTCAGTGTTTCATCTGTGAACCAATTACTTGCTTGGCATAATCCCTGTCATCCCTATTAGAGCGGTGTGACACCATCTCATCGGACTCTATGTCAGAAATACCGTAAACCAGTGGCCACTGAAGCACACACTGGGTGCACACACATGGCAGTAAAAACATCCAGCCTCTGCATTTGAGCATCTTCTTAAAAGATGAAACAACAATTCAGGTGAAAAAAAAAGGACATGTTTTTTGCTTATGGGCAAAATTACAACCAAAGTGAATTCCATTGGAGGTTCATCACTGATGCCACGCAGGTCAGGATCCAAACCCGGGTGATATTCCAGGCATTGCCTCAGTGCCTTTACCTCAGAGTACCTCTTCCAGGCACAGCAGGCTTGGAAACAGGAAAACCTTTTGTTCTAAAGGGCTTGGAGCCACAAAATAACTGGTTAAAGCTGGGAAACTGATATTTACCAAAGTCAACCTCTGAAAAGAGCTTTTCAAAGCAGAAGGAAGAGAAGGAGCCATGGGGTAGCTGTGAAATTGTTTTGCTCTCTCTTAAAGCTGCTGCACCTGATGCCATTTGCCTTCCCAGCGCATCCAGGTAGTGTGGCCGTATCCTGACCCCACACGCCAGCCTAGGAGTCCAGCAACAGGCTCGTGAGTGCCTGCTAGCACCCTCCCACAGCTTCAGAAACCCTTTCAGCTCCAGAAAAGGGATATAAATGCTTGGGAAATATGCCCATAAGGAACTGCATGTGCCAACACAGCAGAGATTGCTGAAAGCAGGAAAAGATCAGTCAAAAGTAGAGGGTTAGCAGAGGCAGAACTGCTGGATTTCTTGGCAAATAGATCTTTCCATCCCTCTCACTTTGGGAGGGGAGAAACTAATTTCTGAGCTACAGCACCATGTGTCCCAGGGTATGGTCTTCACTGCAGAGTCCCTCTTCATCACTGTCTGCAGAACAAGCCCAGTCCCTGGATTTTCTCCTGGGCTTCCAGGTACAATGAATAGTTTTGCCTCACAGTCACTGCCTGCTACCTCCTGTTTTGGAGATGAAGAAATTGAGTCTCAGGGAGCTGAAACAGCTCACCCAAGGTCAGCAGAAAAGACAGAAACAAAACCCAGGAGTCCTGCTTGCTCCTTCCCTATGCTGTAACCACTAAATCCCCCAATCAATAATGAATCCGTTATGGCAGACTCATATCTAATATCAGGGGGAGAAGATAGATGAAGAAGAAGATAGATGGATGAAGAAGAAGAAGATAGATGAAGAAGAAAAAGTTGTTGTTGTAATAAAAGCACATAGGATATTCATTTCTCTTTAGAGCAATAAATCTTTCTAAAAGGAAGTTGGTTAAAATTCTTTATGTTAAAAAAATGAGGTCCATAGGGACTCCAAATTTCAGCTCGATTTTTAACTGAGGCATTTTTTTTTAATCAAACACTTGGTGCTGTAATGCGATAAGGGCCCCATGCAGACCATAAAACTAATTTATCATCTGTAAGGTATACAAAGAAAATGGTAACTGCCTGCTTGACATATGAGGTCATTTTTGCCGCTAGCTTTCTAATACTGAGCAATTTTATCAGCTATTTATATACATTAATTGTAGGCATTCATATGTTCACCATTTTATTTAATAATGCATAGCATGGAATATGCATTCCTGAAGTTTTAGAATGATAGAATCTTCATAGAATCATAGAATCTTCATGGTTGGAAAGGACCTTTGAGATCACCGAGGCCAACCATACACACACCAAAAAAAAAAAACCAAACCCAAAAAAACCCCAACAACAACAACAACAAAACAAAACAAAAAACCCCTACAATCTCTGTCACTAGAGCACTGGTAGCACACTACAATTAGCAGATGAGTTCCTATATGGACCAGAGGATCACTTACCATGGACTGGAGCAGCCACCCTCCTCTGAAAATTCTTTCTTCCATGTGCTTTAACTTGCAACTGAAGCACTCGTGCCTGTACAGCCAGAGCAGGTTTTTTTATCCCACTTACTCATGTCCTTTCCATAGTTGCAGAGGCAAAGCCACAGGAAATCTCGGAGTGGATCCTGTTTCCCCTCTAGTTGATTTTGTAGGAGGGCTTTTTTTTTTCTTAATGACTGCAACCTGGGTCTGCTCAGGGGAAAAGTGGGATTCTTTCCCCTTCTCAGACAGTTTTTTAAGCAGCTCGTGAAAAAATTATCATTTTTCTCACTTTTCTCAGCTACTGTGTTAGTCATTTTCTCCATTGTCTCAGCCATGGTCTTGGTTTGCTCAGCCATTTTCTCCACAGCCGCCACAGTAAGATGAGAGAGACTGTCTTCATACTGTTGTACCTTGTTAGCCACCTCATTTACAGTTGGTGTATCAGCATCAGATCCTCCCCAGACCATTGTTGATAATGTGTGGGAATACATTGATGGTGCACTCTGCACAAACTTTCTCAACAAAGATTGTTTGCATGGCATTTCATCAGGGTCTATAATTACTTGCCAGTCACCATAAATCACCTCTCACACAGCCAGTTCCCTCAGGTACTTAATACCTTTCTCCATGCTGGTCCATTTGGTTGGATGTCATTCCATATCATCCTTAAAGGGGTACCTGCCCTTCACAGCTGCTAGCAGTCGCCTCCAGAGACTGAGGATGTCTGCCTTTCTCCCAATCGCTTTATCAATCCCTGCATCTCTGGCCAGGTTTCCCAACTGCTTGGCTTCTCTGCCATCTAAATCTATGGTATCAGCCCCATTGTCCCAGCATCAGAGCAACCAGGAGACAAATGTCTCCCCTTCATGACGACTAAAGCCCTTCCTTATATTTCTCAAATCCTTCATAGAGAAGGATTTAACGATTATCTGAGTCCTCATCCTGTGTTAATGCTGCCTGAGAAGGACCCTCTCCTGGGTCTGCTTTAACAGGACCCTTTGCTTTATATACATGAGAAGGACCCTCTCCTAGATCTTCCTCAGAGGAACCCTCTCCCATGCTTTCTGGCTTGGGCTGGTCTTTGTCGTCAGAGGCAAGGGAACGAGCTGACTTTCTTATCTGCTTCCTGATCACCGGGGCAACTTGTGCCGGTTCTGCTGGAGTTTGGGCAGCAGCAGTACTCGTTGTCGGAGCAATGAAAGTGCTCCTTGTCGGGGCTGGAGTAGCCGGTGCCGCTGTGGGCGGGGGAGGGACTGGCGATACAGGCGTGGGTGTGGGGCAGGCGGTGGAGTAACTTTCACCGCAGGCTGCTGAGTGACTGGTGCTGGGATTGGTCTGAGCGTGGCTTGTGCCGGGGCCGGTGCCGGGGCCGCTGGGGTGGCAGCCGATGCCACTGAGGCCGGTGTCGGTATGGCTGGGGGCGTGGCTTTTGCCGCGCCCGGGGCCGGGGCCGAGGCCGGAGCCGTGACTTTCGCCGGTACGGGCGGAGGCGTGGCTTTCGCCGGGACCGGGGCCGGGGCCGCCGACGCCGCTCGGGCTCGTATCGGAGCTGGTGGCGTTGTTTGTGTCTGTGCTGTGGCTTTCGTTGGGGTATTGTTTGAATTTCTGCTGTGGCTTTTGTGGGAGGGTTGTCTGAATTTCTGCTATCTTTGACTTTGGCCGTGAGATTTTAGTAGCAATATCACATAATACTCACTCCTGCACAATAAACCACCCCTGCAACACATTCAGGAAACCCAACAACAAAATCATGTATGAATGAAAGTAACATTCACTCTCTAAACAGCCCGAAGGTTTACCATCCCCTAATTCTGTTAGTGTCACTTTGGCATAAGCATTAAAGGGCAAAAGAAACTTTCCCCAGGTAAAACCAAAAGTGTAATTAGTAAAGGAATCTATCACGTGATGCCTGAGATATGCAGGTAGAACTGTTATCCAAGCAACCATTTTATACATCTCAAGGCCAATCCACACCAAAATAGCATGCTTGGACTACTGCATCCAAACACAAAGAAGAAATAAACCATGCAATATATTCGGCCGGTTAAACACCACTGCATCAATTAACTTCATACAAAGCTCTCTAAAGGCAGGATATAACATTTCGCGTAAGAATGACATGATGTGAACTGTCTGTTCTCCCTGAACAAGCTGGAATTCAAACTATTCAGGCAATCTACCAGAGCTTTGTTCAAGCCCCACGTTGGGCTGTCGTGGTTTTGGCCAAATTGGCCAATGGTCGGCGACAGATGCTCTCCCCCCACCTCTCACACACGGAGAGGAGGAGGAGAGGTAAAGAGATTTACAAGTTTAGAAGAAACTAAACTACTTCAATGAAATATTAATAATAAAATAAAAAGGAAAATAATGAAATAGATACAGTATATACAAAACCATATTAAGCTCCCAGGATGATGTCACCAGCAGGCACTGGGGAAGTCCCAGACTGGACTCAGTGATGGGTGGGAACTGGATTCCACAGATGGAGTCAGGAACACACGGATCAGGATCAAAGGCAGATGAACAGACAGGGTCCTCCTCAGATGTCAGCCGTTGAAGGAAGAGGGCTGACCCTTTGATCCCTCAGCTTTTATACTGAGCATGAGGCAGATGGGATGGAATACCCCTGTTGGTCAATTGTGGGTCACCTGTCCTGTCCGCTCCTCCCTGCAGGTGGGACCCCTCTACGCTTTTCCGTTTCCAACCCTCCAACGGGGCAAATACAAAATTAGCTGACCTTGGTTGTTATAGCAATAAGTATAAGCAAGAACCTCTCTGCGTACCATTCCTTGGCACTAACTGTAAACATTGGTCTTATCACTCTGAGAAGAAACCGTTTTTGGCACAATATGCTGTTAATTTCAGAGAGTTAGAAGAGGCCTAGCTAAGAAGTAAAATTACAGAACAGAAAGTTGGTTCTGTTTTACCTCAAACCAGGACACTTTCAGCAGAGAGTCCTTCCCCACCCACAGCTCTGTGACTGCACCAGAAGGATCTGTCCTCCACTCTCTCCTCTCCTGCTATAGTCTCCTTTGGAAAGCAGAAATTCAGGTCTCTTCTCTGCACTGGCAGATCACAACCCTTCCTCCCCCTCTCATCACTAGTTTCAGCTCAGATTTGAGCATTTGGGACAGAGATAAAGTAGATAAATAATAGATAAATAACTTATAATACTAACTAGGACTATTGTTCTTCTACCATGGCCTGGGGCCCCAGTATTTCCAAAATTTTCTTGAATGCCATAGATTAACCAACACTTTATATTTGCTCCAAAGTCTCTTTCCCTCCAGCTTCCCAGGTCACTATTGCCTGACATAGAGTACATAGAAACAGGGCTGCTCTCTTCCCTTACCACAAAAGATTAACAATGGGGAAAAAAAACATTTTTTAACTGAGATAATTTTGACTTTTTAATTCTTATTATTCAGTCAAAATAAAATTCCCCTTTTTGAAATTGGCCTTGCTATTGAAATTCAGAAATTACTCATTTTAGCAGCACTGAAATGCTTAAATTTGATAAAATAAAATGCTTCATTTCAAGAATACCAAAATATGGTACTTGATATAAGCTGTATTACACAGAATAATAATAATGCAATTACAGCAATATGGAATTCTAAAGAAATGTAAACTAAATATATTAAAGAAGCATTTTGTTTCATAGAATCATAGAATGTGTTGGATTGGAAGAGACCTTTAAAGGTATTTTGTCCAACCCCCCTGCAGTAAGCAGGGACATCTTTAAATAGTTTCAGCACCAGACTTTTGAGAATGTTGCAGTTTTTATACTTTCCCAAAAAACAACAGATTTCAATGCAAATTTTCTGATAAGAAATAATTCCATTGAAAATGTCTTGCCCAGCTCCTGTCTGCAGTATAAAACCACCAAGATAATCCATACACCTGCTGACAATTATATCTGCTACCACCAGAAATAATTTTTCCAGGTTAAACTTGAGACACTTCGAGAGGATAGCATGGCAGAAGTTGGTGCTATTTTCATCCATACAGTGCAAGTTCTATAGTTTGATAGAAGACTTCAATTTCCCAGGCTGTCATTTCAGTACCATTCGCAAGTATCAGATTCATTAAAGTATTTTAACAGGTACGACAACTGTCTAACTGTCTCTGAACACAATCTAATGAAGAAGAGCAAAGACATGCTTTGGTGAATTTGGCCAGGCATCATATGTTGGTAGTATATTTAGTCAGAAGCAGAAAATCGACTTTCTTTCCCTTGAAATAAACACACACCATGTACAGTGGTGGCTGTAGCAAATTTAAGTCCTAATAGTGCGTGCTGGGTGGGCTTGTAAACTTGTAACCTTATTGTTTATTTATCCATCTACTATGACTCTCAATTTTTACTTGCTCTTTTATTTTCAGGGAGCTTTACTCATTTTCCTCCTTCCCTTGCTGGGAGACATCATTTTTCTCACTCTAAACATCTTTATTCTCCCAGTTGGTTTAGGGTAGAGCAGAGCCAACTTTCTGTTCAGTGAGAAAGGCTCTTGCTTATACTTGTTGCTGTGGCAATCAGGGTCATCTGAGTTGGCTGTTTACCCCATGGAGGGGTTGCACCTGTGCGGAGGAGTGGGTGAGTGACCCAAACTGACCAACAGGGTATTCCATCCCATCTGCCACGCTCAGTATAAAAGCTGAGGGATCAAAAGGGTCAACTTTTATTTCAATGCCTTTGCTTCTTCAATGGCTCTTCTTTCTTCAGTGACTGATGTCTGAGGAATCATAGAATCTTCATGGTTGGAAAGGACCTTTGAGATCATCGAGTCCAACCATACACACACACACACACAAAAAAAAAAACCCCAAACCTACAATCTCTGCTACTAGAGCATGCCCTGAAGCGCCACATCTAGACGTTTCTTAAACACCTCTAGGGATGGTGACTCAACCACCTCCCTGGGCAGGCTGTTCCAGTGCCTGGCCACTCTTTCAGTAAAGTAATTCTTCCCAATATCTAATCTAAACCTCCCCTGCCACAGCTGCAGACCATTTCCTCTGGTCCTGTCATTATTCACCTGGGAGAAGAGGCCAACACCCACCTCTCTCCAACCTCCTTTCAGGTAGTTGTAGAGGGCAATGAGGTCTCCCCTCAGCCTCCTCTTCTCCAAGCTAAACATGCCCAGCTCCCTCAGCCTCTCCTCATATGACTTGGTCTCCAGACCCCTCACCAGCCTGGTAGCTCTCCTCTGGACATGCTCCAGCACCTCAATGTCCCTCCTGTACAGAGGGGCCCAGAACTGAACACAGTACTCGAGGTGAGGCCTCACCAGTGCCGAGTACAGAGGCATGATCACTTCCCTACTCCTGCTGGCCATGCTATTCCTGATACAAGCCAGAATGCTGTTGGCCTTCTTGGCCACCTGGGCACACTGCTGGCTCATGTTAAGCTGGCCGTCCACCAGCACCCCCAGGTCCTTTTCTGCTGGGCAGCTTTCCAGCCACTCTTCCCCAAGCCTGTAGCGTTGCTTGGGATTGTTGAGACCGAAATGCAGGACCCAGCACTTGGCCTTATTAAACCTCATACAGTTGGCCTTGGCCAATCGATCCAGCCTGTCCAGGTCCCTCTGTAGAGCCTTCCGACCCTCAAGCAGATCAACACTCCCACCTAGCTTGGTGTCGTCTGCAAACTTACTGAGGGTGCACTCAATCCCCTCATCCAGATCATTGATAAAGATATTAAACAAAACTGGCCCCAACACTGAGCCCTGAGGGACACCACTGGTGACCGGCCGCCAAGAGGATTTCACCCCATTAATCACAACTCTCTGGGCACGGCCATCCAGCCAGTTTTGAACCCAGCAAAGAGGACACTTGTCTATGCCATGATTCGCCAGCTTCTCCAGGAGAATGCTGTCGGGGACGGCGTCAAAGGCCTTACCAAAGTCCAGATAGACAACGTCCACAGCCTTCCCTGCATCCAGAAGGCGGGTCACATGGTCATAGAAAGAGATCGGATTGGTTAAGCAGGACCTCCCTTTCCTAAACCCATGCTGGCTGGCCCTGATCCCTTGGCTGCCCTGCAGTTGCCCTGAGAGCTCACTCAAGATGATCCTCTCCATGATCTTTCCTGGTACCGAGGTCAGGCTGACAGGCCTGTAGTTCCCCGGATCCTCCTTCTGACCCTTCTTGTAGATGGGCGTCACATTAGCCACCCTCCAGTCATCTGGCACCTCCCCTGTTGACCAGGATTGTTGATAAATGATGGAGAGAGGCTTGGTGAGCTCTCCCGCCAGCTCCCTGAGTACTCTTGGGTGAATCCCATCCGGTCCCATAGACTTATGTGCATCTAGGTGCAGAAGCAGATCACTGACTACTTCCTCCTGGATTATGGGTGGGTTGTTCTGCTCTCCGTCCTTATCTTCCAGCTCCGGAGGCTGAACACCCTGGGGATAGCTGGTGTGACTATTGAAGACGGAGGCAAAGAAGGCATTAAATATCTCAGCCTTCTCCTCGTCCTTGGTTGCAACTTTCCCCCCCCGGCATCCAGTAAGGGATGGAGATTCTCCCTGGCTCTCTTTTTGTTGATGTATTTATAAAAGCTTTTTTTGTTGTCCTTAATGTTAGTGGCCAAGTTGAGCTCCAGCTGGGCTTTTGCCTTCCTAATTTTCTCTCTGTATAACCTAACGAGATCTCTGTACTCCTCCTGAGTTGCCTGTCCCTTCTTCCAAAGGTGGTAAACCCTCCTTTTATTCCTAAGTAGTCCCATCAGAAGTTCCTTATTCATCCAGACTGTCTGTTCATTTGCCTTTGATCCCTATCAGTGTGTTCCTGAATCCAGTTCCCATTTGTCAGTGAGTCCAGTCTGGAACTTCCCCAGTGCCTGCTAGTGACATCTCTCTGGGAGTTTGATACAGTTTTATATATGTATTGTATCTGTTTCATTATTTCCTTTTTATTTTATTGTTAATATTTCATGGAAATAGTTTAGGTTTTTTCTAAACTCATAACTCTCTTTATCTCTCTTCTTCCTCTCCTTGGAGCAAGAGGTTGGGGAGAGCATCTCTTGTCTTGTCATTGGCTAACCTGGCCTAAACTGTGACAAATTGGTTTTCTGTTTTTCTTTATGGGTTTGTGGGGTTTTTTTAGCACATAAAATTAATTTAATTTACAAAGAAAACAATTTTTTTTTTACCCCAACCTGAACTTCAGTCTTAAAAAGGACTGAAGCGTAAGTCATCACTTTCTTCCCCTTTCCATTTATTTGGAGAACGGAAAAGTTAAGATTTTTTTTTTTTTCTCAAAGTTTGGCTAAGAAGGAATATTTTTGTTGGCTCTTCTGAGAGAATGAACATTTATCACTGCTACAGACTCACAAAAACTAGGAGACAGAATGAAATTCTGAAGTAGTCTGCATTAATAAGATCCCTTGCCTGTTATTTTGGGCCAAAAATATTGCAGCAAACCTGAATATCACATTGGACACGGTTATGAGGCTGTAGTTAAAGCTGAACTTAATTTTTCATGGAAATTAGTTGTTCAACCTCCTTGCAACATGGACAAACAGACTCTATATTTTCAGGAAAAAAAAACAGTGCTCACGCTCTCTGAATACATCCTCTATGGCTGGAAGGAGACATTAACAAGTGCTGTGTGAACACATCTGAGGTAAGATGGGAGCTCTGCTAACTTCCTTTTGCTTCACAATACTGATGAAGAGGAATGCAGTGATGGTAAAGCGGTTTTCAGACTTTGTTTTTTCTATCTCTGGTGCATATTCCTTCAGTTAAAGAAAGGAAAAAGGGGGTGTATGGGAACAGCGCAAATCCCCCCTTTAATTAAACTGGGAACCAGTGTATGAGGACAGAGAAGACAGCGCCTCATCTCCTATGCTGAGGGACTGCGAGGCTTCACTGCAGAAGTGCTAAATTCTCTCTCTCTGAAGCACCGATAGGTAGGGAGGAAGCTTCCAGGACTGATAATGAAGAATTGTTCTTTTTAATAGTTTTGTCTTTAACCGAAGGTTGCAATGCCAACAGTGTTATTTGTGTCAGCCACTGAAGTAGAATGCTCTTGCCTGAACTCCCCAGAAAAGGGTTAAACTATGATGTAGCTGTGCACAGGAGGATCTTTTGTGCCTAATGACTCTGTTTTATCGGTGGTTAAGGGCAAAAGTAGGGAGAGAAAAATCTTAGTTCCTTTCCAATTTTATGATAAAACTAAATTTATTCTTACACCTGCTAGCTCTCCCCCCTACCAGGTCTCCACTCCCTAGGCAGAGAGCTAGCAGTGCTCATAAATGCCTCTTAAAATAAAAATTTCTGTTCCATTAAACATATGAAAAATATATTGCATTGAATACAGTTGGTTTGGGAAATCTGTTTTTATCCATTCTAACCAATCGTCCATACGAACTGCAGCTGCCTCAAGTGGCATGGAATCTATTTTCTCCTGCAAGGTTTAGGAACAGTGATTTTCTTCCAGAACATGCAGGATGAAGATGTCCGGTATGCTGCTCCTAGGTCATCAGCAGCGACACAGCAAATTCAGAGTCTGTCTTGGTAATCGTCCTCTTCACTGGGAAATGGCTTTAGGTAGCCAAGACTGCAGGACCTGGCTAACCTATTAGAGAGTGGTTACAAAGAATCACAGTAAATTTGGGGAGACAGCTGACAGAAGTCCCAGAACCAAAAGATCCTGGCAGTCTTGGAGATACCAACCTGTGATGTCTGTGGCCATGTCTCTGTCAAGGACAGCAAACTGAATTTTGGTAGCTGAGTCTACAGTTGTGAGGCATGACTTCCTGAGTTATTCTAATCTTGCTTTCAATGTACTTTTCTTTCTATTATCTTACCAAATGCTTTCAATACTTTGGGTCGCTTTGGGGAAAAAAAGGTGTAATATTAGTTTTCCTTCAGATATGGAAATCATCAGCCATACTGCCCAAACACAAACCAGCCATAAGAGAGACCTTATAACAGCCTTATAGTACCCGAAGGGGGCGGGCCTACAGGAAAGATGGGAAGGGATCTTTATCAGGGAGTGTACTGATAGGATGAGGGGTAATGGTTTTAAACTGAAAGAGGGGAGATTTAGATTAGATATTAGGAAGAAATTCTTTACTGTGAGGGCAGTGAGACACTGGAACAGGTTGACCAGAGAAGTTGTGGATGTCTCATCCCTGGAGGTGTTCAAGGCCAGGCTGGATGGGGCTTTGAGCAGTCTGGTCTAGTGGGAGGTGTCTCTGCCCATGGCAGGTGGTTGGAACTAGATGATCTTTAAGGTCCCTTCCAACCCAAACCATTCTATGATAACACACCAATGTCAGTGAAGTTGCCCAATGTTTTTTTCCAAAGAAGTATTCAATATGGTTCAATATTTGCAAAGATGACAAAAAGAGGTCTAGGTTTCTGTAACAGATGTGTGCTCTGTGCAAATCCAATGCAAAGCTCATGTTCCTGGTAAATTACCAACTCTAGTTCTGGGCAGCATTTTGCTGATACTTACATACAGTCTGGCATATTTGCTGTGTTTTTTCAGAACAGCAAGGATCAACAGACAACTAGCTACAGTGAATGTTTCTCAAACAGTGAGGCTGAAGAGTGACATCTTAGACTCTATCATTTACTATTTTTAAATAATAATGAAATGAAAATGTCAGTGCAATCTTATCCCAGCGATGACATTGAAAATGCTTTCAGAATTGACAACCCCCTTGAGAAAACATTTCCATTTCAATCAAAATATTTCCAATATAGAGGTTTTCCTGAGCTGCCAAGGACCCCTCGTGTCCCATTGACTACAAAGGAATACGAAGGTTCAAGCAGTTCAAGTGTGGTCCAAAGTCATCAAGGTCCACCTAGATTAAAAGGAATGAGACTTATCCTTCAGTCTTTATTCTTCTAAAGTAAAAAGTAATCATTCCAAATTTGTATATTTTTAAAATCCAGATTAGGATGTTTTCAACTGCATCCCTGACAGTCTTCCTAAAGAAGCCAAGGCCTAAGCCATGAGTGCTTTCTCAGCAATCAGATATTCTCCTCTGGCATCTCAATAACTAAAATGACTCTTTCCTCAGTCACATGTTTTTTTGACAGTTACATCTGCAAATGTGTATAGAACTGGGGTCTGTTATCTTATTTTAGTTATGGATGCCATAAATTACAGAATCCCCTCCCCAAAAAGACCATTTTTATGATTGCAGACTTAAGCACTTTTCTGTTCATAAATAAGAAATGATGCAATTTGAGGCAGGTACAGCTGACATACTGCTGTATCCATCATCACGTGCTTTGCTGTACAAGAATTGGGAGGGAAGAATCAAAGGAAGCTGGCCACTAACAGCTTCAAAACAGTCCAAAAAGAGGTGGTTATAGATGATAATCACCTAAAATTTAGAACTCCTTGCCCAAGGGCATTATGGATGTTAAATATTTTTAAGGTTTAAAAAAGTTATTGGAAAAGTTTCTGTTTTCCAACAAGTGTTGGAAATACCTGTCAGTTCAAGGAGCATCTAGATAACACTCTAGTCACATGGTTTAGTTTTAGGTAGCCCTAAATCCTTTAGGAGCAGGGAGTTGGACTCAATGACCCTTATGGGTCCCTTCCAACTTGAGATATTCTATGATTCTGTGATTCTAAGTGCAAATTGAACAGGAAATTGCAGGAGGCAAGGGAGGTACTCTGAGGAAGTGTCACCATATACTTGCTGTATTTCTTTACTTTTCACTAGGCATCTTCAGTTATCCCATATTGCCCTATTATCCTACCCCATCATCCTCTGTCATCTGATACTGAGCTAGAGGGATCCTCGATCTGATCCAGAATGGCCACTTCTATGTTTACACTGTCTGAATATACATATGTGTAAAGTCAAGGTATTTGCTAGTTTCTTATGCAGGGAAAAGCTCAAACCAGAGGCTCCAGAGAATGTTAAAAGTAAATAAAAAGTAGTAATGCGTTCTGGTACAAAAAATACATTTATTTTTGTCCCAACTTGGTGGCCCACTTCTAGTCATTTCTACTAGCAGAGTACTTTTCATGTCAGCTGCTTTCTCCAAGCTTGGAGAGCTGTCCTGATCTTTGTATCAAGCTTTCCACTGTGGGGCTCAGAGCAGCAGCAATGGCAGCAGGAATTTATGGAAAACACCTGCATGTTATTGAATGCCTCTGCAACTCTTACACAAGGCCAGGAAGGTGTTTCTTTCAGTTCCCTGAATAGTTACACAGAAGTCTGACCTCCTCTGAAATATTTTTCAGAGCCTGACCTCCCTTCTTCCCTCCCTCCCTGTAAAGCCACCCATGTTCTCCCTGGTCTGAGAGGTGCAGTGGAAATATGCTTTTAGGAGCAGTGGATTGTACCATCACCTGCACCTGCTCTGTGCCCTTGGCTGATGTTTTGCAAGGCAGAAGACAAAGCCATTGCTTTCCCACCTGCTCAAGGGAGAAGGGGAATAGTGGAGCGTAATATCTCCTAGCTCCTAATACCTCCTAACATTGATTCAAGGCCCAGGTCATGCAAGGGTAGGGCTGGTAGCTCCTTCTCCATAAGAGTCTGGGCAGGGATGTAGTGTAATCACAGCCCAACCTGCTCAGAGTAACCAGTCAATTCTGTTTTAAAGAGACAGTCATTCAGTTATCAGAGATTTAGTTGCATCCTTTTGGTGAAAAAAAAAAAAGAAAACAAACCTATAACACTGAGTAGTAGCTAAACCACTGGGGTTTTAGGGAACTTAAGAAACAAAACATTGACTTGTACTGAAAATGGCAGCCATCCAGTAGGCAGTCTTGGACCATCCTTTACAGCTCTTCACCATGGATAGAGAAAAGCTGATAACTTGCTATGGAAAAAGCAGCTTTTTCTGTGCTTTCTTAGAGATTTTTTCCTCTCACAATATCTTGTCAAACATGCTTTCTGTTTTTGAAAAAGAGGTTAAAGTTTTCTGCTCTTCATTCAGTCACAGAGGTTTAAGAAATAGGAGAATCACAGGAAGGAAAGATGGGAGAGATCTGTTAGGTTATTTTGTGCATCCCTTTGCCAAGGCGGGATTGCTCCCTGGAGTATATTCCAGAGTGCTTTGTCTAGTCCAGTTTTAAATGACTCAAGAAACTAGGCTTTCACCACTTCCCTTGAGAGACTGTTCTGCAGTCTAATAGTCCTCACTGCTAGGGAAGGCTTTTTTCCCTAACGGTCAGCCTTTTCTTTCCTTAAATTCATCCCATTTGTCCTAGTTATAGTCTCTTTGAGTAGCTTAAAATTCCTTTCCCTGCTTAAAGTTTAAATTCTTCCAATGATAGACAGTAGTATGCATATTCCTTCCCTGTTTAGCTATGTTAAGTCTCTTAAGGCTACAAAGACAATTGTGGTGATGGCAGAGAGTTAGCTCTTAATCTTCACACAGTGAACTGTGCCTAGTGTGACTTTCAGCAATCTACTTAGACCTTTATTTTATTCCCACTGAAATTAATAGAGTTTTCTCATTGATTTTAACTGATGCAAGATGGAAAACGTGAGTTATAATTTTGACATGAAGATGACAAGGCGCTCGATGAGCACAAGATATTCCTAGCAGAGATACAACTGGATCCTCAGTTTCTCTATTTCCTTGTCTGGAAAAATAAACCAAAAACCAACAAACCCAAACCACAAAGGAAAATGCAAGAAATAATTCTATCTACTCTTTTTCCATTTCATAATTAGCATTTTACTTTTCTGAAAGAGCCTGCAAAAAGAAATGAATGCAATGTCTCATAAAAGTCTATAAATGCTTTTTTTAAGAACTTCAGAATTCACTGAGATCCTGGAATAGACACTGGTGTGGAAGGAGAAAGCATTATCATATTAACTTTTCCTCCTGAGGAATGCTAGCAAAGAAAGTAGCCATGCAGGAAAAACCATAGGAATGTATCTGAGAGAAAATGGTCATGTGAGCCAGCCTCCCTACTATGAGAGATTAGATTAAGGGCAAAACAGGTGGTAGAAGATGGAATTAGTACATGGGAAAAACGGGAACTGAGAAGGTAGAAAACATGTTGTGAAATGACTAAGCAATTTACTATGAGAATTCTTGTAACCAATCTGATGTGTGAACAAACTGCATGGACAGCATGTGGACAGTGTAACTAGCTAATCAGAAATAAGCGAGTCGCGTGTACAGCTACAACACAGGGTATAAAAGATGATGATCTGTGCTTAATAAACGGCTTCTGTTGATTCACATTGGATCGTCTGGAGTCCAGTTATTTTCAGATGGTGGCCCCGACGTGATCCCGATCGGCGCTTGGCTTGAGCAATGGAATGCGAGGGGTGGAAGACCCAGAAGGAGACCCACTGGCTGGAGGACGGCTCAGCTGGACTGAGACCGGGCGGATTGGGTGGCAATCCGGAATAGAGGAAACAGACGATGTGGCCACGGACACCCGGAGAGAGGTGAGCAGCTGGGGCAGGAGATGGGGCAACAAGTAAGAAAAGAAGAAGGGGCTATGTTAAGACTTCTCCTGCATATCCTCTCTGAGAGAGGGGTGAAATACGATGAGCGTATGCTCCGAAGGTTGTTAACCTGGTGCAGAGAGAACGGATTCGCACCAGAGCCCCAGACAGCTTTTAAACCAGAAATATGGGAGGCCGTTGGGGAAAAACTGTGGGAAGTGATAAGTAAAGGAGACAAAGAGGCATCACCATTAGCGACGACATGGTGGTTGGTGTTATCGACCTTACAAGATATGAAGGCGGAGCGAGCCACGGCAGCCGGGGCTTTTGCAGCATTACAACCCACGGGAGGGGGATTGAACAGGCCAGGTCCGAAGGTCTGGGACGATCCCCTGCTGATCCCCTCTGCTCCACCTGAGGCCGATGGAGGAGGCAGAATGTCAGCAGAGAAGGACAGAGCTGGAGCTGTTTGCTCCTGCCATTGCCCGCCTCAGCCCCTCCCCTCCCCAGTCGTCTCCATGAGATAAAAGTGCTGGTTTTGTATGTCTGCTGTGTAAGTGTGTGTGGGCGCCAGCTTATACCTGTTGATCAGCATGTGTGCTACTGTTTGTTTTTTGTTGTGTGCAGTGTCGTTAGGTGACTCCCCTGGAGCAGGTGTTCTGCCCGGTGTGGTACTGTTCTTGTATGCAACTAGGGCTGACACTCCGTCAAGTGAAGAAGTTTGTATATACACAATGTTTAGACGTAAGGTGAGCGTGCACCAGGTAGATACACCAGGATGGGCTGTAGAACCGATGGAAGCCCTGAAATATTGGGGGAGTTTTCACCAGCCGACACGTGTACGCTCTCGGGAATGGCTCGCCTGTGCAGGGCGTATGGCTGGTTGTTTGTTGTTTGTCTATAAGATCATGGTTGATTGGGAAAAGGAGTTGAGCCAAAATCTATAGGATGCTCTGTAGGAAAATGAGAAACTTAAGGAAAAATGAGAAACTGAGCTCTTGTTGCAAAGGCAGACTTTTATGTCAGTCGTAAGTGATGGGGGGAAAAAAAAAAGAGAGAAAAAAAGAAAAAAAAAGAAGAAAGACAGAAAAGAAAAAAAAAAAAGAAAGAAACCAAACAGGAACAATTAGATGGGAAATGTGCCACGTTAGCACAAAAGTATGCCATACGCGCTATGAGAAAGCATCAGAAGAAGAGAAATAGGACACCTGACTCAAAGCAGTACCATAGAGATATGTTTTTGTTTTTTTCCTATATGTGTATATGTTATTGCATGCCTTAGTAGATTGCTCTGTGTTATACCCTGCGAGACTAAAATGAACCCAGCAGAAGCGGTCTCTTGAGCAAGGGGGTGGAATATGGGAAAGCAATGGAAGATCGGCGAGGAGGATTGTAAATACACTCAAGGGACTCGCACCTGGTGTTGCGTGAAAAGGGGCAAAGCATAAGGGGCCTTATATTTCCACTTATTGTTTTCACGGTGAGATGACGCATCAGTAAACCACACTCCTGTAATATCACTGCCTTCCTTCAAAGGAGGTGCTTCTTGGATCGGAGATGGTCTGTTTGGTGGGGATTGGAACAATAGGGCACCATCTGTATCCTTTTGGAGCTTGGATACTTTAACACTGCCTTCAGAGACTGGCATGATTTCATTAATGCCTTCTAGATAAGCATACCACTTTCGAACTGTGGGTTTCTGGGCAATGCCAGCTGGTGGTGTTGTCCCTTTACGGACCACATCTAGGAGGCGAAAAGGTCCCCGAATGATCACACTCTGTTCTCTTCTTATCTGCTCTGTTCGTTGCAACGCTCGCACTAGGGACAGTAAACCCTTCTCAAGGTCTGAATATCTGCTCTCAGTATCATTGAAGGAGTGAGAGCTAAATTCTAATGGTCTCTCCGGTCCTGCTGGTCCCTTCTGCCATAACTTACAATGGGAACCATGTTCACTGAACCCCCATTCTACGTGGACAGGGTCAGTTGGATGTATGGGGCCAAGCTGTTGGAATAACCTTAGCTCCTTTATTAGTAATTGCAGAGCATTAGTGTGTTGTTCAGTCCACTCCCAGGATCTACCCTTTTTGAGCAAACTATAAAGGGGGCGAGCAATGATGGAAAAGCCAGGGATGTGTTTACGCCAATAACTTAAAGTTCCCAGACCTTGCTGCAACTCCTTCACGCTGGATGGATTCTGTCCATGCTCTATTTTTTCCAGGGTATCCTGAGGGACAGAAGCAGCTCCCTTAATCCACCAGACCCCCAGGAATTTAACTTCCTGTGCAGGTCCCTGACACTTTGAGTCTGGAATTTCCAATCCTAAATCAAGTAATGTTTTTCGGATGTTTTCCATCATGTCTTTTACACTTTCTTGGCTCTCTCCCCCTATTAGGATGTCATCAATATATTGGTATACCGTACATCCCTGTGAAACAGGAATCTCTGATAGCACTTTAGCTAAAGCATTATGAGCAATGGTGGGGGAATGTTTGTATCCTTGTGGAAGTCGGTTAAAGGTATATTGGACTCCTTTCCACGTGAATGCAAACCGCGCTTTGTCCTGCTCAAGGAGGGGAATCATAAAAAACATGTCTTTAACATCTAAGGCAGCCATCCAAGGATGGGCAGCTCCTTGTA
Source organism: Rissa tridactyla (assembly GCF_028500815.1). Classification (NCBI taxonomy): domain Eukaryota; kingdom Metazoa; phylum Chordata; class Aves; order Charadriiformes; family Laridae; genus Rissa; species Rissa tridactyla. The sequence continues at coordinate 12,526,833 of NC_071496.1, forward strand.
TCATTGTCACAATTTCCGCGATTTTGGAACTGTGGCGGTGAGGGGTGCAGTGTTGGCATTCAACTTTCGGTAATCTACTATAATTCTATAATACTATAATTCTATAATACTATAATTGCCACTGAGGCAATATATTCGATAAAAGCCATTGGTGGTTTCCCAATGCTAATAGAGAGGACTGTAGGGGATGTATTAATTTGTCCAGATCAGTAGTGGTTGTGACTAGTTTGTTGGCAAGTATCTCAGCATCTATACTATTCAGGACTCCCAGTCCTTTTCCTAAGATACCAGTTACATATCTCTTCAATCATTGTGAGGGGGTAATAGTTCATCTGTCCACGTTCAGCTCATCTAAGGTTCCTGTAAGACACAAAGGAAAAGGAAATCTGCTCGGTCTTATTTGACCGACGGGGTTAGAAAGAGGGCGAGATCCACAAGGTATAGTTTTTGAAAACACTCTTGGTTCCCAAGAGTCTCCCGCTTCTTCCTCACTCAACATAATTCTATTTCCTCCTTCAGAAGAAACTCGCCACACATACTCAACAGCTGATTCTTCTGGCCGCCTCGAATATTTTTCCCTTATTTTCACTAACTCTGTTGGTGTCCACGGAATAGTACACACAGTGTTGCGGACTTCCTCATCATCCTCATCAACTGTGGTTTCAGTTTTAATCAGAGGTCCTAAAGGAAAGACTCGAGATTTCACAGTAAAAGTCCTTCCCTCCTCATCTTCTTCCTCATCTTCACTATTAGACCAAAAATCTCCGGTCTGGGTTCCAGAATTTGGATAACACATTAACTTATGAATTTGTTGGACTTGGGTCGAGGGCTGCATTTTATCTAAGAGCCCAGTCACCCTTTCCAATAACATTTTAAGTTGGTGATTTTCACCTTTAAGTTGGAGATTTTCACTCCCAAGTCAAGCATTCCGGTTTCCTAAACATTCATTCTCACTCACAAGCTTATCAACTTGAGTTCTTAATTTTTCTCCTGTCTCCTTTTGAAAGGCTAGTGATGACTTCAACACCTCATTCTCCGATTTCAGGGTTGCATATTCTACAGCTGAAATCAGATTAGGAGCAGGGTTTTCCCTAGCTTCTTGTTGTGCATGAGATAAACAGGCGCCTAACACCGCACAAATCACACCTTTGCCTTTCCCCGCTCTGAGCTTCTGTGAAGCCCGACTCTCTTCAATACATTCCACCACTTTCTCTTCATCCTTCCAAAATTTATGGGCCCACTCCTTCCCAGCGTAGGAAGGGGCACAATCATATTTTTGCAGCAGTTTATCCATGGCCATCCTGCCGACTACGCCAAAATTCTGTTGCGTGAAAAGGGGCAAAGCGGTTTTGGCAGAAAATAAACCCCCTTGCGTTCTAACACTCCTCACCAAGGTGGGAGGCTAGGTGCGGCTAGGTTTAAATTCTGAGTGATGCCCAATTCAGCACTATCAGTCCAATCGCGTTTAATATGTATTAAACTATTACGATTTGGATACACTAATAGTGGACTGCACCTTCAGTCTAGTCATGCTCATGAACTAGCACGGCCACTCTCGAGTCTTTGGTCACGTTCAGTGAGAAACCAAAATGACTAGCTACTTTAAAAAAAGGTGCAGTATATTTAAACAACAGATATATAGGTTCTTAGGATTGCCGGTGATAAATACACTGTCTGCAAAGCATGTGCAAATGGAAGTATTGTTACATATACAAAACGCACGACAAAATTATAAACGATACAGCCTGGCTATAAATGTAGAAAAGAGAGTCTCTAGAGAAATTTCTAAGTTTCCCGAGGAAGCACTCGGTATAATCGAAGTCTTACCCAAAGACGTCCCTATGGGGGGGAAGAGAGGCTCAGCCCGTCGACTGATCCCAGAAGTCAGTGATGTAATTCTTTGCGATGGTGTCTTCCCTGGGTATCCCCCCTCTCTTGGGCTATTTTTATACTATGTGTTATCTTCAAGGTGGAGTTTGAGTGACTTTAGTCATACATACTTTTATCATGATTGGTGTAAATTTCTCTCGCTTCACAATTAAAGGTATAGTTTACGAGAAATTCAGGGCGCAGACTCAAGAAGGAGTGGTCGCACCTTGGAGGCGGGTAGCCTTTGGGATGGAGGTGTGTTTTGGTATTATAATGACATTATAATGAGCAAAGTTCGCACAAAGGACAGCATTTCATCAAAATTTGACAAAATGTTGGCTCCGAGTATCGAGCGGGCAGCTAATTGGCAGCTTATCTGTTTCATGGTATCATCCCATTCCCATATCCGCTATACATCATAAGGTAAAGCCGTGGAATAATTGCATCCCGTCCCGTACCTCATGTAGCTTATCAGGGAACCACAGATGTTGTGTCCTTCATGCCAGCTGCGGCTATTTTCTACCTCAGAAGCCTCTTGATTTTATACTTTTCCTTAATGTGTGAACAATGCTGTACTTTTGTATTTTGAGCCAATTTAGTATTTATTCCACACCTGGGTGCTGGAAAACACATATATCACACCAATTGTTATTCAGTCTTGGGTGCTGGCAAGAAAAACATTTGGATGACATAAGCCTGTAATGGACTCACAGACACCTTATCTAGCTGCTTGAGAATCTTGGCCTGTTGTGGAAGAAGATCAAAGCACAGTACCAGCAAGAACAGGGAGTCCGCATGCGCTCTTGCTAACAAGGACTCTCTTGCTGCCAAGGATAAGTTTAACAATGCTACTAGTCCAGCTATTTCTGAGTTATTGCTAGATGTAGATAGTATTCGATATGCGATGTTGCAAAACAGAGCTGCTACTGATTTTTTGCTTTCAGCTCACAGACATGGTTGTCAAGATTTTAAAGGACTGTATTGTATGAATCTAAGTGACCACTCCAAATCCATCCATGCCCAGTTGCAAGAACTGCACCAACCGAACCAGCAACTTGTGGAGACCACTGGGTGAAATGTCTTTGCTGGATGGACTTGGGGGTGGGGTTGGTTGAGGCAAATTATACTCATTGCCTGTGTGGAAGGAATTTGTCTGTTATGTTTAGTATGCTCTTCGCCATGTTTAATAAGCATTATACGATCAGTTGTAGATGCCGCTTTGCATCGTACCCTTGTACGAGTTGTAGAATATGTTGCTCTAAAAACTATGTGTTTATCCATGAGAACCTGACCTTCACAGAAGAAGATAACAAGAAGGGATCACAACAATGTAGTCACGTATCAGACAGCCGCTGTTAGCAAAGCTGGATCATGAGTTTGGTGAGCCTCGCTGCATACACTGGCCACGTGTGCAGTGACTCTAGCCTGTACTTTTCTACTCAGTCCAGTGCAGGAGAGTCTGGTGGGACTTGCTGTGTGCACTGGCCATGCATGCAGCAACTCTAGCCTGTACTTCTCCACTCAATCCAGTGCAGGATATAAGGGGGCTGTCTCAGGTCAGGGAGGGGGAGAGAGACATGAGCACACTTTGAAGATACAGGGGATGCCCTGAAGCACTGTGTCTGCCCCCGCCCCCCCCATAAGTTCCATGTTCATTAACCCCAACTGCTCCGAAGGCATTACAGCATGTTGCAAGATAAGATATAGTCTACTACTGCTGCAAGACGCATTGAACACCTTCCTACAAGAATTTCAACTTTATGCCCTGATAGGACAGTGGGATGATGCACTCGCAAAGAGCCTGACTGCATTAGAGTGGGTATTTTTGCCACATAACTTTTCAAAACCAGTGACTATGATGGTTGAAATGTTACCACGATTGTTTTTCCAGGGTCGTTTGTGCTGTCAGCAGCTTTCTGGAATGGATCCAAGCCACATACATGTCCCCATCAAAAAGGATGACCTTGACCCTTCGTTATCACAAAGTCTTAACCTACACATTGCCTTAGTAGATTATATTGGGCAAGTAAATTATTCTTTCCCCTGGCACAGACTATTACAGTCACTTTCACAAATTCCTTTACAGCTGCGCATCCTGATAGCACCAAAGCCTCTTGATGGCACCTGTTCGGTGTTTGTAGATGGTTCAGGGACACAGTAAAGGCTTTTGACTTATTTCAACAGGAACTGTTAAATGTAGGCAGAATCTCAATATGTTACTGGTATTGTTCAAAGACTTGAGGGAGCATTTGTAAAACAAGTAGAGAACCAATGGTTATTTAGTCTCTTACTGCAATTAATGTTGCTTTTATGAAAAAGACAGTTTCCTTATTTTATTGTCCACATATGCTCTCATAGCTGTTTACTTGGTCCTTTAACTGAGGGAAACACAGTTGCAGATTATCACACTCTGTTGGTAAAAACTCGGAACATTATGCAGCAAGCTAAAATGTCGCATGATTTTTTTCATCAAAATGCGAAGGCATTGAGGAAGCAATTTTCTTTAACACAACAACAAGCACAGGATATTGTGTGAACTTGTGCCAATTGACAGCAGCTGGCTCCTCTGCCATCATTTGTGGGGGTTAACCCGCGAGGGCTTACACCTGATGAACTTTGGCAATGCGATGTTACGTGCATTATGGAATTTGGACATGTTTCAGTTGATTTGTTTTCTCACTTTGTTGTAGCTCCTGCTCATACAGGAGAGAAGGCTTGTGATGTTATTCGACATTGGTTGCAATGCATTGCAGTCATGGGAGTACCGAAAACTATAAAACCTGATAATGAACCAGCTTATGTGTCCACTGAAGTACAGGTGGTTTTTTTTACAGACATGGGGTATTAAACATGTCACCAGTATTCCTCATTCCCCGACTGGGCAAGCAATTGTGGATTGTATGCATCATACTTTAAAAACCATACTTGCTAAACAAAAAAGGGTGAATCCCGTAGGCATGACACCTCAAGAGTGATTGTATAAAGCATCTCATGTTTTAAATTTTCTAAACATGTCTTCTTTGTCATCCACAGCAGTAGAGCGACATTTCGTAAGAACTGTTGAATGGCCTGAACAACCGAAGGTGTATTAGAAGCACCTTAAACCGGGGTGCATGCTAACCACAGATAATACTGCAACAAATAGAAGTTGCGAGCAAGAAAATTCTGTAATGATTTGTACTTCTCATCCGTATGTTTGCTTCGGCTCAAAATGCAAGTATACAAGAATGTAATCAATCTTATTGTGTAAATTTAACGCGAGTAAGGTATAAAACAGCAGTAATATGGATAGGGAATCGGCAAAATGCATTAAAAACACGTCTTTCTCTGTATTGTGATTGGGAGTACAACTCTTGAAGACTTTGTGTTACATCTCTCCCCTGGAATTCGTTGCTACATGGCTGAGAAATGGTTAAACACCATCTCCAAGGTGCTTTTGACATGTCGTTGCAACAAAACATTCGTCCTTTACATGATCAGCTAAAAGCTCAAATACTAAAGATTCAAGACTTAATGAACCGCAATGTATTTGAAACATTACAAAAGGATTTCTCGTGGGTAAATCCAAAGAAATTGGCTTTCTGGGCTAAATTTAGGAATCTGGGTATTTATTGCCTTAGCAGGGTTCTTTTTGATTCTGTTTTTAATTGTGTTTAGTATATAACCTGCTAAGAGTGTCACAACGAGTAGAAGCACAAGTCATGGCGACCTGGTTAATAAATGGTCTGGTGTTAAACAAACAAGGGGGAGATGTGGCAGATCTACGAGCAGAGGCCTGCATACGGCCAAGGACACAGTGAGCAGAGCACACAGTAAACACAGAGCCAAGAGAACAGTTCATACCTTCACTCCATCCTGTGATGACCATATAACATTTTCGAATCTCGGACAAAGAATAGGGCTAAGTAGTCTCCCTTCGCTAGGAACAGCAACGGCATTAAATATGTTGAATAAGATAGGGTGTTGGGCAAGTAAACAGATAAACCTTACAACTGAAATCATATCTACCTTGCTTACTGATGCTGATACAGGATTCGGCATGCTATGTTGCAAAATCGAGCGGCTATTGACTTTTTGCTGTTAGCTCAGGGTCATGGATGTGAAGATTTTGAAGGTATGTGTTGTATGAACCTTTCCGACCACTCATCATCCATTCATAAGCAGTTACGGGAGCTGAAGGATAACATGTCCAAATTAAAAGTGGTCCAAAATGGTTTTGATGATTGGTTAAGCTCATGGGGTATAACGGGATGGTTATCAGACTTCCTTAAACAAGGGCTCATGCTATTGTTGGTTATATTATTATTGATTATGGTAGCCTCGTGTGTTCTCCGCAAAGTGACTGACATGATAGAAAATGCCATGCATAAGGTCTGGCTGGCTCAAGAAGAAAAAGGGGGTATTGTAGGAATGTGTCTGAGAGAAAATGGTCATGTGAGCCAGCCTCCCTACTATGAGAGATTAGATTAAGAGCAAAACAGGTGGTAGAAGATGGAATTAGTACATGGGGAAAACGGGAACTGAGAAGGTAGAAAACATGTTGTGCTAATGACTAAGCAATTTACTATGTGAATTCTTGTAACCAATCTGATGTGTGAACAAACTGCATGGACAGCGCGTGGACAGTGTAACTAGCTAATGAGAAATAAGCGAGTCGCGTGTACGGCTGCAACACAGGGTATAAAAGATGATGATCTGTGCTTAATAAACGGCTTCTGTTGATTCACATTGGATCATCTGGAGTCCAGTTATTTCTCCTCAGAAAACGATTTTAAATATGCTTTAGAGTGGAATTCTCACACCATGTAACTCCCTTTTAAGCTCAATATTGCTGTTTCTCTGCACAGGGGTGAATATTGCCCCAAGGCCTTGTCTATCAGGTGACATCACACTGGTTTAAGGAAAGTCAATTCTAAACCAGATACATTTAAACCTACACAAAGCCTAATGTTGATATGTGTGGATTTACCAGTCTCAAGTTACCTTAATCTGACTTTAAACACTCCTTTTAAACTGAAAATAAGAATGTCATACAGCGTTTTGCACCACTTTTAATCGAAGCCTTAAATTACATGCTGTGGAATTTGGATAATGAGGTGAAGTCTCTGTGCTCAAAGAGCAATTAAGACTGGCTTTGCTATCTCTTGTGCAACCCAGGGGAGTGAAGACTTGTCCGGCTATCACAGGATACATAAATAACAGGGTAGTCTTGGGGAGCCAGGACAGCCCTGCTTTTCCTCAGCAAAGACAGTAAAATTAAGATAACAGAGACTTTGTGTAGCTCTTTGTTTCCTTGAGAGGCTACCATGCCCGGTAATTGACCTTTGCCTCATTACCTGTGAAATGCATATTAAAGTAAGTTGACACCCCTGTATATGCCAATGAAGATTTTAGAGATCATGCTAAACATATTTGACTATAGCACTCGTCTCTCCACCCAAATCATACTACACGTCACCTAGGGGAGGGAAACCTCGTCATTTTGGGGATAAAAGGATGGAGAAAATGACTGTTAAATTGGGAGAGAAGAAACTTGATACCTGACGGACCAGTTGACAGGCTGTGTTCTCTTCCTCCACCCCAGGCAGGGACGCCTTTCTGGGTAAGCGCTGCACCTTTCACCCTCTGGTGAATGTTACCCCGGGTTGTTGTACTATCATTATTTTTGCTAGCAATATTAACCTTAAGTAATTAGCGCTATTGTAACTAGTGAATTTATCAACGGCAATCTCGAATCTGTGACTGTCGCTCTCAATAAAATAACTAATTTCAATTATTTGTGAATCTGATTCAGTGAAAGTCCTTTGGTGGGACTCTGATAGTAAATCAGTGGAAGTCATGGGACTCTGACAGACAAGTATCAAAACTACAGCCCTTTTAACGCGACAGTAGGGGAAGGAGTCCTGCAGCAAACAGGGGTAAAACAGGAAACCAAACACAGAGTAAGATCAAAGGATACCTTGGAAGGACCGACAGAACCTGCACTCCAAGCAGTCAAGAAATTGGAGCTGACACAAAGTCAGTTAAATAAAGCGCAAAGCTCATCTGCTGCGGTGGAAAAGGGTAGTCACTGCTGTATTACCACTTGTAAATAAATCTGTGTGTGTGACACAAAAATAGAAAAAAGCACAGAGAGTATGCTTCACGCAAGGGGCTGTGTTTGTATCATGCAAACTCCCAGGTCAGCTTCAGATGATGCAGCAGTGTAGTATTATAAAAACAGCAGAAAAAGGAGCATATTAACATAGAAGGGAAGGTACATGTTCTATTGCCAGAAAAAATATCTCCAACAAATTTAAATAATTTTTACAGACTGGTCAGTCTCACCTCTGTGGCTGGCAAGATCATGGAGCAGATCCTCCTGGAATCTCTGCTAAGTCACATGGAAAATAAGGAGGTGATTGGTGACAGCCAACATGGCCCTTCACCAAGGGCAAGTAATGCCTGACAAATCTGGTGGCCTTCTACGATGGTGCTACAGCATTGGTAGATAAGGGGAGAGCAACCAACGTCATCTACCTGGACTTATGCAAAGTGTTTGACACTGTCCCACATGACATCCTGGTCTCTAAATTGGAATGACATGGATTTGATGGATGGACCACTCGATGGATAAGGAACTGGCTAGATGGCCACACTCAAAGGGTTGTGCTCTGTGGCTCCATGTCCAAGTGGAAACCAGTGACGAGTGGTGTTCCTCAGGGGTCGGTACTGGGAGCAGTGCCATTTAACATCTTTGTTGGTGACATGGACACTGGGATTGAGTGCACCCTCAGCAAGTTTGCCCATAACACCAAGCTGTGTGGCACGGTCGACACACTGGAGGGAAGGGATGCCATCCAGAGGGACCTGGACAGGCTTGAGAGGTGGGCCCGTGCAAACCTCATGAAGTTCAACCAGGCCAAGTGCAAGGTCCTGCACCTGGATCATGGCAATCCCAGGCACAAATAGAGGTTGGGCGGAGAATGGCTGGAGAGCAGCCCTGAGGAGAAGGACTTGGGGGTGCTGGTGGACGAGAAGCTCAACATGATCCGGCAATGCGTACTTGCAGCCCAGAAAGCCAACTGCATCCTGGGCTGCATCAAAAGAAGCATGGCCAGCAGGTCAAGGGAGGTGATTCTGCCCCTCTACTCTGCTCTGGTGAGACCCCCACCTGGAGTACTGTGTCCATCTTTGGAGTCCTCAGCACAGGAAGGACATGGACCTGTTGGAACAGGTCCAGTGGAGGGCCATGAAGATGATCAGGGGGCTGGAGCACCTCTGCTATGAGGACAGGCTGAGAGAGTTGGGGTTGTTCAACCTGGAGAAGAGAAGGCTCTGGGGAGCCCTTATAGCGGCCTTCCAGTACCTAAAGGGGGCCTACAGGAAGGATGGGGGGGACTCTACGAGGGAGTGTACTGATAGGATGAGGGGTAATGGTTTTAAACTGAAAGAGGGGAGATTTAGATTGGAAATTAGGAAGAAATTCTTTACTGTGAGGTTGGTGAGGCACTGGAACAGGTTGCCCAGGGAAGTTGTGGATGTCTCATCCCTGGAGGTGTTCAAGGCCAGGCTGGATGGGGCTTTGAGCAGCCTCGTCTAGTGGGAGGTGTCCCTGCCCATGGCAGGGGGGTTGGAACTGGATGATCTTTAAGGTCCCTTCCAACCCAAAAACTCTTCTTTATTTCCCAACTTTTTCAAATTTCCCTAAGGATCCCACTCTAGTGGAGGTTATCAGGAGCAGTGGAAAAGGGGATGCTAATCAATGTTTTTATATTTTAGAGCTCTGCCTTGTCTTGATAATTGCATTGAAGCTCACATCTGTCCTTCTCACTATATATGTGCAAGGTAAGAGGAAGGGAGAAATCTCTATCCTGTTGAAAATATGTCTTTTGGGGGGAAAGAATCCACGCTTGACTAAACAGGAAAGCAAATAGCAAATTGCTAAGTGACTTGAGTACCCCTGAAAATGCGGAAATGCATAGTTTCCGGTCTTTTTCTTCATGTATTTTTTAGCATTAATTAATTAAACAGAAGTTCTCAGAGTTGTTATGCTGGAAATCACATCCATCTCACCTTAATTTTCCATCTGCTTTGTATCAAGTATCCAGGGTTGTGATTCTAAAATTTGAATACTTTTTTTTCAGTTGCCCAGTTCTGTAAGGAGAAGATACATCTCACTTAGTGTTAATATTTATGTATGAAATGGAGATTTAGTAAATACAGCTGGTGGAGATTACAGTACAGGCCAGGTGACAAAATACAAGTTTACAGTTTAAGATTGAAACTAAGAACTCTGCAAACTTCATATCAAACGTGTTGCTTAGCCCCATGCTGAATATAAAAAGAACCTATAGGGACTTCTTCAGATATAGGCACATATACTTGAGAAACTAATATTTAATAAGATTAATTCTATCCTTGCTTACTCAGAGCTAGCTGCTGAGGCTCCTTCTGTATGGACACAGTCACTCTCTGGAGACGGCTGGGTCCATTTCTCCTGACTATACAAATAGTGTCAGTGGTGGTTAAGGCTTAGCACCTATGTCTCTGTTTCCTAAATTTAGGTGAGGTGAAATATCCTCTTGTTAAACCAGGTTCTTTGACACAAGCCAGAGTGTCAAAGAGTGAAAGAAAACAATTTTGGCAAAGTTTTTCTCTAGCTTCATGCAAGGTTGAGCTCAACTTAGACTAGATTTTGAGAGTTAGGTCATTTATTGATTATATAAACCAGAAATACTACTTGGGTTATATGGATGAAATGGATCAGTTACCATGGATCACAGTCACAGATACAGGTGTGGTGTGTCCAAAGCAAAGTGACATGGCTGAATCATCAGCAGTCATGTCAATCTAAAATGGTGGCTATGCCAAGCTACCCAATGAAGACAGGTTTCTTTTGCCAGTTTTTGTTTGTTTGCTTTGTTTCTTTTCCTGCTTCCATAAAGAAAGCAAAGAGTTTTGGGGGTAAATAGACTTCTTTGCCGGGCTGCAGACCAAAAGAGAGTATACAAAACAGGGCTTACAGACTATTAAGATGATAATTGCTTATAGAACTGATAGAGCATGGCATCATTTCAGACTAGTCCACCTGAGAAATTCAACTTCAGTAAGCCCAAAGAGTGACTGAAATAAATTAGATCTGAAAGATACAGAATTGCATCAAGCCTAGATGAGCAAGAGGAAGTGAATCAGATAAATACATTAATACACGCATGGTGACAGATGAGGCAGATGACATTTTATGCTCCTTTAAACTGACTAATGAAGATCAGACAAATTAGAAATAGCTGTGAACAAGTTCAAGAATGTCTTCTAGTGTGCACTGAAAGAGAATCTTAAGGAGAGGATATCAAGCATATGCAAGGAAAGAAGAAAAGGGTCCCCACAAGAAAATACTGTAGAGCCTTTGAAAGATTTCATGGGACATATGAGGCTCTGCAAGGTGAAGTAAGACACAGTAATAACATGGAAAGTCTAACAACAAGAATAAAAATAAGGACTTTTCATTAAAGGGAATTAAATTTGCACTTTAACATGAAAATGCTTTGTAAAAAATAATTTGTGAGAAATTTTCAGAGAATAGCAAACTGTGTTAGAAAACGGCAAGACAGTTCAACTTAAGTACCTGGTCGAAACAGTGCTCTCTACAAAGCAAGCTATATAATGGGAGGAAGTATGACATTATTTGTCCTAGGATCTAAAAGAGGTTTAGAAATATTACATAGGGGGAAAAAAAAGTCCTTATTGGAAGAATATTTTAATTACCATTGGCTAGCTTTATAGATGGATATGGAGGCACGGAATGTTCTAGTGACTTTTGTCGATCAGCCTGAATGTGGAATCCAGATGGCATTTCATTCATAATCAAGTTGTGGCATTTTGGCTCTGTTCCTGGATTATTCAAAGTTATGACTTTCTGCTGCACATCAGCTAGGAAGAAAAATATCCCCCCAAAAAGGAGAGCAAATATTTACAAAAGATAAAATTCACTTTCTTTGAAATGTTTGCCGCACTGGAATTCCTCTTTAAGGAATGTGCAGGAATTGTGCTTATATCTACCACTGTGTTTAATTAAATATAGTGGCAGTCAATCCAATAGGCTTTGAATAGTTCCTCTAGTATTTTCCACCTGAAACCTTTGTATTCTTTCTAAGAAAATTCTGATGTTATTTTTCTTTGGCTTTTCTGTGAACAGCTTAATGGGTTGGTTACTGTACATTTGGAATATATAGGCATTCAGATGAATCAGTACCTTTCTGTGTCTGGAGAGGTGGATTAATAGAATTCAGTGCTGCCCACAGAGATTAAACCAGATCATGTGTAGTGGCAGCAAAATAAATACCATATAATAGCAGTTACAGTAGATGAGACATGGCCTATCTGTCTAGTCAAGCAGGAGAAAAGACACTGCAGCATCATGTCAAGGAAGCAAACTCAAGGCATCAATTTAGGAAAAAAACCCAACAACTGGTGGCTACCTTTGGAAATGTTGTGTCATTTTGTCTTCCTTTTGCTTCTTGAATTAAGATGTTCTCCTTATTCTGAAGACTCACCTACTCTAAGGTGAGTTCTGGAGACAACCTACCCCACATTCTGAGTCTATGTTTTCTCTGTTCTGCAGAGCATGAGCCTTTTTTTTTTTCTTCATTCCATAGGTTTTCCTGATTAGTATCCAAAGAATGACAGTGAAACAAATCTTAATCTGTGTTTTACAAAATCATGACAGCTTGATATTACTGCAATGGGACATTTCACAGGGTACTGTGGGGGCACTGTTTTTACCACTGACACAGAATAATGCAATGGTGTTAGCTATGCAGATAATCAAATTCATGTAATTATCACTGCCACATGCTTTCCTGAAGATAAAAATATTAAACACCACCATTAAAACAGCTGACATTCTTCTGAATACGTCCTTTTAAAACAACACCTGGTTTTCAGATGAATTACATGAGAATTATGAGAGTAGGGAAAATTTCAGTTGCTGGATAAGCTAAAAAAATTAGAAGAAAAAATATATTATGAGTAGAGAAATACATTTTTTATTATTGAAAAAAAAGAAAGAAAGATCACCCATTCCTCCCAACTGTATGGTCTGTAAGAGCATTTGTTATGGTAAACCATAACTTTTATTTAATGTCTTTTTACTTCAACTTGATAGTGGGTCAATAGTGGATTTCAAAAGTCATTTAAAAAGAAAAAAGTGAACTTTGTCAAAAATCATTTAATGTTTGTAGTACTTTATTTTCTGCTCCCTTTTTGGGCTGAAGCACTTGACACTTACTGTCAAGTTCCCACATGATTTTCATAATAATTTTGACAATTTTTATGATCAAATTGAAATTTTCTATGCTGTGTGGCTGTTCATAGATAGTTTTGCATGTCTATTTATGTGCATATGTATGCATGTTGTTATTATGAAATCTGTCTGTGACTGATTATAGGTCTTTCCAAAATGAAATTGTTTGCTTAGCAAAGAAGATACCTTAGAATTTAGCAGTTACAATAAATACATATTTCATATTGACCCAAGGTGCTTACACATATTCTGATCTGGATGCAGAGAAAAAAAGCTGACCAAAAGAGAGAAAAAAGATGTTGTCAAAATGAGGAGTCAGCTGATCTGTAGCTGGAGGGGTAGGACGAAAACAATTTCTCCAGGCTTTGGTGCGACAGAGAATTGCAGCCTGGAGGATATCATGAGTAAGAAGAGATACCGCGACTGGGTGTGAGGTCTGAGTTTGAATATTGGAGGCTGAGACAGGTGTCTGAGACAGACATTAAGAGTGATAGGGAAGAGGGAAAAAAGGATCAAGCTGAAATTCATTGCATGAAGGGTGTCTGAAAAGCAGAAAGGGATGGGAAGAATGGTTCACAACCTGGTGTTTGTCACTCGTAGGCTTTCATGGCCCTGACCAGATTCCATCAGGATCCCCATGACCCAGGAGCCCCATTTCAGCTCAGCCCTGGCCCCCAGTGCCTGTGCTGGTTTACCCTTGGCTCCTGGCTCATCCCCCTTATTGGGACAGCCCCTGACCAGTGGAGCAGCAGAGGTGGAGACTGTATAAGAAGGTCTCATAAATGATTATGACCACATCAAAAAGACTAAGAGGAAAGACTGGGTCATATTACTCTCATATAAAAACACACCCTCAAAATTAGTTAGCATTTTTCAGCTTATCACTTTGTGCCTCAATATTCCCACCTATGCAGCACATTGTTAGTCTTGTGAAGATATATTCATGCCTACAAAGCAGACAGATGGTATATTGATGAGAACTGCTGAAAAGCTTGGGAAGAAATAAATGATTCTGTCTTCAAAATAAAAGTTGAATAATATGTAGTAAACATCATAAGACTGTACTTTGCATTTAATAAGTGCTCACTAAGCAGGTACTCTCCTTTTGGCTATGAGAAATGCAGTGGGGAATAATTAATAACGTACTAAAATGGACACAATTAAAGAAATGTCCTGCCTTAATTCCTTTGCTTGTGTGTATGTCACATATTTACAAGCAGACTGACATAACAGCTTATGTTTTTATTCATATTTTAATCCTCAAAATATGGGGAAGTAGGTGTTTGCATATTGTCCCCTATTTACAGGAGTGAAGTATGACACCATATAATTTGGCAGGTGTGAAAATTTCTGTGATGTACTGAATGCAATAGGACCTGTCTTTCTCCCATGATGAGAACATTATTCATTAGAGGAACCCCAACCCCCTGTTATTATGCAAAAAACTTTATTCCCTATATAAGAAAATCATATTTGGATGATTGGCAAAGTATTTTGTTGAGTTGATTAAAAAAGAAAATGCCTTCTCCTTGTTCACAGTTTCATGTTCTCATTAGACCCATTTGAGCAACCCTATAGATTTGGAGAAACTTGCTCCTCAGCTTTGTAAGTTACCTATTAGAATCATAGGATCATTTAGTTTGGAAAAGACCTCTAAGATCATTGAGTCCAACCATTAGCCTAGCACTGCCAAGTCCACCACTAAACCATGTCCCTAAGCACCACATCTATATGTCTTTTAAATACCTCTAGGGATGGTAACTCAACCACTTCCCTGGGCAGCCTGTTCCAATGCTTGATAACCCTTTCAGTGAAGAAATTTTTCCTAATATCCAATCTAAGACTTCCCTGGTGCAACTTGAGGCCGTTTACCTCTTGTCCTGTCACTTGTTACTTGGGAGAAGAGACTGACCTCCACCTCTCTTCAACCTCCTTTCAGGTAGTTGTAGAGAGTGATAAGGTCTCCCCTCAGCCTCCTTTTCTCCAGGCTAAACAATCCCAGCTCCCTCAGCTGCTCCTCATAAGGCTTGTTCTCTAGACCCCTCACCAGTTTTGTTGCCCTTCTCTGGATACGCTCCAGAATCTCAGTGTCTTTCTTGTATTGAGTGGCCTAAAACTGAACACAGTACTCAAGGTGGGGCCTCACCAGTGCCGAGTACAGGGCACCAGTGCCGAGTACAGACCTGTAAGGTCTGAAAATATCGTTTTAAGGAGAGCACGGTGTGACTTTGGGAACAAACCTGAGCCTTTCCAATGCATCCTGCATTGTACACATGTGTACACAGTATATGAGCTGGTACTACTAGGGATAAGGCATCTGAAATTTCAAGTTCAGATGACTCAGAACCAGATTGAGCTCATAAAATGCACATTACCACAGCCACAAATCTAACTGAGGTAATCATGTACTATTTAGACAAGCAGCAACATTGCCCTTTGTGAAAGGCTTCAGAATGTGCAAGTCAAATATATAAGGTTCCATAAAGATTGAGGATATTACACCCAGAGAAATCCTCCGAGGACAACAGTGTCATTAACTATTTACATCGTGAGTCTACCTGTTATCACATTTGACAAATAGTTTAATTTCAAGGAAGAAAAACAAAAGTAAAAAATAAAACAAACACCCAAAGACACAAACAGGAAAAGAAGGCGGCTGCATGTCAACAAAAGCAGTTCAGAAATGAAAAGCAGGCAAGATGTCAAGCACCTCAAAGGAGAGGGATGAGAAATAAAAGGTTCTGCTGCTTTCCCTGGTCGCTTACTTTCATTTGAGATAAATCACAAATGTTTATTAAATTTAGAATTTAATACAACATGGCAATAATTTGAAGCCACGAAACAAAGAATCCTTACTCTCAGCCCCATTCTTCAGAGTGAAGTGAACGTTCACTTATAGCAATATGCTTATAGCAATAGCACTTAGCGATATGGTTTAGTGATCGTTTTTGTCAGAGTTAGGTTGATGGTTGGACTCGATGATCTGAAAGGTCCCTTCCAACCTAGGCAATTCTGTGATTCTATGAAAAGGTGTATGAGCATGGGGAATAAAGGGGGCTGTTAGTAGAAGCTCTACATATTCAACAATACTTCCTTTATTATAACAGGAAACTACCTTGTTTTAACAATTCCTTTCTTCACCACTGAAGTGACTTACGTTATTGTCTCATTGCCATGTGACACATAGAAAACAACAAAGATAACAGGACATGGAACTAGAGCTGCCTTGAACTATTGCCTGTTTACCCAGTAGAACAAAGGAGTAGGCGTTAGAGTTCCTTCATTTACCATAAGTGTGTCTTTGAGGTAGTCAGCTCTACCTGCCTGCTAACTTGGGGATAATAAAATACATACCTACTCCACAGGGATGCTTAATGAACTAATTAGTACTGTTCAGTGCTCTGATGGGAGGTGTTACCTGTACTTTTGTTTAGAGCAGGTGTAGCTAGCAGTTTATCTATTGCCTGAGAAAAAAAAGAGAATTTTCTTCTCATTCAGGAGTTTTTCCATTACTTCTATCAGTATAAATGCTCTCAAGCCAAGCATCAAAGCGATCACAGTAAGATTCAATGACTATAAAGGGGAATAGAATTTTCCTGAAGAGTGTGAGTAATCATACATTTCCATGGACGTGTTTGTGTATGCATTTAGCCATATATCCAAGTATTGTCACCAGTCTTGAAAAGTTACTGCTTTCTATACAGCACACAAGAACTGCTTTTTCAATTAATATTACTGGTTCTTAACTGTGGAGGATAGGAAAAGATACAGAAGGTCTTTACTGGAAGCTGCAAGAGGAATTTAAGTAACGAGATGATAATTCCCCTTGTCATGTGGCAAAGACCCTGAGGTCAACCCTTACTTCTTATAAAATGATAAGGGGTCTATAATGGCAAGGAAAGGTCTCAGATTTATCCCTCATCCAAAAAACAATGACTCCAGTGGCACATAATGTCCAGGCACAAGATGGAAGATTCATTCAGCATTCAGCTTCCAACTGAATCATCAGGACCATTATAAATCTCTTCAATTTCTTCGCAGTTTTCTCAGAGAGATCTTTATTATTGTTGTTGTGGCTATTATTATTACTATTATTATTTTTGTTATTACTACGATAACTATTATGCTAGTACCAAATTTTTGATAAATTCACTTGACTTTAGGTTTCTAATCTAAGCAATGGGCAGTGAAGATCTAGTCAATATAGAGAATGGAGTCTAGGTCATTCAGTCCTCCAAATGGACATGTCTATTTTAAGGTGAAATGAATGGTGTTCTAAACTTCATTGACTTTTTTGAATAGTATTCTATTGATAATACAGCAAATATATATCACTCGGTCAAATGTAGGTTTGTAAAAAAGATATCTAAAGTCTTGCTCTGAAACTGGCTTTCCTCCAGATGGGAGCATATTGCAATAAGTATTATATGAACATTTTTTTCAGTGTAGCCTGATGAATTTGAAATCTGAAGATGAGAACACCAGAGATGCTAAATGTAAGATTGATTCTGTTTCTATCCCAGCCTGTGTAGCCCATAGATAAATAAAGAGGCAAAACCTGGTGATAGAAAATCCCTTCTGAAGAGAAAATGCAGTGTAATGAGTAATGTGTTTAGGTAGATATGGTTTACATCTTCTGTGCTGCACATGCTCTGTGAGACATTGAGTTTAACTCCAAGTCCTTAGAATAATTTATGCACCTAATTTTCATTAAATCCTATGTGAACTGTGGGAATACAATTGAAGACTTGTTCCTTCACTTCCTCTATCATTCAGACCATAATTAGTAAGATAACAGCTGAAGCAGTGGTGTTGCCTCAGTTCTTACCTCATACACTTACGTGGATGTTTGAACTCAAACGGCGGTTCAATGGGCACATGAACGTAACCGTTCCACATGGGGATCACCTTTTTTAAAGCACAGGAACTAGAAAGGATTGAAACTGGGACGAGACTGGCCTAGAAGTTGGATCTCTACAGCATAGATCAACTTTAATGCTCACAAAAGTGTTGTGCTTTTTTGGAAAGACACATAAACCCTGGAGCATCTAGTATAACCATTGGTATTTAGCTGGGATGGGCCACACAGGACCCTTCTGCATCCCATGGGGAGAGCAAGGCACTGCCAAGAGAGGTGGACCTCACCCAATGTTTGCACCAGCCACTGGAGGGAGGTGGATATCTCTCTCCACCAACTTCAGAGGAAACCAGGGAGACTACAGACCTGACTCAATTCAATTTCCAGAGCCAGGTGGGTTGAATCCAGAGTCAGTAACTCATACACTAATACCCACACAAGTTTACTTTGTAGTACAGGGATAACTTCATCCAACAGTATGGCAGAAGATGACAAGGTATGACTAAGGACCCCTTAAAGACTCTCTTGCACATTTTGGCTTGGAGAGAGGACTGACAGAAAGCCTTTTGAGTGGGTCTGAGCAGAGTTAATCTCATGCACCTCTCAGATATTCTGGGATATGATTGAAAGCACTTTTATAGACATGGACTTTTACAGATAAAGAAATGTATTGATTCTGGTGCCTTCTCCACAGCATGGTAAGCTTCTTACCTGAGACCATTATTCAAAGTACTGTCTGCAATTAATCTTCTGGCCAGTGTATAATCACCCAAGGTATTCGGGGCCGAGTTTCAACTAGATTATGATACAGAAGGGGGGTGTGGAGGGGGGAGAGAGAGGAACACCAACTTACCATTTGTTTGCTATGCCTATCAGGAAAGACGCATGGGCAAAGATGTGTCCAGTGAGGTCAGGGTTTCAGACAGGGTAAAGGACAAAACAGAAGCCCTTCAGACTAAATATGAAAAATGAATATATGTCTTTTCAATGTATTTGTACAGGAGGGAAGAAAAAAAAAAAAGTTGAAACATTCCAGATGCTTGCCTGCAGTAAAGCATTTATGGCTGTTAGTTCCAGTAGGTCATTACTGCATTAATTCGGTGTTTATTTAAATGCCTGTGCAACAGACCATTTATTTGTTGTCTAATATTAGCTTTAGTTCTTATCAATTAAATGCTAGCTGAGGGCTTGATTCACGTTTTGTGTCCCCTTACACTCTATTTTTTATAAACAAAAAACCAAGGACTCTGCGCAGAGGGAAGATTTACACACCCAAATTTCACAGTGTGCATAATGCAATATGCTGAAGTGCTTAGGCAGAAGGTGCTGAAACAAAGGGAGGTGATTTTTTAAAGAAAAAGTAACTTAGGCATCTTGTTTTCAAACAACAAGTGAGAAACTGAGTTATACAAAAAATTCTGTTTAGGGAGAGTTTCCAATGCTGGTCTAAGCTGGATCATGCACACATCTGATTTTCTTCATGATTTTTTTATTTTAGAAAGTCTTACTCAGAAATATGTGACTTTCCACTGGGACATTTTTCAGGATACCCATTCTCGTTCATCTCTCCCCAGAGCAGAGGAGGCTCTGCTATTTGTTCAAAAGCTGGGCTCTATCTCAGCCTCAACTTCTGCCTTTCATGGGTACTTATTTTCTTGCAGGACTTCAAAAAATTCTTAATGTTCAAATGTCACTCATGTTGGAGTTTTTGGTGTTACTTATTGTTCATAATAGTTATACAAGCATTGTGTCACATTGAAGTATTGACCAGATGTAAGGGATGACTTGTAATTTCTTTGTAAAACAAAGCAGCCTGAAGAGACTTTTAATGTCTCAGACACTTGCAGTACCAGGCCTTCTGCTCAAGGAACTAATAACACCTGGTTATCTCTTATGAGAAAGAAAACTGGCACCTGAACGACCAGTTTTAAAGAAACAGAACAGCCCTGTTTTTTTCTCCTGTGAAGGACGAGCTGTTTCTCCAGAAAAAGACGCTATGCCCGGTGTTGACCCTTGCCTCATTATCTCTGAAATGCATATTAAAGTTCACACCCCTGCATATGTTAATGAAGATTATCAAGATCGTGCTAAACATATATGATTGTAGTTTTCATCTCCCCACCCAAATCATGTTGCACGTCACCTGGGGGGGGAGAGAAACCTGAGACGAAACTGCCCCTAGGAGTGGATGAACATAAAAGGGGGAAGACTTTCCCTGAAGAAAAGAAGATTTTTGCCCAGGAAGATTTTTCTCTGAAGAGATTTTACAGAGGAGCGCTTAACGCTGGAACCAGGACTGGTGATGGTGATCTCTTTATCTCTTTCTCTCTCTCGTTCTGCCTCACCCTCTCAATCTCTCCTTCTCTATCCCTTTGCTTCTTTCCTTTCCTTTTTTTTTCTTTCTTTTTTCTTTGAAAGAAGTAACACAAGGCATACCATACCGCTTGCTATAATTCATTGTATATTTGTTATTAAGTACCGCTTGCCATAGTTTGTTGTATACCTGTTGTTAATTAATGCAATGCATACCTTACCACTTGCCATAATTTGTTATATACCTAACTGAGTATTGTGGACCTAGTTAAGACCTGGTTACTAACCTAATAAATGTTTATATATGGACCTTGAGATTTGTCTCACCTTAGTCCGCGCTGCTGGGGATTTGTGAATCTGCGTCACTTATCCCCCCTCTTTTCTGAGTGGGACTTGGCACCAGATTATCAGAAATGTTTGGCTGTTATCACAAAGAGTAAATTTTCAGAAAGCTCTGAGTCCAGCTGCTCCTACTGAAAACAGACAGTTAAAGCAAGTCTTGAGGACTAGTTCAGATGCGTGCTCTTGGTTGAAAGAGTCTCTAGAAGCTTGCCTCACTAAGCATTCAAAACAGAGTTACTATACCTGTCCTTGCAAAATTAGGGCAATTGAATCTCTCATATGTGCACATATTTCTAAACAGTAGTGTATGTGCGGTCCCACCAGCCTGTCTTTGCATACGGCACTGAATCTTTCCAAACAGCCTCAGTTGATTTGGTCTGGAGGTTTGACACATCTCATCCTGCATCTAGATTTTAGGGTCAAGCAACTTTGGGTAGCACAAGTGCCATGATAGTAAATGCACAGGACACTGCTGATGGTAAAAAATCAGGCTGGCTGGAAAAAAATCTTGCACTTTGTTTCTTACTCAGTTCACTACACTATGTTACATAACCTGTTAAGTCCTGAATATCTGACAGAAATGACCTGTTATTGGGTGAGGAAGACACTTTAGAAAAGTAATTATTAAATTTTTTTATCAGAGTGCACCTTCTTGTAGCAGGAACGTTTTTTTACACCCAGTTTGGAAGGTATGCTTCAATCTGTAATGCAATCTAAATGAATAGTCAGATCTATCTAGCTATCTTAGAGTCTCAAGAGTGGCAGCATCTATTTTGGCTGCCTTTCTTTTGTGATAAATGCTGAACACAATTTTAGAATTGAGCCTTTTCTGCTTCTCTTTCCTACAAATAACTATTTGAATCTTTTCAAATATGTGTTAAATTATACATCTAAAGCAAATTTCCTATGGATTTTATACAATTCATTCATTTTATGAATTTGAAAGTGATTTTCCTAACAGGCATGGTAAAACCTAGTAAAATCAGATTGTCTCTCAACATTTCAGTGTTATTAAAGGCTGTATTCAGAAGTCAATCATTATAAAATTGTTTATTGTAGTTTTTGAAACAGTCACTTAAGAGTTAAATTTCAAAAACATAACTGAAATTCAAGCTGTATTCAAACATGATCATGTACTTTACATAATGGCTTACAATGACATAACTAAGTTCAAAAACATATATTGCAGTCCAAGCACTGGAGAAATATGTATAAAGCAAAACCTTTTGGCTTGCAGATGATAGATTTATCTTCAAAATTGTCATCATATTATTTTAGTTTCATACAACTGAATTCTTAAACAGTTTGTAAGAAAGCAGTTGATAAAATTAGCCTATTACACGTGCACAGTTGTTTCTGGCTATGGTTTGCAGGCATATATGGTTGCACAGATCAGAATTCAGCACAGGATTTGACCAAAACAAAGCATTTTTAGTTTCTGTTGACACCAGTGAAGCTGAGAAGCAGGATCACCCTTAGGAGGTAGACGTTAATTGTTCTCTGCAGTATAGGAAGGCATTAAACACTGTGGTACTGTGGGAATTACAGTACTCTATATAGAGTCGAACTGGATCAAATCGAATTGAATCAAATCAACTGGAATAGCAGTCTTGCAGAAACCAGCAGATGTTTACATGATTTGCTCAGCTGAGATCCAAAATCTGAGCCACAATAATGACTGAGAAACACCAAGCAAGGTCAAATCTTCTGGTTCCTAATACCATTTTTATGAGTACAGCCAACACAATTAGCAGACCGATAGGGACCATTTTGTCTACTGAAAGATGGCTTTGTGTGGCAGTTAACAAGGGAGAAAAGAAAGTGAATGAACAAAGGGTACAGGGTAAAGAAGGAATACTCCCTGAAAAGGACTCACAAAGCAAAAGTTATAAGGCAAGTGGGACTGAAGTGGAGAGATTTGGGGTAATAAAAAAATGTATCTCTGGGCTTAAAAAATGTGGGGAACAGAGATGAAGGTTCAGGAATAGATGTGGAGAACAGGCAAAAAGAGGAAAGGTTAAAATTTCCCAAATTATACAGTGCTGATGGAAAATACATTAACAAATGTAGAAAGCCAGAATGAAATGCAAAAGGAAGCCTGAGCCCTCAGTCTCCCCTCCAATGTCCCTCCCCTCATATAGGAGGAGACAGAACCATGCACAAGGAGAAGTTAATACAGAGGACAGACTGCACAAATACAACATTTCAATAGTAGAATGAGTGGGAGACCTCAAAAACAGAGGGAAAAAAATTAAGACACTTTGTAGAAGGAGCTGAATGCTCTGTATTAAAGGGGGCTGAGAGAGTGAAAAAGACCTTTGCTTTGTCTGATGAAAGTCCCTAGTGAAACAGATGCAGTGAAGAAAGGAATATAGGCTCCAATTAAGGTCTGACATGAAAGGACCAACACGTCTCCCTTGTGAGCACATCCAAAAGGCAAGGTGAAAATATTCTGGGGATGGAAGTTCAAGGGGGTCTACTGTGTTGAATCTCATTAGGTCCAGATGGATATCAAACTGGTGGATGTTTTCAGAATTATCTGTGTCAAAAATGTTGACGATTCTATGAACTAGTGACCCTTTTGCTTCTGTGAACTGAGTATAATGTCACCTTCCTATCCCATTTGCTGGTTTTGCTTTGGTCTTTCTTGTAAATCCTTACTAAGGGGTAGTTAATATACCTTAAAACTCTGACTAAAATCCCGGTGACTTCAGACACTAGATTTTTACTATGAGGTAAAGTAATGGAATTTAATGCTCACCTCCCATACATACTATCCAACAAAACTTCTGCTTGTTCTTCACATAGATGAGCTGAGCTAATTAGCTTGCTTCCAGTGAAATAAATAAATAATCATATGCCCTACTTCTGTGAAAGAAGTCAATGAAGAGAACAAACTGAAACCTTAAGTGTAACTGCAGAACTGGAACTCCAGGCAGAAGTGGAATTTAACTTTCTTCAACTTCCATCAACTTTAACTTTTTAAGACTGGTGCAAGTTTTGTTGTTAGTGTCAACCAATAGATAAAATAAAATAGGCTTCATTCCTAAAAACAGGGAAATGAATAGCATATAAACTGTTGTCAGTCCAAGGGTTGTAATCAACCCACGTAAACAGAAGGAATGAAACATGAATGACTTCTACATCAGGTATTATTTGCACGAAGTTTTGTCGCATATGATTTGGAGTTCTCTGCTGGTCTTAATAGATCATTCTTCAGTCAAGTGTCACACAACATTTGCGCTGTTTGTAAAGGGTAGCATGAATTGAAGCTCTAATCCAAACTTCATGGTCCTGGATCCCTAAAAGCCCTCATCTGAGAAATCTGACAGCTCAGGTATGAAGCCACTGAAAGGCAGATTAGCTCCATTGTCCTTCTTTCTTTAACTTCACCACTTTTCCTTTCCAGAAGTTGGGGGGTGGGGTGGAGCTGGTAGCGGGAGGGGAGGTATGTAGATGAATACATCAAAGACTGAAATATTCAGATATCAATATTCATACCAGACATGATAATATATATAAAAGAAAAAGGAAACATAGCAACCTTTCCCTGGAAATGCATTTCAAAACTCATCTCATATCTCATCAAACTGGTTTTAAAGAAAGAAAGCACATGTCACTGAATTAGGTCAACATCAAAATAAATGAGTAAATAAATAAATTGCATGACTCCCTATTTCACAAGGACTCCTTCCACTGATGAAGAAATCAGTATTCCTTGCCAGAAACATAAATAGCACTTTTCTCTCTCATCCTCACACTCTGTGTTCTGTGTGGCTCTGTTGTCCATTTCTCCTTCACAACTGACTTACCACCAGCGCTTTATCAGCCCTGTTATTCCAAGAGCAGTGGCCCAAAAAGCAAAGATAACAAATCCCAACTCCCAGCAAGCTTTTCCTTGTCAATGAGAGATTAAAAATAACGGTCAGGGGCTATGCAATGATATTTGCAGCCAACTTTAAAAATTTTCATTCAGAGCATCTGAGAATTTTTACCCCTTTCTAATCTTCTGCAATAGCTTGAATTTCCCCTCATTAGGTTTCATTGCAGAGAGGACAAAAAGGTGCCATATGGCTTTTCTGCTCATAGAACGTATCATTAAAATAGGTAGCTAGGTTATCATATTGATGTAGCTCCCTGCATAGGCAGACTGAAAGGATTTTAGGTAAGCTCAAAATATGAAATATTCACTCTGTCACTTTAGTGGTTCCTTACATAAGCCACCATGCAGACTCACAAGGAAGGTGAGTTAGTTGAAGGGGAAGGGAAATAAGGGAGATCTTGTGCTGGGAGTACGCTATAGACCACCTGACCAGGATGAGGAGACAGATGAAGTATTCTGTAAGCGGCTGGCTGAAGTCTCGCAATCGCCAGCCCTTGTTCTGGTTGGGGACTTCAACCTGCCAGGTATCTGCTGGAAATACAACACAGCAGAGAGCAGGCAGGCTAGGAGGTTCCTCGAGTGCATGGAAGGTAGATAACTTCCTGATGCAACTGGTAGGTGAGCCTACCAGGGGAGCTGCCTCGCTAGACCTACTGCTCACAAACAGAGAAGGACTAGTGGGAGATGTGGTGGACGGAGGCCGTCTTGGGTTTAGTGATGATGAAATGGTCAAGTTTTCAATTCGTAGTGATGTAAGGAGGGGGGTTAGCAAAACCTCCACCTTGGACTTCCGGAGGGTGGACTTTGGCTTGTTCAGGACACTGGTTGAGAGAGTCCCTTGGGAGATAGTCCTGAAGGGCAAAGGGGTCCAGGAAGGCTGGACGCTCTTCAAGAAGGA
The DNA here is from genome assembly GCF_028500815.1 of Rissa tridactyla. Lineage (NCBI taxonomy): Eukaryota > Metazoa > Chordata > Aves > Charadriiformes > Laridae > Rissa > Rissa tridactyla. The sequence goes on from NC_071496.1 coordinate 12,552,280, forward strand.
GATCTTAAAGGCCCAGGAGCAGGCTGTCCCCAAGTGTCGCAAGTCTAAAGGGCGGGGAAAATGGCCAGTCTGGATGAATAAGGAACTTCTGATGGGACTACTTAGGAATAAAAGGAGGGTTTACCACCTTTGGAAGAAGGGACAGGCAACTCAGGAGGAGTACAGAGATCTCGTTAGGTTATTCAGAGAGAAAATTAGGAAGGCAAAAGCCCAGCTGGAGCTCAACTTGGCCACTAACATTAAGGACAACAAAAAAAGCTTTTATAAATACATCAACAAAAAGAGAGCCAGGGAGAATCTCCATCCCTTACTGGATGCCAGGGGGGAAAGTTGCAACCAAGGACGAGGAGAAGGCTGAGATACTTAATGCCTTCTTTGCCTCCGTCTTCAATAGTCAGACCAGCTATCCCCAGGGTGTTCAGCCTCCGGAGCTGGAAGATAAGGACGGAGAGCAGAACAACCCACCCATAATCCAGGAGGAAGTAGTCAGTGATCTGCTTCTGCGCCTAGATGCACATAAGTCTGTGGGACCGGATGGGATTCAACCAAGAGTACTCAGGGAGCTGGCGGGAGAGCTCACCAAGCCTCTCTCCATCATTTATCAACAATCCTGGTCAACAGGGGAGGTGCCAGATGACTGGAGGGTGGCTAATGTGATGCCCATCTACAAGAAGGGTCAGAAGGAGGATCCGGGGAACTACAGGCCTGTCAGCCTGACCTCGGTACCAGGAAAGATCATGGAGAGGATCATCTTGAGTGAGCTCTCAGGGCAACTGCAGGGCAGCCAAGGGATCAGGGCCAGCCAGCATGGGTTTAGGAAAGGGAGGTCCTGCTTAACCAATCCGATCTCTTTCTATGACCATGTGACCCGCCTTCTGGATGCAGGGAAGGCTGTGGACGTTGTCTATCTGGACTTTGGTAAGGCCTTTGACACCGTCCCCCACAGCATTCTCCTGGAGAAGCTGGCGAATCATGGCATAGACAAGCGTACTCTTCACTGGGTTCAAAACTGGCTGGATGGCCGTGCCCAGAGAGTTGTGATTAATGGGGTGAAATCCTCTTGGCGGCCGGTCACCAGTGGTGTCCCTCAGGGCTCAGTGTTGGGGCCAGTTTTGTTTAATATCTTTATCAATGATCTGGATGAGGGGATTGAGTGCACCCTCAGTAAGTTTGCAGACGACACCAAACTAGGTGGGAGTGTTGATCTGCTTGAGGGTCGGAAGGCTCTACAGAGGGACCTGGACAGGCTGGATCGATTGGCCAAGGCCAACTGTATGAGGTTTAATAAGGCCAAGTGCCGGGTCCTGCATTTCGGTCTCAACAATCCCAAGCAACTCTACAGGCTTGGGGAAGAGTGGCTGGAAAGCTGCCCAGCAGAAAGGGACCTGGGGGTGCTGGTGGACGGCCAGCTTAACATGAGCCAGCAGTGTGCCCAGGTGGCCAAGAAGGCCAACAGCATTCTGGCTTGTATCAGGAATAGCATGGCCAGCAGGAGTAGGGAAGTGATGGTGCCTCTGTACTCGGCACTGGTGAGGCCTCACCTCGAGTACTGTGTTCACTTCTGGGCCCCTCTGTACAAGAGGGACATTGAGGTGCTGGAGCGTGTCCAGAGGAGAGCTACCAGGGTGGTGAGGGGTCTGGAGACCAAGTCATATGAGGAGAGGCTGAGGGAGCTGGGCATGTGTAGCTTGGAGAAGAGGAGGCTGAGGGGAGACCTCATTGCCCTCTACAACTACCTGAAAGGAGGTTGTATAGAGGTGGGGGTAAGTCTCTTCTCCCAAGTAACAAGCGATAGGCCAAGAGGAAACGGCCTCAAGTTGTGCCAGGAGAAGTTTTGGATGGATATTAGGAAAAATTTTTACACTGAAAGGGTTATTAAGCATTGGAACAGGCTGCCCAGGGAAGTGGTTGAGTTAGCATCCCTAGAGGTATTTAAAAGACGGATAGACGTAGTGCTTAGAGATATAGTTTAGTGATGGTTTTTGTCAGTGTTAGGTTGATGGTTGGACTAGATGATCTGAAAGGTCCCTTCCAGCCTAGAAAATTCTATGATTCTATGAGAAAGAAGCTAACAATTACAGTAAACAGTATTTCTTCATTTTAATAGAAGGCCTTTTTTCTGTTAGAATTACAAGCATTTGACTTAGGCACTGACAGAAGCTCAGAGGTGGCTCCTGACTCTTTCTCACTTCAAGAACTAGCAAAATTTTCAACTACACCTTCCTGCAAGTGTTGGCATATACTGGCCAACCATATATGACTATGGTGTTCAAAAAGAAAGCTCTTACAATGTTTCACAAATCATCCAATTTTGGATGAAACATCAGTTTCACTGATCAAAAGTTGAGCTACTTTCTGTTGGTCTAAACAGCTGATATATGGCTCACAATATTTCCATCTAAATCATATAAACCCCACTCACCCAGCAGACTTTTACTGCTGAAAGTTAGGGATTAATTCAATAAGAATCAGCAATCTGGATCGATTGCTAGGAAGGGCAACTTGTATTTATGACTGTTCAATAAGCACATTATTTTGAAAAGGCATGATGAAATGCAGTAATGCGTTCGGGGTTTTTTTAAGAATCAGAATCATAAAGTCTAAATTTTATTTCTGTTCTCTCTGTGCAGAATTGGACTTGTGCAAGTCAGAACGAAGGTGAACACCAGCTAGCTGTTTCACTCCAGTATCAATCTTAAAGCTTTAAGTGGCCTAAACAAAAAGCTCCCTTCTGGATTTTCAGCTCTGTATTTCATACCTGGATGCTTTATAGTAGTCTAAGCTTGAACCAGAAATCCATGAGGAACAACAGTTTGGATGAGACATTGGGATTGGATGAGGACCTTGGATTTGGTCAATTGACTGCAAGCAAATTCTATAATAACATAAAGAGCGAAATACTTTGTGCACCACCATACTAAGATATCACCTCGCTCTCCCCGAGTATCGCTTTTCCACATAGCTGGTGTATATAGGTTACTGAAGCACCAACAAAATCAGGTGGGCATATTAAGAACTTCAAGTGTCACTGAGTATACTGAAAGTATTGCTGATAGGACAAGAGCTCCTTTAGTGATTGATTGGCACCAACTCTTTGTCCTGTCTTCTCAAGGGAGAAATAAGGACAAACTGATACACAAAACAGAAAATGAGAAATGCAGAAGAGTGACAGACATTCAGCTGGTAAACTGGGTCTGTCATAGCCAAGGATACAGACCTAAGGTTGGGTTAGCTTCATGGTCTACATCAAATATCTGTGTTGTCATGGAGGCACATGTTTTTGACTGTCATGAATCATACATAGACATGATGCTTAGGTGAAGTGACTTGTAAACACTTATCTGTGACTGAGCTTTCTAATTGTTGATGGATAGCACAAAGAATAACAATAAAGCTTTGTTCTGTTTCATCTGGCATTGAGTTGAATTAATGCAAGGCTGTATTTTCAAAATATACTGGAAGAAATTCCACTGAAGGTGGGATTAACAAAGGCTCTTCTTTTTTTCTGTATATTTTCATTACATTTCAATGAACAAAAGTCATGGGAAATTGCAAGGAGGGCAGGAAGAAACATTGTGAGGAAGTAGTCTCAAACTATGCTTGCATTTACGTATCAAAGAGAGATCAGGCTCATTCGGGAATGCTAATAATAATTAAAAAATAAATAAAAAAACCCAGAAACACTGGTGTCCAACCTGAAATAATATAATAATCAGAGTAGTTGCTTGAATGTATAAGACAGCCTTCTGTCATATTTTAAGCAAGCATCTTCGTATCACCTATGATTTTTCATGTGCAGACTCTTTGGACATCAACCAGATTTCCAATGTCAGTTTTGAAAATCTTCTCATTCTCTCTCTCCCTCTTCTCTTCTTTTATTAGATCAACATTTTGTGTTGTCAAGTTCTTTTGACCTGCTCAGTGTGAAATATGTAGGGTGGGGTATGGATTTTCCTATATTGCCTGTTAAAATCAAACTAAATGATGTCCAGTGTCTAGAGACCTTGAAACACATGATGATAAGGTCAAATATTCAGCACTGTCGTGAAAACCTTTATTCATTTGTGTTTGCTAAACACTGATGTAAAAGAAGAACCTTAATCAATTACTTCAGCCTTCATTCATCTTTTAGGTTGAACTCAGATGACCACTGGTTTTGGAGTAAGACCAGGACATATAAATTAAAGACACTTCTGCCCAATACCCAGCTGCTTCTTAGAGTGACAGAAGTCTGGTGTTTTGCTGTGTTGAACACTGGCAAATGAAAACACTTGAGAGAGGGAGTCAGGTTTCCCAAATTCTATTACTACTTCTGCTGTGGACTTATATGTGAATTTGGGTCATCTCTTCCAAAATGTGTGGTTTGATATTTAGCAAGCTAAATGGTTTCCTAATGAGGTAAATTAATGTTCCAGGGAGGTATTTAGCTCCAGATTAAACTCTCTACATTTTGGTGACTAAGCCATGCTCTTGTGTCCATGAATGGTTTGAAGGTATGTGTCTTTTACCCAAGTGTCAGCACTTTGTGACATTTTTAGTTCACCCCGCCTCCCTCCTCCAGCGTCTTGCTGCCTCTCCAGAAGGGCATTAATCTCCTGTAGATCTTTTGTCATTGGTGAAAGTCCCATGCATGTGTCCCAGAGATTAAGGAGTGTTAGAAGCTGCTCTGGGTGACTATGCATAGGCAACTAAATCTTCTTCCCACTGTTTAGCTACCTTGACCTACATTCAATTATACCAAGCAAGATTGTGGCCAGAAAATTCCCAAAAGGTTGAAAAAAAAGTACTTTCCCCATTATTTGACAGATGTAAGGACAGAAGAGCTAAGGTTATTACCTTGCTTAAAGAATGTAGTTTTCTGTGAACTTTAAAGGCCCTAAAACTATATGTTTGTGGTGAAACGAAGTTTTTCAGGCAGGTCTTCCATGGTGATGTCCAACCATGTTCTACCCGAAGTGATGCATGGTCACAGAGCACTGAAGTCAACGGAGATGAATCTGGACAGGCAGTAATTCAAAGTATTACTGGTTTTGTACAGAAATGTATTGTATTTCTGACAATGACATACTTAGAGATCTACAGGGTTTTGTTGGGGGTTTATTGAAAAAACCCTTGGGGTGCAAGTTGGTGTAGAAGCTTGTTCGTTTTTCAGGAAATCCCAGGATAGAAGCAGTCATAAAGTACTGTGCTGAAAAATGTGTTGGGAAGGAACACCATATACTCAGAAACTTCCCTCAGTAGGGAAATCTGAAAAATAAGGAGTGGAAGTAGCACAACTGCAAAAATACAGAGCAGTAAATTTCTATGCTGGGTTTTCAGTTCTGACGTTCACCTCTTGGTACTTTTGGAAAATCCATTTAGTCTCTCTGTTGAGTGGTTTACTTCCTCAAGAAGAAAGGTGTTTTTTTATGGCAAACTTAGGAACAGAGCTGTGATATTTGAGTGGAGCCCTTTAAGTATTCCTTTCCCATGACTGGACTAGTGTTCTTCAAAAGCAAAATGCTGGAAGAAGTGCTGAACGTGTATGTGTGTGAAAGAGAGAGAAAGACAGAAACAGAGAAACAAACTTAGAAGAGGAGATCATCTCTAGATCAGACACTCAGTTTTAGGCTTAAACTATTTCACTAGAGACTGTTCCCTGATATACAGCAAAAGAAATAGGTCCAAGCAGAGATGTGAGAACATCCACCTCAGATACCTGCTAGTTATTAGCTTAGATAGTGCGATGTTTCATCGGAATTTGCTTTCCAACATCCCAGGGTGATGGGACACTTAATGATACAAAGCTATCAAGTATCAAGGACCAGCCCAAAATGTTACAAAATAAATATGAATATATGGGACCATGCTTTATGACATGCAGTGTTTCGCAGCCAAATATTGCATTGCAGATTTGAGCAGCACAATATAATTTAAGTACGAGTGTCGTGGTTTTGGCAAAATTGTCCAATGGCCAGCGACAGATGCTCTTCCCCCACCTCTCACACACGGAGAGGAGGAGGAGAGGTAAAGAGATTTACGAGTTTAGAAGAAACTAAACTATTTCAATGAAATATTAATAATAAAATAAAAAGGAAATAATGAAATTGATACAGTATATACAAAACCATATTAAGCTCCCAGGATGACATCACCAGCAGGCACTGGGGAAGTCCCAGACTGGACTCAGTGATGGGTGGGAACTGGATTCCACAGATGGAGTCAGGAACACACGGATCGGGATCAAAGGCAGATGAACAGACAGGGTCCTCCTCGGACGTCAGCCATTGAAGGAAAAGAGGAGCTGACCCTTTGATCCCTCAGCATTCATCCTGAGCCTGTTGGTCAATTTTTGGTCACCTGTCCTGTCTGCTCCTCCCTGCAGGTGGGACCCCTCTACACTTTTCCGCTTCTGACCCTCTAACGGGGCAAATAACAAAATTAGCTGACCTTGGTTGTTATAGCAATACTTATAAGCAAGAACCTCTCTGCGTACCATTCCTTGGCACTAACTGTAAACATTGGTCTTATCACTCTAAGAAACCGTTTTTGGCACAATATGCTGTTAATTTCAGAGAGTTAGAAGAGGCCTAGCTAAGAAGTAAAATTACTGGACAGAAAGTATGTTTTGTTTTACCTCAAACCAGGGCAATGAGCATCTGTCTAGCCCTTACTTATCCTTTCAGTGTCTTGTCTACTTTCAGATTCCTCTCCTCTTCCAGTTTTTAATATTTGGAGTAATTTTGATGTTTGGCAGCAGCAGATGGATCCTAAATACCTGTAAACTCATTAGTTTAATAACATGATTCATAAGTGCTGTCATTCTCAGTGAAGAGCAACTGTTACAATTATCTCACTAATATCACTGTGTAAATCCATTGTGTCAGGGACATCATCTGAAAATCATTTAATACATTTGAATATCATATTCATTATCAATAATATGAGTGTTTTTACTCCTCAGCCTACATGTAAAAGGAGAGAACAAAAAAAAAATTAAAGCAAGGAAAAAACAAACCCCCCAAAAGTCTGGACTTTTAAAAATTAATTGTAAAATTAGCTGATGAAGAAAATTAATCCAAACTGACTTGAATTTGAATGCTGTCAGATGGAGTAAAAAGTGCCCTAGGTATATAAACAAGCTTTGTTGATAAATAACAATGTAGCAAGCCAAGGGGAAAGTGTTTATAAAAAGGGATTTGTGTTTGGTGCATTCTCATTTGTCAGTCTCAGTAATGATTTAGAAGAAGGTGTAAATACCACATTAATGATTTTGGGGAATGCTAGTGTGCTACAAATGCCAATAAGGGGAAAGAAGGCAAGGCAAGGCAAGGCAAGGCAAGGCAAGGCAAGGCAAGGCAAGGCAAGGAAAGGAAAGGAAAGGAAGTAATTCTGTGAAGAGTCTGTTTTTCTATGCCCCTGTGTCTTAAGAATGTGGAGGCATGGGTGAACTTATCCACTGCTGTGGTTTTTGTGCTGGATGATCAGTGAGACTCTGTCTTTTGGTGCACAGATGTCTTAACACAAATGAGGAAAAACTTCTCTGACAATAAGATCATTGTCAACAGTAAATTATTTCCTACAGTAATCAAAACATTTGGGCAATAGTTAAAATGAATGGTTGGAAGACCTGCAATGGAAATGCAGAAGTCTGGGGTGGAACATACACCTTCCACAATCTGGAGGTATGACCCAGTAAACGTATAGGGCCATTTCAACCTCATTTGGACCTGAAAAACTAGTCAATGGGTTCATCCCATGCCTTGATGACTTTTACATAGCAGTTGTTGTTTAATTGTTAAATACTGTTATCTGGAGGGAAACCCTCACTGATTATATGACAGCTCTTTCTCTAAGGTCTACAGCTGTCTAATTTATACAACTATATAAACCTTTTTTTTTTTTTTAAAAAAAAGAGGAATTAATCCTAATTGCATTTCTTCCTTTGGATTGGATTCCCTTCTTTTCCTTTTTCCCTATCCTATACTAATAATGTGTAGGGTTATTTTAATCTTTGGCAGAGTCATCTGGATCTCACTAGTAAAATTGTTCATTGAATAGCAGAACTGATAAAAAACAGTGTTCCCTGGACCATGTCACTTTGCCAGACTTACTCTTTTGTGACAGTGACATAGTTCAAATACTGGTTGCAGTTATCCATCCTCAGAAATAAGAATCAAAATTAATCCTTAAAACAAAAGAATTTAGAAAGAGATATTGATCAGATTACAGATGAGGGTTGAGATGAAGGACTAGGGTAGAAAAACTTGATCCTTCTGTGAAGTCTCTTTAATGGCACTGCAGATTTGTACTCCTCTGTCAAGGTCTGTTCAAAACCACATTGAAGTCAATGGAAAGACTCCTATTAATATTGATAATTGCTTTTAGATGTGACTGAAGCATTGGTGAAGGGTAAAATGATCCCTGGTCACTGCTGCAACCTAACAGCTGTTTCTAGATGCTGATGGCTCCTGCTTAATTTAATTCTTATCTTAAACCAGCAAAATCTCTGTCCATCTGGCACCTTTCTCTCTTTTAGAATCTGTTTCTACTCTAACTGCATTCCCATACAAGCATTAAACTCATCTCTAAACTCTGCTGCTTCTCTCTCTTACCTAACTGACCAAAAATTACTTTTCTGTCTGTGCTGATTTATTTTCCCCTTTTAGCTAAAGAACTTATCTTCCTTTCTGCTTCTGTGCTAGTACTTATTCTTGCCTCCTCCTTTTAATTATTTCCCAGTCTTTCTGAATGAATCTTTATTTCTTTCCTTGAAAATTTTCTCACCACTTCTGCCGAGGCTCCTCAACTGTCTCCCATATATTTACACTACAACCTGCAATGTTCACGTGTGACTCTAGCGCTGCTGTTTTTCTGACCCTCCAAACACTGCAGAAGTACCTTTTTTCAAAAGATATACCTCCTGGGTCTCTGTGCCTTTTTCCTCATATATATATTTTTTCCTCATGTGTATACACACACATATACATATGCATATGCATATACATCCTCATACACACACAGATATACATGTGCAAAATTTGGAATCCTTAGTGGATATTTCAAAGTAGTGGAGACTGTTTAGGTACTTTGATGGACCAGCTTTTTACTGAAATGTTTCAAGTCAAACTGGAGAAGCATTAGGAAATACACTATAGGACCTTACTCTGATTTTGAGAAGGTGTGTGGATCTAGGGATGGAATAAAAGACTTCTAGCATCTTTCAGTTTATGCAAACCTATGGTTATGCTACTAGCTGTGCCCATCCAAATTACATCTACAGAGAACTAATGCAAAAAGGGACCTTATGACATATCTTCTTTCTCAAAAAGAAATAAGCTCTTTTTGTTTATCAACTGTCCTGGTTCCGATGGGGATAGGGTTAACTTTTCCTGGTATTCCATGCCATGTGAGCCACGCCCACCCTGAGCTGCTGGGGGAGGGGGCAGGAAGTTCCTGCTTAAAAGCGGGCTGGGGCGGCCCGGGTCTGGCGAGCGGCGAGCGGCGGGGGAGCGGCGGTTCCGTAATCGTGTTTGTATATTCCCCTATCCGTGTTGTTGTTGTTGTTGTTTGCCTGTTCCCTTTGCTGTTCTGTTAAACTGCCTTTGTCTCAACCCAAGAGTCTTGCCTTTTCTTACGATTCTTCCTGTATTAGGAAGGCGCGAGCGAGCGGCACGTGGTTCTTTGTTGCCGTCTGAGGCTAAACCACGACAGTCCTTTTTGGCGCCCAACGTGGGGCTCGAAGGGTTGAGATAACGACAGAATCCAAATAGAACGTGGAAAAAACGGTTTTGGTTTTTTAGGTAAATAGTCACTGGTCATCATGTTGCTTGGTTTGTTCTCATGGCTGTGTTACATAAATTCCTATATGGCTTATGTACTCCCTGCGATGCTGTTTACCATGTCTGGAAGAGGGATGAGGATTATCATTCTGCTGTCCTGTGCGATATCTGTTTATGATATGATAACATCACTGTTCAGATGGCTATTTTGGGGTGTTTATGTGGTTTTGCTGTCCTGTCCGTACATTGGACACCGTCTCTCAGAATTTGTTAATAATTTCCCCAGCCCTTTTGCCTCCCTTTTCTCCTTCGGGTACAGGAGTTGCAAGGAAGGACAACCACAAAAGGGGATCCCTCCAGGAAAAGTGCCGCCCCAGTTTCCAGTGGGCCGTTCCCCAGACAAAGCAGAAGGCCTGATCTTGCTTCTGATCCTCTTGAAGGAACTTCCAAGTCATTTATGCAAGAAGTGAGTAATGGATACTATGACCAGTATTAGGGGGGCCCTGCCTCCGGCCAGGTGGAGGAAAGGGACAACCGGGTTTATTGGACGGTGTGGATTCGATGGCCTGGCACATCAGACCCACAGGAGTATAAGGCTCTAGTGGACACGGGTGCGCAGTGTACTTTAATACCATCAAGCTATAGAGGGGCAGAACCCATTTGTATTTCTGGGGTGACAGGGGGATCCCAAGAGTTGACTGTACTGGAGGCGGAAGTGAGCCTAACTGGGAATGAGTGGCAAAAGCATCCCATTGTGACTGGCCCAGAGGCTCCATGCATCCTTGGTATAGATTACCTCAGGAGAGGGTATTTTAAGGACCCAAAAGGGTACCGCTGGGCCTTTGGCATAGCTGCTTTGGAGACAGAGGAAGTTAAACAGTTGTCTGCCTTGCCTGGTCTCTCGGAGGATTCTTCTGTTGTGGGGTTGTTGAGGGTCAAAGAACAACAGGTGCCGATTGCTACCACAACGGTGCATCGGCGGCAGTATCGCACTAACCGAGACTCTCTGATTCCCATCCATGAGCTGATTCGTCAACTAGAGGTTCAAGGAGTGATCAGCAAGACTCGCTCACCCTTTAACAGTCCCATATGGCCGGTGCGAAAATCTAATGGAGAGTGGAGGCTAACTGTAGACTATCGTGGTCTGAATGAAGTCACGCCACCGCTGAGTGCTGCTGTGCCGGACATGCTAGAACTCCAGTACGAACTGGAGTCCAAGGCAGCCAAGTGGTATGCCACGATTGATATAGTGAATGCATTCTTCTCAATCCCTTTGGCAGCAGAGTGCAGGCCACAGTTTGCTTTCACTTGGAGGGGCATCCAATACACCTGGAATCGACTGCCCCAGGGGTGGAAACACAGCCCCACCATTTGCCATGGACTGATCCAGACTGCACTGGAACAGGGTGAAGCTCCAGAACATCTGCAGTACATTGATGACATCATTGTATGGGGAAACACAGCAGAAGAAGTTTTTGAGAAAGGGAGTAAAATAGTCCAAATCCTTCTGAACGCTGGTTTTGCTATAAAGCGAAGTAAGGTCAAGGGACCTGCGCAGGAGATCCAGTTTTTAGGAATAAAATGGCAAGATGGACGCCGTCAGATTCCAATGGATGTGATCAACAAAATAGCAGCTATGTCTCCACCAACTAGTAAAAAGGAAACACAGGCTTTCTTAGGTATTGTGGGTTTTTGGAGGATGCATATCCCAGATTACAGTCTGATTGTAAGCCCTCTGTATCAAGTAACCCGGAAGAAGAATGATTTTAAATGGGGTCCTGAGCAACGACAAGCTTTTGAACAAATCAAACAGGAAATAGTCCATGCAGTGGCCCTGGGGCCAGTCCGGGCAGGACAAGATGTTAAAAATGTGCTCTACACCGCAGCCGGGGAGAATGGCCCTACCTGGAGCCTCTGGCAGAAAGCACCAGGGGAGACTCGAGGTCGACCCCTAGGGTTTTGGAGTTGGGGATACAGAGGATCCGAAGCCCGCTACACTCCAACAGAAAAAGAGATATTGGCAGCATATGAAGGGGTTCGAGCTGCTTCGGAAGTGGTTGGTACAGAAGCACAGCTCCTCTTAGCACCTCGACTGCCGGTGCTGGGTTGGATGTTCAAAGAAAGGGTCCCCACCACACATCATGCAACCGATGCTACATGGAGTAAGTGGATTGCACTGATCACGCAGCGAACTCGAATGGGAAACCCCAGTCGCCCAGGAATTCTGGAAGTGATCATGGACTGGCCAGAAGGCAAGGATTTTGGAATGTCACCAGAGGAGGAGGTGACGCGTGCAGAAGAGGCCCCACCATATAATAAACTGCCAGAAAATGAGAAGAAATATGCCTTGTTCACTGATGGGTCCTGCCGTATTGTGGGAAAGCATTGAAAGTGGAAGGCTGCTGTGTGGAGTCCTACACGACGGGTTGCAGAAGCCAGTGAGGGACAGGGTGAATCGAGCCAGTTTGCAGAGGTGAAGGCTATTCAGCTGGCTTTGGACATTGCTGAGCGAGAAAAATGGCCAGTACTTTATCTCTACACTGACTCATGGATGGTGGCAAATGCTCTGTGGGGGTGGTTACAGCAGTGGAAGCAGGGCAACTGGCAGCGCAGAGGCAAACCCATCTGGGCTGCTGAGCTATGGCAAGATATTGCTGCCCGGATAGAGAATCTGGTTGTGAAAGTACGCCATGTAGATGCCCACGTACCAAAGAATCGGGCCACGGAGGAACATCAGAACAACCAGCAGGTGGATCGGGCCGCTAGGATTGAAGTGGGTCAGGTGGATCTGGACTGGCAACATAAGGGTGAACTATTCATAGCTCGGTGGGCCCATGACTCCTCAGGCCATCAAGGGAGAGATGCGACATATAGATGGGCTTGTGACCGAGGGGTGGACTTGACCATGGACACTATTGCACAGGTCATCCATGAATGTGAGACATGCGCTGCGATCAAACGAGCCAAGCGTTTGAAGCCTCTTTGGTATGGAGGGCGATGGCTGAAATACAAATATGGGGAGGCCTGGCAGATTGATTATATCACACTGCCACAAACCCGTCAAGGCAAGCGCTATGTGCTCACAATGGTGGAAGCAACCACTGGATGGCTGGAAACATACCCTGTGCCCCATGCCACTGCCCGGAACACTATCCTGGGCCTTGAAAAGCAAGTCCTGTGGCGACATGGTACCCCAGAGAGAATTGAGTCGGACAATGGGACTCATTTTTGAAACAGCCTCATAGACACCTGGGCCAAAGAGCATGGTATCGAGTGGGTGTATCACATCCCCTATCACGCACCAGCCTCTGGGAAGATAGAACGATACAATGGACTGTTAAAAACTACACTGAGAGCAATGGGTGGTGGGACTTTCAAACACTGGGATACGCATTTAGCAAAAGCTACCTGGCTAGTTAACACCAGGGGATCTAACAATCGGGCTGGCCCTGCCCAATCAAAACTTCCACGTACTGTAGAAGGGGATAAAGTCCCCGTAGTGCACATGAAGAATATGCTAGGGAAGACAGTCTGGGTTAGTCCTGCCTCAGGCAAAGGCAAACCCATCCGTGGGATTGCTTTTGCCCAAGGACCTGGGTGCACTTGGTGGGTGATGCGGAAGGATGGGGAAGTCCGATGTGTACCTCATGGGGATCTGATTTTGGGCGAGAATAGCCAATGAATCAGATTGTGTGCTGTTAATTGCTAAGTAACCCTGTCACTGTATGTCCTCATTGCTATAATTGCTATCAGTTGTACTACAAGTAAGGCACAGGGATGATGGGATAAGAACTGATCTCAGCAGCCGGCGCCCAGCAGTTTCCTCAAGATCTACATCTTCAGCCCACGGACTGCGTGCATGAGCCACACCAGGTGCACCAGTCACAAGCTCCGAAAAATACAGCATGCAACAGACCAGCACCACCCAGCATCTCACCTGCCCTGAGAGACTGTTCTAACAGATGGAGCCCAAAGCCATGGATTAAAAGAACTCAACGGATACTTTGGAGGGATGACCCATAAACTAAGGGCATTATATGTGTGTGTATATATATATATATAACAGGGGAAAGTGGTGGCAATTCATTGGAACCTGCTGGGCATGGCATAGATGGTATGGAATAAGGGGTGGATAATGTCCTGGTTCCGGTGGGGATAGGGTTAACTTTTCCTGGTATTCCATGCCATGTGAGCCACGCCCACCCTGAGCTGCCGGGGGAGGGGGCAGGAAGTTGCTGCTTAAAAGCGGGCTGGGGCGTCTGGGGTCCGGTCGGCGAGCGGTGGGGGAGCGGCGGTTCCGTAATCGTGTTTGTATATTCCCCTATCTGTGGTGGTGGTGGTGGTGGTGGTGGTGGTGGTGGTGGTGTTGTTGTTGTTGTTGTTGTTGTTGTTGTTGTTGTTGTTGTTGTTGTTGTTGTTGTTGTTGTTGTTGTTGTTTGCGTGTTCCCTTTGCTGTTCTGTTAAACTGCCTTTGTCTCAACCCAAGAGTCTTGCCTTTTCTTACGATTCTTCCTGTATTAGGAAGGCGCGAGCGAGCGGCACGTGGTTCTTTGTTGCCGTCTGAGGCTAAACCACGACATCAACATTTAAGAATATATATTTGTCTTGAACCTTGTATGCCCTTTCATTTGACACTTGAAGGACTTACTAGGTATGGAGCATAGATTTTGCGGCTTCAAAATTAAAAACTCATTTTACTTGAGCTAAGGAACAGTCAAATCCTAAGCCTTTTTAGTAAAGGATTTAAAAATAATGAATAGCTCTTCTTTAGCTTATGTAGAATTATGTGTTATCTGATCTTTTTCCCTAGGTTGCTGTGAAGTTCAGAATTTAGTCATGTGTTTATTTACCTGCTGTTTTATATTTCAGGTTGCATATGAAAAGCTTTAGAGATCCATGACAGGATGTTGTGGTTTTGGCCGGATTGGCCAAGCAGAATGACAGATGGCCCTTCCCCCCCCATCTCTCCTCAGAGAGGAGAGGAAGAGATAAGGAGATTTACGAGTTTAGAAAAAGAACTAAACTACTTTAATGAAAATAATAATTAATAAGGAAATAGTAAATAATAATAGAATAATAAAAATTAAAGAGAAAAAAAGAGTATACAATATATACAAAACCGTATCCAGCTCCCAGGATGATGATCGCGTCACCAGCAGGCACAGGAAAAGTCCCAGACTGGAGTCAGCGACGGACAGGAGCTGAATTCTTGAACTAGAGTCAGGAATGCTCAGATCGGGATCAAAGACAGATGAACAGACAGGGTCCTCCTCAGACGTCGGCCATTGAAGAAAAAAAATGAGCCAGAGCCCCCTTGCCCCTTTGATCCCTCAGCTTTTATACTGAGCATGATGCAGATGGGATGGAATACCCTGTTGGTCAGTTTTGGGTCACCTGTCCCATCTGCTCCTCCCTGCGGGTGGGACCCCTCTACGCTTCTCCGCTTCCGACCCTCTAACGGGGCAAAACAGCAAAGTTAGCTGACCTTGGTTGTTATAGCAATAAGTATAAGCAAGAGCCTCTCTGCATACCATTCCTTGGTATAATCAGGTCTTCTCACTCTGAGGGTGAAGAGTTTCTGAACAATATGCTGTTAATTTCAGACTTTAGTCAGTTAGAAGAGGCCCAGCTAAAAAGTAAAATTACAAATCAGAAAATTGGTTCTCTTTTACCTCAAACCAGGACACAGGACTTGGAAGATTGGTGGCAATTGCTCCCTGCTATTGGGTTTGGATGGCTAACTGATGACAACCATGGTATTCCTTCAAGCTTGCGCTACTAAGTCCTGCTGTTTTTCAAGGATGGCCCAGCTGAAGTGTCACTGGATAGCACTCTCAGGAGTGCGAATTGCTGGTCTGCTTGGTCTTCATCTTGCCCAGCTTTGAGAGCACCAGGCTCAGGAGTGTCAGGAACGAACTACATCTGCCAGGGCAAAGCTCTCCTCCTGCTCAGCTGCCATAGTCTTTGTGAGGAGTAGCCAGGGATGTGGGGTGGGAGGTTTGGCTGGATGCCCTGGTTGTTATTGTTAGAATAAGCACTTAGACTTCTACAAGCTTTTAGCTGAAGATCTCTGTAGTCATCAGAAACTTCTTGCAGTGAAATAAGGAAGCCTAATTACAGATTGGGAAAATGAATCACTGAGAGTTTAATTGGCCTACTAAAGAAAATATAGCAAGACAGTGACAGAGCTTATAACAAAACCTAGGAATGGTGGTCCCCTTTCCTAATCATTTAAAACAGTCCAGGAAAAGTGAAAGATTGTATTTTATGGATCAAGTTAAGACTGAGCTTTATATTTAGGAAGAGCATTTTAGGATGTGGTGCCTGACACAGCAGGAAATTGCATTCAATGATTTTGGAGGTCCCTACCAAATTTTCCCTGTGATAGGTCATTCCATTATTGCCCACTAAAGACTTTCTTACACCTTTCCCTGAAGCATCCAACACTTAATTCAGAGACAGGATATCGAACTAAATGGATCACTAGTTTGATCTATTATGTCAATTCTTATGTTCTTAGAGATGCAAACAGTATGTAGGGCATAGGTTTTTCATTACTGTACACAAAGTCAAATGTAAGTGTATGTACTGACCATGGTAAGAGAGAACTGGCTCAGAGATGGGGGAAGCTGTCACTCACACCATTTTGTGTCTGTTCAAGAACTGAAGCAGAAGTTTACTTTGTAGAAGAAAGCCCCGTGTACACTGTAAATGCTGTTGGCCATGTGACATCACTGTATTCTTCCATGGGCAGAAGTAATTTTCTTCTGTGCCTATATTTGATTTCAATTAAAAGAAGACAGCTTTCTTAATCTTTCCTAAAAGTTGATATGGTGTATACCTGAGTGAACTGGCCAATTTCCCTTATAAATTATGTATAAAATCCACAACAGCATTCTCTCTCAGAAACTCAGAGGAAAATTCAATTTCTCTTTTAGCTTATATTTTTTCATGGTTCTTGGGATATTAATTTCATTTCATAATTTCATTTTTATAAATGTCTTATTTATTCAAGCTCTTCATAGAGGAAAGTAATGCCATGCATTGCTGATTTTTTTACAGTTTACAATATTTTTTGACAGTTTACAATATCTCTTCAGAACCTAACATGTTAATTGATTTTAAAATTTCTATAAACTTCAGCCGTGCTTTAGGATTGTACATACTGATGCCAGGGAGACTTTTTGAATTGTCTGCTATGACCCCACTGGAGTTTATCTAGATGTGCATAGCTTTTCTTTCCCTTCTCTCTTCCTAGCAGATATGCAAGGGGAATAAACTGCCACTGTCCAGGCTCCTGTCTAGGGATGGTAGCATAGGGTCAAAATGAGACATGTGATCCCAGTCCTACATTCTGTCTCTTAAAAGTAGGAACATCCACCGAGTAGTATTATTATACCCTTTATTTCTTGTTGCTTGACAGTAATCTCCCTGTTCCAAACATATAATTCTGCAGCACTTCAATTATAGATCCTATATATTATAGGTACTGTATATCTTATAATAAAATACGTGACTGCAAGCTTTATTGATCGTGTCTGCAGTACATAAATGCCAACAAACCACTGAACTCTCAGCGTCCCTTTCCACCATGCAATGGTCTCAAAGTAAAACATGGAAAGAATTCAGTGAGAGGAGGTTCATCTCAGGTTATTGCAAGCCCTCAATCCTAATTACGGAGATTTCCCTGGGACATTACAAGTATATCAAGTTCCGTTTGACTGGAAGCACAATGACTTAATCTGGAGCTAAAGGTCTGAAAATGAGTGAGGAAACAATTAAAGAGGATTCCAAGTGATTTCATCAAGGAAATATTCCCCATAGAAAATACTTATTTTTTTTTTCCCATAGAAATTTTTTTTCCCCTTTGGGAAGCCTACATTTGCACATATTATTTCCAGCAATGTTTATTTCATTCAGCCTAGCTGAAGTGTATCTATACAAATGCACGCAGCATGGGCAACAAACAGGAAGAGCTGGAGGCCATTGTACAGCAGGGAAACTATGATATAGGTGCCATCACAGAAACATGGTGGGAAGCGCGGTGATTGATGGCTACGAACACTTCAGAGGGGATAGGCAAGGAAGAAGAGGTGGTGGGGTGGCCCTGTATGTCAGGGACAATTTTGAATGCCAAGAACTTAACAATGTGCATGACGACATTGTTGAGTGTTTATGGATAAGAATTAAGGGGAAGGCCAACAAGGCAGACATCGTGGTGGGAGTTTGTTATAGAGCCCCCCAACCAGGATGCAGAGACCGATGAAATATTCTATAAGCAGCTGGCAGAGGTCTCACGATCGCTCGCCCTTGTTCTTGTGGGGGACTTCAACTTCCCAGATGTCTGCTGGGAATATAACACAGCAGAGAGGGAACAGTCCCGGAGGTTCCTGGAGTGTGTGGAAGACAACTTCCTAACACAGCTGGTGAAGGAACCAACTAGGGGAAGTGCCCTACTGGACCTACTGTTTGTTAACAGAGAAGGTCTTGTGGGGGATGTAAAGGTTGGAGGTCGTCTTGGGCACAGTGACCATGAAATGATAGAATTTTCGATCCTTGGTGAAGCAAGGCGGGGAGTCAGCAGAACTGCCACCTTAGATTTCTGAAGGGCGAACTTTGCCCTGCTTAGGAGCATGGTTGAGAGTGTCCCTTGGGAGGCAGTGTTGAAGGGCAAAGGTGCCCAGGAAGGCTGGTCTTACTTCAAGGAGGAACTCTTAGAAGCACAAGGGAAGGCCATCCCCAAGTCCCAAAAAACAAGCAGACAGGGAAGAAGACCAGCCTGGCTAAATAGAGAGCTTTGGCTGGACCTCAGGAAAAAAAGGAAAGTTTATGATCTTTGGAAAAGAGGGTTGGCTACTTGTGAAAAATACCAAGATGTAGTGAAGCTATGCAGGGCAAAAATTAGAAGGGCCAAAGCAGAACTCATCTTGGCCACCACGGTTAAAGACAACAAGAAGAGATTTTTCCAGTATATCAATAGAAAAAGGAAGACTAGGGAAATGTAGGCCCACTAATGAATGAGATGGGCGCCCTAGTGGTGGAAGACAAAGAGAAAGCAGAGCTACTGAATGCCGCCTTTGCTTCAGTCTTCACTGCTAAAGCTGGCCCTCGTGAATCCCAGGCCCTGGAGGCAAGGGGGAAGGTCGGGAGAGAGAGGAAGAGTTTTCCCCAGTAGAGGAAGATCAGGTTAGAGACCACTTGGCCAAACTGGACATCCATAAGTCCATGGGCCCTGATAAGATGCACCCGCGAGTGCTGAGAGAGCTGGCAAATGTTATTGCTTGGCCACTCTCCATCGTCTTTGAAAGGTCATGGAGGACAGGAGAGGTGCCTGAGGACTGGTAGAAGGCCAATATCACTCCAGTCTTCAAAAAGGGCAGGAAGGAGGACCCAGGGAACTACAGACCGGTTAGTCTCACCTCTGTCCCTGGGAAGGTAATGGAGCGACTCATTCTGGATGTCATATCCAAGCACGTTCAGGAGCAGGAAGTTATTGGAAGTGGTCAACATGGATTTACCAAGGGTAAATCATGCTTGACCAATCTCATAGCCTTCTATGATGTTATAACTGGTTGGCTGGATGAGGGGAGAGCCGTAGATGTCATCTACCTTGACTTCAGCAAGGCTTTTGACACTGTCTCCCATAACATCCTCCTTAGGAAACTGAGGAAGTGTGGACTAGACAAGGGGACAGTGAGGTGGATTGAGAGATGGCTGAGTGACAGGACTCAGAGGGTTGTGATTAATGGAGCAGGGTCAAGTTGGAGGCCTGTAACCAGTGGTGTCCCCCAGGGGTCAATACTTGGACCAGTATTGTTTAACATATTCATCAACGACCTGGATGAGGGGACAGAGTGTATCCTCAGCAAGTCCGCTGATGATACCAAACTGGATGGGGTGGCCAACACCCCAGAGGGCCGTGCTGCCATCCAGCATGACCTAGACAGGCTGGAGAGCTGGGCAGAGAAGAACCTAATGAGGTTCAACAAGGACAAGTGTAGGGTCCTGCACCTGGGGAGGAAGAATGTCAGGCACCAATATAGGCTAGGGGTGGACCTGCTGGAAAGCAGCTCTGAACAAAAGGATCTGGGGGTCTTGGTAGACAGTAAACTATCCATGAGCCAGCAATGTGCCCTTGGCCAAGAAGGCCAATGGCATCCTGGGCTGCATAGGGAAGAGTGTGGCCAGCAGGTCAAGGGAGGTCATTCTGCCCCTCTACTCTGCACTGGTGAGGCCACAACTGGAGTACTGTGTCCAGCTCTGGGCTCCCCAGTTCAAGACAGACAGGGAACTACTGGAGAGAGTCCAGCGTAGGGCAACTAAGATGATTGAGGGATTGGAGCATCTCCCTTATGAGGAAAGGCTGAGAGAGCTGGTACTCTTTAGCCTGGAGAAGAGAAGGCTGAGGGGAGACCTTGTTAACGTTTACAAGTATCTCAAGGGTGGGTTTAAGGAGGATGGAGCCAGACTCTTTTCAGTGGTTCCCAGTGACAGGACGAGGGGTAACGGGCACAAGCTGGAACATAGGAAGTTCCAAACAAATATGAGAAAAAACTTTATGGTGAGGGTGACAGAGCACTGGAACAGGCTGCCCAGGGAGGTTGTGGAGTCCCCTTCTCTGGAGACTTTCAAGACCCGCCTGGATGCAGTCCTGAGTAGTGTGCTCTAGGCAATCCTGCTTTAGCAGGGGAGGTGGACTAGATGATCTCTAGAGGTCCCTTCCAACTCTGAAATTCCGTGATTCCGTGATTATGTGAAGAATAAAACAAAACAAAGCATTTGCTTCTTCTATTTCCCATGCTATAACCACATGCTATTATTACATGGGCAATTTCAATATCAAGTTGCAGTGCAAAATCCAAGGGATTTTGTCAAGCAGTCTTCTGAACAGGTCAAAGTTTGCCCTCCGTAAGTCTAAGGTGGCAGTTTTACTAACCCCTCTCCTTGTTTCTCCAAGAATCAAAAACTCAGTTATCTCATGATCACTGTGCCCTAGATGGCCACCAACCTTTACTTCCCCCACAAGTTCTTCCCTGTTCACAAGAAGCAGGTCCAGGAAGGCACCTTCCCTGGTCAGCTCACTTACCAGCTGTGTGAGGAAGTTATCTTCCACACATTCCAGGAACCTCCTGGATTGTTCCCTCTCTGCTGTGTTGTATTCCCAGCAGATATCTGGGAGGTTAAAGTCCCCCACAAGAACAATGGCAAGTGACTGCGAGATTTCCCCCAGCTGCTTATGGAAAGCTTCATCCACCTCACTGCTTTGGTTGGGAGGTCTATAGCAGACTCCCACAGCGATATCAGCTTTATCGGCCCTTAACCTAATCCAAACACTCTCCACCCCATCATCAGTATACTTGATTTCCGAGCTCTCATAGCATTCTCTAACATACAGGGCCACTCCTCCACCTCTCCTTTCCTGTCTGTCCCTCCTTGTAGCCATTGATTGTGGCACTCCAGTCATGTGAGGCATCCCACCATGTTTCTGTGATAGCCACTATGTCATAGTTTTCCTGGTGCATCATGGCTTCAAGCTCCCCCTGTTTGTTGCGCATTCTGCGTGCATTGGTATAGATGCACTTCAGATGAGCTAATGATTCCAACACCTTTTTGTGAGTGTGGGCCCCATTTCCTACCAGACCCTTCTCAGGTGCTTCCATGATTTCTGAATATCTATCCCTTCTCTCAAATGAAATGGCAGAGCGAGAGTACTCATTAGTCCACCATCCTTCAAGCCCTGGGATGTTTCCTGAGGAGAAATAACTGGACTCCAGACGATCCAATGTGAATCAACAGAAGCCGTTTATTAAGCACAGATCATCATCTTTTATACCCTGTATAGTAGCCGTACACGCGACTCGCTTATTTCTGATTAGCTAGTTACACTGTCCACACGCTGTCCATGCAGTTTGTTTACACATCAGATTGGTTACAAGAATTCGCATAGTAAATTGCTTAGTCATTAGCACAACATGTTTTCTGCCTTCTCAGTTCCCGTTTTTCCCATGTACTAATTCCATCTTCTACCACTTGTTTTGCCCTTAATCTAATCTCTCATAGTAGGGAGGCTGGCTCACATGGCCATTTTCTCTCAGACACATTCCTACAATACCCCCTTTTTCTTCTTGAGCCAGCCAGACCTTATGCATGGCATTTTCTATCATGTCAGTCACTTTACGGAGAACACTCGAGGCTACCATAATCAATAATAATATAACCAACAGTAGCATGAACCCTTGCTTTAGTAAATCTGATAACCATCCCGTTATACCCCATGAGTTTAACCAATCATCGAAACCATTTTTCACCACTTTTAATTTGGACATGTTATCCTTCAGATCCCGTAACTGCTTATGAATGGATGATGAGTGGTCGGAAAGGTTCATACAACACATACCTTCAAAATCTTCACATCCATGACCCTGAGCTAATAGCAAAAAATCAATAGCCGCTCGATTTTGCAACATAGCATGCCGAATGCTATATCAGCACCAGTAAGCAAGCTAGATATGATTTCAGTTGTAAGGTTTATCTGTTTACTTGCCCAACACCTTATCTTATTCAACATATTTAATGCCGTTGCTGTTCCTAGCGAAGGGAGACTACTTAGCCCTGTTCTTTGTCCGAGATTCGAAAATGTTATATGGTCGTCACAGGATGGAGTGAAGGTATGAACTGTTCTCTTGGCTCTGTGTTTCCTGTGTGCTCTGCTCACTGTGTCTTTGGCCGTACGCAGGCCTCTGCTCGTAGATCTGCCCCATCTCCCCCTTTTTTGTTTAACACCAGACCATTTGTTAACCAGGTCGCCATGACTTGTGCTTCTACTCGTTGTGACGCTCTTAGCAGGTTATATACTAAACACAATTAAAAACAGAATCAAAAAGAACCCTGCTAAGGCAATAAATACCCAGATTCCTAAATTTAGCCCAGAAAGCCAATTTCTTTGTATTTACCCACGACAAAACCTTTTGTAATGTTTCAAATACATTGTGGTTCATTAAGTCTTGAATCTTTAGCATTTGAGCTTTTAGCTGATCATGTAAAGGACGAATGTTTTGTTGCAATGACATGTCAAAAGCACCTTGGAGATGGTGTTTAACCATTTCTCAGCCATGTAGCGACGAATTCCAGGGGAGAGATGTAACACGAAGTCTTCGAGAATTGTACTCCCAATCACAATACAGAGAAAGATGTGTTTTTAATGCATTTTGCCGATCCCCTATCCATATTACTGCTGTTTTATACCTTACTCGCATTAAATTTACACAATAAGATTGATTACATTCTTGGATACTTGCATTTTGAGCCGAAGCAAACATATGGATGAGAAGTACAAATCATTACAGAATTTTCCTGCTCGCAACTTCTATTTGTTGCAGTATTATCTGTGGTTAGCATGCACCCCGGTTTAAGGTGCTTCTAATACACCTTCGGTTGTTCAGGCCATTCAACAGTTCTTACAAAATGTCGCTCTACTGCTGTGGATGACAAAGAAGACATGTTTAGAAAATTTAAAACATGAGTTGCTTTATACACTCACTCTTGAGGTGTCATACCTATGGGATTCCCCCTTTTTTGTTTAGCCTGTATGGTTTTTAAAGTATGATGCATACACTCCACAATTGCTTGCCCAGTTGGGGAATGAGGAATACTGGTTGTCGGGGCGACTAACGGAAAAGTACAAGTATGCAAGAAACTCGAAGGCATGCCGACCTTGCAGATCTGAGACAAATAACTCTGAGGAGCCAGGGAACAACTGGCCTTGCAGGTCTGAGATAAATAACCTTGAAGAAGTAGGGAGTTAAGCAACAAGTTATCACTGTAGCTTTTAGCACATTCCAAAACTGTAGCTTCTAGCATGTAGCGAAACCGCAAGTAGGAGGGATTATTGTAATGAAACATTTAGAGCTAAGCCAATTAGAAATGATAGAATTTGTGTAATTTATGTAACTGTTAAGTAGCTGTATAAAAGGCTTTCCGACACGTCTAATAAACCGACATCTTGCTTGCATCAAGCAGCGTCCCGTCTCTCAATCGCGGCAAATTGGTGACCCCGACGTGATGGGGTGGTGAACCGCCTAGCTGAGCGGCTTGCTGCGAGTCCCACAGAACTTTGAAGGAGCTGCTGAAAGGAAGCAGGAACTGGCCAGGAATCCCTCTGGAGTTAAGAGGTGAGCTGTGGGAAACATGGGGAATCAGATGTCCCCCGCAGAGAGAGACGTATATGAGGTTATGAAAACGCTCCTCCGGAAACATAAAAAAGATATTTCCGGGCAGGACTTAAAGATTATGCTTAAGTGGGTACAAATGAAGATCCCCACTGTTACGGCCTCCAGTATTTTTACCCGGGAACTTTGGGACGATGTGGGGGTAAAGTTGTGGGACTCAGCGACGTCAGGGAATGCCGAGGCTCAGCGTTTGCTTCCGTCGTGGAGAAATATCTTTGAGGCTATTAAGGCACAGGAAAGGGGCCATAAAGACTCTCCAGATACTAAGGGGGAACCTCCACCAGCTCAGCCTTTGCTTCCCCCTCCGCTACCTCCGCGACGCGCTAAGTCGCCCGGACCCTTAAAGGTCTGTGCCGCAGGCTACCCTCCTGAGGAAGATCCGCTTGACCCGGGGCCCGTTGATCCTGATAAAGAGCCTGACTTGTATACCCCTGACCCTCATGATACGTGGGCGAATATTAGACGTCAAGCTTTAAAAGAAGGTGACTTGGAAATAGCGTGAACGATAGTCGCCCCTGTTATTTATCAAGGCCGGGGAGTGCAGTGGGAGGCTTTGTCCTTCCCGGTGATTAAAGAGCTGCGCCGTACCGTCACAGAACACGGGCTCTCTTCCCCATATTTTGCGAGCCTGCTGTCTTCTGTCTTTGATACGTACGTTATGACTCCCCATGATTTAAAATCGCTAGCGCAATTGTTATTAACCCCTTCCCAGTATTCCCTGTGGGAGTCGCATTGGAGGGGGGGCCTTCAAACTCTCCTCAACAGCTACGTGGGTCATAATAATGCTGCTCTTGCCGCACTGACCATGGAGCACCTTATGGGTACGGGTCAGCACTCTGATCCAGCGGCACAGGCTCGAGATTGTCCACGAGAGGCCCTGGAAGCGATCCGCGAAGAAGCAAAAAAGGCTTTACTCAAAATACCCGATTCCCGTAAACCTCAAAAGGCATTCACCTCTATTACGCAGGAACCTCGGGAGCCGTACATGCAATTCATTGATAGACTTAAGCAAGCTTTAGAACGCCAAATAGATAATACCGAAGCTCGAGAAATTTTGCTATTAAAATTAGCAGTTGAAAATGCTAACGCCGACTGTAAAAAATTACTTAAATCTCTCCCTAACCCAACTCCGACTTTGGTTGAAATGGTAGAGGCTTGTAATCGTATTGGTACTGTGGACCATAAATTTGAAGCGATGGCAGCTGCTTTCGCAGCTATGAGAGGCATGTCTGGGGGAGGAAATTGCTACGGTTGTGGTAAACCAGGCCATATCAAACGAAATTGTCCCGCTTCTAATGGGGGAGCTAAAGCCCAAGCCCCTGGGATCTGTCCCCGATGCAGGAAGGGGCGTCATTATGCTAATCAATGTCGTTCTAAGTATAATTTTCAAGGGCAGCCGATACAGGGAAACCGCTTGCGGAGCGCGGGGCAGCGATGCGCACAGACACAAGTATCGTCGCCGGTGAATCGAGCCATGCAGATGGGTGTGACCCCGCCACAAGTCTTCGCCCAGCAACAGCCGGTAGCGCCGGATTGGACCTGGCAACCTCACACGCAGTAACGTTGCTTGATTCCTCTGTTCATTTATTAGCAACTAATGTTTCAGGTCCTTTACCCCCGAAAACACAAGGGCTACTATTAGGGAGATCATCGGTTACCTTAGCCGGACTTTTTGTATTGCCTGGAGTAATTGATGCGGATACCGTTGGGGAAATTAAAATCATGGCCTGGACCCCATTTCCCCCTTGCACAGTACCCAAAGGAAGCCGCATTGCACAATTACTATTGATCCCGCAGAACGCAAGCTCTCTTTCGCTTCACCCACCTCCGCAGCAAAGACAAGGAGGTTTTGGATCTACTGGGGATCCACAGATTCTCTGGGTACAGTCCATTTCCCAGAAGCGACCACTTTGTCAATGTACTCTTATTCACGGCACTCAGCAAGTAATCCTAAATGGGATTATTGACACAGGGGCCGATGTCACCGTAATTTCACAGGCAAAGTGGCCTCCACAATGGCCTTTGGCAGCTGTGCCTCAGGCACTAGCCGTAATCGGAGGAGTTGGTAGAAGCCACCAATCCTCGGAATTGATCCAAATCAAAGGCCCAGAAGGACGAGTGGCTTCCGTCAAGCCTTTTGTGCTGCCTGTTCCTATGGTCTTATGGGGACGTGATGTGCTATCACAATGGGGAACTTCCATTCAGTCGCATTTTTAGGGGGGGCCATTGAGGTGCACGACACCCTGAAACTGACTTGGAAAACTCAGACGCCCATTTGGGTAGATCAATGGCCCCTACCACTCGAAAAGCTTCGCGCTCTCCAAGAACTGGTTACGGAACAATTAGCAAAAGGACATATAGTACCTACTACTAGTCCTTGGAATTCACCTGTCTTTGTTATTAAGAAGCAATCTGGCAAGTGGCGCCTGCTCCATGATCTCAGAAAAATCAATGATGCTATGGTAGATATGGGAGCTCTGCAGCCGGGGCTCCCTTCTCCAACTATGATCCCCCGCAATTGGCATCTCACCGTTATTGACCTTAAGGATTGCTTTTTTAACATTCCACTACACCCTGATGACGCTGCCAAATTTGCTTTTTCAGTCCCAAGTGTCAATATGCAAGCCCCTGTGCAACAATATCAGTGGGTTGTACTGCCACAGGGAATGAAAAATAGCCCGACAATTTGTCAATGGTATGTCGCTAAGGTACTTAGCCCTGTCAGGGTTGCGTTGCCTCAAGTTCTGTTATATCATTATATGGATGATATCTTGATGGCTGCGCCTCACCTTGAGCTCATGGAAAAGGCCGTAGCCCTTGTC
This sequence comes from Rissa tridactyla, assembly GCF_028500815.1. Taxonomy (NCBI): domain Eukaryota; kingdom Metazoa; phylum Chordata; class Aves; order Charadriiformes; family Laridae; genus Rissa; species Rissa tridactyla. The sequence goes on from NC_071496.1 coordinate 12,579,091, forward strand.
ACGGCCGCTGTCAATTCGGCAGGCCTCTGTATTGCGCCCGAAAAAGTCCAGAAAATGCCCCCTTGGACCTACTTGGGTTGGCGCATCAGGACCCAGACGATAGTTCCCCAACCTGTGCATATACAGGCGGACATTAAAAATTTGCACGATGTTCAAAAATTATTAGGGACCATTACTTGGGTCCGACCCTTGCTAGGAATCTCCAATTCAGACTTAAGCCCTTTGTTTGAACTCCTCAAGGGAGATTCCGATTTACGCTCCCCTCGTCGACTGGGTCCTGAAGCCGCTGCCTCATTACAAAAAGTAGCGGAAGCCATCGCCTTATGGCAAGCACACCGCTGTGCGCCTGAATTGCCCTTCAATTTAATTATTTTGAACCCTGCACGTCAGCCATATGCTTTGATTTTTCAATGGGACCCTAACAATCCTGATCCCTTATTTATCATTGAGTGGGTCTTTTTACCCAACCAGCCCACTAAAACAATTTGGACGCAACATGAAATGTTTGCTTCCTTGATAATTAAAGCACGGCAGCGCTTGCTTGCCCTGTCAGGGATGGACTTTGCTTCTATCTGTTTACCTGTAACTAATATGTACCTACAATGGTTATTCCAACAGTCTGATGCTTTCGTGTTTGCCTTAACAGATTATACGGGTCAACTAACCTCACATCCTCCGTCCCACAAGCTTCTACATGCTCATTTTAACTTAATATCCATACCAAAGAGATGTCACCAGCCCCTCCAAGGCCTTACTGTGTTCACCGATGGGTCTGGAAAAACACACAAGTCGGTGATTGTCTGGTGGGATGACCGCTCTCAACAATGGGAGTCGGACGTTGAGACAGTCTCCGGGTCCCCTCAAATCGTAGAGCTTGCCGCTGTTGTTCGAGCTTTTCGTAAGTGGTCTACACCACTGAATCTTATTACTGATTCTGCTTATGTTGCAGGCGTCGTCGAATGGGCAGAGGCCTCGGTGCTGCGTCATACTTCGCATGCTGATTTGTTTGCTTTGTTGCAGGAACTTGTTTTCCTTTTAACCTCTCGAACACATCCCTATTTTGTTTTACATGTTAGATCGCACACCTCTTTACCTGGGTTTATTGCAGAAGGCAATCGACGGGCCGATATGCTCACTCTGCCGGTACAAGTTTTACCTGACCGTATTGCACAAGCTAAGCTTAGTCATTCCTTTTTCCATCAGAATGCAGGGGGCCTCAAACGTCAGTTTGGCCTCACTTCTCAGCAAGCGGCGAACATTATCGCTGTCTGCCCTGATTGTCAAAAACATTCTTTTCTTACGGCGCCAGGTGGGGTTAATCCCAGAGGTTTACAAAGCCTGCAATTATGGCAGACGGATGTCACACACTATCCAGAATTTGGGAGATTAAAATACGTCCATTCCTCTATTGACACCTTTTCAGGCGCTCTATTTGCCTCCTGCCATGTGGGGGAGGCGGCGAAAGATGTTCGCAGGCATCTGCTGCGTGCTTTTGCTACCTTAGGCATCCCTGCACAAATCAAAACAGACAATGGCCCTGCTTATATCTCGGCTGCACTTAAAACCTTTTTTATCTCTTGGGGGATCACTCACATCACTGGGATCCCGCATTCCCCTATGGGCCAGTCCTTGATTGAACGCTCTCATCAGTCTTTAAAGCGCTTGTCACAGCAACAGAAAGGGGGAGTAGGGACAGCCACCCCTGAAGAACGTCTACAGAAAGCCCTGTATGTTTTTAACTTTTTAAATTGTTCTTTAATAGATAACAACCCTCCGATCGTTCGCCACTTTAACACAAACACTTCTTTCGAAGCCAGCGTAAAAGCTCCAGTCCTGATCCGCGACCCTGAGACAGGTAAGGTCTTGGGGCCATACCCCCTTGTCACATGGGGCAGAGGCTATGCTTGTGTCTCCACAGAACGAGGCCCCAGGTGGATCCCAGCGAAGAGCGTGCGACCTTTCCGTGAACCCCTACCACAATCGGATGGCCACAACACCAATCCACAGCTAGATCATTCCCCTGAACAGCATACCGGAGAACATTCGGAGGACTGATGCAGTGCTTTTATGGACAATAGAGCAGAGACTCCAGTAGAACATATTCATTGCATCGCCTATGGTCATGGTCGGGGGCCCAAAAAGAGGGGCGCTTAGTAAAGGATTCTCCACCGACCGTCATCTCACCTATTGGTAATGCTACCCTCTGGCAACAACAATGGTGTTTGAGCATTGCTCGAGACGCCACTCACTCAGCCCCCGGTACCATGCTCCCTAGGCGCCTCCCCTTGGGGTTCTTATTTATTTGTGGAAATAGAGCTTGGTCTGGGATCCCTTCTAACCCTAGAGGAGGCCCGTGTACTATTGGACAACTTAGTCTTGGCACTCCTCACTATCATCCAAGCCCAAAACAGCGGTTACGTTTTACTCGTGACACAATACAAGCATTAGAAAATACCTGTGACGATAATGTTAAGCTATGGAATCGCTGGGAGGTTTTTTTTCGCCTCGCTATTTACCCCTGGGGTGGCAGCAGCAAGAGCCCACAGAAACTTAGATGCAATTGCCTGTTGGGTTATTAAGCAAGCAAATGCTACCAGCCGCATACTATCTGAGATGGCTGAAGACTTGTCTACGGTACAACATGCAGTCCTGCAAAACAGAGCCGCTATTGACTTCTTGCTACTAGCCCACAGACATGGCTGTGAGGATTTTGACGGAATGTGCTGCATGGACTTAGAGGACCACTCTTCTTCGATACATAAGCAAATTACACAACTCCTCGCGCATTCACAAAAGGTGCAATCTGATACGGACTTCTTCGGATTGGGTGCTTTGGGTGATTGGTTTGGGCTAAAGGGCTGGCTTAGGAGCCTGGTACAATCTGCTGTACTCATATTAGTTATTATATTGGTAGGCCTTTTGATTCTAAGCTGCGTTCTTTCCTGTGTCAGGTCTATGGTGACTAAAGTTGTTCGACATACATGGTTTATTCAAAACGGCGATATTCCAAAGATTTACGATAGTGTTAGTTCTGTCCAGCTCACTGAGTATGATGACTTTTAAACCCGTGCCTCAGTTCTGCCTTTAAAGAAACAAAAAAGGGGGAGATGTCGGGGGTGGCTAGCAGAAAAGTACAAGTATGCAAGAAACTCGAAGGCATGCCGACCTTGCAGATCTGAGACAAATAACTCTGAGGAGCCAGGGAACAACTGGCCTTGCAGGTCTGAGATAAATAACCTTGAAGAAGTAGGGAGTTAAGCAACAAGTTATCACTGTAGCTTTTAGCACATTCCAAAACTGTAGCTTCTAGCATGTAGCGGAACCGCAAGTAGGAGGGATTATTGTAATGAAACATTTAGAGCTAAGCCAATTAGAAATGACAGAATTTGTGTAATTTATGTAACTGTTAAGTAGCTGTATAAAAGGCTTTCCGACGCGTCTAATAAACCGACATCTTGCTTGCATCAAGCAGCGTCCCGTCTCTCAATCGCGGCAACTGGTGACTTGTTTAATACCCCATATCTGTAAAAAAAACCAAAACCACCTGTACTTTAGTGGACACATAAGCTGGTCCATTATCAGTTTTTATAGTTTTCGGTACTCCCATGACTGCAATGCGTTGCAACCAATGTTGAATAACATCACAAGCCTTCTCTCCTGTATGAGCAGGAGCTACAACAAAGTGAGAAAACAAATCAACTGAAACATGTCCAAATTCCATAATGCACGTAACATCGCATTGCCAAAGTTCATCAGGTGTAAGCCCTCGTGGGTTAACCCCCACAAATGATGGCAGAGGAGCCAGCTGCTGACAGTCGGCACAAGTTCACACAATATCCTGTGCTTGTTGTTGTGTTAAAGAAAATTGCTTCCTCAATGCCTTCGCATTTTGATGAAAAAAATCATGCGACATTTTAGCTTGCTGCATAATGTTCGGAGTTGTTACCAACAGAGTGTGATAATCTGCAACTGTGTTTCCCTCAGTTAAAGGACCAAGTAAACAGCTATGAGAGCGTATGTGGACAATAAAATAAGGAAACTGTCTTTTTCATAAAAGCAACATTAATTGCAGTAAGAGACTAAATAACAATTGGTTCTCTACTTGTTTTATAAATGCTCCTTCAAGTCTTTGAACAATACCAGTAACATATTGAGAGTCTGCCACTATATTTAACAGTTCCTGTTGAAATAAGTCAAAAGCCTTTACTGTGTCCCTGAACCATCTACAAACACTGTACAGGTGCCATCAAGAGGTTTTGGCACTAGCAGGATGTGCAGCTGTAAAGGAACTTCTGAAAGTGACTGTAATAGTCTGTGCCAGGGGAAAGAATAATTTATTTGCCCAATATAATCTACTAAGGCAATTTGTAGGTTAAGACTTTGTGATAACCAAGGGTCAAGGTCATCCTTTTTGATGGGGGCATGTATGTGGCTTGGATCCATTCCAGAAAGCTGGTGACAGCACAAAAAACCCTGGAAAAACAAACGCAGTAACATTTCAACCATCATAGTCACTGGTTTTGAAAAGGTACGTGACAAAAATATACCCACTCTAATGCAGTCAGGCTCTTTGCGAGTGCATCATCCCACTGTCCTGTCAGGGCATAAAGTTGAAATTCTTGTAGGAAGGTGTTCAATGTGTCTTGCAGCAGTAGTAGACTATATCTTATCTTGCAACATGCTGTAATGCCTTCGGAGCTGTTGGGGTTAATGAACATAGAACTTATGGGGGGGGGGAGAGGGGGCCAGACACAGTGCTTCAGGGCATTCCCTGTATCTTCAAAGTGCGCCCATGTCTCTCTCCCCCTCGCTCATGTCTCTCTCCCCCTCTCTGACCCCCGAGACAGCCCCCCTATATCCTGCACTGGATTGAGTGGAGAAGTACAGGCTAGAGTCGCTGCATGCATGGCCAGTGCACGCAGCAAGTCCCACCAGACTCTCCTGCACTGGATTGAGTAGAAAAGTACAGGCTAGAGTCGCTGCATGCATGGCCAGTGCACGCAGCAAGTCCCACCAGACTCTCCTGCACTGGATCGAGTAGAAAAGTACAGGCTAGAGTCGCTGCACGCGTGGCCAGCGTATGCAGCGAGTCTCACCAAACTCATGATCCAGCTTTGCTAACAGCGGCTGTCTGATACGTGACTACATTGTTGTAATCCCTTCTTGTTATCTTCTTCTGTGAAGGTCAGGTTCTCATGGATACACACATAGTTTTTAGAGCAACATATTCTACAACTCGTACAAGGGTACGATGCAAAGCGGCATCTACAACTGATCATATAATGCTTATTAAACATGGCGAAGAGCATACTAAACATAACAGACAAATTCCTTCCACACAGGCAATGAGTATAATTTGCCTCAACCAACCCCACCCCCAAGTCCATCCAGCAAAGAGATTTCACCCAGTGGTCTCCACAAGTTGCTGGTTCGGTCGGTGCAGTTCCTGCAGCTGGGCATGGATGGATTTGAAGTGGTCACTTAGATTCATACAATACAGTCCTTCAAAATCTTGACAACCATGTCTGTGAGCTGAAAGCAAAAAATCAGGAGCAGCTCTGTTTTGCAACATCGCATATGGAATACTATCTACATCTAGCAATAACTCAGAAATAGCTGGACTAGTAGCATTGCTAAACTTATCCTTGGCAGCAAGAGAGTCCTTGTTAGCAAGAGCGCATGCGGACTCCCTGTTCTTGCTGGTACTGTGCTTTGATCTTCTTCCACAACAGGCCAAGATTCTCAAGCAGCTAGATAAGGTGTCTGTGAGTCCATCACAGGCTTATGTCATCCAAATGTTTTTCTTGCCAGCACCCAAGACTGAATAACAATTGGTGTGATATATGTGTGTTTTCCAGCACCCAGGTGCGAGTCCCTTGAGTGTATTTACAATCCTCCTTGCCGATCTTCCGTTGCTTTCCCATGTTCCACCCCCTTGCTCAAGAGACCGCTTCTGCTGGGGTTCATTTTAGTCTCGCAGGGTATAACACAGAGCAATCTACTAAGGCATGCAATAACATATACACATATAGGAAAAAACCAAAAACATATCTCTATGGTACTGCTTTGAGTCAGGTGTCCTATTTCTCTTCTTCTGATGCTTTTGCGTAATGCGTATGGCATACTTTTGTGCTAACGTGGCACATTTCCCATCTAATTGTTCCTGTTTAGTTCCTTTTTTTTTCTTTTTCTTTTTCTTTTTTTCTTTTTTTTTCTTTTTTCTTTTTATTTCTTTCTCTTTTTTCTTTTTTTTTTCTTTTTTTTTCCCATCACTTACGACTGACATTAAAGTCTGCCTTTGCAACAAGAGCTCAGTTTCTCATTTTTCCTTAAGTTTCTCATTTTCCTACAAAGCATCCTATAGATTTTGGCTCGACTCCTTTTCCCAATCAACCATGATCTTATAGACAAACAACAAACAACCAGCCATACGCCCTGCACGGGCGAGCCGTTCCCGACAGCATACACGTGTTGGCTGGTGAAAACTCCCCCAATATTTCAGGGCTTCCATCGGTTCTACAGCCCATCCTGGTGTATCTACCTGGGGTGCACTCGCCTTACGTCTAAACACTGTGTATATACAAACTTCTTCACTTGACGGAGTGTCAGCCCTAGTTGCATACGAGAACAGTACCACACCGGGCAGAACACCTGCTCAAGGGGAGTCACCTAACGACACTGCACACAACAAAAAGCAAACAGTAGCACACATGCTGATCAGCAGGTATAAGCTGGCGCCCACACACACTTACACAGCAGACATACAAAACCAGCACTTCTATCTCAGGGAGACGACTGGGGAGGGGAGGGGGCGGGCAATGGCAGGAGCAAACAGCTCCGGCTCTGTCCTTCTCTGCTGACATTCTGCCTCCTCCATCGGCCTCAGGTGGAGCAGAGGGGATCAGCAGGGGATCGTCCCAGACCTTCGGACCTGGCCTGTTCGATCCCCCTCCCGTGGGTTGTAATGCTGCAAAAGCCCCGGCTGCCGTGGCTCGCTCCGCCTTCATATCTTGTAAGGTCAATAACACCAACCACCATGTCGTCGCTAATGGTGATGCCTCTTTGTCTCCTTTACTTATCACTTCCCACAGTTTTTTCCCCAACAGCCTCCCATATTTCTGGTTTAAAAGCTGTCTGGGGCTCTGGTGCGAATCCGTTCTCTCTGCACCAGGTTAACAACCTTCGGAGCATACGCTCATCGTATTTCACCCCTCTCTTAGAGAGGATATGCAGGAGAAGTCTTAACATAGCCCCTTCTTCTTTTGTTACTTGTTGCCCCATCTCCTGCCCCGGCTGCTCACCTCTCTCTGGGTGTCCGTGGCCACGTCGTCTGTTTCCTCTATTCCGGATTGCCGCCCAATCCGCCCGGTCTCAGTCCAGCTGAGCCATCCTCCAGCCGGTGGATCTCCTTCTGGGTCTTCCGCCCCTCGCATTCCGTTGCTCAAGCCAAGCGCCGATCGGGATCACGTCGGGGCCACAATCTGAGGAGAAATAACTGGACTCCAGACGATCCAATGTGAATCAACAGGAGCCGTTTATTAAGCACAGATCATCATCTTTTATGCCCTGTGTTGTAGCTGTACACGCGACTCGCTTATTTCTGATTAGCTAGTTACACTGTCCACGCGCTGTCCATGCAGTTCATTCACACATCAGATTGGTTACAAGAATTCACATAGTAAATTTCTTAGTCATTAGCACAACATGTTTTCTACCTTCTCAGTCCTGTTTTTCCCATGTACTAATTCCATCTTCTACCACCTGTTTTGCCCTTAATCTAATCTCTCATAGTAGGGAGGCTGGCTCACATGACCATTTTCTCTCAGATACATTCCTACAATTTTTCATAGATTCATATATTCATAGATTAGTGCATTAAAGCAGCTAGTCTGACCTCTTGTACATCATAGACCATAACATTTTACCCCATTATACTTGTATTGAAACCAATCATTGTTTGTAACTAAAACATATTTTAGACAGGCATTCAAAAGCAATGTGAAGATATACAGATGCTGTATCCACACACTCCCACAGTCTTACCCATGAGTTCTTTACTGTTGATTTTGGGGTCCTCAGTTTTTTTAAAATTGGGTTTGCTTTGATGATGTTGTCCTAAAATCAATATTTATGCTATTTTACCCATTTTAATCATCAGCCCTGGTACCAGTTGCTGCTGGAAGCTAGTCAGTGTAGAGCGGAGTCTAACTGCAGGAACGGAGACTCACTTAGAAACACGTTCACACCTGGCTCTGTCGATGGAGAGAAATTGGCTCCTTCAAGCTTAGATTCTTCCATCTACTACCTGACTCAGCCTGTGGAGGAACCTGTTCCTCCTAAGTCCATTCTATTATGTTAGAAGAGGTATAATATTAGGATGGATGAATCTAATCACCAGTCTCTGACCTATAGGTTGCAATATCAGGGTGTACCAATGACATCTTGAGGACAAAAGAACATAATTTGCAGCTCTTGGATATTTTCAAAAGCTCTTTTAAGCAGTCTGACAGGGCAATATGGTCCATGTATATTCTCCAAGTATACCTGCAACAAAACTCAGCATATGTTTAGATCTGCATTTGTACCTAACTGTAGCTATAGCCATGCCTATCTATACCTATATATCTATACCTATCTTTTTCCATATGTTGCATAAAATGGACGGATAGAAGTGGCTATGGTATGTGAACCAAGGACTACTTCGAACTTTGCTGCTGGATTTTTCATACAGCAGCTCCTTTGATCTCAGGCCCTAGCTATATCTGCTGCAGTGGATTTCAGTCCCTTCTGCATCTGCGAGTGTTTTAAGCTTCTGGAATACACCTAGAGTAGCCATGAAAAGTCACCTGCTGAGATTAGATTTCAATGTATCAGATCCACTTATGCACATCACTGGACTACTTTTCTGGGAAAGAAGACAGTTTCTTTTTATTTCAAGTCAGAGAGAGAGAGATCTCCACTGGTGTGTAGAATCCATTTCTCGTCTGATGAATATACAGATAGATATGTGTGTATATATGCATGGGGGGGGAAATATACATACATATGTGTGTATTTTCATTAATTCTTTTTTTTTTATTTTAGTTTTGCATACACAATAGATCATATCCAACAGCAAGAGGGGAGAGAAATGCATACACAATTGCTCAGTCCTTGTTGCTCAGCTTTTCTTAAGGGTTAGGGCATTTTCCTGAGGAACATGTGAAGATGTACACCTGAAGGTGAGGAGACCTTAATACCTTGCTCTCATACTTCTCACTAACTATTGCTCACACTTATTTTAGAAAAAGTGGCACTTCTTAGAATTAATTTTTATTTATTTTTTTAGTAAAATTGGTTGTGGACACTCTACCTTGTGCTGAATTCAATGTCTTCCTGTTAGACAGTATATGATTAGCTAAGAAAGTGGTGGGGTTGCGTAACATCCAGAATCCAAATGAATTTAGGTCCCTAAGATGCTTGGGCTAGCCAAAATGCTGATACCTCTTGGCATGTGCAGTGGAACAACCTCAGGTGCCAGTGATGCCTTTAGAGTTTTTGCCAGTGAAAACCTTCCCCACTTAGATTTTCATACAGGTTAGGTATTTTATCGCTTGAATGTAGGTTAAAAGTACGTTCTTAAATGCCACTCTTCCAAGATGTTTGTTACCATTTGGGTATGAGACTTAGGGGTTATGGCACAAAGTTTTATGAAAATGTCAGCTCAGTGCTCAGTAGCAGTCAAAAAAAGCAAATCTAATGCTAGAAATCATTAGGAAATAATAGAGAATGAAACAGAAAATTTATTTAGACGTTTGGAAACTCTGCCCTGGTGAGGCCACATCTGGAGTACTGTGTCCAGTTCTGGGTCCCCCAGTTCAAGAAGGACAGGGAACTACTGGAGAGAGTCCAGTGGAGGGCTACAAAGATGATCAAGGGACTGGAGCACCTCTCTTATGAGGAAAGGCTGAGGGATTTGGATCTCTTCAGTCTGGAAAAAAGACGGCTGAGGGGGGATCTTATCAATGCTTATAAATACTTAAAGGGTGGGTGTCAGGAGGATGGGGCCAGGCTCTTTTCAGTGGTGCCCAGTGACAGGACGAGAGGTAATGGGCACAATCTTGAGCATAGGAAGTTCCACCTAAACATGAGGAGGCACTTCTTTACTTTGAGGGTGGCAGAGCACTGGAACAGGCTGCCCAGAGAGGTGGTGGAGTCTCCATCTCTGGAGACATTCAAAACCCGCCTGGATGCGTTCCTGTGCCACCTGCTCTAGGTGACCCTGCTCTGGCAGGGGGGTTGGACTAGATGATCTCCAAAGGTCCCTTCCAACCCCTACCGTTCTGTGATTCTGTGATTCCAGGAATTTGTTAACCACTTAATTGCCACATGAAACGTCCTTTCCTTTTCTTTCCCTGCCTTCCTTTCCTTTGCGTCTTACCCTTTTCTTTGTCTTGCTATAGCTTTTTATTTTTCTGCTGGCATTACATTAGTTTTCAGCAATTTCCATTTCTTCCCCCATGTCATCTTTCATCAGTTGAAGAGATGAGCAGGGAGACAGCTAATATTGACATTAACAGGGTTTTTGATTCAGCTGTGGGAGCATCTTCACCTCAGAAAATGTATATGCAATTCACCTACTCATATTCGGTATCTGTGATGGCTCAGAACAGGAGCAAGGGCCAATATGACCATATTAGCACATCAGCTGTATAAATTAACCACATCATTGAGAGGCAGGTTGCATCGATCCAGGCAGGGTGCTTCAGCACTACTGAAATATTACTGCCCAATTCTTACTCATTTAGCTTGCTCATCCCCAGATTTTCTTTACATAAGACTTATCAGAACTTTATGATAAGGTCTTGATAGGTTTCATTTGATGCCAGTTGCTATGGCTGAACTTGTACTAAAGTTTTAACTCATTTGAATCAGCACTGTGATTCAAGATATGGCCTCCTTGTGGCTTATATACTCAGAGCCTTCACGCTTCAAAACTAAACACAATTTTTGTTTTGTTTTAAGTGACAGCTGGGACCAAACCCACAATTTTCAATTAAAGTTTAAAATTTCACAGTGGAAAATCCTTAGTTTTAAATGAGGATCCACAGTTCTCTTGGGAAAAAAAGATCAACCCCCACCAAAAAAGCATCTTTAGTTTTACTGGCAAGGTGACTTTTTTTTTTTTTTTTGGAAGGAAGGAAGGAAGGAAGGAAGGAAGGAAGGAAGGAAGGAAGGAAGGAAGGAAGGAAGGAAGGAAGGAAGGAAAGTTTAGTGCATGTATTTTTTGACAGTACTTTAACTGGCAACCTATTGATTTGGTAAAAGATGTAGGAAATTATACACTGCTAGTCAGGCCCAAAGCTGAATGGCATTGAAACCAATGGGGAAAGAGAAACCTTTAGGAAAGTATACTACAAACTGAGTCTCATGATTAGGCAAAATATCTGTTCCTTTTGAAGTGTTATTAAACTATAATTTAATTTTCTTGTCTATGGAGATGACTGTCCAGAGAAGGTCAGACTTTTTAGTGTCTGGTTGGTGGTTAGGAAAGTCTGATTCTGGTTTACAGTGGAGTCAACCCTTACTTGCCTGCTAGGAGACAAGACTCAACATTTAAGGGATCATTTTCAAAGAAATAGAGCTCAACAGTGATAGTCTTTTGTGAGTAGAAAATAAATAAGGGTTGAACGTTATTATCACCAAAAGTTATAATCCAGTTGGAAATAATATTCTACTCCCCCAGTTGTTACTGTTCATGAATCCTTTTAATAAGTAACTAAAATTAGAAGTTTTCATGGATATTATTCCTCACGCAGCATATTTCTTATAACTCTTCTGCATTTTTTGTACCTGGACAAAGCTCTGGTCTTAGTGAATACAGGTTTAATGTTGGAGTTGTTTCCATAAGGGTAAGAATGTCTGTCAGTGTGAATTCCTGTTATTGGACACTGGGATCAGACAGTAGCTCTACTGGGGCAGCTGGATTTAGAAGCTAAGTCTTCATGTGCCGTTTTTTGCAGTTATGTCTTGGATTGTCCTTGATCTCACCTTAGTCCTACACTGCTATTACAAATGAGCTCACCTTAAGTTGATATACACTTACTTACTTGAGTACTTGGGTTTTTTGAAGAGGGAACTGATGCTGCATGGACCTAAAAAAGGTTGTTAAATGACCTACCACTCGTTTAACAACCACCTCTGCTAGGAAGAAGAGATGGGTTGTAGTTGTGGGTGATTCCCTTCTGAGGGGAACAGACAGTCCAATATGCTGGGCAGACCTTCTTCTTAGGGAAGTATGCTGCCTTCCTGGAGCACGGGTTAGGGACATCACTAGGAAACTTCCTAGCCTGGTTCTGCCCTCGGACTATTACCCACTGTTGCTCTTCCATGTGGGTGGTGATGAAGTGGCAACACATAGCCCAAAGGTAATCAAAAGAGACTTCAGGCCCTGGAAAGGTTAATAAGGGAATCTGGGGTGCAGGTTATCTTTTCTTCTCTTCTTCCAATTATAGACAGCGACATTGAAAGAAGCAGAAACTGGCAATACATGGCTCCGTGGCTGGTGTCACCACCACAATTTTGGGTTTTTTTGACAGTGGGGTGGCCTACACAGCACCAGACTTGCTGGCATCGCATGGAGTTCATCTTTCTAAAAGGGGGAAGAGGGTCTTATCATAGAATCATAGAATCATAGTGGTGCTCCTCTAAGAAGACATCACAGTCAACAGACCGGCTGAAGTGCCTCTACACATATGCAGGCAGCATGGGCAACAAACAGGAGGAGCTGGAAGCTACCGTGCTGCTGGAAAGCTACAACATAGTGGTCATTACTGAAACCTGGTGGGACGAATCCTATGACTGGAACGTGGCTATGGATGGCTACAAGCTGTTCAGAAGGGACAGGTGAGGAAGGAGGGGCGGAGGTGCTGCCCTCTATGTTAAGCAACGGATAGAGTGTGAAGAGATGTCCCTAAAGAATAGCCAAGAGGAAGTCGAAAGCTTATGGGTAGGAATTAGAGACTGAGGCAACAAGGGGAACCTTGTGGTTGGTGTCTACTACAGGCTGCCTGATCAAGGGGAGCCTACTGATGAAGCCTTCTTCCTCCAGCTTCAGGAGGCATCGCGCTCGAAGGCTCTCATCCTGCTGGGGGATTTCAGCCACCCTGACATCTGCTGGAAAAGTAACACGGCGAGCTGTAGACAATCCAGGAGGTTCCTGGAGTGCCTTGATGATAACTTCCTAAGACAGAAAATAGACAGCCCTACCCGAGGGGATGCCATACTGGACCTCATAGTCACCAGTGCTCATCAGGGATGTCAAGATTGGAGGCAGCCTGGGCTGCAGTGACCACGCACTTGGCGGAGTTCACCATCCTGAGGGAAATGTGTCAGACGAGGAGCGTAGTCAGGACGCTGAATTTTAGGAAAGCAAACCTCCGGCTCTTCAAGGAGTTAGTCAACAGGACCCCCTGGGAAACAGTCCTCAGGGACAAGGGGGCAGAACAGAGCTGGCAGATCTTCAAGGATGCTTTCCATAGAGCACAAGAGCTCTCGATCCCCAGGTGTAAGAAATCAAGCAAGAAAGGGAAGAGACCAGCATGGCTGAGCTGGGACCTGCTGGTCAAAATAAAAGGCAAGAAGGAACTGCACAGGCAGTTCAAGCAGCATCAGGTATCCTGGGAAGAGTATAGGGACGCTGCCCGGTTATGTAGGGATGAGGTCAGGAAGGCCAAGGCGCGGATGGAGCTGAACTTGGCAAGGGATGCTAAGAATAACAAGAAGGGCTTCTACAGGTATGTCAACCAGAAAAGGAAGGTTAAAGAAAGCGTACCCTCCCTGATGACCAAGAATGGCACACTGGTAACAACAGACGAGGAGAAGGCTGAGGTTCTCAACAACTTTTTTGCCTCGGTCTTCACTGCCAGCCTCTCTCCTCACACCTCCCGCGTTGAAGGACTGCAAGATGGGGACCTGTGGGACAAAGTCCCTCCCACTGTAAGTGAAGACAAGGTTTGTGATCACCCGAGGAACCTGAACGTATACAATTCTATGGGACCTGATGAGATGCACCCCAGAGTCCTGATGGAATTGGCTGATGTAGTTGCCAAGCCACTCTCCATGATATTTAAAAAGTCATGGCAGTGAGGTGAAGTCCCTGGCGACTGGAAAAAGGGACACAGTGCACCCATTTTTAAAAAGGGTAGAAAGGAGGACCCTGGGAACTACTGCCCTGTCAGCCTCACCTCTGTGCCTGGGAAGATCATGGAACAGATCCTCCTGGAAGCTATGCCAAGGCACATGGAGGACAGGGAGGGGATTCGAGACAGCCAGCATGGCTTCACCAGGGGCAAGTCCTGCCTGACCGACCTAGTGGCTTTCTACAATTCAGTGACTGCGTCAGTGGACAAGGGAGGAGCAATGGATATCATCTATCTGGACTTCTGCAAGGCCTTTGACACAGTCCCCCACAAACATCCTTCTCTCTAAGTTGGAGAGATATGGATTTGATGGGTGGACTGTTCGGTGGATAAGGAACTGGCTGGATGGTCACATCCAGAGGGTAGTGGTCAATGGCTCGATGTCCAGATGGAGAGGGGTGACAAGGGGTGTCCCTCAGGGATCCGTACTGGGACCAGTGCTGTTCAAAATCTTCATCAATGATTTAGACAGTGGGATCAAGTGCACCCTCGGCAAGTTTGCCAATGACACCAAGCTGAGTGGTGCAGTCCATGTGCCAGAGGGATGGGATGTCATCCAGAGGGACCTGGACGAGCTAGAGAGGTGGGCCCGAGCAAACCTCATGAAGTTCAACAAGGCCAAGTGCAAGGCCCTGCACTTGGGTCATGACAATCCTCGTTATCAATACAGGCTGGGGGATGACGTGATAGAGAGCAGCCCTCTTTACAATGAGGGTGGTGAGGCACTGGAACAGGTTGCCCAGAGAGGTGGTGGAGGCCCCATCCCTGGAGACATTCAAGGCCAGGCTTGATAAGGCTCTGAGCAATCTGATCTAGTTAAAGATGTCCCTGCTTGCTGTAGGGGGGTTGCACTAGATGACCTTTAAAGGTCCCTTCCAACCCAAACCATTCTACGATTCTATGATTCTATCATAGAATCATAGAATGTGATGGGTTGGAAGGGACCTTAAAGATCATCTAGTTCCAACCCCCCCTGCCATGGGCAGGGACACCTCCCACTAGACCAGGTTGCTCAAAGCCCCATCCAGCCTGGCCTTGAACACTTCCAAGGAAGGGACATCCACAACTTCCCTGGGCAACCTGTTCCAGTGCCTCACCACCCTCACAGTAAAGAATTTCTTCCTGATATCTAATCTAAATCTACCCTCTTTCAGTTTGAAACTGTTACCCCTCATCCTATAACTAGTGATAGGACAACAGCTTGTCCTATCACTACACTCCCTCATAAAGTGTCCCTCCCCATCTCTCCTATAGGTCCCCTTTGGGTACTGGAAGGCTGCTATAAGGTCTCCCCAGAGCCTTCTCTTCTCCAGGCTGAACAACCCCAACTCTCTCAGCCTGTCCTCATAGGAGAGGTGCTCCAGCCCTCGGATCATCTTTGTGGCCCTCCGCTGGACCCATTCCAACAGATCCATGTCCTTCTTGTGCTGGGGACTCCAGAGCTGGACGCAGTACTCCAGGTGGGGTCTCACCAGAGCAGAGTAGAGGGGCACCTCCCTCAACCTGCTGGCCACGCTTCTTCTGATGCAGCCCAGGATGCAGCTGGCTTTCTGGGATGCGAGTGCACGTTCTTGGCTCGTGTAGAGCTTCTCATCCACCAGCACCCCCAAGTCCTTCTCCTCAGGGATGTTCTCAAGCCATTCTCCACTCAGCCTCTATTTGTGCTTGGGATTGCTGTGACCCAGGTGCAGGACCTTGCACTTGGCCTTGTTGAACTTGATGAGGTTTCCACAGGCCCACCTCTCAAGCCTGTCCAGGTCCCTCTGGATGGCATCCCTTCCCTCCAGTGTGTCGACCATGCCACACCGCTTGGCGTCATTGACAAACTTGATGAGGGTGCACTCAGTCAGTGCGTCCATGTCACCGACAAAGATGTTAAACAGCACTGGTCCCAGTACTGACCCCTGAGGAATGCCACTCATCACTGCTTTCCACTTGGACATGGAGCCGTTGACCGCAACCCTTTGAGTGTGGCCATCTAGCCAGTTCCTTATCCACCCAGTGGTCCATCCATCAAATCCACGCCTTTCCAATTTAGAGACCAGGATGTCATGTGGGACAGTGTCATACGCTTTGCACAAGTCCAGGTAGACGACATCAGTTGCTTTCCCCTTATCTACCAATGCTGTGGCAACATCATAGAAGGCCACCAAATTTATCAGGCATGGCTTGCCCTTGGTGAAGCCATGTTGGCTGTCACCAATCACATTCTTATTTTCCATGTGCCTTAGCAGAGATTCCAGGAGGATCTGCTCCATGATCTTGCCGGGCACAGAGGTGAGACTGACCGGCCTGTAGTTCCCCGGGTCATCCTTTTTTCCCTTTTTGAAAATGGGGGTTATGTTTCCCCTTTTCCAGTCAGTGGGACCTTCATCAGACTGCCACGACTTTTCAAATATAACGGAAAGCGGCCTAGCAACTTCATCTGCCAGCTCCCTCAGGATCTGTGGATGGATATTATCCAGTCTCATGGACTTATGCACATTCAGGTTCCTCAGATGGTCTTGAACCTGATCTTCTCCTATAGTGGGCTGTTCTTCATTCTCATAGCCCCTTTTTTTGCCTTCTGCAACTTGGGTGGTGTGGTCAGAGCCCTTGCTGGTGAAGACCAAGGTGAAAAAGTCATTCAGCACCTCAGCCTTCTCCATATCCTGGGTGAACAGGTCTCCTGTCTCCTTCCAGAGAGGGCCCACATCTTCCCTAGTCTTGCCTTTACCCCTGACGTACTTTTAGAAGTTTTTCTTGTTGTCCTTGATGTCCCTTGCCAGATTTAATTCTATCATCTGGGCTTTAGCTTGCCTAATCTGGTTCCTGGCCACTCAGACAGTTTCTCTGTAGTCCTCCCAGGCTACCCATCCTTGCTTCCACCCTCTGTAGGCCTCCTTTTTGCTTTTGAGCTTGTCCAGGAGCTCCTTGTTCATCCATGCAGGCCTCCTGGCTTTTTTGCCTGACTACTTCTTTGTTGGGATACACTGCTCCTGAGCTTGGAATAGGTGATCCTTGAATACTGACCAGCTTCCTTGGGCCCCTCTCCCCTCCAGTGCTTTTTCCCATGGAACCCTGGCCAAGCAGGTCTCTCAAGAGGCCAAAGTCTGCTCTCCTGAAGTCCAGGGTAGTGAGTTTGCTGCGTACCCTCCTCACTGCCCTAAGGATCTTGAATTCTACCATTTCATGATCACTGCAGCCAAGGCTACTGCCCTTGAGCTTGACATTCCCCACCAGCCCCTCCTTGTTGGTAAGGACAAGGTCCAGCATAGTTCCTCTCCTCATTGGCTCCTCTACCATTTGAAGGAGAAAGTTGTCATCGACACATTCCAAGAACTTCCTGGATTCCTTGTGCCCCACTGTGTTGTCCTTCCAACAGATATCGGGGTGGTTCAAGTCCCCCATGAGGACCAGGGTCTGTGAACATGAGGCTGCTCCTATCTGTCTATGGAGGGCCTCATCCGCTCTGTCATCCTGGTCAGGTGGCCTATAGCAGACCCCCACTGTAATGTCCCCTTCCCCTGTGGTCCCTTTAATCTTGACCCATAAGCTCTCCATTGGCTCTTCATCCATCCCCAGGTGGGGCTCCATGCACTCCAGCTGGTCATTGACATAGAGGGCAACACCCCCTCCTCTCCTCCCCTCCCCTGCCTGTCCTTCCTGAAGAGCCTATATCTTTCCATTCCAACACTCCAGTCATAGGAGTCCTCCCACCATGTTTCTGTGATGCCAATGAGATCGTAGCCCTGGAGGCGTGCGCATATCTCCAACTCCTCTTGCTTGTTTCCCATGCTACCTGCATTTGCATAGAGGCACTTCAGCTGGGCGCTCCATGAAGCTGACTTACAGGCTGGAGTGGCTGCATTTCCTTCATGCTGCTCTTCAGGTGGCCTTCCTTTGAGGTGTTTTATCTGTGACCCTCTGGTTCCTATTGCCTCAGGAGCCCCTGGGTCCTCTCCAGAAGACTTTGAGTGTGCTGGAGCATACCCAGCACATCTCAGAGCAACAGGTTGAGGGCCTTCACTTGTCACCCATCCCTCAGACCTTGGAGTGTCATCCCTTGGCTTCTCATGAGCAAGCCTGATAATATCCCCCTCCCCCGTCAACTCTAGTTTAAAGCTCGTTTAATGAGTCCCACTAGTTCATGAGTGAAGACAAAGATTTATACGAGGTCACTCGCCGAGATGATTAGCTCCGGTGCTGGTATGACCGCAGCGAAGCTGGGCGATTGCGGCTAAAAGGGGCTTTTCCTGAGCTTTTCTGAGGAGGGGAAAGGCCAGGGCAGCGCAGGGACCCGAAGGGAGCTGGGAGCTCACTTGAGGGCAGCTGACAAGACAGGGGTGGGGCCAGCAGCAGCAGCCCCACCCCCTTAAAAGGTGGCCCTAGGAAGCACGAGTGACCAGGAGTGTGGTGACCAGGACAGGCAAACAGGGCGTGACATGTTAGCCAGGGCATGGCATGGCATGGCATGGCATGGCATGGCAGTTTGCACAGAAGGGTGCATGAGAAAGGCACTGAAGTAGGGTTTAATATATTAGAGCTGTAAACTAATTCAAGTAGGTGCTTAATATATTAGAACTGTAAATTAGAGTAGGAGCTTAATTTAAGAGACTGAGTGCCTTAAGGCTGTACAAAGAGCAGATGCAACAATCGTAGTACTAAATGTCAGAACTTATCTCCTATGTTTTAAGAAAGAATGCTTTAGGACAATATAACCTTGTGGTAGAAGCTTATCTCTCAAAACAAGGGGCCCAGGGTTACTGAGGAATGCAGAGACTAGTCAAAGCTAACACTTTTGATGCGCCAGCAAGAATAAAGAAGTAGAGTAGAGGCCTGCAGTTCACCCAGAAGTCACAACGATGAAGAGGAGTGGAGGAAGTAAACGACCACCAGATGTCTCTGAAGACCACCGAGAGACTCCAGTGCGCATGCGGGAGTGGGCAGTAACCTGTAATAATGAGTTAATGAATAGGTAATCATTTCTTGGAAAACTAGTGAATATGCATACATAGTATGTATTTAAACTGTGCATCTAAATCAGTCAGTGCACATTAGGTGGACCAATCCCCTGTGTGCCCGGCACTGCAATAAAGAATACCTGCTTAATAGTCACCAAGGCTATTGAGTCTTAACTTCGGCATTTCACGGCATCAGCACGGAAAACTCAAGAGGAGAGTTCAGCCATGGTCTCTACCTGGCAGAAAGGTGCATCTTCTGCACTTGCCAGAGCAGACATAGCCACGCAGACAGAGCTCTCGTGGAAGCATGCAGCCACCCAGGTCTCAGGCTGCAGGGAGTGCTTTAACCTCTCAAAGCCAATGGATGGTAGAAGGGATGACAGCTTATGTGAGGTATAACCTGGTGGATGATCTACTCAGCCTGGTGGCAGAGCTAAAAGTGGAAGCAGAAAGGCTGCAGAGCATCAGGGAGTGTGAGAGAAAGAAATAGATTGGTGGAATCTGGCTCTCACCTCCCTGAGAGAGAAACTGTAACAGCCACCAAAAAAACCCCAAGCTAAAGGAGATCCAGTACCCTCCCTCTGCCAGATTGAAGGCAGTGGCCAAAAGGAGAGCTGTGAATGGAGGCAAGTCCGTGCTAGGGGCGGCAAGCAAACTCCCTCCTTGCCCACCTCCCCTAACCAGATGCCTCTGTAAAATAGGTATGAGGCTCTCGAAGAGGTAGGCCAGCCCATGGATGATGTGGTAGATGGTCCGACTACACCAGAAGAGTTGCCAGGACCAGAATGGCCTACCTCCTGTTTAACAACCACCTCCACAAGGAAGAAGAGATAGTGATTCTATGTAGAAGTCATAGATGTATGACTTCTATGTGTTTAGATGACTCATCCTATGATGACTGACTATGACTAAGACTATGTAGTATTCATAGATATTTCTATGACTACTTCATTTAAACAACCCTCGTGTTTTTCATTTTTCAGACCGAATATTCAGCGATTCTTTGTTTACATGATTACTCCTCTATCTGTGATAAAGATTGATTCAGACAATCAATAAGGGCTTTGAGGGAGACGTGCTGTCGTACCAACAGGTTTTTAATACACAGGAAGACCCAATACAGCAAAGTACTTAAGCACATGTCAAAATTTAAGCCACGATGACTTCCATTGACTTTACTCTCGCTATTCGTATCCTTAAAGTTTGGAACATATTTAAGTACTTTGCTGAGTCAAGATTGTTCTATATTATAAAATAAAGTAGTTAGCACAAAGAGCATCAATGCCATCTGAGCTGCCGAGAGCAAGTCATTGCTAAGTAAGGCTTAGATCCACAAAATGGAAAGAAAATAAATAACTGAGGATGATAATGGAAAAAACAGCTTTGAAAAGACGTGACAGCCATGACATTCATCCATAAAAAAGTAAAGAAATCCAAAAAGCAAAGGTCACTGATCCATCCTTCATCAATTGTGCTGAAGTAATGCATTGAATGCTATTGAATGTAAAGATCCCCTGCTGTTCTCAAACGCTAAGTAGAGAAATACAATGTGCGATCGACAAATTTTAGGCCCCAGTAGGGTGAAGTAAGGACAAAGTCTTCTCGAGTACTGAATTTTTCTGCTTTCTGGGGTGAAATTAAACCCTTAACAGAGTCAGTATACAATTCCCAAAGGCAGGGGCCATTCCTGCTGTGGCTGAAATCAGTGATTTAATGAAAGCTTCATCAGGGATTCAGTTTTGATCCCATTTACACTGACCTTGTAAAACTGGATAACTTCACTGAGGGCAGAGTGATCAATCTGTATAGAGAAGACAGTACTGGAAACAATACACGCATAGAGTCTTTGTCTGCTTTCAGTGTGTAAATGCCTTGAGAAAAACAGAAAAATAAAACATCATTGGGCATGAGATGCCGTGTATACCAGAATGCATATGAAATCCCTTTCAGCAGGGAAGTTTTTCCTAGTAAAGCAGCCACTTAGTGCTCTAAGTAAATAAAGCAAGAAGTTAAAAACTTCCACTGCCCTCAGAGAATGCAAGTTAGGTGAGATGAAGCACAGATAACTAGAGGGCATGATTTAAGACAGACAGCTCCAACTCTATACATTTTCCCAGTCAACATTAGAGTTACTTAATATTTTATGTAGTATTCCTTGCTTATATGTGACATTTTTAGCTTCTAATTGTGGAATAAATACTAAATTGGCTCAAAATATAAAAGTACAGCATTGTTCACACATTAAGGAAAAGTATAAAATCAAGAGGCTTCCGAGGTAGAAAACAGCCGCAGCTGGCATGGAGGGGACAACACCTGTGGTTCCCTGATAAGCTACAAGAGGTACAGGACGGGATGCAATTATTCCGTGGCTTTACCTTATGATGTATAGCGGATATGGGAATGGGATGATACCATGAAACAGATAAGCTGCCAATTAGCTGCCCACTCGATGCTCAGAGCCAACATTTTGTCAAATTTTGATGAAATGCTGTCCTTTGTGCGAACTTTGCTCATTACAATGTCATTATAATACCAAAACACACCTCCATCCCAAAGGCTACCCGCCTCCAAGGTGCGACCACTCCTTCTTGAGTCTGCGCCCTGAATTTCTCGTAAACTATACCTTTAATTGTGAAGCGAGAGAAATTTACACCAATCATGATAAAAGTATGTATGACTAAAGTCACTCAAACTCCACCTTGAAGATAACACATAGTATAAAAATAGCCCGAGAGAGGGGGGATACCCAGGGAAGACACCATCATAAAGAATTCCATCACTGACTTCTGGGATCAGTCGACGGGCTGAGCCTTTCTTCCCCCTCATAGGGATGCCTTTGGGTAAGACTTCGATTATACCGAGTGCTTCCTCGGGAAACTTAGAAATTTCTCTAGAGACTCTCTTTTCTACATTTAGAGCCAGGCTGTATCGTTTATAATTTTGTCGTGCGTTTTGTATATGTAACAATACTTTCATTTGCACATGCTTTGCAGACAGTGTATTTATCACCGGCAATCCTAAGAACCTATATATCTGTTGTTTAAATAAACTGCACTTTTTTTAAAGTAGCTAGTCATTTTGGTTTCTCACTGAACGCGACCAAAGACTCGAGAGTGGCCGTGCTAGTTCATGAGCACGACTAGACTGAAGGTGCAGTCCACTATTAGTGTATCCAAATCGTAATAGTTTAATACATATTAAACGCGATTGGACTGATAGTGCTGAATTGGGCATCACTCAGAATTTAAACCTAGCCGCACCTGGCCTCCCACCTCGGTGAGGAGTGTTAGAACGCAAGGGGGTTTATTTTCTGCCAAAACTGCTCTGCCCCTTTTCACACAACACTAATAAAGATACGAGCCTGGGATTTTTTGCTTTTCTACTTCCCTCCCATTCTTTTTGTAGATTTGTAAGTATCAACTAACTGACAAAGAATTTTTATTTTCTTCCTTTTTTTTTTTTTTTATCCTGGTATTTTCTATCATGATTTATCAATAGTTCTAGAGATTCCTGAATGCTACTCTGTAATTGTCATTCTGGGCACAAATGCTATTTTTTTCTTGAAAACTGACTGAAAAATTATGAAATTTCCTAGAGTGATTGTCCCTTTGCATCTTCTATGCAGTTTTTCTTATATTTATTGCAAGTAGTTGTGACTAGTAAATCACCGGAATTGGGCTATTCTTAATGCTTTATCATACATCAACTCTGTCAATATAATCAGCAGTTATGCTTGCCTATTAAACCATCAATCAAAGGCAGCAATTTCATACACCAGCCTTCCCTCCTCCACATTAAATGTCCCTAGCTTCTAAATGCAGTGTCCTCTCCCATCCACCATAGGGCAACTCCATCTTCTCCCAGTGCTCATCCCCTTTTATTGTCAGATCACCAGTTGTCTTGACTTGCCAGTTGATCAATGGATTCCATGGTTTCCTGTCCCCCCAGTACCCACAATTCTTTTGGTCAGAAGTACCTCCTTGCTGACCACCCAACTGAACAAATAGTTTCTCAGGCTGATGGTGGGGACAACTGCATGACAGGGGTTGTCTCTCACTGTGTATGCACAATGCCTGGAAGGAAGAATCCTAGTTATGGTTAGCATCACTCAGTAGTAATAAAATTTCACTAATCATGAGGGTTATTAATAACAAAGACGTCATGCAGAAACACCATATTAGTGTAACGCAAGCCTTGCATTCAGTGATTTGTGTCCCAAATGGCAATGTATTTCTATAGTTTGGGTACTGAACCAAGACATTAGCTTTCTCCAAGGTTCTGCCACTAATCAGGCAGGTAACTTCATCTCCATTTATCTTTGTTTATCTTCTCTATTAGGATGTCTGATTTTATTAACACAAATATTCTCCCATTATTCTTAGGGATTGCACCCATAAAGTAGAGCCCTGACCTTAGGGCATGCAAGTACTACAATAACAATAAAATCAGGAAAGCACCTTGGGATTCATCTAACTAAAAGGCAGATGTTCAGAGGGACAAAATTTACATCTCATCTATGCTCCTCATTTCTCTTCAGAGGCAATGGAAGGAACAGGCACTTGTAGAAAGCGGTCTGTATCATTTTAAGGTAGATACCTGTGACAGCTCAGATGAATTGTACCTTGAGAGTGTCTACTTTTCATCATGCAGAGAGAGAGAGACATAAGTACAGCAGTGTCTGGCTGCTGAGAAATGGAGACCTATGTCACAGGGCTCTGAAGTTACATGAGATGGTACCAGTCTTTGAGCTTTCTCAAGCTTATTTTTCTTTCATCATCATTCAAGCACCAAGAATAACTCTTGTTGTAGTCAAGATGATAAAAAACTGGTCAACCAGTATAAAAAGAATATTCCAAATGACAGCAAGGTTCAATGTGACAGCAAGTCTTGATTCAAATTTGGAAATACAAGAAAATACACATCTGAAAGAAAGGATGCAGAACCTAAGCCCAGGGCTTATTTCATGTTTTGCAAAGCAACAAACAAAATTATCTTTTTTTTCTATTACTTTTAATTGAAATTGAATGACACAGTGTTCAGAACCTGGGTACAGACCAAATTATTCCTTCTTTTTCCTCTCATACAAGAAGGTTCCAAAACAGAAAGCAAGCTTAATTTTAAATAAACAGAGCTGACAATATTTTCAATAACTGCCTATGGATGAAAGTTAATAAAGTCATTGGGCCAAATATATGCACGTGTAATTCCAATTACACCACAGTCATGTTTAATATAAAACCATCAACTTTGCATTCAGCCCAGGAACCAAGCCTGCTGATTTCAATATAAGGATGAATTAGATGGATGGAACACTTTATAGTATTTCTGTACAGTTGGAACATCCTTGCTCTTTCCTTATTATAGCCAAG
This sequence comes from Rissa tridactyla, assembly GCF_028500815.1. Taxonomy (NCBI): domain Eukaryota; kingdom Metazoa; phylum Chordata; class Aves; order Charadriiformes; family Laridae; genus Rissa; species Rissa tridactyla. The sequence continues at coordinate 12,603,583 of NC_071496.1, forward strand.
ATTTAATTAAAATTAAATTAAAATAAAAATTAAATTAAGAGAATATTTTTCAGGTATTAAATAACATTTGAACATCCTCTTCATGTTTGCTCTGAAAACAGGGAATAAGTGCAAGATTATTTTTTGGCCAAATGAATTTACTTGACAATAATTAAATACTATTCCCAAAAGGTAAAAACATCTGTGGGGATTTTTCTTTAACTTTTATGAATTAATATTTATATGGACTTTATTAGCATAAGGTTACTGTGAATGAAACCTTTTGAAAACTTTATTGTTTTGCTCCACAGTATCGTGAGGATTTGACTTTTAAAAAAATAATAAAGACTGATAATACACTCTTTTTTTCTTCAGTTTATTTAAAAAGAACTGACCATTTTCAAACATAGTTGCCCGAAGTTAGGTATGCACACTTTTACATGGCACCTATAATGAAACTGGATCTCTTTTCAGGACCCAATTCAACCCAAAGATCTTTAGGGTCCATTTCAAGAAACTGAACTACTGGAACAAGGTTCCCCTTGTTGCCTCGGTCTCTAATTCCTACCCATAAGCTTTCAACTTCCTCTTGGCTGTTCTTTAGGGACATCTCTTCACACTCTATCTGTTGCTTAACATAGAGGGCAACACCTCCGCCCCTCCTTCCTCACCTGTCCCTTCTGAACAGCTTGTAGCCATCCATAGCCACGTTCCAGTCATAGGATTCATCCCACCAGGTTTCAGTAATGGCCACTATGTTGTAGCTTTCCAGCAGCACGGTAGCTTCCAGCTCCTCCTGTTTGTTGCCCATGCTGCATGCATTGGTGTAGAGGCACTTCAGCTGAGCTGTTGGCTGTGACGCCTTCTTAGAGGAGCACCCCTTGGCATGTTTCATGGATGTTTCCCTGTTGACTCCGACTACCTCAGGAGCCCCTGGCTCATCTCTGTAAGGCTTTGGCTGTGATGCAACATCCCCAGCATGCCTTGGGACAACAGATCAAAGGCCCTTACTAGTGCCCCATCCCTCTAACCCTGATGTGTTATCCCACAGCTTGTCACAGACAAGCCTGATATTATCATCCCCCTCCCCCTTCATATCTAGTTTAAAGCCCTGTCGATCAGCCCTGCAATCTTTTGGGCAAAGACCCTCTTCCCCCTTTGAGAAAGGTGTTTCCCATTGGATGCCAATAAGCCTGGTGCTGTGTAGGCCATCCCATTATCAAAAAACCCCAAAACTGTGGCAGCGACACCAGCCACGGAGCCATGTATTAATGGACTGGATCCGTCTGTTCCTTCCAATGTCACTGCCTGCAACTGGAAGGAGTGAGGAGAAAATAACCTGTGCCCCAGACTCCCTCACCAACCTTCCCAAGGCCCTGAAGTCCCCTTTGATTGCTCTTGGTCTACAATTTGCAGCTTCCTCTCCACCTACATGGAAGATCAGTAATGGGTAACAGTCTGAGGACTGTAACAAGCTAGGGAGTTTCCTGGTGCTGTCCTTAACCCGGGCTCCAGGAAGACAGCAGACTTCCCTATGAGGAGGGTCTACCCGGCATATTGGACCCTCTGTTCCCCTCAGGAGGGAGTCACCAACGACTATAACCCTCCTTTTCTTCCTTGTTGATGTGGTGATGATATGAGCGGTATGCCTTTCTGACTGTGGAGACTTCTCTGGTGTAGATTACCCATCATCCACATCCTCATTTGACTGCCCTTCCTCATCCAGTACCTCATATCTGTTGTTCAGAGGTACTGGAGGGGGCGGGGTGGGCAAGGAGGGAGTTCACCCGCTGCCCTGACTGTGAACTTCCCTCCATTCTCTCCTTTCATTTAGGCTTCTGCCTTCTGCCTGACAGGGGCAGGGTACGGAGGCCCCTTGATCCCGGTTACTTTCTGTCAGGTGCTCCTGTTTCTGTTTCAAGGAGGGCAGAGCCTGGCTCCACCAGTCTATTTCTTCTTCAGCCTCCCTAATGCTCCTTAACCTTTCGACTTCCTCTCTCAGCTCTGTCACCAGGCTGAGCAGATCATTCACCTCTTTGCAATGTACACAGCAGTTCTCATAGCTGCCTCCCGTTGCTAGTGAAAGGCTATGGCACTCCCTGCAGCCTGTGACCTGGACATCTTGTGAAGTAACATAAATAACACCTTTGAGAGATCATGCTGTCCTCCCCTCTTGGAAGAAAGAGGGGAGAAGAAAAGAAAGCCTATGTATTGCAGTCTAAGAACAATCAGCTTTCTGCAGTTGCTTTGAAATCTGTACAGACAACCAGGACTGGACTTGCTTGGTCAAATGTAGATATCTCCATCTGGGCAAGCCACCCTATCTGTCTGTAGTCAGTGGAGAAAAACATGTACTGCTAGAGGCTTGCATTAGAAGGTCTACTGGATAAAATAAATAGCTTCCTAAAATGCCCGTATCTCTAACGCAGATGCAGATGTCAATGTTGTTGATTTTTAGAGTTTGGCAGTGGGGTTCACCTAACTTAACTCTCTAAAAACTCCAAAAGCTTGTAGGGAAATGGAAAAAATAAAGATTATAAATTTATTTTTTTCCTCTCTAACAATATTCCCATTAACTTCCTTTGAGACAAAGCATCAAATCCAACATGCGTGTTCTCCATGGCTAGGACCGTGTAACAGCCATGATGTACATGGAGAACTGGACCATGTTTAGAGAGGGGTGCCAGTAGCAAGTCCAGGTCCAGCCTCTAATCTCCTCATGGCTAGACATGCCAGAACCTACACCTACTTCAACAGCAAAGAGGAATGGGGCACAGGGTTTGGAGGAGGCTTTTTGCACTCTCTCTGTTGCCATGGATGAGTAGGACACGGTTCTCAGGGTTCAGCAGATGGTTCCTTGGGCAGCTGGAAAGCCCACGTTTTCCTGGAACATAGGATTGCAGCCTAGATAGATGTAGGTGCATTAGATACTTAACTACAGGTTCTCCTCCTCTTCATCCCCGTTACATTTCTTGCAGGCTGTTTTGTACCAAGTCTTGTATTCAGAGGTTTGTTTTCTCTAGTTCTCAATACCGAAAGTACATTAATACAGGGTTGTTCTACAACACTCTTCACATTTAGCCATTGCTAACCAGGTGAACCATAAATGGCCAGACCATCTCAGTTGTGCCTTTTTAGCCACAGAACCTCTACTTAGGTCATCTCCTCTGATTAATAAACGCACTATCTAACGCTACTACTTCTTTTTAACATAAAATCTGTGAGCTGTCCATAATGTACAAAGGCAAATTCAGGAGAAAGCTGTGCCTCTCCTGAACTGCAAGATCTCGGCATATTGCATCGATTCATTATGATTTAACGGGTAATAAGAGATGTCTTGCAATCCCTTATGTCCTGGTTTGAGGTAAAACAGAACCAACTTTCTGTTCAGTAATTTTACTTCTTAGCTAGGCCTCTTCTAACTCTCTGAAATTAACAGCACGTTGTGTTGAAAATGGTTCGTTCAGAGTGATAAGACAGTTTGTGCCAAGGAATGGTGTGCAGAGAGGTTCTTGCTTATAAGTATTGCTATAACAACCAAGGTCAGCTAATTTCATTATTTGCCCCGTTGGAGGGTCAGAAACAGAAAAGCGTAGAGGGGTCCCACCTGCAGGGAGGAGCGGACAGGACAGGTGACCCACAATTGACCAACAGGGGTATTCCATCCCATCTGCCCCATGCTCAGTAGAAAAGCTGAGGGATCAAAGGGTCAGCCCTCTTCCTTCAACGGCTGACATCTGAGGAGGACCCTGTCTGTTCATCTGCCTTTGATCCCGATTGGTGTGTTCCTGACTCCAGCTCTGGAGTCCAGTTCCCATTTGTCACTGATTCCAGTCTGGGACTTCCCCAGTGCCTGCTGGTGATGTCATCCTGGGAGCTTAATATGGTTTTGTATATACTGTATCTATTTCATTATTTTCCTTTTTACTTTATTATTAATATTTCATTGAAGTAATTTAGTTTCTTCTAAACTCATAAATCTCTTTATCTCTCCTTCTCGCCTCCATGTATGAGAGGTTGGGGGGGAGCATCTGTCGCCAGCCATTGGCCAATTTGGCCAAAACCACGACACCTTACTTCATTCTGCTCCCTCACCGCAATTTTCTTCATAAAGAGAGAAGCACATACTGCTTTAAAATAGCATTTGCCCAAAAACTATATTTTGGGGAAATGAAATAGGAACAGGCATCCTCAGAGAAGTCTTTCTGGTTATCGGCAGAGCCAGCCCTGAGAAAGGGAGGGAAGTTTCCACAGCATTGTGGAATCAGTGTGGACTGAGTGCACTGACAGCCTGGAGGCAGACACTGTCCCACCCTCCATCCTGGGCTACTGCAGAGGAGGAAAGGTTCAGGCTTCTGTTAGTGGTAAATTGAAGCTTGGGGCTCTTCACAAGCTTTTGCTTGTCATCATTAAGGTGCATCAGTTTCAGTGGGGAAGTATGCATGATAAGTTTTGTGGCTGTTATCACATCTCTGTGTATGTTACGAAATGCATTGAAGCAGAAGGCTACAAGAGTGAAATCCTGGATTGTTTTCACCAAGCACAGGTCTGAGTGGAAGGATTTATTAATCTGAGTTCAATCCCAGACAGCACATGGACCCAAAGGTATGTCTGTTCTGGTAAATTAAATATTCCTGGGCTCTGAGGCCAACTGGCATGGAGCAGTCTGCCTTTAAGCTGGTAAACTCCGTCACTTTCCAAACCAGTTCTGAGATTGCAAATTGAAATGGGCCACATTCATGCTAGGAAACAGTCCAGTCATTTAGTAGTATCATCATGTTTCAGCCCCCAAGCACACTTGAATTTACTAGTATAAACACAGCCAATCTTTCTCACCTGGAGCAGTTGAAGTATCCTTATCCTCTGTTTCCATGCCACTGTTTTTTTTCCAGTGCTAATGAAGGAAAAGCAGCTCCGAGTTAGCTGCGCCCATGACATTAGAAACACTTTTTTCCCAACCCATATAACTGAGTACAACTGGATTGACTGTGAGTGAGGGTGGAAAGAGCTATCAGCCATTGGCATTGGTGTTAGATAATGGTTGGTACATCAGCTCCAGAGCAGCAGAGATAGATAGAATTTGGTTATTCTTTCACCACCACACAAAGATTAGAGGGTTACTGATAGCTATGGTGTTATTTCCAGTGCAGCTGTAAATTCCTCCTGCCGCAGCATAATTCTTCAGACAGTCCAGCTCAAGTTGAAATGTTACGGTATTATGAATTTCCTACAGAGAAGTGCATATTATATTACCTGCAGAGTGGTTAGTCTCCCTAATGGATCAGCCAAAAAAGTAAACATCTCTAAAAGTGGAGGAAGTGCACGGGTAGATGTGCTCTTGTGACACTCCTTCTGGGAATAAGTCCCTTTGTTGCACTGGAAGGGCACAGATCATGATACTTTGCTTTAGTGAAAATGATCCTTCTATGAAAATGGGGAGGATATAATTTATTTTCATACCTATGAAATGATAATGATTGTTTATTATTCCGGTCAGCTATAAAGGACGGCCACTGTAGGAATGAAACAGGAAGTGTTTAACAGAACAAAGCTGAATTTCAAGACAGAGGTTGAATTTCTCCAGCTAAAGACAGGAGATAGAGTAATTTTCAAGTGTTTGTTTCCATTTTAAAATTGATTTATATATGGTCATATTTGCACTTGTTTCAGACATACTTTCAGCTTTCCTGGGCAAATAACCCAAGCTACAACTTGGCAGTAATACAGTAATTTTACAAAGTTGATCTTCCAAAAAATACTGTGACATTCTCAAGATTCAAAAGTGTATATAGTTTCCATGCATGCGTGTTTATTCAGGCCTACAAAGGGAAAATAAAACAGCTTTTCCTTCTTGCTCCCACTACTCTTTGGAAAATAAAGCCCAAGAAAACAAATAAACAAAATCCAAGAAAATATTTCAAAATGCCTTTGGTGATAATATTTGTAGTTGTTTTATTTATTCCAAAAAATATGTACTATGATTCTGATATTACTACTATAATGTTAAAAAATATTAAAAACTACAAATCCTAATCCTTTTTCATGCTGGAATAGTTCTTTGTCAATAATTACAGTAATAATTAAAAAGTGTCTAGTCTGGATAGCTGCCAGCACAACTCACCTTTTTCCCAGGTTCTCCACTGCCTTTTAGCCTGTCAATTTAAAAACAATCCTGATTTTCATCAGTAGCTGAAACTTCCCTTATCATAAGAAATCCTGTCCCCTAAGAAGCACATCAACCAGTGAGAATGAAGTAAATGAGACTTAAAGAGAGGGGTTTGCACATACTTCTCTGGAGGGTTACCTTTAACATGTAATTCTTTCTGGTTTGGTCTTTTGCAGGGGGGGATTTATTTGTTTGTTTGTTTGTTTGTTTGTTTGTTTTACCTCTGGGAACCAAACAACATGCACACCATGATGTTTGGTCCCATGTCCTTTTCTTTCCCCACCATCAAAAAATACTGTCTAGTCCAGTGAAACTGTATATTGTCACATAAAGAACAAAACCAAAGTGAAACTTCAGGAAGTCCACAAGGGACTTTGTTCTTTCCATTATTTTCACTTGGAAGATACTCTAAAATTTCACAGGGGAATGGTGGCGTACATCCATAAGGAGAGCTTTCTGCTAACTTTACTTCTGAGAATAAAGAAGGGTAAATGCAGAGGTGGATGCAGCTCATATTACAACCTTTTGGCATCCTTTGCAAGATGAGAATAAATTCCACAAAATTAGGTAATGTACTGTACAAAGCAAAGGTGGACAGCCAGCACTAAGTTCTGAGCTACCATGCCCAGCATAGCTGAGATGCCTCAAAAAAGGCACAAATTAGTGACACGTACATTGTTCTACAGATGATAACTGAGAGACAGTTTAAAAAAAAGTCCTTCAAATTCTGCATTTCAATTCTAAAAGGGAGCCAAAGCCAAGAAACCAAGCCAATAAAGACTTGACAATCATACTGTATGACCAATGATATTTATGGGAAGCGAGAAGCCCTGCATTCAGCAATTTCCCAGGTCAACAAGGAAAAAATGGAAAAAGCAAATACATGAAATAAGAAAAGGAAAGGCCATCCTGTGACTTAACATCAGCAGGTAGATGTTAGAGCCAATACAGTACTCATGGACAAAATAGAGTCTTAATTAAATTGAAAATACTCTTAAGATAAGGTGTGGAAGCTGAATGTTGAAATTGCCTTCCTCTCTTGCCACTTGAAAAGCACATTTTGGTATTGAAAGCACATATCAAATCTTCCTTAACCCTCTGCTCTCCTCTGGGGAAGGGAGGGAAGAGAAATATTAAGTAATATAATGCAATTAAAACACTTAAACATCCTGATGTGATAATACTAGATATATGCTGCAGGCAGCCCATGCAATAGGGCCTATGCAGATACTTTGTCCTACTAGATATCCTACTGGAAAGGTGAGCTTTACTGGGTGGATGATTTACAGGTGTAAGGAATGTGTTTATAAGGTCTTAGAAATCCTACACAGGATAGGGTCAGAAACCCTTTCATTAAAGGCAGAAGAGCCCTTAGATGAAAGCAGATTCAGGTCTGAGCCACGGGCAGACGCAACTGGTTCACTGCATGTGAGGAAATCAGGAGAACTAGACAGTAGATACTCAGAAGAAGTTTAACCACAGTACAGAAGTTATGGAGATCCATCTGATAGCTCCGTTTGGACTTACCTGGGCTCCTGACCTGATGTCCACCTAGGCCTTTAGCTAACAGCAGAGCCCTGGCCACTTTATGACACTTCTGTCCCCTTAGTTTGGTTTGTTTTCCTTTTTATCCACTTTTTCCTTCAGCAAATATTTTACTGAGATCCCAGTTATCAAATGCCAAAAAAATAAAAACTTATCCTAAAACTATGTAAAAAATAAAGAAAAAGGTTCACAGAAGAACTGTGGTACTTCACAGATACTATTTGTATATTTTGTGCTTGCCTGAATTTCTTGGGCTTTTGCTTTTGTTTTTTGTTTTTTTAATCAAAACCGCAAGACTTGTAAGGTGTACATATAGTGTTTGTCCAAGTTGTGTTTTCCTCTATCCCAAGTTGTGTTCTCCTCTATCCCAAACTCTATCCCTTCAGTGGCAGTCATGAATGAGGAAATTAACAGGAAGAGGCAACAGGTCAACTCAGGGCTCCGGGAATGGTGTTATCGGCAGGGCTTTGGGTTTTTTGATCATAGGCTGCTATACGAGACACCTGGCCTGCTGGTGGCAGGTGGGATGCACCTCTCCCAGAAGGGGAAAAGAATTTTGGGGCAGGAGTTAGCAGGGCTCATTGACAGGGCTTTAAACTAGATATGAGGGGGGAAGGGGAGATAACTGGGCCTGTTAGGACTAAACCCAAGGGAAACTGTAGGAATGTATCTGAGAGAAAATGGCCATGTGAGCCAGCCTCCCTACTATGAGAGATTAGATTAAGAGCAAAACAGGTGGTAGAAGATGGAATTAGTACATGGGAAAAATGAGAACTGAGAAAGTAGAAAACATGTTGTGAAATGACTAAGCAATTTACTATGCGAATTCTTGTAACCAATCTGATGTGTGAATGAACTGCATGGACAGCGCGTGGACAGTGTAACTGGCTAATCAGAAATAAGCGAGTCGCGTGTACGGCTACAACACAGGGTATAAAAGATGATGATCTGTGCTTAATAAACGGCTCCTGTTGATTCACATTGGATCATCTGGAGTCCAGTTATTTCTCCTCAGATGGTGACCCCGACGTGATCCCGATCGGCGCTTGGCTTGAGCAACGGAATGCGAGGGGCGGAAGACCCAGAAGGAGATCCACCGGCTGGAGGACGGCTCAGCTGGACTGAGACTGGGCGGATTGGGCGGCAATCCGGAATAAACAGACGACGTGGCCACGGACACCCAGAGAGAGGTGAGCAGCCGGGGCAGGAGATGGGGCAACAAGTAACAAAAGAAGAAGGGGCTACATTAAGACTTCTCCTGCATATCCTCTCTGAGAGAGGGGTGAAATACGATGAGCATATGCTCCGAAGGTTGTTAACCTGGTGCAGAGAGAACGGATTCGCACCAGAGCCCCAGACAGCTTTTAAACCAGAAATATGGGAGGCTGTTGGGAAAAAACTGTGGGAAGCGATAAGTAAAGGAGACAAAGAGGCATCACCATTAGCGACGACATGGTGGTTGGTGTTATCGACCTTACAAGATATGAAGGCGGAGCGAGCCACGGCAGCCGGGGCTTTTGCAGCATTACAACCCACGGGAGGGGGATTGAACAGGCCAGGTCCGAAGGTCTGGGACGATCCCCTGCTGATCCCCTCTGCTCCACCTGAGGCTGATGGAGGAGGCAGAAAGTCAGCAGAGAAGGACAGAGCCGGAGCTGTTTGCTCCTGCCATTGCCCGCCTCAGCCCCTCCGCTCCCCAGTCGTCTCCCTGAGATAGAAGTGCTGGTTTTGTATGTCTGCTGTGTAAGTGTGTGTGGGCGCCAGCTTATACCTGCTGATCAGCATGTGTGCTACTGTTTGCTTTTTGTTGTGTGCAGTGTCGTTAGGTGACTCCACTGGAGCAGGTGTTCTGCCCGGTGTGGTACTGTTCTCGTATGCAACTAGGGCTGACACTCCGTCAAGTGAAGAAGTTTGTGTATACACAATGTTTAGACATAAGGCGAGTGCGCCCCAGGTAGATAGACCAGGATGGGCTGTAGAACCGATGGAAGCCCTGAAATATTGGGGGAGTTTTCACCAGCCGACACGTTTACGCTCTCGGGAACGGCTCGCCCGTGCAGGGCGTATGGCTGGTTGTTTGTTGTTTGCCTATAAGATCATGGTTGATTGGGAAAGGGAGTTGAGCCAAAATCTATAGGATGCTCTGTAGGAAAATGAGAAACTTAAGGAAAAATGAGAAACTGAGCTCTTGTTGCAAAGGCAGACTTTTATGTCAGTCGTAAGTGATGGGGAAAAAAAGAAAAAAAAAAAAAGAAAAAAAAAAGAAACCAAACAGGAACAATTAGATGGGAAATGTGCCACGTTAGCACAAAAGTATGCCATACGCATTACGAGAAAGCATCAGAAGAAGAGAAATAGGACACCTGATTCAAAGCAGTACCATAGAGATATGTTTTTGGTTTTTTCCTATATGTGTATATGTTATTGCATGCCTTAGTAGATTGCTCTGTGTTATACCCTGCAAGACTAAAATGAACCCAGCAGAAGCAGTCTCTTGAGCAAGGGGGTGGAATATGGGAAAGCAACGGCAGATCGGCAACGAGGACTGTAAATACACTCAAGGGACTCGCACCTGGGTGCTGGAAAACACATATATCACACCAATTGTTATTCAGTCTTGGGTGCTGGCAAGAAAAACATTTGGGTGACATAAGCCTGTGATGGACTCACAGACACCTTATCTAACTGCTTGAGAATCTTGGCCTGTTGTGGAAGAAGATCAAAGCACAGTACCAGCAAGAACAGGGAGTCCGCATGCGCTCTTGCTAACAAGGACTCTCTTGCTACCAAGGATAAGTTTAGCAATGCTACTAGTCCAGCTATTTCTGAGTTATTGCTAGATGTAAATAGTATTCGATATGCGATGTTGCAAAACAGAACTGCTACTGATTTTTTGCTTTCAGCTCACAGACATGGTTGTCAAGATTTTAAAGGACTGTATTGTATGAATCTAAGTGACCACTCCAAATCCATCCATGCCCAGTTGCAGGAACTGCACCGACCGAACCAGGAACTTGTGGAGACCACTGGGTGAAATCTCTTTGCTGGATGGACTTGGGGGTGGGGTTGGTTGAAGCAAATTATACTCATTGCCTGTGTGGAAGGAATTTGTCTGTTATGTTTAGTATGCTGTTTGCCGTGTCTAATAAGCATTATACGATCAGTTGTAGATGCCGCTTTGCATCGTACCCTTGTACGAGTAGTAGAATATGTTGCTCTAAAAACTATGTGTGTATCCATGAGAACCTGACCTTCACAGAAGAAGATAACAAGAAGGGATTACAACAATGTAGTCACATATCAGACAGCCGCTGTTAGCAAAGCTGGATCATGAGTTTGGTGAGACTCGCTGCATACGCTGGCCGTGCATGCAGCGACTCTAGCCTGTACTTCTCCACTCAATCCAGTGCAGGATATAAGGGGGCTGTCTCGGGGGTCAGAGACGGGGAGAGAGACATGAGCACACTTTGAAGATACAGGGGATGCCCGGAAGCACTGTGTCTGCCCCCGCCCGCCCCCCCCATAAGTTCTATGTTCATTAACCCCAACAGCTCCGAAGGCATTACAGCATGTTGCAAGATAAGATATAGTCTACTACTGCTGCAAGACGCATTGAACACCTTCCTACAAGAATTTCAACTTTATGCCCTGATAGGACAGTGGGATGATGCACTCGCAAAGAGCCTGACTGCATTAGAGTGGGTATTTTTGCCACATACCTTTTCAAAACCAGTAACTATTATGGTTGAAATATTACTGCGATTGTTTTTCCAGGGTTGTTTGTGCTGTCACCAGCTTTCTGGAATGGATCCAAGCCACATACATGTCCCCATCAAAAAGGATGACCTTGACCCTTGGTTATCACAAAGTCTTAACCTCCTTAGTACATTATATTGGGCAAATAAATTATTCTTTCCCCGGCACAGAATATTACAGTCACTTTCACAAATTCCTTTACAGCCGCGCATCCTGATAGCACCAAAACCTCTTGCTGGCACCTGTACGGTGTTTGTAGATGGTTCAGGGACACAGTAAAGGCTTTTGACTTATTTCAACAGGAACTGTTATATGTAGGCCGAATCTCAATATGTTACTGGTATTGTTCAAAGACTTGAGGGAGCATTTGTAAAACAAGTAGAGAACCAATTGTTATTTAGTCTCTTACTGCAATTAATGTTGCTTTTATGAAAAAGACAGTTTCCTTATTTTATTGTCCACATATGCTCTCATAGCTGTTTACTTGGTCCTTTAACTGAGGGAAACACAGTTGCAGATTATCACACTCTGTTGGTAACAACTCCGAACATTATGCAGCAAGCTAAAATGTCACATGATTTTTTTCATCAAAATGCGAAGGCATTGAGGAAGCAATTTTCTTTAACACACAAACAAGCACATGATATTTTGCGAACTTGTACCGATCGTTAGCAGCTGGCTCCTCTGCCATCATTTGCGGGGGTTAACCCGCGAGGGCTTACACCTGATGAACTTTGGAAATCCGCTGTTACGCACATTATGGAATTTGGACATTTGCGCTATGTACATGTTTCAGTGGATTTGTTTTCTCACTTTGTTGTAGCTCCTGCTGATACAGGAGAGAAGGCTTGTGATGTTATTCGACATTGGTTGCAACGCATTGCAGTCATGGGAGTACCGAAAACTATAAAAACTGATAATGGACCAGCTTATGTGTCCGCTAAAGTACAGGTGTTTTGTTTTTTTTTTACAGACATGGGGTATTAAACATGTCACCAGTATTCCTCATTCCCCAACTGGGCAAGCACTTCTGAAGCGTATGCATCATACTTTAAAAACCATGCTTGCTAAACAAAAAAGGGGGAATCCCGTAGGCATGACACCTCAAGAGTGATTGTATAAAGAAACTCATGTTTTAAATTTTCTAAACATGTCTTCTTTGTCATCCACAGCAGTAGAGCGACATTTTGTAAGAACCGTTGAATGGCCTGAACAACCGAAGGTGTATTAGAAGCACCTTAAACCGGGGTGCATGCTAACCACAGATAATACTGCAACAAATAGAAGTTGCGAGCAAGAAAATTCTGTAATGATTTGTACTTCTCATCCGTATGTTTGCTTCAGCTCAAAATGCAAGTATCCAAGGATGTAATCAATCTTATTGTGTAAATTTAACGCGAGTAGGGTATAAAACAGCAGTAAAATGGATAGGGGATTGGCAAAATGCATTAAAAACACATCTTTCTCTGTATTGTGATTGGGAGTACAATTCTCGAAGACTTTGTGTTACATCTCTCCCCTGGAATATGTTGCTACATGGCTGGGAAACGGTTAAACACCATCTCCAAGGTGCTTTTGACATATCATTGCAAGAAAATATTCGTCCTTTACATGATCAGCTAAAAGCTCAAATACTAAAGATTCAAGACTTAATGAACCACAATGTATTTGAAATATTACAAAAGGATTTCTCGTGGGTAAATCCAAAGAAATTGGCTTTCTGGGCTAAATTTAGGAATCTGGGTATTTATTGCCTTAGCAGGGTTCTTTTTGATTCTGTTTTTAATTGTGTTTAGTATATAACCTGCTAAGAGCGTCACAACGAGTAGAAGCACAAGTCATGGGGACCTTGTTAATAAATGGTCTGGTGTTAAACAAAAAAGGGGGAGATGTGGCAGATCTACGAGCAGAGGCCTGCATACAGCCAAGGACACAGTGAGCAGAGCACACAGTAAACACAGAGCCAAGAGAACAGTTCATACCTTCACTCCATCCTGTGACGACCATATAACATTTTCGAATCTCGGACAAAGAACAGGGCTAAGTATTCTTCCTTCGCTAGGAACAGCAATGGCATTAAATATGTTGAATAAGATAGGGTGTTGGGCAAGTAAACAGATAAACCTTACAACTGAAATCATATCTAGCTTGCTGCCAGATTGTTTTTTCCATTTCTGCCAGATGTTTTTTCAAATGACTTCATGGATGTGGTTCTGTTAAGTACAAAATTTTATTAACAGGAAAGAAAAGAACTTTTAATTTACCATCAAAGTAGAACAATCTCTTTAAAGCTCATTCAATTACTTCTTGATGGGTAAAGCTCCTTTTTCCATACCGATCTCAGGATCCACATCCTTCCCATATCAAAATCCACTCTAATTCTTTTACTGTGAAGCTTTAAAAATAATCTGGGGAGTCATAAAAACTATCCCTCTCCACAGATTCAATAGGCAGCCTAATACAAAACAGTTATCTTGAACAATAAAAAGACTCAATAACATTTGGGACATTAATATTTTCATCAGAGATGCAACTCATCATCACAAAGTCCTGTGCAAGCCAGCAGACCTGAGTGTTTGTGGCATCTATTTTGCACTCGTTTTACAGCATAAAAGGTCAGAAAGCATCTTGAGACACAAATTTTTGTAAGCTAAGCCAGCGACAGAAACAGGAGAGGTTTACTGACTACTCTCTGTTGTTCCATTGTACCTTAGTTTCCATGATACAGTCTTAATAAAAGAAAAGGGAACCTTCAGATAAAAATATCTTCCCATTTTATAATGTAAAATACAAATAATTTTATCAGCATTAACACTGATTGGCTTCCATTAGCCTCTTGCCTTCTAATAAAATTTATGATACCTTTCAGAAGCACAATTTGATAGAAAGTGAAGTGATTACACCCTGCTTAGATATCTCCCCAGCATCTATTCCAACAATAATGTGGTAATTTTATGCATGAAATAGCACAATTGGCATAAATAGTTATAATACTGAGTGCTGTCTAAGAAACCTGGCTGCCAGAAAATTAGAAAGAGATTCACACTTTTGAAACAGGTAATTAGGATTTCTCTCCATGCTCATAGGAGGTAGACTGGAGTTTCATTTTATATTTCATGTTTCATTAAAATATATGTGTTAAAAATAAATGTTGAATTTAAAGCTGCACAGATTATGAAAATTAAAGGTACAGAGTAAAATGGGCCTTTTAAACTTCTAATTTTGACTCTGCCAAGAGTTTTAACACTTTCTGACAGGTAAATCAGGCTTCCACTGTTTTCAAAGTATTTAATTCAGCAATAGCTGCATATGGCTGTGGTCAACAAGATGGAGTTTTACTGATGTAGAGTTATGTCCCTAAAAATAGCCACAATTTTAATTTTTACCTGCTCAGAAAAGTGGATGGTTAATGATATAGGAAGCTCTTCCAAATTAGAGGTGCCAGGGCACTTTTCCCTGACCTACCTCCTATTGATCATTTGGTTGATCAGTGCGTGAAAGTAATGGAAGATCGGCTAGGAGGATTATAAACACGCTCAAGTGACTCGCACCTGGGGTGCTGGGAAACACATATATCACACTAATTGTTGTTCAGTCTTATGTGCTTGCAAGGAGAACATCTGCCCTTAGATAACGTAAGTCTGCTATGGACTCAGGGACACCTTATCTAGCCGCTTGAGAATCCTGTCCTGTTGTTGAAAAAGATCAAAGCACAGTGGGAAAACTATGCCTGCTTGAACCCATGAAATACGGGCAGAAACAGGGAGTCTGCATGCTCTTGCTCTCTCACTCTCTTGCTAACAAGGCCTCTCTTGCTAATAAGGACTCTCTCTCGCTCTGTGGTGCCTGCGTCCCCTGCTTGCATGCCTCTGCCTGGGTGCTGCTTCGGAGATTCCCCGATCCATGAGGTATCAAGATTAAATTTGTTCTTTGCCTTTCTTCTGTGGTTTTGTGGTTGTTCCTGCGTCCTGCACAATCAGGGACCATCTACTCCTATTTAGCCCTTGCTTCAAGCCAAGATTTCGGTCTTGCCGTGCCAAAGCCTACCAATGGACTATGGTTAAGCAAGAGAGATACAAAAATCTTAGTAAGTTAATATTAGAGGGTAAGAGGAAAATAACAGCTTCTTTTTTCCTAAGACTGGACTTCCACCTTCCTCTTTCTTATCAGATTAAATCTCTCATTGTAGCATTGAGGAACTCAGTAAATTCCATTTCCATTTGATATGATTTTAAAATTTTCCTTGTAAATCACAATCAACCCTTTCTTTTTCTAAGCAACTGTAAAAACTTGCAGAGTCTTTGTATCATGAAGTGGCTCAGAGAAAGATGTAGGGGTTTTTTTAAAATTACTGTTAATAGCATACTCTGGAATTGCATTCTACAAAGATTTCTTCAACTCTTCAGTGATGTTTACTTAAGGAAATAACATAATAAAAATAGTATCACAGATGCTATTTCAAAACAAGAAAAAACAACCCCACAGATCACTAATGCTAATTGATCAGGCTTAGAAAACTGCTTCTTACAGAAAATTTCCTTTGAACTCCATGATTTCCTTATTTTCTTTGAATGTAGTGAGGGTCAACACCTTAAACTAGACGGATTTGCAAAAAGACTCTGGTTTAAAAAATTCAGGAAGACACTTTCAGACAAACAAACTAATCTGTTGATTTGGCAAGCATCAACTAGTTGCTTCATGCTCTCCTGTAAGAGACAGAAGAGTTCACCCAAACCACAGCAATCCACATATTTTATCTTAGAATGTTGGAATGCATTGTTCTGTTTCAAAATAACATTTCATGGTGAAATATGGCTACATTATCACTTTCCAAAGAAAACAAGCAGGCAAGCAAGCAAAAAAATCTCAAAAAACCAAACCTCTGAACAATCCCCAAAATCATTCATAACAAAGACAAAAGTGAATGCTTTGGTTAACCTATATGAAATGTATAGTTTGACTCAAAATCCTTGTTTATTTTCTCATCTTGTCTCTAAAATTTGGATATTCTGGTGACTCTACTTGTGAAAGATTTTTCTGGCTGCTCTGTGACTCTTTTATGGGAACCTGTCTAGCTACAACTTCACTGAAAAACAAGCAGGTTGGGAATCACTGTGGCTCAATTATCACTTAAACCTGCAAAATGAAGGCCTATTCATCATGCTTCAGAGCTCCCCTTTTGCGAGGGTGCAAGGTGCATTTCAGTAGACTGATTGGGAGGAAATGTTTCTTAGCTGTAATTTTTCTAGTTTTTTTTCATGTAGCCAAGGCTGGCTTTTTATTCAGGAAAACTTCAGTGAGGAAGGAAAATAACTACATTTATTGTAATAGATAGGGAGAAAATACTCCCTAAAGAAACCATCAGCAATGGGGAAACTTTATTATCATTTTCTTGTCCGCACTCAAAATCTGAAAAATCCAACTGAAATTAAGTACCTGTTGTACAAAGAAAAAAATCAATGCATTTAAATCAATGATAAAACTGCTTCAGTTCCACTGAAGAGGGAATAGCTCCTCTGCTAGCAGCTGTGATCAAGACACTTACCCAAACTGTTCTTTGTCTGTAGAATTTGAAATAAATTTCTTACAATAATATTAAACTACGAAGAAAAGGAAAATGTCTGTGTGTGTTTCTGTGTACATATTTGACTGTGGACTGGTAAATAAATTATAACATAAGAACCTCCTGACTTTGAAAATGAGAGCAAAATTTCATAATGTTGGACTAAAATCCAACAAAGTAATCTTGTTTTCAGTGCCTTAGATTTCAAAATTTGATTGCTATTGTTCTTTTGCCATCTGCAGGGTCCTCATGGAAAGCAGGGAAGATAAGACCTCAAATGCTAATAGGAACAGAAACAAATAAACTAACAACCCCCATAAAATAACCAACTTTAAAACAATATGAGGGAAAGGAATAAAACAAAGTGTTTAGCTATTCTTCATACATGAAGCAATAAAGAGCAGTAGTTTTTCCTTTTGCAGTCCAGCTATAAAGGTCAAGCATTGCTCGCATTTGCTGATTAATGAACAATAATTTATTGTTTTTCAAGTTGTGTTTTCTCCAAATCTCTTCTTTGGCTGTTTGGTTTTTTTGTTGTCTTTGAGGGGTTTTGGTGTTTGTTTGTGTTGGTTTGTTGTTCTTTTTTTTTAACTTCTCTCTCTGTCACATATGCTTCAGCACTGATTTCATCAGTTCTTGGTTGTAGGGAACAGCTTGAAGTGCTGGAGCCTGGCACACAGCACATCTGTGCCTTGGTCTCTGCAGCTCGGCTTGGAGGGAGACAAGGGTTTCTCTAGACATCGCAGGTTGTACTCCAAACACTCACTCTGTCCGGCTTGGGTCACAGCCAACTTCCACTTAACGCACAATACTTTTTGGTAATGTGCCACTGAGAGAGACTCCAGAGAATACACAAGAGCATTCTGAATTGTTCCTGGGGAATAAATTATTCAGGAGATTTAGCCTTTGTTTCCAAACCGCTCCTGATTACTATGAATGTGATAGTTATGTACAAGTACTTACTAAATAGTTTATACAAACGAATTGCAGCCTATGGATAGTTCAGAAATTATTCACTTCTGTTCATTCTCTGTTATTCTGTAAACTGTGTTGTGTCCTTGAAATCTCATGTTCCCTGATTGGATGACTAAAACATTGCATCTCACTGCTCTCCCAGCAGATAACTGAACTCTTTGGAAGAGGGGAATAACACATAATGAGCAGCAAACAGCAAGTCTGCAGTGCAAAAGCTGAGTGGGTGGCAAAGCTGACTTATAAGGTTCCTTCCCTCCTTGACTCCTGAATCCTGTCTTTATCCACCAAAATTTATCATATTTGTAACTAATTTGGCAGCTACACAATTCTGAATGTGAGCACATTAAGCACACTTGCTTCTGAAAGGCTTCAACAGCAGCATTTTGGGGGTAATACTTGCAATTCTGATTTTGAGCACAGGAAACTGAGGCAGCTGTAACCCCATTGCCCTGTAATATGGTATCGTCATTGCTATATTGTTATTGTTGTTGTTAGTGAAAGTTTTCATGCATGGTAGTATTCTTTGTCTCTGTGCAATTAGATCTGGACTAATAATGATTCTTAGATCAGACTTACTATTTCAGTTTTACTAACAATAAATTCTTTACTTTATATATGTATATATGTGTATATATACGTGTACTGTTTGCCCATAAACGAGATTTTGAGCATAACACAGCTGAGAGCTAATCTCATAACAAAGAGGCATTTTCAGCTGTATCAGGGGCCATGGGTCCACATGAAAGTGAAAAAAAGTACAACTGATGATGAGGAAATATCCAGCCAGGAGTACTGAGTGAAGGGGAATGGGACCATCCTTTTTCTTGTCTTTCATCAGCTTAAACTGGTTATGAAGCTCATCTTTCAGACAGTGACAAATTATAGCAAATGTTGAATGTGAAGCTATGTTACTCTCAGAATCTTGTTTATGGGCAAACAGTAAACATATCTTAAATATAAAGCCAAAAGTTTATCGTTAGTATAATAAAATCTTAGTTGTCTAATCATTATCAGTCCCAATATAATTAGTGTGGAAAAAGAAAGAATACTTCTATGCAGAAAAAGTTTCAGCACTGATAATAATGTTATCGAGACTGTCATACACACACCTTTTCCTGGTGTTATGCTCACCCACCACGTGCTCCACAGCGTCCCAAGGTCAGTGGTTTCATCCTGGTGGTGCCGGTGGCAGAGGTTATGGCAAGATGTCAGCATCTGGAATCCTTTGCCAGTAGGAACATGATGTTGATGGTTTCTTTGTCTTGACTTTAGGATCCACCTGGAGTCATTCTTACATGCTTGCTAACACATTTTTACACCTTCCTCTTTCTTCATTGGTCTGCAGCTCCACATCCAAATATACTAGATATGATACCTTTTATCTACACTAGATATTATTTCTTTGTTTCCTCTGTTACCCCTAAAACTAGTTTCATCCAGCTCCAGGTCTATATTTCTTTAACTGATCGCGAGTTGTTTATAGCCTTGCTGTCTCCCATGCCAGCCCGTGACCCACCTCTTATCACTCCACAGTTGCACACCATCACATCTCATTGCATGTCCCCACTTATCAAGGCCTCTGCTGTCATACCAGGACTGTATTTTTCTACGCTACATTGTTGTAGAGTTGTAAAGCCATACAAAGACAAACAGAAATAAAGCAAATTAGCCATAGTGATCTGGTCATTAGAAAAAATGCAGTTACAGCTAAACCAAGTAAAACAAAGCTGCAGGTGGGGCAAGAAAAGTTCAGACAGAGCAAACCTAACAAGCCAGATCTGAGGCCTTGCAAACTCAATACAAACATTGAGGCCTGCTACCAGCAATGGCAATATGGTATTACAGTGCTATGGGGTTACAAGTAGATGCCTCCAGCTGAGAAAGAAAAGATCAGGACAATCTTACACTGCTGGGGGGTTTTGCAGGGTTTTTTTGGTTTGATTTTATTTTTTTCTGTTGGAGAAAGGTCTCTATATGAGCCTTGTTTCAGAAATGCTTAAAATTCACTAAGTGCTTGACAGTTTTATGGGTACAAGCACTTCTGCTTCTTTAACAGATACAGAGTCTCAAACTCTCTTACAAATTATGTGCTTACCCTACACATCTGTGCCTTGAAAGTCTGGAAAATAGAGGTGAGTCTGTTAGACTGGTCCACTAAGAGATCTATAAGGAAGTTTTTGCCCCAACAGTGTATTTGCAGGCCTAGGGAACTTAAATAGTATCTTTCTTCCTAAAAGATACATGTTGAAAGAGAAGAAGGTAGTATAACAAAAATTATGTTGTCCTTTACTCAAGCAAGCAACAGAACCACAAAGCCAAGAAAGCCAGAAAGAAAGAAGAACGTGATGCCTTGTCCCAAAGGGGAGGGCAGTCAGCAGGACAATCACAAGATTCTCTCATCTGTGTTACTTCATATTGTCCAAGAGGAAAGAAAACTCATCCTGAACACCATGAGAGAATAACTTGTTAAATAAGTTGTCTATAAACCAGCCTGATCAGAAGAACAACGATTGTCATAACTACATGAATGAAAGAATAGAGTCTCCTAAACATACAAATAGCACAAGTGACTGTCCCCTGACAGCTTCTTATTGGAGACCATTCACAAAGAACATTCGCAGAACACAATCATATGAATTAAATCTTCAGAGGAACCAAGAGTAGAGCCGTCAGAAGATGGTTCCTTCCTTAGACTTCCCTGTTGTCGTGGTTTTGGCCGGATTGGGCAATCAGAATGACAGATGGCCCTTCCCCCCATCTCTCTCCTCAGAGAGGAGAGGAAGAGATAAGGAGATTTACGAGTTTAGAAAAAGAACTAAACTACTTGAATGAAAATAAAAATAAATAAGAAAATAGTAAATAATGATAGAATAATAAAAATTAAAGAAAAAAAAAGAGTATACAATATATACAAAACCGTATCCAGCACCCAGGATGATGATCGTGTCACCAGCAGGCACAGGAAAAGTCCCAGACTGGAGTCAGCGACGGACAGGAGCTGAATTCTGGAACTAGAGTCAGGAATGCTCGGATCGGGATCAAAGGCAGGCGAACAGACAGGGTCCTCCTCAGACGTCTGCCACTGAAGAAAGAAAGCGAGCCAGAGCCCCCTTGCCCCTTTGATCCCTCAGCTTTTATACTGAGCATGGGGCAGATGGGATGGAATACCCTGTTGGTCAGTTTTGGGTCACCTGTCCCATCTGCTCCTCCCTGCGGGTGGGACTCCTCTACGTTTCTCCTCTTCCGACCCTCTAACGGGGCAAAACAGCAAAGTTAGCTGACCTTGGTTGTTATAGCAATAAGTATAAGCAAGAGCCTCTGTGCATACCATTCCTTGGTATAATCAGGTCTTCTCACTCTGAGGGTGAAGAGTTTCTGAACAATATGCTGTTAATTTCAGAGTTTAGTCAGTTAGAAGAGGCACAGCTAAAAAGTAAAATTACAAATCAGAAAATTGGTTCTGTTTTACCTCAAACCAGGACACCTGTTTAATTTTGAACACTTGATCTAAGCAAGTGGAAAACTGTAAAACATGACCAGGTGAATTTGGCTCCCGAAAAAGCACAGTGTATCTGGTTGAGACTTGGGGTGTAGCTCATTCCTGTGGAGAGGAATTTCGCATACAGACATGACTGCGTGCCCTTTGATTTTCAGAGCACTGCACATTTACAGGGACTCTCTTTAGGGATAAGGGGTTGAATTTGAATTCTGTGGCTCACTCCTGTCCTCCCACCCAGCTTGGCTCTGGCCCCCAACACCATGCAAAGAAAGGGTGCAATCTCATATCCAGATTCATCTTGCATTCACCCTGCCTCCTTTTGCTGTTGGAGTGGCACATGCCTCTTCCTCCAGCAGCTGGTGGGCTTATCTGGCACAATGTGCACACTCACTCTTTCTTTTTCCTCTTGCTACCCCTAATAACTTTGCCAGCCTTTTCCGCACACTGGCAACGGATGTCATAAAAATGCCTATCAGCACATAAATTAAGCAAACACTTGGGGTGTCCTAAAGAGCTTTGCAAAGTAATGCCTGAGATGCCAGCGTGGTTGTGTCTCAGTTAGGCACAGATTATTATACGCTCGACAATAGAGCTTATACACAGTTCTGGATGAGGAACGGGAACCTGAGCAGGTTTCTGGCCATCTGAATTTTACTTGATGAGTTATTTCCCCAGATAGAGTCTTCAGTCACAGCCTGGCAGATGCCTCAAGCACTGCAGAAAATTTGCACCACTTTATTAGTATAACTAATGCTACCGAAGAGGATCTGCAGATATGTAAATCATTCAGCTTCATATGAAATTTCAACATGCCATCATTTAGGCTGTCCAGCCAGCATCACTTATGAGAACAGCTACCTGCAGAGGCTGTCCTCTCATGTCTAGAAAGGGCAGGAAAAGTGAACTTTCATATCACTTCTTCCCTCCTTCTGTCTGCAGTTCACCACATCTAAAGTTAAAGGGATACAGGAAAATAATATTTCTGGCACTGTTTTTAGGGCTAAAAGAAAATAAAAAAATGCAGGGCTTGGCTAAACAGGAAAGAAAGATGCCTGATAAACTACTTCAGAGAGTCACGAGAAAGGCTTTTAGAGAGAGGCCTCCCTGGTTAAAATACCCTGCTAGATCAGAGAAGAGAGGAGAGGGGTTTCCTACCTTAAAAATAAAAGGAAGAAGAAAGTACATTTTCTCTTCAAGTGGAATTTCAAACTGCATTCATTTTTCTGTATAAATTATATTGTAACAGAACATTGGCACTTCCCGTCCCTCATCCAGCCAGTGGACCACCCATTCCACCGTGTCTGTCAGCAACAGCAGCCAAAACCAGCTGCTTCCAGAGAAAGTTTAAAACTCTGTGAACGTCCCTAATTGTGACAGACCCTAGGTACTGATCATTTTATGCCCTGAAGCATGAGAATACACAGTTCTTGTCATTTTTATCCCAGCTAGCAAAACTGCAGATGTTCTTTTTCATTTAAAAAATGTGCTGAGCTTCTTTCATTCAGCCTGTATGTCCTTTATACTGATGCCTTGGGCAGGCCATATCTGCATTTCTGAGGGGACATTGAATACAGGGAGACAAGAGAGCACGAAAGAGGAAAAAATGGACAAATCAATGGATGGATTCTGGGTTTGCAATAAGCCACAGCTCCAAAGCTCTCCTTGTAATAAGCACATTCTTTTTTTTCCGATAGCAAGACAGTGGTAAAAAAGGCAAGTATACAATCAGAAAATCCCAAGCACATAATGATGAGATCAAGGAGAGGTTAGGTTTAAATGATAGCACTTATTTTAAAGCAAACTATTTGATAATAGAAGTGCTTGGGGTTCATGTTTCTCTGCAAACAGCATATGTGCCATATGTCTAGTTATGTGTCCTTGGGCTGCTCATTGGTGTTGCTCTGTCATTCTTGGTATATGGACTGTTTATATATGCTTATATACATACATGCACATGCACTCCAAAAGAGCCCTCCTCTGCATATGCTAATGTGTTACTTTCACCTTTCTTTACATTAATCTGTGGGACTAACTGCCAAATGATACCACGGGGTCAGGAGGACTTGGTGGTAGGGGGAGTTATTTAGAAGGAAGGAAAAGTCTGTGAGAGTTATAAACATGCTGCTTGGAAGTTTGGTCTAGAGAGATCTTAGGAATAAAGTAATACTTGTGTTTCCTAGTCTGAATCTCCCGATATTAGCTGCTATAAGAGACAAGGTTAAATGGATCGAAATTTTGATCTGCTACAGAAATTCCTATTCTCTGTATTGAAGAGTACTTTCAGCTGCTACACTGACACTTTTTCCCATTTCCTCTCTGCAGCTACTATTTTAATAATGTGTTTGCATACTTCATAAGACCATCAGTGAGCGCTGGTGTAGCCCATTCCCATTAATATCATTGCCACTGTTAAAAGATCAGCCCTTTTGCAAACTGCTGCTTTGAGTCCCCACTTGTGGCATCCAAGACTGGGTTAAGGATGTTCTGTAAGACAGAAACCACTGTTGGGATGAGGTTTAATAAGGCCAAGTGCCGGGTCCTGCATTTTGGTCACAACAACCCCAGGCAACGCTACAGGCTTGGGGAAGAGTGGCTGGAAAGCTGCCCGGCAGAAAAGGACCTGGGGGTGCTGGTGGATGGCCAGCTTAACATGAGCCAGCAGTGTGCCCAGGTGGCCAAGAAGGCCAACAGCATCCTGGCTTGTATCAGGAATAGCGTGGCCAGCAGGAGTAGGGAAGTCATCGTGCCTCTGTACTCGGCACTGGTGAGGCCTCACCTCGAGTACTGTGTTCAGTTCTGGGCCCCTCACTACAGGAAAGACATTGAAGTGCTGGAGCGTGTCCAGAGGAGAACCACCAAGCTGGTGAGGGGTCTGGAGAACAAGTCCTATGAGGAGAGGCTGAGGGAACTGGGCATGTTTAGCTTGGAGAAGAGGAGGCTGAGGGGAGACCTCATTGCCCTCTACAACTACCTGAAAGGAAACTGTAGAGAGGCAGGGGTTGGCCTCTTCTCCCAAGTGAATAACGACAGGACCAGAGGAAATGGTATGAAGCTGCGGCAAGGGAGGTTTAGATTAGATATTAGGGAGAATTACTTTACTGAAAGAGTGGTCAGGCACTGGAACGGCCTGCCCAGGGAGGTGGTGGAGTCACCATCCCTGGAGGTATTTAAGAAACGTGTAGACATGGCTCTTCAGGGCATGCTCTAGTGCCCAAGATTATTGGTTTGTGGTGGGGTGTTGTGTGTGGGATTGTGGGTGTGGAGTTTAGTAGGTGGGTGTTGGTGTGTGGTTTTTTTGTCTTTTTTTTTTTTTTTTTTTTTTTTTGTGGTTGGACTCGATGATCTCAGAGGTCCCTTCCAACCACTAAGATTCTGTGATTCTGTGATTCTGTTTTTCAAGATGGAAGAGTTTTAAGTAAGACTTAGAAGCACATAAATTAAAAGCTATGAAATCATGCCATCGGTTTATTTTCCCATTCAGGATTATTTATTATTGTCCTGGTTCTGTCGGGGATAGGGTTAATTTTTCCTGCTATTCCATGCCATGTGAGCCATGCCCACCCTGAGCTGCCGGGGGAGGGGGCAGGAAGTCGCCGCTGGGAGCGGGCTGGGGCGTCCCGGGTCCGGTCGGTGAGCGGCGGGGAGCAGCGGTCCCGTAATCGTGTTCGTATATTCCTCTGTCCGTGTTATTGCTGTTGTTTGCCTGTTCCCTTTGCTGTTCTGTTAAACTGCCTTTGTCTCAACCCAAGAGTCTTGCCTTTTCTTCCGATTCTTCCTGTATTGGGAAGGCGCGAGCGAGCGGCACGTGGTTCTTTGTTGCCGTCTGAGGCTAAACCACGACAGTCCTTTTTGGCGCCCAACGTGGGGCTCGGAGGGTTGAGATAACGACAGAATCCAACTAGAACGTGGAAAAACGGTTTTGTTTTTTTTTTGTATGCATTTATTTTATTAGGTAAATAGTCACTGGTCATCATGTTGCTTGGTTTGTTCTCATGGCTGTGTTATATGAATTCCTATATGTCTTATGTACTCCCTGCAATGCTGTTTACCATGTCTGGAAGAGGGATGAGGATTATCATTCTGCTGTCCTGTGTGATATCGGTTTATGATATGATAACATCACTGTTCAGACGGCTATTTTGGGGTGTTTATGTGGTGTTGCTGTCCTGTCCGTACCTTGGGCACCGTCTCTCAGAATTTATTAATAAACACACCCAGTCTGTGGGGGAAACGGGGGAACACACTTTCCCCAGCTCTTTTGCCTCCCTTTTCTCCTTCGGGTCAGGTATGACAGCTTTTGAGAATTTTGAATATCCTTGGGATACTCAAACCAGCGTGTTCCTAGTGTTATGTCTCCTGAATACGTTCCAGGTCTTGTTTAGGGTTAAGCGACTATTTAAGACTACCACCCGGAGATCTGCCCCGAGGCTGGATAGTCAGGGGTGGCAGGGCATGTGGGAGAACATGGGCAGGTACCTAGAGAACTACTCACCTCCAATGGTCTGGGACTTCACCCCTGAACAATTACAGGACCCTGATAAAGTGGTAGAATATTTAAAGGGAAAATGCTGTGGCTATTCTAGAGAGGCACAACTCACCGCATTCTGCTGGGCCCTGGCCGGTATCTACCAGGCACTGCTCAGAATTATGCAGCACCCTCAGGGGGAAGAGATGGAAACCAGACCAGCAGCCACTGCGGCTACTGCAACCCCTGCGGCAGCCACTGCAGCTTCTGCAACCCCTGCGACGGACACTGCGGCTACTACAACCCCTGTGACGGACACTGCGGCTACTGCAACCCCTGTGATGGACACTGCAGCTACTGCAACCCCTGCGGCAGCCACTGTAGCTACTGCAATCCCTGTGACAGACACTGTGGCTACTGCAACCCCTGTGGCAGCCACTGCAGTTACTCCAACCCCCATAGCAGCCACTGCCACTGAACCAGGGAACCAACCCATGCCAGTATCAGTTGCCCCCATACAGAAGAAGTACACAAAGAAATCAGTTCGCTTAGTAAGGGATGATGATGAACCAGGGTCATCACGAGAGCAGGAGGAAGAGGTAGAACCAGAGGTAATTACTCAATCCCTATCCTTGAGTGAGCTGCAGGATATGCAAAAAGATTTCAGCCGACTTTCAGGTGAGCACATTGTCACCTGGCTGCTCCAGTGTTGGGATAATGGGGCCAGTAGCCTGGAATTAGAGGGTAGGGAGGCCAGGCAGCTGGGATCCCTGTCTAGGGAAGGCGGCATTGACAAGGCGATCGGGAAAAAGACCCAAGCCCTCAGCCTCTGGAAACGACTCCTGTCAGGCGTGAGGGAGAGGTACCCCTTCAGTGAGGATGTTGTATGTCAGCCAAGCAAGTGGACTACCATGGAAAGAGGTATCCAGTACCTGAGAGAATTAGCCGCGCGGGAGATGATTTATTATGACTTGGACAATGCAGACTTACCCACAGACCCTGATGAGGTGCAATGCACAAGGCCCATGTGGCGGAAGTTTGTACGGAGCGCACCATCGTCATATGCCAACTCCCTGGCAGTAATGGAATGGAAAGGTGAAGAGGGACCAACGGTGGATGAGGTAGCTGGCCGGCTCCGGTGATATGAAGAAAGTCTCTCTTCCCCCCTTGTCTCAGCTGTGGAGAAACTGTCCCGGAAGGTCCAGCAACTTGAAGAGAATATGTCCTACTCCCCACCTGCACGGGCCAGCGTCTCAGCTATTAGAAGCAGGCATTTCCCCACTCAAGAGAGAGAGTACGGAGGGTACACACCATGAGGCACCCTGTGGTTCTACCTGCGGGACCACGGAGAGGACATGAGGAAGTGGGATGGACAACCTACTTCGATCCTGTGGACACGGGTACAGGAGTTGCAAGGAAGGACAACCACAAAAGGGGATCCCTCCAGGAAAAGTGCTGCCCCAGTTTCCAGTGGGCCGTTCCCCAGACAAAGCAGAAGGCCTGATCTTGCTTCTGATCCTCTTGAAGGAACTTCCAAGTCATTTATGCAAGAAGTGAGTAATGGATACTATGACCAGGATTAGAGGGGCCCTGCCTCCGGCCAGGTGGAGGAAAGGGACAACCGGGTTTATTGGACGGTGTGGATTCGATGGCCTGGCACATCAGACCCACAGGAGTATAAGGCTCTAGTGGACACGGGTGCGCAGTGTACTTTAATACCATCAAGCTATAGAGGGGCAGAACCCATTTGTATTTCTGGGGTGACAGGGGGATCCCAAGAGTTGACTGTACTGGAGGCGGAAGTGAGCCTAACTGGGAATGAGTGGCAAAAGCATCCCATTGTGACTGGCCCAGAGGCTCCATGCATCCTTGGCATAGATTACCTCAGGAGAGGGTATTTTAAGGACCCAAAAGGGTACCGCTGGGCCTTTGGCATAGCTGCCTTGGAGACGGAGGAAGTTAAACAGTTGTCTATCTTGCCTGGTCTCTCGGAGGATTCTTCTGTTGTGGGGTTGTTGAGGGTCAAAGAACAACAGGTGCCGATTGCTACCACAACGGTGCATCGGCGGCAGTATCGCACTAACCGAGACTCTCTGATTCCCATCCATGAGCTGATTCGTCAACTAGAGGTTCAAGGAGTGATCAGCAAGACTCGCTCACCCTTTAACAGTCCCATATGGCCGGTGCGAAAATCAAATGGAGATTGGAGGCTAACTGTAGACTATCGTGGCCTGAATGAAGTCAGACCACCGCTGAGTGCTGCTGTGCCGGACATGCTAGAACTCCAGTACGAACTGGAGTCCAAGGCAGCCAAGTGGTATGCCACGATTGATATAGCGAATGCATTCTTCTCAATCCCTTTGGCAGCAGAGTGCAGGCCACAGTTTGCTTTCACCTGGAGGGGCGTCCAGTACACCTGGAATCGACTGCCCCAGGGGTGGAAACACAGCCCCACCATTTGCCATGGACTGATCCAGACTGCACTGGAACAGGGTGAAGCTCCAGAACATCTGCAGTACATTGATGACATCATTGTATGGGGAAACACAGCAGAAGAAGTTTTTGAGAAAGGGAGTAAAATAGTCCAAATCCTTCTGAACGCTGGTTTTGCTATAAAGCGAAGTAAGGTCAAGGGACCTGCGCAGGAGATCCAGTTTTTAGGAATAAAATGGCAAGATGGACGCCGTCAGATCCCAATGGATGTGATCAACAAAATAGCAGCTATGTCTCCACCAACTAGTAAAAAGGAAACACAAGCTTTCTTAGGCATTGTGGGTTTTTGGAGAATGCATATCCCAGATTACAGTCAAATTGTGAGCCCTCTGTATCAAGTAACCCGGAAGAAGAATGATTTTAAATGGGGTCCTGAGCAACGACAAGCTTTTGAACAAATCAAACAGGAAATAGTCCATGCAGTGGCCCTGGGGCCAGTCCGGGCAGGACAAGATGTTAAAAATGTGCTCTACACCGCAGCCGGGGAGAACGGCCCTACCTGGAGCCTCTGGCAGAAAGCACCAGGGGAGACCCGAGGTCGACCCCTAGGGTTTTGGAGTCGTGGATACAGAGGATCCGAAGCCCGCTACACTCCAACAGAAAAAGAGATATTGGCAGCATATGAAGGGGTTCGAGCTGCTTCGGAAGTAGTTGGTACAGAAGCACAGCTCCTCTTAGCACCTCGACTGCCGGTGCTGGGTTGGATGTTCAAAGAAAGGGTCCCCACCACACATCATGCAACCGATGCTACATGGAGTAAGTGGATTGCACTGATCACGCAGCGAACTCGAATGGGAAACCCCAGTCGCCCAGGAATTCTGGAAGTGATCATGGACTGGCCAGAAGGCAAGGATTTCGGAATGTCACCAGAGGAGGAGGTGACGCGTGCAGAAGAGGCCCCACCATATAATAAACTGCCAGAAAATGAGAAGAAATATGCCCTGTTCACTGATGGGTCCTGCCGTATTGTGGGAAAGCATTGAAAGTGGAAGGCTGCTGTGTGGAGTCCTACACGACGGGTAGCAGAAGCCAGTGAGGGACAGGGTGAATCGAGCCAGTTTGCAGAGGTGAAGGCTATTCAGCTGGCTTTGGACATTGCTGAGCGAGAAAAATGGCCAGTACTTTATCTCTACACTGACTCATGGATGGTGGCAAATGCTCTGTGGGGGTGGTTACAGCAGTGGAAGCAGGGCAACTGGCAGCGCAGAGGCAAACCCATCTGGGCTGCTGACCTATGGCAAGATATTGCTGCCCGGATAGAGAATCTGGTTGTGAAAGTACGCCATGTAGACGCCCACGTACCGAAGAATCGGGCCACGGAGGAACATCAGAACAACCAGCAGGTGGATCGTGCCGCTAGGATTGAAGTGGGTCAGGTGGATCTGGACTGGCAACATAAGGGTGAACTATTCATAGCTCGGTGGGCCCATGACTCCTCAGGCCATCAAGGGAGAGATGCGACATATAGATGGGCTCGTGACCGAGGGGTGGACTTGACCATGGACACTATTGCACAGGTCATCCATGAATGTGAGACATGCGCTGCGATCAAACGAGCCAAGCGTTTGCAGCCTCTTTGGTATGGAGGGCGATGGCTGAAATACAAATATGGGGAGGCCTGGCAGATTGATTATATCACACTGCCACAAACCCGTCAAGGCAAGCGCTATGTGCTCACAATGGTGGAAGCAACCACTGGATGGCTGGAAACATACCCTGTGCCCCATGCCACTGCCCGGAATACTATCCTGGGCCTTGAAAAGCAAGTCCTGTGGCGACATGGTACCCCAGAGAGAATTGAGTCGGACAATGGGACTCATTTTTGAAACAGCCTCATAGACACCTGGGCCAAAGAGCATGGTATCGAGTGGGTGTATCACATCCCCTATCACGCACCAGCCTCTGGGAAGATAGAACGATACAATGGACTGTTAAAAACTACACTGAGAGCAATGGGTGGTGGGACTTTAAAACACTGGGATACACATTTAGCAAAAGCTACCTGGCTAGTTAACACCAGGGGATCTAACAATCGGGCTGGCCCTGCCCAATCAAAACTTCCACGTACTGTAGAAGGGGATAAAGTCCCCGTAGTGCACATGAAGAATATGCTAGGGAAGACAGTCTGGGTTAGTCCTGCCTCAGGCAAAGGCAAACCCATCCGTGGGATTGCTTTTGCCCAAGGACCTGGGTGCACTTGGTGGGTGATGCGGAAGGATGGGGAAGTCCGATGTGTACCTCATGGGGATCTGATTTTGGGCGAGAATAGCCAATGAATCAGATTGTGTGTTCTTAATTGCTAAGTAACACTGTCACTGTATGTCCTCATTGCTATAATTGCTATCAGTTGTACTACGAGTAAGGCACAGGGATGATGGGATCAGAACTGACCTCAGCAGCCGGCGCCCAGCAACTTCCTCAAGATCTACATCTTCAGCCCATGGACTGTGAGCATGAGCCACACCAGGTGCACCAGTCACAAGCTCCGAAAAATACAGTGTGCAACAGTCCAGCACCACCCAGCATCTCACCTGCCCTGAGAGACTGTTCTAACAGATGGAGCCCAAAGCCGTGGATTAAAAGAACTCAACGGACACTTTGGAGGGATGGCCCATAAACTTAGGGCATTATATCTGCATGAATATATATGTGTATATATACATGACAGGGGAGAGTGGTGGCAATTCATTGGAACCTGCTGGGCATGGCATAGATGGTATGGAATAAGGGGTGGATAATGTCCTGGTTCTGGCAGGGATGGGGTTAATTTTTCCTGGTATTCCATGCCATGTGAGCCATGCCCACCCTGAGCTGCCGGGGGAGGGGGCAGGAAGTCGCTGCTGGGAGCGGGCTGGGGCGTCCCAGGTCCGGTCGGTGAGCGGCGGGGAGCGGCGGTCCCGTAATCGTGTTTGTATATTCCCCTATCTGTGTTATTGCTGTTGTTTGCCTGTTCCCATTGCTGTTGTTTGCCTGTTCCCTTTGCTGTTCTGTTAAACTGCCTTTGTCTCAACCCAAGAGTCTTGCCTTTTCTTACGATTCTTCCTGTATTAGGAAGGCGCGAGAGAGCGGCACGTGGTTCTTTGTTGCCGTCTGAGGCTAAACCACGACAATTATACAGGACAATTTATTTTTTCCCTGCAATCTCATAAGTATTTTACAATGATGATCATACTACATCCCCTGGGGCACTTCTCTTCATCCCTCCTCTTAGACTTACCCTTTTCTTTTTGGAGGCATCCTGGTTTGGGGTGAAGCAAAGCCAACTTACTGTTCAGTAAGAGAGGCTCTTGCTTACACTTGGTTTTTTACCCTGTGGAAGGGTTAGACCTATGGACAGGTCAGGTGACCCAAACTGACCAATAGGGTATTCCATCCCATCTGCCATGCTCCATATAAAAGCTGAGGGAGCAGAGGGAGCAGGTTAGCTTCTCTTTGAGGACTCTTTTTTAAGGGCTCTTCTTTTTTGGATCGTCTCCAGTGGGCTTTTCTTTAATAGACTGCTTCTTCAGTGGCTCTTTTTCTTCATTGACTGATGTCTGAGGAGGACCCTGTCAGCTTATCTGCCTTTTGATCCCAGTCAGTGTGTTCCAGTTCCCATTTGTTGCTGAGTCCAGTCTGGAACTTTCCCAGTGCTGTCTCCCTGGGAGCTTGATATGGTTTTGTGTATATTTGTATTTATTGTATCTATTTTATCTTTTTTTATTTTTAATATTTCATTAAAGTAGTTTAGTTTTTTCTAAACTCACAAATCTCTTCTCTTCCTTTCCTTAGAGCTCCTGTTGTCTTGTCACTGGCCAACCTGCCCAAACCATGACAGGAGGTTTCAGGTCAAGATTTTAAAAACTCTCTGTTTTTGACTTTCAGAACTCTCAAATATTCAACTACTTAAAGTTAGTGAGAGGTGTTCTAGAACTTCAGAGATCTGATCCTAAACATGATTAGAAACTTAGGCCGTGCCCCATGCCATTGCCTGGAATACCATCCTGGGCCTTGAAAGGCAAGTCTTGTGGCGACATGGTACAAAGAATTGAAAGAATTGAGTCAGACAATGGGACTCATTTCAAAAACAGTCTTGTAAGTAATTGGGCCAAAGAACATGGCATTGAGTGGGTATAGCATATCCCCTCTCATGCACCAGCTTCTGGGAAAATTGAGTGATACAATGGACTGTTAAAAACTACCCTGAAGGCAATGGGGGGTGGATCCTTTAAAAATTGGGACAAGCTTTTAGCACAAGCTACCTGGTTAGTTAACACCAGGGGATCCATCAATCAAGCTGGTCCTGCTCAATCAGACCTTTTACATACAGTAGAAGGGGATAAGGTCCCTGTGGTGCATGAAAGGAATATGCTGGGGAAAGCTCTTTGGGTTTTTCCTGCCTCAGGCAAAGGCAGACCCATTGGTGGGACTGTTTTTGCTCAAGGACCTGGATGTACTTGGTGGGTGATGCTGGAGAAATTCAATGCGTGCCTCAAGGAATTTTGACCCTTGGTGAGAGTACTCAATCCTGAGTCTGCTATAGTAGATTAGACTCTGCAATTATGAGCTAAACGGACTTAATGAACTTTTGTGTATAAAGATAAATCATAAATGACTGATCTGTATATGTATATATTTGATGGATAAGAAGTATTAGTGATCTAAGCATCTTGCAAATTATATGGAATAAGGGGTGGAATTTCTTGGTTTGTGGTGGAGCAGAGCCAACTTTCTGTTCAGTGAGAGAGGCTCTTGCTTATACTTGTTGCTGTGGCAACCAGGGTCAGCTGACTTGGTTGTTTACCCTGTGGAAGGGTTAGACCTGTGGACAGGTCAGGTGACCCAAACAGACCAACAGGGTATTCCATCCCATCTGCCATGCTCAGTATAAAAGCTGAGGGATCGAAGGGGTCAGGTGGGCTCTTATCCAAGGACTCTTCTTTGTGTCTGCTTCAATGACTCTCTTTCTTTGATGACTGGTGTCTGAGAAGGACCCTGTCAACTCATCTGCCTTTTGATCCCAGTCAGTGTGTTCCAGTTCCCATTTGTCACTAAGTCCAGTCTGGAACTTTCCCAGTGTCTGCTGGTGACATCTCCCTGGGAGCTTGATATGGTTTTGTGTATATTTGTATTTATTGTATCTATTTCATTATTTCCTTTTTTATTTTGTTAGTAATATTTTATTAAATTAGAGATTTAGATTAGATATTAGGAAGAAATTCTTTACTGTGAGGGTGGTGAGGCACTGGAACAGGTTGCCCAGAGAAACTGTGGATGCCCCATCCCTGGAAGTGTTCAAGGCCAGGCTGGATAGGGCTTTGAGCAGCCTGGTCTAGTGGGAGGTGTCCCTGCCCATGGCAGGGGGGTTAGAACTAGATGATCTTTCAAGGTCCCTTCCAACCTAAACCATTCTATGATCTGCATGCATCAGGCTTTGGCACGTCACCCAGATAGGGTTGGGAGGAGATTCAGGTTCAACACACCAGTTTGTCAGGAGGTCCCCGCATTCAAATCCCAAGGTGGATATGTCTTCAAAGTCTCCGTGTAAAGATGTTAAAGGATACAAAGGAGCTTAGTCCAACATACCACATGTCTTTTGAAGATAAAGTCTAGCAAAGAGTCTTACTTAGTATCAGGTTGTTGCCCTGTAAATGAGCATGATGTCCATAACTTGTTCATTCATTTTGAATCACAGAATATTAAGTGAAATTGGAGGCACTGAGCAAGGAGCTAGGTTGAGTCTTTTATACTTCTCTAGCTTTAAAATTGCCGTGATAGCTAGATAGAGACCAGAGTTAAGCCGAAAAGAAACTGTTTGAATATTTTGTCTGAGGCACAGAGTCTATTCCACTTAGATCTTTCTGAAAAAGGTTAAAGCCAATGTTAAACACACAAAAAGAAAATAATCTTCTGTATCAAACATGAGGCATCTTCCAAGCATAGCACATTAACCCCTACAGAGGTTAGGAAATGGTGAGAGGTTTTTGCATCATCGGGTTTATAGCACATAAGAAAAATCAGTTCCCTGTGTGAAACAGTTGCTTTCACACAGTTTGTTCAATGTTACTTTCCATATATGCTGAACAGGCTTGGAATCAAAGATCACAGGTGGTGAGCTAAGGTACTCTCTTGGTGTTCAAGCTTACATGTTTCTGAAGTTGATAGAGTATACAGCTTTTTCAGACAGTTACTTCCAGTGGTGAAAACAAATGCTCCTCAGAACAACATCCAGTGAACTGTGACTGGACCCCTAAAAAATGTTTTGCTCATAAACTGAATCTTCATGCATGAAAAATAAAAACCTTTTGGGACCAGTGCTGTTTGATGGTTATTTAAAAAAGCTGAAAATTTGGAAGCCAAATTTCATCTGCATCTTTTTCTCAGTCAAGTGTTGCTCAGTACATGCTGTCAGACTTATAAATGGTTTTATTCTTATTTTTTAGCCCAATGTCCCATGAGTAGTTACCATATGTAAAAAACAGTCTTTTTCATCAGGATAAAAGCAGAGAAGCAACAAGGTCCTAAATATAAAACTTCTGTACAGCATCAAATATTACACAGAAACCAAAGAACAGTTTTCACAAAAGCTGACAAAACTTAAGTGAGGCCTACTTACTTATTTAGTGTGGGGTTTTTTTGTTTGTTTTTTTTTCTTTTGTAAAACTCTATACAGACTTTTAGGAAATCCTTTTCTCATTCATTTTAGGGATTATTTTATTTCATTTTAAATTGAATCCTTAAAAATTGTATCCACATCTAAAAAGTGCCCCTGGATTCTCCATAACTGTAGTATCAAATAGATCAATCAGAGTGACTTGTCCTGCTTCTGTTCATACATATTTCCTTCACTATGAAAAAGCAAAAAGAAAGTAAGTACTGAAGACAAAAATAATTTTACTACTTTTTTGTAAATTAAGTTCAAAGTTCTTTTCAGTTCTCCATGATACGTGTGTAATATATACCACTTCTTTCTGCGTGGCTTCCAGATTTATGTGGGAGTTCCTGATTTTGGAGGTATCCTCTCATTTCTAGTGCATTATTTCAGCTAATTCCAGTCAGCTGGTTTATTCCAGGGCCACACACTTACCGAGGATTTTCACCCACTCAGGTGGGTGGCATCCTTCATGTTCCCTCTTGTTTCTATACAGTTCTCCGGGGCTGGATTACATATTGCTCACATCTCTGCTTCTAAAATTGAATTATCAAAACCTCAAAGTTTCAACAGCTACCATAGGCTTCAGGACATTGGCAGGAAGGTAACTCCAGAGACACAGAGTCCAGATTCACTTTGTTGCAGGCAAATGTGACATATAGACAACACTGAAAACGCAGTCATTTTAGCTTTGTTTTGCTCCTGTGACTACACTACTGCACAGAGTGTGGGCACAACAAAATGAGAATAAATGGCAAACTGTTGATGTTGACGCATGCGTTTCACGAGACCAACAAGGATTCATTTGTGAGAGTAATACCCTCAAAGCACAAGACATTTGTCTTGACACCAACCAGAATGTTTGTCACTTTGAGATACATCCCGATGAAACCCCAGAGACTGTGCTTGTATATATTGGGAAAGGGTGCGTTTGCATGAGGTCCCCCTGTACTCTTGTATTCATAGATGACATAGGAGTTGATATAAGTAATCACTCCAATCTTTGTGTTTGTAACTTTACTAACATTATCGGATGTGACTTCAATTATTCAGCTCCTGTTACGTCTTTTCAATTGCTACAATCTAATTATACATTGATTCGAGATTTGTTGCCTACCCCTATCGGAATGAATCTCTCACTGGTGAAGAAGCTGCTACAACACGATGAATTGAAGCGACTGTTGAAAGAGGCCCAAGAAAATGGACAGAGAACTTTGATTACCGTCCATCATGATGTTGAAGAAATACACCAAGTGCTGGAAAGAGTCAAGAGAGACGGAGGACATGGATGGGGAGATACTCTTTTTGGATGGTCACTGACAGTTACAGGACTTTATAACAAGATGCTCCATCCTGTTGTTGTTTTACTAATACTCATTGTTTTGTGCTTCGCTTTGACAATTGTTTTGTTTGTTAGACTTTGGATTATGATGAAAAGTTTAACTCATTTGATCACTCCACGAGATGTATTTGCACTTGATATCCCTCACCACAAGAGCACATGTGATCTTTCCTATCAGTATTGAGTATTGTGGAGCTTGAGTGACTGTAGTCACGGGGTGGATTATGTGGAATAAATACTAAATTGGCTAAAAAATACAAAAGTACAGCATTGTTCACACATTAAGGAAAAGTATAAAATCAAGAGGCTTCTGAGGT
The DNA here is from genome assembly GCF_028500815.1 of Rissa tridactyla. Classification (NCBI taxonomy): domain Eukaryota; kingdom Metazoa; phylum Chordata; class Aves; order Charadriiformes; family Laridae; genus Rissa; species Rissa tridactyla. The sequence continues at coordinate 12,640,314 of NC_071496.1, forward strand.
AGAAAATAGCCGCAGCTGGCATGAAGGACACAACACCTGTGGTTCCCTGATAAGCTACATGAGGTACGGGACGGGATGCAATTATTCCGTGGCTTTACCTTATGATGTATAGCGGATATGGGAATGGGATGATACCATGAAACAGATAAGCTGCCAATTAGCTGCCCGCTAGATGCTCAGAGCCAACATTTTGTCAAATTTGATGAAATGCTGTCCTTTGTGCGAACTTTGCTCATTATAATGTCATTATAATACCAAAACACACCTCCATCCCAAAGGCTACCTGCCTCCAAGGTGCGACCACTCCTTCTTGAGTCTGCGCCCTGAATTTCTCGTAAACTATACCTTTAATTGTGAAGCGAGAGAAATTTACACCAATCATGATAAAAGTATGTATGACTACAGTCACTCAAACTCCACCTTGGAGATAACAAATAGTATAAAAATAGCCCGAGAGAGGGGGGATACCCAGGGAAGACACCATCATAAAGAATTATATCACTGACTTCTGGGATCAGTCGACGGGCTGAGCCTCTCTTCCCCCCCATAGGGACGTCTTTGGGTAAGACTTAGATTATACCGAGTGCTTCCTCGGGAAACTTAGAAATTTCTCTAGAGACTCTTTTTTCTACATTTAGAGCCAGGCTGTATCGTTTATAACTTTGTCGCGCGTTTTGTATATGTAACAATACTTTCATTTGCACGTGCTTTGCAGACAGTGTATTTATCACTGGCAATCCTAAGAACCTATATATCTGTTGTTTAAATAAACTGCACTTTTTTAAGTAGCTAGTCGTTTTGGTTTCTCACTGAACGCGACCAAAAACTCGAGAGTGGCCGTGCTAGTTCATGAGCACGACTAGACTGAAGGTGCAGTCCACTATTAGTGTATCCAAATCGTAATAGTTTAATACATATTAAACGCGATTGGATTGATAGTGCTGAATTGGGCATCACTCAGAATTTAAACCTAGCCGCACCTAGCCTCCCACCTCGGTGAGGAGTGTTAGAACGCAAGGGGGTTTATCTTCTGCCAAAACCGCTTTGCCCCTTTTCACGCAACAGAATTTTGGCGTAGTCGGCAGGATGGCCATGGATAAACTGCTGCAAAAATATGATTGTGCCCCTTCCCAGGCTGGGAAGGAGTGGGCCCATAAATTTTGGAAGGATGAAGAGAAAGTGGTGGAACGTATTGAAGAGTGTCGGGCTTCACAGAAGCTCAGAGCGGGGAAAGGCAAGGGTGTGATCTGTGCGGTGTTAGGCGCCTGTTTATCTCGTGCACAACAAGAAGCTAGGGAAACCCCTGCTCCTAATCTGATTTCAGCTGTAGAATATGCAACCCTGAATTCGGAGAATGAGGTGTTGAAGTCATCACTAGCCTTTCAAAAGGAGACAGAAGAAAAATTAAGAACTCAAGTTGATAAGCTTGTGAGTGAGAGTGAATGTTTAGGAAACCGGAATGCTCAACTTGGGAGTGAAAATCACCAACTTAAAATGTTATTGGAAAGGGTGACTGGGCTCTTAGATAAAATGCAGCCCTCGACCCAAGTCCAACAAATTCATAAGTTAATGTGTTATCCAAATTCCGGAACCCAGACCGGAGATTTTTGGTCTAATAGTGAAGATGAGGAAGAAGATGAGGAGGGAAGGACTTTTACTGTGAAATCTCGAGTCTTTCCTTTAGGACCTCTGATTAAAACTGAAACCACAGTTGATGAGGATGATGAGGAAGTCTGCAACACTGTGCGTACTATTCCGTGGACACCAACAGAGTTAGCGAAAATAAGGGAAAAATATTCGAGGCGGCCAGAAGAATCAGCTGTTGAGTATGTGTGGCGAGTTTCTTCTGAAGGAGGAGATAGAATTATGTTGAGTGAGGAAGAAGCAGGAGACTCTTGGGGACCAGGAGTGTTTTTAACTACAATGGACGGGGATCATAATTATTCCCTAACCGCTCGAGCAGCCTTTTGGGCAGGTGGTATGGATCCACGAGAGAGGGGAGAGCCATTAGAGATTAGAGCTACAGGCTACTCTGAACTGTTTGCGGCAATACGGAAAGCAGCTTGTCTGCAAGCCATGTATGACAGAGAGGAATATTGGAAATCCCCAATGTCAGCCGCTATCGACCCCGATCGATTAGCCCCTCTCATCTGTGGTCTTCCCGATTGCCTGAAGCCATTCGTTGTCTGCACTCAAGATCGCATACGAGAGGCTCGGGATGCTCATGGGCGGGGCTGGCGTCGCTACATGCCCACCTGGAATGAATATGTACAGGAAATAGACCAATATGGGCACCGAATGGGCTGGGCCAGCCTAACTAGTGAGAAATCCTCCGAACACCCCCGAAAGGTTCGCCAAGTCCGAACTCACACTCAAAACCCCAAACCGGTGGAAAGGTTTAAGCCTGATAAGGACCGGAACGAGTTGTGGCGTAAAGCCCTACAATTGGGGGTGCCCCGACAATTCTTGCACGGTGTCCCTACGGGAGATCTCCATATGCTGGTCCAATCTCTAACTAGAAAGAATAATTCGGCTGGGGAGAAAAGTCTAACCAGAGAATCCCCAAGCTGTGAGAAAACTGTGCCTTCTGCACCGGAGCGTAATTTGATTGATTTGTCAGAGTCCCAGCCAAAAAACTCTTATCCCCGGGGAGGGCAGTGAGCCACCCTGTCCGGCGGGTACTAGCTATTCAATGGCTCTCTCATAAAGATTCTGAACCTATTATCGCCATTTCTGTCGGACCCCGGAGGATGTCAGTAAACTTTATTATTGATACCGGAGCCCAAATGTCTGCAATCACTAACGAAACGGCACAACTTCTAGGTATAAATCCCACCAGACGCAGAGTCAACTTCGCAGGAATTGATGGTGTGGTAAAAACATGCCCCGTTGCAAAAATTAACCTCTGGTTGCCAGGAGAGCAGCGAATGACCAGGGCGGAAGTGTTAGTGGGTGCCTCGCGTACTAACCTCCTAGGATTTGACGTGCTGCGTGGGCGAATGTGGAAATGCCCAGATGGAACTGTGTGGAGTTTTGCAGGATGCGAAAAAGTAATAGACACAGTGAAATTGAGTCTATTGGAAACTTCCATACCTTTACCTCCCTCTAAAATCACTAATGTCCAGCAGTATCCACTGCCTGCAGCTGCGCTTGCAGGAGCAGACGGGGTGGTATTAGAATTGGAAAAAAGAGAGACATCATTAAGAGGACTCACTCGCCTTATAATTCACCAGTGTGGCCAGTAAAGAAACCAAACGGGCAATGGCGTTTCACAGTAGATTACCGAAAGTTGAATGCCAACACTGCACCCCTGACTGCCGCAGTTCCAAATATCGCGGAAATTGTGACAATGATACAAGGAGCTGCCCATCCTTGGATGGCTGCCTTAGATGTTAAAGACATGTTTTTTATGATTCCCCTCCTTGAGCAGGACAAAGCGCGATTTGCATTCACGTGGAAAGGAGTCCAATATACCTTTAACCGACTTCCACAAGGATACAAACATTCCCCCACTATTGCTCATAATGCTTTAGCTAAAGTGCTATCAGAGCTTCCTGTTTCACAGGGATGTACGGTATACCAATATATTGATGACATCCTAATAGGGGGAGAGAGCCAAGAAAGTGTAAAAGACATGATGGAAAACATCCGAAAAACATTACTTGATTTAGGATTGGAAATTCCAGACTCAAAGTGTCAGGGACCTGCACAGGAAGTTAAATTCCTGGGGGTCTGGTGGATTAAGGGAGCTGCTTCTGTCCCTCAGGATACCCTGGAAAAAATAGAGCATGGACAGAATCCATCCAGCGTGAAGGAGTTGCAGCAAGGTCTGGGAACTTTAAGTTATTGGCGTAAACACATCCCTGGCTTTTCCATCATTGCTCGCCCCCTTTATAGTTTGCTCAAAAAGGGTAGATCCTGGGAGTGGACTGAACAACACACTAATGCTCTGCAATTACTAATAAAGGAGCTAAGGTTATTCCAACAGCTTGGCCCCATACATCCAACTGACCCTGTCCACGTAGAATGGGGGTTCAGTGAACATGGTTCCCATTGTAAGTTATGGCAGAAGGGACCAGCAGGACCGGAGAGACCATTAGAATTTAGCTCCCACTCCTTCAATGATACTGAGAGCAGATATTCAGACCTTGAGAAGGGTTTACTGTCCCTAGTGCGAGCGTTGCAACGAACAGAGCAGATAAGAAGAGAACAGAGTGTGATCATTCGGGGACCTTTCCGCCTCCTAGATGTGGTCCGTAAAGGGACAACACCACCAGCTGGCATTGCCCAGAAACCTACAGTTCGAAAGTGGTATGCTTATTTAGAAGGCATTAATGAAATCATGCCAGTCTCTGAAGGCAGTGTTAAAGTATCCAAGCTGCAAAAGGATATAGATGGTGCCCTATTGTTCCAATCCCCACCAAACAGACCATCTCCGATCCAAGAAGCACCTCCTTTGAAGGAAGGCAGTGATCTTACAGGAGTGTGGTTTACTGATGCGTCATCTCACCGTGAAAACAATAAGTGGAAATATAAGGCCGTAGCACTGGAAGTAGCAACGGGGGAAAGAGCGATTGAAACAGGGGAGGGTAGTGCACAAGTAGGGGAACTCAGAGCTGTCCTACTAGCTGCACAACATGGAGCCACCTCCATTTACACTGACTCATATGCTGTTTTTAAAGGAGCCACTGAATGGATAGGTCACTGGGCAGCCAACGATTAGCAGGTGAACAGAGTCCTGATTTGGGAGACGGACAGTTGGAAGCAACTGTTAGAAATAGGAGGACAGAGAACATTGCACATTGCTTGGGTAAAAGGCCATGATCGTTCAAACTCGATCACTGCTCAATTCAACCAACAGGTAGATAGCCTCACGCGGCTACAGCAAATTGACATTGTAGATGATGGTCGGGAATGGGAATGCTTACTTGAATGGTTACATGTTAAGCGTGGCCACACAGGCCGTGCTGACCTGTATCAGGAAGGTCTAGCCTGGGGGTGGCCTGTGTCGGTTAAGCTGTGCGAACAAGTAGTAACTGCCTGTTCACAATGTCGCCTACGACTCAGCAAAGATCATCCGAGTAAGGTGCCTCCCTTACACATTCGGGACAAGAAAACATTGTGGCATTCCTGGCAGATTGACTATATTGGGCCCTTGAGATCATCAGGAGGGAAAAGATATGTCCTGGTAGGAGTGGAGATTATCTCCAGCCTCAGTATGGCCAGCAGTTTCAAATCAGCTACCGGGGACAACACAGTGAAAGGCCTAAAAGGGTGGTTCAGCACACTTCCCCTTCCCGAGGAAATCCAAAGTGATAACGGTTCACACTTTACCGCTTCAGTGGTACAAGATTGGGCCAAAGAAGAAGGGATTCGATGGGTATTTCATACTCCCTATTATCCCCAGGCTAGTGGCATTGTTGAACGCACCAATGGATTGGTTAAGCATTTTGCAAAAACTCATGAACCTGGTTGGCATTTGCGATTGGACAATGCCATCTATCAATTAAATAACAGATGGAGTGGAGACGGCTGTCCTAAAATGAAAGCTTTCTGTGTATCTGCCAATATCCTCACTCCAGAAGCTCCCAATGAACCGGGAAGATACCCAGGAAGATTTCACCCTGGGCAACCTGTGCTAGTGAAAATGCCTCAAATTGGGACGGTACCAATGGTGCTAGCTACTCCCAAAAATCCCTGTGCATGGGAAGCCAAGGACTGTTCAGGGAAGATACACCGGATCAGCACCCGGTGGATCTCGCGCTCTTTTTAACCCTGTCGGTCGAATAAGACCGAGCAGATTTTTTCCTTTGTGTCTTACAGGAACCTTGGATGAGCTGTACAGACGGATTGGCCTACGCTACCTTTGAGTGTCTCCAGGGAATCCTGACATTGATCCTGGCAATAATACTATTTTTATTATGTATGGCTACCTGGAGGCCCAAATTCTAAAATGACGAATTGGCAGATGGAATTGATGCTATTCAGTTTTACCTTTTTGTTCCCTGTTGTTTGTAGTCAGAGAGACCCAGAGTGGCCATGGTCTCAAGCCTTTGTGAAACACAACGCGATGGCAGGTACTAGAAAGGGAGAATTGAGTTTGGCCACTGTAGTTCTACAGGAAAATGAGGTGTTACATGAGTGGACCTGGAATAGTTGGTACCCAGTCCTGAAAGGTAAGGCAGGGGTGGAAACCCGAGTAGGGTGTGGAATGATCAACGGCTCAAACCATGAGAAGGCCATGAGAATAGAGATATTTCGCCCTCAGAACCCACGCTCAATGACAACAAAGCACCGTGTCACCGACGAGTGGGATTGCTGGTATAATTTTACTCTTGTGGAACCCACTCTTGTAACTTGTCGTTGGCAACAGGATGAAATAGCACTGCTATTTGAATTCAAGATGGACGTAGCACCTGAGCTTTGGGATAATGCATTGTCATGGTACACTGCAAGCACTGGAACACCAGAAAACAAAAGGGGTTTAAATCTCTCCACTCTGGTTATACAAGGAAGTGAAGTATATTCCAGAGATAAATGGAGATGGAATGAATCACTTCAAATGGCTAAAATCGAGGCCACCCTTGGAAAGAGAATACACATTGGTTGCTGATTTATCAATGGGTCTACTCACCACAGGCCAACTGTAATTAAAACCATCTATGTAGACTCTACCAAACCAGACAAATACAACACTGACTGTTACAAAATTATGGAGCCAAATTCAGATTGCTGGCACAATTTCACTTTCATCAAACCTACAGTAGTGTATTGTATTTGGGGCTACGAGGGCACAGAATTGTTATTTGAATTTATGATTGACTCAAATACACCTGAACTTGCCGAAATAAATCCAGAACCTACAGCCCCACAAACTCTCAAAGGCGTACCTTCTAAGCCCTCCATTAGTCTAACTCCTTACATTTTCAACATTGGCCCTTATGTTATTAAACACACAGGTCAACAACAGATACTGTTTAATCCCACATATTCCCTCAAACGAGTAGAATTGTCAGTGCAGATTAAAATCTCTGCGATCAAACCCACCTGTTTACCATTCCTGAGTACATCTTATGCAGGATGGTCAGCATGGTTACGCAGACGAACTCTTGTCACTTCACAACGACTGAAGAGGGATGTGACTGGTATCTTAGGAACAGGCCTGGGAGTCTTAAATAGTATAGATGCTGAGATACTTGCCAACAAACTAGTCACGACCACTACTGATCTGGACAAATTAAGACATCCCCTACAGTCCTCTCTATCAGCATTGGGAAACCACCAATGGCTTTTATCGAATATATTGCCTCAGTGGGAAGAAACGGGTGAAAAAGACCATCAGCTGATCACAGATGCACTTGGTACAACCCAAAACAATGTTTCCTTGGCTCTTAGTTGTATCCAAGCCCAATTGTGGATGCAATCTATGACAGCCGCAATCATAAGAGAAGGTGAGGAAGGCACCTTGCCCACCGAAATTTGAAAAGTAATATGGGATAATGCAATTGAATTTGAGAAAAAATTTCAGTCCTGGTGGTATCTGGTTAATTTCACCTATGATCCCATTGAGAGCAAGGCCACAGCTTTTGTCTTAACAATACGCAATGCTTTGGTATACACCATACACCCAATCATTGCGCTGGGGTTGAATCACCAAGGAGCCATACTCTATCCAATAGAGCACAGAGTGTGGGCACAACAAAATGAGAATAAGTGGCAAACTGTTGATGTTGACGCATGCGTTTCACGAGACCAACAAGGATTCATTTGTGAGAGTAATACCCTCAAAGCACAAGACATTTGTCTTGACACCAACCAGAATGTTTGTCACTTTGAGATACATCCCGATGAAACCCCAGAAACTGTGCTTGTATATATTGGGAAAGGGTGCGTTTGCATGAGGTCCCCCTGTACTCTTGTATTCATAGATGACATAGGAGTTGATATAAGTAATCACTCCAATCTTTGTGTTTGTAACTTTACTAACATTATCGGATGTGACTTCAATTATTCAGCTCCTGCTATGTCTTTTCAATTGCTACAATCTAATTATACATTGATTCGAGATTTGTTGCCTACCCCTATCGGAATGAATCTCTCACTGGTGAAGAAGCTGCTACAACACGATGAATTGAAGCGACTGTTGAAAGAGGCCCAAGAAAATGGACAGAGAACTTTGATTACCGTCCATCATGATGTTGAAGAAATACACCAAGTGCTGGAAAGAGTCAAGAGAGACGGAGGACATGGATGGGGAGATACTCTTTTTGGATGGTCACTGACAGTTACAGGACTTTATAACAAGATGCTCCATCCTGTTGTTGTTTTACTAATACTCATTGTTTTGTGCTTCGCTTTGACAATTGTTTTGTTTGTTAGACTTTGGATTATGATGAAAAGTTTAACTCATTTGATCACTCCACGAGATGTATTTGCACTTGATATCCCTCACCACAAGAGCACATGTGATCTTTCCTATCAGTATTGAGTATTGTGGAGCTTGAGTGACTGTAGTCACGGGGTGGATTATGTGGAATAAATACTAAATTGGCTAAAAAATACAAAAGTACAGCATTGTTCACACCTTAAGGAAAAGTATAAAATCAAGAGGCTTCTGAGGTAGAAAATAGCCGCAGCTGGCATGAAGGACACAACACCTGTGGTTCCCTGATAAGCTACATGAGGTACGGGACGGGATGCAATTATTCCGTGGCTTTACCTTATGATGTATAGCAGATATGGGAATGGGATGATACCATGAAACAGATAAGCTGCCAATTAGCTGCCCGCTAGATGCTCAGAGCCAACATTTTGTCAAATTTTGATGAAATGCTGTCCTTTGTGCGAACTTTGCTCATTACAATGTCATTATAATACCAAAACACACCTCCATCCCGAAGGCTACCCGCCTCCAAGGTGCGACCACTCCTTCTTGAGTCTGCGCCCTGAATTTCTCGTAAACTATACCTTTAATTGTGAAGCGAGAGAATTTTACACCAATCATGATAAAAGTATGTATGACTAAAGTCACTCAAACTCCACCTTGAAGATAACAAATAGTATAAAAATAGCCCGAGAGAGGGGGGATACCCAGGGAAGACACCATCACAAAGAATTACATCACTGACTTCTGGGATCAGTCGATGGGCTGAGCCTCTCTTCCCCCCTCATAGGGACGCCTTTGGGTAAGACTTAGATTATACCGAGTGCTTCCTCGGGAAACTTAGAAATTTCTCTAGAGACTCTTTTTTCTACATTTAAAGCCAGGCTGTATTTTTATAACTTTGTCGTGCGTTTTGTATATGTAACAATACTTTCATTTGCACGTGCTTTGCAGACAGTATATTTATCACCGGCAATCCTAAGAACCTATATATCTGTTGTTTAAATAAACTGCACCTTTTTTTAAGTAGCTAGTTGTTTTGGTTTCTCACTGAACGTGACCAAAGACTCGAGAGTGTCCGTGCTAGTTCATGAGCACGACTAGACTGAAGGTGCAGTCCACTATTAGTGTATCCAAATCGTAATAGTTTAATACATATTAAACTGATTGGACTGATAGTGCTGAATTGGGCATCACTCAGAATTTAAACCTAGCCGCACCTAGCCTCCCACCTCGGTGAGGAGTGTTAGAATGCAAGGGGGTTTATTTTCTGCCAAAACCCCTTTGCCCCTTTTCACGCAACAAGCTCTTCTTAATATTTATCTTATTTGCTTCCCAGCCATTACATACCTATCTTCTTTTCCACCAACATCGCTCTTTAGCTTAAGTAGCCCATCTTACTTCCTGATGTTTACACTCTCAAAATGTTTATTCACTGCAGTCATGTTCTGTCACCTTTCATTTTGCCAGGCTAAAAACACCCAGCTGCTTTCATCTCTGGTAGTTCGTTGGATTCTCCATACTCCAGTCTTTGTTGCAGTCCTTCTTTATGCTTTCTCCCATTTGATTTTGTTCCCATAATCATTCCTGGTATTTCAGACTGAGTCATAGTAGTACATTATACAAATGACATTCATTCTTCCCTGTATCACACAGATCTTCGAACTATCCACATTAAACCGATAGGTTAAAATAATTGGTGAAAGATTGATGCACCCAAGATTATCTTCATCCCTATCAGTCCTGATTCTGAAAGCAAAAATTCTTACTATCCTTCTTGGAGAAAATAGCCTGGAAATTCACTCTGTTAAATTAATTTGATTTCAATTCCTCCTGTCCTCATGATCATGCAGTTATTCATGTATGATATTCTCATTTTTCTCTGCAATGATAGTGCCTCCCATAATAAGTTAAACTGACATATTTCATCTCAAATATACAGCCTTGGTTTACAAAACTTTTTGTCATTTTCCTATTTGTGACAAATTTAGGTTTTACTGTGATATCTTTAGTAGCACTGAACTGTGGAAACACTTTAGCTGGTGGAAAGAAATTAGTTTTTAAAGGGAAATGGTGATTTGTACATGGTGAATGGTGATTTGCTTTTTGAGCATATGGAATATGTTTAATCCAGACTTTAGAGTAAATTGTCTTAAATCAAGAGATTCTTAACCTACAGTTTCCTCAAGAGAAGCTGGGAGAAAAACAATCTCATTCTTTCTTCTCTTTTTTAAAAGAAACAAATATTTTCTCTTTCACGTCCACACACACGCTATCACCCTCTTAGCTATTCATTACATCCTTAAAAGAGAACTAAAGTTAAGCTATCCTTTGAGGATAACAAAATGAACATTAACTCTGGACTGAATGAAGTTCGTATGGCCATGGAGAATTATTTGTGAGCTATTCCCAGTGAAATGTGCATATCTAATTTGATTCCAGTTGTGTTTCTTGAAGAAATACAGTCTTTAGTGTCATGTCCCTGTTGCACTTTTTTGCTAAAACTTAAGCACCACACAGAACCAAAATTTTCACATTGAACACTGTTCCCCTCCCTCCTCTTCTATTTCTCCCTCACACATGCAAATAGCACACACTAGGAATATTCATGAAGACATTATTCAGTTTGAGGTAGTCTTTGCATGACAATCTCCCCGGTTGTGCTATGTTTAGAGGTTCAGTATGATTATGCATTCCTGGACAGCCATGTTTGTATTTTCAAGCCCTCTGAGACCGCAGGGCTATGATTCACAGCGCGTATTTCAGACTCATGTTTCTTTTTGTAAGCCTGAGAGCTGATGAGTTGGGAGTGTCTATTAACAGTGTGTCAAGAAGACCTAACTTTTCTGGTCTTTTAATCTCCTTAAATTAACGGATGCATCTCAGGGTCACGACCACCTGAGGAACCTGAACGTATACAATTCTATGGGACCTGATGAGATGCACCCCAGAGTCCTGATGGAATTGGCTGATGTAGTTGCCAAGCCACTCTCCATGATATTTAAAAAGTCATGGCAGTGAGGTGAAGTCCCTGGCGACTGGAAAAAGGGACACAGTGCACCCATTTTTAAAAAGGGTAGAAAGGAGGACCCTGGGAACTACTGCCCTGTCAGCCTCACCTCTGTGCCTGGGAAGATCATGGAACAGATCCTCCTGGAAGCTATGCCAAGGCACATGGAGGACAGGGAGGGGATTCGAGACAGCCAGCATGGCTTCACCAGGGGCAAGTCCTGCCTGACTGACCTAGTGGCTTTCTACAATTCAGTGACTGCGTCAGTGGACAAGGGAGGAGCAATGGATATCATCTATCTGGACTTCTGCAAGGCCTTTGACACAGTCCCCCACAAACATCCTTCTCTCTAAGTTGGAGAGATATGGATTTGATGGGTGGACTGTTCGGTGGATAAGGAACTGGCTGGATGGTCACATCCAGAGGGTAGTGGTCAATGGCTCGATGTCCAGATGGAGAGGGGTGACAAGGGGTGTCCCTCAGGGATCCGTACTGGGACCAGTGCTGTTCAAAATCTTCATCAATGATTTAGACAGTGGGATCAAGTGCACCCTCGGCAAGTTTGCCAATGACACCAAGCTGAGTGGTGCAGTCCATGTGCCAGAGGGATGGGATGTCATCCAGAGGGACCTGGACGAGCTAGAGAGGTGGGCCCGAGCAAACCTCATGAAGTTCAACAAGGCCAAGTGCAAGGTCCTGCACTTGGGTCGGGACAATCCTCATTATCGGTGATGTATGAGGGCACGGACTCCGGCTGTGATAAGCATGAAATCGTTTATTGCTTCTCAAGCCTCAGCTTTTATACCCGAGCTCTTAAACTTTCCATGCATCTGCTAGGCAAGTAAACACATATTTCAGATCACTAACCCAGTCGCCTTATTCAGTTCCCACCAAGATAAGCACACAAAGCTGTTTTCTTGTTCCATGTTTATATTGGACCAGTTCCTCTTCATTCTATCCGTATCGACATCTGCATTCCTGTTTCTGTGTGCTCTGCTCACTGTGTCCTTGGCCGTACGCAGGCCTCTGCTCGTAGATCTGCCACATCTCCCCCTTTTTTGTTTAACACCAGACCATTTATTAACAAGGTCGCCATGACTTGTGCTTCTACTCGTTGTGACGCTCTTAGCAGGTTATATACTAAACACAATTAAAAACAGAATCAAAAAGAACCCTGCTAAGGCAATAAATACCCAGATTCCTAAATTTAGCCCAGAAAGCCAATTTCTTTGGATTTACCCACGAGAAATCCTTTTGTAATGTTTCAAATACATTGTGGTTCATTAAGTCTTGAATCTTTAGTATTTGAGCTTTTAGCTGATCATGTAAAGGACGAATGTTTTGTTGCAATGACATGTCAAAAGCACCTTGGAGATGGTGTTTAACCATTTCTCAGCCATGTAGCGATGTATTCCAGGGGAGAGATGTAACACAGTCTTCGAGAGTTGTACTCCCAATCACAATACAGAGAAAGATGTGTTTTTAATGCATTTTGCCGATCCCCTATCCATATTACTGCTGCTTCTAAGGCTTGTAATTTGGTTAATATTTCTTCATCTATGTGTTCTTGCGTATCAGTGTCATACCTATGGGAGGGGGAGGCAGTCACAGCGCTTCAGGGTGTCCCCTGTATCTTCAAAGTGTGCTCATATCTCTCTGTCTCTCTCTCTCCAGCCCGAGACAGCCCCCTTATATCCTGCATCAGATTGAGTGGAAAAGTACAGGCTAGAGTCTCACCAGACTCATGATCCAGCTTTGCTAATAGCGGCTCTCTGATACGTGACTACATTGTTGTAATCCCTTCTTGTTATCTTCTTCTTTGAAGGTCAGGTTCTCATGGATACACACATAATTTTTAGAGCAACATATTCTACAACTCATACAAGGGTACGATGCAAAGCAGCATCTACAACTTATTGGATAATGCTTATTAAACACGGCAAACAGCATACTAAACATAACTAATTCTTCAGTTACATTAGATAAAGTTTCTCCTACAACCTTAGCAGTCTGGACAGATTCAGTAAGCACAACAACGGCTACAAAAGCTGAAGTTAAAATAACAATTGCAGATACTATTGCAAAAATCATGAGAAGTACAAATTATTACAGAATCTTCTTGCTCACAACTTCTATTTGTTGTAGTATTATCTATGGTTGGCTTATGAAGACTTCTGCTTACAAATACAAATCCCATTCGCCAGCCCTAAGTATATAACCCAATATACAAAAGAATCTACATGAGACAGAAAAGAGATAAGCATTAAAAACTGAAAGATTAATAAAAATACCCATCCTTAGGTATGCCTGCTTTTACTCATTTATTGCCTCGACTGGTTCCAGGCCTCCCTTTTCCCGTACTGGACTCGGCTGATGAGCTGGCTTAACGAATTTTGCAGGAATCCAGTAGGAACCTGAGGATAAAGACACACAAGCATACCCTTGACCCCATGTTATCAGGGGGACTGGTCCTTCCCAGCGCCCCAATTCAAGGTGCGTATAATACACCTTCGGTTGTTCAGGCCATTCAACGGTTCTTACAAAATGTCGCTCTACTGCTGTGGATGACAAAGACGACATGTTTAGAAAATTTAAAACATGAGTTGCTTTATACAATCACTCTTGAGGTGTCATACCTATGGGATTCCCCCTTTTTTGTTTAGCCTGTATGGTTTTTAAAGTATGATGCATACACTCCACAATTGCTTGCCCAGTTGGGGAATGAGGAATACTGGTGACATGTTTAATACCCCATGTCTGTAAAAAGGCCTGTAATTTAGCGGACACATAAGCTGGTCCATTATCAGTTTTTATAGTTTTTGGTACTCCCATGACTGCAATGCGTTGCAACCAATGTCGAATAACATCACAAGCCTTCTCTCCTGTATGAGCAGGAGCTACAACAAAGTGAGAAAACAAATCCACTGAAACATGTACATAGCGCAAATGTCCAAATTCCATAATGCACGTAACAGCGGATTGCCAAAGTTCATCAGGTGTAAGCCCTTGCAGGTTAACCCCCACAAATGATGGCAGAGGAGCCAGCTGCTGACAATCAGTACAAGTTCGCACAATATCCTGTGCTTGTTTGTGTGTTAAAGAAAATTGCTTCCTCAATGCCTTCGCATTTTGATGAAAAAAATCATGCGACATTTTAGCTTGCTGCATAATGTTCGGAGTTGTTACCGACAGAGTGTGATAATCTGCAACTGTGTTTCCCTCAGTTAAAGGACCAAGTAAACAGCTATGAGAGCATATATGGACAATAAAATAAGGAAACTGTCTTTTTCATAAAAGTAATATTAATTGCAGCATGAGATTAAATAACAATTGGTTCTCTACCTGTTTTATAAATGCTCCTTCAGTCTTTGAACAATACCAGTAACACATTGAGAGTCTGCCACTATATTTAACAGTTCCTGTTGAAATAAGTCAAAAGCCTTTACTGTAGTAGCGAGTTCCACAATTTGTGTAGATCCTTCAACTGGAGTTACAACCGAATCCCATTGTCCTTCAGAGGTCTTCCAGGCTACAGCTGCTTTTCCTGTTTTCCCTGAGCCATCTACAAACACCGTACAGGTGCCAGCAAGAGGCTCTGGCGCTAGTAGGATGCGTGGTTGTAAAGGAATTTTTGGAAGTGATTGTAACAGTCTGTGCCAGGGCAAAGAATTTATTTGCCTGATATAATCTACTAAGGCTATTTGTAGGTTAAGACTTTGTGATAACCAAAGGTCAAAGTCGTCCCTTTTGACGGGGATGTGTATGTGGCTTGGATCCATTCCAGAAAGCTGGTGACAGCACAAATGACCCTGCGAAATCAGTTGTGCTAACATTTCAATCATCATAATTACTGTTTTTGAAAAGGTATGTGGCAAAAATACCCACTCTAATGCAGTCAGGCTCTTTGCGAGTGCATCATCCCACTGTCCTATCAGGGCATAAGGTTGAAATTCTTGATATATCACAGTCTGATAGGAAGGTGTTCAATGCGTCTTGCAGCGGTAGTAGACTGTATCTTATCTGCAATGTGCTGTAATGCCTTCTGAGCTGTTGAGGTTAATGAACGTGGAGAAGCTAAATCTGTATCTCCTTTCAATATATTAAACAATGGAGACAACTCTTCGGTAGTAATTGCTAGCAAAGGATGAACCCAATTAATTGTTCCAAATAACTTTTGAAGGTCGTTTAAGGTGACAACTGAATGAGCAATGCATAAAGGTTGAGGCTGTATATGTGTTTCAAGCAGCTTCCAGCCTAAATACTTCCAAGGTGATGCGGTTTGAATTTTTTCTTCTGCAATCTGCAAACCATGTTGTTTCAATTGTTGCTCAGTGAATGTTAATAAAGAGGTTAAAACGTGCCGTTCTTTAGTAGCAAATAGAATATCATCCATATAATGATAAATAAGAGCATGGGGGAAATTCTTTCGGACTTGCTCCAAGGCTGCACTGACAACTGATTGACAGATGGTGGGGCTATTCATCATTCCTTGAGGTAAGACCACCCAATGATATCGTTGCATGGGTTCATTATTAATTGAAGGCACAGAAAAGGCAAAATGTGCACAGTCATCAGGATGTAAATAGATGGTGAAGAAACAGTCCTTTAAGTCTATGACAACAAGATGCCAATGTGCAGGTATCATGGATGGCATAGGCGTTCCTGGTTGCAACGCACCCATTTGTTCCATTACAGTATTAATGGCTCTTAGGTCTTGTAATAGCCTCCACTTTCCAGATTTTTTAGGGATGACAAAGATAGGAGTGTTCCAGGGGCTGGTAGAAGGAACTATATGTCCTAATTCTAATTGTTCAGCAACCAGTTCTTTGGCCTTTTGCATCCTCTCCCCTTTCAAGGGCCACTGATCAACCCAAACAGGCTCGTCTGTTTTCCAAGTCAATTTTAGGTGAGGCTGTTTGTCAGTGACCCTTAGGATAAATTTGTAGTAAGAGTCATATTCCATTGTCACAACAAATATCTTCCCCATAACGTACAGGGAACTGGCATGACAAAAGGTTGTAGTATCCCTCGTTTGCCTTCTGGACCTTCTATCAATAAGGACTGAGCACTCTGCCACGGCACCTGCATTCCTCCTACGTCCGCTACTACCGCGGTGGATCTCATCAAGGGCCACTCTGCAGGCCACTGAGATTGTTGTACAATAGTCACATCAGCACCTGTGTCCACTAGGCCGGAGAATAATTTTCCATTAATTTTACAAGAAAGCATAGGCTGGCCGCTTAATACCTTTTGTGTCCACAGAATCTGAGGAATGCCTGTACTACCAAAATCTCCATTCCGAGGTGTCCCATTACTGGATGTTGTTAAAATGGGAAATGGTATCAATTGAGTGATTTTTTCCCCTTGAGGTATAGTGCAAGGAGGTTTTGGAGTCCAGGCCATGATTTTTATTTCCCCTTTATAATCTGAGTCTATAACACCAGGCAGCACAAACAATCCTGTGCAAGTTGTAGAAGAACGGCCAATTAAAAGAGCTGCACTATTTCTTGGCAATGGCCCATAGACCCCCGTAGGCAAAAGCTGTACACTAGTATCTGTTTGTGGAGCATGGATTCACGGACTCTGTTGGGGTACAGACCAAAGACCTTTATTGCAACAATCTGACAGGCTTTATAGCTTTACACACTCTCCACGCGCAAGTTGTGTCCTGCTGATAGGTTGAAGGTCGACTGCCACGCGCTTCTCTACTTCTTCCAATTGGTTTCTGCTGTCTGTTCACGAGGAGCAACAACTTCATTCTCACGTCCTGTTTCTTACTGATTCTTACTTGTTTTTCTGTTTTCTCAAGCCCTCTCTCAAGGATGCAGCCTTGTCTCATCAAGGTCGAACAGACCTATGCTGCTCTCTATTCCCACAATTCCCCCTTTTTGTTTTTCTACTACAAAAGCTTGATTAATCATTCTTTGCATTATTTTCTGTAGGCAGCCTAAGATACAGGGCACAACAAGCATTAAGGCACACACAAAGAATAGCAACAACAATCCAGCTTTTACAATTGATGATAGCCATCCAGAAATATCCCAACTGCGCAGCAGGTTGTTTAGCCAGTCCCACTCATTACCAATCTGTAGCTGATTAAACCCTTTTTTCAATTGCTGGATACTTTTATGGGTAGACTCAGAGTGGTCAGAAAGATTCATACAACACATACCCTCAAAATCTTCACAGCCGTGGCCTTGCGCTAAAAGCAAAAACTCAATGGCAGCTCTATTTTGAAGTGTGGCATGTCGAATAGAGTCCACATCTGCTAATAACCCACTTAATGCTAACGACGTGGCATTGGTCTGTTTAGTCAGCCAACACCCTATTTTATTCAGCATATTTAGTGCTGTTGCTGTTCCTAACAAAGGCAGAATACTTAGCCATATTCTTTGTCCGAGATTCAGGAATGTTATATATGGTCGTCACAGGATGGAGTAAAGGTATGAACTGTTTCCTTGGTTCTGTGTTTACTGTGTGCTGCTCTCCACCATTTTAAGATGGTGGTGGTATTTGGGGTGAGCAGTGTTTAGCGGCCTAGGCTACATGGACCTCCAATTGCGTTGGAGGGAATGCCTTGCCATGCTCTGTCTCCGCAGATTAAAAAGATGCCTGAGGGTAGTTGTCGTGGCACGGTTCCAATATCATGAACTACCATGCTAGGCCGTGTCTGGGTGGCATTACACCATGCCATGTTATTTTGATAAATGGCAGAGTTTGAAGTTAGGTTTTGCCATGGCCGCCACAAGAATTGGCTGTTCTTACATGATTGACAAAGGATACACATGCATCCATAGAGGTTGAGCCTAGCAACTCCAATTCTTGGGGTTCCATGGGTGTTAAGGGTAACGCGTCTATCCATAAGGCCATGTTGATACTGTTAACTTCTCGAAATTTTGATATAGGCCCAATCCGTGTAGTTTTTAGAGTTTTTAAGATGGGGGTCACATCTTCTAAGGGAACACCTTCCAAACATGTTTGGAACGGATTACTTGGGCTTGCCGTGGCTAGGCAGATGGAATCCTGTTCTGTCATGTTAGCTAAGGTAATCCATACATTTGCTTTCGGCTGGCCAGGCATCCAGAAACTATTAATCTAGGGTAACAATAAAACCCATATCCCGATCTTTAACCCTCGCATGGCTATTGCCATTATATGCGCCGATCAGAGTTACAACGATAATAGCGAATTTGCACCGTGTCAATTAGAGATGTAACTTTACCACAGCAGATACAAAGTGAGCTAAAAAATACTCTTTGATTACCCCCAAAATAAATGATATACCTTTTACAATGATTACATCAACAAATAACAAAACCGTAACAGTGTGTACAGACCAGACATAGCGACACCCCAGGTTTCCAGTGAGCGGCTACGACAGGCAAAGCTTTGAGGTTTAAATCACCTCCCATCTACTATCTCATCTTCAGTAGTTGTATTCAACTCTTCTTGGTTATGACTCACTGCAGGTCATACCAGCCGTGCCGGTACCCATCGGGTCCCGTTTCCTGTGGAAACACAAGCATACCCTCAGCCCCAGGTGATTAATTTAAATGGTCCTTCCCATTTTCCCGTAAGCAACGATTTTACCCATACTTGTGCGCAACTTTCAGGGTCAAGAGTTAGAAGTTTTTTCAAGGATGTAAAATGTCTTAACAAAACCAGTTCTTGCATGCTTACATCTATCGTTAAGTGATTTAATACGTATAAGGCTTTCTGTAATCGCGCCTGTGGGGGTTCCCCCAACATTCCCTGTTTTTGTTTTTCTAATAAATTTTTAAGTGTGTGATGTGCGCGTTCAACAATGGCTTAGCCTTGTGGGGAATGTGGAATACCCATGACGTGTTGCACCCCCCAGGTTTGCAAAACGGTTAAAGTTTTAGCACTGGTATAACCAGGGCCATTGTCAGTTTTAATTTGGTGTGGAATGCCTAATGCGGCGAAAGCGCCCCGCCAATGGCAAATGACGTCACGGCTTTTTTCGCCTGTTTCAGCAGAGGCCCAGAGTGCTGTCGAATAAGTATCTATGAAGACATGTATGTATTTTTGTCGGCCAAATTCAGGAAAATGAGTAACATCAGTTTGCCATATTTGCAAAGCTTGCAGGCCTCGTGGGTTGACCCCCACCGGCTGCAGAGGAGCAAACTGTTGGCATTCTGAGCATGTTTGCACGATTTCTCTCGCCAAAGACCAAGACAATTGAAATTGTTTACGTAATGCCCTTGCCAATTGATGGAAAAATGAATGAGATAAGCAGGCCTGTTCTACTGTCCCAGGAACTGGGGCAGACCAGGCTGGAGCAGCAAGGCAATCAGCCCTGCTGTTGCCCTCTGTTAAAAAACCCGGGAGTTCGGTATGACTGCGGATATGCAAAACATAATAAGGCCGTTTTCTCTGACTTATTAGTGTCCAGAGTTGTTTAAAGAGTAAAAACAGTTTTTCATTGTCGACGTGTTTCAGCCATCCTTTTTCGATCCTCTTTACGATTCCTGCAACGTACTGAGAGTCTGTAACTAGATTAACTGGATTGGTCCATTTTTGAAAAACCTTGACAAAAGCAAACAGTTCCACAATCTGTGGTGAACCATCTATTTTGTACACTTCTTGATGCCAGTTGTTGTTCTCAAACCAGACGATTACAGCTTTGCCTGTTTTTCCTGATCCATCTGTAAACACCGTCTGTCCTTCAACGGGGGTCGCTGCACACAAAGGAAGGTGCACCAGAGAGACTTCTTCACAGAATGTAAATAATTTGTGTGAGGGTAGGTGGATAGAGATTTGTCCTGGGAACCCTTCTAAAGCTCTTTGAAAGGATAAGTTGTTTGCCTGACACCATTCCAAATATTGTAATGTGAGAGGCACAAATATTGTCTGGACTTCGGCACCAGTCAATTCCACTGCTCGCTTTTGACCCTTTTGAATCACAATGGAAATCATTTCAACCCTCGTAACTATGGTTTTGGTCGGCTGGTGGGATAAAAACACCCATTCGACTATGACTAGTGGATCTTATATGTAATTCCGGAATCCATTGAGCTAGAAGACCTATCAGCTGCTTTTCTTGATTTAGGATGAATAATTGGAGAGAATGGCCTTCGTCAATTCGGTGCGCTTGACATTTTTGCAGCATTTCCGTCACTTTGGTTAGAGCTGGTTTTGCATCAGGAGTCAGGGTGCACTCCGATAGTAAATTTGAATTGCCTTTCAGCAGGGCAAACAATGGCGACAAGGTTTCATTGTCAATTCCCAACAGCGGGCGTACCCAATTAATGGTACCCAGCAACTTCTGTAATGTCCGTATATTTTTATATATATAAACATCATTTAATGTCCGTATAGTTGTGGCTAGTTGAAGCATCTGAGGCTCAATTGTACGGTCTAGGATTTTCCAGCTGAGATACTTCCATGGTAACGTCGTCTGTATTTTCTCTGAGGCTATTTGTAAGCCATATCTTTCCAGGCTCTCTCTGGCATTTTGGACTACTTGAGCCAGCAATGTAGGCGTTGCTCCTGAAAACAGAATATCGTCCATGTAATGGTAACAAATGATGTGAGGATATTTTCGTTGAACTTCAGATAAGGCTTTTGCCACATATAGTTGGCACATAGTAGGACTATTCTTCATTCCTTGTGGTAATACAGTCCAGTGGTATCTTTTCATTGGTGCTTGGCGGTTTACTCTTGGTACAGAAAACGCAAACCGCTGAGCGTCTTCGGGTGCTAATGGTATAGTAAAGAAACAATCTTTTAAGTCTATTACTACTATGCTCCAGTTCTTTGGTAGCATGGTCGGCGATGGCATTCCGGGCTGCAGTGCACCCATGGTCTCTATGACAGCATTCACTTGCTGTAAGTCATGTAATAGTCTCCACTTCCCACTCTTCTTCTTTACCACAAAAATAGGTGTATTCCAGGGGCTAGTAGTCGGCTTTACGTGTCCCTGACTGATTTGCTCGTCAATTAATTCCTGTAATATTTCGGCCTTTTCCATCGGCAGGGGCCACTGCTCCATCCAAACTGGCGTATCCGTCAGCCAAGTTAAGTGGAGAACAGGCCGCATGACAGTGGCCCCTCCTAAAAAAGCTTCTGTGGATTTGGCGTTTGTATAGTCATGCCCCAGGCTCCAAGTACGTCTCTCCCCCACAAATTAAGGGGAACATTAACAATGTATGGGCGAACAGTTGTAACGTGACCTTCCAGCCCTATTATTTGAATGATATGCAAGCTTTGTTGAGAGGTGGAAACTCCTCCAATTCCAGCAAGCCCGCCGCCTGCAGACGCAGTGGGCCATTGCGGAGGCCAGCGCTGAGAGGAGATCACAGTTACGTCGGCCCCGGTATCAATCATTCCCTTGACTGTGATCGACCCTGGTTTGTGACCCCTGTTGTGCAGGTGACAGGTCAATGTCGGTCGTGCGGCTTGAATTTGGTGTGCCCAATAGATTTCTGGTGCTCCTGTGGAGCCAAAATTTCCTGCCCCTCTCTCTTTAAGATTAGCATGCGGCACTGAGCTCGTGAAAGGGACTAACTGGGCAATGCGGCTTCCTGTTGGTATGGAGACTGGTGGAGATGGCATCCATACCATAGCTTGAATCTGTCCTATATAATCAGCATCTATTACTCCAGGTAAAACAAATAGCCCTTGTGCTGTGGTACTAGACCGTCCTATTAATAATGCACTAAGACCCCTTCCCAGCGGTCCATATAGCGTGAGAGGCACACGATGTACTCTTTGGTCTATTATTGTGATGTCAGTGGCTGTAGCAACATCCATACCGGCACTTCCGGTGGTTTGTGCTCGGAGGCCATCCAAACCCATGATGTCTGCGGGCACACGCCTAGCGGACTTGGTTTGGAGGGTATTTGTGTTGAGGCATACCCCCGTTTTGCACTGTTTCCCCCGTTTCCTGAATGGTGGGATAATAGCTGTCCATTCTCATTATATTTTGATCAGCATTGCTTTACAAAATGCCTGCCTTTGCTGCATCGTGGACAAATTCCTGGGGTTAGATTACTGGCTCCCAGCCTTAGCAGACAGCTGCGCTTAAAATGACCTGGTTTGCCACAATGAAAGCATACCCGCTCTTTTGTTGTAACAGCAGTGGCAAATGCAATTGCAAGCATATCGGTTTGATAAGAGATAGATCCCACTCAGTTGCAAGCTTCTATCATGTCTATTAAGCTTGGATTCTTTAAGGCTTGTAAAATACACCTACAATCGACATTAGCATTCTCCACCGCAAGCTTTAACATCAGTGCTTCCTTGGCTTCTATGTTCTCCACTTGTTTATGAATAGCTTCCTGCAGGCGGTCAATAAATGCCATGTAGGGTTCATTAGGACCCTGCTTGACAGTTGTAAAAGCTTGAGTTGCCTTTCCCATGTCAGGAACTTTTATGATGGCTTGTAAGGCAAGGTCTGCTGACTGTCTTAGTATCTCTGGAATTAATCTCACCTGCAGCTGTGGGGTATCAACAGGTGCTTCCCCTAACAATTGAGGGATGCCTGCTCCCTGCAATGAATTGCCGTCCCCTCTTGACAAATAATCTACTGTGGGAGCACTGCACGCATCTCTCCAGTGAGCCATAAAAAGAACTCACTGTGTTGGGGTAGAAATAACTTCAGCTGGCTGCTTGATATTGAACGGAGTCAGTATGTATCCTTTCATAATGTTATTTAATAGTCCTTGTGCATAAGGGGAGGTTAGTCCATGCTGCATAATCGTTTTCTGCATTTCTCTAACCAGCTCCCACCTTATCGGTTCCCAGGCGTTTGGTCCATTTTGATTGAGCAGTACCAGACAGGCGATAGCAGTAGCCGCTTCTATATCGCTGTCCTGTAATGCCTGTTTATGTAAATTTTGCCAGTGTTGAGCAGGATTATAAGTTGCAGTAACCACCGGACTTGGTGCCGGACTTGGCAAAGACTCGCCCCAACCCAGTAACACAGAAGACCGCGGTGGTATCAATGTCACATCTAGCGGGGGTGCTAACGGCACAGCCGGACAGCTCGGGGGTTCAGGTTTCCCCCCCTCTGTCTGAGTAGTAATCGGGCTGTCCGGTGCCATAGCTGCAATGGCGGCTGCTGTGGCATTTTGTTCGGATTTTACCTGCTGTAAAGTATCTTTAATCAACCTCCAGGTTGTCAAGACCTTTGTGGCAGTCGCATCCCCTTTTGTTGCAGTCTCAAATAAAGTTTCGCCCGCTTGCTCCCAACTTGATAATTGGAAAGCCATTGTAGAATCAGCAGGAAGACCTTTGCTTTTTAGCCATGCCAGTAAAAGCTGAAGAGTTCCTTCATCGTATTGAATACCCCTTCTACTTAAAAACTTTTCTAATATACATACAATTGCCTTTTCCTCTGAGGAAATTTTCGATCCCATCCTCACACACGTCCCTGGCTGCTCACCTTTTTCTGGTGATTATTTGTCCGGACTGCAGCTCTCCGATACCGCTGCCTTTTTTCATTCAGCCGGGCTGCTCCACTGGTCGTACGTTCCTACGATTCATGTCCCTGTTTGGGCGCCATTTGTGGAGCATGGATTCATGGACTCTGGCGGGGTACAGACCAAAGACCTTTATTGCAACACTCTGACAGGCTTTATAGCTTTACACACTCTCCACGCGCAAGTTGTGTCCTGCTGATAGGTTGAAGGTCGACTGCCACGCGCTTCTCTACTTCTTCCGATTGGTTTCTGCTGTCTGTTCACGAGGAGCAGCAACTTCATTCTCACGTCCTGTTTCTTGCTGATACTTACTTGTTTTTCTGTTCTCACAAACCCTCTCTCAAGGACACAGCTTTATCTCATCAAGGTCGAACAGACCTATGCTGCTCTCTATTCCCACATCTGTTATTATGGTTGGTTTGGAAGTGGCCAGGTCCAACCCCGCACTTCCTGCTGTGGCGGGTTGTAGGCCAGTGACACACCGCTTGTCTCCGATGTCAGGGGGGTTGCTACTTGCCCTGCAAAGGCCCGATTCATTGTTTTCATTGTTTCCCGTTTCCCGGGAGGGTCCCAATAGGATTACCGAGCTTATCATATTTTGAACGACATCATTGACTACTCCAATGATACCCTCTCTGACACCGAGGGCATAGTTGTGTTGGGGTAGCAGGCCTTCTTGAAGTTGGATGGTCGGTGTGTCGGGGACAATTCCCTTTAATATGTCCTTCCTTATCACAAAGGAAACAATTAACAGCTGCATGGGATACCATCATCTGTTGAGCTAAAGCAGTGGCTAACATTTCCGCTTTATGTTGCTCAGAGCCCACGTTTTGACAGGCTCTTATTAGCTCTGATAGAGTTTTGGCCTTATTTTGCAATGGCTCTAAAGCGTGCTTGCAATCCGCATTAGCATTTTCAATTGCTAATTGAAACAACAATTGCTGCGCCTCCTCAGAATCTATTTGCCTTTGGATAGCAGTCTGCAATCTGTCTAAGAAGGTAACATAAGGTTCTTGCGCCTCCTGGCGCACAGCCACAAAAGACGTTTCTCTTCTTCCTGTATTGGGAACTTGCCGCAAGGCTCTAATAGCCAGCATTGTGGCCTGACTAATAACTCTTCCATCTAACTGGGCTTGTACCTGCGCAGTGGCATATGGCCCTTGTCCCAGCAACTCGTCCAGTCCTATATTAATGCCTTGAGTAATATTGTCCATAATTTGAGCAGTGCCAGCATCAAGATACTCTGTGTCCCAGACTACAAATTGTGCTGCAGTCAAGATTAACCGCAAAAGAGAACGCTAATCATACATCGTCATTGTACACGAGTCAGCTATGGCATGAATAAGATTCATTGTGAAGGAAGATTGCAATCCGTAATCTCTGGCAGAATTTCTTAACTCTTTAACTAACTCATAAGGTAAGTGCTCATGATGAGGCGGTAGGTTGGGTCTATAAATTACAAGCATCGCTTGTAACATCTGAACACCTCCTCTGCGTAAAGCCTCCCGCGAACATTCTGACAATACACCACAATACCCCGATTCCAGCTGCGCACGTATAAGCGGTTGAGAGGGAGGAACAGACGCGGTACATGTCGCAAATGGAGGAGGGTTAAGAATGGAGGAGCGTGATAACGACTTTCGTTGCTGTTGCTGTAAAATCTCCTCTGCAGTTGGAGGCATATGTTGGAGTGGGAGACGGACCCGGAGTAACGATGGAGTCTCAATATGAGTATGATCGTTCTCCCTTTATTCAAGTTTTCACAGAGTAGATATAGACAGGCAATAAGAGCACGCGCTAGCGGCAGCTATATGATTGGCTTACAGTCTCTGTTCACGCACTGTCCATGCAGTTCATTCACAGATCAGATTGGTTACAAGAATTCACATAGTAAGTTGCTTAGTCATTAGCACAACATGTTTTCTACCTTCTCAGTTCCCGTTTTTCCCATGTACTAATTCCATCTTCTACCACCTGTTTTGCTCTTAATCTAATCTCTCATAGTAGGGAGGCTGGCTCACATGACCATTTTCTCTCAGACACATTCCTACAATACCCCCTTTTTCTTCTTGAGCCAGCCAGACCTTATGCATGGCATTTTCTATCATGTCAGTCACTTTGCGGAGAACACATGAGGCTACCATAATCAATAATAATATAACCAACAGTAGCATGAGCCCTTGCTTTAGTAAGTCTGATAACCATCCCGTTATACCCCATGAGTTTAACCAATCATCGAAACCATTTTTGACCACTTTTAATTTGGACATGTTATCCTTCAGATCCCGTAACTGCTTATGAATGGATGATGAGTGGTCGGAAAGGTTCATACAACACATACCTTCAAAATCTTCACATCCATGAGCCTGAGCTAATAGCAAAAAATCAATAGCCGCTCGATTTTGCAACATAGCATGCCGAATGCTATCAACATCAGTAAGCAAGCTAGATATGATTTCAGTTGTGAGGTTTATCTGTTTACTTGCCCAACACCCTATCTTATTCAACGCATTTAATGTCGTTGCTGTTCCTAGCGAAGGAAGAATACTTAGCCCTATTCTTTGTCCAAGATTCGAAAATGTTATATGGTCGTCACAGGATGGAGTTAAGGTATGAACTGTTCTCTTGGCTCTGTGGTTACTGTGTGCTCTGCTCACTGTGTCCTTGGCTGTATGCAGGCCTCTGCTCGTAGATCTGCCACATCTCCCCCTTTTTTGTTTAACACCAGACCATTTATTAACAAGGTCCCCATGACTCGTGCTTCTACTCGTTGTGACGCTCTTAGCAGGTTATATACTAAACACAATTAAAAACAGAATCAAAAAGAACCCTGCTAAGGCAATAAATACCCAGATTCCTAAATTTAGCCCAGAAAGCCAATTTCTTTGGATTTACCTTCGAGAAACCCTTTTGTAATGTTTCAAATACATTGCGGTTCATTAAGTCTTGAATCTTTAGTATTTGAGCTTTTAGCTGATCATGTAAAGGACGAATATATTTTTTTTTTGCAACGTCATGTAAAATTGTGATAACCAAGGGTCAAGGTCATCCTTTTTGATGGGGACATGTATGTGGCTTGGATCCATTCCAGAAAGCTGCTGACAGCACAAACGACCCTGGAAAAACAATCGCAGTAACATTTCAATCATCATAGTTACTGGTTTTGAAAAGGTATGTGGCAAAAATACCCACTCTAATGCAGTCAGGCTCTTTGCGAGTGCATCATCCCACTGTCCTATCAGGGCATAAAGTTGAAATTCTTGTAGGAAGGTGTTCAATGCGTCTTGCAGCAGTAGTAGACTATATCTTATCTTGCAACATGCTGTAATGCCTTCGGAGCTGTTGGGTTTAATGAACATAGAACTTATGGAGGGGGGGGCAGGGGCAGACACAGTGCTTCCGGGCATCCCCTGTATCTTCAAAGTGTGCTCATGTCTCTCTCCCCCTCTCTGACCCCCGAGACAGCCCCCTTATATCCTGCACTGGATTGAGTGGAGAAGTACAGGCTAGAGTCGCTGCAT
This sequence comes from Rissa tridactyla, assembly GCF_028500815.1. Taxonomy (NCBI): domain Eukaryota; kingdom Metazoa; phylum Chordata; class Aves; order Charadriiformes; family Laridae; genus Rissa; species Rissa tridactyla. Next base: position 12,667,671 of record NC_071496.1, read on the forward strand.
GCATGGCCAGCGTATGCAGCGAGTCTCACCAAACTCATGATCCAGCTTTGCTAACAGCGGCTGTCTGATATGTGACTACATTGTTGTAATCCCTTCTTGTTATCTTCTTCTGTGAAGGTCAGGTTCTCATGGATACACACATAGTTTTTAGAGCAACATATTCTACAACTCGTACAAGGGTACGATGCAAAGCGGCATCTACAACTGATCGTATAATGCTTATTAAACATGGCAAACAGCATACTAAACATAACAGACAAATTCCTTCCACACAGGCAATGAGTATAATTTGCTTCAACCAGCCCCACCCCCAAGTCCATCCAGCAAAGAGATTTCACCCAGTGGTCTCCACAAGTTGCTGGTTCGGTCGGTGCAGTTCCTGCAGCTGGGCATGGATGGATTTGGAGTGGTCACTTAGATTCATACAATACAGTCCTTTAAAATCTTGGCAACCATGTCTGTGAGCTGAAAGCAAAAAATCAGTAGCAGCTCTGTTTTGCAACATCGCATATCGAATACTATCTACATCTAGCAATAACTCAGAAATAGCTGGACTAGTAGCATTGCTAAACTTATCCTTGGCAGCAAAAGAGTCCTTGTTAGCAAGAGCACATGCGGACTCCCTGTTCTTGCTGGTACTGTGCTTTGATCTTCTTCCACAACAGGCCAAGATTCTCAAGCAGCTAGATAAGGTGTCTGTGAGTCCATCACAGGCTTATGTCACCCAAATGTTTTTCTTGCAAGCACCCAAGACTGAATAACAATTGGTGTGATATATGTGTGTTTTCCAGCACCCAGGTGCGAGTCCCTTGAGTGTATTTACAATCCTCCTCGCCGACTTTCCGTTGCTTTCCCATGTTCCACCCCCTTGCTCAAGAGACCGCTTCTGCTGGGTTCATTTTAGTCTCGCAGGGTATAACACAGAGCAATCTACTAAGGCATGCAATAACATAGACACATATAGGAAAAAACCAAAAACATATCTCTATGGTACTGCTTTGAATCAGGTGTCCTATTTCTCTTTTTCTGATGCTTTCTCGTAATGCGTATGGCATACTTTTGTGCTAACGTGGCACATTTCCCATCTAATTGTTCCTGTTTGGTTTCTTTTTGGTTTTTTTTTTTTCTCTTTTTTTCTTTTTTTTTCTTTTTTTTCCCTTTTTTTTCTTTTTTCATTTTTTCTTTTTTTCTTTTCTCTTTTTTTCTTTTTTTTTTTTTATCACTTATGACTGACATAAAAGTCTGCCTTTGCAACAAGAGCTCAGTTTCTCATTTTTCCTTAAGTTTCTCATTTTCCTACAGAGCATCCTATAGATTTTGGCTCAACTCCTTTTTCCAATCAACCATGATCTTATAGACAAACAACAAACAACCAGCCATACGCCCTGCACGGGCGAGCCGTTCCCAGAGTGTAAACGTGTCGGCTGGTGAAATCTCCCCCAATATTTCAGGACTTCCATCGGTTCTACAGCCCATCCTGGTGTATCTACCTGGGGCGCGCTCGCCTTACGTCTAAACATTGTGTATATACAAACTTCTTCACTTGACGGAGTGTCAGCCCTAGTTGCATACGAGAACAGTACCACACCGGGCAGAACACCTGCTCAAGGGGAGTCACCTAACGACACTGCACACAACAAAAAGCAAACAGTAGCACACATGCTGATCAACAGGTATAAGCTGGCGCCCACACACACTTACACAGCAGACATACAAAACCAGCACTTCTATCTCAGGGAGACGACTGGGGAGCGGAGGGGCTGAGGCGGGCAATGGCAGGAGCAAACAGCTCCGGCTCTGTCCTTCTCTGTTGACATTCTGCCTCCTCCATCGGCCTCAGGTGGAGCAGAGGGGATCAGCAGGGGATCGTCCCAGACCTTCGGACCTGGCCTGTTCGATCCCCCTCCCGTGGGTTGTAATGCTGCAAAAGCCCCGGCTGCCGTGGCTCGCTCCGCCTTCATATCTTGTAAGGTCGATAACACTAACCACCATGTCGTCGCTAATGGTGATGCCTCTTTGTCTCCTTTACTTATCACTTCCCACAGTTTTTTCCCAACAGCCTCCCATATTTCTGGTTTAAAAGCTGTCTGGGGCTCTGGTGCGAATCCGTTCTCTCTGCACCAGGTTAACAACCTTCGGAGCATACGCTCATCGTATTTCACCCCTCTCTTAGAGAGGATATGCAGGAGAAGTCTTAATATAGCCCCTTCTTCTTTTGTTACTTGTTGCCCCATCTCCTGCCCCGGCTTAATCAGTTTGAGCAACAGTTTCGCTGGTGTTTCAATCCCTCTCTTAGAGAGGATCCCAGCGAGTAGCGTGGCCGCAGCTTCTGTTTCCATAGCTGCGCCTGGGAGGTGAGGAGCGACCTCACGCCGTTGTCTGCTCCCGCTGATGCTCCCAAGCAGCACGTCTCCCAGCCGAAGTTTCCCACTCCCCTCCTCTAGCTGCTTACCGCAGTCTCGGAGAACTCAGTCGCGCTGAACCATCCTCTGCTACCAGATGTTGGAGTGGGAGACGGACCCGGAGTAACGATGGAGTCTCAATATGAGTATGATCGTTCTCCCTTTATTCAAGTTTTCACAGAGTAGATATAGACAGGCAATAAGAGCATGCGCTAGCGGCAGCTATATGATTGGCTTACAGTCTCTGTTCACGCGCTGTCCATGCAGTTCATTCACTGATCAGGTTGGTTACAAGAATTCACATAGTAAATTGCTTAGTCATTAGCACAACATGTTTTCTACCTTCTCAGTTCCCGTTTTTCCCATGTACTAATTCCATCTTCTACCACCTGTTTTGCTCTTAATCTAATCTCTCATAGTAGGGAGGCTGGCTCACATGACCATTTTCTCTCAGACACATTCCTACAGGCATAGCTTTAATTGGGGTTGAAGGTGGATATAAATCAGGTTCAGTCTCTGGATTTATTGGACCAGTATCAAAGGGATCTTCTGGCTCTTCGCCTCCCGAATTCTGCTTTTGGTAATCTTCTGCAGGACTGGGAATTTCAGCAGCTTCAGGCTCAGGGTCTGCAACTGGGGGTATTACGTCAACAGACTGAGGTTCCTCTGGGGGAGCTTTTGGTGCCCCTCCAGCAAGCCCTTGCAGGGCTTGCTCTGCAGGATGCAGTGTTCGTATGGCAGTGTATACAGTTCGCCAAGTAATTATGCCTTCTGGCAAAGACAAGTGCAGTGTCTCCCGCGTTTGCAATTCCTCCCCCACTTTTTGCCAGTGAGCTAAATCATAGGACACCCCTTCAGGGAACCATGAGCAATAATCACATATCCATACAAGCAAAGTTACTAATTCGGCAGGGGCCACTTTAAAGCCCTGTTCTGTTAAAATGCGCTGCAGAAGTTCAAGTCGCAATTTCTGTTCTCGAGTAACTGTTCGTCCCATTTTTAATATCTACCGCGGCTGCTCACCTTTTTTGTCCAGCGAACGGCGATGAAAGTAATTGATAGAGAGCTTTCGGTATGAATTCCTCCATCCAGCCGCAGGTACACCACCGGATAATTAGTACTTCATATCTCTGTTCCTTTTAATCCTTGTTCTTTTAAACCTTGTTCTTTTAAACCCTGTTCGGGCGACATTTGTGGTGTATGAGGGCACAGACTCCAGCTGTGATAAGCATGAAATCGTTTATTGCTTCTCAAGCCTCGGCTTTTATACCCAAGCTCTTAAACTTTCCATGCATCTGCTAGGCAAGTAAACACATATTTCAGATCACTAACCCAGTCGCCTTATTCAGTTCCCACCAAGATAAGCACGCAAAGCTGTTTTCTTGTTCCATGTTTATATTGGACCACTTTCTCTTCATTCTATCCGTATCGACATCTGCATTCCTGTTTCTGTGTGCTCTGCTCACTGTGTCCTTGGCCGTACGCAGGCCTCTGCTTGTAAATCTGCCACAGTTATCAATACAGGCTGGGGGATGACATGATAGAGAGCAGCCCTGCAGAAAAGGACTTGGGGGTACTGGTGGATGAAAAGCTGGACATGAGCCAACAATGTGCACTCGCAGTCCAGAAGTCCAATCGCATCCTGGGCTGCATCAAAAGAACCGTGGCCAGCAGGTCGAGGGAGGTGATTCTGCCCCTCTACTCTGCTCTGGTGAGACCCCACCTGGAGTACTGTGTCCAGCTCTGGAGCCCTCAGCACAAGAAGGACATGGACCTGTTGGAGGGGGTCCAGAGGAGGGCCACGAGGATGATCAGAGTGTTATAGTTGAATTTAAAATAAATCGAGTCCGAAATAGATTCAATAAATATTTATTGAGGTAGGAAGGCAAAAGCAGCGCTGGGTGGCCGGGGAGTCGCAGCTCCACCAAAGGCTCGCAAATTCAAGCAAGCTGAGCAGCTCTTTTTATCTTCACGGAGGTCGGTTTCGACATCTTCGGTACGCCCCTCCGTAGCTTCTTGCTTGAGGTAGTTTAGATAAAATGTCGGTCACAGAATCAGCTCAAAACAATACATTCTGATAACATTGTGGTTAAGCTTTTTGTCAAACAGGAGTTCCCATGTTGGTGTAGCAAGATAACATTGTGGACATGTCTCTTCTGGTTAAACAGGGAGTTCTCAAGACTGCCACAATGGGTTCGTTCCTCTTGCTTAACTTGTTCGATCAGCAAATCACCTTTAGTTACTTATTACAATCCCCCCCTTCTTTTATTTATAAGTGATTTGCTGATCAAACCTAGACAATACCTCACAAGCTGCATCTAATTCAGGATTTTCGTTCGGTATAATTTTCATTTCCAGTTCTGATTGCTTCATCACCATTAGCTGCACTTTTTCTAACCTGCTTTCAACAAAGGTTACAAATTTGTTAATGACACAGGGTCCAAAAGTCAGAGCCAATAGCAACATCATGAGGGGTCCCGCCAAAGTAGAAATTAAGGTACTCAGCCATGGTGACTGATTAAACCAAGATTCATAGCTGTGGAGTTTCCTACCTTTGGCTTCTTCTTTTTCCCTTTTTGCTTTGTGATGACTCGATTGGGCCCTACTGCTTGTGGCATTTTAACTTCCCGTTTTTGAATGAATATTAGTCCTCCTCTATCAGTTCCAGATTCCCAATATCGCATTCCCCAGGTTCGTCCCAATAACCATCCGTGGTCATTAGGCTGCAGGATTTCTAGTATAACATGCTTACAGTTGCCAAGGTGGGAGCCCTCTATGTGTCCATCCCAGCTAGGAGCTGGCGGGTTGCATCCTCTGGGTCCCCATGTTATATTTAAAAATCTATCTTTAATGGCTACGTCCCAGTTTGAAGCTACGGTTTCACATCCCCAATATGCACAGTAATAGTGATTAGGGAAATTGCAATAGCTTTTCCCTGGATTCGAACTGGGACAGCGATAAAAAGGTTTTATTGCTCTTTCTCGTCGGCCAGGTGGGTCTAGTTCATAAAAGACTAAATCTTCCAATTTAACTTGGAATTCTGGGGGTCCGGCTGTCACATTATACCGAACTTCTATTGAATCTTCCCATCGACCTAAGGTCCAATTGAAGGGTTGATGTTCATTTTCTAGCGTCATGGTAATCAATACCATTAATAGGATACCAGCTTTCATTTCCCCACTGTTTAGTACCTCTCTGCCTTCCTCGTCTACTCCTTTGCAGAGAGCAACGGGATATCAAGATCTTCTCGGCAGCAGCAGATAGTCTTCAGGGGAATTTTGCTGTTATCCTGTCAATAATTTCCAACGTCTAAAGAGTTAGTTATCTCTCAAATATATTTCCACCTATGTGGTTGTTGTGCCCGTTTCCAGGCGAATCTTATAGCACACTGTCTTAAAACTCTATACCAGTCTGTTTCATATACTTCCCAAAGTTCAGGTACTGACAGTTCCCACCCACAAAATAATTTACGGATTTCCACTGGATCCTCTGGTCCCCTGGCACGTATCAAATCATTGCGACATTTCATACAGTAGGGTTGTCTCTTAAATGAAACACAGGACCAATCTCTATTACAATTTAGACATCGGCAAACAACCCAACATAAATGTCCGGAAGTAGGGTGTTTTAAGCAGGGTATTCCCCAGAGATCTCCTATTCCCCCCCTGTTTGGTCCGGTATCCTTTCTTCACTCCAAGGTGCAAAATATACCTTTCGTAGAGTATTTCCTGGTGGTATTTGGAACCATCGATATAAACTATCTCTTACTTCCCTTCTGGAGTGGTTCATTTACCGGTCTCGCTTTTCCTTATCTTTACTCTAGGATCTCCTGGTTCCGACGTCACAGTCCACTTCTCTGGGAAGGTAGGTCCCTTAATCCTACTAGCGTGAGTCCATCCTTTTTCTGCTGTCCGTACAGCCGTATCTGTGGTAAGTAAAACAACAAAGGGTCCTTCCCAACGGGGTGTTAGGGAGGTTTCTTTCCAGGTTTTGATTAGTACCTGGTCTCCGGGCTGGATTCGGTGTATGGAAATGTCCAAGGGAGGTCTTTGTACTACCAAGCCCTTCTTTCTTAGTTCCTGTCTTCTTTTTGTAAGTTCTAAAATATATTCTGTTAAAAGTTTATCCTCGACTTTTGGGTGTTCCACTAATAACCCAAAGTCATAAGGCATTCCATACAACATTTCAAAGGGGGATATACCAGTATCTGTTCTTGGCTGAGTTCTAATGTAAAGCAAAGCCAATGGGAAACATTTAACCCAATTCATTTTTGTTTCCACCATAAGTTTGGTTAGGTGTTTCTTTATCTCCCCATTCATTCTTTCTACTTTCCCAGAACTCTGTGGGTGCCAGGGAGTATGGTATTCCCATTTTGTACCAAACAATTCAGTTGTCTCTTTAATTACTTTGGATGTGAAATGTGGACCTCGGTCTGAGTCAATTACCACAACAGTCCCATATCTTGGAATAATTTCTTCCAAGAGAATCTTAATAACTGTCTTTGCAGTAGCTCTTACCACTGGAAAGGCTTCTACAAAGTGCGTAAGGTGATCAACCAAGACCAATAAATACTGATATCTCCCCACCTTTGGCAATTCGGTAAAATCCACCTGTATTTTCTCAAAGGGTCTTTTAGCCAATTCACGACCTCCTTGAACCTTTTCCCTAAGTTGTCGTTTATTCACTTTGTGACAGGTTAAACATCCCTCTAAAATCCTTTTAGCTAGACCGTATATTCCGACACAGGCATAGTTTGTCTCAAACTGATCCACTAAAGCTTGAATTCCCCAATGAGTTTTATGGTGTAATTTATTCAGTATTCCCCGAGCTAATCCTTTTGGAAGAATTTCCCTGCCGTCTGGTAGCAGCCATTTATCACCATCTCTTTTTGCTCCAATTTGTTTTAGCTTCTCCAATTCTTGGAGAGTGAAAGTTTTATCTAATTTTAGCCTTTCAGGTTCCTCTCTCAAGGTCTGAACCATTAATAATGCAGCCCGTTTTGCCTCCGCGTCGGCTAGATTGTTTCCTCTTACAGTATGGGTTAGTCCCTTCTGATGTCCTTTTACATGGACTATGGCTATCTTTAGTGGACCTCTTAATGCCTTTAAAACTTCTAAGATTAGCTTTTCATGGACTAATCCTTTTCCCTGGGTGTTAATTAAGCCTCTCTCTTCCCAAATTTTTCCAAAAGTATGTACCACCCCAAAGGTATACTTTGAATCTGTATAAATAGTTCCAACTTTATTTTCTAAGAGCTTTAATGCCCTTAGCATAGCATATAACTCACACGCTTGTGCGGACCAGGCTTTACTTAATGGTCCTGATTCTTTTATCTTAAAAGTATACCCATCCACAATAGCATATCCTGATTTCCGTTGTCCTTCAACCACTCGTGAGGAGCCGTCCACAAATAATTTTTCTCCTTTGTCTAATTCATCGTCTTCTAAGTCCTCCCTTATTTTAGTCTGCAAATTTATTAGTTGGAGGCAGTCATGTGTCAAATCTTCTTTAGGTTCTCCGTATAAAAATTGGGCAGGATTCTGAATAGAAGTGGTTTCCATTTCTAGTCGAGGGGAGTTAATTAAAATTCCCTCATATTTTAGCAATCGACTATCTGTAAGCCACTTATCAGCCCGTTGTTGCAATACTCCTCAAATGTTATGGGGGGTGTATACTTTTAGTTCACCTCCTAAGGTGACTTTTCCAACTTCTTCTACTACTAATGCAGTGGCCACTATTGCTTGCAAGCAGGTGGGCCACCCGCGGCTTACAGGATCCAGTATTTTAGAATAATATCCTACAGGCTTTCTCTGCCCTGCCCATCGTTGGGTCAGAACCCCATAAGCTGTCCCGTTATCTACACTGATAAAGAGTTGAAAGGGTTTACGGATATCGGGTAAACTGAGGACAGGTGCTTCTACCAGATCTCTTTTTATATTTTCCCAACGATTCTCATCTTCAGGGGACCATTTTACCAACCTGTTTTTAGTTAATTTTTCGTACAAGAATTTTACTTTACTGCTGTAATTTTCTATCCACTGTCGACAATACCCTAATAATCCCAATAACTGTCTTATCTGTCTTTTATTAGTGGGCGCTGTTAGAGACAAAATTCCTTTTACTCTTTCGGGATCTAATTTCTTGTGTCCCTTTATGAGCCAATGCCCCAAATATTTTACCTCTTCTTCAGTAAACTGTAATTTGGACTTAGAAACCTTTAATCCCTTGAGGCCTAAAAAGTTCAATAATTTGATGCTCTCATTTCTGACTCCTTCTTGAGTTCTTCCAGCGATCAATAAATCATCCACGTATTGTATTAGAATTAGTCCCTGACTTAATTCATAAGATTCCAGTAACTGTTCCAGAGCTTGTCCAAACAAGTTCGGAGACTCTGTAAATCCCTGGGGCAAAACGGTCCACCGTAATTGTTGTTTTCTATGGGTCTTGGGGTTCTCCCACTCGAAAGCAAAATAGTCCCTACATTTTCCTTCTAAGGGACAAGCCCAAAAAGCATCTTTTAAATCTATAACACTATACCATTTATAATCTGGACTTAACTGATTAAGTATAGTGTGCGGGTTAGCCACCACAGGGAACCGGGTAATGGTTCGTTCATTTACGGCTCTCAGATCTTGTACTAAACGATAGGACCCATCCGGCTTCTTTACGGGCAATATGGGAGTATTGTGGGGAGACATACAGGGTTCCAAAAGCCCTTGGGCCAAAAGTCTCTCAATTACTGGCTGCAACGCTTCTCTCCCCTCTCTAGAGATGGGATACTGTTTTATCCTAATTGGCTGGTCTGGGTCTTTTATGGAGACTGTGATCGGTTTGATATTTAATTTTCCCACCGACCCTGGGCTATACCAAGTTTCTGGATTAATCTTGGCTTCATCTTCTGCAGTTAATAAGCATAATCTTACTTTTAATTTCTCTTGCTCTACTTCCAAATTGATTCCTAATTCCACCATCAGGTCTCGTCCCAAGAGGTTATACTCAGCTTCTGGGACCAATAAAAACGTTCCCACTCCATATTTATTTGGGGCTTCTACTGTTACATTCCTTATCAGGGGCACCTTAAAAGGTTCCCCCTTTGCACCAATTACTTGGAGTTTATCCTTTGATTCAACACATCCAGATGGTAACTTTTGGACTGTTGATCTTTCGGCACCCGAGTCCACAAGGAACTCGAACACTTCGTGCTGAGGACCCAATTTCAATTTTATCAAGGGCTCGGTAACCTTAGGGGTCCCCAGCAAATAGAGCCCCTGACCCCCCTAATCTTCCTTAAAAATCTCCTCATCCTGCCTTCTCTTCCGACAATTTCTCTGTAGATGTCCCTTCTTGCGACAATAAAAACATTCTACGTCCTGCGAACTAAATCTTCTTCTTCTCGGTTCTACTGGGCCCTTCCGGGGACTTTCTCCTCTCCTGCCCTGATTTTGTCCTTCCCTTACAGCTGCCATCAGGATTCTGGCTTGTTTCTTCTGATTTTCTTCCTCCCTTCTCACATACACCTTCTGAGCTTCTCGTAATAATTCATCTAACCCCCTTCCCTGCCAGTCTTCTACTTTCTCTAACTTTCTCCTTATATCTGTCCAAGATTTAGCTACAAATTGAGTTTTCAGCAGGGCTTGACCCACTTGGCTATCGGGGTCTAACCCGGAATATAGCTGTAAACTTTTTCTCAATCTTTCCAGCCATTCGGTGGGGGTTTCATCTTTCTTTTGTTGTTCATTAAAGGCCTTATTAATATTTTGCCCTCTGGGTACAGAATCTCTAATCCCCTGAATTATTATATCCCGGAGATCAATCATGTTATTTCTATGTGCGGGGTCTTGATTGTCCCAATTGGGCCGCTGTAAGGGCCATTTTACATCTCCGGCGGGACCATGCTGATGCCTCTGATCCCAATGCCTCATGCCTGCTGTTCTGATCATTCCTCGTTCTTCGTTTGTGAACAAGATCTTTAAAATAGACTCCATCTCGTCCCAAGTATAAATGTTAGGCCTGAGGAATTGATCAAAATGTTCTGCTACCCCTAATGGGTCCTCTAACAAGTGTCCCATTTCTTTCTTAAATTCCCTCACATCCCCGGAGCTGAGGGGTACAGATACAAATCCAACTCCGGGTTGTGGTCCCCCCATAGCAGTCTCCCTTAAGGGATACAACAAGTTTTCCTCCCTCCTTTCTCTAGTTTGACTTCTAGTTATTCTTCGATTAGAAGGAGGAGCCTCTTCCCCAGGTTCTGTGGGGGCTGTTGGAGGGAGATCTTGCTCAGGACCTTGCGGAGGGGGGACATAGGGTGGGGGAGACGCTGGAGGTTCGTCTACATCCCACCTTTTCTTTCTATCATTTTTCTTTTCTTTTAATGGAAACAAATTAGCGGCCTGAGCCATGCCCAGGATCCATAAAAAGGCGTATTCACTCTCCTCCTTATTAAATGGTCGTTTGTTGTTAACATATATGTTTAATTGTTGGCATATCCAATCCTCTAAGGATCCATGAATTGGCCAATATAAATCTTTTCTTATCTGTTTTCTTCCCCATACCTCCATACAATAATAGACCAATTTCTCCTTGGATTTCCCTTTTTGAGAAGGGGAACTATCCCAATATCTAATCATTAGGCCTAACGGGCTATCTTGGGGTATATCGGGGAGCCCACCCCCACCCCGTATCTCCTGCATGGAACCAGAAGTCCTACTTTTCTTCTGTCCCATCTTCCGAAAGTGCCTTCTTTCACTCAAAATTCACTCACTTCCCTCCGTTCGTGGCCCATGCCCTCGCGGACAATGGGAACCGCACTATTAGGAGGTCCACACTCACTTCGTCCGGTGGGCTACTAAGCCCAGTGGACGTCTCAGTCACTCGCACCCGGGTACCCAATCCCCGACCGAACGGAACCGCAATATACTTACTCACTCCCGAGTCTTCGTCCGGCTCTTCGTGCACAAAAATTACGGGGAACTGCAGTATCTCCTTTCTCTTTTCTTTTTGCTTTCCTATCTCAGTTCGGAAAATCCAGGTGAGCTAAGTCGGAATCTCCTCCGGGACCATCCGAAGATGGGGCGCCCTCCCAGAGTTGAATTCCGAGTCGGCTGTCTGGATCCGAGTCACGGCACCAAATTTGTTATAGTTGAATTTAAAATAAATCGAGTCCGAAATAGATTCAATAAATATTTATTGAGGTAGGAAGGCAAAAGCAGCGCTGGGCGGCCGGGGAGTCGCAGCTCCACCAAAGGCTCGCAAATTCAAGCAAGCTGAGCAGCTCTTTTTATCTTCAGGGAGGTTGGTTTCGACATCTTCGGTACGCCCCTCCGTAGCTTCTTGCTTGAGGTAGTTTAGATAAAATGTTGGTCACAGAATCAGCTCAAAACAATACATTCTGATAACATTGTGGTTAAGCTTTTTGTCAAACAGGGAGTTCCCATGTTGGTGTAGCAAGATAACATTGTGGACATGTCTCTTCTGGTTAAACAGGGAGTTCTCAAGACTGCCACAATGGGTTCGTTCCTCTTGCTTAACTTGTTCGATCAGCAAATCACCTTTAGTTACTTATTACAAGAGGGCTGGAGGGCCTATGCTATGAGTACAGGCTGAGAGAGTTGGGGTTGTTCAGCCTGGAGAAGAGAAGGCTCCAGGGAGACCTTATAGCAGCCTTCCAGTACCTGAAGGGGGCCTGAAGCTGGGGAGGGGCTGTTTGCAAGGGCATGTAGTGATCGGATGAGGGGCAGTGGTTTTAAACTAGAGCTGGGTAGGTTTAGATGACACGTTAGGAAGAAGTTCTTTACAATGAGGGTGGTGAGACACTGGAACAGGTTGCTCAGAGAGGTGGTGGAGGCCCCATCCCTGGAGACATTCAAGGCCAGGCTTGATGAGGCTCTGAGCAATCTGATCTAGTTAAAGATGTCCCTGCTTACTGCAGGGGGGTTGGACTAGATGGCCTTTAAAGGTCCCTTCCAACCCAACACATTCTATGATTCTGTGATTCTATGATTACCCTGAACATCATCAGTATTCTAGCACTGGAAGATACCTCTTGTCATGCTCCTTTTTCTAGCCAAATTGGCTTTGTCACTAGAATTAGCATCACCGAGTTAATGATAATTGCCCCTGTTTGTTTGCAGTGCTAAGGTTTTCATCAGGAGAATGCAGTTCATTGAACAGTCAACTATTTTCTCTAACATTCCAGGTGACACAAGTGTGTCTTTTGTGAGAAAACAAGTAAATACAAAACTTGTGTCCCAGTATAACCATTCTCAAGGTGACTCAAATTTGAGAAAAATAATGAAATTAACAAAGACCTTTCAATGTTGGCTTCAGATTCTGAGCTTAGACCGTACCATGAGGAATAAATGGAGCTGTTGGAGGGAGTCCAGATGAGGGCCACGAAGATGATCAGAGGGCTGGCTGGAGCACTTCTCCTATGAATACAGGTTGAGAGAGTTGGGGTTGTTCAGCCTGGAGAAGAGAAGGCTCTGGGGAGACCTTAAAGCAGCCTGCCAGTATTTGAAGGGGACTACAGGAAAGATGGGGAGGGACACTTTATCAGGGAGTGTACCGATAGGATGAGGGGTAATGGTTTTACACTTAAAGAGGGGAGATTTTTATTAGATATTAGGAAGAAATTCTTTACTGTGAGGGCAGTGAGACACTGGAACAGGTCGCCTAGAGAAGTTGTGGAGACCCCATCCCCAGAGGTGTTCAATGTCAGGTTGGATGTGGTTTTGAGCAGCCTTGTCTAGTGGGAGGTGTCCCTGCCCATGGCAGGGGAGTTGGAACTAGATGATCTTTAAGGTCCCTTCCAACTCTAACCATTCTATGATTCTATGAAATACATGTGGATATGGTGGTCTGTGAAAGTGTCAGCGTGCAGAGGAAATGCCCTTACAGAGAGTGGCAAGAGAAGAATTCTGAATTAATGGTGTTTATCACACATTTTTCTGTAAATTAATTTAGTCAATGAAAAGTGGGATCTCATGTGGGAACACTGATATTAACAAAGAGGTAGTGAATTCTTGTTTTACACAATAGGATAAAGTAGGGCAAAGAAGGCAGAATGATCAGGATCCATCCATCCCACAGTGAGGCTGAGTGACTCTGATGGTTGAAACACAATAAAGTATGTCCATCCCTGCACATCCACCTGGACGGCTGCTTAATCTAAAGGTCCATAATGGGGTCTTAAAAGTCTACTCTGCCTTCTCCAGAGAAATATTAAAGACAGCTGGGATGTAGCTTAGGAGATGTAAGGCAGTTCTTTTTAATGTCAGAAGATATGTCAGAAGATCTTTTTCAATGCTGGATAATCTTTTGCAAAAAAAAAATGGGGCTTTTTGGTCAATTGTCCAGAATTTGAATAAAAAATTAGAAAATTATTAGTCTGCAGTTAACAACAGCAGACTAGTCTCCATAATAGTGGATGCTGCAGTCAGAAAGAAAACAAGTGTAGAAACTAAACCCTCTTTTTCTTTTCTCTAAGACAATATTTGCTTGTTATTTTGACCTCTGCAGAAGCTTTTTCAAACCCCATAGCCAATGTTTGTAAATCCTTTGAAGACAGAAAACTCTGCAAAAATTGTAAATATTATTAAGTGTAAATTCTGTTGGCTTTCAACCCCATGAATTGATAAAATAATAAAAATGGAATAGGGCCTGAGTATGGCTGTGCATTCCAGGGGGAAGTATCATGCTTTTCTGGAACTGTATAGAAAAATATAGTTTCAGAGGAAAGTACATGTTTCAGAATATTGTTACTTTCTAGGAGCTGTAACATATGATCTGGGGCTGCAGCTCCTTTTCCCCCTGCCAAGCAGTCAAAGTTCAGATGTAAATGGAGCAGACTTTAGTCAGAAATTTAGATTTTGAGTAATCGATGAACAAAACATAAGTAGAATTAATTGAATGTCAGCATAAGTCTCATGACCACCTTATCCTAATATCAACTGTAAGAATAAATACTATTTTTATTCAGGTAATGATAACCTGTCTAAAATCACTTCCTCCACCACTTTGTGACTTACTCATTCTTTCCGGAAATACCTTTCAGGAAAGATATTATTGACAGGGTATATTGTTATATATGTAAATGCATAAGAAGCAATGGCCTAGCAAATGGCAAATGGCCATATTATGAGGAAACTGAACTTCAAGAATATTATCATCTTCAGAATTAACTTTACAGGAGAGTCTCATGCATTGATCATTTCTCACTTGTGGCAAACAAGGCTGTAATATATCATAAGGGACAAAATAACCCAATAATGCAGCATAGCAGCAAGACAATCAAACTAAAAGGGTAAGTTTCATTTCATCTGCACTAGCTCTGTGTATCTAAGATAGGCATCCTACATTCTTGTATAATCAGCAGACACAAACAAGCATTTTTGGGACATCGTATTAAACAGCTATTTTATCATGAGATGATTCTCACACTGAAGTGCCCCTTTCTCTCCTCTAAATATAAATGCAGACTACAGTGACTAGCTTGGAAGCAGATGTCAGTGCTGTAATAGCTACAATTACTTACATGAAGCCTGATGTAGATATCTGACAAGTGCTAGCTTTCTATTCTGAGCTGTGTATGAAGCCATTGCTCTTCACCTTTTGCTTATTGCCTTCAAGTGTTTGATTGCTCCACAGTAAAGATATAACATGGAGCCATTTGAGCACTCCTCATCCATTTCAGAGCAAAATCAAATGAGTCCTTAAATCACTTAAGTCACTTTCACACCTTCAGTATCCTGGATGGGGAGTCAGATTAAGGTTTTGCAAATAATTCATGTGGAAGAGTATAAGGGACCACTCGTAATTTCTCCTAAACAAAGCAGCCTGAAGAGACTTTTAATGTCTCAGACACTTGCAGTACCAGGCCTTCTGCTCAAGGAACTAATAACACCTGGTTATCTCTTATGAGAAAGCAAACTGGCACCTGAACGACCAGTTTTAAAGAAACAGAACAGCCCTGTTTTTTTCTCCTGTGAAGGACGAGCTGTTTTTCCAGAAAAAGACGCTATGCCCGGTGTTGACCCTTGCCTCATTATCTCTGAAATGCATATTAAAGTTCACACCCCTGCATATGTTAATGAAGATTATCGAGATCATGCTAAACATATATGATTGTAGTTTTCATCTCCCCACCCAAATCATGTTGCACGTCACCTGGGGGGGGAGAGAAACCTGAGACGAAACTGCCCCTAGGAGTGGATGAACATAAAAGGGGGAAGACTTTCCCTGAAGAAAAGAAGATTTTTGCCCAGGAAGATTTTTCTCTGAAGAGATTTTACAGAGGAGCGCTTAACGCTGGAACCAGGACTGGTGATCTCTTTATCTCTCTCTCTCTCTCGTTCTGCCTCACCCTCTCAATCTCTCCTTCTCTATCCCTTTGCTTCTTTCCTTTCCTTTTTTTTTTTCTTTCTTTTTTCTTTGAAAGAAGTAACACAAGGCATACCATACCGCTTGCTATAATTCATTGTATATTTGTTATTAAGTACCGCTTGCCATAGTTTGTTGTATACCTGTTGTTAATTAATGCAATGCATACCTTACCACTTGCCATAATTTGTTATATATCTAACTAATTATCGTGGACCTAGTCGTGACGGAGAAAAAAGACTTCACTGAGAGGTTCAAATTAACAATTTATTTGGACTTCACTCACAGGTCTGATACGCCACTATTGCAAGTTCTTATGGATACAATGGAAGAGTGCACTATTGCAATTTCAGGGGAAAAGAACAAAACAATTCACAGAATAGACTATTACCACCTAACAAGTGATCCCGAAAAGTAACAACACAAACCACCAGCGCGCTAGATATGAATACCTTAAACGAGTGCACAAATCACTATCTTAGAGCATGCTAGACATCATACATATGTTATTAAATCACTTACCCTCTCTCTCTCAGGTAAGGCCACTCAATCCCGGGAAGTTACCTTGCACGGCGTCCTGGACAAGGGGGGCAGAATCTCCTACAGGCCAGCTGTATCTTTGGAAGATTCCCCCATTTTCTCCCCAAAACTTGGGACTTAAATATCCTTTTTCCGGGACTGTGCTTGAATGGATTACGCTGTCTGGGATGGTTATCTCCGGTGGTTTGATGGCCCCTCAGATAGCAATGTTTATTTTGTGATGTCTGGTCTCACACTCACTGAATAGTGGTGGGACTTGACTCAGGGCATTTTGTTTGTTAAAGGCACCATTCGGGTTTCAGTTCTGGTTTCGATTCTCATTGTAATGCAGTGTTGAGACCACCCCGGGCTGAGCCATTTCCACAGCTCCTCCCAAGTTATCCCTGCATAGATAGGGATCAATAAGCGTCTGCCAAGGCGAGATGGAGCTGAGTCGAATGACAGCTCCCTGCATCTCACCTTTTGTGCTCTGAAACCGGTTTGGCCTGGTGATCCCATTCATTCCATCCCGTGACCTTGTGACCTGAGTCCTAGTTTCACCACAGACATCTCATCTTCAGCCAATGTGTCTGTATAATTTTCATCTGAGTGCTTAAGTAGAGCCAGGTATTCCCCAGTTTCCAGGTGAACCCTTACCCGAGAGACAGATTTTACAATAATTCTTTTAACACAACTAATGGCAATGCATACTATAATAATGCAAATTATGATAACAATCAATGTTTGCAACAAGTTAGTTATCCATCCAGTAAATACCCATCCTATTTTATCAAAAATGTTTCCCAACCAAGTGTCCTTTATTTGGTCCTGCAGCTCATGTGTCGCTTCAGCTATCTTCTTCATCTGGTTTTCCCGAAGAGGTAGTGACACATTAGGAATTGTAACACAGCATTCTTCTTGTTCATGGTTTGCTTTTAAGTATCCACACACTCCCTGTTCTTTGAGCAGTATCATATCTAGCACGAGTCAGTTTTGCAGTGCAACTTTTGAGACCGTTTGCACTTGGGTATTGAGGAATTCAAAATAATTATTACAAAAAGGCCTTACAATCACAGCCATGATTTAACACCTATTAAAACTTAGATTTACAACAACAAAGAAAACAAACAACAAAGAAAAAAAATTATCCTTATTGTAATAAACAGCCAGATCCCTTAAACAGATGTTATAGATTGTGGCCCAATAATTGACAGGAACCAGTCCAATTAATCAAATTAGTTTATTAAGCAAGCGGCAGCAAGCAAAACAGCGCTGGGCGGCCAGGGAGTCTTTGCTCCGCCAACGGCGCGCACCCACTTCCCGAAAGTAGCTGATTATATACTCTTCTGGTTCCCGTATATGTGTCAATCCTGGTATATTCTGTGTCTGAGCGACGTGTTGCTAGGGGGTCGGTCTTGTCCCGCCTCCTGGTGGTCGTGAGGCTGAAGACTCCTCATCTTTATCGGTGTCCTTTGGGTGACTCTTTTCAGCTTATCGCACAATTTAGCTCTTCCCTTTGAAGTGTTAAAGCACACCAGATGCCTATGATTTAGGCCTTGAGGTGTCAAAGTGCACCAGATAGCACACTGGATGCCTGTGATTTAAGTATGTGAAGAGTCAAAACATTGTAATTTTTCACCAGCCTTTAAGAAAGCCTGATTTGATTAACAAACATGATTTTATTTATTACACAGAAATGGCACTTATTTTATTATAGGGACAAAGTCAATAAAGCAAAAGCACAGCGCTGGGTGCATGACTCAAGTCAGAGGCACACCAGCTAACACTTCAACCATGTCTTATATACATTCAATATTGCATACGTATTCACTATTTTAGACAGAGTAATTGTTTATAATGATTGATTATCATTAGTCCTTTTTCTCTTCTATTTGTGTGTTTCCTTCTGACAATTGTTTCTGAGGATCGATGATCTTCAGTTCCCTTTTCCCATGCATCTGTTTCCTTCTGGTAGGATCAGCTCCCTTTTCCCATGCATGTGTTTCCTTCTGGTAGGATCGATTATCATCAACTCCCTTCTCCTATGCATCTGTTTCCTTCTGTTAATCACTTGTGGGGTCTTTTGGAGAAGTTCTCTTTTGTTTCTCTCGGATGTTTTTCTTCATGATGTTTTTCTTCATAGTTGCTGTTAGTTGTTATCTTTGAGGTTTCTCATGTTTCCTAATTTACTAAAGGTTAGTTATCCTTATAAGTCAAATATTTATAGCCTTGTTATTATGGCAAAAGCCAACAATACCTTCACTATTTTTCACACTTATCAAAACAAACATACAAAGATCAGAAGAAAGGAAGAAGAGAAAACAAAACAAAACAAAACTTCTGGTCCACATTCAAGTTCTACACAGCTTGTCCATTCCGTGCAAGTGCAGTTCATACTTCGGGTCAATACATCTTAAGTCTCCACCCCGTCGTACTCCTTGTCCCTCCTTTTGTTGGGGCCCATCTGCAAGTAAAATGGAAAAGTGCTGCTTGACTGTATATATGATCGGCTATGAGTCAGTTAGAAAGTTGGTATAATCCACCTGCTACTTATTCAATGTATGCGGTCAGAGTTATCTTTTGCTTCCCATGCATATGGTCCCCTTGGATTAGTCAATGTCAGGGGCACAACTCCAATACGCGGTAATTTGACCATTACTGGTTGGCCAGAATGCAATTGTATGGGGGACTTGCCAAATCTATGTGGTTTTTTGGATATAATTTCTCCAGTAGGACAAAATGCTTTTATCTTTGCATTTACATTTTCACCCCATCTGTTATTAACAGTATATACTGCTTCAGATAATCTCAGGTTCCAATTTGATGCATGGACCTTTGCAAATCTTTTAATTAATCCATTGATCCGTTCTACCATTCCATTTGCCTGGGGGTAATAAGGGGTATGGAAGACCCAGTCAATGCCTTCTCCTTTTGCCCATTCCTGGACGATGGTTGCTGTGAAGTGTGAACCATTATCACTTTAGATGGCAGAAGGCATAGGTAAAATACTAAACCATTCCTTTAGCACTCGAACTGTCCATTCTCCAGAAGCTGTTGTGGTTGCGGTGGCTTGGGTCAATCCTGGCACCACCTCTACACCTACAAGGATATATCTATATCGATTGGACACTTTAAGTGGCCCAATATAATCAATTTGCCAAGTTTGCCAGAGTGTTTTCCCTGCCCTGATATGTAAAGGCAGGGCTTGATTTGGGTGATTAATTTTTAATCGCAGGCGACACTGTGGACAGTGTGTTATTGTCCTTTCACAGTCAGCCAGTGTAGCTGGCCACCCTCTGGCTTGGCATTCCTTATACACATCAGCTTTCCCAGTGTGGCCACGCCTTTCATGTAGCCATTCCCTTAACCTTACCCACTCCTGTGCATCCAGACTCTCATCCACTTCTAATGTATGTATGTGGGTGAGGCAGTCAGCTTTATTATTCCAGTGGGCAACCTCAGTTATAGCCTTATCATGCGCCTTTACCCAACCTATTTGTAGTGTCTTTTCCTTTCCCACTTCCAATAGCTGCTTCCAGTCCTCTGTTCTCCACACTGGCACCTGATTGACTTGCCAATCATTAGTTTCCCAATGTCCTATCCGTTCTGTTGCCCCTTTGAACACTACACAGGAGTCAGTATATATAGTTTGAGCTCCATGTTTCACAGCTAACAATACAGCCTGTAGCTCCACTACTTAGGCACTACCTTCTCCTTTCTCAAACTCAGTTCTTCCCATTTTTATCTCTAGAGCTACTGCTGTATATTGCCAGATCCGGGCTTTGCGAGCTGCAGAAGCATCTGTAAACCATACGCTGTTTGGTCTGATTCGTCTGTAAAAGGGGGTGCTTCTAAAATAGGTGATGGTTTGTTATGTTTGACTAACATAGAAAGGTCTGCATTAACATCCTTTTGTAATTTAGATGTTTTTACTGGTCCTTCAATAATAGTAACTAATTGACCAATACCTTCTAAGTAGGAGTACCATTTCTAGACAGTGGGTTTTTGGGCAATTCCCTCAGGGGGAGGAGTCCCTTTCTTAACTGATTCCAGGAGGAGGAAAGGACCCCGGACAACCATAGCTTGGCTCGTGTGGATCTGCTCAGCCTTTTTTACTACCCGCACAAGTGATAACATACCTTTTTCCCAATCGGTATATCTCTGCTCAGTATCATTAAATGAATGAGAGGAGAATTCCAAGGGTCTGTCAGGGCCTTCTGGTCCCCGTTGATATAAATTACAATGAGAACCATGTTCACTAAATCCCCACTCAATCTGTATAGGATCTGTCTGGTGTATGGGGCCTAAAGACTGATATATGCAAAGTTAATGAATCAGCAAGTTTAAGGCTTCCTCATGCTGAGGGGTCCACTGCCAACCAACATTTTTCTTAATCAAATTATACAGGGGTCTAGCAATTATGGAAAATCCAGGGATATGTTTGCACCAATAACCTAAAGTCCCAAGTATCTGTTGCAGCTCCCTTTTGTTCTCCGGAGCTTTACCAGCTTCTATTTTTTCCAGGATATCAGCTGGTATGGCCACAGTTCCTCCTGACCACCAAACTCCTAAAAACTTAACTTCTTGACTCGGTCCCTGACATTTAGTGGGAGGGATTACTAATTCCAATGAAGTCAGTGTGTCCCAAACCTGACTAGACATTTCTCTGACTTGCCTCTTCATTATCTTCACCTATTAGGATGTCATCAATGTTTATCCCATCTGGTACCTTTATCTCCTTCAATATTTTTGCTAGTGCATTATGGGCAATAGAATCCATTTGGACACTTACTCAAAATTCAAGTGTCCTTAATTCAGTGTAACTTTGGAAGTGAATCAAACAAAATCAAAATAAGACCACTTTCATTCTCAGTCAGAGATCCACATTATAGTTTAACGAGATTGAAATAATCCACTTTAAAAATTAATTCATGATAATTTTGCAAGTGTCTCACCTCTGTATAGACAAACCCCTAATACTTCCACAATACTACAGCTCAGATAAGTGATAACTGATACAGTTCAGTTTATATGAAACAATGCAGAAATTAACTCAAGCATTGACTGTGTCTAATCACATATCTGTGCAGGACTTAGACCGGAGTCTTGTTCTTCATTGGCCACAAAAATAAGTGATTAATTAATATACTGGTTGCATGAATACCAAAGTCAGTTATTTAAAATATATAGATCAGTGTACTGAAAATACATACCTTTTTATAACTAATGTTCCACATCTTTGCTGTCTGAGCAGTGCGTTCTTCTCACCTCATCCACATTTTGAGGGTAGGCTGCTGGGCCTATTTATGGATGACTCTCGTGACATTTCTTGTGAGTCAGGATCCCTTTGTACTCTGTTTCTCAAACGGTAGAAATGATCTTGAAATTCTCACGTCTCTCTCTGCACTGGTTAACAGATAGGTATTCACATATCAGTTGATTCTAATCATGCCCTTCCTCATTTATCCTTGTTTTGAATGATCCTCCACCCCACCCCCCAACAACTGCAAATCAGTCTCACGTTGTGGAATTGCATTTGTGCTACTACCTGAAGAGAAAGTAAAGGGTGGATTTGTTCAGTCTAGCTCAATTTAGCAATATTATTCAACAGTCTCCTAGGTCACCATAAGCCAGTGATGTTGTTGCTACTTTCAGGTTAACATTGCAAGTTATGTGCTCAAAGTTAACATCCCTTTTCCAGCTAAAAAAAAAGAGCTAGATATTCTCCTTTTCTTCTTTTGTCCTTCTAAGGCTGTAATGAGAATAAATGGAAGTGACCTTACATTGTGGGACACTCCTTATAGTGTTTTAATACAAATTTCATTACACTGAAAGTCTTGCAAGGTATTCATTAGAACAGTCATAAAGTCTTTGTAGAGGGCTTAATAAGTAAAACAAGCTATTGAAATTAGCCAATCATTCTATAATTGAACTCCCTATGTATCTTTTACTGCAGTAAGGTGAAGTAAGTTGCCTGGGGTACTAGATGTATGCTTTAGTGCTTGGTTACATGCAAAATAAATAAATGAAACTAATAAAAGTAATGTGTAAGAGTTCACAACTGTTCTTTGGTGTGTTTCTTACAGCTTGGACCTTCAAGTTCAATCCATATTGGATTCTAGACTGTCATTTTCTCATTCTTCATGGAGATTTTAATTGAGTCTTCTACCATATGCCACACAAACAAATTAACCATTTGGTACCATGGAAAATAAGGAAGTTATACTTTTGTATTCTTATCCTTAAGTTATAGGTTTCCTTCTCCTAGCCCTGAAAAGATTATTCACCCCTCGAATAGGTATTTTCATACTAATACCAGTCTTTAAACTGCTTCTGTAATGAAGATGTCATTACGTTGGGTGCTATGCAAACACATACAAAAAAGACAGTCTCTTTCTCAGAGAATTTATAGCTAAATCAAATAAGTAAGATCAGTTCTTGCAAAATTCTTGAATGCCTAAACTTTACAACCTTGATCCCCAAAAGGAAATTCAGGCTTGATGAGGCTTGGAGCAATCTGATCTAGTGAAAGATGTCCCTGCTTACTGCAGGGGGGGTTGGACTAGATGACCTTTAAAGGTCCCTTCCAACCCAACACATTTCATGACTCTATGATTCTATAAAAGGCACTGCTGATTGTGAGGTAAATTCATTTTTTATGGAGTACATTACTGAGAAGCGGTAACCTAATCCCAGACTCATTAGTCCGTCCCTGCAAGCAGTTTAATCGGACTTGAAAAAAAAGGTGACTTCTCAGTTTGGATAGACTGCGTACTTTCAGAATGCAAGCTAATATGTTCACAAAGTAAAGTAGTTTATTTCTAGCTAGTTAACTTAGCTGAGTATGCCACTGAACTTCTGATACAATTTTAATGTATAGGACAATTCATAAGAGAAGGATCATGTAAGGAGCTCAGAGCAGCCCAGAACTATGGTGTGCTTTAAAAAAATATGTAGTTTTGATGCAAAATCTTTAAATAATGAAAAAATCACTTTTGCATTCTTGTAGGCTATTCCAATTGTTAATAATTCATCTTAATTAATATGAAGTAATATTACTCTAATACTTAATATTATCTGATTAATATTAATTGATATTAATTACATTTAGTTAAGGGTAATTACTAGTTAATGTACTGGTTAAATCTCCTACAGTAGCTTTGGGTTTCATGGTTACCTTTTTTTTTTTTTTTTTTTTCACAAATTTCTCTTTGAACCTAAATGAACCTTTATCAGTAGTGTTGTTCTGGAGGACCACATTTCTCTTCTCATCTATGACTCTCACAACTACAAGTGAATCCCATGCAGAAGTAAATGCAGATTATTTTTTAATCAGTTTTCCATTAAAAGTATGCAATTCCTTGACCTTTCCTTTTCATTCCCAGTGACATTTAGTCCTTGTGCATTTTTTAACACATAAATTTAATTTAAAAATAAATAAATACATGAATAAAAATCCACAATTATAGTTGTTAGTGTTACTGGTATGATGTTTTACCATTAGAAATTAAACTCCCCATAGCTTTAGGCATACATTAAGTAATTTATCTGGTACATAATCTAATAGTTGAGACCTGGCTAATACTTTGTGAATACAGCATCACACCCACTTTAAGATTTCACTGAAAAATTGACCATGTGTAGCAGCTGATCATACTTAATCTCTTGTTTCCATCTGTATTAAACCTCTTACTTTAGTGTTCTGAATCTACACAAACTATAAAGCTTTATTTCTACCTTTTCTTCTCACTTTTTCCATTATGTTTGTGTTTGTTATTTTTGTCCCCTGACCATGGCCTATAAATAATGGGAAAGAAGAGGTTTTTGTGTTAGATGCAACCTGTAGGGGTATTAAAAAAACCCCAAACCACAGAACAGTAAATGCATAAGTATAAGTCATAGTGAATGAGGGGAATTGTACAATGCTCCATCCTCTTTTCATTCAAATTTTATTTACAGTTTCTGACAGGGGGAAAAAATAAAAAAATAAAAGATCCTCTGCTCTGAACAACCCAGTCAAAACTGCTTTTATACTGAAATGCCCTAAGGCTGTCAAAGCATCTGGAATGAGCCATTATCCTGGCACTGGTATGGCATATCCCAGGATAGTACCTTAGTAGCACAATTTGCAGATTTTGGATTGTGTTCATGAGAACAGATTTTTCCAACAAGTAACTTGCCAAAGACTTGATATAAAAAGTACTTACGTCTAATGTCTGTCATTCTGTCTATGCCAGTTCATTCTTCCTGGGCTGGACTGGATCCACCCTGGCACCTGAAATGGAGTAAACAAAGTCACTAGCTACTGAAGACATTGATGTGACCTGTGTTATTTTTACAGGCAGTTGTCATAAGGATGGTAACTTTATGTAACATGTCATGGTTGACCAGTGGTCTGAGATTGTCTTACATTTTTATAGACCTGTTCATCTCAAAAAGACTTCAAAATGCCTTATAATTTTAATATATCATGAAATTGTTATCTCTGTGAAAGAACACAGTTGCTGGTAAGACTTCATTTGATCAATGGATATAAATGCATCCTGAACTTTAAAGCATATATTCATATCCTCTAAAGCATTTACAGTCATACACATAACTGGGAAGTAAATACCTGTTTGATATTTCAAAACATACCAGAGTAATGAATTAGAAACCAAAGAAATTCTGCCTAGACTGTGAGAAATTTTACATTTGTGGGAGAGGAATGGATTGATAGAGAGACGGACAGACAGATCTATCTATTTCAGAGATTTTCAAATTATTTTTGTGGTCTGTTGGAAACTTAATTTTTTTATGTCCCTCAGAATGGAACGTCTTGGGGGGTCTGTCTGTTCACCCCAATTATAAAAGGTCTTTGTAGAGATCTTAAAGTTTTAGTCTTCTGCTAGAACTTTTTGGTAATCTAAATATAGAAAATAAATTGCGTAAAGACAAAAAAAAATCTTGCCATATTACATTATGTTGATTCACAGAAAGTTCAGTGGCATTCTTCATGAAATAAAGTGCTGCTCTGCCTGAGGAGAGCATCACAATTATCTCCCAAATAAGATGCATTCTGTTTTCTTCCGGTCCTTTATTACAGAATCAGTAAAAGTAAATGAGGTGTACATCTTACTTCTACCAATATAGGCTAGTATAATTTACATAATATAAGCCAAACTCTATCAGCTTCAGAATCCCAGAATGATCATGTATAGTTTGAAAGGGAAATATAATTAAAGTGGAGCAAAATCATGTTGTTCTATCAGTGACTTCAACACAGTCAGAATTTTACCAATAGTATGTAATAAAAGCACAGATTAGATCATTGTTCAAACAGAAATCCCATGTATGCTTGTTGATTCCTTAGAGATTGGTATTCATAATCTCTTGACTTTGTTTTAATAAGGTTAGGGTTTTAGCTCAGTATTTTTCCATCTGCAGAAAGAAACCTTTATAAACAGAATCTGATTGCCTGTAAGAGACAGCATGTTTTTCACCTACATGGTTTCCCTTTTCTTTCTTAGCTGCCTTTCATGCCAGCACTCTCCAGAAGAAACAGCAAAATAGTGATGTAAATTTGAGACTTATTTTGCTTTCCCAGAAAGTATCTTGTTCTTTTACAGAAAGTCTATAAAATCAAATGTGGATAATGCAGCTTTTTTTTTCCAGATTCCTTTGTTATTTCATCAGAAAGTTCTACTACTATTATCTTGATAGTATTTTCCAATAAATATTTAGACTGCTTTATTTTGTTTACAAATGTTAAACTTGGAATTGGTCCATATTCTGTTAGGATATATGATGTTTTAATTGGGATAGTTCAGTGAATGATCTTGCAAAGTCCGTTCACTGTAGCATCTTCGTTCATCCAAATATTTCTGTTAAGTTAATGGGAAACACTGTTTTTGAGTGACCTTACAAAATACCTGTGATTAAAATGCTGGTGGTGTTGAAGTCAATAATAAAATTTGTATTGACTTCATTGAAAGCATGAGCTTGTCGCATGTCTCCTGTGTTTGTAGTTGATAAAAACTCCACGGGACCAGATTCTTGATGAAGATACAATGGAGTAGCACCACCAAAGTCAATAGGCCTCTATGGGTTTACATCTTCTGGGGTTTCAAGCAAAATGCTCTACAGAAAATGTATAGAAATCCTGAAGTCCATAGGAGGGAAAATTTCCAACATCACCTGAGGTAGGTTGTTGCAGTACAAAGGTGAGGTCTTAATGACTTAGCTTCCCAGAGCCTTGAAACCTGACCTGCTCTGCAAAGTTGCATTTTTACTGTTCAATACAGAGTGCTGGTCGTGATACTGGCCCTGCTTGGCAGTAGCACACCCCATACAGAGCCACAAGAACTTCAGCAAATCCAGGCCATATCAGAAGTAGAAACTGGGCTTCAAGTAATAGTCACAGTTATTTGACACTTTCCATTAATTTAGATCCTCTTCAGTTACTATTATTTTTGAGGCTTTCATCATTTAGGTGGAAACTCTTCATGCCAGATAGCTGTCTCAGGATTATTGTTATTTTTTAAATCAGGAGAGTAATTTTTAAAAACTTGCTGATTTACTTGTTTACCTGTACCATATTCCTATTATTTCTTCATGTATTTTCATAAAGTAATATTTTCTATATAACAAATAAGGTCATTGTTTGGAACAACTGAGATGCTATTCCCATTTCCCTTTCCCATTTGATACCAAATAATTTCAATTAAAATGTTATGTGGCAGTAGTTCCCTGGTGAAAGAGACTCCAAAAATGGGATTTATTTCATATAAAGCCATCTGAAAGTTTTATGAGGAGCCTAGATGACTCATTTTCATTAAACATCTAATTTAACTTTTAAGAGGCTATAGTTAAAAAAAGACTATGTGTGATATTATGCCCTTACTATAAGTTTTTAAAAGTTCCTTGAAATATTATTGAACTAATGAAGCTTTTGACCGCGCTTCTGAATGGAACATACAATGAAGATATATCACGTTGCATATTTACTGAGATCAGACTCATCTGTTTAAAAATACCTGACTCATCTTGTCAGGAGTGATGAAACTCCTCATTAAGCTGTTAAAAAAAAAAAAAAGAGAACTCTAATTAAGCAGTTTGATAAAAATTCTGACCCATAATAGATTAAATAAGCTTTCTGTTCAGCAATAATTCCTGGTACTAAGTGAGTTCACCGGGAGTAGGTATATCTGATACTGCAGGTTGATAAATAAATGCATTTACTGTTTGGAAAAGCTTCAGGAAGAAGCCTGTTTCTTTTACTTTCACTTTATTATAACAGATTTCAGAATCCACTGCATTTTTTGGCATGTGGAAAGTAACCACTGAGATCTGTGGTTCTGCTGATTCTTTGATAAGATGACTGATATCTGCTTTTGAAGGGGCAATTTTCTCAATTTTTTTTAATAATTGTTGGAAATAGATTTTATTTTTTCCTTTTCTAAGGAAAAATGCCCCTTACTGCTTACACAAGATTGCCTGCACAAAACATCTGAGGATTTCAGTGCTGGAGCTCATGTCTTGGTCACATGAACCATATATATGAGAGTAATGTCATTAGCTGTAGCAACTTGAACCATTCACTGTCAGTCAGACAGACAGTTCCATGCTTCCCAGAAAGTCATCCTAAAAAGTCTTTGAAGGACTGGTGCTTTGAGACAAACTACATCCAAGGATATACTTCTGCAGATCTGTATTTAAGGTCCCCAAAGGGAAACATGGCCGTACGTTACCAGCTTGTGTTTTCAAAAGCAGGGCAAAGGAAGCAGGTCTACCAAAAGATGGGATAACTAGTGTTTTTCTGATTGTTATTTTTGACCTGATTTTTTTGGCTGTACTTGCTCATGGAGAGTCTTCACTGGTGACATTTGCTAGCAGCCATCTTGTATACTTAACGGGAAGTTAGTTGGTGAGATGTCCATTCTCTCAAAGCAGAGTTTCTTCTTTTGTTCATCCCAACTGAGGCGTAATGACCTTCAAGCTGGTGGCATGGAAAATGCACAGTTATATCCCTGCTGAATTCTTTCTGTGATTAAATTGTTTAACTCTCTGCCTCTCATTGATGCTCTACTGCTGTGGATATAATTTGCCCAGCATGAAGTCTTACAGAAAATATGAACAACAACAAAAAATATATTTGGGTTCCCAAACTTTCACCAGAAGAAAAATTTAAAAAAAAAGATATTTTTACATATATATATATTTCCATTTGCAATTACTCTTTAATCCTCTCCACGGCTCACTTATGTCTACCTGCATAACAACATGCTGAGGTTGAACCTCAATCAAGAACTACGCAGCATGAGTTCAACTACAAGGGCTTATTTTACATCAGAACACAGTAGAGTAGATCCAGCTATACATTTCCCCTCCAAAACTATAAATTAACTCATTGATAAACAAAAAAAAAAGATGTTGATGTATGGTATCGTGGGGCTTTGGCAGAGAACTGAGAGGCATTTTATATTCTAGCCCAGTGCTCCTACTTTCAATCAAAAATGAAAAGCTTTCTCAAACTGGGGAGATGATATTTCAACCAGGTTGCTCCACTTGAAGTCAGTTTCTGAGCAGTATCTCAGTTGCCTTAAAGCCTTGGGGCACCTTTCTTTGAGGATTATTGGTTGATTTACACAAAACAGTTCATTACTATAAATAAAAAAAACAAACTATGTTGATTACTGTGGGCCGTTGTTTACAGGAATCACAGACTTTTTTTCAGGACAGAAATAATCTCTGAAACATGAATCCTTGCAAACTCTGGTTTATATTTGTGAATAAGGAGTAAAGAAGCTTGGCAAATTTACACTTTTTAAACAGGTTATAAGGAAAAATCCCCACCCACCCCTTATTTTTGTTCTTTTAATATTCATGCAACAATTGAGAGATTAAGTTTATTATGAGTTTTATGTAAGCTTTTTAAAAGATAGGCAGAAAACTGATTTTTTCCTGTAATTTGGGCAATGTTTTATTTACTCAGTACAAATATTCCCCTGAAATATAGAAAAGCAGAGAACAAGAGCAATTTGCCAGTGTATAAGAGCTGAAAGTGAAATCAACCATTAATAACAATGAATCCAGCCATGAAGAAAAAGTGATGGGGTGGTAGATATTTCTCACTTAATTTTATCTGTCTAAAAGTTAGGCATCAAATTTAAGCTGTGATTACAGACTTTCCCTGTGCTCAATGGAGAGAAACAGTCGCTGTAAGAGTGATTGATCTCCCCTCATCTCAGATATCGTTTTGTTGATGAATTTGTTGTTCATGAATTTTGTTCATCTGTAAGTGATATCCTTTCTCTGATGACTATAGAAGGTGTCTTGGTGCTCAACAAAATTGCGTGCCTCACATTTAGATAGACAAAATTTAGAGGAATGAATACCGTACCTAGTGTTTGGGTTTTATTAGATATAGTGTTTAACCTGGATCCCTTTTCCTTTGTTTAAAAGCATATCTAACTTACTGGTTCAGACACCACATTAGCTGAAGTCCTGGTTGTAGCTTTTTAAGGTTCCCCAACACTTCTGTATGTGCTGTTTAATCAGAACCATCTTACTAAAACTATATCCTTCAAGTGTCAATGATGCCTTTGTTCTACTTCATAATGTAAGCTTTGACTTTCTGTCAGATCCCAGATTCCTTCTTTGCTAGGAATCTGATGATGAACATGCACAGCTCTACCTGGTATCAAAAGGAATCTCAGAAAGGAAGAAATTCTTCTACTTCCACTTCTGATTTTTATGACATCAAGTGTAGGACTGTCTGCTACAAAATACAAGATACTGAGGGTGAAATAGAGATAACAAGAGTTTTCACATGGAAGAGTGGTCCCTTAATGTTAAATAAGATAATGTGAATGCAGTCTATGTCTCATTAAGTATTCAAACCCCTTGCCAAAAGCTGGCACGCTTGTTGTATGCCCTGATTTCTTATACCCTTTCTGCAAATACCTGCTGCTAGCCATTGCTAGATGATAAACCCTAGCTAGGTGGTCTAGCCTAGAATATTTTCATAAAGATTTTAAACACAAAAAATGCACAATAAATGGCAATCATTATGCCATGTTTTTTGTATCTTAAATGTTAAAAATAGCAACAACTGAGGAAATAATGTATTGCAATTCATGGCAAATCCATCACCTAAATATTGGAGGAACATTTTATCCACTTGTGTTTTATAATGTCAATCTTGGAACGTACTGCTTCTGATAATTTTGATCCTTTTTCATCTTCCTCTGGAGCATTTGGAGCTGATGAAGGAACCAGATGGATGAGCCATGATATCCTTTAGTACAACTCTAACTTTTGAAAATATTTTTGGAACACTTCTCATGTTACAACAGAGGACCTCCATTCAAAAAGCTGAGTAACAGGTTAAAAAAAATCTTCTTGCATTCCACCAGAAGATGTTTAGTACTTAGAATTAATCAGGTCATTAGTTCATCCTTAGCAATATATAGTAAGATGAAATACAGATGCAAGATCAGGGGAAAGTTATATTGGTGGTTTTCTACACCATAACTAGGGTAAAAAATTAATGGTATAAATTTGTAGAATCAGTGGTGTCAGGAAGAAGGGGAGAGCTACAAACACATTAGCTATTAACTGAATAATAACTCCATACCAGTCCTGCTGTATTTTTCCTTTTGTGGCATGAACCTCATTCCTCAACACTTCAACATTTGATTTTGGATATTGTCAAAGACAGTCTTGCTTAGGATCAGACAACCATGCCAAATCACTCCAGGCAAATTTATGCTAAAAGCTCCTATTTCTTAATGAATATTTGAAGTATTTCAAATTTTCAAGCTGCATATATTCTGAGGGTTTTTAAGACGTGTGTCTTTAGCTACAAGGTTACCCTTGCCATTTGTTCCCTAAAAATTAACAGCTCCTCACACTAACTAGTAAAACAAAACAAACACAACAAAAATAACTGAACAGGCACTTCTACTTCAGAAGAATTCTTTCCTACCCCAAGTCTGTCAGTTGATCTAACATTGAGAACAGAAGACATAGCCATAAACCAAGCACTCGAGAAGCTTGCAAGTGCAGAAGAAAGTTTGATCAGTAGGAGAAAGCTAATATATTTAACTGTACATTAGGAAAAGTACACACACAACACAAAAAGAGAATCATAGGGTTGGAAGGGACCTCTGGAGATCATCTAGTCCAACCCCCCTGCCAGAGCAGGGTCACCTAGAGCGGGTTACACAGGAATGCATCCAGGTGGGTTTGGAATGTCTCCAGAGACAGAGACTCCACCTCTCTGGGCAGCCTGTTCCAGTGCTCTGCCACCCTCAAAGTAAAGAAGTGCCTCCTCATGTTTAGGTGGAACTTCCTATGCTCAAGTTTGTGCCCATTACCTCTTGTCCTGTTGCTGGGCACCACTGAAAAGAGCCTGGCCCCATCCTCCTGACACCCACCCTTTAAGTATTTATAAGTGTTGATAAGGTCCCCCCTCAGCCGTCTTTTATCCAGACTGAAGAGACCCAAATCCCTCAGCCTTTCTTCATGAGAGAGGTGTTCCAGTCCCCTAATCATCTTGGTAGCCCTTTGCTGCACCCTCTCCAGCAGTTCCCTGTCCCTCTTGAACTGGGGAGCCCAGAACTGGACACAGGACTCCAGATGCGGCCTCACCAGGGCAGAGTAGAGGGGGAGGATGACCTCCCTCGACCTGCTGGCCACACTCTTCTTGATGCACCCCAGGATGCCATTGGCCTTCTTGGACACGGGGGCACATTGCTGGCTCATGGTCATCCTGTTGTCCACCAGGACTCCCAGGTCTCTTTCCACAGAGCTGCTCTCCAGCAGGTCAGCACCCAACCTGTACTGGTGCATGGGGTTATTCCTCCCCAGGTGCAGCACCCTACACTTGCCCTTGTTGAATTTCATAAGGTTCCTCTCTGCCAAACTCTCCAACCTGTCCAGGTCTCTCTGTATGGTGGCACAGCCTTCTGCAGCCACCCCTCTCAGCTTTGTGTCATCAGCAAACGTGCTGAGGGTGCACTCTATCCTTTCATCCAGGTCATTGATGAATATATTGAAGAGGACTGGACCCAGTACTGACCCCTGGGGAACACCACTTGTCACTGACCTCCAACTAGACTCTGTGCCCCTAATCACTACCCTCTGAGCTCTCTCTTTCAACCAGTTATCTATCCACTTTACTGTCCATTCATCTAACCCACACTTCCTAAGCTTCCCTATGAGGATGCTGTGGGAGATGGTGTTGAAAGCCTTGCTGAAGTCAAGGTAGACCACATCCACTGCCCTCCCCTCATCTGTCCATCCAGTCATGCCATCACTACTGGCCTGTAGTTCCCCGGGTCCTCCTTCTTGCCTTTTTTGAAGACTGGAGTGACATTGGCTTTCCTCCAGTCCTCAGGCACCTTGCCTGTTCTCCAGGACCTTTCAAAGATGATGGAGAGCAGCCCAGCAATGACTTCTGCCAGCTCCCTCAGCACTCTCGGGTGCATCCCATCGGGGCCCATGGACTTGTGAATATCCAGTTGACCTAATTGATCCCTCACTCGATCCTCCTCAACCCAGGTTACTGCTGACACTGAGCACGTTCTGCAGGCCTCTCTTAATCTAGTGGAGAATATTACAGTATTTTGGGACAATGTAGCAAAAGGATGAAGTGGATGTTAATTGTCTGTACCGTCAGAACAGATATCACATGCCTATGATCGCCAAGGTGAGAAGCTCCAGGACTGTAGGTAATGAGAACAACAGCTCTTCTTGGGTTCCACATTTCCAGAGAGGATGAGTTTGTTTTACTGCTGTTTCTGGCTTCAGCAGACCTCCTTGCACATCTTTCTTGAAATCCAGAGCTTCAGGGTGCACAGCTAAACCCCACAGGCACCTCTAATGTCCAATGTTGTAGCCCAAGAAAATGAGCCACACTTGAGCAGGTTTCAAGCCACATATAACTTGACAGCATTAGGTTGACCATCCATGATGTGAAGCAGTAGCAAGGCAAGCTGCCCTTGTCAGTCAAGTGAATTTATTTTCTAATTCCGCCTAAAGTTCACAGAACAGTGCCTCAGAACAAACTAATCTGGTGCTCTTCATGGTTTGTCCAGCAATCACCCATAGCCAGCATCTGATTTTCTAAGCATCTGATTGACATGGTGGGACACAAGAGACAGTCCTCCCTAACAGCATCACTTAAATGTACAACTCCAGACATCCCCAGTTAGACAATGTGAGTGAGAATTCCATAAGCAATCTGCACTGACATTCTTCTGGGCCCTTTTCTGTCAGCAGCATTGCATGCTATATGGTAAAAGTTTTGTTTGAGCGTATTACACAGGAATTATTGCAGAAATCTGTTAAGGTTTTCTGACTTGTCAAGTTGCTCATCAAACTCAGTGTTCTTGATCAGACTTTGTATCCTCTTTACTTGTTTCCACAGCTGTCTAAACT
The DNA here is from genome assembly GCF_028500815.1 of Rissa tridactyla. NCBI lineage: Eukaryota > Metazoa > Chordata > Aves > Charadriiformes > Laridae > Rissa > Rissa tridactyla. The sequence continues at coordinate 12,701,393 of NC_071496.1, forward strand.
ATTTCACATGAGAACTAAGGAAGGATCCTTGTGCAGGTATAATTTTGGGATTTTTTGTGGATTTTTTTTAGGCAACTTAGAGCAATATTCCCTTGTTCCTTTACCTGGGTGTAGACCTCTAGGCAGCAGTGCTAATTACTTGCTTCATACACATATGGAGAAAGGCTTGAAGGAGTGGGAACTGTAGAAATTGTTTGCTTTTATGTGTACATGTTCTTGGCTATTTTCCCCATATGCTATTTCTGTACAGAGGAATATGGTATAGCCCTACTTTCCTCAGGCTTCCCACATCTCACTGTGTCCAGAAGGGGAGTCTAGGATACAAGGAGTAATCCTGAGAGTTACAGAGTATCCCTTACTAGTGTAAGAAGCCCTCATCTCCTAGTGACTTGCTCCCAGGAGGCAACTTACAGGGCTGAGTCTGGAAAACTCAGATGAACCAGAACAGCCAGGAAATTAAAACAGGTCACCAGGCTAGAGCCCAGGATTGCCACAAGCCACTGGGTCTCTTTCTTATCTGACGAGGACAAACAGCTGAGAGCTAAAAGAAGAGAAAGAAAATAGTGAGAAATAGGGTATTCTGAAATTTGAAATAATGAAGGTCTCATCAGATTTCTGCAGCCTCAAGTAAAAGCTGTTCAGATTTAAGAGCTTACTTCAATCCAGGACAGAGCTAAGCTCTTAACCTCTCAGGCAAACCTTTCCCCTAACCCTCTAGAGCCCCCAAACAAACATAGATGGACCTTTCAGTTCCCTCAAATCAGATCCGCCTTTGCTTTTGCAATATTTGTTAAGATGAATAGGATTCCCTTGTAATGCTACGGCAGTGGTGAGGAGGCACATTTGTCAAACAGCAGAACTTGAGCTCCAAGCCTATCTGGATAGATGACAACAATTGTAGCTGTTGTTTAATGTATCTATTATGGCAGTGCCTAAATGGCTCAGACAGCCTGGGACTCTACCAAGGTCAGTGTTCTATATACTGAAGCACAAATAATAGTCCAACACATATACAATCTGTAACACCAAGGTAAATCAGGAGGATAAGAAATTATGACTTATGAGGCAGCATTAAACTGTGTGGTATCCAACTGAGTGACTCTTATCATGAAACCTTGGCCCTGCTAAATACACTGGGGAGTAAAAACTGCACCCATGAAGTCTGGATAATATCTTTCCACTTAATGAGTCTGACATCCAAACAAACTATATAAGGTCATCTAACATCACCAGCATTAATGATGAAATCTCCCATAGCAGCTGCCATTCTCCAGTCATCATACAAATGCACTGCAAACATTGTGTTGTGAGTCTACTGTGCTTAGCACAACAGGGTGCTGCTGCACACAGGGACAGCTGACAACAGTATTATTGGCAATTAGTTATTCTGTAGTGGCTGAAATAATTTCCTTATCTTATATAAGATCATCAGCATGTTTCTTGCAAGGGTAGAAGCAGGAGATAACACAGACATTGTTTTAGGACATGCAATTTTAAATTATGGATGAAATACCCTGCTTGATTCAGCCGACATTCAGCCAAAATCCATGAGCTCACATTCTTCCATAATAACTATATTTACCACTACTACTAGAATGGAATTCAAATCATTCAGTGCGTAGCCCTAATAATAAACTTATATGACTAGGGGCCGCTTCAACATTATTTCCACCTAATTTATAATCAAGATGTTCAATTAATAATTTCAGCATTCTACGCAGTGTTAAGTCAGCTGAAAAGCATGTGATTTTTTTCCATTTTTCATTTTTCACAATGCTGAGGAATGCATAATAACCCAACAGAACAAGTATGCCAGGAAAGCAACAATTATTAACAGACTAATGTGAAAAAGAAAAGGTTCAAAAAGAAAAGCTGGAAAGTTGATTGAGTTTCACAGAAAATGTAAATGCACTAAACAGTTTCAGAATAAAAGGCAAAAAAGTCTACAATGCATTTCCATGGGTATTACAGCCTCCTTGTGAATGACAGGTGAGATGAGAATTTTCTTGGCAAAGCAGCACCGTACCACACACGCACTTCTCTCACATTTGCCTGCTTTGTACCAGTGTGACTGCACTGATGCTGAAGTAGTTGCATGGGATGCCCGGATGTGAAGGACAACCAGATCATGGAAAACCATTTCTGCTTTGCTGGGAGCAGCGTTTCCTTTAGAGTGCTGCAGATATACTCACCAAATAGATACTGCGCAGATTCAAATATGGGTCAGTTAGAGAGTGCTGTCTTCTAGTTTGATTCCTTGGTGACTTTTGTGAACAGGCTGTAAAGTCATTGAAAGTAACAGAGAAGACAAATGTTGAGATCTATGGCTTGCATCGTATACGGTTTTCATTTACATAGCTGTATTGACCTCTTCCGACCTTTAAATGGACAAATCTATGAAATATACTAGTAGATTCACTCAGAATAACCAAATTCAATTCCCTATGTCCATAATCCCTGGCACTCAGTGTTATCCTTGTCAGAAAGGCCAAAGACTGAACGGATACCAAACTAACTGCATATCATTGGTATATGTTTTTCCTAAGCAGAAAGAGCACACATTATCGTGAAGAATGTTACTTGGGTATTTAATATCACTGTTGCATGTGCTGTACAACTAACATGAGAAGACTCTTCTGGAATCTTTCATCATAACTAAATAAATTTAATAAATAATACAATGGAATCTATTGGAAATATTTTAGCCACATGTTTACAGCTGGATCAGGTTTCTTAAATGCTTCTACTCAATGGTCTTAGTACCTTGTTCAGTTTGCAATGGCTAGGTGGGGAAAAAGTGAGATGTAGTCTGCATAATTTGAAAACTAAATTCAGTATATTCGTATGTATGGCTTAGTTTCAACTAGCAGTTTAATTAGAAAACATTCCATTTGTGTTTAAGAATTTGTAGTTGAGGCTTTGCTATTTTCCCTAACCGAGCAGGATTTCACTATTCAATATCACCAATGCAGGGTTTTTTTAATACTCTTTTTCCTTTGTTGATTATAAAGTGTCTCACTAAACTGCAACTGTAACAACTGAATGCTTTGTCATTGCAAAGAGCTCTCCAAAATTCATAAAATTTAAATGTTTCACTCTTTTGTTTTCTGTAGAGTGCCAGGTTATTTACTCTCCAATAATATAGTGCTGATGAATTTAGGAATATTAGGCCTAGAATTAGGATCCTTTAGATATATTTTTTTTTTTTAATTAGTCACTGTCATGGTTTTGGCCAAATTGGCCAATGGCCAGCGACAGATGCTCCCCCCCAACCTCTCATGCACAGGGAGGAGGGGGAGAGATAAAGAGAGATTTACGAGTTTAGAAGAAACTAAACTACTTTAATGAAATATTAGTAATAAGAAAAAAAGAAAAATAATGAAATAGATACAATATATACAAAACCATATTAAGCTCCCAGGATGACATCACCAGCAGGCACTGGGGAAGTCCCAGACTGGACTCAGCAATGAGCGGAAACCGGGTTTCCAGAGCTGGAGTCAGGAACACACAGATCGGGATAAAAGGCAGATGAACAGACAGGGTCCTCCTCGGACGTCAGCCACTGAAGAAAAGAGAGGTTGACCCTTTGATCCCTCAGCTTTTATACTGAGCATGGGGCAGATGGGATGGAATACCCCTGTTGGTCAATTGTGGGTCACCTGTCCTGTCCGCTCCTCCCTGCAGGTGGGACCCCTCTACGCTTTTCTGTTTCTGACCCTCCAACGGGGCAAATAATGAAATTAGCTGACCTTGGTTGTTATAGCAATAAGTATAAGCAAGAGCATCTCTGCATACCATTCCTTGGCACAAACTGTCTTATCACTCTAAACGAACCATTTTCGACACAACATGCTGTTAATTTCAGAGAGTTAGAAGAGGCCTAGCTAAGAAGTGAAAATTACTGAACAGAAAGTTGGTTCTGTTTTAACTCAAACCAGGACAGTCACTTCTTCTGTGACCTGAATAAGTCAATGAAATGGTCATTGCAGGCTTCTAAAAATGTGTAAGTAATATTTTTATATCTCTGAAAGGGACTTAAAAGCTAAATAAATTAATAGTGAGGACACTGGTGGAACTACCACAGATATAAATCTTTGTTGCTTTGCACTGCATATTTTAACATTTTTTATCTATTTTACATTGACGTTTTTATAACATCCCTAAAAACTTTTTTATTAAATACTTTCCTAGCTTGAGATATGATTCCCTTCTTATGTCCTGTCAGGTGGGGTAAAGGCCTACTAATGGCTGACTGACTTAAAATATTTATTTTGGCAATGCTATAATGGTTAGTGTTGTCTTTTTCTCTGTATTTCCTAGCTTCTACACACAACATACTTCATTTTGTGAGGCAGAATTCAGTACAGTTTATCACTGAAGGTGCATGCTGTTCTCTGTACTGGATACCTCACTTTTATTCTATCTGGTTTCAGTGTTTCCTTCATCTAAACTGAGATTCATCTCGACAGGAAAAATATTGCTCATCTTTTATGTATAGAAATCCCAGCCTAGACACATAGAGATATATTCTACCTATGCTTATGACAGGACAGTCTTGGAGGTCCACAGCTGTGGGTCTGCTCCAAGGGTCATTCACAGCCCTTTAGACCCTGAGATCCTGTTAACACGAGGATCTACTTGAAACCTGCCCAGTTTTGCTGAATGGTGTCTGGTTTCTCCCAGTTACCAAGTTACCAAGCTCAGAGACTTTAAAGACAGCGGCTGATATTGATTGCCAAATATATAAAGAACACATGCTTCACAATTCTGTTTTTTGTGTTTGTTTTTTTTTATTGGTGACTATCAGAGATGATTTGCTCCAGTCAGTAGCTTCTGGGCACTCTATGAACTCAAACAGACTGAGGATGAACTAGCAAATTCACTACGAAGCAAAGACTTCCAGTCAGATTTTACTCATGCAAAAGGATTTAAGATTTCTGAATATTGTTCTGGCATTTGGGTCACAATGAATCTCACTGTGTTTTTGGAACTTCACACTTCATTAATTATGTCTGACATCAGCAAGTGGCTTGCTCTCAAAATTTAGGGACAGAACATTTTCCTGCCTATTTTTTTTCTTTTCTTCTCTCATACATCTGTAACCATACAATTACAAAGGTTTTTTTGTTTGCTTGTTTTGCTGTTATTTAGAGTGGCCTGCAGATACAGCTGGCCTGCAGGAGATTCTTCCTGTAAGAAAGGCAGGTATTGTTTTTGCAGAGGAGAAAAGCTGTTTCCATCAGAGGTGACATGATAAGGGAATGACTAAGACAAAGAGGCTCCAGCAAAGGCTTGTAGAACATCTCTTATCACACAGACAAAAGGACAAACTGATTCATACCAGAATTTTAGGCGCCTCGGACAGACTGTGAACCCTGGAGTACCTAACCAATGGGAAACAGGGGAGGGAAAAATTCAGCTGGGGATTAGGAAATAAAAAGGTGTGTTTCAAGAACTGAAAGTGCGCCTACTTGCTAGGTCACCCACTCTTCCAAGAACGTGAATAAAAATGTGCTTCACAGAGGATTCTGCCTGAGCCTGTTTCATTCGGACCAGAACTTATTTCTCACAATATCTAGCGCACTTGTGGTTTTTGTTGTTACTTTTGTTGTTACTTTTCGGGATCACTTGTTAGGTGGTAATAGTGTATTCTTTGAATTGTTTGGGGTTTTTTTCCTTAAATTGCAATAGTGCATTCTTCCATTGTATCCATAACACTTGCAATAGTGGCGTATCGGACCTGTGAGTGAAGTCCGAATAAATTGTTAATTTGAACCTCTCAGTGAAGTCTTTTTCTCTCTGCCACACTAGCCAATGTGCATTATCATAGAATCATAGAATGTGTTGGGTTGGAAGGGACCTTTAAAGGTCATCTAGTCCAACCCCCCTGCAGTAAGCAAGGACATCTTTCACTAGATCAGATTGCTCAGAGCCTCATCAAGCCTGGCCTGGAATGTCTCCAGGGATGGGGCCTCCACCACCTCTCTGGGTAACCTGTGGAGCCACTCCACAGCCTTCACAGGCATAAGCTACTCCCTAAGCTACTCTGCCATCGGCACCTGTGGTAAAAGCCACTCTGATGCCTGCACCAGCACCAGCCACCCCCCAACCTGTTCTGACACAGGCCACTCCCACGCCCATACTGGTAAAAGTGACTCCGCCACCGGCACCAGCTACCACTCCACCTGTATCACAATACTCTCCCCGCCCATACCAGTTCAAGCCACTCCAACCTTGACAACGAGCACCACAACTAGCACTGTCACTACTCCAGCTGCTTCAACAACAAGTACTGCTGCTACTAAAATTCCCTCAGAACCAGTACAAGTTGCCCCGGTGAGCAGGAAGCAGAAAAGGAAGTCAGCTCGTTCCCCTGCCCCTTACAACAAAGACCAGGTCAAGCCAGATAGCATGGGAGAGAGTCCTTCTAAACCAGACAAAGGAAAGGGTCCCTCTAAAGCAGATCAGGGAGAGGGTCCTTCTCAGGCAGCATCAACGCAGGAGGAGGACTCAGATGCAGAGATAATCATTAAATCCTGCTCTATGAAGGATCTGTGAAATATGAGGAAAGACTTTAGTCGTCATGAAGGGGAGACACTGGTCTCCTGGTTGTTCCGATGCTGAGACAATGGGGCTGATTTCATAGACTTAGATGGTAGAGAAGCTAAGCAGTTGGGAAATCTGGCCAGAGATGGAAGTATTGATAAAGCGATTGGGAGAAAATCACACACACTCAGTCTCTGGAGGTGACTGGTATCAGCTGTAAACGGCAGGTATCCCTTTAAGGATGATATCGAATGCTGTCCAAGCAAATGGACCAGCATGGAGAAAGGTATTAAGTACCTGAGAGAACTGGCTGTGTGAGAGGTGATTTATGGCGACTGGTGAGTGAATATAGACCCTGATGAAATGCCATGCAAACGATCTCTGTTGAGAAAGTTTGTGCAGAGTGCACCATCAATGTATTCCCACATCTTGTCAACAATGGTTTGGGGAAGATCAGATGCTGATACACCAACTGTAAATGAAGTGGCTAACAAAGTACAACAGTATGAAGCAAGTTTCTCTTGTCCCCTCACTGTGGCAGCCGTGGAGAAAATGACTGAGAAAATGACCAAGAGAATAGCTGAGCAAAATGAGAAAATGACTGAGAAAATGGCTAAGAAAAATGATAAACTGTTTGATAAACTGTCCGGGATGGAGGAAGAATCCCACTCTTCCCCTGAACGGACCCACATTGCAGCCATTAACAAAAAACACCCTCCTACGAGACTGACTCAAGAGAAACAGGACCCACGCTGAGATATCCTGTGGTTCTGCCTCTGCGACTATGGAGAGGACGTAAGGAAGTGGGATGGACAACCTACCTCAGCCACAGAGACATGAGTGCTTGACTTGCAAAGTAAAACAGATAGAAGAAAGAATTCTTGCAGGAGGGTGGCTACTCCAACTTATGGTGAGTGATCTTCCGGTCTGGGTAGGAACTCATCTGCTAATCGTAGGTACTATGCTCAACATTATAGGGGCCCTGTCTCCAGCCAAGAGGAGGAGAGGGATAACCGAGTTTATTGGACTGTGTGGATTCAATGGCCTGGCACATCAGAGCCACAAAAGTATAGAGCCCTGGTGGACACTGGTGCACAGTGCACCCTATTGCCATCAAATCATAAAGGGACAGAATCTGTCACTATTTCTGGAGTGACAGGTGGGTCTTAAGAACTGACTGTATTAGAGGCCGAAGTGAGCCTAAATGGGAATAAAAAGGGAGAAGCATCCCATTGTGACTGGCCCAGATACTCCATGCATCCTTGGCATAGACTTCCTCAAGAGAGGGTATTTCAAAGACCTGAAAGGGTATGGATGGGCTTTTGGCATAGCAGCTGTAGAGACTGAGGACATTACACAGCTGTCTACCTTACCTGGCCTTTCAGATGACCCTTCTGTGGTGGGACTGCTGAAGGTTAAAGAACAGCAGGTGCCAATTGCTACTTCCATGGTGCATCGACAATGGTATCTCACTAACCAAGACTCCCTGATTCCCATCCAGAACCTGGTTCGTTGGCTGGAGACCCAAGGAGTGATCAGCAAGACTCACTCACCCTTTAACAGGGCAAAAGTCTGAAGGAGACTGGAGGCTAACAGTAGACTATCATGGCCTGAATGAAGTCACACCACCACTGAGTGCTGCTGTGCCAGACATGCTAGAACTACAGTATGAACTGGAGTCAAAGGCAGCCAAGTGGTATGCTACAATTGACATTGCTAATGCATTCTTCTCTATTCCTTTGGCAGCAGAGTGCAGGCCACAGTTTGCTTTCACCTGGAGAGGCATCCAGTACACCTGGAATGGACTGCCCCAGGGGTGGAAGCACAGCCCTACTCTTTGCCATGGGGTGATCCAGACTGCACTGGAGAAGGGTGGAGCTCCAGAACACCTGCAGTACATTGATGACATCATTGTGTAGGGTAATATAGCAGAAGTTGTTTTCAAGAAAGGTAAGAAAATAATCAAGATTCTTTTGAAAGCAGGTTTTGCTGTCAAAAGAGGTAAGTTCAAGGGACCTGCATGAGACATCCAGTTCTTGGGAATTAAGTGGCAAGATGGTCGTCGTCAGATCCCAATGGATGTGATTAACAAAATAACATCTATGTCCCCACCTACTAACAAAAAGGAAACACAAGCCTTCTTAGGCATTGTGGGTTTCTGGAGACTGCATATTCCAGGTTATAGCCAGATTGTGAGCCCTCTCTATGAAGTGACTCGAAAGAAAAATGAGTTTACGTGGGGTCCTGAGCTACGACAGGCCTTTGAGCAAATGAAACAAGAGATTGTGCATGCAGTAGCCCTTGGACCAGTCCGATCAGGACAGGACATTAAAAATGTGCTCTACACTGCAGCCGGGGAAAATAGCACTACCTGGAGCCTCTGGCAGAAAGCACCAGGGGAGACTTGAGGTCGACCCCTAGGATTTTGGAGTTGAGGCTATAAAGGCTCCAAGGCCAACTCTACCCCAACTGAGAAAGAAATCTTGGTAGCCTATGAAGGGGTTAGAGCTGCTTCAGAGGTACTTGGTACTGAAGCCCAGCTCCTCCTGGTGCCCCCATTACCAGTGCTGGGCTGGATGTTCAAGGGTAAAGTTCCTTCTGCTCATCATGCCACCGATGCTACCTGGAGGAAGTGGGTTGCCTTAATCACTTAGCAAGCTCAAATAGGAAACCAAATCATCCAGGAATCGTAGAAGTGATCACAAATTGTCCCGAAGGCAAAGACTTTGGAATGCCACCAGAGGAGGTGGTGACACGTGCTGAGGAAGCCCCACTGTATAATGAACTCTCAGATCATGAGAAACAGTATGCCTTGTTCACTGATGGATCTTGTCGTATTGTAGGAAAGCAGCTAAAGTGGAAAGCTGCTGTGTGAAGTAGGAGAAGGAACTGAAGGACAAGGTGAATTGAGTCAATTTGCAGAGGTAAAAGCCATCCAGCTGGCCTTAGGCATTGCTGAAGGATGATTATCTCTATACTGACTCATGGATGGTGGCAAATGCTCTGTGGGGGTGATTAAAGCAGTGGAAGCAGAGCAACTGGCAGCACAAAGGTAAACCCATCTGGGCTGCTGAACTGTGGCAAGACATTGCTGACCATCTAGGGGAACTAGATGTGAAGGTACGTCATGTAGATACCCATGTACCCGTGAGTCGAGCCACTGAGGAACATCAAAACAAGCAGCAAGTGGACCAGGCTGCTAAGATTTTCCAGACGGATTTGGACTGGGAACATAAAGGTGAACTATTCTTAGCTCGGTGGGCCCATGACCCTTCAGGTCATCAAGGAAGGGATGCAACATATAAATGGGCTCGTGACCGAGGGGTGGATTTAACCATGGACACTATTGAGCAGGTTATCCATGATTGTGAAACATGCGCCAAAATCAAGGAAGCTAAAAGGTTAAAACCTTTGTGGTATGGGGGACGATGGCTGAAATATAAGTATGGGGAGGCTTGGCAAATTGACTACATCACACTCCCTCAAACACATCAGGGTAAGCGCTATGTTCTTACAATGGTGGAAGCAAGCACCGGATGGTTGGAAACCTACGCCATGCCCCATGCCACTGCCCGGAATGCCATCCTGGACCTTGAAAAGCAAGTCTTGTGGCGACATGGTACTCCAGAGAGAATTGAGTCAGACAATGGGACTCATTTCAAAAACAGTCTTGGGACAAGCATTTAGCACAAGCTACCTGTTTAGTTAACACCAGGGGATCCATCAGTCGAGCTGGTCCTGCTTAATCAGACCTTTTATATATAGTAAAGGGGATAAGGTCCCTGTGGTGCATGAAAGGAATATGCTAGGGAAAACTGGGTTTTTCCTGCCTCAGGCAAAGGCAAACCCATTGGTGGGACTGTTTTTGCTCAAGGACCTGGATGTACTTGGTGGGTGATGATGGAGAATGGGGAAATTCAATGTATACCTCAAGGAAATTTGACCTTTGGTGAGAGTACCCAATCCTGAGTCTGCTACAATTGATGAAATCCTATAATTATGAAGTAGTGGACTTAATGAACTTTTGTGTATAAAGATAAATCATAAATGACTGATCTGTGTGTATATGTATATCTCTCCATGTATATACTTGATGCATAAGAAGTATTAGAGATCTTAGCATGATGCAAATAGTATGGAATAAGGGGTGGAATGGTGTTTCTGCCTGCTCCACCCCGAACCAGGACATGCCTAAACCAAAGGAAAGTAATAGGGAGAGAAAAATTGCAGTACTCAGAAGGAGTGGAAAGACTTCTTATGCCAGCAATCTGCATCAGACAACCAGGACTTAGTTAAATTAAAGAATCTCATAAGACTGTTAAAATACTAAGGCATACAATTTAAAAGCACAACAAAAAATAAAAAGAAAAGAACATGTGTTACAGTAAGGGACAAAAAAGACCTCTTTTGCTTGCAGAGAAAAATAGCATATGCAGTTTGCCTGCCTCAGCAGAAACTAACGTGAGGTGGAAGTAAGTGTAGAAAATTAAATGATCGTAGCAAATTAATATGGACCTTCTGAAAAAGAGGGTTTTTTTGTAGATAATAGAGACTTTTATAAGGCTGCTTCATCCACTGATGAAACTAGTCAAAAAGATCAAAGGGTGCACTGGGTTTAGTTCTCCCCAGGAATCTGAAGCTGAGGGTAAAATAGAAGCAACCACAGAGTGTCAAACAACATAGAGGATCTCAACTGCAATATTCTGTTTTTTCCTCAAACGCTAGTGTATTAGCTGAGCAGAGATAAAAGAAAAATCATTATAATCTTCATAATGCTCGCCATGAATTAGAGACACATGAACTGCGAAGCAGGAGATTTCTTCTTAGGCTGAGGCTTGTATTTACAAGTGAAGGGAACAGAGGTTTGCCTAAAATCGGGGATCAGAGTTCCCAGGGACAATAGATGACAAATTATCAAAGGATGCAGAGATAATGTTGGCAATGGCCTGTAGCACTGGGGATTGAGATAAATGCATTGCTGCTCTGTCTGATACTGGAACCAATCTCTGAGAGATATACAGGAGAGGATAAAAATGTTAAACACGGGGTTTGTCTAATCACTTCAAACTTTGGTGAGTCCCTGTGTTCATCTGATTATGTTCTCTGCTAGCATCTTCCTCATTGCCCAACACATATGCACAAATACCTTCCCAGTAACAACGAAGGGTGGCAGACACAATCACTGCAAGGACCTTGAATTGTTTCATAGCAGAAAATGAATTCTGATCATGAATGAGAAATACTTTGCAATATCCTGTAAGTGATATTAATTTAATGTGCACATGGAGCCAAGTTTCTGCTCTGAGCTCGTCTGGTAATTCAACTGGTAACACAGACCCTTTCTGAGGGGTACTCAAGTTCCTGGCACTAAACATCCTGCAAGTGAATATGAAAGCTGGTGTGATGATCACTGTCTTGGTCATGATATCAAGTGGACAAACTCGTCTTCAGACCCTTTACAGTGTGAATGAAAGTGCCAGTTCCTCTGGGGTAGAGAACTGCAATCTTTGTGAACTGAGCACTGAGAGATATTTTTTTTCCCCATCAGGGAAAATTTAATTATTATTCTTTTTCTTTTCCATTTGTTAAATGGAAAATGTAAAGGAGAGTTAAGTGGCAGCCTCTAAACAACAGAATGTTTCCCTCTATCCCTTGCATTATTTTCCCACCTCAAAATACCATTATAAGGTTGATTAATTTGCTACTCCACTCCTGATCAAACTGCTGCAGTATAATCTCTATTGATGCTCAAGGAACTGGAGAGTGCTGATCTAAATTAAACATGAGGTTTTGGGTCAGATCAACAGTAATCTATGGTAGCCTGAACTGCGTACTGACTATGGGAAGTTGTGATTTAGTTGCTGCAGACTTCTTGGTTGAATCATGCTAGTTTAGAAGAGAAAAGGGATGGTGATGAACTCAACCTGTAATTCCCATCAGACAAAACAACCTGAAGAGACATAGGGTGATCTCAAGCAAAGGTACAATGAAACATTTCAGATTTCTGAGATGCTGATATCGCCTTGGACTCACTGATTCAGATGTGTGTGTGGCGGGGAGCATAGAGGAATGAGGGAGTATTTTAACTTCTCCTCCCAGATGTTAATAAAAAAATATAATCTCGGAAATCAGACTTTCTGTATAATAGTTATCCTGAATTGGACATATCTCTCTTTTTGAAAGATTCTTTAACAAGTATATTAATTGACTTGTATGCTGAAAAAAAAAGAACAGCAACACTTTTTGCAAGGTTGTATCTATTTTTTTGCCTTCTTAATGTTTTTGTGATCATTTTACTATCTATATTTTATTATTATGAATGCTGGAGTACATCTATGTCAAACATATGCTAGAAAGTTTGTGTCACAATGAAAAGACTGTATATGAATTAACTTGATATTTTCACATCATAACACATATCCATCAATGAAAATCAGTTTATTATCTGGTTACATGGTTTATTTTTGTTTGGTTTTGCTGATTAATAGAGTTAGGCCTACAGAAACATTTTATATATTTCTGTAGATTTTGCAAGCTTTTTGATTTTTTAAAAAGATAATAAAAATAAAGTTTTTAAACATGTTAATTATAAAAATGCTTTTAAAAATCTCCTGTTATTTCATTAAAACTCCCTTGCTATCACTTCCATAAATAACAGTAAGGATAAAATAAACTTTTATTCTGTGCTGGATTGAACAAAATATTTTCCCTGTCTGGATTTTCCTTTAAATTTGCTAAAAATGTGGAAAAATAAGTACTTATTTTGAAATATGCCAATTAGTTGAATAAATTGGAATAATCCTTTTGTTTTTTCCTTTAAAAATGTTATCTAAAAAACCCTTTCTTTTTTGTATCTTGTCCCTCCCTCTTCCAAGGTTTAAGGGAATCACACTGTGGATATAGACACAAATCTTGTACATTTGTCCTTACTGATAAAGTTATCAAGATGAATGTCGTATAACTGATGTTTTGGGACCTTTGTTCTTTGCTGGCATAGCTGCATTGAAATGTATGGAATACTTGGACTTGGATCATGAGGGGAAAAAAATTTTTTTTTACAATATCTATAAAAGATGTGTGTGTCTTTGGTAGGGACTGAGAAGGGAATTCCCATTCTTTGTCAATTGTGCTTACTGGCTATGCTTTGTCAATCTTGTTTTAACTTCAGGACTTATGAACAATTTAACACTAATCAAAAACACATTAGAAAGGATGCAGTGGCACCCAACAGTGCATTAGTGTAGAGAACATGGAAATGCAAGAGCTTCACTGACTGAAATACCAAGGAAATAGGTGTTATTCTCCATGGAGGGCAGAGGAAGCTCGACCATGATCCCAGCTACTGAATGAGACTCTTAGGAGTCTCTCCTGTTTAATTAAATTTTTAACGTTTCATAAAGATAGCAAGTTGTTGTTCAAGGAAACTACATTACAGAGTAGTCACAACTTGATCATTCAGACTTCATATTACAACACTAAGCCAAACATTTCTATGACATAAGAAAATACGCCAAACTTTTCAAAAGATCAGTCACTGTGGTTTTGGTATTTTTTTTACTTCATACTTTCTAGTTAATGCCAGTGTTGCAAATGTTGCTAAATGAGAGTGACTTTGCATTAATGTACACTTCAGCTCACTATTAAAACACTCAGAGCTGAATCAACAAAGAACTGAGGCTCTGAAATATCTCAGCTTTCAGTGAACCTCATATTTGCCTAATCTCCTTATTATTATATATTTTTTCTAGTAAAAAGTCTTGCATGGTTCAAGCTGTCCACAAATAAGTAGGCACAAAATCATCTATATCTGGAAATCACAAGCTACTAATTGTGGCAATTCATATACAATCCTCTTCAGGATTCTCAAAAAAAGACATTTTTCTGAAATATCATAAGGGTAGGCAAAACTGTCTAGAGCAGAAGACTTCCCAGGGAAAGAAAATGACCCTGACTTGATTCTGTGTTGTATCTTTGCAAGATATATGTAAAAAGAAGCTGATAGCTATATCACAGGAGGGGCTGGAAAATAGCTGGTTGTCACTACAAGGAGTAGAGTTGTGACAGCTGGAAGCAATAAATTAAAATTTGAAGTATGGAAAAACTTGAACTGGAACAAAATCTGGCCCCAGACTTGTCCAAATATGTATTTTTAGGTTATGTTTCCTGGATCAAGTCCCATAAAACAGATAAGTATAAGCTTTTAGGCAGGCTCATTGTGCTCTGATATACCTGACAACTGGGGTCCCTGATGCTCATATGAAGATGGGAAACATTTTTGAAAAGCCATACTTGGAGCATGAACCAGTATTTTAGGACTACTCTCGAAACATACAGGAATTATGGAGTCTGTGTTGCAGTTCTTTCAGTCTTTCATGACATGCCTTTATACAACTGGTTAAATAAGAACTGGAAACGGGAACTTGACCTTTACCTTCTCATATCCTATGTGAATGCTCTAATAAAAAGTAATATTTGATGTTCCTAGTATATACTTTTTTTTCCTGCTCTCTTTCTGGCCCAACAATTAAAAATAAAGCTGTTCCAGAGAACTGAGATATTTTGTGATCTTTTGGAACTTGAAGATTGAGGGTGGAACTCTATTAGACCATAAAATATGCATTTGTTGTTGTCCTTGTAAAGGTGTAGAACATAAATATAAAAAAAATTAACACACAGTATAAACTACTCTAAATACCCCATGTTGATTAACAATGATAGATCTCACCTTTTAAAATAATAGCAATGACAGTTGTGGAATGTGAAGTGATTTGAATTACAATGAATTGCCAAATGTATGAGCCACAATATCAAATGCAGTCAAATTAAAACGTTCCCTTCTGACATTTTCAATTAAACCCCATCAAGCTTCCAAACAACCTAGGAAAACTAAATAGACTGTGTGAGCTAATGGAAAAGGCAGCCTGACATCTTCTCCTTCCAAAAATTAGATTAAGCATCAATGCTGCTGCAAAAATCTGTACCAGAACATTAAACAATTATGAAGTGGCATAACAATACTGACCAATGGTCCATCCACTCCTGTGTTGTACCAATTGCTTGTGACAGAGGCCAAAACTGAATGCATCAGAGGAAGAAAGAAGAGTTATAATAGTAAGACCTTGAGATTTTAGGATGCTTTCCATTCAAGCACCTCAAAGTTAAATTTGGTTTTGGTGTTTCTGTGGCTCCCTTGACCTAGCATTGTATGCTTTCGAAGGCTTATGTGGACAAAACCCTTTTGAGGTTGAGAGGTGTTATAAACCATTTTTCAGAACTGGGAAACAGAAAACTGCATGATTGATGCAAGGCAAGAGAAGGCTTCTGAAACAGGATTGGAAAGCTAACCCAGATAGTTTGAAGTCTCATTTAGGGCAAGTGAAGTGAATCTTCCTTACAAACTGCGTAGTAGAACTGTAATATGGTCAAGGACTATAATCTTGGACCTTGGAGAATGGAGGGCAAGGGTTGCTCCAGGAATGATCCATACAAGATTTAAGGAGAGGATGACAATTGCACAAGTGTCCTAGCACATCCTTGTAGGTAGGGCCTGGCAGGTGTTCCCTGGTGAGGTCAGCCTTAACACGTCAAGCAAGAAAACTTCTTTCCACAGCAAGGGATTTGGTAAACTTAGTTACTTTTCAAGTAGCACAGCCCTGCTGCTTCCCAGGAACAGCCTCAGAATGCAAGCTGTGCCTGAACTGGTCTCTAAGCCACCTGACTTAAAAACCATAACTGAATCTTTAAATAATCAAGGAATAGACCATTTCTTTCTCAGAATAAATGTGCAAGAGAGAACGGTGAGTCTTCTGTTCTCAAAGCATGAAGGAAACTGACAGACACTAGGCTGTGTTGCATGAAAAGGGGCAAAACGGTTTTGGCAGAAAATAAACCCCCTTGCGTTCTAACACTCCTCACCGAGGTGGGAGGCTAGGTGCGGCTAGGTTTAAATTCTGAGTGATGGATGCCCAATTCAGCACTATCAGTCCAATCACATTTAATATGTATTAAACTATTACGATTTGGATACACTAATAGTGGACTGCACCTTCAGTTTAGTGCTCATGAACTAGCACGGCCACTCTCGAGTCTTTCGTCACGTTCAGTGAGAAACCAAAATGACTAGCTACTTAAAAAAGTGCAGTTTATTTAAACAACAGATATATAGGTTCTTAGGATTGCCGGTGATAAATACACTGTCTGCAAAGCATGTGCAAATGAAAGTATTGTTACATATACAAAATGCGCGACAAAGTTATAAATAATACAGGCTGGCTATAAATGTAGGATAGAGATTCTTTAGAGAAATGTCTAAGTTTCCTGAGAAAGCACTCGGTATAATCTAAGTCTTACCCAAAGGCGTCCCTATGAGGGGGAAGAGAGGCTCAGCCCGTCGACTGGTCCCGGAAGTCAAAGGCAGTCTGTGATGGAGTCCTCCTTGACTTGTTCACGATGGCGTCTTCCTGATATCCCCCCTCTCTCGGGCTATTTTTATACTATTTTTTAATCTTCAAAGTGGAGTTTGAGTGACTTTAGTCATAAATACTTTTATTATGATTGGTGTACTCAAGGAGGAGTGGTCGCACCTTGGGGGCGGGCTCATTGTAATGAGCAAAGTTCGCACAAAGGACAGCATTTCATCAAAATTTGACAAAATGTTGGCTCAGGGTAGCAAATAGGCAGCTTATCGGTTCCATAGTACCATCTCATTCCCATATCTGCTGTACATCACAGGGCAGGGCCACGGAAGGTCACATTCCATTCCATCTCCCGTGTAGCTTTGCAAGCAATATTGTACAGGGAATCGCAGATGTTGAATTCTTCGCATGCCATCTGCGGCTGTATTCTACCTTAGAAGCCTTTTGATTTTATACCTTTCCTTAATGTGTGAACAATGCTGTATTTTTGGCCATTTTAATAATTATTCCACAGGCTGGGAGAAAAAGGCTCAGATTCTGGTCTTTAGCTAGAATTGGTCTAAGACCAAGACTATCGTCTTCTAAGAATTCAAGATATTCCAATTTCCTCTGTGCAAGCAATAAGGAAAATCAGCTCTTAGTTTTTAGGTGCTGCTCTTTAGTATACAGTGTGCAAATAATCCAGGAACAGGCAAGAGATATAACACAGGGTTTTTTTGCAAAGCTTTTACTCCTAGAAGTATCTTGGTAAAGATTCGGTTTCATAGAATCATAGAATGGTTTAGGTTGGAAGGGACCTTAAAGATCATCTAGTTCCAACCCCCCTGCCATGGGCAGGGAGACCTCCCACTAGACCAGGCTGCTCAAAGCCCCATCCAGCCTGGCCTTGAACACCTCCAGGGATGGGGCATCCACAACTTCCCTGGGCAACCTGTTCCAGTGTCTCTTCACCCTCACAGTAAAGAATTTCTTCCTAATATCCAATCTAAATCTCCCCTCTTTCAGTTTGAGGCCGTTACCCTTCATCCTATAGCTACACTCCCTCATAAAGAGTCCCTCCCCAGCTTTCTTATAGGCCCCCTTTAGGTACTGGAAGGCTGCTATAAGGTCTCCTCGGAACCTTCTCTTCTCCAGGTTGAACAGCCCCAACTCTCTCAGCCTGTCCTCATAGCATAGGTGCTCCAGCCCTCTGATCATCTTTGTGGCCCTCATCTGGACCCATTTCTTTGCTTAACATTTACAGCTGCATGTGCCCTGAAATAAAGCCAGAGAGGAATTCATAAATGCATGAAAGATGTTTACCTGTCTAGTTTTTGTATGGTTTGAGTTTCTCCTCTTTGTCACTCTACTACTTCTTTGTGACTTCTGACAGTCCCGTCATAGCAAGCAAATCTTAAATGTGTTTTAGATTTTTTTCCTTGTGTGATCAGCCTAGTCAAGCAAAATTTCCCAAAATAAGAACAATAGCTAGTACTTAGAGAAATTCTGAAAAGACAGTTACAATTATTTTTTATTAAGTTTTCATAAGCCCTAGTTAGACATCATTCTTAAAGGTGAAAAGTGTGAATATCAGGGATAACATCACACTGACTGTAATGGTCATCAGAGAAGATAGACTCATGAAGACAGACTCTGTGAAGGCCATATGATTGTAGATTTCAGTCTTTGGAAGCACTGAATATACATAAATGTGTACTATGTCTAGGTCTTTATGTCCACAATATCTTGAACTTACTTTTTTTGAAGTTTAGTTTGTGGCTAAATTACTCATAAGCAAGTCTTCTGATCACAGTCAGAATCCTATGCAGTTAAAAAGCTGTGTATAAAAACTCAATTATCCTAAACTCAGTGGAAGACATAAAAGGTAAGAGAAGAGTGGTTAGTATACACTAGTGAAGTTGCTTGATTAGTTTCACACAAAAGGTTGGTAGATATCCAGGAAGATCAAGTCTTCTGACTGATAGCTGAATCCCTGCTGGCATTATTACTTCTGATTTTCCTTAAACCAAAAAGCTAATCTTTGAAGGAGTCCAGGAAAAAAGAAAAACAAATACTTTCGTTGTTCAGCAAATTACCAGGCTAGATACTTTGACTCAGATTTCCAAAGGAACCTGATTGTCTGAACCTTACTGAAGGTGGGATTTAGGTACTTTACTTGTAACTGAAAATCCTGTTTTCAAGAAAAAAGACCTAACTAACAGCAATTGCACTTTCAGGAAAGTACCACCTCATACCCACTATGAATCTAGGACTTAGGTACTGTCAACTGTCAAAGACTGGTGGATGAGTAGATTATTTTATCTACCCATCCATCATTTCATATGGTTGTTTCCAAAGCGATCTATCATCTAATAGATTTAATAACAAGTCTCACAACTTCTACCTGTAATACTGGGTTGTGTCATATTTCTGACTACTTTTTTTGGTTGCCTTTAGATGGATGTGCTACAGAATAGATCAGACCACACTTCTGTCCTGTCAGACAGTATTAATTTATGATGTTCTCTCATTCTTCCCTGGTGCTTTGGATCAAAAAAGGCACTGTTTAAATAAATAAAATGTAATGTAATGCAATGAAACATTTTCCCATAGTTGTTAAGATCAAGGCAACTAATAATTACCTGATGCAACAATTTTAAAACCCACGACAGACATTTATATAGTTTAGTGATTACTGTCATAATGTTAAGCTATTGAGCCTGGATCTGTTCACATTATTCAGTTAAGAACATAAAATCAGCAGAGGTAAGATCAGCAGAAATCAGCCCATCACCTTTATTAATTCAATAGAAATATTTATGGGTTTGCAAGGCTGGAAGGAACAATTATAGTCTGATCTCATACTCCTTCTCTTGAACAAAAGCCATAAAATTCACCTAGTAATTCCAGCACCCATCTCAATATCTTTTGATTGAAAACAACCACTTCAATTTTACAGGTCCCAGCAAAAATTTTACAGGTCCCAGCAAACTCCTCTCCCAGGAAATGAGAGCTGAAGCGCTGACCTGAGTAGAAAGTCACACAGGAGGCCTGAGAGCTGTACTCAGATCTCTTCAGAAAAACCCAGTGTTTTAGACATGTTTAGACTTTTTTGTCCCTTAACTATAATAGCACAATTAAATCATCATTCCCGTTTAGTACAGATGTAAATTTTGTGGCTATAAAAGTTATTATAATGGTAAAAGTTTCAAGAAGCAGTGTGGTATATCAGACAGATTTGCACTTTCTCTCTTTACTTCATGGTCTTTTTCTGCAAAGATGTTAACCTCCCTCATGAAATGTATTGAGATCTAGAAATGAAACACAGGTTTATTTTTGTTCTAGATTATATTAGAAATAGAATTATTTTGCCTAAGGAAAAAACAAGAACAACAACAACAACAATCTTTTGAGAAAGAGAGTTATGCTGGTAATCCATATAAGTAGGGTAACCCCCAAACCTATCGCAGACTTTCCTCCAAAAATATAAACCTTTTCATGGAAAAAATACTCGTGTGAGCACACACATATACACACAACACACACATACCTGAAGGAACACAAATAGAACTTTTAATTAAATTTTTATATGGAAGGTGTCTTGAATCCAAGATGAAATTTCTAGACAGAAATAATTTTGAAAATATTTCATACCAAATTGATCCTGGGGTATTTGTGAGAAACCAGAAATCCTTCTAGACTTTTATATAACTTAATGACTTAGACATTCAACAGGAATATCCATATTCATCTCTTTGCGATTCCTTGTTTTCTATAGTGGTGTTTTTCAAACTCCCAAACTGTTTGCTGTTCTAAGATGAGGCCTTTTGTCTTGTGATTTGTATCATAAAAGTTTCAGAAAGCCTCATTTTCCATGAGAAAAAAAACCCAAACAAATAAAAGCCACTGCACTTTTTGCAACACAAAATCTCAGGGTTTGATTAGTTCAGTAATTACTCTCTTTTGAAATTTTAACTCAAAGGATCATCTCACCTTTTTACCTAGGGCAGCTGCACTGATTCACTGCAATTTCTTTTTTGCAAACGAAAACAGACTTGGCCTGACAGGTGTTTTGTCTGTTGTGTTCAATTTAGTGGCCCACTCCTGCTCCGGATGAACCTTGCTATCCCTGTGAAGAGCTTCATATGGCCAGGAAGGAACTGTATTTTAAGTTGCATGATGACAGGATGGCTTAAGCCACAAAGTGGTGAGGTCCAACCCTCCTGCAGATATATCTATCCAAGTCCCCATTTCTCCCTTTGAGGTTTACATGCAATCTTCAAGTGCCATGGTGAAAAGAATGCTAAAACACTGGCAGCATATTTTTAAGGCTGGTCTAATATAATTCAATTTTTCGCTGAGAGGGTTAGCCTGTCCTAACAGCCACACTACTCCAAAGGAAGCACAGAAAGAAAATACGTGATGGTGGAGGCTGGAGGCAGAGCAGGGGTCCCTGCCTCCCTCCCTGGGCCTCCTGCTCCCTCCTCGCTGCAGCGTGGCCTGGAGGTTCTGCATCAGTTGCTGGCCAGATGTTCAAGACTGCATCCCTACTGGAAGGTTGTGACAAAGCCCCCAAGAGTTGAATGACAACAATCTGTCAACAAGGCATCATCATATTTTTTTCCATATTACATTATTCTGCACCTTATGTCACTGGTTTTAGTTCCTAGATTACCCGTTGTTTATTTGTTCATTCTTCCATCAGTATTTTTTAATTTTAATGACATTCCACTGCTGAGACTGTTCTTCAGAGTGTTGGCACTGCTTTCCCCAACCCGAGGTGGTGGGGAGGGAGGGGGGAAGAAGAGAAGGAGAGGCAGGGAGGGAGGGAGGGAAAGCAAGGATGTACCAATTACTCAGAAAGATCCAGAGGTTCAAGATGTGATGACACCAACAGTAGGAAGTATGATAAATGCTCTGATTTGCATCGAACTCCCATTAGATACTATCAGGAAATTATGATAAAGTGATTATTTACAAGGAAAACCTTTATAACTTAATTAAATAAGACCGAGTTTCTGATTTGAGAGGAGAGAACAGATATAATAAATAGGACTACTTTATTTTTCCGCTCTGATCAATGGCGATGCATTTTACGCTTCTAAATCCCCTGTGCAATTTCTCATCTATATACAAGTTAGCAAGATGGTACCCACAGGACCAAAGGGCAAGTAGGCATCAAGGGGTTTCTGTGGGGGCTTTTATTACAGGTCTGAGCTGAGAGAAGTCCCAGTGTATTGCTTGGGGCACAGAGGTACTGTAGTGGTCTTCTGTCCTGGTGACGTATGACATGCCTGGGGAAGAGGAAGACTCCTTCAAGGAGGGGCAGGAAGACTTTCATTGTAGACAGTGGATATTACAACAAAAACAGAAAATATAAAAAGGATCAGCTTAATTTTGTTGTCTCTTTGCTGTTCTTGTCCTGGTTTTCTCTGTGGTCTCCTGTGTTCAGGACACAATTAGCTGTTAGGTCTCTCCCTTTGATTTGGTTAGGTGAGATCAGCAGAAGCCACAAGTTAAAATATTTGCAAGTATTACACAGAGAAAAACATCCCCTGTGAGTTATCCTCACTTGTAGCATTCAATCCCTCATGGATATGCCAGAGCTCAGATTTCTCAATTTTCCAGATACACTAGAAAATCTGCCATTTCCCTTTCTTTATTAGAAGGCTATTGAGGAAGATTTCAGGAAACAAGCAAGGACAATCCTTTCATTTATGTTATGAGGCTAAGCTTGCAGAATAGACACCCAGAACCGTGGATTGCACACTGTGAAGATTTACGCACACCCTTCTACAACCCTGTTACACATGTGAAAAAAATGCACGTCACAAATCAGTCTCCATGGCTTCATCTTTCCACAACTGCTGTATAACGCAAAGGTGGCCAGCAATGCTCCTTCAGGAGCTGGTGCTCAAAGTGCTCAGACTCATCTTCTTACCCCTTATGTAGTTTTAGGGACTGGGATGAGATATATCAGTTAAGGACTAGTAGCTTTTGCCTTCTTTTAAAGTTGGTGAAGGGAGAGAGGCAGCAATTCTGGAGAATAATTGCCTTCTGGAGACACCTTCATCACTGAGTGGCTTGAGAAGGGGCCTCAAGGTGGAAAGCCTTCTGGAGGTACCTCAGTTAAGCACCAGAAGTGGGATGGGACCAATATTGGCCTTATAGTTCAAATGTGCAGCCCTGGACAGCCAGCCCATGGCAGCTGGGGCTGTGAACCTGGAGCGGGAGGAAGGCTTCCCTGCAGACCACACTGTGAGTGAGCAATGTTGTCGACTCCAAATAGCCTGTCTCAAGAGATAGGGGAGTTCATAGATCAAACCTCCCTCTTTATAGTCCGGGATTCTAGTTGCAAATAATGCGATTTAGGAAACAGAGGTGTGATGAGGCAGAACTAAATAGCCTTTGTGAAGCATTACTGAGGAAGAAAGTTGCTGCAAGTAGTCATTAAGTGGGAGAGATTAACAATGGAGAGCTGTAGTTCCCAGTGTCATGCCTTTTCTTTCAAGTTTGTAAGACTGCGGAGGGAGTTGTAGTATTCCTTTCTCCTCTTCTGCAGTAAGCAGGTGGTCCTTTGTCCTGAGTTTTGGGGGGGCATCATGCTTAACACTGCTTAGCAGCACCACCCCATCACTTAACTCAGGGAATGGGAATGTGTAAAATGCCCAGGCAAACAGTTGAAATCATTTAGGAAAGGACAGAAGGTAAATATGTCATTTACTATCTGGCCAAGACAGAGGCTGACATCTGTAGACTGACAAAAGTGCTGAACAATCTCTAATAACCACAAATGGCTCCCAACTCATTTTCACTCTACAGACAGCAGACTGTTGCAGCTACAAATGAAGGGGAAGCGAAATTGTAGACATGATGCACTTTGATCTATGATCATTGTAAGTAAGAACATCAGAAATCCTTGAAAGAGAAAGAAATCCCCTATGGGCCTATTATGCCTGCTCCTTCTTGAATTACTTCTTGAATTTCCTATTACTTTCAGCTATCATTACATATCACAGGCCTCTTCAACCTGTGACTGACCTTTTGAGTTAGAAAGTGGATAAAGCAAGCTGCTGAAGAACTATGAATTAAATATGTAGATTGGGGGAGTAAATACAGAATGGATGATTTTTTTTTTAAATATATGTCTATAACTACATATCTCCAAAACTACTCAGCTGTGAAAGTTTCCGAGAAATGGAAGGAAAGAAAGTGTCTGGATTTTGCTCTTTGCATCTTATCTGGTCTTCTGCACCTCAGCTCTAGGGATAGCTCATAACCATGAAAAAGGTTGCATTAATTTCATTCTGGGATCAACCAGGGGAAGGACACAGCATATTAGTCATCAGGGCTGGGTTCTCTTTTATATTCATCTGCATGCGTTAACCTTCATCTTATTTGTTGAGTTAGGCTGCTTTTTGTATATCATGAATAATTTCATTAAGCATTAAGAATTTACCCACACTGTATCTTTGGGGTTTTTTTAATTTTTTTTAAATATTTACAATTTGCAATCCATAATAAATATGTAATAGGAAGGGTATGATTTCTCAGGGTTTACTATTATCTAAGTCTGTCATGTCCTATAACCTTTCTTGGCTTATACAATATTCAGCGCTTTAATGCAGCGTCAGTGCTGTTATCACAGGTTGATGGCAAAAGGACAGCCATCTTGACACTCTCCACTCACTAATCATGTCTATTTTTATTTGATTGGCATATAAATGCTTCTGGATTTATGCAATATCAGTAGAAATGTGTTAAAAATACTTGTCAGTGTCCTTATTTTGAGTTAAAATCAGAAAATCTTGGAGGGAGGAGGATCCTCTGGTTACATGTGTTGCCAGATGTCTAGCCCTAAATAATTCAATGATACATAGATGATTTTAGGCAGTATTCAGTGATGCAGATTTTATCCCTTGTTTTTTTTTAAGGAGTTGCCTTTGATTCTAGAAAGGAGCAGAGGAAAGAGTGGCTGGGAGCCATTTATAAATTTTAAAGAATTAATGGGAATTGCATAATGCCAAAATAAGGAATTGAATCCAAGTTCCTGACATTTCTGACTCAGAAGGATATTAGAAATATATATATTGAGTTGACTGTTCTTTTGCAAGCCACTACAAGTGGAACCTCAGAGTAACAACATATCAAAGACTACTCTAGCAACAACAGCAACAACATAGTCTGCTTTGCAAGAGACAGAGAACCAGTTCTGATGAAACTACAGAATTTACGATGCAAAGTTGTGTATATCTGACTCGATCCCGTAGCAAGCCATGATGCACATGCATATTTAAATGATCATCAAGCACTTAACAAGGCTCTTAATCACGTGATTTAAGAAGATGAATAATCTAGCTGAAGCCAATTGGACTGCAAATTAGGTAAGCTTACATATATTTCTGAATAAGGACTGAAGTGTACTTCATTCTTAATATCATCTTTTGTTTACATATCGAAACATATTTTGTAATAAATGTAAGAGAGGAATAATTTTCTTTTCCAAAACACTTATTTTGGCATCACATTCTGTTGGAAACACATGCTGGAGAGACCTTATGGTCTAATTTATTTTTTTTTAAGAAATGGCATAAAAATCAAGAAGAAAGTTCTTCTGGGAATCCTTCTAACCAACGGAAACAAGCTGTCTGGGAATGTGAAATAAGTAGTGAACTTAGGATAAAGCAGCCATTAAATAGATGTGTGTGTAACCCTTGAGAAAGAAGAAAGAGCAACAAAAGGTAAAAAGGAAACAATGAATTTAAGACAGACTGCAACAACTCTGAAATTTAGTGGAGAAGATCATGTAGGAAACCATTATAAGAATGAACAGGATTCAGGAGAACAGCTCTTCCAAAAAGAACTAATTATAGGACTAATAGGATTAATTATAACAAGACGAAGAAATACAATGAGAATAATGAAAATCTAGAAAAAATTATGACAGCTATTGAAGGAATCAGTGATTTTTAGCCTAAAGAAAACAGAACAGTGGTGAAGGGAGTGGACACTGAAGGTCAGAATCAATTTGCAAATGACAACACCTATGTGTAGGTGTCTACACTTGGATATTTTCATGCAAGCTAAGTATATAGAAACACAATATACTCATCTGCACTTTAGGTTTTTTTAGACTATAGTGGTTGTATTTTACTGGTCTCCAAAGCCCAGGTCATTTGCCTAATGACAAATATCTAGTGCCATTTGTAAAGCCCTGATGTATGTGGCTTTGCTTCTATCTGCTGCTCCACAGAGAGGAGGTCTATCAAAGGCTCTGTGCCATACCTGCCTGTCCCATGTGGACACTGCAGAGCACCCTGAGTGGTAACAGAATCTATATTTAAGCAAACTGAATTGAACCCCTATGGTTATCATGGAGCTTAGACACATAGCCCACAGGAAGATACCGTATTTAAGTTTGTGTGTCT
The DNA here is from genome assembly GCF_028500815.1 of Rissa tridactyla. NCBI lineage: Eukaryota > Metazoa > Chordata > Aves > Charadriiformes > Laridae > Rissa > Rissa tridactyla. Next base: position 12,727,764 of record NC_071496.1, read on the forward strand.
TAATCTACAAACTGAAACTCACACTGACAATCTTCATTAAATAAACAGATGACTTCTGTAAAAATAAAGGAGCAGCATGACAGGTAGTAGAAGTGAAACTGCAGCAGGAGGATTTAGGTTAATCATCAGGAAAAGCTAATTGTGAGGATGGTGAAATACCAGGATTGTGGTGAATGTCTGGGAAATCTCTGTCTGGAAGATTTGGAGATCATACTTAATGCACTTTGGTTAGGAATGACATTAGAATACCTGATCTTCCTTAGGCAAGACAACAGAGTAGTGACCTCTTTAGATCCCTTCTACTCCTATGTTTCTATGTTGTTATCTTGAACTCAGACAAAAAAAAGTCAAAATATCTTTTTTCTCTACATGAAAAGTTTTGGGGAAAAAACCCTACTCGGAAATATTGGAATGTTTTGTTTTGACATTTTCAGTCAAATCAAAATGCTTCCAGATTCCCAGATCAAAATATTTAATTTTGGTGTGTTAAATTAAGTGTGAATGTTTCATTTGGAGTCAGTTCAATAATAAACTGCATCTGGTTACAGTACTGTGATGCCTTATGAGAACCAGAATTGGAGTGCCAAATGCCCTCAATCCTCCATATAAAGCATGCTTCCTTAAGGGACTATCTCCTCCATGATGCCTGATAGTAATATGTTTCACATAATACACTATCACTATATGCCTAATAATAATACACTATATGCCTAAACCATGATCATAGAGCCTCTGTTTGTGATATGGTTCAGCCAACCAGTCTATTTATGAGAAACTCTACACTTCAAAGGTAAAAACGATACATGAAAAATGACAGGAAAAGCTCAAACTTAATAGGAAAAGTTACTTCAATTTTTCTTTTCACAGAAACTACAAAAAACATGCCTAATTTTAAAAATAATTTTTTATGGCAAATCATAAGAAAATAAGCTATTTTCAAAAACTACAGGCAGTTTTAGGTATTGTTGATGGCACTGAACCAGTTCTTTTCCTGGCATCCATGCAGACCAGCAATTTTTTTCATTTTATTTCGGATTTTCAGGGTGTCTTCGACCCTGTCTTTCTCTGTTGAACAGACAGACTGCCAGAAGAAAAACTGGAGAAAAACAAGTAACTGCCAGAGCTCCTTGATGCATTCATTGAATTGTGTACTGAATTCCACAGCTGAGGTCTCCAAAGGGATTTAGATACCGAAATCCATGTGAAAACCTGGACCTTAGTCTATTTAGCAGAGATCTGCCACCTTCACTCATTACTTTCTGCCTCAGGACCTGGAGGGAGTGTTGTCATTAATGCGTGCCAATATCTGGCCCTGAGTAATTGACGTTAGGGCCAGTAATTGACGAAGTGACAAACACACACAACTAGAGCTTCTCAGAATATTCATTGCAAATAATTTATGCAACTCATTTAGCCCCCCTCCTTTCTTTTTCTGCTTGAGGAATCTACAAGGGTAGAATGTGACCTTTATGGATTAGTGTCTTTGCACTTGCTCATTGAGCAGTTTGTGTGAACAATTTTAAGCCTATGGATTTCTTGCAAGCCGCTGGCCATGAATGTCCACTAATCCTGATTCAGTGTTTATGCCATATGATTGGTCACCTCTGCCACCTTTTTTTTAATTTCTTTTTCCTTCCCCTGCTTGTTGCCTAATTGGTGTTATAAATAGCAGGTAAAACTGAACAAATCACAGAGGCTTTGCATCTGTGGGGAAAAGGGATGAAATAGCAGGAAATAAATTGATGTAGGGATTTTAGAACATTTTAAAATGTCTATTTGCACAAGAAAGATCAGTGTATTTGCCTAGATACATAGATGTGAGATGTAAAAAGAGTTCTGTTCCTTCCCCACCTGACAGAAAGAGATAGACAGCTTTTTAGCATGCTTTGCATCCAATTCTTACCTGTCACATTCCTCTGAAGCCATCACATGTATAGGCAATGCTGTTGGGAGACATTTTGTTCCCACTCATTATGCAGACAATAAGGTCTTTTGGGACCTATCTTCTCTATTACCATGCACGTGTACCACACCATGCATAAGAGGATCCTGACCTCAGCTGAAATTTCTAACTGTTTTAGTGACAAACTAAAAATAAGAACAACAGATAGCCTGGTTCCTCTGCAGTCATGCTTGTTTGCCTCTCACCAATATGCTCTGATTCATAAAAAAAAGCTCCTCCTAGTTCTTAAGTAAACACAAATAAACCAAAATGTTATATATATATAAGAAATATATAATATATATTTATAAAAAATAACCAAAAATTTATATATTCTGGGAACTACTAGGAGAAAGTATGTAAGCATAATCTGAATGAACTCTTGTTTAAATTATATTTGACCAAACACATTTGAAGGAAAAACATTTTCTTTCTTTGCCCAGTTTTAATGAGGACATGAAAGCACTGGAGCCTGTGTAACTCAACAGTCTGTAAAACCAGTGAATAATAAGGACTGTCAGCTATTAACAACTCTCTGTAGGCCCAGTTGAACCAGTGCTCTGCAGTGAAAAGACAAGGGAGCTTATTACCTATCCCCTGAGCCATCCACTATTCCCTAGAGAGCCTTTTTGACATCAGGGGCTTAACTGAAACATATGAATTAGAGTGGAAATTGAAAGTATTCAAATATAAATTAATTTATACCCAAGGGTTATTCATGCCAACTAGCAATAAATACGCTGGAAGTAAAAAAGGCTAATTTGAATGAATATGAGCAGGCAAAAAGCAATCAAGGGCAAGAAAGAGGCATATGCAAAGTATAAAACATCAGATAGAGGAGACAGGAATGAAAAGATTACAGTGGAAAATTAATGTAAAGAAAATGGGAACCCTTTGAAAATGTGGGGACCACCTTTCTGTGTCTTGGTGCTAAACTGTGTTGCCAGACCTACCTCATTCTTCTGGGACCTCCAAGACCTGTACATGATCACGTCAAAAATAAAATCAGGGTTTCACCCAAGATTCTTGTGGACATTTGTCTAAAATACTAAGTTGGAAAAAATGGCGTCCTAGACCTCGTCACTAGTTATGAGGTGAAAGGGTGATTGATGCAAGGAAAGCAATGAGAAAGGTTGTGGAGAGACGATGCAAAGACTCATCCAAAAATGAGCTACTAGCAAATCAATTCACATCAATGGTCCCATAAAAGTCTGGTTGGCATCCCATCTGACACTTTTTTTATACAGGCATGATGGTTTCACTGGCCATATTGCCTTTGTATGGTCAAGAGAAACCACCAATGTCACTGTTGTAGAGCTGCCCATTATGGTTTGCCCTTAACTGATTTTGAGTCCTGGGGCACATAGCAGATTATTTACAATGACAGAAATGTGAACATTTACAATGACAGAAATGTCATCGCACAGGAGCAAAAGAAGAAGATGCAGTTTTTACCACTTTGCCTGGTTTCATCCTAGGGTAATTAGTTACTTGTTTTCATGAGTAGTTGTCCTGGTTTGAGGTAAAACAGAACCAATTTTCTGATTTGTAATTTTACTTTTTAGCTGGGCCTCTTCTAACTGACCAAAGTCTGAAATTAACAGCATATTGTTCAGAAACTCTTCACCCTCAGAGTGAGAAGACCTGATTATACCAAGGAATGGTATGCAGAGAGGCTCTTGCTTATACTTATTGCTATAACAACCAAGGTCAGCTAACTTTGCTGTTTTGCCCCGTTAGAGGGTCGGAAGCGGAGAAGCGTAGAGGGGTCCCACCCGCAGGGAGGAGCAGATGGGACAGGTGACCCAAAACTGACCAACAGGGTATTCCATCCCATCTGCCCCATGCTCAGTATAAAAGCTGAGGGATCAAAGGGGCAAGGGGGCTCTGGCTCATTTTTTTTCTTCAATGGCCGACGTCTGAGGAGGACCCTGTCTGTTCGCCTGCCTTTGATCCCGATCCGAGCATTCCTGACTCTAGTTCCAGAATTCAGCTCCTGTCCATCGCTGACTCCAGTCTGGGACTTTTCCTGTGCCTGCTGGTGACACGATCATCATCCTGGGAGCTGGATACGGTTTTGTATATATTGTATATTTTTTCTTTAATTTTTATTATTCTATTATTATTTACTATTTCCTTATTAATTATTATTTTCATTAAAGTAGTTTAGTTCTTTTTCTAAACTTGTAGATCTCCTTATCTCTTCCTCTCCTCCCTGAGAGAGATGGGGGGAAGGGCCATCTGTCGTTCTGCTTGTCCAATCCGGCCAAAACCATGACAGTAGTAAATTTGTACTTAAAACACAGAAAAAGAAAAAAGGGGAAGAATAGGAAATTGAATTGGAGTTGAGGAACAATGTGGAGAGAGGCTAGGGCTAAAATTAAAAGTATTTTGCCTTTACTAGGATAAATCATCTGTGACCTTGTATGAGCTGAAGGGCTGAATGAGACCTTTTTTCATTGCCCTTTAAAAACAGGAACTGAAAATATTTCTATTCATATCAGTTCATCTTTTAAGAAAGCACAACTATGTTTTAGGCCTAAACTACTTGTCTGTGTCTGATTAATTAACCTAGAGGCTTTCCCAATATTCTCAACAGATTTTGTCCCTGTCTTTGATTAATTTAAAGATTGACAGCCTTGACTCACACAAGGGGCACCATGTCTAACATGAGGAATAAAAGTTTTTTTGAAGATGTAATAGAAACATCTGATGAACACAGAATGCAGAGTAATTTTCCTGTGTTTTGGAGGTGGTTTTGAATGATCTGATGTGGAACTGTATGTCCTGTATTCGAGCAGATGTGCAATTACAGGCAAACACAGAAGTTGGAAAGTAAAAAATTTATCAAGAAATGCCTGGATCAGTAGACAAAATGTCATTGTTAATTGCTCTACCTCCAGCATAATTTCAACATATCAAATTACAGCTTTTTCCATAGTTTCAGACACTAGCCAGAATTTGATGGTCTGTTCGCATGAGGATCAACTCCAATTCACAGTGGAGAAGCCTTTCTAGGAAATATTAATTTACTGGATGCACCTTGAACTGAATTAGAAGACCTTTGATTTATTCCTGGCGCTGCTACTGTCCTGCTGCATGACTTTAAGTTAAGTCTTTTTCCCTTTCTCTGCTTTCTCTTTTTACTAATTATCTCCTCCTTTACTCAGGTTCTCCCTTATGATGTCTCTTTGTAAATTGCCATGTTGCACTAGGGGGCCCTTTTCTTGCCTGAGGTATGTAGTGAGTTATTGCTTCATGATTCCCAGACTTTGCTTCTTTCCAGAATTATATGCATGGTAAGATTTGGTTCACAGCAGCAGAAGTGATGCTAAGAGGGAGACAAGATGAGAGCTACATCTTCTACTCTGCGTCCAAACAATGGTAGACCAGTCGTCATCAAGGAGGTTAAGGTAGCCCAGCCCTCCAAAACACTGATGGCCTTTTCAAAGGTACAAGGGTAGCAACCTGTCATCTCCTTTTTTTTGGTAGTCCCAGCTTACTCATGTTCTTCAGGAACTGTTTTTGCATCACCCAGGCCACTTCTGACTCTGCGAGTCTTCACTGCGATGGTTTCCAGTACCTGTGACACCACAGACTGTGTTTGACATGCACTGGCTGGCAGATTCTCAGAGAGCTCTTAAGATGCCTGACACATTCTGCCACACTTGGCTTTTATTAATCCTTTACTTTCATCCTTATTTTTACCTCCTTCCTCCCCCTTGCTTACCCTCTCTGTTTTCAGAGAAGCAAATGCTGACATAATAGAAGCAAATTGTTCAAAGTCTATTTGAACACAACACATTAATTTTAGGGTTGTTAGCCACATGTTTACATGTCTGGCTTTCTGCAGAGGGCTTGAGCTGTGCAGTGAATGAGTCCAGCCACATTTTCATTCAGTTCTCTCACTGCTTCCTGCCAGGAGGCTCGGGGGGGGGGGGGGGCGGAGGACTCATGCTGTGCTTCCCATTCCAGCCCAACTCTGTGTCCATTTCAGCTGGTCCCCTGTAACAGTCTACCTGCACCTGTGTTTTCCTGGTTTTGGAGAACAGTGTGAGTGTAGTCAGCCAAATGCTGGCACTGAGGAGGTCATGATTTTGTTAGTCTTAATCAATGAAGCTTTAATAAGCATGTTTTTCTGTCTTTACCTTGCTCCTGCAGCTTAGCTCTGCAGGGCAGCAGCTCACAACCATGCCTTTGGATACCCTGCCATGTAAGTGGGTCGTGTTTTTTTCCTCTTCCCCTCCAGGATAAGTTGGGATGAAAAGGATGTTCTGAAGACAGATGAAATATTCCAGCTGTGTGGAGTGAACACAAAGACAGAAATGAGCTATAAAATAATCCCATACCTGTGTTTTTGGGGTTAGATTCAATCCACTCACTGCCCTCTAATTCCCTACACACTTCCCAAGGGTATGTTTTGCACATTTAAAGAGACCCCTTTCAAAGAGGCTTTCCTTCATTACTATTTGTAACTGGTTCTTTTTTAAAGATTCCAACATACAAACCAGAGCCCACACAAAGGAAAAAAAAAGGTTAACTCTGCTTTATTGTGAAGCCTTGCTACAGAGAAAAAAAAGCAGTGAATTCAGCTTTATTGCGAAGCCTTGCAAAGCGTTTCCCAAATGTCCCAAAAGTTACTTCAGAGAGTCTTACCAACCCATAGATCATAGCAGCACCAACGAGCAGCAGGATAATGAGGAGACACATCGGTATGGCAGAGGGAGGCAGGCACAGCGCTTGCTAAGCAGTTCCCAAATGTCCCAAAAGTTACTTCAGAGAGTCTTACCAACCCCATAGTTCATAGTAGCACCACCGAGCAGCAGGATAACGAGGAGCCACATCGGTACGGCAGAGGGAGGCAAGGCACAGCGTGTACAGGGTGTCCCCTGTATCTTCAAAGTGTGCTCATGTCTCTCTCTCTCTCTGGCCCGAGACAGCCCCCTTATATCCTGCACCGGATTGAGTGGAAAAGTACAGGCTAGAGTCACTGCATGCGTGGCCAGTGCATGCAGCGATCCTCACCAGACTCATGATCCAGCTTTGCTAACAGCAGCTGTCTGATATGCAACTACATTGTTGTCCTCCCTTCTTGTTATTTTCTTCTTCGAAGGTCAGGTTCTCATGGATATGCACATAGTTTTTGCAGCAACAGTACTGAGGTCCTTTTTCTCAGCATGTATACTGTGTTTGGTTCAACTAGTAATTTTCCATCGTGTCTCAGTCAGACCATCTTCTATTATCCCTAACACACTATTCCTTCCTTTTACAATTTTAAAATTTGAACAAGGAAAGAAGGCCTACTGATTTCTCCTTTTGTTTTCATCAAGATATTATTGAATAAACTCGGAGATGCGCTCTGAAAACATCCCCAGGCACTGCTGACAAATTCAACTGTGAAAACAGTTCTATCCAGTCCCTACAGTCCTGATCCCCATCTTGCACATGCTGTGCAAACCCTGTTGAATTCCCAGTCAGCACATGACACTCCTCTGGACTCCTGACCAATTTTGGATCCATCCCTGTAGCCAGCTCGTTTCAAGAGAGCAGCTGCAGCCCCAAAGAAGAAACAGAGCATATGAGAGTATTAGGCCAACTGTAAAACTCGGAGCACTGTTTCCTTTCTCTACTAACTTCAGTAACACCAGCAGGGATAAAGAAATGAAATCACTCTGCCCTGCCTTCCCCTCCCCTCTCTATTCCCACCCCTCCCCTCATATCTCTGGCAGCTGAAATAAAGGACAAATCTGTCATTAAATATTTGTAAATGCTCAGTTATCTGATGGCAGCTGTTTTCTAACTGGATTGGCATGTAGAGCACAGATGCTTGGAGGAGCTACATCAGGGTTTTTTTGTTTTTTTTTTTGTTTTGGGTTTGTTTTTTTTAATCTTCTCTCAGCATAATCCTCCCTTCCTCTTTTATTCACTAGGAAAGAGAAAAAGAGAGAAGACTTTGATGTTACATACTGTTCTCACACAGTAATCTTTTCCTCCCAACAAGCCCTTAGAGTAGGTAATCATTGTTTTTTGCTTTGATGAGTGTTAACTAACCAACTGATCATTGCCACCAGGTAAATGACTAGTTAGGAAAATGGGAGGACTTGGTACTATTGACATGGTACTGGGGTTTGCAGTGAATTTCAGGAAATTGAGATTCTGTCATACAAGTTCTTATAATGAAATTTAAGTAATCAGTCCCATAATTTCTCCTATTAGTTTTAGCTTGACTAGAAAAGGTCAATGCCCTGGCAAGCAATGATTTGCAAATAACAGGTGCAGCCAGTTTCTATCATACTGACATGGGACACTGCTCTGTCACTTTTATTTACCGTGTCCAGCAGGAGAACAACAGTTAAATGGCCATTAATTGTAGGCTGACGTGCAGATGAAACAAATCTCCAAAGGGACCGTAAACCTTAGTACTTTAGCCTCCTCCAGCTCATGCAATGGGATTAGCAGTAAATCACTCAATGCTTCATCTTCTTATTAAAAATTTACCATACTGATCATCCCATGTGACTTACATCCAATCAGGGCATCATTTTATTTTTCTTTTTTTTTCTTTAATTTTCAGTGCAGTCACTTAAGACTTTTGTGGTGAAACAAGCAATTAACACACAGAAGCTAGTAATGTGCATGGTGCATTGCCTTGTTTGGTGTTTCAGGGGTAGGAATTGTGAAAGGTTGTTTTAGAAAAGTCTTTCCAGAAACTAAATTTTATCTCCTTTTATTACAGGCTTTGATTTGTTTAGTTTCATTCATACTGTGCCTCCTGATCTGCAGTTCTAAGGATGTATATTCAGTCTTCAGAAATAGGAATGATTGAATTATTGGAAGTTGGTGCAATGGCAGTTCAAATGCCTTCCAGAGATCTCCCCAAAGCAAAGGCCTTTCACTCACCCTGTGTATCCTAGACAAATTAATGAGTCCATAAGATGACCACAGTCTTGGAAGGTTTTGGATTTGAGCCTTGGAAGCTCATATATAGTGCATTGCATGGACACAGTGACAGCTCTCCCAAATAGAAACTGAGAGGTGGTGAGCAGATATGATACTCCTGCTTGCTTCCTGAGCTAGAACAGAAAGAAAGAAATGGAAACTGTGATACATGGGACCTCAGGGGCTTTATTTAATTATCCTTATTGAGACAGTTAAATTTGCAAAACAAGAAGAGGTGCCTATCTGGGTGTGGCAGGCACCACTGACAAACAAAATATATCAAAGCAGAAAGAACAACCCCATAACGTACTATATTTCTAGGTAACCACACAGCTGAAACAATCAACTAAATTTCCCATCTCCTTTACCTAGTGTATCATCCCTAATGATGCTTGTTTCTTCAGCAATCTTTCCAAAGAGAAGCATTTTGAATTAGGCCCTCATCCAAAGCTCAATGTAATCAATAAAACTAGCAACAGTATATTAACTTAAGACTAATGTTTATACAGAGAAATCACCTTCTTATTCCTACCCCTTCTCCTATTTCTGCATCCACAACCCTGTGAAAAGAGCTCATGTTGTTATGTTTGTTTATTGTAACCAGTACCATTGATTTCCTGGAAACAGCTCTTTTTTAAAATGCATGATCTGTATTCATAAACTTTGTATCTTCTTATACTAAAGCACTCACTATTTAATTAGATACAAATTTTGTGCGATTCAGATAATCTTGTGTGCCTCATTTTCTTTTATGTTTACATAGTAATCTATGAAAATCAGAGTATTCAAATACTCTTACTACAGTCTTCAATTTGAAGGCTGGTAGAACAACAGTTCTTCAACTTGATCCTTTTGGTCCTTCTTGATTTTAGAAATCTACTTCTCGGAGAGCTTACCAGCTCAGAGAAAGCTTTGTCACCTCTGGTTTAAGCTGAGAGTTTCTTTCTCTTTGCTACAGCTGGTCAGCTGAACCTTCATACATGATCTCCAAAGTAATCTGTCTGAGGTCCTCTGGATCCTTTGTGAAAATGTGAATCTATGGAGAGTCCACCTACATACATTCACCAGTGTTTTCCTGTTGATGGTTGCTGCTGTTAAGTTCTGTTCTTAATCCAGTCACTGTGTGATTTATTGATATTTCATCATTTCATCAGTCTGAAATGATGTGATAAGTCACTCTAACTCTCTCTGCAGCCAAATGGAGATGGATAGCAAACCACATTTCTGGATCTCCTCTTTTCTCTATCTCTACCTTCCTGTAAAATGGGGAAAGAAATATATCTCTACCTCTCAAGTGTATTGTGAGAAATGTGTGAAATTCTAATCATAGACTCACAAGCACCCAGGAGAGTTAAAAATCTGATTTATAAATAAAGTTTTCCTACTGATTCCAATGATTTTAAATGGATAATTAATGAAGTTGATACATTATTGACAAGTCATAGTTCTAGGCACCCGATAACTTTTCAAACAAGGTTAAAAGATATCTTATGTTTAGATATAAACATTTTGTTAAATGGGAAAGCAAGCCCTAAGCCTTATTATTAATTTGATCTGAATTTAAAAATGGATGATATTAACAATCTTTCCCATAGCAAGATTCATTTTATGAAACAAACTCAAACACAAATGCACTATCAATCTCCATCAATGACCAAGTCCAAAAGTAAAATCAGTTTAAGTACAGCAAAGAAAAAGTGAGGCACTCTCATGAACTAAGGACACGAGGCACTCTCATGAGCTAAAAATATGAGCTAAGGACAGCTGAAGTACTGTTTTTTTCTCAATATGTGCTGAAAAATGAGCTGGCGGGGAAGAAGACCAGCCTGGCTGAACAGAGAGATATGGTTGCAACTCAGGGGAAAAAGGAGAGTTTATGGCCTTTGGAAGAAAGGGCAGGCCACTCAGGAAGGCTACAAAGATGTTGTGAGGCTATGTAGGGAGAAAATTAGAAAGGCCAAAGCCCAATGAGAACTTAACCTGGCTTTGGATGTTAAGGACAATAAAAAAAGTTTCTATAAATACATTAGTAATAAAAGGAAGACTCAGGAGAATCTCCATCCTTTATCGAATGAAGGCGGTAACATAGTGACAAAGGATGAGGAGAAGGCTGAGGTACTTAATGCCTTCTTTGCCTCAGTCTTTAGTAGTAGAGTCAGTTGTTCCCTGACTACCCAGACCCCTGAGCTAGTAGATAGGGGCAGGGAGCAGAATTTCCCCGTAATCCAAAGGGAGATGGTGAGGGACCTGCTCCAACACCTAGACATACCCAAGTCTATGGGGCCGGACGGGATCCACCCGAGGGTACCGAGGGAGCTGGCAGAAGTGCTCACCAAGCCACTTTCCATCATTTACCAGCAGTCCTGGCAAACCGGGGAGGTCCCAGTTGACTGGAGGCTAGCAAATGTGACACCCATCCACAAGAAGGGCCGGAAGGAGGATCCGGGGAACTACAGGCCTGTCAGTCTGACCTCGGTGCCTGAGAAGGTCATGGAACAGATCATCCTGAGTGCCATTATGCGGCACATGAAGGACAACCAGGTGATCAGGCCCAGTCAGCATGGGTTCATGAAAGGCAGGTCCTGCTTGACAAACCTGATCTCCTTCTATGACAAGATGACCCACTTGGTGGATGAGGGAAAGGCTGTGGATGTTGTGTATCTGGACTTTATAAGGCCTTTGATATGGTTTCCCACAGCATTCTCCTGGAGAAACTGGCTGCCCATGGCTTGGACGGGAGTACTCTTCTCTGGGTTAAAAACTGGCTGGAGAGCCAGGCCCAGAGAGTGGTGGTGAATGGAGTTAAATCCAGTTGGCGGCCGGTCACGAGTGGTGTTCCCCAGGGCTCAGTGTTGGGGCCAGTTTTGTTTAATATCTTTATCAACGATCTGGACGAGGGGATTGAGTGCCCCCTCAGTAAGTTTGCAGACGACACCAAGTTAGGTGGGAGTGTCGACCTGCTTGAGGGTAGAAAGGTGTTGCCAAGGGATCTGGACAGGCTGGATCAATGGGCTAAGGCCAATGGTATGAGGTTCAACAAGGCCAAGTGCTGGGTCCCGCACTTGGGTCACAACAACCCCGTGCAGCACAACAGGCTTGGGGAAGAGTGGCTGGAGAGCTGCCTGGCAGAAAAGGACCTGGGGGTGTTGGTCGACTGCTGGCTGAATATGAGCCAGCAGTGTGCCCAGGTGGCCAAGAAGGCCAACAGCCTCCTTACCTGTGTCAGGAACAGTGTGGTGAGTAGGACTAGGGAAGTGATCGTCCCCCTGTACTTGGCACTGGTGAGGCCCCACCTCGAGTACTGCGTTCAGTTTTGGGCCCCTCACGACAGGAGGGACATTGAGGTGCTGGAGCATGTCCAGAGAAGGGCAATGAAGCTGGTGAGGGGTCTGGAGAATGTGTCTTATGAGGAACGACTGAGGGAGCTGGGGTTGTTTAGCCCAGAGAAAAGGAGGCTGAGGGGAGATCTTATCGCTCTCTACAACTACCTGAAAGGAGGTTGTAGAGAGGTGGGGGTCAGTCTCTTCTCCCAAGTAACAAGTGATAGGACAAGAGGAAATGACCTCAAGTTGTGTCAGGGGAGGTTTAGATTGGATATTAGGAAAAATTTTTACACTGAAAGGGTTATCAAGCATTGGAACAGGCTGCCCAGGGAAGCAGTTGAGGCATCATCCCTGGAGGTATTTAAAAGACGGGTAGGCATAGTGCTTAGAGATATAGTTTAGTGATGGTTTTTGTCAGAGTTAGGTTGATGGTTGGACTAGATGATCTGAAAGGTCCCTTCCAACCTAGGCAATTCTATGATTCTATGATTCTAAAAGAAGTAATAGTATTTACAGTTATAATTGAAAATATTTCATTTTGATGATGTTGAAGCAATATATTTACAAAATATTAAATATCTACTAAAATTGAAATGTGGCAGACATCAAAATAGATTTTTAATGCATATTAAAAATAAATTACTCAAAACTATAAATGAATACATTAGTTCTGCTGAAAGGAAACATCCATATGACTAAAAAAAGATGTCGGTTTTAGTGAAGGCAACTCTTCTTCTAACTAAATATAGATTGCAGTACTGTAGAGGTCTCATCTGACCTGCTTATCCTATGATTTCTTTCTGGTCAAAGAAGAGGAAGAGGTTCTTCTATTGCATCCCTTAACTCATCTTAAAGTGGCCATCTAAATTATGTCTCAAAAGCATCTATTAATGTTCATCGATTATAAATGGAGCCATAAGTGACTTTCACAGAGGTAGCTAAGCTGGATATTTCTACTTTAGTTACATTGAACCCTTTGACGTTGCTGAGTTTCATAATTTTCCAACCCCAGATGTTCCAACATAATTTCTGGAGCTCCCAATGGAGCCTGAGGTCCTAAGAAGCAGCTATTAAAGAATTATGAAACCATAGAAATGTAAGCTGTGAGGTACCTCTGGAGGTACCTATTGAACCTTCTGCTCATAGTGGGATTGTTGCCATCACTAGATGAGGTCATACATGGCATTTTCTAGGTGAATGATGAAAATCTTCAAGGATGGAGAGTAAGAAACCTCTCTATAACCTGATCCAGTGGTTTTCTACCCTCCTGATAAAGTAGGTTTTCCAAATGTCCAGCCTGCTCTCTACCCCCAGCAAACAAGCAAGCAAGTAAATAAATGAACAGATAGATATATAGATAAATTTGGCTCTTGTGATTGTTATTCCTTATTTAATTTTTGCCACAGCATAGAGTTTGGCTTTGTCCTATTTGTAAGACACCTTCAGCAGCTGTAGCTGCTACAGTTTTGCCTCTGACAGAGTTCTGTAGAGTGAATTTCTACCAATATGCAGAAATACAGATCTCAAGGCATGACAGCACATTGCAAGAAGTGTCACAAGTAACAGACTTATTGCACTGTATTCTTAGTCTCCCTCCACCTCCTTCTCCCACTGTTTTCCTTTTTTTAATACATTTGATTCCTCTCTCAGTATCAAGCGTGCAATTATCCTTTAGTAACTATAGCACATCAAATGTCTTATTTTTTTATACACTATTTCCATGACCAACACACACTAGTCAGTAGCTTTGAAATTAGCTCATCAGTGGGGGACATGGATATGTTTCCTTGTTCTGTAACAGATTTCCCAGGTGACCTTAGGAAAATCAGCTAAACTCCCTTTGTCTTCCATATCCCTCTCTGAAATAGGAGTAATCAGCTTGACCTACTAAGGCAACTATAAGGTTAAACTCATTGATAACTATAGGTCTGCTCAAGTATGATTTTGTTTTGTTGATTTTCATTTGATGGGTGGATTCATTAATAAGAACTTTAGAAATCACTCGTCTGATCAAACATTTTTATGAGATTTCAGAGTTAGCTAGTGCTTAAAAATAGAAAAGGATAATAATGATTAATTATCCTTTTTTACTTCATTGCTAATTTCCACACTTCTCTAGCTGTATGTAGCACTTTTCTGAGACACAAGAAAGCCAGACCTGCTACTCTTTGGCAGTTTCCTTCTGAATTGGACAGATAACATGACAAATAATTACTTTCTAACAACAACTTTTTCTCCTGGGCATCTCTTTGTATTTTTCAGTATTGGCACCCATTAAGAAGTGAGGCATAGTTGTTCTTTAAAGCTTGGATCACATAAAGCAGCTAAGGCAGGTTTGGGAGGATCCTCTGCTCTTGGAAAATCTTGTGTCATTGTCACACACAGTACATGAAACATCCATCAACTTCACATCAGAAACAATATTCTCCTCCTTTAAAAAGCTGGTCCTAAGGGTTTGCAGCACGTGTCCCAGAAGACTAATGATGAGTGCTGTTGTTTAATTGATAGAAACTAGCTTTTTTCTTGAAATCATACATGACCAGCCACAGAAGCACAAAAATATCCAGCACTCCTTAGGCACTGAGGCATAAGCAGAAAGGACTACTTCTGATTTTCAAAAGGGGTGACATACAAAAGGGGAGAGAGAAAACAGGGGCACTCAGTGCAGCAGGGGTGGTCATACTTTGCCCAAATACTTTGAGGACTGTATTGGTAAGTTGCCAAGAGCCAAAGGGCTGCATTGAATTTGCATTAAATGGAGCAGATGGCATCAGCTGCCCTCAATCTTAATGTTGAAATGTGGCCTACAGAGCAAATCTGTACAAAACTTTTCTAGTTAAATCTGAAACAACATGCCTCATCTGTTCCCCAGTAGCACAGCCTTTCTGGTGGCATTTCTGCAATTCTGCTTCTAGCCCCAGCCAAGAAAGACAATGGCAGAAGTTCAGAGAAATGAAAAATAAGAACACACACAGACATACAGTTTTATCCAAAATGTTTTTTGAAGCACGAGATGATAATGAATGGACTAGAATTAATCTCCATCAATCTTTACAAGGTAGCATTCTTTGTAACAAAAATGTGTTATTGTATTTATTAAATGTGAACTTCTGGACAAACCAGTCAGTGGTACCAGTGAAGTCTGGTCAGAGGTAGAACATGGGAGAACCATGTTTCAAACCAGCTCTAACATTGATGGTAAACTCAGAGAAGCCAGTTAAGGTTAACACTTTCAAATTTGCTTGTTTTACCATACATAAAATGAAATAATCCAGAATAGCTAATAAACCATGCTTTAGCTGTATTCATCCACTTCATTGACAGACTGTGTAAACGTTTCTCACAAGAATTAAACAGATGACACCATAAATAATTCCATTACACCAACAATTTCTGACAACATCTGTTAATCCACTCTCTGCAGTGGAATTCAATAGCAGGTAATGGTGTTTAGCAGTTATGAAACCTAGGATCAACTTTTCAAAATTTTGGTTTTACCTACTTATTTAATTTTCAAGTACTTTAGTTTAATACATGCTTTCCCCATTCCTGCTTATCATAAGAAACGAGGAGATAAAATTATGTATCCATGTTAAATATTATTATTATTAATAATTATTGGGCATATATGAAATAATCATTTACTGGAATTTTAATAGTCATGACCAAACTTCTGCATCTACTGAGATTATGTGTAAACATATATTTGAAAAATAAAATGAGGTGAAATGAATAACTAAGCAAAAGTAAAATCTGTTTTCTTTCAATGACTTTCTGCAGGAATATTTGAGCCAAATTTTCCCATAGTAGAATTCCACCAACATCAGGATTAAATAAGGCCATTTTTTGTTTCCTCTATGAAACAGATAGGGAAAATATGTGTCTTTTTTAGTTTATAAATAAGTGCATGAATTTACTGGTCAATAAGGTATTTGTGTGAGGAAAGTAGAAAAAAGGTTGTGAATAACTAAAATTGATTTTTTACACATAGATCATTGAAATCATATTAACTATTTGTGCACTGCACTTTATTTCTGTCCTAAGTTTTCCTCATCTAATGCACAGTAATAGTCAATAAGATACTGTTGATTAAACAACAACAAAAATAAACAAAAAAAACCAAACCAAAAAACCCCCCAAACCCAAACAAAAAACCCAAAGCAAAACCCCAAACCTCATCTGGGTGATACAAAAGCAACACAGAAATAAGAGGAGATAAACAGAAGTGGGCGTCCAGTTCAAACTTCTTCTGCCTCTTCCCTGTCTCAGGGCAGGTAACTTCCATGTTAGAGCTAGAGCAAGAATTTTGCCAAGAGGTAAGACTGGATCAGGCACTGGTGAGCCTCTTCCTCTTCCTTCCTTTGCACTTGAAGCACTGGGTATATCTGCTCATCTACCAAATTCATCAGGGGGACCATGTAATTCACCAGGTAAGACAGTGGGGGAGAGGAGGAAGTAGTACTGCCCTGGAGAACTGGGGCAAACAATGGAGAAGCCAGCTGTGATTCTAACAGCTGGTTTGACCAAATTAAGCCACCTCCAACACAGCCATGAACTTTTGGGAATTGGGATCTTAAAGGACTGGGCACCATCTGGAAAAACCTTTTCAACATTCTCATTTGAGACAGGGATAGAAGTTTCATGAGCACTGATATGCTCACAGTTTTGTACTGATTTAATTACTCAGGCAGGAATAAATGAGATTCTTAGTTTAGAGTTTCACCAGCCACCTTTCTTATAAGAAATAAGGCATATTGGTAGAAAAGTGGGATGTGTAAAAAACTTGCCATCTCATATAGTGAAACACTTTAGGAATGTTTTATTTTAGTATCAAATCCAGTGTAATTAACATGGTGCTGCTTTTACAGTAATCTTGATCTTTTGGGGGGAGATCTGTCTTTTATTAAGCATCACAACCTTTTAGATAGTATGACCAAATGACACAGTGGATTATTTTATTTAATTCTTTATTTAGAAACTGTTTGTTTTATTTCCACCTTTCCTATGGTCCGTTGGTTGCTTTGGGGTGAAAATTACTATTTTATTTTGAGTTTACCTGAGGGAAGGAAAATGAAGTTAAAAGTCTTCCGAGTTCAAGGAATGTGCCCTATTAGCCAAACAGTAATGGGTGAAATTCAGGCTTAAATCACTGGGGAATAATTTGTTGGCAGCAGCATCTGGAAAACAAGTGTGCAGTTACAGTGTCGTGGTTTAGCCTCAGAGAGGCAGGGCCCCTCTAATACTGGTCATAGTATCCATTACTCACTTCTTGCATAAATGACTTGGAAGTTCCTTCAAGAGGATCAGAAGCAAGATCAGGCCTTCTGCTCTGTCTGGGGAACGGCCCACTGGAAACTGGGGCAGCACTTTTCCTGGAGGGATCCCCTTTTGTGGTTGTCCTTCCTTGCAACTCCTGTACCCGTGTCCACAGGATCCAAGTAGGTTGTCCATCCCACTTCCTCATGTCCTCCCCGTGGTCCCGCAGGTAGAACCACAGGGTGCCTCGTGGTGTGTACCCTCTGTACTCTCTCTCTTGAGTGGGGAAATGCCTGCTTCTAATAGCTGAGACGCTGGCCCGTGCAGGTGGGGAGTAGGACATATTCTCTTCAAGTTGCTTTACCTTCCGGGACAGTTTCTCCACAGCTGAGACAAGGGGGGAAGAGAGACTTTCTTCATATCGCCGGAGCCGGCCAGCCACCTCATCCACCGTTGGTCCCTCTTCACCTTTCCATTCCATTACTGCCAGGGAGTTGGCATATGACGATGGTGCGCTCCGTACAAACTTCCGCCACATGGGCCTTGTGCATTGCACCTCATCAGGGTCTGTGGGTAAGTCTGCATTGTCCAAGTCATAATAAATCATCTCCCGCGCGGCTAATTCTCTCAGGTACTGGATACCTCTTTCCATGGTAGTCCACTTGCTTGGTTGACATACAACATCCTCGCTGAAGGGGTACCTCTCCCTCACGCCTGACAGGAGTCGTTTCCAGAGGCTGAGGGCTTGGGTCTTTTTCCCAATTGCCTTGTCAATGCTGCCTTCCCTAGACAGGGATCCCAGCTGCCTGGCCTCCCTACCCTCTAATTCCAGGCTACTGGCCCCGTTATCCCAGCACCGGAGCAGCCAGGTGACAATGTGCTCGCCTGAAAGTCGGCTAAAATCTTTTCGCATATCCCGCAGCTCACTCAAGGATAGGGATCGAGTAATTATCTCTGGTTCTGCCTCTTCCTCCTGCTCTCGTGATGGCCCTGGTTCATCATCATCTCTTACTAAGCGAACTGATTTCTTCGTGTACTTCTTCTTCTGTATGGGGGCAACTGATACTGGCACGGGTTGGTTCCCTGGTTCAGCTGCAGTGGCTGCCACAGGGGTTGGAGTAGCCACAGTGGCTGCCGCAGGGGTTGGAGTAACTGCAGTGGCTGCCACAGGGTTTGCAGTAGCCGCAGTGGCTGCCGCAGGGGTTGCAGTAGCCGCAGTGGCTGCCGCAGGGGTTGCAGTAGCCACAGTGTCTGTCGCAGGGGTTGCAGCAGCCGCAGTGGCTGCTGGTCTGGTCTCCATCTCTTCCCCCTGAGGGTGCTGCATAATTCTGAGCAGTGCCTGGTAGATGATACTGGCCAGGGCCCAGCACAGCGCGGTGAGTTGTGCCTCTCTAGAATAGCCACAGCATTTTCCCTTCAAATATTCTACCACTTTATCAGGGTCCTGTAATTGTTCAGGGGTGAAGTCCCAGACCATTGGAGGTGAGTAGTTCTCTAGGTACCTGCCCATGTTCTCCCACATGCCGTGCCACCCCTGACTATCCAGCCTCGGAGCAGATCTCCGGGTAGTAGTCTTAAATAGCTGTTTAACCTTAAACAGGACCTGGAACACATTCAGGAGACATAACAATAGGACCAGGCTGGTTTGAGTATCCCAAGGATATTCAAAATTCTCAAAAGCTGCCATACCTGACCCGAAGGAGAAAAGGGAGGCAAAAGAGCTGGGGAAAGTGTCCCCCCCTGTTTCCCCCACAGACTGGGTGTAATTATTAATAAATTCTGAGAGACGATGCCCAAGGTACGGACAGGACAGCAATACCACATAAAATCCCCAAAGTAACTGTCTAACAAGTGATGTTATCATCTCATAAGCCGATATTGCACAGGACAACAAAATGATAATCCTCATCCCTCTCCCAGAAGTAACAAAAATCATTGCAGGGAGTACATAAGCCATATAGGAATTCACATAACACAGCCATGAGAATAAACCAAGCAACATGGTGACCAGCGACTATTTGCCTAATACAATAAATGCATACAACACATTCGTTTTTTCAAGCTCTAGTTGAATTCTGTCGTTATCTCAACCCTTCGAGCCCCACGTTGGGCGCCAAAAAGGACTGTCGTGGTTTAGCCTCAGACGGCAACAAAGAACCACGTGCCGCTCGCTCGGGCCTTCCCAATACAGGAAGAATCAGAAGAAAAAGGCAAGACTCTTGGGTTGAGACAAAGGCAGTTTAACAGAACAGCAAAGGGAACAGGCAAACAACAACAATAACACGGATAGAGGCGTATACAAACACGGTTACGGAACTGCCGCTCACCGACCGGACCCGGGACGCCCCAGCCTGCTCCAAGCCCCAGCCTGCTCCAAGCTGCGACTTCCTGCCCCCTCCCCCGGCAGCTCAGGGTGGGCATGGCTCACATGGCATGGAATACCTGGAAAAATTAACCCTATCCCTGCCGGAACCAGGACATACAGAGATTAGTTTTTAGAACAAATGATAGAGAATGGGCTTTAAAGATAAGTTTAAAGTCACAAGGTGGGAGAAGGAAAGACAGCAATGCAGACACAGGGTTAGATCAGGGATCTGAAGAGGAAATTTAGCAGTGCGTGCATAGCAGGTTACAGTTAAACAAGAGACTAAGTTGAAGGAAAAATAACAGTCATTTTGGATGTCAGATCATTGATTGCAAACATAAGGCAAAACTTGAAAAGGGACAGAGAACTTTTGCTTGTGAATTTTCTGACATTTTTTCTTTGCACATAAAAGTTCATATGAGAAAAACTCTTTCACAGAAGAAAACATGGTTTAATGAAAAAAGTTTTCTAATTGTTCAAAAGAAATTTTCAAAATTTTCAGTGAAAAATGTCCATGTTTGTGTTTCCAAAGAAGCTGTCATTTTAAAATATGCAAGTACTTGGTTTAAAAATAAAAGGTTAAAAGGAATTCTGAGAGTTTCCAAATTTTATTAATCCTCTGTATTTGTCATTTAACACAATAAAGTATATCTCTATTAACAATTATGCTAGGAGGTGGTGAACACCACTTTCTGATTTCAGTGGGAAGAGGGCTGGGCAGAGTCCTTCCAATACCCATCCCAAGCATCCCAATATGCAAAAGTGTTCTGTATGTGTCTCTGTGTCCTGCATCTTTCTGTCTAGCCTTAGATTCCCGAGTAAACCACATAATATTGTAACTGGTTCTTTTTGAAAGATTCCAACATACAAACCAGAGCTCACACAAAGGAAAAAAAAGGTTAACAGCTTTATTGTGAAGCCTTGCTAAGCAGTTCCCAAATGTCCCAAAAGTTACTTCAGAGAGTCTTACCAACCCCATAGATCATAGTAGCACCACCGAGCAGCAGGATAACGAGGAGCCACATCGGTACGGCAGAGGGAGGCAGACACAGCGTGTACAGGGTGTCCCCTGTATCTTCAAAGTGTGCTCATGTCTCTCTCTCTCTCTGGCCCGAGACAGCCCCCTTATATCCTGCACCGGATTGAGTGGAAAAGTACAGGCTAGAGTCACTGCATGCGTGGCCAGAGCATGCAGCGATCCTCACCAGACTCATGATCCAGCTTTGCTAACAGCGGCTTTCTGATATGCAACCACATTGTTGCACTCCCTTCTTGTTATTTTCTTCTTCGAAGGTCAGGTTCTCATGGATATGCACATAGTTTTTGCAGCAACAGTACTGAGGTCCTTTTCCTCAGCACGTATACTGTGTTTGGTTCAACTAGTAATTTTCCGTCGTGTCTCACTCGGACCATCCTCTATTATCCCTTACACAAATATATACTATTATAATTTCTATTAATCTTGAAAATGATTGTAAAGAGCCAGAAGAATCACAACATGGGATTATTTCTGTAACGGTCTGTATCACACTATTAATATCTCTTTCCCTCCACTGACAGTAGTGGAAGCCTAGAGAAACTCTGCCCTTCTGCTAGGCTGTCATTATGAAGTTAACTGGGATGATATAGCATTGTTATCTTTGGGAAATTTGAACAGAAGTCTTACGAACAGAAGTCTTACAAACAGAATTAATAACTGGAATTTTGACCCTAGGACTAACTAGAAGATTATTTTGTTCTTGAAAGCCCAGAGCAGCATGCTGAGCACTCAAGAGTGAATTTGTTTCCAGTAAGAGGTTCCGCATCTTCATCTCTGGGGACACAAATAGGGTATGAACAACTGAAGAGATTAATGACTTCAAAATCAATTTATAAATTTATGAACCACAATGAAAATTGTTTGTAATGTTTGAAAACCATGCCATCAGCTATCCAATAGGAGCTTAAGTTTCTCAAGCCAGCTGGAGTTAGCCCTACACACAGGTAATAGTGCTTTATGTCACGAATATTCAACTGTTTTCAAGCTAAATCAGAAATGAATGGAGACTCAGGAATCCCAGTGTGACCCTCAGCACCTGATCTGTGCATCTTAGCAGTGACTGGGATCAGGCCTTTCTTTCTTTCTTTCTTTTTCTTTCTACAAAAAGCATTGCCGTATTAGTAATATATTTAATTTCAAACTGGAGTATTTATAACTGGTATTTACAGATCCAGATGAATGGTCAAGCACTGTGAAATCCTTCACACTTATGTGGTATTATTGATGGTTTATTTCTTATTTTTATATTAGTATGAAATCCAGTAAACATCATCATTTTACCAGAAGGAAAATAAAGAATCAGCAAAGCGTAAGTTTTCAGTGCAAGATATAGAAAGCAAAATACAGTGCAGTGCTGTAAAGGAACATAAAGCACCTGTGTCATGGTTTTGGCCGGATTGGCCAATTAGAATGACAGATGGCTCCTTCCCCCATCTCTCCAAAGAGAGGAGAGGAAGAGAAAAGGAGATTTACAAGTTCAGAAAAAAAGAACTAAGCTACTTTAACGAAAATAATAATAAATAAGGAAATAATAAATAATAATAAAATAAAATTTAAAAAAGTATACAATATATACAAAACTGTATCCATCTCCCAGGATGACGATCGCGTCACCAGCAGGCACAGGAAAAGTCCCAGACTGGAGTCAGCGACAGACAGGAGCTGAATTCCAGATCTGGAGTCAGGAATGCTCAGATCGGTATCAAAGGCAGATGAACAGACAGGGTCCTCCTTGGACATCGGCCATTGAAGAAAGAGACTTGACCCTTTGACCCCTTACCTTTTATACTGAGCGTGATGCAGATGGGATGGAATACCCCTGTTGGTCAGTTATGGGTCACCTGTCCTGCCCGCTCCTCCCTGTAGTTGTGACCCCTCTACGCTTTTCCACTTCTGACCCTCTAAAAAGTAAAATTACAAAACAGAAAATTGGTTCTGTTTTACCTCAAACCAGTACAACCTGTGACAGAGATTTAACAGTCCAGGTATTATTATTGGAAAAGATATACCGGGTCTCAAGTTGATTGGTTATTTACATGCCATTGTTCCCTGTTCTATATTTTTTATTGCTGAGACAATTTTTCAATTACATGCAGAAAACATTTAGCTCACTTGCTTTGTTTTATGAAAACAGCCTTTTAGCTTCTTTTTACTTGCAAGTCAATGACTTAGATGTGAACTCTCAGATTCTCTGCATTGTTTGTGTCCTTTGGCAACTAAAACCAACATGGAACTCTTCATAGTACAGTATTTCTCAGGCATCTTCCAGGAATCTTCATCTCTGGGTAAACAGATTGCACAGTTGTATCTACACAAGATTAAGCAAGGACCTCGTTAAGCTGAGTCCCGTGTCCCAGCTGCGGTTCTGCGGCATTGGGTAGGTCATCCCACAACAGCAAAGTTAGGAACTGACATCTAAAATATGTCACTTGGTTGAGTGTGTTTGTTTCTCTGAAACATTCACAAAACCTAGAAAGCAAAATTTGAGGAGGTCATACAAAAGTTATGTATTTGACTCCCAGGGAAAGTGAGCTCTTACATTCTTAGAAATAAACTTCAACATCTATACATATAGATTTGGATGTCCAACTGAATATGTGTGGTGGGACTTTCAAAGGGAATGGGGATTTAGAAGCATAAATCCTCAAGATAGTTTGTTGTTGCCACCTTTAGATCTTAGGGTGTTTAAGTATCTTACTCCTACTTGTTAGGCTCTTTATCTTGGATTGGGGTTCATGGCATTCAGCTTTGGCCTTCTGAAACTTTTTTTGCCTCTTCTTAAGTAACCAGGGAGACTCTCTCTATGTTCATTCAGTGGAGAGAAATCAGCACCTCCACAAGATAATTCATCCTATCCTACTTGAGTGTGAGATATATCACTCTGTGAAGGTACCATATTTCCTCCTTTGTCTACAGAGGAAGCTTAGATTACTGACTAAA
Organism: Rissa tridactyla; assembly: GCF_028500815.1. Lineage (NCBI taxonomy): Eukaryota > Metazoa > Chordata > Aves > Charadriiformes > Laridae > Rissa > Rissa tridactyla. The sequence continues at coordinate 12,751,568 of NC_071496.1, forward strand.
TAAGATAAGACTAAACTTGCGACTCTTATATGGATAAATTTAGGTGAGACGAAAGCTCCAATCCATTCTTGCTAAATTCAGATTAGTTCTTTAACCTTAATATGGAAACACACAAAGCTTCAGCCTAAAAGGGAAATTGCATATTTAATCAATGAAACACTGTTGTGTTTTTGCTTGCCTTTTTCTTCTGTGCATAAAGACAACATTTTGAAGCCAGTTAAGGACTGAATTTGTTAAGTACAGGTGTTTCTGTAATTGTGATAAATAGCAAAAATGCACTGCATTCAATGGCCCTAAAAAGTCATGCATCCACCCAGGTGACCTAGAGGTGGTGAAGGTACAAATCATTTGACTGCCTCCAACAGTGCAAAATGTCTGGTTGCTGGTGAGAGGCAGGCACAAACCCCAAAATGCCAACTCATGGCAAAGAGTTTAAATGAGGGTTGGTACCTTTTGTAAAACTGGGATGTGGGGCACCAGTTTTGATGGACTTTGGAATAATAGATGGAGTTTTTTCTTGACCATCAGATAATATTTCAGATACCTCTGAGTTTACACATGGTTGCGGATAGAAGTGTTATCTCCTGTCATGCCAAATAGTAAGGTTAGACAGTACAAGGAAACCTTCAGGTGAGCAAGTCTTCCTTTGGATTTTTTTTTTGTTTAATTCAGACCTGAAGAAAGACCTCTGCTTTCTTCCAGTTACACTGTTTTTCTTTCCTGGAATCATCTCAAGTCACAGAAAACTGCCCTCTACAAAAAAACCCAACCAAACAAAAAAACCCAAACATGCACATTTTGCATCTGGGTTTTAGCAAAGCACAAATATAAGCAATCCCTGTTGCCAGACAAAAGAAAACTCAGACACTACAGCCCATAATCTCAAATAAAGCATCCAAAATTAAGACGATTTTCTTGAAAGATTAACCCAATTCATTTTGGGTTAAGAGATGTGAGGAAACAAAAGGGTCCAAAGTCAATTCAATTAACTTGATTGGAGCTATACCAGAACTGTGTCTCAAGCTCATTATCTTATAAGACACAGATATCCATCTCATTGTGTAACCCAGTGTGTCTAGCACTTTCCTACATAAATATACTTAATAGATATAGTTTTGATCTTTTGCTGTAAAATTAATAAAAAAGAGATCGGTCTCAGTGTGCCAAGAGGCTTTTCTCAGTCCCATTAAAGGATGATTTTTTTGTGTAAACTCAATTTACACCTTTGGCAATCCAAGGGAAAGCACTGTAATGTTGCTGACATTCATCAAGGAAACACAAAAAAAATTTTTGCTCTGCTTATGTTCATAATGGCAGTGAAAAATCAAATAGAATTTAATGAGGACATTTTGCCTTGGTTAGCAAGTTCAACAGCTGGTATGCAAAGACATCAAGAGTGGGTCTGTGGAGGATAAGGTATCATCCTGGCATAAGCACTGTTCTTTACCCTTCTTACACTGTCACGCCCATAGCGCACTCAACTGCAGAAAGTTTACAATTGATTTATTCAAGCCGAAGAGGAGAATTAGACTCACATTTTGAAAATAATGGTACTTGATCATAATGTCACTTCAGACTATGCACATTCCCTTACTGGTGCTGGTTATTAATACGTTATTTAAAAAAAAAAAAAGCAGTTCAGAGCTGAGAAATCTCTGTGCTGATGAAGCAGCACAGAGAAAAATAGCGGGTTACCCCTGTCGTGGTTTAGCCTCAGATGGCAACAAAGAACCACGTGCCGCTCGCTCGCGCCTTCCTAATACAGGAAGAATCGTAAGGAAAGGCAAGACTCTTGGGTTGAGACAAAGGCAGTTTAACAGAACAGCAAAGGGAACAGGCAAACAACAACAACACGGATAGGGGAATATACAAACACGATTACGGAACCGCCGCTCCCCCGCCGCTCGTCGCCGCTCGCCGGCCGGACCCGGGCCGCCCCAGCCTGCTTTTAAGCAGCAACTTCCTGCCCCCTCCCCCGGCAGCTCAGGGTGGGCGTGGCTCACATGGCATGGAATACCAGGAAAAATTAACCCTATCCCCACCGGAACCAGGACATTATCCACCCCTTATTCCATACCATCTATGCCATGCCCAGCAGGTTCCAATGGATTGCCACCACTTTCCCCTGTTATGTGTATATATATATATACACACACATATAATACCCTTAGTTTATGGGCCATCCCTCCAAAGTGTCCGTTGAGTTCTTTTAATCCACGGCTTTGGGCTCCATCTGTTAGAACAGTCCCTCAGGGCAGGTGAGATGCTGGGTGGTGCTGGTCTGTTGCATGCTGTATTTTTCGGAGCTTGTGACTGGTGCACCTGGTGTGGCTCATGCACGTCGTCCGTAGGCTGAAGATGTAGATCTTGAGGAAACTCCTGGGCGCCAGCTGCTGAGATCAGTTCTTATCCCATCATCCCTGTGCCTTACTTGTAGTACAACTGATAGCAATTATAGCAATGAGGACATACAGTGACAGTGTTACTTAGCAATTAACAGCACACAATCTGATTCATTGGCTATTCTCGCCCAAAATCAGATCCCCATGAGGTACACATCGGACTTCCCCATCCTTCCGCATCACCCACCAAGTGCATCCAGGTCCTTGGGCAAAAGCAATCCCACGGATGGGTTTGCCTTTGCCTGAGGCAGGACTAACCCAGACTGTCTTCCCTAACATATTCTTCATGTGCACTACGGGGACTTTATCCCCTTCTACAGTACGTGGAAGTTTTGATTGGGCAGGGCCAGCCCGATTGTTAGATCCCCTGGTGTTAACTAGCCAGGTAGCTTTTGCTAAATGCGTATCCCAGTGTTTGAAAGTCCCACCACCCATTGCTCTCAGTGTAGTTTTTAACAGTCCATTGTATCGTTCTATCTTCCCAGAGGCTGGTGCGTGATAGGGGATGTGATACACCCACTCGATACCATGCTCTTTGGCCCAGGCGTCTATGAGGCTGTTTCGGAAATGAGTCCCGCTGTCCGACTCAATTCTCTCTGGGGTACCATGTCGCCACAGGACTTGCTTTTCAAGGCCCAGGATAGTGTTCCGGGCAGTGGCATGGGGCACAGGGTATGTTTCCAGCCATCCAGTGGTTGCTTCCACCATTGTGAGCACATAGCGCTTGCCTTGACGGGTTTGTGGCAGCGTGATATAATCAATCTGCCAGGCCTTCCCATATTTGTATTTCAGCCATCGCCCTCCATACCAAAGAGGCTTCAAACGCTTGGCTTGCTTGATTGAAGCGCATGTCTCGCATTCATGGATGACCTGTGCAATAGTGTCCATGGTCAAGTCCACCCCTCGGTCACGAGCCCATCTATATGTCGCATCTCTCCCTTGATGGCCTGAGGAGTCATGGGCCCACCGAGCTATGAATAGTTCACCCTTATGTTGCCAGTCCAGATCCACCTGAGCCACTTCAATCCTAGCGGCCCGATCCACCTGCTGGTTGTTCTGATGTTCCTCCGTGGCCCGATTCTTTGGTACGTGGGTATCTACATGGCGTACTTTCACAACCAGATTCTCTATCCGGGCAGCAATATCTTGCCATAGGTCAGCAGCCCAGATGGGTTTGCCTCTGCGCTGCCAGTTGCCCTGCTTCCACTGCTGTAGCCACCCCCACAGAGCATTTGCCACCATCCATGAGTCAGTGTAGAGATAAAGTACTGGCCATTTTTCTCGCTCAGCAATGTCCAAAGCCAGCTGAATAGCCTTCACCTCTGCAAACTGGCTCGATTCACCCTGTCCCTCATTGGCTTCTGCAACCCGTCGTGTAGGACTCCACACAGCAGCCTTCCACTTTCGATGCTTTCCCACAATACGGCAGGACCCATCAGTGAACAAGGCATATTTCTTCTCATTTTCTGGCAGTTTATTATATGGTGGGGCCTCTTCTGCACGCGTCACCTCCTCCTCTGGTGACATTCCAAAATCCTTGCCTTCTGGCCAGTCCATGATCACTTCCAGAATTCCTGGGCGACTGGGGTTTCCCATTCGAGTTCGCTGCGTGATCAGTGCAATCCACTTACTCCATGTAGCATCGGTTGCATGATGTGTGGTGGGGACCCTTTCTTTGAACATCCAGCCCAGCACCGGCAGTCGAGGTGCTAAGAGGAGCTGTGCTTCTGTACCAACTACTTCCGAAGCAGCTCGAACCCCTTCATATGCTGCCAATATCTCTTTTTCTGTTGGAGTGTAGTGGGCTTCGGATCCTCTGTATCCACGACTCCAAAACCCTAGGGGTCGACCTCGAGTCTCCCCTGGTGCTTTCTGCCAGAGGCTCCAGGTAGGGCCGTTCTCCCCGGCTGCAGTGTAGAGCACATTTTTAACATCTTGTCCTGCCCGGACTGGCCCCAGGGCCACTGCATGGACTATTTCCTGTTTGATTTGTTCAAAAGCTTGTCGTTGCTCAGGACCCCATTTAAAATCATTCTTCTTCCGGGTTACTTGATACAGAGGGCTTGCAATTTGACTGTAATCTGGGATATGCATTCTCCAAAAACCCACAATACCTAAGAAAGCCTGTGTTTCCTTTTTACTAGTTGGTGGAGACATAGCTGCTATTTTGTTGATCACATCCATTGGAATCTGACGGCGTCCATCTTGCCATTTTATTCCTAAAAACTGGATCTCCTGCGCAGGTCCCTTGACCTTACTTCGCTTTATAGCAAAACCAGCGTTCAGAAGGATTTGGACTATTTTACTCCCTTTCTCAAAAACTTCTTCTGCTGTGTTTCCCCATACAATGATGTCATCAATGTACTGCAGATGTTCTGGAGCTTCACCCTGTTCCAGTGCAGTCTGGATCAGTCCATGGCAAATGGTGGGGCTGTGTTTCCACCCCTGGGGCAGTCGATTCCAGGTGTATTGGACGCCCCTCCAAGTGAAAGCAAACTGTGGCCTGCACTCTGCTGCCAAAGGGATTGAGAAGAATGCATTCGCTATATCAATCGTGGCATACCACTTGGCTGCCTTGGACTCCAGTTCGTACTGGAGTTCTAGCATGTCCGGCACGGCAGCACTCAGCGGTGGCGTGACTTCATTCAGACCATGATAGTCTACAGTTAGCCTCCACTCTCCATTAGATTTTCGCACCGGCCATATGGGACTGTTAAAGGGTGAGCGAGTCTTGCTGATCACTCCTTGAACCTCTAGTTGACGAATCAGCTCATGGATGGGAATCAGAGAGTCTCGGTTAGTGCGATACTGCCGCCGATGCACCGTTGTGGTAGCAATCGGCACCTGTTGTTCCTTGACCCTCAACAACCCCACAACAGAAGAATCCTCCGAGAGACCAGGCAAGGCAGACAACTGTTTAACTTCCTCTGTCTCCAAAGCAGCTATGCCAAAGGCCCAGCGGTACCCTTTTGGGTCCTTAAAATACCCTCTCCTGAGGCAATCTATGCCAAGGATGCATGGAGCCTCTGGGCCAGTCACAATGGGATGCTTTTGCCACTCATTCCCAGTTAGGCTCACTTCCGCCTCCAGTACAGTCAACTCTTGGGATCCCCCTGTCACCCCAGAAATACAAATGGGTTCTGCCCCTCTATAGCTTGATGGTATTAAAGTACACTGCGCACCCGTGTCCACTAGAGCCTTATACTCCTGTGGGTCTGATGTGCCAGGCCATCGAATCCACACCGTCCAATAAACCCGGTTGTCCCTTTCCTCCACCTGGCCGGAGGCAGGGCCCCTCTAATCCTGGTCATAGTATCCATTACTCACTTCTTGCATAAATGACTTGGAAGTTCCTTCAAGAGGATCAGAAGCAAGATCAGGCCTTCTGCTTTGTCTGGGGAACGGCCCACTGGAAACTGGGGCGGCACTTTTCCTGGAGGGATCCCCTTTTGTGGTTGTCCTTCCTTGCAACTCCTGTACCCGTGTCCACAGGATCCAAGTAGGTTGTCCATCCCACTTCCTCATGTCCTCCCCGTGGTCCCGCAGGTAGAACCACAGGGTGCCTCGTGGTGTGTACCCTCTGTACTCTCTCTCTTGAGTGGGGAAATGCCTGCTTCTAATAGCTGAGATGCTGGCCTGTGCAGGTGGGGAGTAGGACATATTCTCTTCAAGTTGCTGGACCTTCCGCGACAGTTTCTCCACAGCTGAGACAAGGGGGGAAGAGAGACTTTCTTCATATCGCCGGAGCCGGCCAGCTACCTCATCCACCGTTGGTCCCTCTTCACCTTTCCATTCCATTACTGCCAGGGAGTTGGCATATGACGATGGTGCGCTCCGTACAAACTTCCGCCACATGGGCCTTGTGCATTGCACCTCATCAGGGTCTGTGGGTAAGTCTGCATTGTCCAAGTCATAATAAATCATCTCCCGCACGGCTAATTCTCTCAGGTACTGGATACCTCTTTCCATGGTAGTCCACTTGCTTGGGTGACATACAACATCCTCGCTGAAGGGGTACCTCTCCCTCACGCCTGACAGGAGTCGTTTCCAGAGGCTGAGGGCTTGGGTCTTTTTCCCGATCGCCTTGTCAATGCTGCCTTCCCTAGACAGGGATCCCAGCTGCCTGGCCTCCCTACCCTCTAATTCCAGGCTACTGGCCCTGTTATCCCAGCACCGGAGCAGCCAGGTGACAATGTGCTCACCTGAAAGTCGGCTAAAATCTTTTCGCATATCCCGCAGCTCACTCAAGGATAGGGATCGAGTAATTATCTCTGGTTCTGCCTCTTCCTCCTGCTCTCGTGATGACCCTGGTTCATCATCATCCCTTACTAAGCGAACTGATTTCTTTGTGTACTTCTTCTTCTGTATGGGGGCAACTGATACTGGCACGGGTTGATTCCCTGGTTCAGTGGCAGTGGCTACCACAGGGGTTGGAGTAGCCGCAGGGGCTGCCGCAGGGGCTGCAGCAGCCGCAGGGGCTGCCGGTCTGGTTTCCATCTCTTCCCCCTGAGGGTGCTGCATAATTCTGAGCAGTGCCTGGTAGATACCGGCCAGGGCCCAGCACAGCGCGGTGAGTTGTGCCTCTCTAGAATAGCCACAGCATTTTCCCTTCAAATATTCTACCACTTTATCAGGGTCCTGTAATTGTTCAGGGGTGAAATCCCAGACCATTGGAGGTGAGTAGTTCTCTAGGTACCTGCCCATGCTCTCCCACATGCCGTGCCACCCCTGACTATCCAGCCTCGGAGCAGATCTCCGGGTGGTAGTCTTAAATAGTCGCTTAACCCTAAACAAGACCTGGAACGTATTCAGGAGACATAGCACTAGGAACACGCTGGTTTGAGCATCCCAAGGATATTCAAAATTCTCAAAAGCTGTCATACCTGACCCGAAGGAGAAAAGGGAGGCAAAAGGGCTGGGGAAATTATTAACAAATTCTGAGAGACGATGTCCAATGTACGGACAGGACAGCAAAACCACATAAACACCCCAAAATAGCCATCTGAACAGTGATGTTATCATATCATAAACAGATATCGCACAGGACAGCAGAATGATAATCCTCATCCCTCTTCCAGACATGGTAAACAGCATCGCAGGGAGTACATAAGCCATATAGGAATTTATGTAACACAGCCATGAGAACAAACCAAGCAACATGATGACCAGTGACTACTTACCTAAAAAACCAAAACCGTTTTTTCCACGTTCTAGTTGGATTCTGTCGTTATCTCAACCCTTCGAGCCCCACGTTGGGCGCCAAAAAGGACTGTCGTGGTTTAGCCTCAGACGGCAACAAAGAACCACGTGCCGCTCGCTCGCGCCTTCCTAATACAGGAAGAATCGTAAGGAAAGGCAAGACTCTTGGGTTGAGACAAAGGCAGTTTAACAGAACAGCAAAGGGAACAGGCAAACAACAACAACAACACGGATAGGGGAATATACAAACACGATTACGGAACCGCCGCTCCCCCGCCGCTCGTCGCCACTTGCCGGCCGGACCCAGGACACCCCAGCCCGCTTTTAAGCAGCAACTTCCTGCCCCCTCCCCCGGCAGCTCAGGGTGGGCGTGGCTCACATGGCATGGAATACCAGGAAAAATTAACCCTATCCCCACCGGAACCAGGACAACCCCTTACCTCAGTCCCCAGTTCTCACAGGATTTCCTCTGATGCAGCTGTGTTATCGCACAACAGCATTCACAGTGAAAATCATGGTCCCAGGTGTCTGGTATGTTCTGATTTTACTTACGGTTTCATGCATCAGTTTTAAAGCATGGGTGGAGATCAGGTCACAGCTCTGAATGTTTTGAATGGGTCATTTATTATGAGAAAGGAAACCTGGGCCATACTCTGCATTGATTCACTTCAGGGCAGAACACTTTATCTCAGCCACAACGTACCCATCGGCAGTGGTAGAATATGGTGCTAGATAGTCTCTAGCTTTACACTGGACTTGATGTTTTGCAACACAATCTCCTCTACCATGAATCTAAAGGTACCCACAGCATGGAAGACTAATTCTTTGGACTCCCATCCATGGGTGCTAAGGAAGACATCAACTGAGTGCATGCAATATGGTGTACATCTCATACCAAATGGTTATAGTGGAAGGAGAGAAGAGGAAATGGTAAAATTCCTATAGTTTCATCTCTATTAAATCTGTATTTGCAGCTTGCTCTCAACTGAGAAGCTGGAGGTTTCTTAACCAATGAATCACCTGCCTTGACCCTCGTATCAACAGTAGTAGTTCAGTGAACTGATACACAAAAATCAGGTCTGTTGCCTCAGATTTCTGAAAGCAAGCAGGAAGTAAATAAACATCAAGAAATGCCTTCATCCATTTTAGTTCTGAAGCTCACTTATTTTTCTTTACATTTGAAGAAACGAGTATTTTACAAAAACAAGGCTGTTGATTACTCAGTCAGAATGTTGGCCAGGGATAGTTCTCACTGGTATGAGATCCATTTCACACCAAAGGTAGGAAATGACCTGGATGTGTTTTACCATCAGTGGATGGAGACAGAACTTACAGGGACACTTTTCTAGCGAGCTTCTGGGACTTCAGAGAAAGAGAACATCTCTTCATAAAATGAGCCAGGTGAACTATATTCAGGAAATCTCTTTCTAAAGCAAATCTATACAGAAATCTAGATGGTTAGCTCAACATATTTTGCTAACTAGGTGTATTATCTAAATTTATATGGGACAAATGCTACCCCTTATTATTATTCTGTCATTCTAAAAACATTAAGGTCCAAATAGTGTGGACATAAGACAGTCAGCACTGTTTGTCCTGGTGTCCAAGACTTAATTCCAGCATATCTGATTTCTAAAGAACATTATAGATATACCCACAAAAGCTGTAGGTATGAGATCACGTGACCAAGAACTAAATATATTTCAATGAATCTGGCAAACTAAAATTACCATGCTTTGCTTATTCTGACCGTTGTTTAGAGTAATTAAATCCTGTGCCTTCTGGAGTGTTGGGCTTGTCATGGAAGAGAAGTCAGACAAATTGGCTGCTTTTAATATAAAGGCAATTATTATTTATTGAGGCTGCTGAACAAAGATTACTCAGTAGCAATGTGGCTAACAGTCTACCTTGACACAACCCGGAATGTTTAAATGTAAGTACACAGTGTTTTTCTGTATCCTGTCCTGTCTTGTTAAGTCAGGAAAAGAATTGCTGATGACCAGATTCTTATGCTGTCCATCTCCTGTTCAAAAAATTTGTCTCAAATGAAGGCCATGCTTACATATTCCCAACAGTTCAATCTCAGAACTGCAATAATTTGGAATGATTATCATTCTCACTTCTATTTCTGTAAGCTGTGTTTAACACTTCTATTATTGACATTTCCATGTTCCAACTGAGTATCCATATATGTATATGTACATATGTGTAAGTATATATAGCATATATATATATACACACATATATATATGAGGGAACTGGAAATTGCTGTGATGGGAGTATTTAGAAGATTGATCAATCAAGCCAGTTTAAACTTTAAAACAGAACTCTACTAGACTAATGTTCATTAGCAATACATATTATTTTAATGGTTTGTTCCTACTCGTTAACGATTATTATGACTGCATATTCAACATAGTTAGTGCTTGACAATCAATCCTAAATTAATATGAGTACACAGTGCTATGGAGCCCAATGCCATGCAGTTAGTGCTGATGACTATAGTCCTTGATGATCTTAATTGATGAGGTCAAAGTGATCAGGCTCTCTTACAAGGGATCCCCATCACCACATCTGAGATCTCATCCTGTTATAAAGTGTTTGGATTTCTAGATAGTGCCTAGCTCTTGTCCTCCAGCTATTGACTACTTGCTGCCCAAAGATGGAAGAGGGGGTTCCCAGGCTGAGGCAGATGCCTTCTCCGATTGTTTGGCTGGGATTTTTTTTGTCCCTCACTGATCTGCTGCTTCTTTTCCTTCAGTGAAAGCAGTCTTTTCACAGCTCTTGAGATTGTGCTGCTTCAGTGATCAATAATTGTCCATCGGTGAGTTGTTTGCAGTTCTAGGTCCTCTGTTTTTGACCCATGTCCACACCTTCAAGGCCTTTGCTGCTGTCCCACATTTAAAGTGACATGCTAACAAGGAAAATCTGGTACCATGCTCAGGTTCACACAACAAGTTCTTGTAGCAAGCTGATAACAAGTCCAAGAGGCCAGGTCAGGGGCCCAGCACTGTTAGCAGAAGGCTCATGTTCCGTTACTAGCAATAGTTATACTATTTTTATGGGCCATTACATACAAAAATGCTTATACAGTTATGCTATATTAGTGTGTTTATGTTTGGTTTCAAAACAAACTAATATTAAAATCTGCTCAGTGTGCTTCTTTCATGGGTGCAGCAGGTCTCTGTTCATCCAACGTATATTTGAATTATAAAATCACTTTCCCATAACAAGCAACAGACCCACTGGCGCTGAGTGCTCATCAGTTTCAGTGGGAGACAGGCCTAGGGGAAGAATTTGAGTTTGTAGTTTTAACCCAGGAACACGATTGACCGATGATGTTCTTCCAGTTACTGCTGCTATTTTTCCAGGGACTTTTACACACTTCCCTTCTTGGATTATTTCTCAGGAAAAGATTGAGATGACAATCTTTACAGAAAGAGAGCCGTGATAAAAAACATTAACAAGAATGTTTTTCTAACAACCTCTCATCACTGCAAGGCTTGTTTATAAGCCCTTTCTTCACCTAGAAGCAGGACAATTGTTATGGCCAGATGAACTCCTGTTGTGAAGCAGGAGTTAAGAAGGAAATCAAATGTCTTGTCTGGGGTCACAAAATAAGAAGGACCTTTGCTCTTGTCAGGCTGACATAAGGTCACAGAAGAAGTGAACCAGGGTGGTTCAATTTAAAAAACATACACAAAATCAGATTAAATAACATTATTAGACCTTCACATAAATTGAAATTAATGTAAAATTGCTCATCAGTTTCCATTTTTACTTTAGATGGGTGTCTAAATCCTCACACATCTGAATGCTAGGGGTGTCTTTGAAGATAAGAGGCTCTAATTTTAGGTCTACCTGATACACCTTTTTGAAGCTTGATCCTGAGAGCTCTTATGTCTTCTCTAACCTGGAGAGAAGCTGCTTTATTCACTTGTTTTATATGGGTGGAACCAGTTCTTGGGGAAAGATGGAGACCTGCCGAAAGGACTCAGGTGTCTGTCAAAGGTTTCCTCAGTTCACATTTAGAGAGACAGAAATGTCACTTCCAGACAGTATGAGTGTGTTTTGCCTCACACTGAATTGATTATTCTAAAAGCAGAGGAGTGATATAAGAAAAGTCCTCATAAACAGTAGTGTCTTGAATTCTACTGCTTCACCACAACACCTTAGAAAACATTAAATGGGATTTCTTTCTTTAACCTCAGAGGTAAATATAATCCGTATGATATCCTTATTATATCACCTGAACAACAAAATTCTGTCCACATCATGGTCTACAAATAATTGCTAAAATATCAAAATCCAGATTTTGAACCCAGAACTCTTACATCAAAGTCCCTACCTTAACCACACAAATCATTACGTTAAAATAAAATTTCCTCATGGAAGCTCTACTCAGACTACTATAGCCTAGTGCGAGAAGATAGATTTAATGAGTGCGTATTTTCTGATTAAATGTATACAGATGAAAATGTCCCAGCCATCTGCAATAGTTATACACAAAGTTTGCTGTATTTTAATGGGAGAAGGGCTTCAAGAGCCTCTGTAAAAGAGTGACAAAGTAGTACAGGGCTTGGGGGCAAAAGAGGGGGGCACAGGAAAGCAGAAATTTGGGTTTGGTCTTGTTTCTCCAGTCAGACAACATTTGGTACAAGGTGTCAGGCAAGTGTCTGAAGTTCAAGATAATAACCCAGTTAGCTCTCCAGACTCATCAAAAATTTTCAATGTTATCTGCACAAAGCTGAAGAAGTTTTTGTGAGTGTGGTTTTATGTGAGAAGAATGTATATTTCATTATTTGACTTGTCAATGTTATTCATGAGGCTATGCTTTTCTCGGTTCTGTTTTCTTACACTGAGAATATTTGTGTGGGTTTTATTTTTATTTATTTTATTTCCCCTGCACAATTGTTATGGGAATAGAGAGCAGCATAGGAGGTCTGTTCGACCTTGATGAGATAAAGCTGCATCCTTGAGAGAGGGCTTGAGAGAACAGAAAAACAAGTATCAGGGAGTATCAGCAAGAAACAGGACGTGAGAGTGAAGTTGCTGTGGGAGAGTGAAGTTGCTGTGGGAGAGTGAAGTTGCTGCTCCTCGTGAACAGACAGCGGAAACCAATCGGAAGAAGTAGAGAAGCGCGTGGCAGTCGACCTTCAACCTATCAGCAGGACACAACTTGCGCGTGGAGAGTGTGTATAGCTATAAAGCCTGTCAAATTGTTGCAATAAAGGTCTTTGGTCTGTACCCCGCCAGAGTCCATGAATCCATGCTCCACAAATGGCGCCCAAACAGGGACATGAATCGTAGGAACGTACGACCAGTGGAGCAGCCCGGCTGAACGAAAAAAGGCAGCGGGATTGGAGAGCTGCAGTCCGGACAGATAATCACCAGAAAAAGATGAGCAGCCGGGGATGTGTGAGGATGGGATCAGAGGAAAAGGCAATTGTATGTATATTAGAAAAGTTTTTAAGTAGAAGGGGTATTCAATACAATGAAGGAACTCTTCAGCTTTTACTGGCATGGCTAAAAAGCAAGGGTCTTCCCGCTGATTCTACAACGGCTTTCCAATTATCAAGTTGGGAGCAAGCGGGCGAAACTTTATTTGAGACTGCAACAAAAGGGGATGTGACTGCCACAAAGGTCTTGACAGCTTGGAGGTTGATTAAAGATACTTTACAGCAGGTAAAATCCGAACGAAATGCCACGGCAGCCGCCATTGCAGCTATGGCACCGGACAGCCCGATTACCACTCAGACAGAGGGGGGGAAACCTGAACCCCCGAGCTGTCCGGCTGCGCCGTTAGCACCCCCGCTAGATGTGACGTTGATACCGCCGTGGTCTCCTGTGTTACGAGGTTGGGGTGATTCCTTGCCAAGTCCGGCACCAAGTCCGGTGGTCACTGCAATTTATAATCCTGCTCAACACTGGCAAAATTTACGTAAAGAGGCATTACAGGATGGTGATATAGAAGCCACTACTACCATCGCCTGTCCGGTACTGCTTAATCAAAACGGGACGAACACCTGAGAACCGATAAGGTGGGAGCTGGTTAGAGAAATGCAGAAAACGATTATGCAGCATGGACTAACCTCCCCTTATGCACAAGAACTATTAAATAACATTATGAAAGGACACATACTAACTCCATTCGATATCAAGCAGCTAGCCGAAGTTATTTCTACCCCAACACAGCGAGTTCTTTTTATGGGTAGGTGTATATTAAAAGCCTTAAAGGATCCAGGCTTAATAGATATGATAGAGGCTTGCAACCGAGTGGGATCTATCTCTTATCAAACCGATTGGCAGCAAATTCCAGAGATGATATGGAAACAGGAGGATATCAGACAAGCTGCGAGCAGTAACGATGCTGCTCCATCTGGGGCAACCACCGCACCTCCTAATTTTAAAGCAGACGATTGCCCCCCAGTCTTGCCGAGATCAGAACAAGCCAAAGGGAAAGGAGGCACTCAAGTTCACTCTACCCTATTCTGTAATAGCCCTGAGGATGATCCTGGGAGCCCCTTTGATCCTGGTCCAATAAATCCAGAGACTGAACCTGATTTATATCCACCTTTAACCCCAGTTAAAGCTATGCCTGCATCTGCTCCAACTGCGGAGGAGATTTTACAGAAACAGCGATGAAAGTTGTTATCGCCCTCCTCCGTTCTTAACCCTTCTCCATTTGCGCCAGGTACCGCATCTGTTCCTCCTTATCAAACGTTTATACGTGCACAGCTGGAATTGGGGTATTGCGGTGTATTGTCAGAATGTCAGCAGAGAAGGAGGGAGATGGAGACGTTTAGCTCCTGCCATTGCCTGCCTCTCCCCCTCCCCTCCCCAGCCCTCTCCCTGAGATAGAAGTGCTGTTTTTGTATGTCTGCTGTGTAAGTGTGTGTGGGCGCCAGCTTATACCTGCTGATCAGCATGTGTGCTACTGTTTGTTTTTTGTTGTGTGCAGTGTCGTTAGGTGACTCCCCTTGAGCAGGTGTTCTGCCCGGTGTGGTACTGTTCTCGTATGCAACTAGGGCTGACACTCCGTCAAGTGAAGAAGTTTGTATATACACAGTGTTTAGACGTAAGGCGAGCGTGCACCAGGTAGATAGACCAGGATGAGCCATAGAACCAATGGAAATCCTGAAATATTGGGGGAATTTTCACCAGCCGACACGTTTACACTCTCGGGAACGGCTCGCCCGTGCAGGGCGTATGGCTGGTTGTTTGTTGTTTGTCTATAAGATCATGGTTGATTGGGAAAAGGAGTTGAGCCAAAATCTATAGGATGCTCTGTAGGAAAATGAGAAACTTAAGGAAAAATGAGAAACTGAGCTCTTGTTGCAAAGGCAGACTTTTATGTCAGTCGTAAGTGATGGGGATAAAAAAAAAAAAGAAAAAGAAAATAAGAAGAGAAAAAAAAAGAAACCAAACAGGAACAATTAGATGGGAAATGTGCCACGTTAGCACAAATGTATGCCATACGCATTACGAGAAAGCAGCAGAAAAAGAGAAATAGGACACCTGATTCAAAGCAGTACCATAGAGATATGTTTTCGGTTTTTTCCTATATGTGTATATGTTATTGCATGCCTTAGTAGATTGCTCTGTGTTATACCCTGCGAGACTAAAATGAACCCCAGCAGAAGCGGTCTCTTGAGCAAGGGGGTGGAATATGGGAAAGCAACGGAAAGTCGGTGAGGAGGATTGTAAATACACTCAAGGGACTTGCACCTGGGTGCTGGAAAACACATATATCACACCAATTGTTATTCAGTCTTGGGTGCTGGCAAGAAAAACATTTGGATGACATAAGCCTGTAATGGACTCACAGACACCTTATCTAGCTGCTTGAGAATCTTGGCCTGTTGTGGAAGAAGATCAAAGCACAGTACCAGCAAGAACAGGGAGTCCGCATGCGCTCTTGCTAACAAGGACTCTTTTGCTGCCAAGGATAAGTTTTAGTAATGCTACTAGTCCAGCTATTTCTGAGTTATTGCTAGATGTAGATAGTATTCGATATGCGATGTTGCAAAACAGAGCTGCTACTGATTTTTTGCTTTCAGCTCACAGACATGGTTGTCAAGATTTTAAAGGACTGTATTGTATGAATCTAAGTGACCACTCCAAATCCATCCATGCCCAGTTGCAGGAACTGCACCGACCGAACCAGGAACTTGTGGAGACCACTGGGTGAAATGTCTTTGCTGGATGGACTTGGGGGTGGGGTTGGTTGAGGCAAATTATACTCATTGCCTGTGTGGAAGGAATTTGTCTGTTATGTTTAGTATGCTCTTCGCCATGTTTAATAAGCATTATACGATCAGTTGTAGATGCCGCTTTGCATCGTACCCTTGTACGAGTTGTAGAATATGTTGCTCTAAAAACTATGTGTGTATCCACGAGAACCTGACCTTCACAGAAGAAGATAACAAGAAGGGATCACAACAATGTAGTCACGTATCAGACAGCCGCTGTTAGCAAAGCTGGATCGTGAGTTTGGTGAGACTCGCTGCATACGCTGGCCACGTGTGCAGCGACTCTGGCCTGTACTTTTCTACTCAATCCAGTGCAGGAGCGTCTGGTGGGACTCACTGCGTGCACTGGCCATGCATACAGTGACTCTAGCCTGTACTTCTCCACTCAATCCAGTGCAGGATATAAGGGGGCTGTCTCGGGGGTCAGGGAGGGGGAGAGAGACATGAGCACACTTTGAAGAT
This sequence comes from Rissa tridactyla, assembly GCF_028500815.1. Classification (NCBI taxonomy): domain Eukaryota; kingdom Metazoa; phylum Chordata; class Aves; order Charadriiformes; family Laridae; genus Rissa; species Rissa tridactyla. The sequence continues at coordinate 12,767,883 of NC_071496.1, forward strand.
ACAGGGGATGCCCTGAAGCACTGTGTCTGGCCCCCTCTCCCCCCCCATAAGTTCCATGTTCATTAACCCCAACAGCTCCGAAGGCATTACAGCATGTTGCAAGATAAGATATAGTCGACTACTGCTGCAAGACGCATTGAACACCTTCCTACAAGAATTTCAACTTTACACCCTGATAGGACAGTGGGATGATGCACTCGCAAAGAGCCTGACTGCATTGGAGTGGGTATTTTTGCCACATACCTTTTCAAAACCAGTAACTATGATGATTTAAATGTTACCACGATTGTTTTTCCAGGGTTGTTTGTGCTGTCACCAGCTTTCTGGAATGGATCCAAGCCACATACATGTCCCCATCAAAAAGGATGACCTTGACCCTTGGTTATCACAAAGTCTTAACCTACAAATTGCCTTAGTAGATTATATTGGGCAAATAAATTATTCTTTCCCCTGGCACAGACTATTACAGTCACTTTCAGAAGTTCCTTTAGAGCCACGCATCCTGCTAGCACCAGGGTCTCTTGATGGCACCTGTTCGGTGTTTGTAGATGGTTCAGGGACACAGTAAAGGCTTTTGACTTATTTCAACAGGAACTGTTAAATGTAGGCAGAATCTCAATATGTCACTGGTATTGTTCAAAACTTGAAGGAGCATTTGTAAAACAAGTAGAGAACCAATTGTTATTTAGTCTCTTACTGCAATTAATATTACTTTTATGAAAAAGACAGTTTCCTTATTTTATTGTCCACATACGCTCTCATGTTTTAAATTTTCTAAACATGTCTTCTTTGTCATCCACAGCAGTAGAGCGACATTTTGTAGGAACTGTTGAATGGCCTGAACAACCGAAGGGGTATTAGAAGCACCTTAAGTCGGGGTGCATGCTAACCACAGATAATACTGCAACAAATAGAAGTTGTGAGCTAGAAAATTCTGTAATGATTTGTACTTCTCATCCGTATGTTTGCTTCGGCTCAAAATGCAAGTATACAAGAATGTAATCAATCTTATTGTGTAAATTTAACGCGAGTAAGGTATAAAACAGCAGTAAAATGGATAGGGGATTGGCAAAATGCATTAAAAACACGTCTTTCTCTGTATTGTGATTGGGAGTACAACTCTCAAAGACTTTGTGTTACATCTCTCCCCTGGAACACGTCGCTACATGGCTGGGAAATGGTTAAACACCATCTCCAAGGTGCTTTTGACATGTCGTTGCAACAAAATATTTGTCCTTTACATGAACCGCAATGTATTTGAAATATTACAAAAGGATTTCTCGTGGGTAAATCCAAAGAAATTGGCTTTCTGGGCTAAATTTAGGAATCTGGGTATTTATTGCCTTAGCAGGGTTCTTTTTGATTCTGTTTTTAATTGTGTTTAGTATATAACCTGCTAAGAGCGTCACAACGAGTAGAAGCACAAGTCATGGCGACCTGGTTAATAAATGGCCTGGTGTTAAACAAAAAAGGGGGAGATGTGGCAGATCTACGAGCAGAGGCCTGCATACAGCCAAGGACACAGTGAGCAGAGCACACAGTAACCACAGAGCCAAGAGAACAGTCCATACCTTTACTCCATCCTGTGACGACCATATAACATTTTCGAATCTTGGACAAAGAACAGGGCTAAGTAGTCTCCCTTCGCTAGGAACAGCAGCGGCATTAAATATGCTGAATAAAATAGGGTGTTGGCTGGCTAAACAGACCAATGCCACATCGTTAGCATTAAGTGGGTTATTAGCAGATGTAGACTGTATTTGGCATGCTACGCTTCAAAATAGAGCTGCCATTGAGTTTTTGCTTTTAGCGCAAGGCCACGGGTGTGAAGATTTTGAAGGTATGTGTTGTATGAATCTTTCTGACCACTCTGAGTCTATCCATAAAAGTATCCAGCAATTGAAAAAAGGGTTTAATCAGCTACAGATTGGTAATGAGTGGGACTGGCTAAACAACCTGCTGCGCAGTTGGGATATTTCTGGATGGCTATCATCAATTGTAAAAGCTGGATTGTTGTTGCTATTCTTTATGTGTGCCTTAATGCTTATTGTGCCCTGTATCTTAGGCTGCCTACAGAAAATAATGCAAAGAATGATTAATCAAGCTTTTGTAGTAGAAAAACAAAAAGGGGGAATTGTGGGAATAGAGAGCAGCGTAGGTCTGTTCGACCTTGATGAGACAAGGCTGCATCCTTGAGAGAGGGCTTGAGAGAACAGAAAAACAAGTAAGAATCAGTAAGAAACAGGACATGAGAATGAAGTTGTTGCTCCTCGTGGACAGACAGCAGAAACCAATCGGAAGAAGTAGAGAAGCGCATGGCAGTCGACCTTCAACCTATCAGCAGGACACAACTTGCGCGTGGAGAGTGTGTATAGCTATAAAGCCTGTCAGATTGTTGCAATAAAGGTCTTTGGTCTGTACCCCACCAGAGTCCGTGAATCCATGCTCCACAGTACATCTTTATTCTGCTGAAGCCCATGGCAGTATTGCCCCTGATCAGAGTGGTGGTGCCATGGTAAAGACTTGGTCAGGGCTGGTAGGTGAGTTGACTTGGTGATGGATACAAATGATGTTCATGTTCACCGTGAGGTCTGATTGTCAATACTCACTGACACTACCCCTGATAACTTCAGAGATCTTTGGACCAAGTGTCTCCATCAAATGTCTTTCAATTGATAAACCAATATAATCGGATTTGCCAATGGCACAGATGGCTTTTAAACATCTCATTTGTTTTTAATGCTTTTCTAACTATTCACCTGATCATACAAACATTTACTTCCATAATTAGCCCTTTTTTGTATGCTTATGTGAGTATTGATACAACCAGAATAATCAGAGTATTTCTGACATCACTTTAAAATGAAATTGATTTAGATGTGATTCAGATAATCCAGGTATCTTGCTAAAGCTCTCGGTTATTGCCAGTGGAGAAACTGCACATTTCTGAAGGCCAACAGATTTCCGGGACCTGATTTTTGGAGTGAGCCTCTGGCTATTGACTGTATGTACGGTGAAGGCATGAGTATTGTATGCTGAACAGAGACATGGTGGGATGGCTCTTATGATTGGAGCATTGGAATGGAGGGATACAGACTCTTCAGGAAGGACAGGCTGGGAAGACGAGGAGGGGGTGTTGCCCTCTATGTCAATGATCAGCTGGAGTGCATGCAGCTCCACCTGGGGATGGATGAAGAGCCAATGGAGAGCTTATGGGTCAAGATTAAAGGGACCACAGGGGAAGGGGACATTACGGTAGAGGTTTGCTACAGCCCACCTGACCAGGACGACAGAGTGGATGAGGCCCTCCGTAGGCAGATGGAAGCAGCCTTGCGTTCACAGACCCTGGTCCTCATGGGGGACTTCAACCACCCCGATATCTGTTGGAAGGACAACACAGCGGGGCACAAGAAATCCAGGAAGTTCTTGAATGTGTCAATGACAACTTTCTTCTCCAAATGGTAGAGGAGCCAGTGAGGAGAGGAACTATGCTGGACCTTGTCCTTACCACCAAGGAGGGGCTGGTGGCGAGTGTCAAGCTCAAGGGTAGCCTTGGCTGCAGAGATCATGAAATGGTAGAATTCAAGATCCTTCGGGCAGCGAGGAGGGCATGCAGCAAGCTCGCTACCCTGGACTTCAGGAGAGCAGACTTTGGCCCCTTGAGGGACCTGCTTGGCAGGGTAACATGGGAAAAAGTACTGGAGGGGAGAGGGGCCCAAGGAAGCTGGTCAGTATTCAAGGATCACCTCCTCCAAGCTCAGGAGCGATGCATCCCAAGAATGAGGAAGTCAGGGAAAAAAGCCAGGAGGCCTGCATGGATTAACAAAGAGTTCCTGGGCAACTCAAAAGCAAAAAGGAAGCCTACAGAGGGTAGAAGCAAGGACAGGAAGACTGGGTGGAATACAGAGGAACTGTCCGAGTGACCAGGAAGCAGATTAGGCAAGCTAAAGCCCAGATAGAATTAAGTCTGGCAAGGGACATCAAGGATAACAAGAAAAACTTCTATAAGTATGTCAGGGGTAAAGGCAAGACTAGGGAAGATGCGGGCCCTCTCTGGAAGGAGACAGGAGACCTGGTCACCCAGGATATGGAGAAGGCTGAGGTGCTGAATGACTTTTTCGCCTCATTCTTCACCGGTAAGGGCTCCCACCACACCACCCAAGTTGCAGGATGCAAAGGCAGGGGCTATGAGAATGAAGAACTACCCACTGGAGGAGAAGATCAGGTTCAAGACCATCTGAGGATCCTGAAGGTGCATAAGTCCATGGGACTGGATGAAATCCATCCACGGGTCCTGAGGGAGCTGGCAGATGAAGTCACCAAGCCACTTTCCATTATATTTGAAAAGTCGTGGCAGTCTGGTGAAGGTCCCGCTGACTGGAAAAGGGGAAACATAACCCCCATTTTCAAAAAGGAAGAAAAAGAAGACCCAGGGAACTACAGGCCGGTCAGTCTCACCTCTGTGCCTGCCAAGATCATGGAGCAGATCCTCCTGGAATCTCTGCTAAGGCACATGGAAAATAAGGAGGTGATTGGTGACAGCCAACATGGCTTCACCAAAGGCAAATCGTGCCTGATAAATTTGGTGGCCTTCTATGATGTTGCCACAGCATTGGTAGATAAGGGGAGAGCAACCGATGTCATCTACCTGGATTTATGCAAAGCATTTGACACTGTCCCACATGACATCCTGGTCTCTAAATTGGAAAGGCGTGGATTTGATGAATGGACCACTGGGTGGATAAGGAACTGCCTAGATGGCTGTACTCAAAGGGTTGCAGTCAATGGCTCCATGTCCAAGTGGAAATCAGTGACGAGTGGCGTTCCTCAGGGGTCAGTACTGGGACCAGTGCTGTTTAACATCTTTGTCGGTGACATGGACAGTGGGATTGAGTGCACCCTCAGCGAGTTTGCTAATGACACCAAGCTGTGTGGTGCAGTCGACACACTGGAGGGAAGGGATGCCATCCAGAGGGACCTGGACAGGCTTGAGAGGTGGGCCTGTGTGAATCTCATGAAGTTCAACCAGGCCAAGTGCAAGGTCCTGCACATGGGTCATGGCAATCCCAAGCACAAATACAGGCTGAACAGAGAATGGCTGGAGAGCAGCCCTGAGGAGAAGGACTTGGGGGTGCTGGTGGATGAGAAGCTCAACATGATCTGGCAATGCGTACTTGCAGCCCAGAAAGCCAACTGCATTCTGGGCTGCATGAAAAGAAGCGTGGCTAGCAGGTCAAGGGAGGTGATTCTGCCCCTCTACTCTGCTCTGGTGAGACCACACCTGGAGTACTGCGTCCAGCTCTGGAGTCCTCAGCACAAGAAGGACATGGACCTGTTGGAACGGGTCCAGAGGAGGGCCACGAAGATGATCAGAGGGCTGGAGCACCTCTGCTATGAGGACAGGCTGAGAGAGTTGGGGCTGTTCAGCCTGGAGAAGAGAAGGCCCCGAGGAGCCCTTATAGCAGCTTTCCAGTACCTAAAGGGGGCCTACAGGAAAGATGAGGAGGGACTCTTTATGAGGGAGTGTAATGATAGGACACGAAGTAACAGCCTCAAACTGAAAGAGGGTAGATTTAGATTGGATATCAGGAAGAAATTGTTTACTGTGAGGGTGGTGAGACACTGGAACAGGTTGCCCAGAGAAGTTGTGGATGCCCCATCCCTGGAAGTCTTCAAGGCCAGGCTGGATGGGGCTTTGAGCAGCCTGGTCTAGTGGGAGGTGTCCCTGCCCATGGCAGGGGGGTTGTAACTAGATGATCTTTAAGGTCCCTTCCAACCTGAACCATTCTGTGATTCTGTAAGTACATAAGTCACATCTGTGTTACAAACAATAACTTTTTATGTTATTTGAGACTGGTGGAGGCTATAACGCAATTTCAAACTTCAGCTGGGAACCCATAAAGAGGGAGCAGATCATGCAAATAAAACGTAAGGGTGAAAAAAAAGAGATCTAACTGAGGAGAAGGAATCCCCCACCATGGACATCATACAGTTCTCTGCATCAGGATGCTGTTGACTTGTAACTCCATCTCATGCATTCCTCTCTGGGAGGGCTGAAGCTTACAACATTGTGACCCAGAGGCACATTGGGAGGCTAAGCCTAAAAGCAAAGAGAACTAGTTAGTTTTCTGAATAATAATTTTAGCTGTGTTAATTTCCACTATGTGTATTGGTACTGGAACTAATAAGAAAAAAATATAAATTTTTTATTAGACTGTCAAACATTAATTAAACTAACAGTAAAGTCTTAGCTCCAAGAGATAGTGTTCCCTTTTGCACCAACAACATTTTGAGTGTAATACCATCAATATATATGAGTTCAGATCTACTGAAAGTAAGACAGAAATTATAAGCAGTTTTCTCCAATTCACATGTGAGTGACAGTACTGAAAGGCATACAGGTCATATTTACATGTAAAACTTTCCCTAACTACTGTACTTTGTTCTGTATTCAACTCCATGGATAGATAGTAGGTGACCTGTGAGCATTTCTATCAATTGAGCCACCTGAGGGTAGTGGGCATGAGAATTCCTACTTATGATAGAAGAAGGGGCCAGAATCAGGGCCATTATAGATCAAGTTGCTCAAATCTGCACTTAAGATTTGAAGAATTGTAAATGAATATAGGTAAGCCAAGTTGGCTGCCACAGTACTCAAGTGAAAAAACAGAACTTTAGGTCCTTCTAAGTTTAAACTCAAAAATAAAGGTTTCTATGCCTTTACAGAAGAGAAGCGTTGGTTGATGATCACTGTCTTGGACATAGGGACATAAACTTTGAATAAAGCTCAGTTTAAGGACATGATTTCCTTTTGGGATCTGGTTTCTTGTATATTATGCACTAACAAGAAGTATAAATGACTACCGTACATACTATTTAGAAGAATAAATTAATAATGATAAAAACCAACTATAATAACTGTGTGATCCGATGCAGGCAAGACACAGGAACAACCACAAAACCATGGATGAAAGGCAAAGAACAAATTTAATCTCAATACCTCACAGACCAGGGAATCTCCGAAGCAACACCCATGCAGAGGCACGCAAGCAGGGGACATGGGCACCGCAGAGTGAGAAAGAGCCCTTGTTAGCAAGAGTCCTTGGCAACGAGAGAGTCCTTGTTAGCAAGAGCGCGCATAGACTCCCTGTTCTTGCTGGTATTTAAAGGGTTCAAACAGGCATAGTTTTCCCACCGTGCTTTGATCTTCTTCAACAACAGGCCAGGATTCTCAAGTGGCTAGATAAGGTGTCCCTGAGTCCATCACAGACTTATGTTATCTAAGTGCAAGTGTTTTTCTTGCAAGCACCCGAGACTGAATAACAATTGGTGTGATATATATGTTTCCCAGCACCCCAGGTGCGAGTCCCTTGAGCGTGTTTACAATCCTCCTCTGCCAATCTTCCGTTGCTTTCCCACAATAACTTTAACAACAAGGTGGATCTGGATGTGAAAAACTGTAAGATCCCTATGGGTAGGATATGAATTTCATGCTCTGACTTAGCCAGGGTTTGTGATGGATAGTTGGGAGAGGAAGAAGAACACAACAGTGAAGGAGAACTTTTAAAATTCAGAGCAAAGCCTGCTAATGAGAAGACAACCCAGGAGATACCGCATGGCCTTTGAAAAGAGTATGTCACCAATCCTTTAATTTGCCACAAATCTCAGTTCTTAGTCCTGGAGAAATCTGTTGGGTGTAAAATAAAACAAACAAAGCAAAATAAAGCACAATTAAATTAAATTAGATAACATTAAATTACATTAAATTAATAAAAAATAAAATAAAATGCACATATAAACAGTCAAACGTCTGAGAATTTCTAATTTTTGCCATAATGATCCTCCTCTCCCCTTTTTCAAATGTCATCCCTAATTCTGTAGTGTATCATGCCATCACGAAGACATCCATTTAATCAAATACCTTCTGCACCTGGGACACTGCTAGTCAATATGTAGTAAACAATCAGTGTTTCAATCTAAAGTAGGGACACTATGTTTCAGAGAGATCCATTGATCTCAAATGGCAGAGTTAGTCTTCTTTTGTGAAAAGAATCTTTCAAATAAAGCTACTTGAGTGTTTGAAGGTGTGAGTACTTTGATGTTTCAAAGCCTCAATTATTTAGGTATCACAGAGCTGAGCATTGTGTATCTGCCAGAGTCTCATTTAAAAAGCTCAAATGGCTAAGATGTCATTTTCTGTTCAAAGTCTTCTGGTGACTGAAATTAAGAGAAAAGCCCTTTCATTTTAGTGACTTCTAAGGCACTCTCAGCATCCCCTCTGTTGTGCTTCAGCATGACACCATTAAATGCTTGCTTGCAATTTGAGTACATTGTCAACAGAGCAGATAGATAGATAGATTCTAACTCAGGAAGTGGTAAGGCTGTGGTAAAAGCAAAACAAATAAACAACAAAAACCTGCAGCTTCTGGTATCTCTTATTAAAGGGATAGGATTCAAGTGCCTGGCTGAAAAGCAGTTGTACTGATACCATTGTCTTTAATAATTAATTCAGTCTTTGTCTCCAGGATTGTGTAAAGGCAAGTGTTCACCTATCCTTAATTTACTACATTTGAGGAGAGAGTAATTCCATCAATGATGTATCATGTTGCTTTCTCTTATTACTAACCTATTATTGATTATTTCTATGTAAACTCCTGAGCTAAGTTGCATTACACTTTAGATAAATTACTCTCTGCTCCCTCTTTAGCTGCTGGAAAGCTACAGGAAACTCCAGGGTGATTCGGATCTAAGCAGAGTAAATTGCCACTTCAGGAAGTATATTTTTCTCTTTTGATTATATAAATAGACTAATCTACTAAGTAAATGGTCTTAGCTAAGAACCTAAAATTCAATGGAATTAATCTTTGCCTTTCTTCCTGTTCATGAAATAAGATGCGTTCCCTGATTAAAAAGGGGAAATAACATGAAGAAAGAACTAAAATACAGGTGGAAGAGCTAAAGGTATAACAGGTGAATAGATAATAGACATAAGTCCTTTATATATCAGTATAACTTGCCATTGAGTCCAACTCTGAGTCTTGGGCAAAAGACAGAAGCAGCTCTGAAAAGACAAATTATTCAGTCACTGCCTGTTACAGGATTTTTGGTATCTTTCTTTGAGGCATCTTGTGAACAGCCACTAGATGGACCACCAGCTTGAAACAACACAGCAATTCCTGCAGTGCAGTGAAGTGCTGTAGGCCAACAAGTTGTCCTCTCTTGCTGTCACATCACCACTCCACTTTCACACACGGGGCCCTTCACTTTCATGCTCAGTGAGTGTGGACATGTGGGTGGAGAAGCGAGGTTTAAGGCATGAACAGGTAGATTATTGCACCCTGGCAGCTGGACCCAGATGTATGAAAAGACAAGTCTGGGTGTTAAAGATAAGCAGCTGAGAGTCTTCCACAAGTCAATTTGCCACAAGTGGTGCTAAGATGAATCTCTTTAAGTAGTCTTTTGTTCAGTCTACTCAGATGTTGGTACTCATTGCAAAAAAACACACTACCTGTTGTCATTTTGTAAAGTACTTATCCCCTGTTCTACCATGTAAATACAAACTGAGATAAATGTCTACAGATACAGAATTTAGCCCCAAAACTGTCATTGTGTTGTTATTAAATCACATTTCCTTGCAATAAAGAAGAACTTTCAGCTTCAGGCAGGTTAGGGTATGGGTACACAGGAACTGGGTATGGAGGTTGTTAGTAGAAGTGACTTAAGTCAATTGCAGGATTCACTATGGACACCTTAGGAGTTAGGAGCCTGACATTAGGGACTGTGAACTTTCCTGCAACTCTAAAATGAACTATTTTTATTTCATCATTTCACCACCATCTTCAGCTAAAAGACATCTCCCTTGAAAAATGCAAACTTTTATCCATGCTGACTACTATGTGCTTAGGTTTGTTTTGGGTAGGGGAAAATATAAAAATATTCTGCTGGTTTTGTTTGCTTTTTTCTTATTTTCAATGAAAATATGTACTTTACAATATGTAACCACATTTCCTACCATTTTTCACTCACAGGCACCCAGGCGAACTGGTTTGATTCACTTTCTTCTGCCATATTTGAAAGCTAAAAGATTAAGGAACTCACCCAGGAAACGACAGTAAATCTGTCATTGTTTGGGCCGGATTGGGCCAATGAGAAGATGACAGATGCTCTCCCCCACCTCTCGCTCCAAGGAGAGGAGGGAGAGAGATAAAGAGGTTTATGAGTTTAGAAGGAACTAAACTACATCAATGAAAAATTAATAATAAAATAAAAAGGAAATAATGAAATAGATACAGTATATACAAAACCGTATTAAGCTCCCAGGATGACGATCACGTCACAGGCAGGCACTGGGGAAGTCCCAGACTGGAATTAGAGATGGATGGGAACTGGAGTCTGGATCTGGAGTCAGGAACACACAGATCAGGATCAAAGGCAGATGAACAGACAGGGTCCTCCTTGGACGTTGGCCATTGAAGAAAGAGGGCTGACCCTTTGATCCCTCAGCTTTTATACTGAGCATGGGGCAGATGGGATGGAATACCCCTGTTGGTCAGTTTTGGGTCACCTGTCCTGTTTGCTCCTCCCTGCAGGTAGGACCCCTCTACGCTTTTCTGTTTCCGACCCTCCAGTGAGGCAAGTTATCTGACCTTGGTTGTTATAGCAATAAGTCTAAGCAAGAGCCTCTCTGCATACCATTCTTTGGCATTAACTATAAACATAGGTCTTATCACTCTGACAACAGTTTCTGCACAAGACTTGTTAAGTTTTCTGTTCAAGCAACCCCATAAGAGTATTTAATCACATGACTTTGAGAGAAGTTGACACTTTGATCACTCTTCTGTCCTTACACAAAATTTTCTGAGTTATGTGAGAGAAGACTGTAACATAGTCGTTTAGACAATTAGTTTAATTTGTTTGAGTTTCTCATTTCAACTAGCTGTAAAGAATTCCCTTTTACTTTAAAACAAAAGCTGGTGAGTTTAATTAGCTTGACTTCTTCCTGATGTGGAAGGAAGAAAGAGATCTCAACATGATTTTGACTTCCTTGAAATCTCAACTAGTATACAGTGGATGCCAATTAGAAAGATAGATGGACACTGCAAGTTCCTCCAAGCCCTTATACTGAGTAACCTTATTAATTATCACTGTTTTGTATAGCACAGACAGGTAGGTAGCCACACCATTATGAAGTTAGTTAGATGCTCTGTCTAAAATGGGTGCGTTAAATGCCTTATTTCAGTGTACCTCCCTATAACAATATCAAGTTGAGAATGGAGATACATTTGCTGTCTCTAAGGAGAAAAGAAAATAAAATCCCATATATTTGTTAATGAGATAAAGCTGCAGGTCAATATAGTTTTTTAATTAATTTTTAGCTGCAGCTTTATAATATTAGAGAGAGAGAGAGAGAGCTGATCAGGAAGATAAACGAAAGGGGAAAATCATAGGAAATAATAATACTAAAAAAATCTAAAGCCAGCTAGTAAGCTGAAGTGACTTTAATTTTTCTGGTTTATTAAAACATATTCAAGTCTTTGATGGTCTGTGAAATTTGTTATCCCATCAATTACAATCTCAAAAGATTTCTGAAACATTTTTTAAGAGAGAAGTAAATTATGGGTTTGTCTTTTAAGGTGTGTTTTATTATTTCATTACTTCAAATAATGTCAGTAACTCAGTACCAGTTTGAATGGTTATGGAACATTTGTAATTCAAGGGGGGGTGATTATCAGTGTATATTCTGGTATAAAAAAGACTTCAGCCAGATTACTTTCTATCAGTTCATGAATTTAGATGCAGTTCCTTTAGCTCCATATAGCAGCTGTCTGGGGGAAGATATATGCAGTCCTCCAGATTGGCTGCCATTGAAAACTTGTAGTGTGAAACTTGATAGTTTGTATTGGGAGAAACTCTACTGGTTCATGGGTAAAGACACTTTGAAGCAAAAGAAAAAAAAAAACGGGAAAAAATAATAATGAAAGTCAGCCAGCCATTTCACAGATGAGATCTGTTTCTGCAACTCATCCTGTGGACAAAATGTGCTGGTCAATCACCTGAAGCCATTCAGTATATTTAATGCATGTTTTAGCTTCTTCCTCCAACAAACAAAACCTGTACTGTATCTGACATGAAACCATTAATGTATATGCCAAATTCATTCTTTATACTTAATGTGTTTGCATTTAGATTCTAAAACCATTTGCAAAGTGGAGGGGGGGGGCAGAATCAAGGGTTGGCAAACTTCATAGTGCCAGCAATTTTCCATCCACTGAAGATTAAATGCAGCACATTCTGTATACACCTACATGACTATGACACACAGCAAATAATTCAGCAACTTCAAATGATTTAATTGGCAATCTGCATGGCTCTAAAAAAAGCCAGAAGAATAATGCAGAAGCTACTCATGTGAACTTGGTCAAATCGTTTTCAAAAGATGACAAAAAAGCCTTCTTATGAAGGAAGACACAAGTCATGCTTCTGGTTAATGCATATTAGCCTGTGGCTAATATAATGTGTACATTTCTTTCAGCACATAGCTGAATATAGGCACAGCTTATTGACTGATCTGTTGGAGTTGGACTTTGTCAGCTGAACCCTATGAATAAAAGACTCCTTTAGTAGACACAGATGAAGATTAGGAAGTAAAGGGCATAGTTTAGGGAAAAAAATACTAGGATTTATTTCATCAAAATAAATAAGTTTAGGAAATATGAGCGGAGAGAAAAGAAAGTTTTAAAGAGCAGACCCTGCTGCTGTAGGATATTGAGAGTATTGGCTTCATTCACGGGGGGAACTGAGATCCTCGGTATTCTAGGACCTAGAATCATAGAATGGTTTGGGTTGGAAGGGGCCTTTAAAGGTCATCTTCCTTACTCAGCAAAGCATGTAAACACCCACTTAATTTTAAGCAAGTGTTTAAATCCTATTCCAGTGACACTTAAGCACTAAAGTTACATATGTGTTTAAATGCTTTGATGATTTGAAGCCTAAACAATGAGCAAAGTAATGACTTACTAAGATTACACTGTGCCAGGAAATAATGCTTATTGAAGAAGGGACGCTATGGTACACCTCAAGCCATGAAAGGACGGACTTTGGATTGCTCGCATGGTTTTCTACAGCATTTCACCTTCATTAAAGCAAAATAACACAAAAGAAAGGAAAAATATCCTTGAGAAAAAATCAAAGCTATAAATAAATAATGGGGCATACAATATTTCAATCTATAATCACAAATTATGGAGGTAGTGGAGGCTGTGGTAGAAATGTGTTCATCTGTCATGTACATGAACAATAAGGCCATGTCATGAACAATGAGCATATAAAGCAGGATCATAGCAGGAAGAAAGCTTTAATGTACATATTATTAAGATTAGGATATAACACTGCAAGGATCTTTCTTTTTTTTTTCTTAAATTGAACATTGCATGTATAACAGAGACATGTTTTATCTCCTTCACTAATGATGGAATGAGTTTTTAAATGTTCTTATGTGGAAAGAATATTTGGGCATTTGGAGGTAATAGAAAGGGTTTTGCCTCCTACACAGTTCAATAGTGAAACAATTAATTTTAAAATCCAAATATATTTTATATTCATGAGAAAACACCTGTATGGGGCATGCTTGTATCTGCAGGACAGTAACACCTTGACTGATTTAGTATCAATCCTTAGGTTATAGCTTGAGGATATTGAGGAAACAAACACATTATATTGTTGAAAACGAGAATTTCTACAGTACTGAATAAAAGATAAGAACACTTATAAAACAGAACATAAACATTCAGGTTCAGGGCATAAGCTAGTCAGTAACTGGAAGGGTTAGAATGAGTTTATTTTGTCTGACTATTCCACAAACCTTTACTACAGAATATCTTGCTCTCCTGAAACCACGAGTGATTGACACAGATGGGCTAGGTAAACCATTAGACAGAGGTCTGTAAAATGGGGATAACAATATTATCTTTCCCAAACATTTGATGTTTTCAGACCAGGAGCACCAAAATAATACACTACAGTCCAATCAGAATAGCAAGTAAATTTTGCTATACATACCTAAATGTGTGTAATGTTCCCTGCATTCCTTTGAGAAAATCTGATTATCTGTATTATGATATAGATCCTATTATTCTTCCTTTCTCTCAGGAAAGATGTGAAGCACAATCACTTTTGAACTCAGCAAAGTTAGAGTTTGAATAATCTTCTCAATGAGTGGGCATTAAAAAGTTTCACATCAGCATTTAATTTAAAAAGAAAAAAAGAAACAAAAAGAAACATGCAAACAAGCCTACAAAAAACCCTAAATCCTGGTATGGACATGATTACCGATGCATAGACTGTGTCTTCCTTTAGTTTTATATTGCACTCACCAGAACAGAGGTCCCATATTTGAGGGACCATATAATTACCGTTAAAAAATTGAAGCATTTTGTCCTGGTTTGAGGTAAAACAGAATCAACTTTCTGTTCAGTAATTTTACTTCTTAGCTAGGCCTCTTCTAACTCTCTGAAATTAACAGCATGTTTTGCCAAAAACGGTTCGTTCTCAGAGTGACAAGACCAATGTTTATAGCTAAAGCCAAGGAATGGTACGCAGCGAGGCTCTTCTTGCTTATACTTATTGCTATAACAACCAACGTCAGCTAATTTTGTTATTTGCCCCATTGGAGGGTCGGAAGCGGAAAAGCGTAGAGGGGTCCCACCTGCAGGCAGAAGTGGACAGGACAGGTGACCCAAAATTGACCAACAGGGGTATTCCATCCCATCTGCCCCATGCTCAGTATAAAAGCTGAGGTATCAAAGGGGCAACTCTCTTTTCCTTCAATGGCTGACGTCCGAGGAGGACCCTGTCTGTTCATCTGCATTTGATCTTGTCCTGGTTTGAGGTAAAAGAGAACCAATTTTCTGATTTGTAATTTTACTTTTTAGCTGGGCCTCTTCTAACTGACTAAAGTCTGAAATTAACAGCATATTGTTCAGAAACTCTTCACTCTCAGAGTGAGAAGACCTGATTATACCAAGGAATGGTATGCAGAGAGGCTCTTGCTTATACTTATTGCTATAACAACCAAGGTCAGCTAACTTTGCTGTTTTGCCCCGTTAGAGGGTCGGAAGAGGAGAAACGTAGAGGGGTCCCACCCGCAGGGAGGAGCAGATGGGACAGGTGACCCACAATTGACCAACAGGGTATTCCATCCCATCTGCCCCATGCTCAGTATAAAAGCTGAGGGATCAAAGGGGCAAGGGGGCTCTGGCTCGCTTTCTTTCTTCAGTGGCAGACGTCTGAGGAGGACCCTGTCTGTTCGCCTGCCTTTGATCCCGATCCGAGCATTCCTGACTCTAGTTCCAGAATTCAGCTCCTGTCCGTCGCTGACTCCAGTCTGGGACTTTTCCTGTGTCTGCTGGTGACACGATCATCATCCTGGGAGCTGGATACGGTTTTGTATATATTTATTATTTCCTTATTTATTATTATTTCCATTAAAGTAGTTTAGTTCTTTTTCTAAACTCGTAAATCTCCTTATCTCTTCCTCTCCTCTCTTTGGAGAGATGGGGGGAGGGCCATCTGTCATTCTGATTGGCTAATACGCCCAAAACCATGACAGATCCCAGTCCGTGTGTTCCTGACTCCATCTGTGGAATCCAGTTCCCACATGTCGCTGAGTCCAGTCTGAGGCTTCCCCAGTGCCTGCTGGTGACGTCATCCTGGGAGCTTAATACGGTTTTGTATATACTGTATCTATTTCATTTTTTCCTTTTTTTTAAATTATTAATATTTCATTAAAGTAGTTTAGTTTCTTCTAAACTCGTAAATCTCTCTTTATCTGTCCTCCTCCTCTCCGTGTACGAGAGGTTGCAGGAGAGCATCTGTCGCTGGCCATTGGCCAATTTGGCCAAAACCACGACACATTTGAAACTGTCAGGCATCCTGTCTGTGTGTTTTTTCCCTTCATACATTGTTGATATTCATAGATAGCAAACGAATCTTAAGAACTATCAGGTTCCTTGTGGAATATCTCACAGAGGCTCGAACTTCATAAAGGAATTATCTTAATCATATCATCAAAGGAAAGGGCTTGCAATATGATCTC
This sequence comes from Rissa tridactyla, assembly GCF_028500815.1. Taxonomy (NCBI): domain Eukaryota; kingdom Metazoa; phylum Chordata; class Aves; order Charadriiformes; family Laridae; genus Rissa; species Rissa tridactyla. The sequence continues at coordinate 12,783,976 of NC_071496.1, forward strand.
AAATGAAAACTCTGATGGAGAGAAGTATAGCATAAATTTCTCGGCACTCAGGCCTTGGAAATTACAGCCATGACTCCATATCTCAGGCTCTGGAAGGAATAATAATTACAATTTGGCAATTTATCAAGGTGAGGGTTCCACTGAAGGGAACATCGTATTCAATTTGCTGAAATTACACTGAAATTAATGAAATCAATGAGCTGAAATTACACAACTAGTTGGATATTAAATAACAGCACAAAGCAGGAAGGGTATGCAAGTAAAGGGATGGAACAAATCTGAAGTAAAGGTGAAGAACTCATAAGAAGTTAGCAAGTTAACCTCCTTGTTTTCCAGTTATTAACTTAAGGTTCTTCAGTAGAAAAGTCTTCGTAGCATGCCAACCTGGAAAAGTATAATCGCACTGCTGATGATTCTTTCTAGACTGACACATAGGTTTTCTGGGTATACCTGCTGCATTTGTCTCAGGCTTTCTTTTGGCTATATCATAATAGAATATTCAGTTAAGTGTTTTAAGATAATTATAACTTAATTAGCCGTAGAGTCAAAATTAGATATGTGATTAAGAGCATGCTTTCACAATTGCAAGCAACTGGGACAGTTAATTTAGAAAATTACTGTCCCTTGGTGTGGAATAAATACTAAATTGGCTAAAAAATACAAAAGTACAGCATTGTTCACACATTAAGGAAAAGTATAAAATCAAGAGGCTTCTGAGGTAGAAAATAGCCGCAGCTGGCATGAAGGACACAACATCTGTGGTTCCCTGATAAGCTACATGAGGTACGGGATGGGATGCAATTATTCCGCGGCTTTACCTTATGATGTAGAGCAGATATGGGAATGGGATGATACCATGAAACAGATAAGCTGCCAATTAGCTGCCCGCTCGATACTCGGAGCCAACATTTTGTCAAATTTTGATGAAATGCTGTCCTTTGTGCGAACTTTGCTCATTATAATGTCATTATAATACCAAAACACACCTCCATCCCAAAGGCTACCCGCCTCCAAGGTGCGACCACTCCTTCTTGAGTCTGCGCCCTGAATTTCTCGTCAACTATACCTTTAATTGTGAAGCGAGAGAAATTTACACCAATCATGATAAAAGTATGTATGACTAAAGTCACTCAAACTCCACCTTGAAGATAACACATAGTATAAAAATAGCCCGAGAGAGGGGGGATACCCAGGGAAGACACCATCGCAAAGAATTCCATCACTGACTTCTGGGATCAGTCGACGGGCTGAGCCTCTCTTCCCCCCTCATAGGGACGCCTTTGGGTAAGACTTAGATTATACTAAGTGCTTTCTCAGGAAACTTAGAAATTTCTCTAGAGACTCTCTTTTCTACATTTAGAGCCAGGCTGTATCGTTTATAATTTTGTCGTGCGTTTTGTATATGTAACAATACTTTCATTTGCACGTGCTTTGCAGACAGTGTATTTATCACCGGCAATCCTAAGAACCTATATATCTGTTGTTTAAATAAACTGCACTTTTTTTTTAAGTAGCTAGTTGTTTTGGTTTCTCACTGAATGCGACCAAAGACTCGAGAGTGGCCGTGCTAGTTCATGAGCACGACTAGACTGAAGGTGCAGTCCACTATTAGTGTATCCAAATCGTAATAGTTTAATACATATTAAACGCGATTGGACTGATAGTGCTGAATTGGGCATCACTCAGAATTTAAACCTAACCGCACCTAGCCTCCCACCTCGGTGAGGAGTGTTAGAACGCAAGGGGGTTTATTTTCTGCCAAAACCGCTTTGCCCCTTTTCATGCAACACTTGGTTAACACACAGGACCTGATTCCTACTTCATGGAAAATATGAAGTAAAGTCAAATAACACAGATTCCCTTATATCTCCTGTTTCAGCTGTCATTTGCAAGAGAGAAGGAATATAGACATGGCCTATAATCTGCAGAATCTGTCTCCTCTAACAGACAGCTTTCATGCAGACTCATTGCCCCTTTATGTCAAAGGAAAAGGACTCAGTACTTTTAGAATTTTCTAGGGAATCGGAGAATCCCCTGAGCAGCTTATTCAAAGTGAATTTGCAGTTAGTAGGAAATTGGACTAGATGACCTCCTGAGGTGTCTTACAACCTAAATTGTTCAGTGATTCTATTAATCTGATCTGCCCTAGATATCTACCTTAGGATAGGGTGAATCGCATTATGGAAGTGTGCATTTCCATTGATTATAGAAGCAACCTGGTGTGCCCAGCTCAGATACAGACATCTGCACTGGTTAGGTGAATCTCATAACATGGTTCAACAGGAGTGCAACAATTTATTTGGATATGCTGAGCCACTGCTTATGTGAACATAAAGAACATATAAACATGCATGTTCCTCAGTCTGCAAAAATGTATAATGAAAACAAGCCTACATTATGTGTTGCCTTTTTTGGTGTAGGTTGATTAAGGCAATGGGTGTCTTCTTTACTATGCCCAGTAACTTGAGTTTTCAATGGTACAGATATCTTGTGAAAGACTCATGTTAACTAAACTAATAATCAGTTAAACAAATTTGAATTGTATGTTATATATGTGACAACGGATCATCTAGACAAGAAAGTTTTAAAACCCAGCAGCGGATAGCTGAACCAGAGGCAGGAATGACACAGTGAATTTATCTTTGCATGAATACATTTAGTTCACAAATTTCCTGCATATTTGTTTAGTCTCAAGGATATTCAATGCAATTCCCAGACTGATACATGAATTACTGCAAAAATGTTTAGGCAGTGTCATGCTTTATGAACCAGACCCCTGGGCTGTTCAGTATGGGTTAAACCAAGGACGGACTGTTTTTCATTACAAAGATATTAAGGTATCTATTATGAACCCCTGACCATCAAATTACTCACTGTTTGTCATACTATTTTTAATTTACACAGTGCAAGGGGCTTAAATGTCAGCATCTCTGTTATAACTTAGACTCCAGTGTCTTTAATTAATGTTTCATGTTCATGTTATGGTTATTTAGAATTTGCTGAAACCCCAAGAGTCATAAATTTCTTTTACAGGTCTTTGCGGTATGAACTTTAATAAAACAGCTATAAAGAGGTAATAGGAATGAACAGTACATCACATAAAGCAGAGCAAAGAAGGAGGAAAGGTAGGAATAAACTCCAGACAGATTAAAAGATTTAATCATTTTGAGATTGAGGTTTGAGATTTTTTTTGTTATTTTCTTCTGAAGCAGGGAGGTGGAGGGTAAGAAATAAGTAAATTGTCCATAAAGTTTTTCACATAGTTTTTTTTATTCACGCTGGGATTAAATTAATATTTCTTACAAAAATTTGGCTAACTAAATCTGAAAAGAGTCCATCTACTTGCATGGAATATTCCTGTGTTTATCTGTAATCCAGTTCCCACCCGCCGCTGATTCCAGTCTGGGACTTCCCCAGTGCCTACCGGTGATGTCATCCTGGGAGCTTGATACGGTTTTGTATATACTGTATCTATTTTCATTATTTCCTTTTTATTTTATCATTAATATTTCATTAAAGTAGTTCAGTTCCTTCTAAATTCGTAAATCTCTTTATCTCTCCTCCCACTCTCCGTGTGCGGGAGGTGGGGGGAGAGCATCTGTTGTCCATTGTTGGCCAATTTGGCCAAAACCACAACAGTTGTTCTATGGAAAAGTGCCAAGCAGAAATCTGAATTCAGAAGGATGTGGGAATAGAGAGCAGCATAGGTCTGTTCGACCTTGATGAGATAAAGCTGCGTCCTTGAGAGAGGGCTTGAGAGAACAGAAAAACAAGTAAGTATCAGCAAGAAACAGGACGTGAGAATGAAGTTGCTGCTCCTCGTGAAGAGACAGCAGAAACCAATCGGAAGAAGTAGAGAAGCGCGTGGCAGTCGACCTTCAACCTATCAGCAGGACACAACTTGCGCGTGGAGAGTGTGTATAGCTATAAAGCCTGTCAAATTGTTGCAATAAAGGTCTTTGGTCTGTACCCCGCCAGAGTCCATGAATCCATGCTCCACAAATGGCGCCCAAACAGGGACATGAATCGTAGGAACGTACGACCAGTGGAGCAGCCCGGCTGAACGAAAAAAGGCAGCGGGATTGGAGAGCTGCAGTCCGGACAAATAATCACCAGAAAAAGGTGATCAGCTGGGGACGTGTGAGGATGGGATCGAAAATGTCCTCAGAGGAAAAGGCAATTGTATGTATATTAGAAAAGTTTTTAAGTAGAAGGGGTATTCAATACAATGAAGGAACTCTTCAGCTTTTACTGGCATGGCTAAAAAGCAAGGGTCTTCCTGCTGATTCTACAACGGCTTTCCAATTATCAAGTTGGGAGCAAGCGGGCGAAACTTTATTTGAGACTGCAACAAAAGGGGATGTGACTGCCACAAAGGTCTTGACAGCTTGGAGGTTGATTAAAGATACTTTACAGCAGGTAAAATCCGAACAAAATGCCACAGCAGCCGCCATTGCAGCTATGGCACCGGACAGCCCGATTACCACTCAGACAGAGGGGGGGAAACCTGAACCCCCGAGCTGTCCGTCTGCGCTGTTAGCACCCCTGCTAGATGTGACGATGATACCGCCGTGGTCTCCTGTGTTACCGGGTTGGGGCGATTCCTTGCCAAGTCCGGCACCAAGTCCGGTGGTCACTGCAATTTATAATCCTGCTCAACACTGGCAAAATTTACGTAAAGAGGCATTACAGGATGGTGATATAGAAGCCACTACTACCATCGCCTGTCCGGTACGGCTTAATCAAAATGGGACGAACACCTGGGAACCGATAAGGTGGGAGCTGGTTAGAGAAATGCAGAAAACGATTATGCAGCATGGACTAACCTCCCCTTATGCACAAGAACTATTAAATAACATTATGAAAGGACACATACTAACTCCATTCAATATCAAGCAGCCAGCTGAAGTTATTTCTACCCCAACATAGCGAGTTCTTTTTATGGATCACTGGAGAGATGTGTGCAGTGCTGCCACAGTAGATTATTTGTCAAGAGGGGACGGCGATTCATTGCAGGGAGCGGGCATCCCTCAATTGTTAGGGGAAGCGCCTGTTGATACCCCACAGCTGCAGGCGAGACTAATTCCAGAGATACTAAGACAGTCAGCAGACCTTGCCTTACAAGCTATCGTAAAGGTTCCTGACACGGGAAAGGCAACTCAAGCTTTTACAACTGTCAAGCAGGGTCCTAATGAACCCTACATGGCATTTATTGACCACCTGCAGGAAGCTATTCATAAACAAGTGGAGAACATAGAAGCCAAGGAAGCACTGACGTTAAAGCTTGCGGTGGAGAATGCTAATGTCGATTGTAGGTGTATCTTACAAGCCTTAAAGAATCCAGGCTTAATAGATATGATAGAAGCTTGCAACCGAGTGGGATCTATCTCTTATCAAACTGATTGGCAGCAAATTCTAGAGATGATATGGAAACAGGAGGATATCAGACAAGCTGCGAGCAATAACGATGCTGCTCCGTCTGGGGCAACCACCGCACCTCCTAATTTTAAAGCAGACAATTGCCCCCCAGTCTTGCCGAGATCAGAACAAGCCAAAGGGAAAGGAGGCACTCAAGTTCACTCTACCCTATTCTGTAATAGCCCTGAGGATGATCCTGGGAGCCCCTTTGATCCTGGTCCAATAAATCCAGAGACTGAACCTGATTTATATCCACCTTTAACCCCAGTTAAAGCTATGCCTGCATCTGCTCCAACTGCGGAGGAGATTTTACAGAAACAGCGATGAAAGTTGTTATCGCCCTCCTCCGTTCTTAACCCTTCTCCATTTGCGCCAGGTACTGCATCTGTTCCTCCTTATCAAACGCTTATACGTGCACAGCGGGAATCGGGGTATTGTCAGAATGTCAGCAGAGAACGACAGAGCCGGAGCTGTTTGCTCCTGCCATTGCCTGCCTCACCACCTCCCCTCCCCAGTCGTCTCCCTGAGATAGAAGTGCTGGTTTTGTATGTCTGCTGTGTAAGTGTGTGTGGGCGCCAGCTTATACCTGCTGATCAGCATGTGTGCTACTGTTTGTTTTTTGTTGTGTGCAGTGTCGTTAGGTGACTCCACTTGAGCAGGTGTTCTGCCCGGTGTGGTACTGTTCTCGTATGCAACTAGGGCTGACACTCCGTCAAGTGAAGAAGTTTGTGTATACACAATGTTTAGACGTAAGGCGAGCGCACCCCAGGCAGATACACCAGGATGGGCTGTAGAACCGATGGAAGTCCTGAAATATTGGGGGAGATTTCACCAGCCGACACGTTTACACTCTCGGGAACGGCTCGCCCGTGCAGGGCGTATGGCTGGTTGTTTGTTGTTTGTCTATAAGATCATGGTTGATTGGGAAAAGGAGTTGAGCCAAAATCTATAGGATGCTCTGTAGGAAAATGAGAAACTTAAGGAAAAATGAGAAACTGAGCTCTTGTTGCAAAGGCAGACTTTTATGTCAGTCGTAAGTGATGGAAAAAAAAGAAAAAACAAAAAAGAAAAAAGAAAAAAGAAAAAAAGAAAAAAGAAAAAAGAAGAGAAAAAAACAGGACAGGAACAATTAGATGGGAAATGTGCCACGTTAGCACAAAAGTGTGCCATACGCATTACGAGAAAGCATCAGAAAAAGAGAAATAGGACACCTGATTCAAAGCAGTACCATAGAGATATGTTTTTGGTTTTTTCCTATATGTGTATATGTTATTGCATGCCTTAGTAGATTGCTCTGTGTTATACCCTGCGAGACTAAAATGAACCCCAGCAGAAGCGGTCTCTTGAGCAAGGGGGTGGAATATGGGAAAGCAACGGAAGATCGGTGAGGAGGATTGTAAATACACTCAAGGGACTCGCACCTGGGTGCTGGAAAACACATATATCACACCAATTGTTATTCAGCCTTGGGTGCTGGCAAGAAAAACATTTGGATGACATAAGCCTGTAATGGACTCACAGACACCTTATCTAGCTGCTTGAGAATCTTGGCCTGTTGTGGAAGAAGATCAAAGCACAGCACCAGCAAGAACAGGGAGTCCACATGCGCTCTTGCTAACAAGGACTCTCTTGCTGCCAAGGATTCTTGATAACAAGGACTCTCTTGCTGCCAGGGATAAGTTTAACAATGCTACTAGTCCAGCTATTTCTGAGTTATTGCTAGATGTAGATAGTATTCGATATGCGATGTTGCAAAACAGAACTGCTCCTGATTTTTTGCTTTCAGCTCACAGACATGGTTGTCAAGATTTTAAAGGACTGTATTGTATGAATCTAAGTGACCACTCCAAATGCATCCATGCCCAGTTGCAGGAACTGCACCGACCGAACCAGGAACTTGTGGAGACCACTGGGTGAAATGTCTTTGCTGGATGGACTTGGGGGTGGGGCTGGTTGAAGCAAATTATACTCATCGCCTGTGTGGAAGGAATTTGTCTGTTATGTTTAGTATGCTGTTTGCTGTGTTTAATAAGCATTATACGATCAGTTGTAGATGCCGCTTTGCATCGTACCCTTGTACGAGTTGTAGAATATGTTGCTCTAAAAACTATGTGTGTATCCATGAGAACCTGACCTTCACAGAAGAAGATAACAAGAAGGGATTACAACAATGTAGTCACGTATCAGACAGCCGCTGTTAGCAAAGCTGGATCATGAGTTTGGTGAGACTCGCTGCATACGCTGGCCACGCGTGCAGCGACTCTAGCCTGTACTTCTCCACTCAATCCAGTGCAGGATATAGGGGGGCTGTCTCGGGTCAGAGAGGGGGAGAGAGACATGAGCACACTTTGAAGATACAGGGGATGCCCTGAAGCACTGTGTCTGGCCCCCTCTCCCCCCCCAATAAGTTCCATGTTCATTAACCCCAACAGCTCCGAAGGCATTACAGCATGTTGCAAGATAAGATATAGTCTACTACTGCTGCAAGACGCATTGAACACCTTCCTACAAGAATTTCAACTTTACACCCTGATAGGACAGTGGGATGATGCACTCGCAAAGAGCCTGACTGCATTAGAGTGGGTATTTTTGCCACATACCTTTTCAGAACCAGTAACTATGATGGTTGAAATGTTACTGCGATTGTTTTTCCAGGGTTGTTTGTGCTGTCAGCAGCTTTCTGGAATGGATCCAAGCCACATACATGTCCCCATCAAAAAGGATGACCTTGACCCTTGGTTATCACAAAGTCTTAACCTACAAATTGCCTTAGTACATTATATTGGGCAAGTAAATTATTCTTTCCCCTGGCATAGACTATTACAGTCACTTTCAGAAGTTCCTTTAGAGCCACGCATCCTGCTAGCGCCAAAGCCTCTTGCTGGCACCCGTACAGTGTTTGTAGGTGGTTCAGGGACACAGTAAAGGCTTTTGACTTATTTCAACAGGAACTGTTAAATGTAGTGGCAGACTCTCAATATGTTACTGGTATTGTTCAAAGACTTGAAGGAACATTTATAAAACAAGTAGAGAACCAATTGTTATTTAATCTCATGCTGCAATTAATGTTGCTTTTATGAAAAAGACAGTTTCCTTATTTTATTGTCCACATACGCTCTCATAGCTGTTTACTTGGTCCTTTAACTGAGGGAAACACAGTTGCAGATTATCACACTCTGTTGGTAACAACTGCAAACATTATGCAGCAAGCTAAAATGTCGCATGATTTTTTTCATCAAAATGCGAAGGCATTGAGGAAGCAATTTTCTTTAACACAACAACAAGCACAGGATATTGTGTGAACTTGTGCCGACTGTCAGCAGCTGGCTCCTCTGCCATCATTTGTGGGGGTTAACCCGCAAGGGCTTACACCTGATGAACTTTGGCAATGCGATGTTACGTGCATTATGGAATTTGGACGTGTTTCAGTTGATTTGTTTTCTCACTTTGTTGTAGCTCCTGCTCATACAGGAGAGAAGGCTTGTGATGTTATTCGACATTGGTTGCAATGCATTGCAGTCATGGGAGTACCAAAAACTATAAAAACTGATAATGGACCAGCTTATGTGTCCGCTAAAGTACAGGTGTTTTTCTTTACAGACATGGGGTATTAAACATGTCACCAATATTCCTCATTCCCCAACTGTAGGAATGTGTCTGAGAGAAAATGGTCACGTGAGCCAGCCTCCCTACTATGAGAGATTAGATTAAGGGCAAAACAGGTGGTAGAAGATGGAATTAGTACATGGGAAAAATGAGAACTGAGAAAGTAGAAAACATGTTGTGCTAATGACTAAGCAATTTACTATGAGAATTCTTGTAACCAATCTGATCTGTGAATGAACTGCATGGACAGCGCGTGGACAGTGTAACTGGCTAATCAGAAATAAGCGAGTCACGTGTACGGCTACAACACAGGGTATAAAAGATGATGATCTGTGCTTAATAAACGGCTTCTGTTGATTCACATTGGATCGTCTGGAGTCCAGTTATTTCTCCTCAGATGGTGACCCCGACGTGATACCGATCGGCGCTTGGCTTGAGCAACGGAATGCGAGGGGCGGAAGACCCAGAAGGAGATCCACCAGCTGGAGGACGGCTCAGCTGGGCTGAGACCGGGCGGATTGGGCGGCAATCCGGAATAGAGGAAACAGACGATGTGGCCACGGACACCCAGAGAGAGGTGAGCAGCCGGGGCAGGAGATGGGGTAACAAGTAAGAAAAGAAGAAGGGGCTATGTTAAGACTTCTCCTGCATATCCTCTCTAAGAGAGGGGTGAAATACGATGAGCGTATGCTCCGAAGGTTGTGAACCTGGTGCAGAAAGAATGGATTCGCACCAGAGCCCCAGACAGCTTTTAAACCAGAAATATGGGAGGCTGTTGGGAAAAAACTGTGGGAAGTGATAAGTAAAGGAGACAAAGAGGCATCACCGTTAGCGACGACATGGTGGTTGGTGTTATCGACCTTACAAGATATGAAGGAGGAGCGAGCCACGGCAGCCGGGGCTTTTGCAGCATTACAACCCACGGGAGGGGGATCGAACAGGCCAGGTCCGAAGGTCTGGGACAATCCCCTGCTGATCCCCTCTGCTCCACCTGAGACCGAGGGAGGAGGCAGAAAGTCAGCTGAGCAGGACAGAGCTGGAGCTGTTTGCTCCTGCCATTGCCCGCCTCACCACCTCCCCTCCCCAGTCGCCTCCCTGAGATAGAAGTACTGGTTTTGTATGTCTGCTGTGTAAGTGTGTGCGGGCACCAGCTTATACCTGCTGATCAGCATGTGTGCTACTGTTTGTTTTCTGTTGTGTGCAGTGTCGTTAGGTGACTCCCCTTGAGCAGGTGTTCTGCCCGGTGTGGTACTGTTCTCGTATGCAACTAGGGCTAACATTCCGTCAAGTGAAGAAGTTTGTATATACACAATGTTTAGACGTAAGGCGAGCACGCCCCAGGTAGATACACCAGGATGGGCTGTAGAACCGATGGAAGTCCTGAAATATTGGGGGAGTTTTCACCAGCCGACACGTTTACACTCTCGGGAACGGCTCGACGGTGCAGGGCGTATCGCTGGTTGTTTGTTGTTTGTCTATAAGATCATGGTTGATTGGGAAAAGGAGTTGAGCCAAAATCCATAGGATGCTCTGTAGGAAAATGAGAAACTTAAGGAAAAATGAGAAACTGAGCTCTTGTTGCAAAGGCAGACTTTTATGTCAGTCCTAAAGTGATGGAAAAAAAAAAAGAGAAAAGAAAAAAAAGAAAAAATGAAAAAGGAAAAAAAAGGGAAAAAAAGAGAATAAAAAAGAAAAAAAAAAGAAAAAAAAACCAAACAGGAACAATTAGATGGGAAATGTGCCACGTTAGCACAAAAGTGTGCCATACGCATTACGAGAAAGCATCAGAAAAAGAGAAATAGGACACCTGATTCAAAGCAGTACCATAGAGATACGTTTTTGGTTTTTTCCTATATGTGTATATGTTATTGCATGCCTTAGTAGATTGCTCTGTGTTATACCCTGCGAGACTAAAATGAACCCCAGCAGAAGCGGTCTCTTGAGCAAGGGGGTGGAATATGGGAAAGCAACGGAAGATCGGTGAGGAGGATTGTAAATACACTCAAGGGACTCGCACCTGGGTGCTGGAAAACACATATATCACACCAATTGTTATTCAGCCTTGGGTGCTGGCAAGAAAAACATTTGGGTGACATAAGCCTGTAATGGACTCACAGACACATTATCCAGCTGCTTGAGAATCTTGGCCTGTTGTGGAAGAAGATCAAAGCACAGTACCAGCAAGAACAGGGAGTCCGCATGCGCTCTTGCTAACAAGGACTCTCTTGCTGCCAAGGATTCTTGATAACAAGGACTCTCTTGCTGCCAGGGATAAGTTTAACAATGCTACTAGTCCAGCTATTTCTGAGTTATTGCTAGATGTAGATAGTATTCGATATGCGATGTTGCAAAACAGAGCTGCTACTGATTTTTTGCTTTCAGCTCACAGACATGGTTGTCAAGATTTTAAAGGACTGTGTTGTATGAATCTAAGTGACCACTCCAAATCCATCCATGCCCAGTTGCAGGAACTGCACCGACCGAACCAGCAACTTGTGGAGACCACTGGGTGAAATGTCTTTGCTGGATGGACTTGGGGGTGAGGTTGGTTGAAGCAAATTATACTCATCGCCTGTGTGGAAGGAATTTGTCTGTTATGTTTAGTATGATGTTTGCTGTGTTTAATAAGCATTATACGATCAGTTGTAGATGCCGCTTTGCATCGTACCCTTGTACGAGTTGTAGAATATGTTGCTCTAAAAACTATGTGTGTATCCATGAGAACCTGACCTTCACAGAAGAAGATAACAAGAAGGGATTACAACAATGTAGTCACGTATCAGACAGCCGCTGTTAGCAAAGCTGGATCGTGAGTTTGGTGAGACTCGCTGCATACGCTGGCCACGCGTGCAGCGACTCTAGCCTGTACTTTTCTACTCAATCCAGTGCAGGAGAGTCTGGTGGGACTTGCTGCGTGCACTGGCCATGCATGCAGTGACTCTAGCCTGTACTTCTCCATTCAATCCAGTGCAGGATATAAGGGGGCTGTCTCGGGTCAGAGAGGGGGAGAGAGACATGAGCACACTTTGAAGATACAGGGGATGCCCTGAAGCACTGTGCCTGCCCCCGCCCCCTCGCCCCCCCATAAGTTCTATGTTCATTAACCCCAGCAGCTCCGAAGGCATTACAGCATGTTGCAAGATAAGATATAGTCTACTACTGCTGCAAGACACATTGAACACCTTCCTACAAGAATTTCAACTTTATGCCCTGATAGGACAGTGGGATGATGCACTCGCAAAGAGCCTGACTGCATTAGAGTGGGTATTTTTGCCGATTGTCAGCAGCTGGCTCCTCTGCCATCATTTGCAGGGGTTAACCTGCGAGGGCTTACACCTGATGAACTTTGGCAATCCGATGTTACACGCATTATGGAATTTGGACATGTTTCAGTCAATTTGTTTTCTCACTTTGTTGTAGCTCCTGCTCATACAGGAGAGAAGGCTTGTGATGGTATTCGACATTGGCTGCAATGCATTGCAGTCATGGGAGTACCGAAAACTATAAAAACTGATAATGAACCAGCTTATGTGTCCACTAAAGTACAGGCCTTTTTTTTTACAGACATGGGGTATTAAACATGTCACCAGTATTCCTCATTCCCCGACTGGGCAAGCAACTGTGGAGCGTATGCATCATACTTTAAAAACCATGCTTGCTAAACAAAAAAGGGGGAATCCCATAGGTATGACACCTCAAGAGTGAGTGTATAAAGCAACTCATGTTTTAAATTTTCTAAACATGTCTTCTTTGTCATCCACAGCAGTAGAGCGACATTTTGTAAGAACTGTTGAATGGCCTGAACAACCGAAGGTGTATTAGAAGCACCTTAAACCGGGGTGCATGCTAACCACAGATAATACTGCAACAAATAGAAGTTGTGAGCAAGACAATTCTGTAATGATTTGTACTTCTCATCCGTATGTTTGCTTCAGCTCAAAATGCAAGTATCCAAGAATGTAATCAATCTTATTGTGTAAATTTAACACGAGTAAGGTATAAAACAGCAGTAATATGGATAGGGGATCATCAAAATGCATTAAAAACACGTCTTTCTCTGTATTGTGATTGGGAGTACAACTCTCGAAGACTTTGTGTTACATCTCTCCCCTGGAATACGTTGCTACATGGCTGAGAAATGTTTAAACACCATCTCCAAGGTGCTTTTGACATGTCATTGCAACAAAATATTCGTCCTTTACATGATCAGCTAAAAGCTCAAATACTGAAGATTCAAGACTTAATGAACCGCAATGTATTTGAAACATTACAAAAGGATTTCTCGTGGGTAAATCTAAAGAAATTGGCTTTCTGGGCTAAATTTAGGAATCTGGGTATTTATTGCCTTAGCAGGGTTCTTTTTGATTCTGTTTTTAATTGTGTTTAGTATATAACCTGCTAAGAGCATCACAACGAGTAGAAGCACAAGTCATGGCGACCTGGTTAATAAATGGTCTGGTGTTAAACAAAAAAGGGGGAGATGGGGCAGATCTACAAGCAGAGGCCTGCGTACGGCCAAAGACACAGTGAGCAGAGTACACAGGAAACACAGAGCCAAGAGAACAGTTCATACCTTCACTCCATCCTGTGACGACCATATAACATTCCCGAATCTTGGACAAAGAATAGGGCTAAGTATTCTTCCTTCACTAGGAACAGCAACGGCATTAAATATGCTGAATAAAATAGGGTGTTGGCTGGCTAAACAGACCAATGCCACGTCATTACCATTAAGTGGGTTATTAGCAGATGTGGACTCTATTCGGCATGCCACACTTCAAAATAGAGCTGCCATTGAGTTTTTGCTTTTAGCGCAAGGCCACGGGTGTGAAGATTTTGAGGGTGTGTGTTGTATGAATCTTTCTGACCACTCTGAGTCTATCCATAAAAGCATCCAGCAATTGAAAAAAGGGTTTAATCAGCTACAGATTGGTAATGAGTGGGACTGGCTAAACAACCTGCTGCGCAGTTGGGGTATTTCTGGATGGCTATCATCAATTGTAAAAGCTGGATTGTTGTTGCCATTCTTTATGTGTGCCTTAACGCTTGTTGTGCCCTGTATCTTAGGCTGCCTACAGAAAATAATGCAAAGAATGATTAATCAAGCTTTTGTAGTAGAAAAACAAAAAGGGGGAATTGTGGGAATAGAGAGCAGCATAGGTCATGCTCCACAGAAGGAGATTAACTTCTCACTCCCCCCAGATCTGGGAAACAACTGACTATCTGCATTGCAGATTTGACCTGGATTTTATACTGAGTTCTGACTAGGTGAACAAACTTACAGGCTGCTGTTATAGCCAAATCATAGAATCATAGTATGGTTTAGGTTGGAAGGGACCTTAAAGATCATCTAGTTCTAACCCCCCTGCCATGGGTAGGGACACCTCCCACTAGACCAGGTTGCTCAAAGCCCCATCCAGCCTGGCCTTGAAGACTTCCAGGGATGGGGCCTCAACAGCTTCCCTGGGTAACCTGTTCCAGTACCTCACCACCCTCATCTTCTTCCTTAAACACAATCTAAATCTACCCTTTTGCAATTTAAAACCATTGCCCCTAGTCCTGTCACTACAGGCCTGGTAAAAAGAAAGGTATATCTTTCTTACAAGCCCCCTTTAAGTACTGGAAGGCTGCTATAAGGTCTCCCTGGAGCCTTCCCTTCTCCAGGCTCAACAACCCCAACTCTCCCAACCTGTCCTCATAGGAGAGGTGCTCCAGCCCTCTGATCATCTTCATGGCTCTTCTCTGGACCCCCTCCAACAGGTCCATGTCCTTCTTATGTTGGGGACCCCAGAGCTGGATGCAGTACTCCAGGTGGTGTCTCACGAGAGCAGAGGGGCAGACTCACTTCCCTTGACCTTCTGACTTTTCACAGTCAGTTTTTTGGCAGTTTAATATCTCTGACTGCTGGTACTGGTAGAAGTCCCATTGCAGCAGCTGTGGGTATGACTCCCTACCTGAAACCACAGGCCAGCTACGCAGATTTCCCTTCTTGCTTGGATCTGTGTGCAACAGTATATGCTTGGAGGAGTGGAATAGGAGATCAGATCAGAGAAGGAGCAAACTCCCATGCTAACTGCTTGAGAAAACAGATACTAATTAGCACTCTTGGATATGCTACAGACAGGATAAAATGTTTCTTTCTATGAGAGTTTTCTTTTACATCATCCACCCTTGTATCTTTCACCCTTTTCCCACTGATCGATGATACTTAGTACCTATGATGTATTCTCAGTGACGCCCAGTACACTGCCAAGTTAAAAAAAAAAAAAAAATCCCCAAACAAACACAAAGCTTTCCGATTTTTACCACTTTCTATTTATCCAGTTGTAACATTGGGATATTATTTCACACTCCCAGATTTTTGACATTGAGGAAAAAAAAAATGATATAGGAAATGGCCTCAAGTTGCACCAGGGGAGTTTTAGATTGGATAATAGGAAAAACGTCTTCACCGAAAGGGTTGTCAAGCATTGGAACAGGCTGCCCAGGGAAGTGGTTGAGTCACCATCCCTGGAGGTACTTTAAAGACATGTAAATATGGTGCTTAGGGACATGGTTTAGTGGTGGACTTGGCAGTGCTAGGTTAACAGTTGGACTCGATGGTTTTAAAGTCTTTTTTTAAAGGTCTTTTCCAACCTAAATGATTCTATGATTCTATCACATGAAAAAGTTGCTGAATCTACAGTTGTTTAATTGTTCAAAGAACAGAGGAGTCTCTTGAAGTTGAATATCATCTTTTTAATCAGAAGTAGTATGCACTTGCACAGCATACTATTGTGATGTAATGTTTGGGTTTTTTCCACCCTGGAAAACTTTAAGCTGCGACAGAGTCAATTTTGCATCTGTAAGTCTGTCCCTCTTGCAGCACATATTTCTTTAGCTCCATGGCCTTCTGTGATCAGACTCCTAACCATTATGCTATAAAAATCCAGTGTTAAAAATAAATGCTACCTTTTTTTTTTTTCTCCCTGAACATATCCCAAGCTAGAGTACAACCACAACTCTCAACAAAAAACAGATATTTACCCAAGGTGGCTATCTGGACAGTAATTTTAAATAACTTGAGTAGTATTACTTATTTTATATAAATACACACCCACCATCATACATATGTACATATGTATATAAGATACAAAGGCAACACAACACAGTATTGGGAAGCCTAATCTCTCATTAAAGTAAATGGACAATGTTCTTCCTCCAGCTCTAGCAAAATCTTCATTGCAGTACAAGGTTAGTTTTCAGTAAACGGGGAAAAACTAGTGAGAACAGATGGATTCATCCCTATCTATAACATTAGGAATGGAAGGAATTTCACTTTTTGCTCAATAATGTTTTATATTAAACTAGGTAATCTTGGAAAATGAAGTTAGATGTATATTTTGTGAGAGTTTTAAGTAAAATTCTCCTAATGTTTCTTCTACTCTGACATATTTTAGTCATAACATGATGAATCCAATGGGACCACAGATCCATTAACATGCAGATCTACGTGAATTCCTCCTACTTTTCCTGAAGGTGAAGATTTGGTCCAGTGGCATTTTTCACTTGCATAAATTGTACTGGAAAATGATTCTGTTAAATTATACCATAATCAGACCTTTGGAGTTATATATAAGGGAGGACAAAACAGAAGCAGGTGAAGGAAGAAGAAGCTGGGAATGGGCAGAGGGAAGGAAGTCTCTTTCATTCTTCTGAGCAGATGCATGCGTGTGGAAACTGAAATAATAGCCTGTTTAGCTAATCTGGCCTTGTAAATGTGCAGCGCTGTAGATTATGCATGAAGACAGAGCCCAATACTTTTCCAAAGCTTTCCATAGTTTCAGCTATTCAGCATGCACAGGGCCATATTGAGAACACTTAAAACCCTGTTCTCCTCAAATGTTTAACCAGCCTCCCTCCACACTCACCTTGACCGACGAGGGGAGCGAGGGGAAGGGAGAGAGGGGAAGGCAAGACGCACAAATGCCATGTGATGTCACTGTCAGGTGGTGCCGATTTAATCTCCCTGCTCAAAGCTCTTAATTTGATTCTTGATTTGATTTAGGATAGCAGTTGCTAAGAGCAGAAGGAGCTGCTGGCACAAATGGCAACCCTCTCAGCCAGATGTGCTTTCCAACTGTCCTGAATATTAAAAAAAAAAAAAGAGGAGGGGGATGAGTGCCTGAAAGAGAGAGAAAGAGCCTCTTGAAGAGCAGTGGCTGCAGCTCACTTGGAGGAATTCCATTAAATGACCTCATCCATCATCTTGCCTTTTATTGATGAGTGGCATTGCTTGGTGACAAGTGACATGGCAGAACAAATAACATTGGAGCCCTGGCTTCCTCTCCCATTGCACAGAGACACACAGGCCCAAAAACTGTGGCAGATCTACGAGTAGAGGCCTGCGTACAGCCAAAGACACAGTGAGCAGAGCACACAGAAACAGGAATGCAGATGTCGATACGGATGGAATGAAGAGGAAGTGGTCCAATATAAACATGGAACAAGAAAACAGCTTCACATGCTTATCTTGGTGGGAACTGAATAAGGCGACTGGGTTAGTGATCTGAAATATGTGTTTACTTGCCTAGCAGGTGCATGGAAAATTTTAGAGCTTGGGTATAAAAGCTGAGGCTTGAGAAGCAATAAACGATTTCGTGCTTATCACAGCCAGAGTCCGTGTCCTCATACAACACAAAAAACAATTAGTCATTACTTATTATATCCATTATTAACTCAGCTCAGGCTCATTAGGCATGGAAATTGAGGAGGGAAAAAAAAACCCCAAATCCCAAAACAGGAACTAAGTAACACTGAATACCCACACATTTAAGGAAAGGGTGTGGTGAGAGGGGGAGAGAGAAGGGCAGTTAAAATCTGCTACTCGACATTTGTGACACTGTTGAATCATAAGGATCATGGGTTTTCCTTTTTCTGACATGATTGCATTGAGGACTGTGCTTTAAAGCAACAAGGCCAAAAGAACAGGAATGTAAGAACTACATCATTAACTACTGCAAGACATTCAGCATAATGTTTGTCAAGAGTGATATGGTTTTATTAGAGGAATCTCAGATGGACACAATAAAAAAAAATATGAAAAATGGAGCTACTAGAATAATAAATCAAATCAAATGCAAGCATTTTTTTTGGTGAGGGGAGTGAATTGGAATTCCTGTGTGTCTCCCTGTCTGTGGTATTGGATTAATTTCATTTAATGCTGTCTAAGAGTTAGATATCTATCTAGCCTAAACTAATGTCTTGTCCAAATTTCCTTTACAGTCAAGGGAGGGCAATAAATATGCTGCTGGATGATTCATCCAATCCTAAAAAAAGATGTCTAAACAAGATTAAAGTAACTGCTATATGGAGATGTTGATATCTCTCCTTTTACTATCAAGGAAGCCTAGATGACCAGCTTTGAAGGAGCATATAACTTGTAGACAGCTAAAGTTAAGTGAAGTGAGTCTGACTGTAGCGTCTTAAGTCATGTTTGACTAGAATGGCGACTGCTTTCTGAATCTGAAAGCAAGATTTTTTTCAATTTCCTTGACTACTCAGGTCTAGAAATATTTCCTGAAATGTGTCCATTCACTTTAAAAAGAAAAAAAAAAAGCAATAAAGGATTCAGGAAAAAAAGTTAGGTGGAACTACTACTGAGCCAATGGAGGATGGATAAAATACAGATAGAACTAAAATGGGATTAAGTGGGTCTGAAAAAAACCAAGAGGTACGTGGACCCACTCAAATAAATTGAGACGACAGTGAAGCAATTCCAGTAAAAGCAAGACTGTCTGAATCGGTTTAGTCACCAGCTCAGTTAAAATGAAAATTGTTCTGAATGTCTGCACCAGATTCAATCCGATTCAAGTTGTAATTTCTCTGAACTTCAGTAAATTCTATTAACTCTTCTTGGCTAGATTCCACCTTTTCTTTTTTACTTCCCATTGGCTTAACGATGAAACAAAAGAAAAGAGATTACTGAAGTACTGAGAAAGACTGTTGATATTTCAAGGATTAGCCAAAGTTGGGGAGGAAGTCTTGAAAATTCTCAAGGGGGTCTCATCAGCCTGTGAAGAAAATGGAGACTGGTGGCAGGCCACGTGGTTCTCACCTCTGAGCATAGGGTTACAGGTTGATTTCCAAACCTCTGCAGTACTTCCTAAAACTATTTGCCACAAGGTAGAGATTAAGTTTCACATTGTGAGTGCATCTAAACCAAATAAAATTAAAACTTAGAGTAAGTAGCTATATTTTCAGTACAATCAACAGAAATAGCTTATATAGCCAGGTATTTCCAAAATGGCCAACTTCTTTTGTTGCACTCAAAGACATGCTATATGCGTTACCTCTTGTAAGTCCTGACTTACACTCGCTGATAACAGGAGGTGGATAGATTGAGAAGAACTTGTTCATTTATCTCCTCTAGAGGTTTGCTGGGAACAGGCAGTAGTAGGGAGTAGATAAGATTCCTTCCAAGTTCATCTTGGCAAGAACATGTGTATTAAAGGCTTTTCTTCTGCTAATTAATTCTGAAAAGAAGCACAAAATAGTGTTGCTTGACAGCTGCCCTGAGTATCTTAGTGTCGGAGTTGGTTAGCACATGCCACTGATCATATTCTTTCAGCTCAGATGCATAAGTTGCAGTTAGCCTGTGCAAGAGTTAACAGAACTGGAAAAAAGAAAAATGTGTCCTGCTTAATATGGGATTTCAGCTGATGTTTCCTGTATTTTTTCCATCCCTCTACATAAGCAGTTTATGTGTTCACAGTTTTTTTTTTAAACTTGTTTCATTAAACAGAATGGAAAGCATCTCACTCATTTTCTTCTCTTTTCTCTTTCTTCCCATTTTAACATTTTCTGTTCTTTATGAAAAATAATCCAAATAATGGAAAGCATAAGAAATAAAAGTTTCAGGGAAAGGAAATAAACCTTTATTTGGCGTGTTGAATTGTGATGAGTTTCACTCACACATATAACAAAGAAATGATTCTTATATCAAAAATATTTTTAAATAATTATTTTTAATACATGTGCTTTAAGAATAAATTTTACTTTCAATCTCAGAAAGAACCATTTCTTACAGACATTCTTTCAGAGGAGAGATAGAAGGAAAGATTAATTGCACCAGATGATACTCCCAGTCAAACGTCCACATTTATTCTACCCTTCAAGGTACAGAGAGAAAAGGTAAATCGTACCCTGTTTTATTTGAGTCTGTGGAAACCATGAGAGTAGATGAAATAATCATCTATAGTGTTTTGACAATGATTCAGAATGTGTTAAAAGGAAAAAAAAAAAGATACATCTACATGGTTTATTTTTCTCCAATTAATTCTAAGGCATCTGCTTTGAACATTAAAAAGCATTCTCTTTGTAAATATATAACTATTAAAAAGAAAAATCATATATAGTTTTGGCAAGCTACATACCTACCTTCCCAAAAATCTATGAGAAGTGCACAAGTTCATTTAGAAGCTCAAGAGCTTCAGATCTCTTCAAGTGAACAAGTTTCTCTGGATACTCAGGCAATATCTCTAACACTAATCTCATTTGCCACCTCTGGAACCTACTGTGGGAAATCATTGCTCATAACTTACAGCACCACAGCATAATCCACGGGAGCCTTATGTGGTTGCTTTGGATCATCATCCTCTCTCATTCAGAGCACTTTGTCTCTGAGGATCCAGTCTTGCAATGAGCATTAATTATACATCAGCTTTCACTTCAGCTGAGCCCATTCCAGGGCTAGGTCAAGGGGTGGGAACCATTTCACCTTGTGTTAAGTGTCTGTAGAGCAGAAATGGAAGGGAGTCCATATTTCAGTCTTTCTTTTAAAGAGAAATAGGAACATTTAGGGCACAATTCAATGACCTATTTTTAACTTGCACCTTAGGATTAGATTAATTGTGCCTTAAACGTACTTGATTCTCCATCAATTACAGAGCCTCAAGTGACTGGCTCAGATGTCAACAGCTACATTTGGGCAGATGAATCTCACCCAGGAGGTTTATATTTTATTTAATGATTTTGCATTAAGGTACCAGAGACAAGACGCACAAGAAAATTCAGTCAAAGAAAGATCATCTTCCCCTGCTTGTGGTACAGTGATATTTTGTGCTAATGTTTTGCAACTGTTGTTCAACATTTGCTTCTTTGCAGTGTCTGCAGTAGTGAGGAGGCTGGAGGTGTCGTGTCAGTCTCTCTCAGTTCTATCAGCAAGTGCCATAGCAGGACAAATCCTAATTTGGTACAATATGCCAGTAGATGAGGTTAGCTCAGCAGCAGCAGCTAAAAGACAGATGTAAAATCAGTAGCTGATGATTTTACATCAGAGCAGTGAGTATAAAATCAATGAGTAGTTCTGAAGTGTGTAATGGTCTAAATTTAACAAGGGAAATAAAGTCAATGTTTATTTTAGCAAACGGAAAGTTTTTCCCTCTCTCAGAGTAAGACTATGATTAGCAAAGCACTAGACACTAAGAACATTTTAACAGAAGCTTGCTCTGCTTATGTATGCCTGTGTATCAGTCTTCTTTCTAAGATGTATGATCAGACATGAGCTGGTAGATCAGATCACAGTTTAGGTGTCTGCAGTGCTGTGACATTTAAACTGATCAGCTCATCTCTTCCCATGTTCTGAAAAAGTCTAATTTGGGAAGACGTCTTCATTTCTCATGTGTTTTAATATCGCCTTTTGTCCTGGTTTGATGTAAAACAGAACCAACTTTCTGTTCAGTAATTTTACTTTTTAGCTAGGCTTCTTCTAACTCTCTGAAATTAACAGCATGTTGTGTCAAAAACGGTTCGTTCTCAGAGTGATAAGACAGTTCGTGACAAGGAATGGTATGCAGAGAGGCTCTTGCTTATACTTACTGCTATGACAACCAGGGTCAGCTAATTTTGTTATTTGCCCCGTTGGAGGGTCAGAAACAGAAAAGCATAGAGGGGTCCCACCTGCAGGGAGGAGTGGACAGGACAGGTGACCCAAAATTGACCAACAGGGATATTCCATCCCATCTGCCCCATGCTCAGTATAAAAGCTGAGGGATCAAAGGGTCAACTCTCTTCCTTCAATGGCCGACGTCCGAGGAGGACCCTGTCTGTTCATCTGCCTTTGATCCCGATCCATGGGTTCCTGACTCTAGATCCGTAATCCAGTTCCCACCCGTCGCTGAGTCCAGTCTGGGAC
Organism: Rissa tridactyla; assembly: GCF_028500815.1. Lineage (NCBI taxonomy): Eukaryota > Metazoa > Chordata > Aves > Charadriiformes > Laridae > Rissa > Rissa tridactyla. The sequence continues at coordinate 12,806,174 of NC_071496.1, forward strand.
TTCCCCAGTGCCTGCTGGTGATGTCATCCTGGGAGCTTGATATGGTTTTGTATATACTGTATCTATTTCATTATTTCCTTTTTTATTTTATTATTAATATTTCATTGAAGTAGTTTAGTTCCTTCTAAACTCATAAATCTCTCTTTATCTCTCCTCCTCCTCTCCGTGCATGAGATGCTGGGAGGGAGCATCTGTCGCCGGCCATTGGCCAATTTGGCCAAAACCACGACAAATTTGTTGGCGCACAACGTGGGGCACGAGCGGAGCTCTGATAGATTGCCTGAATAGTTTGAATTCCAATTTGTTCAGGGAGAACAGACAGTTCACATCATGTCATTCTTACGTGAAATCTTGTATCGTGCCTTTAGAGAGCTTTCTATGAAGTTAATTGATGTAATTGGGTTTAACTGGTCAAATATATTGCATGGTCTATTTCTTCTTTGTGTTTGGATGCGGTGGTCTAAGCGTGACATGTTGGTGTGGATTTGCCTTCAGATGTATAAAATAATTGCTTGGATAATGGTTCTACCTGCGTATCTTGGGCATCTCATGATGGAGTCTTTTACTAATTACACTTTCGGGATGGATTCTTTTAGTAATTACACTCTTGGTCTTACCTGGGGAAAGTTTACTTTGCCCTTGGATGATTATGCCAAAGTGACAGTAACAGAATCAGGGGATGAAAAACCTTCGGGCTGTTTGGAGAGTGAATGTTATTTTCATTCGTACGTGATTATGTTGTTGAGTTTCCTGAATGTGTTGCAGGGGTGGTTTATCATTAAATATCAGTGCAGGAGTGAGTATTATGTGACATCTGATATTGCTACTCAGACCCCACGGCCAAAGTCAAAGATAGCAGAAATTCAGACAATCCTGCTGCTAAAAGCCACAGCAGAAACTCAGACAGCCCTGCCACCAAAAGTTGCAGTAGGAATTCAGACAACCCCCCCACTGAAAGCTACAGCAGAAACTCAAACAACTCAGATTACTGCCCAAGCCACAACACAGACACAAACAACGCCACCGGCCCCAACAGCAGCCCAAGCGGCATCGGCTACCCCCCCACAGGCACCAGCAAAACCCACGGCACCGGCCCCAATACCGGCACCGGTCCAGACACTGGCCCCGGCCCGGCCCATGCAGGCACCGGTCACTCCGCAGCCTACAGTCAAAGTCACTCCGCCGCCTGCCCCCCACCCACACCTGTATCACCAGCGCCTCCCTCGCCCACAGCAGCACTGGCTGCTCCAGACCCGACAAGGAGCACGGTCACTGCTCCGGCTGCTCCAACAATGAGCTCTGCTACTACCCAAACTCCAGCAGAACCAGCATAAGCTGCCCCGGTGACCAGGAAACAGAAAAAGTTAGCTCGTTCCCTTGCCTCTGACGACAAAGACAAGCCCAAGGCAGACAGCAAGGGAGAGGGTTCCTCTGAGGAAGATCTAGGAGAGGGTCCTTCTCAGGCAGCATTAACACAGGATGAGGACTCAGATGCAGAGATAATCATTAAATCCTTTTCCATGAAGGATTTGCGAAATACAAGGAAGGACTTCAGTTGTCATGAAGGGGAGACGCTTGTCTCCTGGTTGCTCTGATGCTGGGACAATGGGGCTGATACCATAGATTTAGATGGCAGAGAAGCCAAGCAGTTGGGAAACCTGTCCAAAGATGGAGGGATTGATAAAGTGATTGGGAGAAAGGCAGATGTCCTCTGTCTCTGGAGGCGACTGCTAGCAGCTGTGAAGGGCAGGTACCCCTTTAAGGATGATATCGAATGCTGTCCAACCAAATGGACCAGCATGGAAAAAGGTATTAAGTACCTGAGGGAACTGGCTGTGTGAGAGGTGATTTATGGTGACTGGCAAGTGATTATAGATCCTGATGAAATGCCATGCAAAGGATCTTTGTTGAGAAAGTTTGTACAGAGTGCACCATCAATGTATTCCCACACATTATCAACAATGGTCTGGGGAGGATCTGATGCTGATACACCAACTGTAAATGAGGTGGCTAACAAGGTACAACAGCATGAAGACAGTTTCTCTTGTCCCCTTCATGTAGCAGCTGTGGAGAAAATCGCTGAGCAAACTAAGACTATAGTTGATCAAACTAAAACAATGGCTGATCAAACTAAGACCATTGCTGAGACAGTGGAGAAAATGACTAAGACGATAGCTGAGCAAAATGAGAAAACTGATAAACTGCTGCATGAACTGCTTGAAAAACTGTCTGAGAAGGGGAAAGAATCCCACTCTTCCCCTGAGCAGACCCAGGTTGCAGTCATTAAGAGAAAACGCCCTCCTATGAAACCAACTCAAGGGAAACAGGACCTGCTCAGAGATTTCCTGTGGCTTTGCCCCTGCAACTATGGAGGGGACATGAGTAAGTGGGACAGAAAATCTACTCTGGCTCTGCAGGCACAAGTGCTTGAGTTGCAAGGTAAAGCACATGGAAGAAAGAATTTCTGCAAGAGGATGGCTGCTCCAGTCCATGGTAAGCGATGCTCCAGTCCTTGCAGGAGCTCATCTCCTAATTGTAGATGCTGTTCTCAACATTAGGGTTGCCCTGCCTCCAGCCAGGAGGAAGAGAGGGACAACAGAGTTTATTGGACTGTGTTGATTTGATGGTCTGGCATATTAGAGCCACAGAAGTATAGAGCCCTTGTGGACACTGGTGCACAGAGTACCCTATTGCCATGGAATCATAAAGGGGCAGAATCTGTCACTATTTCTGGAGTGACAGGTGGGTCTCAAGAACTGACTGTATTAGAGGCCGAAGTGAGCCTGAATGGGAATAAATGGGAGAAGCATCCCATTGTGACTGGCCCAGATGCTCCATGCATCCTTGGCATAGACTTCCTCAAGAAAGGGTATTTCAAAGACCTGAAAGGGTATGGATGGGCTTTTGGCATAGCAGCTGTAGAGACTGAGGACATTACACAGCTGTCTACCTTACCTGGCCTTTCAGATGACCCTTCTGTGGTGGGACTGATGAAGGTTAAAGAACAAGAGGTGCCAATTGCTACTTCCACAGTGCATCAATGACAGTATCGCACCAACTGAGACTCCCTGATTCCCATCCAGAACCTGGTTCGTTGGCTGGAGACCCAAGGAGTGATCAGCAAGACTCACTCACCCTTTAACAGCCCTATATGGCCAGTGTGAAAGTCTGATGGAGAGTGGAGATTAACAGTAGGCTATCGTGGCCTGAATGAGGTCACACCACCACTGAGTGCTGCTGTGCCAGACATGCTAGAACTACAGTATGAACTGGAGTCAAAGGCAGCCAAGTGGTATGCTACAATTGACATTGCTAATGCATTCTTCTCTATTCCTTTGGCAGCAGAGTGCAGGCCACAGTTTGCTTTCACCTGGAGAGGCATCCAGTACACCTGGAATGGACTGCCCCAGGGGTGGAAGCACAGCCCTACTCTTTGCCATGGGGTGATCCAGACTGCACTGGAGAAGGGTGGAGCTCCAGAACATCTGCAGTACATTGATGACATCATTGTGTAGGGTAATACAGCAGAAGTTGTTTTCAAGAAAGGTAAGAAAATAATCAAGATTCTTTTGAAAGCAGGTTTTGCTGTAAAAAGAGGTAAGGTCAAGGGACCTGCAGGAGACATCCAGTTCTTGGGAATTAAGTGGCAAGATGGGTGTCGCCAGATCCCAATGGATGTGATTAACAAAATAACATCTATGTCCCCACCTACTAACAAAAAGGAAACACAAGCCTTCTTAGGCATTGTGGGTTTCTGGAGACTGCATATTCCAGGTTGTAGTCAGATTGTGAGCCCTCTCTATGAAGGGACTCGAAAGAAAAATGAGTTTACGTGGGGTCCTGAGCTACGACAGACCTTTGAGCACATTAAACGAGATTGTGCATGCAGTAGCCCTTGGACCAGTCCGATCAGGACAGGACATTAAAAATGTGCTCTACACTGCAGCTGGGGACAATGACCCTACCTGGAGCCTCTGGCAGAAAGCACCAGGGGAGACTCGAGGTCGACCCCTAGGATTCTGGACTTGAGGCTCTGAGGCCAACTGTGCCCCAACTGAGAAAGAAATCTTGGTAGCCTATGAAGGGGTTAGAGCTGCTTCAGAGGTACTTGGTACTGAAGCCCAGCTCCTCCTGGCACCCCGATTACCAGTCCTGGGCTGGGTGTTCAAGGGTAAAGTTCCTTCTGCTCATCATGCCACCGATGCTACCTGGAGGAAGTGGGTTGCCTTAATCACTTAGCAAGCTCAAATAGGAAACCAAATCATCCAGGAATCGTAGAAGTGATCACAAACTGGCCCGAATGCAGAGACTTTGGAATGCCACCAGAGGAGGTGGTGACACGTGCTGGGGAAGCCCCACTGTATAATGAACTCTCAGATCATGAGAAACAGTGTGCCTTGTTCACTGATGGATCTTGTCGTATTGTAGGAAAACATCGAAAGTGGAAAGCTGCTATGTGGAGTCTTACATGACAAGTCACAGAAGCAACTGAAGGAGAAGGTGAATCGAGTCAATTTGCAGAGGTAAAAGCCATCCCGCTGGCCCTAGACATTGCTGAAGGAGAAAAGTGGCCAATACTCTATCTTTATACTGACTCATGGATGGTGGCAAATGCTCTGTGGGGGTGGTTAAAGCAGTGGAAGCAGAGCAACTGGCAGCACAAAGGTAAACCCATCTGGGCTGCTGAATTGTGGAAAGCTATTGCTGACCAGCTAGGGAAACTAGTCGTAAAGGTACGTCACGTAGATGCCCACGTACCCATGAGTCGAGCCACTGAGGAACATCAAAACAATCAGCAAGTGGACCAGGCTGCTAAGATTTTCCAGACAGATTTGGACTGGGAACATGTTGCGTGAAAAGGGGCAAAGCGGTTTTAGCAGAAGATAAACCCCCTTGCGTTCTAACACTCCTCACCGAGGTGGGAGGCTAGGTGCATCTAGGTTTAAATTCTGAGTGATGCCCAATTCAGCACTATCAGTCCAATCACATTTAATATGTATTAAACTATTAAGATTTTGATACACTAATAGTGGACTGCACCTTCAGTCTAGTCGTGCTCATGAACTAGCACGGCCACTCTCGAGCCTTTGGTCACGTTCAGTGAGAAACCAAAATGACTAGCTACTTAAAAAAGTGCAGTTTATTTAAACAACAGATATATAGGTTCTTAGGATTGCCGGTGATAAATACACTGTCTGCAAAGCACGTGCAAATGAAAGTATTGTTACATATACAAAACACGCGACAAAGTTATAAACGATACAGCCTGGCTTTAAATGTAGAAAAAGAGAGTCTCTAGAGAAATTTCTAAGTTTCCCGAGGAAGCACTCGGTATAATCGAAGTCTTACCCAAAGGCGTCCCTATGAGGGGGAAGAGAGGCTCAGCCCGTCAACTGATCCCAGAAGTCAGTGATGGAATTCTTTGCGATGGTGTCTTCCCTGGGTATCCCCCCTCTCTCGGGCTATTTTTATGCTATTTGTTATCTTCAAGGTGGAGTTTGAGTGACTTTAGTCATACATACTTTTGTCATGATTGGTGTAAATTTCTCTCGCTTCACAATTAAAGGTATAGTTTACGAGAAATTCAGGGCGCAGACTCAAGAAGGAGTGGTCGCACCTTGGAGGCGGGTAGCCTTTGGGATGGAGGTGTGTTTTGGTATTATAATGACATTATAATGAGCAAAGTTCGCACAAAGGACAGCGTTTCATCAAAATTTGACAAAATGTTGGCTCTGAGCATCTAGCGGGCAGCTAATTGGCAGCTTATCTGTTTCATGGTATCATCCCATTCCTGTATCCGCTATACATCATAAGGTAAAGCCACGGAATAATTGCATCCCATCCCGTACCTCATGTAGATTATCAGGGAACCACAGATGTTGTGTCCTTCATGCCAGCTGCGGCTATTTTCTACCTCAGAAGCCTCTTGATTTTATACTTTTCCTTAAGGTGTGAACAATGCTGTACTTTTGTATTTTTTAGCCAATTTAGTATTTATTCCACATAATCCACCCCGTGACTACAGTCACTCAAGCTCCACAATACTCAATACTGATAGGAAAGATCACATGTGCTCTTGTGGTGAGGGATATCAAGTGCAAATACATCTCGTGGAGTGATCAAATGAGTTAAACTTTTCATCATAATCCAAAGTCTAACATACAAAACAATTGTCAAAGCGAAGCACAATACAGTGAGTATTAGTAAAACAACAACAGGATGGAGCATCTTGTTATAAAGTCCTGTAGCTGTCGGCGACCATCCAAAAAGAGTATCTCCCCATCCATGTCCTCCGTCTCTCTTGACTCTTTCCAGCACTTGGTGTATTTCTTCAACATCATGATGGACGGTAATCAAAGTTCTCTGTCCATTTTCTTGGGCCTCTTTCAACAGTCGCTTCAATTGATCATGTTGTAGCAGCTTCTTCACCAGTGAGAGATTCATTCCGATAGGGGTAGGCAACAAATCTCGAATCAATGTATAATTAGATTGTAGCAATTGAAAAGATGTAACAGGAGCTGAATAATTGAAGTCACATCCGATAATGTTAGTAAAGTTACAAACACAAAGATTGGAGTGATTACTTATATCAACTCCTATGTCATCTATGAATACAAGAGTACAGGGGGACCTCATGCAAACGCACCCTTTCCCAATATATACAAGCACAGTTTCTGGGGTTTCATCAGGTTGTATCTCAAAGTGACAAACATTCTGGTTGGTGTCAAGACAAATGTCTTGTGCTTTGAGGGTATTACTCTCACAAATGAATCCTTGTTGGTCTCGTGAAACGCATGCGTCAACATCAACAGTTTGCCATTTATTCTCATTTTGTTGTGCCCACACTCTGTGCTCTATTGGATAGAGTATGGCTCCTTGGTGATTCAACCCCAGTGCAATGATTGGGTATATGGTGTATACCAAAGCATTGCGTATTGTTAAGACAAAAGCTGTGGCCTTGCTCTCAATGGGATCATAGGTGAAATTAACCAGATACCACCAGGACTGAAATTTTTTCTCAAATTCAATTGCATTATCCCATATTACTTTTCGAATTTCGGTGGGCAAGGTGCCTTCCTCACTGTCGTGGTTTAGCCTCAGACGGCAACAAAGAACCACGTGCCGCTCGCTCGTGCCTTCCAAACACAGGAAGAATCGTAAGAAAAGGCAAGACTCTTGGGTTGAGACAAAGGCAGTTTAATAGAACAGCAAAGGGAACAGGCAAACAACAACAACAACACGGATAGGGGAATATACAAACACGATTACGGAACCGCCGCTCCCCCGCCGCTCGCCGCTCGCCGGCCGGACCCGGGACGCCCCAGCCCGCTTTTAAGCAGCAACTTCCTGCCCCCTCCCCCGGCAGCTCAGGGTGGGCGTGGCTCACATGGCATGGAATACCAGGAAAAGTTAACCCTATCCCCACCGGAACCAGGACATTATCCACCCCTTATTCCATACCATCTATGCCATGCCCAGCAGGTTCCAATGAATTGCCACCACTTTCCCCTGTTATATATATATATATACACACATATAATACCCTTAGTTTATGGGTCATCCCTCCAAAGTGTCCGTTGAGTTCTTTTAATCCACAGCTTTGGGCTCCATCTGTTAGAACAGTCCCTCAGGGCAGGTGAGATGCTGGGTGGTGCTGGTCTGTTGCATGCTGTATTTTTCGGAGCTTGTGACTGGTGCACCTGGTGTGGCTCATGCACGCAGTCTGTAGGCTGAAGATGTAGATCTTGAGGAAACTGCTGGGCGCCGGCTGCTGAGATCCGTTCTTATCCCATCATCCCTGTGCCTTACTTGTAGTACAACTGATAGCAATTATAGCAATGAGGACATATAGTGACAGTGTTACTTAGCAATTAACAGCACACAATCTGATTCATTGGCTATTCTCGCCCAAAATCAGATCTCCATGAGGTACACATCGGACTTCCCCATCCTTCCGCATCACCCACCAAGTGCACCCAGGTCCTTGGGCAAAAGCAATCCCACGGATGGGTTTGCCTTTGCCTGAGGCAGGACTAACCCAGACTGTCTTCCCTAGCATATTCTTCATGTGCACTACGGGGACTTTATCCCCTTCTACAGTACGTGGAAGTTTTGATTGGGCAGGGCCAGCCCGATTGTTAGATCCCCTGGTGTTAACTAGCCAGGTAGCTTTTGCTAAATGCGTATCCCAGTGTTTGAAAGTCCCACCACCCATTGCTCTCAGTGTAGTTTTTAACAGTCCATTGTATCGTTCTATCTTCCCAGAGGCTGGGGCGTGATAGGGGATGTGATACACCCACTCGATACCATGCTCTTTGGCCCAGGTGTCTATGAGGCTGTTTCGGAAATGAGTCCCATTGTCCGACTCAATTCTCTCTGGGGTACCATGTCGCCACAGGACTTGCTTTTCAAGGCCCAGGATAGTGTTCCGGGCAGTGGCATGGGGCACAGGGTATGTTTCCAGCCATCCAGTGGTTGCTTCCACCATTGTGAGCACATAGCGCTTGCCTTGACGGGTTTGTGGCAGTGTGATATAATCAATCTGCCAGGCCTCCCCATATTTGTATTTCAGCCATCGCCCTCCATACCAAAGAGGCTTCAAACGCTTGGCTCGTTTGATCGCAGCGCATGTCTCACATTCATGGATGACCTGTGCAATAGTGTCCATGGTCAAGTCCACCCCTCGGTCACGAGCCCATCTATATGTCGCATCTCTTCCTTGATGGCCTGAGGAGTCATGGGCCCACTGAGCTATGAATAGTTCACCCTTATGTTGCCAATCCAGGTCCACCTGAGCCACTTCAATCCTAGCGGCCCGATCCACCTGCTGGTTGTTCTGATGTTCCTCCGTGGCCCGATTCTTTGGTACGTGGGCATCTACATGGCGTACTTTCACAACCAGATTCTCTATCCGGGCAGCAATATCTTGCCATAGCTCAGCAGCCCAGATGGGTTTGCCTCTGCGCTGCCAGTTGCCCTGCTTCCACTGCTGTAGCCACCCCCACAGAGCATTTGCCACCATCCATGAGTCAGTGTAGAGATAAAGTACTGGCCATTTTTCTCGCTCAGCAATGTCCAAAGCCAGCTGAATAGCCTTCACCTCTGCAAACTGGCTCGATTCACCCTGTCCCTCACTGGCTTCTGCAACCCGTCGTGTAGGACTCCACACAGCAGCCTTCCACTTTCGATGCTTTCCCACAATACGGCAGGACCCATCAGTGAACAGGGCATATTTCTTCTCATTTTCTGGCAGTTTATTATATGGTGGGGCCTCTTCTGCACGCGTCACCTCCTCCTCTGGTGACATTCCAAAATCCTTGCCTTCTGGCCAGTCCATGATCACTTCCAGAATTCCTGGGCGACTGGGGTTTCCCATTCGAGTTCGCTGCGTGATCAGTGCAATCCACTTACTCCATGTAGCATCGGTTGCATGATGTGTGGTGGGGACCCTTTCTTTGAACATCCAGCCCAGCACCGGCAGTCGAGGTGCTAAGAGGAGCTGTGCTTCTGTACCAACTACTTCCGAAGCAGCTCGAACCCCTTCATATGCTGCCAATATCTCTTTTTCTGTTGGAGTGTAGCGGGCTTCGGATCCTCTGTATCCACGACTCCAAAACCCTAGGGGTCGACCTCGAGTCTCCCCTGGTGCTTTCTGCCAGAGGCTCCAGGTAGGGCCGTTCTCCCCGGCTGCAGTGTAGAGCACATTTTTAACATCTTGTCCTGCCCGGACTGGCCCCAGGGCCACTGCATGGACTATTTCCTGTTTGATTTGTTCAAAAGCTTGTCGTTGCTCAGGACCCCATTTAAAATCATTCTTCTTCCGGGTTACTTGATACAGAGGGCTTACAATTTGACTGTAATCTGGGATATGCATTCTCCAAAAACCCACAATACCTAAGAAAGCCTGTGTTTCCTTTTTACTAGTTGGTGGAGACATAGCTGCTATTTTGTTGATCACATCCATTGGAATCTGACGGCGTCCATCTTGCCATTTTATTCCTAAAAACTGGATCTCCTGCGCAGGTCCCTTGACCTTACTTCGCTTTATAGCAAAACCAGCGTTCAGAAGGATTTGGACTATTTTACTCCCTTTCTCAAAAACTTCTTCTGCTGTGTTTCCCCATACAATGATGTCATCAATGTACTGCAGATGTTCTGGAGCTTCACCCTGTTCCAGTGCAGTCTGGATCAGTCCATGGCAAATGGTGGGGCTGTGTTTCCACCCCTGGGGCAGTCGATTCCAGGTGTATTGGATGCCCCTCCAAGTGAAAGCAAACTGTGGCCTGCACTCTGCTGCCAAAGGGATTGAGAAGAATGCATTCGCTATATCAATCGTGGCATACCACTTGGCTGCCTTGGACTCCAGTTCGTACTGGAGTTCTAGCATGTCCGGCACAGCAGCACTCAGCGGTGGCGTGACTTCATTCAGACCACGATAGTCTACAGTTAGCCTCCACTCTCCATTAGATTTTCGCACCGGCCATATGGGACTGTTAAAGGGTGAGCGAGTCTTGCTGATCACTCCTTGAACCTCTAGTTGACGAATCAGCTCATGGATGGGAATCAGAGAGTCTCGGTTAGTGCGATACTGCCGCCGATGCACCGTTGTGGTAGCAATCGGCACCTGTTGTTCTTTGACCCTCAACAACCCCACAACAGAAGAATCCTCCGAGAGACCAGGCAAGGCAGACAACTGTTTAACTTCCTCTGTCTCCAAAGCAGCTATGCCAAAGGCCCAGCGGTACCCTTTTGGGTCCTTAAAATACCCTCTCCTGAGGTAATCTATACCAAGGATGCATGGAGCCTCTGGGCCAGTCACAATGGGATGCTTTTGCCACTCATTCCCAGTTAGGCTCACTTCTGCCTCCAGTACAGTCAACTCTTGGGATCCCCCTGTCACCCCAGAAATACAAATGGGTTCTGCCCCTCTATAGCTTGATGGTATTAAAGTACACTGCGCACCCGTGTCCACTAGAGCCTTATACTCCTGTGGGTCTGATGTGCCAGGCCATCGAATCCACACCGTCCAATAAACCCGGTTGTCCCTTTCCTCCACCTGGCCGGAGGCAGGGCCCCCCTAATACTGGTCATAGTATCCATTACTCACTTCTTGCATAAATGACTTGGAAGTTCCTTCAAGAGGATCAGAAGCAAGATCAGGCCTTCTGCTTTGTCTGGGGAACGGCCCGCTGGAAACTGGGGCGGCACTTTTCCTGGAGGGATCCCCTTTTGTGGTTGTCCTTCCTTGCAACTCCTGTACCCGTGTCCGCAGGATCGAAGTAGGTTGTCCGTCCCACTTCCTCATGTCCTCTCCGTGGTCCCGCAGGTAGAACCACAGGGTGCCTCGTGGTGTGTACCCTCTGTACTCTCTCTCTTGAGTGGGGAAATGCCTGCTTCTAATAGCTGAGATGCTGGCCCGTGCAAGTGGGGAGTAGGACATATTCTCTTCAAGTTGCTGGACCTTCCGCGACAGTTTCTCCACAGCTGAGACAAGGGGGGAAGAGAGACTTTCTTCATATCGCCGGAGCCGGCCAGCTACCTCATCCACCGTTGGTCCCTCTTCACCTTTCCATTCCATTACTGCCAGGGAGTTGGCATATGACGATGGTGCGCTCCGTACAAACTTCCGCCACATGGGCCTTGTGCATCGCACCTCATCAGGGTCTGTGGGTAAGTCTGCATTGTCCAAGTCATAATAAATCATCTCCCGCACGGCTAACTCTCTCAGGTACTGGATACCTCTTTCCATGGTAGTCCACTTGCTTGGCTGACATACAACATCCTCGCTGAAGGAGTACCTCTCCCTCACGCCTAACAGGAGTCGTTTCCAGAGGCTGAGGGCTTGGGTCTTTTTCCCGATCGCCTTGTCAGTGCCGCCTTCCCTAGACAGGGATCCCAGCTGCCTGGCCTCCCTACCCTCTAATTCCAGGCTACTGGCCCCATTATCCCAGCACCGGAGCAGCCAGGTGACAATGTGCTCGCCTGAAAGTCGGCTAAAATCTTTTCGCATATCCCGCAGCTCACTCAAGGATAGGGATTGAGTAATTATCTCTGGTTCTGCCTCTTCCTCCTGCTCTCGTGATGACCCTGGTTCATCATCATCTCTTACTAAGCGAACTGATTTCTTCGTGTACTTCTTCTTCTGTATGGGGGCAACTGATACTGGCATTGGTTGGTTCCCTGGTTCAGTGGCAGTGGCTACCACGGGGGTTGCAGTAGCCGCAGTGTCTGTCGCAAGGATTGCAGTAGCCACAGTGTCCGTCGCAAGGATTGCAGCAGCCGCAGGGGCCGCCGCAGGGGCTGCAGCAGCCGCAGGGGCCGCCGCAGGGGCCGCCGCAGGGGCTGCAGCAGCCGCAGGGGCCGCAGGTCTGGTTTCCATCTCTTCCCCTTGAGGGTGCTGCATAATTCTGAGCAGTGCCTGGTAGATACTGGCCAGGGCCCAGCACAGCGCGGTGAGTTGTGCCTCTCTAAAATAGCCACAGCATTTTCCCTTCAAATATTCTACCACTTTATCAGGGTCCTGTAATTGTTCAGGGGTAAAGTCCCAGACCATTGGAGGTGAGTAGTTCTCTAGGTACCTGCCCATGCTCTCCCACATGCCATGCCACCCCTGACTATCCAGCCTCGGAGCAGATCTCCGGGTGGTAGTCTTAAATAGTCGCTTAACCCTAAACAAGAACTGGAACGTATTCAGGAGACATAGCACTAGGAACACGCTAGTTTGAGTATCCCAAGGATATTCAAAATTCTCAAAAGCTGTCATACCTGACCTGAAGGAGAAAAGGGAGGCAAAAGGGCTGGGGAAATTATTAACAAATTCTGAGAGACGGTGTCCAATGTACGGACAGGACAGCAAAACCACATAAACACCCCAAAATAGCCATCTGAACAGTGATGTTATCATATCATAAACAGATATCGCACAGGACAGCAGAATGATAATCCTCATCCCTCTTCCAGACATGGTAAACAGCATCGCAGGGAGTACATAAGCCATATAGGAATTTATGTAACACAGCCATGAGAACAAACCAAGCAACATGATGACCAGTGACTACTTACCTAATAAAATAAATGCATACAAAAAAAAACCCAAAACCGTTTTTTCCACGTTCTAGTTGGATTCTGTCGTTATCTCAACCCTTCGAGCCCCACGTTGGGCGCCAAAAAGGACTGTCGTGGTTTAGCCTCAGACGGCAACAAAGAACCACGTGCCGCTCGCTCGTGCCTTCCAAACACAGGAAGAATCGTAAGAAAAGGCAAGACTCTTGGGTTGAGACAAAGGCAGTTTAATAGAACAGCAAAGGGAACAGGCAAACAACAACAACAACACGGATAGGGGAATATACAAACGCGATTACGGAACCGCCGCTCCCCCGCCGCTCGCCGCTCGCCGGCCGGACCCGGGCCGCCCCAGCCTGCTTTTAAGCAGCAACTTCCTGCCCCCTCCCCCGGCAGCTCAGGGTGGGCGTGGCTCACATGGCATGGAATACCAGGAAAAGTTAACCCTATCCCCACCGGAACCAGGACACTCACCTTCCCTTATGATTGCGGCTGTCATAGATTGCATCCACAATTGGGCTTGGATACAACTAAGAGCCAAGGAAACATTGTTTTGGGTTGTACCAAGTGCATCTGTGATCAGCTGATGGTCTTTTTCACCCGTTTCTTCCCACTGAGGCAATATATTCGATAAAAGCCATTGGTGGTTTCCCAATGCTGATAGAGAGGACTGCAGGGGATGTCTTAATTTGTCCAGATCAGTAGTGGTTGTGACTAGTTTGTTGGCAAGTATCTCAGCATCTATACTATTTAAGACTCCCAGTCCCGTTCCTAAGATACCAGTCACATCCCTCTTCAGTCGTTGTGAAGTGGCAAGAGTTCATCTGTGTAACCATGCTGACCATCCTGCATAAGATGTACTCAGGAATGGTAAACAGGTGGGTTTGATCGCAGAGATTTTAATCTGCATTGACAATTCTACTCGTTTGAGGGAATATGTGGGATTAAACAGTATCTGTTGTTGACCTGTGTGTTTAATAACATAAGGGCCAATGTTGAAAATGTAAGGAGTTAGACTAATGGAGGGCTTAGAAGGTACGCCTTTGAGAGTTTGTGGGGGTGTAGGTTCTGGATTTATTTCGGCAAGTTCAGGTGTATTTGAGTCAATCATAAATTCAAATAGCAATTCTGTGCCCCTGTAGCCCCAAATACAATACACTACTGTAGGTTTGATGAAAGTGAAATTGTGCCAGCAATCTGAATTTGGCTCCATAATTTTGTAACAGTCAGTGTTGTATTTGTCTGGTTTGGTAGAGTCTACATAGATGGTTTTAATTACAGTTGGCCTGTGGTGAGTAGACCCATTGATAAATCGGCAACCAATGTGTATTCTCTTTCCAAGGGTGGCCTCGATTTTAGCCATTTGAAGTGAATCATTCCATCTCCATTTATCTCTGGAATATACTTCACTTCCTTGTATAACCAGAGTGGAGAGATTTAAACCCCTTTTGCTTTCTGGTGTTCCAGTGCTTGCAGTGTACCGTGACAATGCATTATCCCAAAGGTCAGGTGCTACGTCTAGCTTGAATTCAAATAGCAGTGCTATTTCATCCTGTTGCCAACGACAAGTTACAAGAGTGGGTTCCACAAGAGTAAAATTATACCAGCAATCCCACTCGTCGGTGACACAGTGCTTTGTTGTCATTGAGCGTGGGTTCTGAGGGCGAAATATCTCTATTCTCATGGCCTTCTCATGGTTTGAGCCGTTGATCATTCTACACCCTACTTGGGTTTCCACCCCTGCCTTACCTTTCAGGACTGGGTACCAACTATTCCAGGTCCACTCATGTAACACCTCATTTTCCTGTAGAACTACAGTGGCCAAACTCAATTCTCCTTTTTCTTGTACCTGCCATCGCATTGTGTTTCACAAAGGCTTGAGACCATGGCCACTCTGGGTCTCTCTGACTACAAACAACAGGGAATAAAAAGGTAAAACTGAATAGCATCAATTCCATCTGCCAATTCGTCATTTTAGAATTTGGGCCTCCAGGTAGCCATACATAATAAAAATAGTATTATTGCCAGGATCAACGTCAGGATTCCCTGGAGACACTCAAAGGTAGCGTAGGCCAATCCGTCTGTACAGCTCATCCAAGGTTCCTGTAAGACACAAAGGAAAAGAAAATCTGCTCGGTCTTATTCGACCGACGGGGTTAAAAAGAGCGCGAGATCCACCGGGTGCTGATCCGGTGTATCTTCCCTGAACAGTCCTTGGCTTCCCATGCATAGGGATTTTTGGGAGAAGCTAGCACCATTGGTACCGTCCCAATTTGAGGCATTTTCACTAGCACAGGTTGCCCAGGGTGAAATCTTCCAGGGTATCTTCCCGGTTCATTGGGAGCCTTTGGAGAGATGATATTGGCAGATACACAGAAAGCTTTCATTTTAGGACAGCCGTCTCCACTCCATCTGTTATTTAATTGATAGATGGCATCGTCCAATCGCAAATGCCAACCAGGTTCATGAGTTTTTGCAAAACGCTTAACCAATCCATTGGTGCGTTCAACAATGCCATTAGCCTGGGGATAATAGGGAGTATGAAATACCCATCGAATCCCTTCTTCTTTGGCCCAATCTTGTACCACTGAAGCGGTAAAGTGTGAACCGTTATCACTTTGGATTTCCTCGGGAAGGGGAAGTGTGCTGAACCACCCTTTTAGGCCTTTCACTGTGTTGTCCCCGGTAGCTGATTTGAAACTGCTGGCCATACTGAGGCTGGAGATAATCTCCACTCCTACCAGGACATATCTTTTCCCTCCTGATGATCTCAAGGGCCCAATATAGTCAATCTGCCAGGAATGCCACAACGTTTTCTTGTCCCGAATGTGTAAGGGAGGCACCTTACTCGGATGACCTTTGCTGAGTCGTAGGCGACATTGTGAACAGGCAGTTACTATTTGTTCGCACAGCTTAACCGACACAGGCCACCCCCGGGCTAGACCTTCCTGATACAGGTCAGCACGGCCTGTGTGGCCACGTTTAACATGTAACCATTCAAGTAAGCGTTCCCATTCCTGACCATCATCTACAATGTCAATTTGCTGTAGCCGTGTGAGGCTATCTACCTGTTGGTTGAATTGAGCAGTGATCGAGTTTGAACGATCATGGCCTTTTACCCAAGCAATGTGCAATGTTCTCTGTCCTCCTATTTCTAACAGTTGCTTCCAACTGTCCGTCTCCCAAATCGGGACTCTGTTCACCTGCCAATCATTGGCTGCCCAGTGACCTATCCATTCAGTGGCTCCTTTAAAAACAGCATATGAGTCAGTGTAAATGGAGGTGGCTCCATGTTGTGCAGCTAGTAGGACAGCTCAGAGTTCCCCTACTTGTGCACTACCCTCCCCTGTTTCAATCGCTCTTTCTCCCGTTGCTACTTCCAGTGCTACGGCCTTATATTTCCACTTATTGTTTTCACGGTGAGATGACGCATCAGTAAACCACACTCCTGTAAGATCACTGCCTTCCTTCAAAGGAGGTGCTTCTTGGATCGGAGATGGTCTATTTGGTGGGGATTGGAACAATAGGGCACCATCTGTATCCTTTTGGAGCTTGGATACTTTAACACTGCCTTCAGAGACTGGCATGATTTCATTAATGCCTTCTAAATAAGCATACCACTTTCGAACTGTAGGTTTCTGGGCAATGCCAGCTGGTGGTGTTGTCCCTTTACGGACCACATCTAGGAGGCGGAAAGGTCCCCGAATGATCACACTCTGTTCTCTTCTTATCTGCTCTGTTCGTTGCAACGCTCGCACTAGGGACAGTAAACCCTTCTCAAGGTCTGAATATCTGCTCTCAGTATCATTGAAGGAGTGAGAGCTAAATTCTAATGGTCTCTCCAGTCCTGCTGGTCCTTTCTGCCATAAATTTCAATGGGAACCATGTTCACTGAACCCCCATTCTACGTGGACAGGGTCAGTTGGATGTATGGGGCCAAGCTGTTGGAATAACCTTAGCTCCTTTATTAGTAATTGCAGAGCATTAGTGTGTTGTTCAGTCCACTCCCAGGATCTACCCTTTTTGAGCAAACTATAAAGGGGGCGAGCAATGATGGAAAAGCCAGGGATGTGTTTACGCCAATAACTTAAAGTTCCCAGACCTTGCTGCAACTCCTTCACGCTGGATGGATTCTGTCCATGCTCTATTTTTTCCAGGGTATCCTGAGGGACAGAAGCAGCTCCCTTAATCCACCAGACCCCCAGGAATTTAACTTCCTGTGCAGGTCCCTGACACTTTGAGTCTGGAATGAGTCTGGAATCAAGTAATGTTTTTCGGATGTTTTCCATCATGTCTTTTACACTTTCTTGGCTCTCTCCCCCTATTAGGATGTCATCAATATATTGGTATACCGTACATCCCTGTGAAACAGGAAGCCCTGATAGCACTTTAGCTAAAGCATTATGAGCAATAGTGGGGGAATGTTTGTATCCTTGTGGAAGTCGGTTAAAGGTATATTGGACTCCTTTCCACGTGAATGCAAACCGCGCTTTGTCCTGCTCAAGGAGGGGAATCATAAAAAACATGTCTTTAACATCTAAGGCAGCCATCCAAGGATGGGCAGCTCCTTGTACATTGTCACAATTTCCGCGATATTTGGAACTGCGGCAGTCAGGGGTGCAGTGTTGGCATTCAACTTTCGGTAATCTACTGTGAAACGCCATTGCCCGTTTGGTTTCTTTACCGGCCACACTGGTGAATTATAAGGCGAGTGAGTCCTCTTAATGATGTCTCTTTTTTCTAAATCTGATACCACCCCATCTGCTCCTGCAAGCGCAGCTGCAGGCAGTGGATACTGCTGGACATTAGTGATTCTAGAGGGAGGTAAAGGCATGGAAGTTTCCAATAGACTCAATTTCACTGTGTCTATTACTTTTTCGCATCCTGCAAAACTCCACACAGTTCCATCTGGGAATTTCCACATTCGCCCACGCAGCACGTCAAATCCTAGGAGGTTAGTACGCGAGGCACCCACTAACACTTCCGCCCTGGTCATTCGCTGCTCTCCTGGCAACCAGAGGTTAATTTTTGCAACGGGGCATGTTTTTACCACACCATCAATTCCTGCGAAGTTGACTCTGCGTCTGGTGGGATTTATACCTAGAAGTTGTGCCGTTTCGTTAGTGATTGCAGACATTTGGGCTCCGGTATCAATAATAAAGTTTACTGACATCCTCCGGGGTCCGACAGAAATGGCGATAATAGGTTTAGAATCTTTATGAGAGAGCCATTGAATAGCTAGTACCCGCCGGACAGGGTGGCTCACTGCCCTCCCCAGGGATAGGAGTTTTTTGACTGGGACTCTGACAAATCAATCAAATTACGCTCCGGTGCAGAAGGCACAATTTTCTCACGGCTTGGGGATTCTCTGGTTAGACTTTTCTCCCCAGCCGAATTATTCTTTCTAGTTAGAGATTGGACCAGCGTACGGAGATCTCCTGTAGGGACACCGTGCAAGAATTGTTGGGGTACCCCTAATTGTAGGGCTTTACGCCACAACTCGTTCCGGTCCTTATCAGGCTTAAACCTTTCCACCGGTTTGGGGTTTTGAGTGTGAGTTCGGACTTGGCGAACCTTTCGGGGGTGTTCGGAGGATTTCTCACTAGTTAGGCTGGCCCAGCCCATTCGGTGCCCATATTGGTCTATTTCCTGTACATATTCATTCCAGGTGGGCATGTAGCGATGCCGGCCCCGCCCATGAGCATCCCGAGCCTCTCGTATACGATCTTGAGTACGAACAACAAATGGCTTCAGGGAATCGGGAAGACCACAGATGAGAGGGGCTAATCGATCGGGGTCGATAGCGGCTGACATTGGGGATTTCCAATATTCCTCTCTGTCATACATGGCTTGCAGACAAGCTGCTTTCCGTATTGCCGCAAACAGTTCAGAGTAGCCTGTAGCTCTAATCTCTAATGGCTCTCCCCTCTCTCGCGGATCCATACCCCCTGCCCAAAAGGCTGCTCGAGCGGTTAGGGAATAATTATGATCCCCGTCCATTGTAGTTAAAAACACTCCTGGTCCCCAAGAGTCTCCTGCTTCTTCCTCACTCAACATAATTCTATCTCCTCCTTCAGAAGAAACTCGCCACACATACTCAACAGCTGATTCTTCTGGCCGCCTCGAATATTTTTCCCTTATTTTCGCTAACTCTGTTGGTGTCCACGGAATAGTACGCACAGTGTTGCAGACTTCCTCATCATCCTCATCAACTGTGGTTTCAGTTTTAATCAGAGGTCGTAAAGGAAAGACTCGAGATTTCACAGTAAAAGTCCTTCCCTCCTCATCTTCTTCCTCATCTTCACTATTAGACCAAAAATCTCCGGTCTGGGTTCCGGAATTTGGATAACACATTAACTTATGAATTTGTTGGACTTGGGTCGAGGGCTGCATTTTATCTAAGAGCCCAGTCACCCTTTCCAATAACATTTTAAGTTGGTGATTTTCACTCCCAAGTTGAGCATTCCAGTTTCCTAAACATTCACTCTCACTCACAAGCTTATCAACTTGAGTTCTTAATTTTTCTCCTGTCTCCTTTTGAAAGGCTAGTGATGACTTCAACACCTCATTCTCCGATTTCAGGGTTGCATATTCTACAGCTGAAATCAGATTAGGAGCAGGGGTTTCCCTAGCTTCTTGTTGTGCACGAGATAAACAGGCGCCTAACACCGCACAAATCACACCTTTGCCTTTCCCTGCTCTGAGCTTCTGTGAAGCCCGACTCTCTTCAATACGTTCCACCACTTTCTCTTCATCCTTCCAAAATTTATGGGCCCACTCCTTCCCAGCCTGGGAAGGGGCACAATCATATTTTTGCAGCAGTTTATCCATGGCAATCCTGCCGACTACGCCAAAATTCTGTTGCGTGAAAAGGGGCAAAGCAGTTTTAGCAGAAGATAAATCCCCTTGCATTCTAACACTCCTCACCGAGGTGGGAGGCTAGGTGCGGCTAGGTTTAAATTCTGAGTGATGCCCAATTCAGCACTATCAGTCCAATCGCGTTTAATATGTATTAAACTATTACGATTTGGATACACTAATAGTGGACTGCACCTTCAGTCTAGTCGTGCTCATGAACTAGCACGGCCACTCTCGAGCCTTTGGTCACGTTCAGTGAGAAACCAAAACGACTAGCTACTTAAAAAAGTGCAGTTTATTTAAACAACAGATATATAGGTTCTTAGGATCACCAGTGATAAATACACTGTCTGCAAAGCACGTGCAAATGAAAGTATTGTTACATATACAAAACGCGCGACAAAGTTATAAACGATACAGCCTGGCTTTAAATGTAGAAAAAGAGAGTCTCTAGAGAAATTTCTAAGTTTCCCGAGGAAGCACTCGGTATAATCGAAGTCTTACCCAAAGGCGTCCCTATGGGGGGGAAGAGAGGCTCAGCCCGTCGACTGATCCCAGAAGTCAGTGATGGAATTCTTTATGATGGTGTCTTCCCTGGGTATCCCCCCTCTCTCGGGCTATTTTTATACTATTTGTTATCTTCAAGGTGGAGTTTGAGTGACTTTAGTCATACATACTTTTGTCATGATTGGTGTAAATTTCTCTCGCTTCACAATTAAAGGTATAGTTGACGAGAAATTCAGGGCGCAGACTCAAGAAGGAGTGGTCGCACCTTGGAGGCGGGTAGCCTTCGGGATGGAGGTGTGTTTTGGTATTATAATGACATTATAATGAGCAAAGTTTGCACAAAGGACAGCATTTCATCAAAATTTGACAAAATGTTGGCTCTGAGCATCTAGCGGGCAGCTAATTGGCAGCTTATCTGTTTCATGGTATCATCCCATTCCCGTATCCGCTATACATCATAAGGTAAAGCCACGGAATAATTGCCTCCCGTCCCGTACCTCATGTAGCTTATCAGGGAACCACAGATGTTGTGTCCTTCATGCCAGCTGCGGCTATTTTCTACCTCAGAAGCCTCTTGATTTTATACTTTTCCTTAATGTGTGAACAATGCTGTACTTTTGTATTTTTTAGCCAATTTAGTATTTATTCCACAGAACATAAAGGTGAACTATTTTTAGCGTGGTGGGCCCATGACCCTTCAGGTCATTAAGGAAGGGATGCAACATATAAATGGGCCCGTGACCGAGGGGTGGATTTAACCATGGACACTATTGCGCAGGTTATCCACGATTGTGGAACACGTGCCAAAATCAAGGAAGCTAAAAGGTTAAAACCTTTGTGGTATGGGGGACGATGGTTCTAATATAAATTTGGGGAGGCTTGGCAAATTGACTACATCATACTCCCTCAAACCCTCCAGGGTAAGCACTACATGCTTACAATGGTGGAAGCAAGCACCGGATGGTTGGAAACCTACGCCATGCCCCATGCCACTGCCCCGAATACCATCCTGGACCTTGAAAAGCAAGTCTTGTGGCGACATGGTACTCCAGAAGGAATTGAGTCAGACAATGGGACTCATTTCA
Source organism: Rissa tridactyla (assembly GCF_028500815.1). Lineage (NCBI taxonomy): Eukaryota > Metazoa > Chordata > Aves > Charadriiformes > Laridae > Rissa > Rissa tridactyla. The sequence continues at coordinate 12,827,686 of NC_071496.1, forward strand.
AAAACAATCTTATAAGTACTTAGGCAAAAGAACCTGGCATCGAGTGGATATATCATATCCCCTATCATGCACCAGCTTCAGGGAAAATTGAGCAATACAATGGACTGTTAAAAACTACCCTGAAATCAATGGGTGTTGGAACCTTTAAAAACTGGGACCAGCATTTATCACAAGCTACCTGGTTATTTAACACCAGGGGATCCATCAGTCGAGCTGGTCCTGCTCAATCAGATTTTTACATACAGTAGAAGGGGATAAGGTCCCTGTGGTGCATGAAAGGAATATGCTGGGGAAAACTGTTTGGGTTTTTCCTGCCTCAGGCAAAGGCAGACCCATTGGTGGGACTGTTTTTGCTCAAGGACCTGGATGTACTTGATGGGTGATGCTGGAGAATGGAGAAGCTCAATGTGTACCCCAAGGAAATTTGACCCTGGGTGAGAATCCTTAATTCTGAGTTGTATGATAATAATTGTTATATGATACTAACAGTGTTCTCTAAGTGTGTCCTGGTTCCGGCGGGGACAGGCTTAATTCTCCCCAGGCTCCAACAGGGACACAGGTATTCCATCCCATGTGAGCCATGCCCACTCTGCGCTGCAGGGGGAGGGGGCAGGAAGTCGCCGCTTGGAGCGGGCTGGGGCATCCCGGGTCCGGTCGGTGAGCAGCGGTTCCGTGATCGTGTTTGTATATTCCTCTCTCCATGTTATTGTTGTTGTTTTCTTGTTCCTTTTGCTGTTCTGTTAAACTGCCTTTGTCTCAACTCACGAGTTTTGCCTTTTTTTCTTCTGATTCTTCCCATATTGGGAAAGCTTGAGAGAGCATGTGGTTCTTTGTTGCCATCTGAGGCTAAACCACGACAGTCCTTTTTGGCGCCCAACGTGGGGCTCGAAGGGTTGAGATAACGACATAATCCAACTAGAGCTTGAAAAAACGAATTTGTTGTATGCATTTATTGTATTAGGTAAATAGTCGCTGGTCACCATGTTGCTTGGTTTGTTCTCATGGCTGTGTTATGTGAATTCCTATATGGCTTATGTACTCCCTGCGATGACATTTCTTACTTCTGGGAGAGGGATGAGGATTATCATTTTGCTGTCCTGTGCGATATCAGCTTATGATATGATAACATCACTTCTTAGTTACTTTGGAGCGTTTATGTGGTGTTGCTGTCCTCTCCGTACCTTGGGCATCGTCTCTCAGAATTTATTAATAATTACACCCAGTCTGTGGGGGAAACAGGGGGGGACACTTTCCCCAGCTCTTTTGCCTCCCTTTTCTCCTTCGGGTCAGGTATGACAGCTTTTGAGAATTTTGAATATCCTTGGGATACTCAAACCAGCATGTCCCTAGTGTTATGTCTCCTGAATGTGTTCCAGGTCTTGTTTAGGGTTAAACAACTATTTAAGACTACCACCCAGAGATCTGCTCCGAGGCTGGATAGTCAGGGGTGGCATGGCATGTGGGAGAACATGGGCAGGTACCTAGAGAGCTTCTCACCTTCAATGGTCTGGGACTTCACCCCTGAACAATTACAGGACCCTGACAGAGTAGTAGAATCTCTGAAGGGAAAATGCTGTGGCTATTCCAGAGAGTCACAACTCACCGCACTGTGCTGGGCCCTGGCCAGTATCTACCAGGCACTGCTCACTGTTATGCAGCACCCTCAGGAGAAAGAGATGGAAACCAGACCGGCAGCCACTGCGGCTACTGCAACCCCTGTGGCAGCCACTGCAGCTGAACCAGGGAATCAACCCGTGCCAGTATCAGTTGCCCCCATACAGAAGAAGAAGTACACGAAGAAATCAGTTTGCTTAGTAAGAGATGATGATGAACCAGGGTCATCACGAGAGCAGGAGGAAGAGGCAGAACCAGAGATAATTACTCAATCCCTATCCTTGAGTGAGCTGCGGGATATGCGACCAAGCCCTCAGCCTCTGGAAACAACTCCTGTCAGGCGTGAGGGAGAGGTACCCCTTCAGTGAGGATGTTGTATGTCACCCAAGCAAGTGGACCACCATGGAAAGAGATATCCAGTACCTGAGAGAATTAGCTGTGTGGGAGATGATTTATTATGACTTGGACAATGCAGACTTACCCACAGACCCTGATGAGGTGCAATGCACAAGGCCCATGTGGCGGAAGTTTGTACGGAGCGCACCATCGTCATATGCCAACTCACTGGCAGTAATGGAATGGAAAGGTGAAGAGGGACCAACGGTGGATGAGGTGGCTGGCCGGCTCCGGCGATATGAAGAAAGTCTCTCTTCCCCCCTTGTCTCAGCTGTGGAGAAACTGTCCCGGAAGGTCCAGCAACTTGAAGAGAATATCTCCTATTCCCCACCTGTACGGGCCAGCATCTCAGCTATTAGAAGCAGGCATTTCCCCACTCAAGAGAGAGAGTACAGAGGGTACGCACCACGAGGCACCCTGTGGTTCTACCTGCGGGACCACGGGGAGGACATGAGGAAGTGGGATGGACAACCTACTTCGATCCTGTGGACACGGGTACAGGAGTTGCAAGGAAGGACAACCACAAAAGGGGATCCCTCCAGGAAAAGTGCCGCCCCAGTTTCCAGTGGGCCGTTCCCCAGACAAAGCAGAAGGCCTGATCTTGCTTCTGATCCTCTTGAAGGAACTTCCAAGTCATTTATGCAAGAAGTGAGTAATGGATACTATGACCAGTATTAGGGGGGCCCTGCCTCCGGCCAGGTGGAGGAAAGGGACAACCGGGTTTATTGGACGGTGTGGATTCGATGGCCTGGCACATCAGACCCACAGGAGTATAAGGCTCTAGTGGACACGGGTGCGCAGTGTACTTTAATACCATCCAGCTATAGAGGGGCAGAACCCATTTGTATTTCTGGGGTGACAGGGGGATCCCAAGAGTTGACTGTACTGGAGGCGGAAGTGAGCCTAACTGGGAATGAGTGGCAAAAGCATCCCATTGTGACTGGCCCAGAGGCTTCATGCATCCTTGGTATAGATTACCTCAGGAGAGGGTATTTTAAGGACCCAAAAGGGTACCGCTGGGCCTTTGGCATAGCTGCCTTGGAGACGGAGGAAGTTAAACAGTTGTCTACCTTGCCTGGTCTCTCGGAGGACTCTTCTGTTGTGGGGTTGTTGAGGGTCAAGGAACAGCAGGTGCCGATTGCTACCACAACGGTGCATCGGTGGCAATATCGCACTAACTGAGACTCTCTGATTCCCATCCATGAGCTGATTCGTCAACTAGAGGTTCAAGGAGTGATCAGCAAGACTCGCTCACCCTTTAACAGTCCCATATGGCCGGTGCGAAAATCTAATGGAGAGTGGAGGCTAACTGTAGACTATCGTGGCCTGAATGAAGTCACGCCACCACTGAGTGCTGCCGTGCCGGACATGCTAGAACTCCAGTACGAACTGGAGTCCAAGGCAGCCAAGAGCTATGCCACGATTGATATAGCAAATGTATTCTTCTCAATCCCTTTGGCAGCAGAGTGCAGGCCACAGTTTGCTTTCACTTGGGGGGGCATCCAATACACCTGGAATCGACTGCCCCAGGGGTGGAGAAACAGCCCCACCATTTGCCATGGACTGATCCAGACTGCACTGGAACTGGGGGAAGCTCCAGAACATCTGCAGTACATTGATGACATCATTGTATGGGGAAACACAGCAGAAGAAGTTTTTGAGAAAGGGAATAAAATAGTCCAAATCCTTCTGAAAGCTGGTTTTGCCATAAAACGAAGTAAGGTCAAGGGACCTGCGCAGGAGATCCAGTTTTTAAGAATAAAATGGCAAGGTGGGCATTGTCAGATCCCAATGGATGTGATCAACAAAATAGCAGCTATGTCTCCACCAACTAGTAAAAAGGAAACACAAGCTTTCTTAGGCATTGTGGGTTTTTGGAGAATGCATATCCCAGATTACAGTCAAATTGTAAGCCCTCTGTATCAAGTAACCCGGAAGAAGAACGACTTTAAATGGGGTCCTGAGCAACGACAAGCTTTTGAACAAATCAAACAGGAAATAGTCCATGCAGTGGCCCTGGGGCCAGTCCGGGCAGGACAAGATGTTAAAAATGTGCTCTACACCGCAGCCGGGGAGAACGGCCCTACCTGGAGCCTCTGGCAGAAAGCACCAGGGGAGACTCGAGGTCGACCCCTAGGGTTTTGGAGTCGTGGATACAGGGGATCCGAAGCCCGCTACACTCCAACAGAAAAAGAGATATTGGCAGCATATGAAGGGGTTTGATCTGCTTCGGAAGTGGTTGGTACAGAAGCACAGCTCCTCTTAGCACCTCGACTGCCGGTGCTGGGTTGGATGTTCAAAGAAAGGGTCCCCACCACACATCATGCAACCAATGCTACATGGAGTAAGTGGATTGCACTGATCACGCAGCGAACGCGAATGGGAAACCCCAGTCGCCCAGGAATTCTGGAAGTGATCATGGACTGGCCAGAAGGCAAGGATTTCGGAATGTCCCCAGAGGAGGAGGTGACGCGTGCAGAAGAGGCCCCACCATATAATAAACTGCCAGAAAATGAGAAGAAATATGCCTTGTTCACTGATGGGTCCTGCCGTATTGTGGGAAAGCATCGAAAGTGGAAGGCTGCTGTGTGGAGTCCTACACGACAAGTTGATGAGGCCACTGAAGGACAAGGTGACAAGGTAAATCGAGCCAGTTTGCAGAGGTGAAAGCCATTCAGCTGGCTTTGGACATTGCTGAGCGAGAAAAATGGCCAGTACTTTATCTCTACACTGACTCATGGATGGTGGCAAATGCTCTGTGGGGGTGGCTACAGCAATGGAAGCAGGGAAATTGGCAGCGCAGAGGCAAACCCATCTGGGCTGCTGACCTATGGCAAGATATTGCTGCCCGGATAGGGAATCTGGTTGTGAAAGTACGCCATGTAGATGCCCATGTGCCCAGGAATCGGGCCACGGAGGAACATCAGAACAACCAGCAGGTGGATCGGGCTGCTAGGATTGAAGTGTCTCAGGTGGACCTGGATTGGCAACATAAGGGTGAACTATCCATAGCTCGGTGGGCCCATGACTCCTCAGGCCATCAAGGAAGAGATCCAACATATAAATCGGCTCGTGACCGAGGGGTGGACTTGACCATGGACACTATTGCACAGGTCATCCATGAATGTGAGACATGCACTGCAATCCAGCAAGCCAAGCGTTTGAAGCCTCTTTGGTATGGAGGACCATGGCTGAAATATAACTATGGGGAGGCCTGCAGGCAGATTGATTATATCACACTGCCACAAACCCGTCAAGGCAAGCGCTATGTGCTCACAATGGTGGAAGCAACCACTGGATGGCTGGAAACATACCCTGTGCCCCATGCCACTGCCTGGAACACTATCCTGGGCCTCGAAAAGCAAGTTTTATGGTGACACAGCACCCCAGAGAGAATTGAGTCGGACAATGGGACTCATTTCCGAAACAGCCTCATAGACACCTGGGCCAAAGAGCATGGCATTGAGTGGGTACATCACATCCCCTATCACGCACCAGCCTCTGGGAAGATAGAACGATACAATGGATTGTTAAAAACTACACTGAGAGCAATGGGTGGTGGGACTTTAAAACACTGGGATACACATTTAGCAAAAGCTACCTGCCTAGTTAACAACAGGGGATCTACCAGTCGGGCTGGCCCTGCCCAATCAAAACTTCCACGTACTGTAGAAGGGGATAAAGTCCCCGTAGTGCACATGAAGAATATGCTAGGGAAGACAGTCTGGGTTAGTCCTGCCTCAGGCAAAGGCAAACCCATCCGTGGGATTGCTTTTGCCCAAGGACCTGGGTGCACTTGGTGGGTGATGCGGAAGGATGGGGAAGTCCAATGTGTACCTCATGGGGATCTGATTTGGGGTGAGAATAGCCAATGAATTAAATTGTGTGTTGTTGATTACTAAGTAACCCTGTCACTGTATGTCCTCGTTACTATAATTGCTATCAGCTGTACTACAGTAAGAATCACCCAAATGAAGGACAGATGGACTTTGATGAAAAACCGAGTAAAGCACAGCGGTGATGGGATCAGAACTGACCTCAGCAGCTGGCACCCAGCAACTTCTTCAATATCTGTATCTTCAACCCATGGACCGTGGGCATGGGCTGCACTGGATACACCAGCTGTGAGCTCCAAATACCGCATGCAACAGTCCAGCACCACACAGCATCTCACCTGCCCTGAGAGACTGCTATGACGGATGGAGCCCAAAGTCATGGATTAAATGAACTCAGCGGACATTTTATAGGGATGGCCCATAGAATATATATACACACATCTATATCAAAGACAGGGAAAGGTGGTAGTAATTAATGGGAAACTGTAAGATCTGGGCATGACGTAGATAGTATAGAATAAGGGATGGATAATGTCCTGGTTCCAGCGGGGATAGGGTTAATTTTCCCAAGTATCTGGCATAGGCCACAGGTATTCCATACCATGCGACACCATGCCCAGTCTATAGCTTGGGACCTGGCCGGGGGGCAAGAATAGGAAGTCGCTGCATGGAGCAGGCTGGGGGCTTCTCGTGAGCAGTGATACATTAATCATGTTTTGTATATTCCTCTATCAGTATTATTGTCATGGTTTTGGCCGGATTGGGCAATCAGAATGACAGATGGCCCTCCCCCTCCTCTCTCTCCAAAGAGAGAAGAGGAAGAGATAAGGAGATTTATGAGTTTAGAAAAAGAACTAAACTACTTTAATGAAAATAATAATAAATAAGAAAATAGTAAATAATAATAGAATAATAAAAATTTAAAAAGTATACAATATATACAAAACTGTATCCATCTCCCAGGATGATGATTGCATCACCAGCAGGCACAGGGACAGTCCCAGACTCGAGTCAGCGATGGACAGGAGCTGAATTCCAGATCTGGAATCAGGAATGCTCGGATCGGTATCAAAGGCAGATGAACAGACAGGGTCCTCCTCAGATGTCAGCCATTGAAGAAAGAGAGACCTGACCCTTTGATCCCTCACCTTTTATACTGAGCATGGGGCAGATGGGATGGAATACCCTGTTGGTCAGTTTTGGGTCACCAATCCTGTCCGGTCCTCCCTACAGGTGTGACCCCTCTCTGATTTTCTGCTTCCGACCCTCTAACGGGGCAAATAATGAAGTTATCTGACCTTGGTTGTTATAGCAATAAGTATAAGCAAGAGCCTCTGTGCATACCATTCCTTGGTATAATCAGGTCTTCTCACTCTGGGAGTGAACAGTTTCTGAACAATATGCTGTTAATTTCAGACTTCAGTCAGTTAGAATAGGCCCAGCTAAAAAGTAAAATTACAAAACACAAAATTGGTTCTGTTTTACCTCAAACCAGGATATTCCACCCCTTATTCCATACCATTTGCATCATGCTCAGATTACTGTCACTTCTTATCCATCAAATATATACAAATATATATACACACATAGATTCTTCACTTAGAAATTATCTTTATACACCAAAGTTCATTAAGTTCAATCAGTTCATAATTGCAAGTTTTTATCTATCATAGCAGACTCTCAGGGCAGAAAAGATGCTATGAAATTCATTGTGGTCCATGTCCATGGGTAGCATGTCCATCTTGAAGGGGTTGCTGGCTACCACTTGATGAAGCTAGCTCAGGTTTCATCACCACTATGTTATCCAGAAAAACACTTATTGAACACTGTTAGTATTATATAAAAATATCATACAACTCAGAACTGAGTATTCTCACCCAGGGTCAAATTTCCTTGAGGTACACACTGAATTTCTTCATTCTCCAGCATCACCCACCAAGTACATCCAGGTCCTTGAGCAAAAACAGTCCCACCAATGGGTCTGCCTTTGCCTGAGGCAGGAAAAACCCAAACGGTTTTCCCCAGCATATTCCTTTCATGCACCACAGGGACCTTATCCCCTTCTACTGTATGTAAAAATCTGATTGAGCAGGACCAGCTCGATTGATGGATCCCCTGGTGTTAACTAACCAGGTAGCTTGTGCTAAATGCTGGTCCCAATTTTTAAAGGTTTCACTGCTCATTGATTTCAGGGTAGTTTTTAACAGTCCATTGTATTGCTCAATTTTCCCTGAAGCTGGTGCATGATAGGGGATATGATACACCCACTCAATGCCATGTTCTTTGGCCCAATTACTTTAAGACTGTTTTTGAAATGAGTCCCATTGTCTGACTCAATTCTTTCTGGAGTACCATGTTGCCACAAGACTTGCCTTTCAAGGCCCAGGATGGTACTGTTCACAAACAGAGAAGGACTAGTGGGAGATGTGGTGGACAGAGGCCGTCTTGGGTTTAGTGATGATGAAATGGTCAAGTTTTCAATTCGTAGTGATGTAAGGAGGGGGGTTAGCAAAACCTCCACCTTGGAATTCCGGAGGGCGGAGTTTGGCCTGTTCAGGACACTGGTTGAGAGAGTCCCTTGGGAGATAGTCCTGAAGGGCAAAGGGGTCCAGGAAGGCTGGACGCTCTTCAAGAAGGAAATCTTAAAGGCCCAGGAGCAGGCTGTCCCCAAGTGTCACAAGTCTAAAGGGCGGGGAAAATGGCCAGTCTGGATGAATAAGGAACTTCTGATGGGACTACTTAGGAATAAAAGGAGGGTTTGCCACCTTTGGAAGAAGGGACAGGCAACTCAGGAGGAGTACAGAGATCTCGTTAGGTTATTCAGAGAGAAAATTAGGAAGGCAGGCAAAAGCCCAGCTGGAGCTCAACTTGGCCACTAACATTAAGGACAACAAAAAAAGCTTTTATAAATACATCAACAAAAAGAGAGCCAGGGAGAATCTCCATCCCTTACTGGATGCCGGGGGGGGAAAGTTGCAACCAAGGACGAGGAGAAGGCTGAGATACTTAATGCCTTCTTTGCCTCCGTCTTCAATAGTCACACCAGCTACCCCCAGGGGGTTCAGCCTCCTGAGCTGGAAGATAAGGATGGAGAGCAGAACAACCCACCCATAATCCAGGAGGAAGTAGTCAGTGATCTGCTTCTGCACCTAGACGCACATAAGTCTATGGGGCCGGATGGGATTCACCCAAGAGTACTCAGGGAGCTGGTGGGAGAGCTCACCAAGCCTCTCTCCATCATTTATCAACAATCCTGGTCAACAGGGGAGGTGCCAGATGACTGGAGGGTGGCTAATGTGACGCCCATCTACAAGAAGGGTCGGAAGGAGGATCTGGGGAACTACAGGCCTGTCAGCCTGACCTCGGTACCAGGAAAGATCATGGAGAGGATCATCTTGAGTGAGCTCTCACGGCAAGTGCAGGGCAGCCAAGGGATCAGGGCCAGCCAGCATGGGTTTAGGAAAGGGAGGTCCTGCTTAACCAACCTGATCTCTTTCTATGACCATGTGACCCGCCTTCTGGATGCGGGGAAGGCTGTGGACGTTGTCTATCTGGACTTTGGTAAGGCCTTTGACACCGTCCCCCACAGCATTCTCCTGGAGAAGCTGGCGAATCATGGCATAGACAAGTGTCCTCTTTGCTGGGTTCAAAACTGGCTGGATGGCCGTGCCCAGAGAGTTGGGATTAATGGGGCGAAATCCTCTTGGCGGCCGGTCACCAGTGGTGTCCCTCAGGGCTCAGTTTTGGGGCCAGTTTTGTTTAATATCTTTATCAATGATCTGGATGAGGGGATTGAGTGCACCCTCAGTAAGTTTGCAGATGACACCAAACTAGGTGGGAGTGTTGATCTGCTTGAGGGTCGGAAGGCTCTACAGAGGGACCTGGACAGGCTGGATCGATGGGCCAAGGCCAACTGTATGAGGCTTAATAAGGCCAAGTGCCGGGTCCTGCATTTCGGTCTCAACAATCCCAAGCAACGCTACAGGCTTGGGGAAGAGTGGCTGGAGAGCTGCCCAGCAGAAAAGGACCTGGGGGTGCTGGTGGACGGCCAGCTTAACATGAGCCAGCAGTGTGCCCAGGTGGCCAAGAAGGCCAACAGCATTCTGGCTTGTATCAGGAATAGTGTGGCCAGCAGCAGTAGGGAAGTGATCGTGCCTCACCTCGAGTACTGTGTTCACTTCTGGGCCCCTCTGTACAAGAGGGACATTGAAGTGCTGGAGCATGTCCAGAGGAGAGCTACCAGGCTGGTGAGGGGTCTGGAGACCAAGTCATATGAGGAGAGGCTGAGGGAGCTGGGCATGTTTAGCTTGGGGAAGGCTGAGGGGAGACCTCATTGCCCTCTACAACTACCTGAAAGGAGGTTGGAGAGAGGTGGGTGTTGGCCTCTTCTCCCAGGTGAATAATGACAGGACCAGAGGAAATGGTCTGAAGCTGTGGCAGGGGAGGTTTAGATTAGATATTAGGAAGAATTACTTTACTGAAAGAGTGGTCAGGCACTGGAACAGCCTGCCCAGGGAGGTGGTGGAGTCACCATCCCTAGAGGGATTTAAGAAACGTGTAGATGTGGCACTTCAGGGCATGCTCTAGTGACAGAGATTGTAGGGGGGTTTTTTGTTTGGGTTTTTTTGTGTGTGTGTGTGTGTGTGTATGGTTGGACTCGATGATCTCAAAGGTCCTTTCCAACCATGAAGATTCTATGATTCTATGATCATGTTGGTTTTGGACAGAATATTGTATCATTTCTTTATAGGCAGTTCTTTAAAGTTAATTGATACGGCACTGTTTAACTTGCCTTATGTGTTGTATAATTTATTTGCTCTTTGTGTCTGTATGCGGTGGTTCAAACTCTGTCTGTTCGTCTGCCTTTGATCCTGATTTTTTGGGTTCATGACTCCAGATCCGGAATCCAGCTCCCATCCATCACTGAGTCCAGACTGGGACTTTCCCTGTGCTTGCTGGTGACGGGATTATCATCCTGGGAGCTTGATACGTTTTTGTATATACTGTATATATTTAATTATTCTTATAAGATTATTTTTATTTGTATTTACTATTTTATTAACTTATTAATGTTTTCATTAAAATAGTTTATTTTTTTTCTAAACTCATAAATCTCTTTATCTCTTCATCTCCTCTCTTTGGAGAAAGAGGTGGGGAGGAGCATCTGTCATTCTGATTGGCCAGTCTGGCCCACACCATGACAACAAGACACCTAAGATAGCTCTCTCCTCAGCCTATACTTTCAAGAACAATTCCAGTCAGATGAATAAATGAAGTTTTTTCCCTGTATATTTCCTGGTAGGACTGAATCTCATTCCCCCACCCCAAACAGAACATTTGTGACGATAAAAATAACTTGTTATAGAGATAAAGATACAGCAAATTTCACCACATACTGCAAGGCTAGTATGAGCTGGCTTCTAATCTCATTTGCGATGGCTCAGGACAGGAGTAAGTTTATTCAGGACAAAGGAATTTCTTGACATGCCCTCCACATAACAGAAACTAACACTATAAGTTTTGACCCACTCCTAGACTTCAGTTTCTGTTATTATATAGAAGACTCCAGTACCTGTGCACAGTCTTCTCAAAGGAAAACAGCAAATAAAAATCTTTAAATGTATGAAAATAAATAAATACTGATCTTATCAGCTGTTTTTTCCTACAAAGAAAACACTGATATAGCATGACATGATAAAAAACTCCTTTAGAGCCTTTAAGTTGAATGGATTCTGGCTGTCTTGAATCAAGGCTGGCAGGGAATATGCTCTCCAGACTGTGGCAGATGGCGTCTGTTTTGTTTGCTTGCTCTGGTTTGCTGCATGTTTCTGAGTGTTACACTATGTTCTGTGCTGTTCTGATAAAAGGGTGAGTAGCAGAGGGAGGAGGGTTGCTTTTTCAGTTTCTGGTGGCTCCTACTATCTGGAGCTGGTGAAGTTCTCTGAATGGAGAAAATATCAGACCATCTATGACAGCATCGGATTATTATCTACTGCAATGTTGTTTTGAAGAGCTGGTTGGAAAAAGCAGAATGTAGCATCCAGCTATCGGGGATCTTGAAGGACAAACAGAGATAAGGAAGGTTCTTAGGAAGAGAAGAAAGCAGGTAAACATGCTTCAGAGGAAGGGAAAAGATATATGAACATAAGACATAGAATGTTTGTGTGCAGTGTGTTAAAATCTCAGAAGTAGTAAAAGTAGCCAGGTGGAGAGCAAGACTGAAGAAGAGGACATGCCCCAAAAGCACTTTCAAGCTGAATTCCTCAGGACTAAGCTTTTTTTTTAATACGTATTTTAATTTAAAAAGATGCATTGCTGTAGTTAACATTTAAACCCTAGGATTTATTGTCACCTGACATTATGGAGACCCAAAAAGGTCCATTCACAGAGGAACAAGAATGAATTCAGGAAGGATGGACTCTGTCTATGGGTGAATCAATGTGTTATACTTTGATCTCAATGTGAACGGTGTCTACTGAAAATCACTTTTTTTTTCTTACTCAAAAATTAATTACACATCTGGGAACTCTTCACTAGGGAGTCTTGCAACAGTTTTTGGAGTACGTACTGATTCTGTGCTAGATGTCCTCTGGAGACTAAAAAGGCTCAGTGAGTAAAGGATGCTGAACCACACAATTCGTACTCACCATGATTTATTTCTAAAAAGAACGCCTCACCACACGTGCTGACGATTTAGATGACAAGGAAGGATGTTAAAGAATGAGGGAACAACAGAGGGAAGAAAAAAGTATGGTTTTACAAGACAGACCACCTTCTGCATCACCTTTGTCATTTTTTACCCACTTACAGTCATACAGTTAGTTTAAGAGCTTAGATCTTCCATAGTGGCTGACCACAGCAGTATGCATGCCCTGGAGGCCAAGCAGACTGCACAAAAGTTCTCCAGTGTGGAAAGGACAAAGATGGCATGGTGCTTGACTGTTAGATACAGTGCTAACATCCCTCACATGTTTCTTAGAAATTGGGTGCTTTTCTCGCATGTGCAAAGGAACAGTCCTTGACACAGCTCCCTGAGTCAACAGTGTACTGATAGAGGGATGCTTGACCAAGAATGACAAAAGGATGTCTTGTTCTTCTGCCAGTATTTGAAAAGTAATCTGCTCATTTAGGAAGTAGCATCCTTAAAATCTATCAGAAATGTTTGAAGGGAGGACAAACTTTCCAAACATTGATGAGAGAGGTAACAGAGAAAAGGGGTACAGAGAGGACCTTTTATCCAGCTAGGTTTCCTGGGGCCTCAGAATGAGTGAAGACACTTTCCGCTGTGATCTCCTTCTTCATAGCTGCAATCACTAGTACATGCCCTTAAATTCAGTTTGGATCCAGCTAATACCTGGAATGCAACTGCCACTCCCACAGCAACTGTTGGTGAAGGTGATAGCCTGGGAATTGGCCCGTAGCCTTTGCCCCTCACCCTCAGGAAGCAGAAAGGTGGCTGATCTTTCTGCTGTGTGGATAAAAAACAATTTGACCATTTGTCTGAAAACTCCGTAGGACTTTGTAGACAGTCAGTCATATTGCCTTACTCTACTTTCTGCCATCTACACTTGTTTTAGGATGTACTTACACTTTTTCTCTGGTGGCAAACCTATGATAGAAGGATCATCCATGCCAGCCAATTGTTCCTTTCCAGCCGCAGGTCAACATCTCCTCTGTTATGATGATTCCTTTGAAAGAGGAACTGAGAACATCTAAAATTTCTGAAAAAAGTACGCTTTGTGGGAAAAGTCTTTTTATAGGAGATTGTTTTTCTCCCTAAGTACTGAGAATTCTGCTGGCTATTATCTAGAGATGACAGACTGATAGAAATTGAGATGGCATTTTCTGAGTAGTATCTGAAGTAGTGTGATAAGTTTTTCCATCTTACTTCAATATCCTTGGTACTGTACAGTCATCTTCTAACAGTGAAAGCTTCCCATGAAATTTCTGTGTCCTTATCTTCTCTTTGAAGAGAGAATGGAATAGGATGGATGATCTAATATTTAATTCATTGACCCAGAAGTTTGTAGAAGTCCTATATTGGCTAATTGTCTCTGCTGAGAACTGTTGATATTTCTTGAGACAGTTGATATGATCACTGTTTTCCACAATTTTACATCAATAAGACAGTGATACTCCTTTCTTATGTCACAGAGAATTGTGACTATAAAATCAACAGCCTTTGTATGATGTTCATGCATAATACTCTGAGTGACATGGAGCTGAGGCTTCTTGCCTCTCAGAGACCATGCCTGATCTGATAGGAATCAAATTTGGTTATTACAGCAGGAGTGTTAGATCCAAACAGTGACCAAGAGATGAGAGGTTTCATACCCTGAGAAACATGTGCTTCTCTAATGTCCCTGTATACTAACAAATGCTTTAAAAGCATTATTTCCAGGTTCCTCAGAAGAGTTTCCTCATTTTGAATATAGAAACAGCTGATTCTTTTACTTTTTAATTAATTTTATTTTTTATTCTGCTGTCCCTATTAAATTTTTCTTCATTTGTTCTTCAGGCAAAAGCCTTGTTTTCCTCCCCTACTCCTGACTTTTAATTATTGCTGGCTTGATTGACAGAAAAACAGAACAGAAGGATTTTTATTTTTTTTTTAGTAAATGAAGCTGGTGCTTCTTCATCCTTAGTGACACAATGTAGCCAGCTATTAACAGGCTTTGTGTGTGTATAAGCATAAGTGAAAGGGAGTGAGAGAGAGACAGGGAGCCAGAGAGAGTGCGCTTCAACATTTGATGATAAAATGTAGAGCTTGAGAGAATAATCACAAGAAAAAAAGAAAAGAAAAAAAATAGGGATTATATGAAAAGGGAAAGGTAATTGGTATAGAAAACTAAATTCAATATTTGCTTGTGGATTGCCTTAATGGTTTAATAACTACCAATTTTGTACACAGGCTCTGTGCAGTTGTAATAAGAATTTCATCCCCAGCTTTTACAGGGAAAAGATAAGCAAGCAAATATGTTTTGGTCACTGAATGCCCCAGTACTGTGTTTTATTATCTTTCCTTTATAATCCCATCATCCCCATGCCACCAGCATGCTTGAGGGGTAGGTGAGGCAGCAGTCGGCACTCCCTGTTGGCTCCCTGTCTTTCACTGCTACCCTAAGGTACTTAAGGATGACAGTATAAAGAATTTCTGTGCAGATGAGCCTGTAGATTTGGGGAATTGGCTGCTCATAGACAGGGATTCTTTTGGTAGAGTTAATTCCTTTAGCAAGGGTGAAGAACCATCTGTGGGGATTCTTGTCATGTATAAGGAAGTTAGTCATGCTCTATGCAGAGTTGAGTTTCTTGAATTTTAATGAAACCCATATCAATCTGTCTCTTCTATACCCCTGTATTGAAACCAGTGGTCAGCTAGTCAACAATCACAAGAGTAAATCACAGCAGATAAGCCATTGTCCTGGTTCCGGTGGGGATAGGGTTAACTTTTCCTGGTATTCCATGCCATGTGAGCCACGCCCACCCTGAGCTGCCGGGGGAGGGGGCAGAAAGTCGCTGCTTAAAAGCGGGCTGGGGCGTCCCGGGTCCGGCCGGTGAGCGGCGAGCGGCGGGGGAGCGGCGGTTCCGTAATCGCGTTTGTATATTCCCCTATCCGTGTTGTTGTTGTTGTTTGCCTGTTCCCTTTGCTGTTCTGTTAAACTGCCTTTGTCTCAACCCAAGAGTCTTGCCTTTTCTTACGATTCTTCCTGTGTTAGGAAGGCACGAGCGAGCGGCACGTGGTTCTTTGTTGCCGTCTGAGGCTAAACCACGACAGTCCTTTTTGGCGCCCAACGTGGGGCTCGAAGGGTTGAGATAACGACAGAATCCAACTAGAACGTGGAAAAAACGGTTTTGGTTTTTTTTTTTGTATGCATTTATTTTATTAGGTAAGTAGTCACTGGTCATCATGTTGCTTGGTTTGTTCTCATGGCTGTGTTACATAAATTCCTATATGGCTTATGTACTCCCTGCGATGCTGTTTACCATGTCTGGAAGAGGGATGAGGATTATCATTCTGCTGTCCTGTGCAATATCTGTTTATGATATGATAACATCACTGTTCAGACGGCTATTTTGGGGTGTTTATGTGGTTTTGCTGTCCTGTCCGTACATTGGACACCGTCTCTCAGAATTTGTTAATAATTTCCCCAGCCCTTTTGCCTCCTTTTTCTCCTTCGGGTAAGGTATGACAGCTTTTGAGAATTTTGAATATCCTTGGGATACTCAAACCAGTGTGTTCCTAGTGCTATGTCTCCTGAATACGTTCCAGGTCTTGTTTAGGGTTAAGCGACTATTTAAGACTACCACCCGGAGATCTGCTCCGAGGCTGGATAGTCAGGGGTGGCATGGCATGTGGGAGAGCATGGGCAGGTACCTAGAGAACTACTCACCTCCAATGGTCTGGGATTTCACCCCAGAACAATTACAGGACCCTGATAAAGTGGTAGAATATTTGAAGGGAAAATGCTGTGGCTATTCTAGAGAGGCACAACTCACCGCGCTGTGCTGGGCCCTGGCCAGTATCTACCAGGCACTGCTCAGAATTATGCAGCACCCTCAAGGGGAAGAGATGGAAACCAGACCTGCGGCCCCTGCGGCTGCTGCAGCCCCTGCGGCGGCCCCTGCGGCTGCTGCAGCCCCTGCTGCAGCCCCTGCGGCGGCCCCTGCGGCTGCTGCAGCCCCTGCGGCGGCCCCTGCGGCTGCTGCAATCCTTGCGACGGACACTGTGGCTACTGCAATCCTTGCGACAGACACTGCGGCTACTGCAACCCCCGTGGTAGCCACTGCCACTGAACCAGGGAACCAACCCATGCCAGTATCAGTTGCCCCCATACAGAAGAAGAAGTACACAAAGAAATCAGTTCGCTTAGTAAGAGATGATGATGAACCAGGGCCATCACGAGAGCAGGAGGAAGAGGTAGAACCAGAGATAATTACTCGATCCCTATCCTTGAGTGAGCTGCGGGATATGCGAAAAGATTTTAGCCGAATTTCAGGCGAGCAAATTGTCACCTGGCTGCTCCGGTGCTGGGATAACGGGGCCAGTAGCCTGGAATTAGAGGGTAGGGAGGCCAGGCAGCTGGGATCCCTGTCTAGGGAAGGCGGCATTGACAAGGCGATCGGGAAAAAGACCCAAGCCCTCAGCCTCTGGAAACGACTCCTGTTAGGCGTGAGGGAGAGGTACCCCTTCAGCGAGGATGTTGTATGTCAGCCAAGCAAGTGGACTACCATGGAAAGAGGTATCCAGTACCTGAGAGAATTAGCCGTGCGGGAGATGATTTATTATGACTTGGACAATGCAGACTTACCCACAGACCCTGATGAGGTGCGATGCACAAGGCCCATGTGGCGGAAGTTTGTACGGAGCGCACCATCGTCATATGCCAACTCCCTGGCAGTAATGGAATGGAAAGGTGAAGAGGGACCAACGGTGGATGAGGTAGCTGGCCGGCTCCGGCGATATGAAGAAAGTCTCTCTTCCCCCCTTGTCTCAGCTGTGGAGAAACTGTCGCGGAAGGTCCAGCAACTTGAAGAGAATATCTCCTACTCCCCACCTGCACGGGCCAGCATCTCAGCTATTAGAAGCAGGCATTTCCCCACTCAAGAGAGAGAGTACAGAGGGTACACACCACGAGGCACCCTGTGGTTCTACCTGCGGGACCATGGGGAGGACATGAGGAAGTGGGATGGACAACCTACTTCGATCCTGCGGACACGGGTACAGGAGTTGCAAGGAAGGACAACCACAAAAGGGGATCCCTCCAGGAAAAGTGCCGCCCCAGTTTCCAGTGGGCCGTTCCCCAGACAAAGCAGAAGGCCTGATCTTGCTTCTGATCCTCTTGAAGGAACTTCCAAGTCATTTATGCAAGAAGTGAGTAATGGATACTATGACCAGTATTAGGGGGGCCCTGCCTCCGGCCAGGTGGAGGAAAGGGACAACCGGGTTTATTGGACGGTGTGGATTCGATGGCCTGGCACATCAGACCCACAGGAGTATAAGGCTCTAGTGGACACGGGTGCGCAGTGTACTTTAATACCGTCAAGCTATAGAGAGGCAGAACCCATTTGTATTTCTGGGGTGACAGGGGGATCCCAAGAGTTGACTGTACTGGAGGCAGAAGTGAGCCTGACTGGGAATGAGTGGCAAAAGCATCCCATTGTGACTGGCCCAGAGGCTCCATGCATCCTTGGTATAGATTACCTCAGGAGAGGGTATTTTAAGGACCCAAAAGGGTACCGCTGGGCCTTTGGCATAGCTGCTTTGGAGACAGAGGAAGTTAAACAGTTATCTGCCTTGCCTGGTCTCTCGGAGGATTCTTCTGTTGTGGGGTTGTTGAGGGTCAAAGAACAACAGGTGCCGATTGCTACCACAACGGTGCATCGGCGGCAGTATCGCACTAACCGAGACTCTCTGTTTCCCATCCATGAGCTGATTCGTCAACTAGAGGTTCAAGGAGTGATCAGCAAGACTCGCTCACCCTTTAACAGTCCCATATGGCCGGTGCGAAAATCTAATGGAGAGTGGAGGCTAACTGTAGACTATCGTGGTCTGAATGAAGTCACGCCACCGCTGAGTGCTGCTGTGCCGGACATGCTAGAACTCCAGTACGAACTGGAGTCCAAGGCAGCCAAGTGGTATGCCACGATTGATATAGCGAATGCATTTTTCTCAATCCCTTTGGCAGCAGAGTGCAGGCCACAGTTTGCTTTCACTTGGAGGGGCATCCAATACACCTGGAATCGACTGCCCCAGGGGTGGAAACACAGCCCCACCATTTGCCATGGACTGATCCAGACTGCACTGGAACAGGGTGAAGCTCCAGAACATCTGCAGTACATTGATGACATCATCGTATGGGGAAACACAGCAGAAGAAGTTTTTGAGAAAGGGAGTAAAATAGTCCAAATCCTTCTGAACGCTGGTTTTGCTATAAAGCGAAGTAAGGTCAAGGGACCTGCGCAGGAGATCCAGTTTTTAGGAATAAAATGGCAAGATGGACGCCGTCAGATTCCAATGGATGTGATCAACAAAATAGCAGCTATGTCTCCACCAACTAGTAAAAAGGAAACACAGGCTTTCTTAGGTATTGTGGGTTTTTGGAGAATGCATATCCCAGATTACAGTCAAATTGTAAGCCCTCTGTATCAAGTAACCCGGAAGAAGAATGATTTTAAATGGGGTCCTGAGCAACGACAAGCTTTTGAACAAATCAAACAGGAAATAGTCCATGCAGTGGCCCTGGGGCCAGTCCGGGCAGGACAAGACGTTAAAAATGTGCTCTACACCGCAGCCGGGGAGAACGGCCCTACCTGGAGCCTCTGGCAGAAAGCACCAGGGGAGACTCGAGGTCGACCCCTAGGGTTTTGGAGTCGTGGATACAGAGGATCCGAAGCCCGCTACACTCCAACAGAAAAAGAGATATTGGCAGCATATGAAGGGGTTCGAGCTGCTTCGGAAGTAGTTGGTACAGAAGCACAGCTCCTCTTAGCACCTCGACTGCCGGTGCTGGGTTGGATGTTCAAAGAAAGGGTCCCCACCACACATCATGCAACCGATGCTACATGGAGTAAGTGGATTGCACTGATCACGCAGCGAACTCGAATGGGAAACCCCAGTCGCCCAGGAATTCTGGAAGTGATCATGGACTGGCCAGAGGGCAAGGATTTTGGAATGTCACCAGAGGAGGAGGTGACGCGTGCAGAAGAGGCCCCACCATATAATAAACTGCCAGAAAATGAGAAGAAATATGCCTTGTTCACTGATGGGTCCTGCCGTATTGTGGGAAAGCATCGAAAGTGGAAGGCTGCTGTGTGGAGTCCTACACGACGGGTAGCAGAAGCCAGTGAGGGACAGGGTGAATCGAGCCAGTTTGCAGAGGTGAAGGCTATTCAGCTGGCTTTGGACATTGCTGAGCGAGAAAAATGGCCAGTACTTTATCTCTACACTGACTCATGGATGGTGGCAAATGCTCTGTGGGGGTGGTTACAGCAGTGGAAGCAGGGCAACTGGCAGCGCAGAGGCAAACCCATCTGGGCTGCTGACCTATGGCAAGATATTGCTGCCCGGATAGAGAATCTGGTTGTGAAAGTACGCCATGTAGATGCCCACGTACCCAAGAATCGGGCCACGGAGGAACATCAGAACAACCAGCAGGTGGATCGGGCCGCTAGGATTGAAGTGGCTCAGGTGGATCTGGATTGGCAACATAAGGGTGAATTATTCATAGCTCGGTGGGCCCATGACTCCTCAGGCCATCAAGGGAGAGATGCGACATATAGATGGGCTCGTGACCGAGGGGTGGACTTGACCATGGACACTATTGCACAGGTCATCCATGAATGTGAGACATGCGCTGCGATCAAACAAGCCAAGCGTTTGAAGCCTCTTTGGTATGGAGGGCGATGGCTGAAATACAAATATGGGGAGGCCTGGCAGATTGATTATATTACACTGCCACAGACCCGTCAAGGCAAGCACTATGTGCTCACAATGGTGGAAGCAACCACTGGATGGCTGGAAACATACCCTGTGCCCCATGCCACTGCCCGGAACACTATCCTGGGCCTTGAAAAGCAAGTCCTGTGGCGACATGGTACCCCAGAGAGAATTGAGTCGGAGTGGGTGTATCACATATCGAGTGGGTGTATCACATCCCCTATCACGCCCCAGCCTCTGGGAAGATAGAAAGATACAATGGACTGTTAAAAACTACACTGAGAGCAATGGGTGGTGGGACTTTCAAACACTGGGATACGCATTTAGCAAAAGCTACCTGGCTAGTTAACACCAGGGGATCTAACAATCGGGCTGGCCCTGCCCAATCAAAACTTCCACGTACTGTAGAAGGGGATAAAGTCCCCGTAGTGCACATGAAGAATATGCTAGGGAAGACAGTCTGGGTTAGTCCTGCCTCAGGCAAAGGCAAACCCATCCGTGGGATTGCTTTTGCCCAAGGACCTGGGTGCGCTTGGTGGGTGATGCGGAAGGATGGGGAAGTCCGATGTGTACCTCATGAAGATCTGATTTTGGGCGAGAATAGCCAATGAATCAGAATGTGTGCTGTTAATTGCTAAGTAACACTGTCACTGTATGTCCTCATTGCTATAATTGCTATCAGTTGTACTACAAGTAAGGCACAGGGATGATGGGATAAGAACGGATCTCAGCAGCCGGCGCCCAGCAGTTTCCTCAAGATCTACATCTTCAGCCCACGGACTGCGTGCATGAGCCACACCAGGTGCACCAGTCACAAGCTCCGAAAAAAACCAGCATGCAACAGACCAGCACCACCCAGCATCTCACCTGCCCTGAGAGACTGTTCTAACAGATGGAGCCCAAAGCCGTGGATTAAAAGAACTCAACGGACACTTTGGAGGGATGACCCATAAACTAAGGGCATTATATGTGTGTGTGTGTGTATATATATAACAGGGGAAAGTGGTGGCAATTCATTGGAACCTGCTGGGCATGGCATAGATGGTATGGAATAAGGGGTGGATAAATGTCCTGGTTCCGGTGGGGATAGGGTTAACTTTTCCTGGTATTCCATGCCATGTGAGCCACGCCCACCCTGAGCTGCCGGGGGAGGGGGCAGGAAGTTGCTGCTTAAAAGCGGGCTGGGGCGTCCCGGGTCCAGCCGGTGAGCGGCGAGCGGCGGGGGAGCGGCGGTTCCCTAATCGCGTTTGTATATTCCCCTATCCGTGTTGTTGTTGTTGTTTGCCTGTTCCCTTTGCTGTTCTATTAAACTGCCTTTGTCTCAACCCAAGAGTCTTGCCTTTTCTTACGATTCTTCCTGTGTTAGGAAGGCACGAGCGAGCGGCACGTGGTTCTTTGTTGCCGTCTGAGGCTAAACCACGACAGCCATGCAGGACAGCAATGAAGAATTTACAGTCTTGTCTTTTCCTTTTTCTTCTCCTTCTTTCTTCTTTCTCTGCTTTCTTCTGTTTTCCTTCCTTCCTTCCTCCCTCCCTCTTTCCTGTCTCTTCCCTGCTCTTTCTACCTTGCCTTTTTTCCTTCTGCCTACCTTCTTTCTTCCCAGAAAAATACTCTAAAAGTGTACAAAATGAGCCATTGCCATTTTTTCTCTTAGAGTGAGAGGTATTTCAGAGGGTGAGGAGAGGAAAGATGAAAACACTTTGCAATTTGGAGACATTTTATCTTTCTTCATCCATTATGCTTTGTATCAGTCATTTAAATGACTTTCAATGCCCTTGACTTCCCCCAGTGACTGCAGTACAGAGACTGAGTTTTACTTTCCTAATTTTTAAAATTTATATATATAAATATAGTATATGCATGAAAATTAATAAATCCATTTAAAAGTGTATGTTACGAAAGAGGTCACTGTACACCAGTGTAATAGAGCAATCTGTTACCCTCCCAAGTTCTAAGGGCTATGTACGTGAAGCAGTTAAAAGAAGAACATATTTTCTTTAATATGCTGCTTTATTAAAATTTGTTCTTCTACTCTAATGAGAAAGTTTTCAGACTCCAACAGTAAATATAATACAGTGAAGGGTTCCTTTTTTTTTCTTTGTTTTTTCTTCTTTTTTTCCTCCCTTCTCTTTTCTTTCCAATTCATACTATCTTGAAAGAATAAATGTCTCTTTTGGGGTTGCTTTGAAAGCCTCTGATATTCTGATATATTCTGAAGAGGGTTTTGGAACTTATCAGAAAACATAAATGTGCACTTGGCTTCTCATTTGAGGCTAAATGGAGGGAGTAGATTGAAATACAAGCATAAAGGAGCCCTCCTGGGTTGAAGAAACCAGGCCTTCCTGCTACTGGCACCATGGCACATAACTTCTTTCATATTAAATTCCATTTTAGAAGTCAATAAAAGACATTTTCAGAAACAAAAACCTCAAAAAATTGAGATCTCTGCTCTAATTCTGAGCTTAAATTTATTCATTTTCTTATTTTAGTCACTTGGTTTTGTGCAAACTTTGTACTTCAGCCTAAATGATCTTTTTTTTTTTCTTTTAGATGTCTATTCTACCATGCTTATTGAGAGCATATGTAGTCTCAGACCTAGTTTCGTTAGGCTAAAAAGCTCACACAATCAGTGGATGAGTCTGTGTAGCTACAGACTGACTGTCCATTCCAGTTTAGTCTTGGTGAGTTTAACTGTAGTATTGCCTTATCATAGTACTTTGCTACAGTAAAGGCAGGACTAAAATAACTTGTCATTCATCCTACTTTATCCCTTTCAATCAGGAACAACTATATAATAGACATCTAGGTTAGAAAGGCCCACAAAACGTTTTGTTTGACACCACTATGCACAATAGGCTACAGAATATATACTACATATGACAAACCTACAATTCATGTTAGAAGAGTGAGAGATGCTGCAAGATTAGAGGATGTACATGGCCATTGTCCTGGGTCCCTCCACTAATGGATTGTTTGCAAAATAAAGTTCCCAGATTGCCATGTAAAATGGTCTCTCAATAGAACTTAATCAGCTTGGACACAACATTGTACTAATGGGATTATGTGTTCTTGAACCAACCTGGTTTGGATCTGGATTGTCCAGATCTCAAGAAAAGGAGTGTGTTATTGTTCAAATTGTTCATTTTGAAATAATTTTTAATCTGCCTTTCAGCTGGCAGGTATCAAGCTACTGTTCCTTTTGGGAAAGTTAATTTTGTGCCTTTGTTTGTCCTGATGCTGAGCTTGTACTCTGAAATAGCTAGAAAAATTTGTCTGTTTAAAGTTCAGGTTATTTTTCTATAACTTGAAAGAAGCATTCAGTTTGTAGGAAGCTGTTGATATTTTGTAAAATTAACAGAAGTCACAAAAATGACATGCATTTGTATTGTTTATTTTTTAATTGCATAGCTTGCAAATCTTAAGGAAAAATACACTTATGTTACTGATCAATTATGTTACTGATCAATTAAGACAGTGCATTCAGTCTTGTATTTAAAATGCATTAAACTTCCAGCCTGAACATCTCCAGTTTCTACAATCTAACTTGCATCCAGGATAGAGGATTTAAAATTATGTCAGTACACTGGGTTAGGAAAAGCAATGAACAAAAATAATCTGAACCTTTCATTTGTGATAGGAACTATTGTTAAATGTCTTTTCCTAGATTATGGTACTTCAACAGAATGATTAGGTCAAATTTACATGTGTGAACAAAAAAGAACACAGACTGAAAGTGAGAAATTTCCATCTGAAGCTGTAGGAAAGGGAAATCTTTAACTCGTGCATCTGTCCTGGTTCCGGCGGGGATAGGGTTAATTCTCCCCAGGCTCCAACAGGGACACAGGTATTCCATCCCATGTGAGCCATGCCCACTCTGAGCTGCCGGGGGAGGGGGCAGAAAGTCACCGCTTGGGAGTGGGCTGGGGCGTCCTGGTCTGGTGGGTGAGCGGTGGTACCGTAATCATGTTTGTACATTCCTCTGTCCTTGTTATTGTTGTTGTTTCCTTGTTCCTTTTGCTGTTCTGTTAAACTGCCTTTGTCTCAACCCACGAGTTTTGCCTTTTTCTTACGATTCATTGCGGGGGGGGGCTGGTGGGGGTGGGGTTTGAAAGAGCAGCCTCGTGGTGGATAAACCAGGACAGCATCATAAACCTTTGTTGCCCAGCTTTTTGTTCCTATTGTCCTTATGATGCCTTTTTGACAATAGTTGCCCTACTGAATTCATCACTTTGTTCAGAAGTATAAGGCTTAACTCTCAATGTTTTCTCTCTCTTCTTTCCTCTTTTCTTTGTTCCTTCCAAATAGATTAGTAATCTAGTTTGACTATAGCTTCATTCTAATGAATGAAATAGACTGGAAAGAAAAGATGACATTCAAATCACCATTTAAACATGGTGATGCTGCACTCTGCACTTAACTTTTAGACTCCTAAATTCAGGAGTGGTACTCTGAGTTAGATACTGAAGTTCCCAACGCAATGTGTAAGAAGATGTAAATATCTCAGGATGAAGTTTTCAGTGCTGTGGATTTGAACAGGGTGCAGCCAGGTTTAAGAACACGTCTGAAATTTCCCTTCTCTCTTGGACAGAAGGTCCTGCCTCTGGACTGAGCTAGATGACTCTGCAAGGCTGGGATTCCAAACCTCAAATCAGATCCAGACTTACTTCACTTTTGTCTAAGTGCATGGAGGTGGGGATATTTGACTTTTCTGTAATAACTAACTGATGATAGCCCATGTGCCAAAAGAGGTACACCTCAGTTTTCTAGACTCCTTTACCTAAAGGAGTTTTAAATTAGCGATGACTCTGTTTATTATATCCTTCAGATGGAAAATTCTTATTCCTTCTTGCATGCTTTGTTTCCTTTAACCACACTGGGTATGCTATTTGAGATGATGATGATGATAACAACAACTTACTTACGGAATATTTCTTTGTCTGGTGGACGGTGCTTTGACAGCATTCAATTGATGCTGCTGAAATGAAGGAAAGGTTGGATTCAACCGTCTTTGACTTGCATGAGAAAATATTTCTTGAACAATTCCACTCTTGAATTCCATAGCTCCACCGGTAAACAGTGAATAGTCTTCTAGCATGGCTGAACTAGTTCAAATAAGGTAGCAGAAGATGGATAGAGTGAAAGGTAAGTTTTTATTGCATAGCATTGACTGAGAAAATTGTGCTGCTAGGTGAACTCTTTCTTCTTCTAAAATTTGAGTTTGCTTAGGTTACATGCTAGAGCAAGAAGGGAAGACCAGATGGAATTGGGACTTCATGGGACAGAACAAACACACATCTGATTAAGAGCAATCGCAAATATATACTTCTGATTTCAAAATGAATATTCACATAAAAGGTAGTATTCAGAATAGATGTGTGTAGGAAATAATAGTTTAAATACACATAAAATTAACAAAACACATTCACAAAATAAAACCAGAGGTACAATTTGGTCAAACAGGTGTAAGAGGGAAGGTGGTCTGGGAAGGAACACTGAACCATGGATTTTCCAACAGACCATACTGTGTGTGTAGATGTGTGCATGTATGTGTTCTTTCTGCTCCCATGAAGAACAAGCTATTTATTGATAGGTATCTAAACATAAATATTGCTATCACATTGAGCAATATGAGAATATACTTACACAATTTTGATTAAAGTGCTAAAAGAGAAACACGGGATGGAGGGAAGTTTGCAAATTACAGCAAGGTGTGACATTGGGCAACCTGGGACTGCCAACCTCCAGCTCAAATTTTCTAATAGCATATGAAATGTATTTTGCAATATTCATTCATTTTGTTTTGGTGCCATTGACATTGTGCTGCTTTTGCACAGATGTGATGGGGAGTTAATGGGCTGTACATCAGTTTCATTAGGACTGAAGAACTGTCTTAATATCTCTGCCAGACAAACAAAAAAAACCCACCGTAAAGCTCCAAAGAGCAGTGTTTATAAGTTTTCAAATAGAAGCTGAGAAACACCAATAAAGTTTGGATTCAGCTCAAGTGCACAATCAACCACAGGCAGCTTCCTGGTATTTTTTTTTTTTTTTATGATCCATTTGTCTAGAACCACTGAAAGATCTATAGAGAAAATTACTAGGTCAAAATGTAGATCCAATTGCACATTATACAATAGGAGCAAATAATTCCTGTTCTCATTATTTGGATTGATAATTTGCTAAATCAGTATTAACAAGAGCAACAACTTCACCAGGTTAAGAAGGTTTTGTACTGAGTAATGACTTCCTGGAGAAGGAAAGAACAGAGGGAATAAATCCTAGCAGCCTTTTACTATTGAGGTAGCACATGCAAGTGAATCAATAGTGTCTGGTAAGGTGGTGCTGTGAAGATGCTTTATTGGTTAGACTAAGTAGGTTGGCAGGGAAGATGATGCAAGTATCAGTACAAACAATCAAATCTGGTCCAAACACAGAGATGAAACCCAAGAGCCTTCACTTTCTTGGAAGCACTAAAAATAACATTTTGGTCATAAGAGTCTATGTATGTCATCCAACCTGGCCTTGTGTCAAGGTTGTGAACTGTCTAACCAGTTCAAATATTTTCTTTAATCACAAAAGATACCTTACCTCAGCCATTTGCAAACGAGTTTCTCACAGGAGGCTGGTAACTAGCTACATGCACACTGGAGTCCATTGCAAAAGACAAGCACTGAAGAGCTTAGTTTTGCTTTGCAACAGCCTAGATCTCTTCCTACCCACCTCTGCACACCTACCTGGGGCGGCTAAAAGGAGTCTTGGTGCTAAGCTCCCTTTGTAGCCAGAGAGACTCCTCCAAGGGGAGCTTCAGTCTTGCTTAGATCTGCCTGGCTCTCTAAAGCAGCCTGTCTCTCTCCATTTACTGCTATGGAGACCAGGCTCCCAAGTTAAATCCTTTGTTTAGGTACCTAAATTTAGAAAGGCTGAATCTAAGGCCGCAAGTGCAGTCAGTGAGTTAGTAGTTTTTCAGCAGAAAGGCCATAACTTATTAAAGGGTGCTACATTGATTTTTTGGGGGGTTTTTTCTACATACATCAATTACAGTTTCACCCAACAGAAATTTGTTGACATATATGAGTTTCAACTTTCTTTTCAACAAATTACAATCTGCTAACATCCTTTCAGCACCATTAGCTTTGCCCATGCCTAGAGGACAAGAAGTCTTGGAAGTGCTTTATTATTACTTTCTTAAATGTATTTTATTAGTAGTAGCATTCATTGTCATAACAATAAATAATAATACTATGCACATATAACAAAAGTGTTAAATAAACAGTTTTAAATCTGTTCATGCCCTTGACATGGACAAAGATAATGGTGTTTACTACTATTACTAATTATTATTATTATTATTAGTGGTATTTGTATTGCTGTAGTGCTTAAGAAAGAGCTGCAGTGACAGATCAGGTTTTCCTTTAACTATGTATTGTGCAAACATAGGACCTTCTTTGCCACTCGACAAGACAAACAGCTCTGGTGCTGGCATGTCTGCTGCAGAGCCGGGCGATCGTGGTGAAAAGGGACTTTTCCCAAGCTTTTCTGAGGCCGGGACAAGCCTGAGCAGCAGCAGGGACCTGCAGGGAACCCGCAGCTCAGTGAGGGCAGCTGATGAGGCAGGGGCAAAGCCTGCAGCAGCAGCAGCCAGCCCCACACCCTTAAAAGGTGGCCCTAGGGAGCACTAGCAATCAGGACATGGTGGGGCAGTTTGCATGGAAGGGCATGTGAGAAGGGCACAGAAAGCTCAAGAAGGAAGTTCAGCCATGGTCTCTACCCCAAAGATG
The DNA here is from genome assembly GCF_028500815.1 of Rissa tridactyla. Lineage (NCBI taxonomy): Eukaryota > Metazoa > Chordata > Aves > Charadriiformes > Laridae > Rissa > Rissa tridactyla. The sequence goes on from NC_071496.1 coordinate 12,855,747, forward strand.
CAGCTTCCTGTGTCTTCTGCACTTGCCAGAGCAGACATAGCCATACAGAGCTCCCATGGAAGCATGGAGCCACCCAGGTCTCAGGCTGCAGGGAGTGCTTTAACCTCTCAAGGCTAATGGATGATAGAAGGGATGACAGCTGTGTGAGGTGTGACCAGGTGGATGATCTACTCAGCCTGGTAGCAGAGCTAAAAGAGGAAATAGAAAGGCTATGGAGTATTAGGGAGTGTGAGACAGAAATAGATTGGTGGAATCAGGCTCTGACCTCCCTGAGTAAAAGAAACAGAAAATCCACCAAAAAAAACCTGAGCTGAAGGAGATCTGGTACCCTCCCCCTGCCAGACTGAAGGCAGTGGCCAAAAGGAGGCTAGTCCGTACTAGGGGTGGCAAGAAAACCCTCTCCTTCCCCACCTCCTCTAACCAGGTGCCTCTGTATAATAGGCATAAGGCTCTCAAGGAGGTAGGCCAGCCCATGGATGATGTGGAAGATGGTTTGGCTACACCAGAATTGTTGCCAGGACCAGTAAGGCCTACCCCCTGTTTAACGGCCACCTCCTCAAGGAAGAAGAGGTGGGTTCTAGTAGTAGGAGACACTTCTGAGGGGAACAGAGGGACCAATATGCTGGGTAGACCCTCTTCTTAGGGAAGTCTTCTGTCTCCCTGGGGCCCAGGTCAGGGACATCACTAGGAAACTTCCCGGCCTTGTTCGGCCCTCGGACTACTACCTGCTGTTGCTCTTTCATGTGGGTGGTGATGAGGTGGCAACACATAGCCCAAGAGCAATCAAAATAGACTTCAGGGCCTTGAGAAAGTTAATAAGGGAATCTGGGGTGTAGGTTATCTTTTCTTCTGTTCTCTCAGTTACAGGCAGGGACTCTGAAAGAAGCAGACATGCTCAATCTGTCAATACATGGCTCCATGGCTGGTGTCACCGCCACGATTTTGTGGTTTTTGACAATGGGATGGCCTACATGACACCAGGCTAGTTGGTGTCGGATGGGGTTCATCTTTCTGCAAGGGGGAAGAGGATGTTTGCTCATGAGCTAGTGGGGCTCATTGACTGAGCTTTCAACTAGGCATGTTGGGGTATATTACCTGGCTTGCTTGTGACAAGCCAAGGGATGATGCTACAAGGTCTGAGGGATGGGTCACTAGTGAAGGTCCTCAACCTGTTGCTCTGAGATGCGCTGGGTACGCTACAGCAAACTCAAAGTCTTATGGGGATGAGACAGGGGGTCCTGAGGCAATAGGAACCGGGGAGTCACAGATAAAACACCTCAAAGGAAGGACACCAGAAGAGCAGCATGAAAGAAATGCAGCCACTCCAGCCAGTGAGTCAGCTTCACTGGGTGCCCAGCTGAAGTCCCTGTCCTGGTTCCGGCGGGGATAGGGTTAATTTTTCCAGGTATTCCATGCCATGTGAGCCATGCCCACCCTGAGCTGCCGGGGGAGGGGGCAGGAAGTCGCCGCTTGGAGCGGGCTGGGGCATCCCGGGTCCGGTCGGTGAGCGGCGGGGAGCGGCGGTCCCGTAATCGTGTGTATATGCCTCTATCCGTGTTATTGTTGTTGTTTGCTTGTTCCCTTTGCTGTTCTGTTAAACTGCCTTTGTCTCAACCCAAGAGTCTTGCCTTTTTTTCTTCTGATTCTTCCTGTATTGGGAAGGCCCGAGCGAGCGACACGTGGTTCTTTGTTGCCGTCTGAGGCGAAACCATGACAGTCCTTTTTGGCGCCCAACGTGGGGCTCGAAGGGTTGAGATAACGACAGAATCCAACTAGAGCTTGAAAAAACGAATGTGTTGTATGCGTTTATTGTATTAGGCAAATAGTCGCTGGTCACCATGTTGCTTGGTTTGTTCTCATGGCTGTGTTATGTGAATTCCTATATGGCTTATGTACTCCTTCCGATGATTTTTGTTACTTCTGGGAGAGGGATGAGGATTATCATTTTGCTGTCCTGTGCGATATCGGCTTATGAGATGATAACATCACTTGTTAGACAGTTACTTTGGGGCTTTTATGTGGTGTTGCTGTCCTGTCCGTACCTTGGGCATCGTCTCTCAGAATTTATTAATAATTACACCCAGTCTATGGGGGAAACAGGGGGGGACACTTTCCCCAGCTCTTTTGCCTCCCTTTTCTCCTTCGGGTCAGGTATGGCAGCTTTTGAGAATTTTGAATATCCTTGGGATACTCAAACCAGCCTGGTCCTATTGTTATGTCTGCTGAATGTGTTCCACATCCTGTTTAAGGTTAAACAGCTATTTAAGACTACTACCCGGAGATCTGCCCCGAGGCTGGATAGTCAGGGGTGGCATGGCATGTGGGAGAACATGGGCAGGTACCTAGAGAACTACTCACCTCCAATGGTCTGGGACTTCACCCCTGAACAATTACAGGACCCTGATAAAGTGGTAGAATATTTGAAGGGAAAATGCTGTGGCTATTCCAGAGAGGCACAACTCACCGCGCTGTGCTGGGCCCTGGCCAGTATCTACCAGGCACTGCTCAGAATTATGCAGCACCCTCAGGGGGAAGAGATGGAGACTAGACCAGCAGCCACTGCAGCTGCTGCAACCCCTGCGGCGGACACTGTGGCTACTCCAACCCCTGCGGCAGCCACTGTGGCTACTCCAACCCCTGCGGCAGCCACTGCCGCTGAACCAGGGACCCAACCCGTGCCAGTATCAGTTGCCCCCATACAGAAGAAGAAGTACACAAAGAAATCAGTTCGCTTAGTAAGAGATGATGATGAACCAGGGTCATCACGAGAGCAGGAGGAAGAGGTAGAACCAGAGGTAATTACTCGATCCCCATCCTTGAGTGAGCTGCAGGATATGCAAAAAGATTTTAGCCGACTTTCAGGTGAGCACATTGTCACCTGGCTGCTCCGGTGCTGGGATAATGGGGCCAGTAGCCTGGAATTAGAGGGTAGGGAGGCCAGGCAGCTGGGATCCCTGTCTAGGGAAGGCGGCATTGACAAGGAAATTGGGAAGAAGACCCAAGCCCTCAGCCTCTGGAAACGACTCCTGTCAGGCGTGAGGGAGAGGTACCCCTTCAGTGAGGATGTTGTATGTCAACCAAGCAGGTGGACTACCATGGAAAGAGGTATCCAGTACCTGAGAGAATTAGCCGTGCGGGAGATGATTTATTATGACTTGGACAATGCAGACTTACCCACAGACCCTGATGAGGTGCAATGCACAAGGCCCATGTGGCGGAAGTTCGTACGGAGCGCACCATCATCATATGCCAACTCCCTGGCAGTAATGGAATGGAAAGGTGAAGAGGGACCAACGGTGGATGAGGTAGCTGGCCGGCTCCGGAGATATGAAGAAAGTCTCTCTTCCCCCCTTGTCTCAGCTGTGGAGAAACTGTCGCGGAAGGTCCAGCAACTTGAAGAGAATATGTCCTACTCCCCACCTGCACGGGCCAGCGTCTCAGCTATTAGAAGCAGGCATTTCCCCACTCAAGAGAGAGAGTACAGAGGGTACACACCACGAGGCACCCTGTGGTTCTACCTGCGGGACCATGGGGAGGACATGAGGAAGTGGGATGGACAACCTACTTGGATCCTGTGGACACGGGTACAGGAATTGCAAGGAAGGACAACCACAAAAGGGGATCCCTCCAGGAAAAGTGCCGCCCCAGTTTCCAGTGGGCAGTTCCCCAGACCGAGCAGAAGGCCTGATCTTGCTCCTGATCCTCTTGAAGGAACTTCCAAGTCATTTCTGCAAGAAGTGAGTAATGGATACTATGACCAGGATTAGAGGGGCCCTGCCTCCAGCCAGGTGGAGGAAAGGGACAACCGGGTTTATTGGACTGCGTGGATTCGATGGCCTGGCACATCAGACCCACAGGAGTATAAGGCTCTAGTGGACACGGGTGCACAGTGTACTTTAATACCATCAAGCTATAGAGGGGGCAGAACCCATTTGTATTTCTGGGGTGACAGGGGGATCCCAAGAGTTGACTGTACTGGAGGCAGAAGTGAGCCTAACTGGGAATGAGTGGCAAAAGCATCCCATTGTGACTGGCCCAGAGGCTCCATGCATCCTTGGTATAGATTACCTCAGGAGAGGGTATTTTAAGGACCCAAAAGGGTACCGCTGGGCCTTTGGCATAGCTGCTTTGGAGACAGAGGAAGTTAAACAGTTGTCTACCTTGCCTGGTCTCTCGGAGGACTCTTCTGTTGTGGGGTTGTTGAGGGTCAAGGAACAACAGGTGCCGATTGCTACCACAACGGTGCATCGGCGGCAGTATCGCACTAACCGAGACTCTCTGTTTCCCATCCATAAGCTGATTCGTCAACTAGAGGTTCAAGGAGTGATCAGCAAGACTCGCTCACCCTTTAACAGTCCCATATGGCCGGTGCGAAAATCTAATGGAGAGTGGAGGCTAACTGTAGACTATCATGGTCTGAATGAAGTCACGCCACCGCTGAGTGCTGCTGTGCCGGACATGCTAGAACTCCAGTACGAACTGGAGTCCAAGGCAGCCAAGTGGTATGCCACGATTGATATAGCGAATGCATTCTTCTCAATCCCTTTGGCAGCAGAGTGCAGGCCACAGTTTGCTTTCACTTGGAGGGGCGTCCAATACACCTGGAATCGACTGCCCCAGGGGTGGAAACACAGCCCCACCATTTGCCATGGACTGGTCCAGACTGCACTGGAACAGGGTGAAGCTCCAGAACATCTGCAGTACATTGATGACATCATTGTATGGGGAAACACAGCAGAAGAAGTTTTTGAGAAAGGGAGTAAAATAGTCCAAATCCTTCTGAACGCTGGTTTTGCTATAAAGCGAAGTAAGGTCAAGGGACCTGCGCAGGAGATCCAGTTTTTAGGAATAAAATGGCAAGATGGACGCCGTCAGATTCCAATGGATGTGATCAACAAAATAGCAGCTATGTCTCCACCAACTAGTAAAAAGGAAACACAGGCTTTCTTAGGTATTGTGGGTTTTTGGAGAATGCATATCCCAGATTACAGTCAAATTGTAAGCCCTCTGTATCAAGTAACCCGGAAGAAGAATGATTTTAAATGGGGTCCTGAGCAACGACAAGCTTTTGAACAAATCAAACAGGAAATAGTCCATGCAGTGGCCCTGGGGCCAGTCCGGGCAGGACAAGACGTTAAAAATGTGCTCTACACCGCAGCCGGGGAGAGTGGCCCTACCTGGAGCCTCTGGCAGAAAGCACCAGGGGAGACCCGAGGTCGACCCCTAGGGTTTTGGAGTTGGGGATACAGAGGATCCGAAGCCCACTACACTCCAACAGAAAAAGAGATCTTGGCAGCGTATGAAGGGGTTCGAGCTGCTTCGGAAGTGGTTGGTACAGAAGCACAGCTCCTCTTAGCACCTCGACTGCCGGTGCTGGGCTGGATGTTCAAAGAAAGGGTCCCCACCACACATCATGCAACCGATGCTACATGGAGTAAGTGGATTGCACTGATCACGCAGCGAACTCGAATGGGAAACCCCAGTCGCCCAGGAATTCTGAAAGTGATCATGGACTGGCCAGAAGGCAAGGATTTTGGAATGTCACCAGAGGAGGAGGTGACGCATGCGGAAGAGGCCCCACCATATAATAAACTGCCAGGAAATGAGAAGAAATATGCTTTGTTCACTGATGGGTCCTGCCGTATTGTGGGAAAGCATCGAAAGTGGAAGGCGGCTGTGTGGAGTCCTACACGACGGGTTGCAGAAGCCAGTGAGGGACAGGGTGAATCGAGCCAGTTTGCAGAGGTGAAGGCTATTCAGCTGGCTTTGGACATTGCTGAGCGAGAAAAATGGCCAGTCCTTTATCTCTACACTGACTCATGGATGGTGGCAAATGCTCTGTGGGGGTGGCTACAGCAGTGGAAGCAGGGCAACTGGCAGCGCAGAGGCAAACCCATCTGGGCTGCTGACCTATGGCAAGATATTGCTGCCCGGATAGGGAATCTGGTTGTGAAAGTACGCCATGTAGATGCCCACGTACCGAAGAATCGGGCCACGGAGGAACATCAGAAGAACCAGCAGGTGGATCGGGCCGCTAGGATTGAAGTGGCTCAGGTGGACCTGGATTGGCAACATAAGGGTGAACTATTCATAGCTCGGTGGGCCCATGACTCCTCAGGCCATCAAGGGAGAGATGCGACATATAGATGGGCTCGTGACCGAGAGGTGGACTTGACCATGGACACTATTGCACAGGTCATCCATGAATGCGAGACATGCGCTGCGATCAAACAAGCCAAGCGTTTGAAGCCTCTTTGGTATGGAGGGCGATGGCTGAAATACAAATATGGGAAGGCCTGGCAGATTGATTATATCACACTGCCACAAACCCATCAAGGCAAGCGCTATGTGCTCACAATGGTGGAAGCAACCACTGGATGGCTGGAAACATACCCTGTGCCCCATGCCACTGCCCGGAACACTATCCTGGGCCTTGAAAAGCAAGTCCTGTGGCGACATGGTACCCCAGAGAGAATTGAGTCGGACAATGGGACTCATTTCCGAAACAGCCTCATAGACACCTGGGCCAAAGAGCATGGTATCGAGTGGGTGTATCACATCCCCTATCACGCCCCAGCCTCTGGGAAGATAGAACGATACAATGGATTGTTAAAAACTACACTGAGAGCAATGGGTGGTGGGACTTTAAAACATTGGGATACACATTTAGCAAAAGCTACCTGGCTAGTTAACACCAGGGGATCTACCAGTCGGGCTGGCCCTGACCAATCAAAACTTCCACGTACTGTAGAAGGGGATAAAGTCCCCGTAGTGCACATGAAGAATATGCTAGGGAAGACAGTCTGGGTTAGTCCTGCCTCAGGCAAAGGCAAACCCATCCGTGGGATTGCTTTTGCCCAAGGACCTGGGTGCACTTGGTGGGTGATGCGGAAGGATGGGGAAGTCCGATGTGTACCTCATGGGGATCTCATTTTGGGTGAGAATAGCCAATGAATTAAATTGTGTGTTGTTAATTACTAAGTAACACTGTCACTGTATGTCCTCATTGCTATAATTGCTATCAGTTGTACTACGAGTAAGGCACAGGGGTGATGGGATAAGAACTGACCTCAGCAGCTGGCGCCCAGCAACTTCCTCAAGATCTACATCTTCAGCCCATGGACTGTGAGCATGAGCCACACCGGATGCACCAGTCACAAGCTCCGAAAAATACAGCATGCAACAGACCAGCACCACACGGCATCTCACCTGCCCTGAGAGACTGTTCTAACAGATGGAGCCCAAAGCCATGGATTAAAAGAACTCAACGGACACTTTGGAGGGATGGCCCATAAACTAAGGGCATTATATCCGCATGAATATATATGTGTATATATATGACGGGGGAGAGTGGTGGCAATTCATTGGAACCTGTAAGATCTGGGCATGGCATAGATGGTATGGAATAAGGGGTGGATAATGTCCTGGTTCCGGCAGGGATAGGGTTAATTTTTCCAGGTATTCCATGCCATGTGAGCCATGCCCACCCTGAGCTGCCGGAGGAGGGGGCAGGAAGTCGCCGCTTGGAGCGGGCTGGGGCATCCCAGGTCCGGTTGGTGAGCGGCAGGGAGCGGCGGTTCCGTAATCGTGTTTGTATATTCCTCTGTCTGTGTGATTGTTGTTGTTTGCCTGTTCCCTTTGCTGTTCTGTTAAACTGCCTTTGTCTCAACCCAAGAGTCTTGCCTTTTTTTCTTCTGATTCTTCCTGTATCGGGAAGGCCCGAGCGAGCAGCACGTGGTTCTTTGTTGCCGTCTGAGGCTAAACCACGACAGTCCCTCTATGCAAATGCATGCAGCGTGGGAAACAAGCAAGAGGAGTTAGAGATGCGCACACACCTCCAGGGCTATGATCTTATTGGCATCACAGAGACATGGTGGGATGGCTCTTATGATTGGAGTGTTGGAATGGAGGGATACAGACTCTTCAGGAAGGACAGGCTGGGAAGACAAGGATGGGGTGTTGCCCTCTATGTCAATGAACAGATGGAGTAGATGGAGCTCCACCTGGGGATGGTTGAAGAGCCAACGGAGAGCTTATGGGTCAAGATTAAAGGGAACTGTGGCTGTGTGCTCTCCCCTTTTCCCCCTTTCCCCCCTCCCCCCACCAGCTCCTGCTCAAGCCATGACTGTCAGTGGGAGTTGTGATGAGTTGCACTTGAACTATGGGAGATGGCTGGCAGCACAGCCAAAACACTGTCTGGAGTGGGGACCTAGATATTTTGTTCCCTTGCGAATATGACTATAGGTCAATTATCTTACTCCATAAATAGTGGACAGCCCAAGAGCCCTTTGAGCTCTCCTGCACGGCAGCGGGCTGCACAACAGGATCTGAGTGGGGGATGCTCACTTAAGGTTCTACTCCTCAAGGCTGAGAGATTCCTTGCCGCAACAGATTCTCGGTAAGTGACTAATAGCATGCTAAACTTTGAAATCTTAGCTGAGTGATATAAAGGATTGATTGCGCATATATAATCCTTTAGACATAAACCACTGACCAAGTCTGGGACTAGGACTGGATCCAGCCACACCTAGACTCCTCTCTGAGAAGGAACTCAGAAAGCAAGGGGGTCCTTTCTGAACCTGAACCTGAGAGACTTGTCTGACCCTGTCCTCTATGCAGTAAATAATCAACTGTACCCTTCCATCGAATCTCATAAAACACTGTTGCATTCACTACTAACTTTGTTAAATCACTGTTTTATGTTAATAAATATTTCATTACTTCTCTCTTACGAGTAAAGTTAATCACTCCGCCTGCGACAGGAACACTGGGGCAGGTAACATTACAGTAGGGGTCTGCTACAAGCCACCTGACCAGGACGACAGAGCGGATGAGGCCCTCCATAGACAGATAGGAGCAGCATCATGTTCACAGACCCTGGTCCTCATGGGGAACTTGAAACACCCCGATATCTGTTGGAAGGACAATACAGCAGGGTACAAGAAATCCAGGAAGTTCTTGGAATGTGTTGATGACAACTTCCTTCTTCAAATGGTAGAGGAGCCAGTGAGGAGAGGAACTATGCTGGACCTTGTCCTTAGCAACAAGGAGGGGCTGTTGGGGAATGTCAATCTCAAGGGTAGCCTTGGCTGCAGTGATCATGAAATGGTAGAATTCAAGATCCTTAGGGCAGCGAGGAGGGTGCGCAGCAAGCTCACTACCCTGGACTTCAGGAGAGCAGACTTTGGCCCCTTGAGGGACCTGCTTGGCAGGGTAACATGGGAAAAAGTACTGGAGGGGAGAGGGGCCCAAGGAAGCTGGTTAGTATTCAAGGATCACCTCCTCCAAGCTCAGGAGCAGCGCATCCCAAGAATGAGGAAGTCAGGCAAAAAAGCCAGGAGGCCTGCGTGGATGAACAAGGAGCTCCTGGACAAGCTCAAAAGCAAAAAGGAGGCCTACAGAGGGTGGAAGCAAGGACAGGAAGACTGGGTGGAATACAGAGAAACTGTCCGAGCGACCAGGAACCAGGTTAGGCAAGCTAAAGCCCAGATAGAATTAAATCTGGCAAGGGACATCAAGGACAACAAGAAAAACTTCTATAAGTACGTCAGGGGTAAAGGCAAGACTAGGGAAGATGTGGGCCCTCTCTGGAAGGAGACAGGCGACCTGGTCACCCAGGATATGGAGAAGGCTGAGGTGCTGAATGACTTTTTCACCTTGGTCTTCACCGGCAAGGGCTCTGACCACACCACCCAAGTTGCAGGATACAAAGGCAGGGTCTATGAGAATGAAGAACTGCCCACTATAGGAAAAGATCAGGTTCAAGACCATCTGAGGAACCTGAAGGTACATACATCCATGGCACATGATGAAATCCATCCACAGATCCTGAGGGAGCTGGCAGATGAAGTCACCAAGCCACTTTCCATTATATTTGAAAAGTCGTGGCAGTCTGGTGAAGGTCCCGCTGACTGGAAAAGGGGAAACATAACCCCCATTTTCAAAAAGGAAGAAAAAGAAGACCCAGGTCAGTCTCGCCTCTGTGCCTGGCAAGATGATGGAGCAGATCCTCCTGGAATCTCTGCTAAGGCACATGGAAAATAAGGAGGTGATTGGAGACAGACAACATGGCTTCACCAAAGGCAAGTCATGCCTGACAAATCTGGTGGCCTTCTATGATGTTGCCACAGCATTGATAGATAAGGGAAGAGCAACAGACATCATCTACCTGGATTTATGCAAAGCGTTTGACACTGTCCCGTATGACATCCTAGTCTCTAAATTGGAAAGGCATGGATTTGATGGATGGACCATTCAGTGGATAAGGAACTGCCTAGATGGCCGCACTCAAAGGGTTGCAGTCAATGGCTCAATGTCCACGTGGAAACCGGTGACGAGTGGCGTTCCTCAGGGGTCAGTACTGGGACCAGTGCTGTTTAACATCTTCATCAGCGACATGGACAGTGGGACTGAGTGCACCCTCAGCAAGTTTGCCAACAACATCAAGCTGTGTGGCACGGTTGACACACTGGAGGGAAGGGATGCCATCCAGAGGGACCTGGACAGGCTTGAGAGGTGGGCCTGTGTGAACCTCATGAAGTTCAACAAGGCCAAGTGCAAGGTCCTGCACTTGGGTCAGGACAATCCTCGTTATCAATACAGGCTGGGGGATGAAGGGAAAGAGAACAGCCCTGCGGAAAAGGACTTGGGGGTACTGGTGGATGACAAGCTGGACATGAGCCAACAATGTGCATTTGCAGCCCAGAAGGCCAATTGCATCCTCGGATGCATCGAAAGAACCATGGCCAGCAGATCCAGAGAGGTGATTCTCCCCCTCTGCTCTGGTGAGACCCCACCTGGAGTACTGTATCCAGCTCTGGAACCCTCAGCACAAGAAGGACATGGACCTGTTGGAGGGGGTCCAGAGGAGGGCCACAAAGATGATCAGAGGGCTGGAGCACCTCTGCTACAAAGACAGGCTGAGAGAGTTGGGGTTTTTCAGCCTGGAGAGAAGAGGAGGCTCCAGGGAGACCTTATAGCAGCCTTCCAGTACCTAAAGGGGGCCTACAGGAAACATGGGATGAAATCTCATTGCAAAAGCTTTCTCCAGAAAATAGGATCAGAGACTACCCATCACCAACTCTTCTGCTTAGAAACATTGTTGATACTAAGACATATGTTAAATATTTTTGGGATTTCAGTCCTTACTGTTTCATTTTTCTCTCTTGACAGTCAAATGACCTTCTCTAGTCACACAGTGTTGGGTCAATAGCTAGACACATAACTGCAGTTCACAGTTTTGATTGTGTAAAGTTAGAGATCTGGACAGATTTTAAATCAATTATTAGTTTGAGAAGCAAAGAATGTAAAAGAATAATTTTAGCTATGTCTGGGTTCTACCAAGATTTCTGAAAGAAAGCTGAAAGAGAGGGAAAGCAAAAAGGCTCCTCATTTTTTTCTGAGTCTCTTATGGCAAACATATATCCTTCAGCTAAAAATGGTCATTGTTCAGCCTGGATATATCACTGTAAATGAGACATGTAAGTTATGAGCAAAACTAACCTTGACTTCTTCTAACATTGGGAAACAAAGACACTTCCGGAGACTTCAGGCAGCCTGGAGGTACTTCTCTCCTTTTCAGTGGCTACAGAAAATGTCTGGATGTCTATTGCAAAATCCTTCATTACACATCCAAACCAGAAGCCCTTCTGCCTCTGTGATCATTGTACTGGTGTCGGCTATTTGGGTTTGAAGATTATCTAACAACAGAGTCTCAGTTATATTCATAAAATATAGCACTGACTATGAATTAGAGAGGGGCTGCCAAATACAGCATTTGAACATCTGGTGATATTGATTTTACACTTTTCCTGTGATTCTACATCATGTTCCTTTAGTCTCTGGCAATCTCTATAACTTTTATACTGACATAAATTGTGATAAAAAAGAGTCAAATAATCCCCCTTCCCCCTCCAGAAATAGTTAGGAAAGTTCTATAGTACCATTAATATTTTTGTTCATGTAGGTGAACTAAAGGAGGGCAAAAGTACAGTGAAAGTTAAATCTAACCTCTTAGCGTGTTGTTATTATTTTTGTGTTGGCTTTAGATTTGCTCTCCTAGTAACAAACATAAGAATATAAACATTTATTCATCTGAAAAATCCCCTTTATTATATGATTGTCATCGCTATCTTTTTTTTTTAAATGAATCCAACAGGAGGTCACCGGAACATCTCAGATTAACCTCTTGCTTCAATCAGAAACCAGAGGTACTAAGACCATCCTCAAGAAAGGACATGGAATATATCCTTTTACTAATGGTGCTCCTGCACTTAATGGACATCCAATGCTTTGTATTGTGAAATAGCAGTAAGAAGTGGATGCAGTCCTCTGAAATCCTCCATGTTTTACACTGTGGTAGATGGAAGGACAACTGCCCTTAAGGACCCCTTTATTTTCAAAATTCATGAAGTCATAGAGATGCTCTCATGTTACTTGCAGAAGGAATATGGAGGGTTTGGGTTTGGTTTCTTTTTGCTTTTGAGTCCTGCAAAGGGACATGTATCCTTGTAGTTTCCTTGCTGATGAATTGGTGAAAGTCTTCTAGTGCCTTAGATCCAAAACTCTATTATGAAGCCAAAGGGATAGCAGAATATCCAGACTTCTGAAAAAAAGTGATAGATTCTGAATGTTGCTTCTTGAATAACTAGCTACGAAAGAACAAAGACAATATTTTGTCATGTCTCTATCATCAATAGAGGGGTTTGGAGTACTGCCCAAAGGGGAGTTGTGACAATAATGTAATTGATTTTACACATATATCTGTGTAATATATCACAGTACCATGGTAATAAATGCACTTGCTGTCCACTGTTTCCTTAAATTTAATTTTCAACAGTTCCAGTAAATATTTTGTACGACAGCTGTAAAGACTAGAGTCTGGTAACAAAGTTGGTATTAAAGAAACTTAGAAGGGAGGAATAATTAAAAAAAAACAAACACAAACAAAATAGACAAGAGTGACAAAGAGAAAGACTTTCACAGGACTGGAACAGGACATAGTGGTTTGTCTGTCAAAGAAATTGCTTAATTAGAAAATTAACAGTGTCACCAAGAACTAGAAATGCACAGATAAGCTTTTTAGCAGTCTTTCAATATGCTTACGTTGCTTGGATCATAGGCTTCATTTCTCTTCAGGACAAATTAGCACTGTTTATTTAAGCAAATCATCTGGTTTCTCCCATGGAGACCTCTGTCTCTTTGACTTCAGCACCCGAGAATCACATAGATCATCATATATCACTTCCAGGGGCTGAGAAGAATTTTAATAGCAATAATGTTTTGTTTCAGTTCCTGATCACACACTGATGAGTTTCACAGTTGCAAAGTATATGACATGAGAGACAGCAGTTTCAGCTTTGAATTTTGAAGGTCTTAAGTCCCCAAGAAGGTGCTTTTTAAGTAACTTTTAATGAGTTGGGTAAAGTAAGCTTTCTAGCATAAGCATTCTTGAGATTAATTCTGGGAGGTGTTCCAGTGAATAAGTAAAAGAAAAGGTTGCTGTTGTACAATACTTTCTTAGGATTCTACTACCTCTACTGTAACCAAATCAAAGTAAGAAAAAGTAGGCACTTAGGAAGAGTTATGATATATCCTTCTTTCAGTGGAAATTGGTTATGGATGGGATAGATACATAAGCATTAATCTATTATCATTAAAAAAATGATCTTTTGGAGAAAATCTTTAATTTTCTCCAAAATACTTGGAGAGTGAAGACTGAAAAGTGAATGGGAAAGGAGCCCTGAAGATCTTTAGACAGGGAAGAAATGTGCCATATGAAGTCAGACAACTCAATTCAAGCCAAAGTGTTCAAAGATGCTGGCTAAGTAGTTTAAAAGCCATCTGTGAGACAACAGTTGTTTTGGTCTAAAAAAATGCTAAGGAAACATCCATAAAAGAGACATCTTGGAGGAAGTCTTTGTGAAATCCACAAAACTCCCACTGATAGCCATCTTAGAATCATAGAATCATAGAATCTTCATGGTTGGAAGGGACCTTTGAGAACATCAAGTCCAACCATACACGCAAAAAAAAAAAACCCTACAATCTCTGCCACTAGAGCAATCTTGTTGGATTAAGTTTCATAAAGGTCAATGAATGTGGAAAAAAAGACCATGAGACAAATCCAAATGTCTTGGAATTAATCAAATTTCTGAAAATATATATAGTTGGTTAGAGAAAGTGTGATTTTAAACATGGATAGGCATAGATTTGATTAAAATCAGGGAAGAGACATTTATTGACGCAGCTTTGTCTCAGGCAGTGCCATAGACATTGCCAGAGAGTCTCAAATAATTAGCAAGACAGTGGCCACAGTGCAAAAAAATGATTTGGCACAGACAAATCTAAGGTGTTATTCCCAAGATGTAAATAATATGTTACTTAAAGGGAATAGCTCCTGAATAGAGTTGTGCATGCCTGTGGGGGCCACACTTGAGCAAAATCAAGTGGGCAAAGAACACTGGTTAGAAATGCATGAATTTCCCAAAATTAAGATATATGCCTATTGCTTGAGTCTGGTTTCATTTCCTTGAGTGGGGCATTGCCTTGAAAGCAAAGGTAATACAAGAATTGACAAGAAAGTCATGACAAAAAATAGATTCCAGAAAAGGAATGAACTGGAAGTTGGGATTTCACTCCCATTGGAGAAGACAAGAAAGAGGAGAATCTTTGGGCCAAATTATTTTTTTATAATAATGTTGCTAGTTTTTAACTGAGCTTTAATTAAACTACTTTGCATTCCTCATAGCTTGTGTTTGCATTCCAGACAGACTTAAAGTAAAGCACATTTTTAATTTTGGAATTGCTGTACTTGCTTTTCACTCTCAGTTGACCTCTCATCATTTGTTAGAAGCCTACATGGCCTTAATAGTTGAAATGTGAAGTAATTTTTTCAGAATAGAGGAGCAATTGCCACTGCTATAGGAAACAACAGTGTGCAGGTTTTTTGCAGGGGGTGAACACTCAGATTTAGAAGACGGGAGCTGGTTACTTCTCCAATATCTTTAAATATTTAGATCATAGCAGCATGGAAAATGATAGGGCTTAAAGGGTCTCAAGAGTTCATTTACCCATACACCCCTCCTCTAAGGTGGTATTAACTGCCCCATTCTAGATAGATGTTCATCTAACGTTCTTTAAAGTTGTCATTCACAGAGATTCTGCAACTTCCCTAGGCTATATTTTCCAGTGTGATGAGAACACTAGATAAATGCAAAGTGAATGTATTAACTTTCATTGAGCATACACAGGCTATGTTTTTGCTAGCTGAGTTCTTTGTAGTTTAACAAGAAGTTGTGCTGGATGGATTCTAATTAGATCCATAGCCCCCTTGTGGGTTCATTTTGAAATCCTGTTATCGAACTTCATTTTCCTGATTAAGCTCCAAAAGAAAAGGATGCGAGAAGTCTGCCAAGTAGGGTGCCAAGCCACCAACAAGACTTTAAGCACTAAGACTATTGTATTGTGAGAGCTCACACAAGTCATGAGAAATGAGATAATGTGAGATATCTGCAGCGAGGCCATGCTGCCACAATCTCATTTCCAAAAATTACTTTCTCATAGGAACCATCACTGCCAGGGTTGAAAGAATGGAATTGGGTTGAAAAAGTATTGTGAATTCAAAGATGACTGAGTGCAATTTGCTTTCTCCTCTTTGGCTTTTATTTTGTTTTGTTTTGGTTTGGTTTATATATTATTTCTTTTAATTTTTTTCACTGCTGTTTTTAATTTGTTGCCTTGGAGAATTCTTTCCTCAATTTAGCCACAAAATAAGTAGAGATTAAGGGAAGGAAAGTGCCCCTTTCTTCAGAGAATAGCATGAAAGGGGACATACATCATCCAGACGATTCAAGCTTGTGAGGTGAAAGTATTTTTATTCCCTAAGAACAGATTTATTTTCTTGTTTATGTAATAAGAAGCAGAGTGAGAAGGCAAGGGAAGGCAAGGGAAAGCAAGGAGAAAACTATTGGCAGACCTGGAATGGTTCATTTTAGGGATCAGGTTGTGGTTATTTTTTTGATTTGCATCTATTTCTAATTAAGAGTGACTGATCTTAACTTGTTTTACGTAGTTCATTTTTACAATAACTTAAATCACTGTTAATATGACCTTGTTCCTAAGTTAACATAGACATTAATTCCATATCCCATACTTGAAAAAATATCAAACTAGCTTTAGGAATTACCAAAGTGCACCTCAAGGGTCACAAAGGAACCATTTAATTGCAGCCATATAATTAAACATAAAAGTATTAGATACACCAGATACACCTTAGATGAAGTTTATGTAGCCTCTAGCTTGTTGTCCCCCTAGTTCAGTGGCACTTCATGAACAAAAGTTTGGCAATCTAATTAATGGTCTTTCCAAGCTGTAATATCTTCAACTGATAAAAAAAGATGTTTCTATGTTCTTTTTTTTTTTGTCTGGAAAATATGTTTTTTGAGAAAGTCACAGAATTACTTCATAATAAAAATTTTGTGGACAAAGAATCAAATTTTGAGCAATTTTAACAGTGGAAATCCTCTAAGTTTATCTGTCATATTTTTTAATATTGACACTGAAACAGTTGCTATCAGTTATAAGGGTCAATGAAAAAAACTCCTGAAACCTCTCTGGAAGTCAACCATGAATTGTCTTATGTGAAAATGACTTTATTATACTTTTTCATCATATTTTTTCTTCAGCTATTTTTGTGACATTCATTTTTGATTTAATTATTCATATTCATTACCATACTTGTAAGGAAAGTCACATCAGTAGCATAAAGAAAATCATAAAACAGAGAACTAGAAAAAGGGAAACAATCTATTAGCAGGATTTTAAAAGAAGTGAAAAGCAATTGCAAATGGAAGTTCAAAATTTTAGCAGTGGAAAGACAAAGGGAAAAAAAAACCTCAACTGGTAGGAAATGGACAAAATGCATAGAAATGTAATTGTGTATTGGAAGGAAAGAGAAAATAAGTAAATCATGAGCTAAAATCATGTAATTCTTAGTCATGAGGAACAAAAGGAAACTACAGATGTAGCTACAGATTTCTGTACGTGCGTTATAATAGTTTATGCATAAATATCTGGCAATTCCCAAGTTTGCACTACATCAAGTCAGCTTGATGCCACTTATGCCCCACATTTTTTGCACCCACATGCCCTTCTCCCCTACAGCCTGACTAGATCTTGATGAACCCTCTTTGTGTTCCTCCTGATTTACTCTAGGAATGAAACCAGGCCATGAAAGACACTCACTACCTCAGGTTTCTGCTTGACCTAATGTGGACAATTCAAAGACCCTCATTTCAAGCAGAAGCTGCTCAATAATGACATGGCCATATATATAACCATTTGTGCTCCCACTCTGGAACACACCTTTGTTAACATTGGGTTTGATTCCTACTTTATTTCCCATACACAATTATTTGTAGAGAGTTGTGTATATAAATATATAAACTAACACAATTTAGTTCTTCACTGAATTCTTTGTCTTTGACTACTGTAATTTCACTGAATCAATGACGAAGTGAAAGCTGTATGATGTAATTGAGTGAAGATAAGAGCCTGATCATGAAATATCACAAGACAAGTAAAGCAAACATAATATTTCTGTAAGACACAATGAATGAAAACAGTGACTCGTCAATTGGGACTGTTCTGTATCTTAGGTGCAACATGAAATAGTTTTCTCAGCAGTTTATAGAAAAAAAACCAGACATACAAACAAACCAACCAACCCACCTCTTTTAAGTGGCAGAATGTATAAAATCTGCAGTTCTAAAGTCACATTTCAGTTAATTGCATTAATCATATAGTAGGTGACTATCTTTAGGTGCCTTTCAAGTAGATTATGGCAGAATGATCTTGGCAGAAGATTATGTGTGCTCCTGGATCACCTCAAAAACATTCTCAATATTCATGTACCATCTTTTCCAATAAGTCCTTTATTTATGAAGGAAATGACACAAGTCATTCTTAGAAAAACCTCCATTTTTATTTTGGGAAAATGATGAAAATAAAATTCAGATGCAACTTCCATCTCTCTCGTTCAGAAACTTTCTCTGATTAGAATAGCCCAGTTCATTTAAAAGTCATTTGAAAGAGGAGAAAAAGAAGATGTCAGAACTGGTAAAGTAGGATATGGTTAGACCTGAACTGTCTTCTGAATATTATCATTTTAGAAGTAACAGAGTATGAATTTTGTGTTGTCTATATTACCAGAATGAAGGAAAATATTCCCAAGCACCTTTGTTCTCTGCTCACAGAGTACCGAGCAATACTTACTTACTCAGGACCATACATTTGGAACATGTGTGTAGAAACTATGTGCTTTCTGATTAAAATGGAGACCTCCTGCCAAAGAAGAGTTTGTGTCTATATAGCCAGCAAGGAACTGGATTGTCATGTTAACTGTCCCATTAGCTTTAGAGAAAATAATAACTTGCAAAATATGAAAAAAAGAATTGCAAAGATGAGAGAATCACATACTAACAGCTTCAAAACTGGCTTCACAAGACACACCTTCTGGTAGAACTCTAGTGGACCCAATGTAATGACTTTGCCATGACAATGAATAACCATTTATCAGAGCAATATTCACCCCATCTCCCCTGCTGGCTGTTTTCAGTCATACTTCATCAGAAAAGAGAGAGAAAAGCCTCCTGATTGCATGTGGTCTCCTTTATTTTCTTTCTTTACATAGCAAGCTGTTCAGTGCCTTTTTAGGCAAGCTTTGTGCCCTGTTAGACTTTCTAGACCTTGATGTTCCCTTGACTAACAAGCCTGTAACCTGTAAAGCCAAATGAAACAGGAGAGCATACAGAGAGAGAGACCTGTGCTGGAACAGTGGCTCCATCAGTCTCTTATTAGAAATTGGAGGATAGATCCTGTTGTTCTTCACGCTTCTGTAAGAAGAGTAGCTCCAGAGATTTTACTCAAACTGCAGTGGTGTAAATCTAGATGAGAATTTGTTCCTCCGTGACAACAGCTCTAAACTTAATAGAATTGTGAAGATTGAGGGGTTAAAGTAATGAGTTCCTCAACAGTTCACCTCTTACTGCCAAGTATTCATTAAGCTTGTACTGGATGTCTTAGACAGTCACCTCTAAAGTCTCTGACTTTCTGGTGAGGATACAGTCAATCTTCACTGTAATGTCCTCAAAACTTATATCTCCGAGATGTGCTTTCATTAGATGGCTCTACAAATCACCCCTTTAAGACCAATTCTAAATATGCTTTCTGAACTGTAGAGTGATTAGTGCTGAATGCAGTACTTTGGGTGAGGTCCTACTGAAATACACTGTATTACCTTAACAATAATTGAGTTTAAGGCTTTAATATAAGGGGTTTTTTGTTATTAAAATAACTCTCATATCTCTCTCCAGGTCACTATGCTGTAGTACTTTCCCATTAAGCAGATATTATGTCCTTTTATTACATTCTCCGAAGCTCATTATTCTGCATTTATCTGCATTGAATTTGCTATCTATTAGCTCAAGTACTTAAATGATCTAAATCCTTCCCTACCTGACTGTATTGTTTCTCACGGATGACCTTTCCTCCCAATTTAGTATCATCTGCACACCATAAATTTTTAGTTTAAATAATATGCACTCAGTCATTTAGGTAATGAAAAAGCTGTGGTTTCAACACTGATCCCTGTGGTGCCCACACAAGTAACTTTGCTGTGGCTTAAAAGCATAACTAAAAATGTGCAATCTCACCAGCTGCAGTTTAACTATATGGCATTCTCACTTGGAACGAATGGTAAAGCCTTGCTTAATATATATTCTAATTTTTATAAAGAGTATTCTGGCTTTCTTGAAAACAGATGATTAACATTTCTAAAAGTCCTCAGGGCATGTCTACACTATGGCTGCAAAAAAATGGTGCTTGCTAAGCACTGAGTGACAGCTGAGAATGTTCACCCCGATCCAGGGCAGGCGAGCTCCAGCCACTCCAGCCACTTCAGCTGCCTTTGTACAACACCATGTTTAAGCCCTAACAAAAACTTTGTCATAGCATTGCTTGAATGTAGCCATGCTGCTCCTGGGGACGAATTTGTAATTCGTTTGAGTTTGTCTTTGAAAGCAAGATGAATGAAGCATAATCCCTGCCTAGCTAACTGTTGTGCATGGTCAGTGCTGGTTTGATAGAATCATAGAATTGTTTTGGTTGGAAAGGACCTTTAAGATCATTGAGGCCAACCATTAACCTAACACTGCCAAGTTACCACTAAACCATGTCCCTCAGCACTACATCTACAGATCTTTTAAATACCTCCAGGGATGGTGACTCAACCACTTCCCTGGGCAGCCTGTTCCAATGTTTGATAACCCTTTCCGCGAAGAAATTTTTCCTAATATCGATCCTAAACCTCCCCTGATGCAACTTGAGTCCATTTCCTCTTGTCCTATCACCTGTTATTTGGGAGAAGAGACCGACCCCCACCTCTCTACAACCTCCTTTCAGGTAGTTGTAGAGAGCAATAAGGTCTCCCCTCAGCCTCCTTTTCTCTAGGCTAAACAATCCCACTTCCCTCAGCCACTCCTCATAAGACTTGTGCTCTAGACCCCCGAAACTCACTCCTTTGCACAGGGTGGATGTGCCACGTTAGCTACAGAAGGAATGTAATGCTAGGATGAAAGCTAGGACGCTGACAGTGCAGTCAGTAATCTATACAAACTACCCATGAGGAAGACCAAGGCTGAGTGCTTTACACTGCTTTACTTTTAGCACCTGATTGAGATACTTAAAGATGAGCAGCCTCTGGCTTCCCTGATGGTCAAAGGGGAAAACAGACCCTTTCAGAAGGCACCTGTGGCATTGGTACCCCTCACCCTGAGTGTATATGTTCCAAAACTTCCCAAATTAGGCAACCAAAGTAAAATCTTGAAGTTAGGCAGACATAATATTTCTCTTTTTCAATGTTATTTGGGAGAGATACGGTGGATATTGGTGTAATGCAGGCAGGCATTCCTAATGTGCCTATGAAGACTACAGCAAAACCAAGGTACTGTTGTCTGTCATGTGCTAATTTAGCTATGTTGAGCTCTGTTTTCATAGTTAGAGCTCTCTAGAAAGAGAGCTTACCTGGGTGTCTCTGTACTAGCTTTCAGTAGAGAAATATTAAAAGCTTCTGCCTTGTGATTTGGCACAAGTAAGTTCGTCAGAATAGGTGAGAAGATATGCTGATATCCAGCTTTACGGGTAGAAAACTGACACTTTGGAGGACTGGATTTAAAGGGTCACTCAAGGATTTTTGGCAGACACCAGCTCAGTGCCTTGCTCAGAAACCCACCCTGCCTCCCCAGGGATGTCAGATTGACTCCTTCCTCCTGCGTCCTCTTCTGCTGTAAGCCACTCAAAGCCCACTTCTTATGACTAGCTTTTCTTAGCTCTCCTCTGCTTGGTGTTATCAACTCTAATTACTGTATTCCAGGGGCCAAGCTGTGCCTAAGGCTTTTCTTACCCTTGGGTATGAGTTACACTCACAGCAAAGTGTGTTCACTGTGGCTGGGAGTTACAGCCCTCTGAGGACAGACAGTTGCATATACAGCCAAGCTTTACATCTTCCTTAAAAAGGAGGGGAAAGGAGGTGGTGCTGAGAAAATCAACAAAAATACTTCAAGAGCTGTATATTACTTTAGTAACTGAAATGTGTCTCAGCTCCAAAACTTGTGCTGATATTTTCCACATACTGTATTTTTTTCTTCCTGATGAAAAATAGGTTGCTATGACTGAGTAGATTTTCTTTTTCCTAAGAAAAAGAACCAATTGTGTATGCACAATTTTAAGTTATTTAAATTCCATCACCCCAAAAAGTGATTATTTTCTTTCCCTATGAGGAGTTCCAACAAATTTCATGCAGTCAAGGCAGGCTTAACTACTTCTTTCTTTGGCTTTTTCACTTCTTTCTGTTCCCCCAGGATGTTCTACCATGATTATTTCTTTCTATCTTTATTTTCTCTCTCCTCCTTTCTTCCTTTTTTTTCCCTTTATTTTTTACAACTCATTTCCCTGAGGGAGACAGCAGCAGTAATGCTGAAGCACTGCTAAATGCAGTAAGGCAAAATCATCAGTATTTGATGGCATCACAGTACTAGCATGTTGGATAATATGTTATCATCTCACTGATGTGGCATGAACCAGCAAGAAAACATACTCCAGAAATCTGCATGTTTGTGTGTGATTTTATTTATTTAAAAGCTGATTCCATCTCCTTTGCGCGAAAACTATCAGACTGTTTCAGATGAAAGAAAAGACAGGAGCTAATAGGTCTCATGGGACAGATATTTAGAGCCTTTTGACATCTCAGTATTTCAAATATGTAACATTTTGAAAATGCTTAATCCTGAATTTATAAAGCTCTAGAGAATGAAGTCTTCCATACATTCACAACATAGGTCATAGATATCAGTGATAGCACACTAGAATATTTCCAGATGAGGAGGGTCCACCCATACAGATGAGGGGATATTTCGTATTTCGTGTCAGCTTACACTCTCATTCTTCTTTTGAGACTGTATGAAAGAAGACATATTTCATTCACAGGTTTCTGACGCAGGCTTTGTCCATTACAAAGTTAGTGAAAGTAATAAACCTACTTCATTTAAAGAACTTTGAAGGTATCATATGACAGCAGTTTTCAGGAGGTTAATTGCCACTGATACTTCTCACACATATTTAAGAGCAGCTTAGCTTCTTTGTTATAATCGCTTTTAGGCACTCATATTCACAGCTCTGTAGCTCATAGTCTTTCTCTCTCTTCCTTCTTTCATGTGGAAAAGTATAGAGGGAGTTCAGCCTGTTTGATTAAAAAAACTATTAAAAGACCTGAAAAAATCTGAAAACTTCAAAATGAGTTTTTCTGAGGTTTTGGTTGTTTTAGTCAGACTAGTTAAGGAAGCAGAGAGATAAACAGAGCAGTACATTTTTTTTCTTATTCCTTAATTTTCCCCCCAAATGACTCCTTTTTTTGTTTTGTTTTGTTTTGTTTTTTCTTCCATTTTAGTGGGGGTTTAGGTTCAGGATACTTCTGTCCTATCAATAGATTGACTAAGGAAAGGGATAGCTTTTTATACCCCTGGCAATAACTGCTTGGTTTGTGCCATCATAGATGTCCATAGTCACATAGCTGTGCTATTCCTCAGTGAACTCAGAGGAGCAGCTACCTACATCTCATCTGAAAAAGGAAACAAAAGACCACAAGCATGCCTATCTCAATAGTTTTACTGATCTAACTTGAAAGTACAAATACCAGAAATATTTCAGGAACAAGTAATTCAAACTATAATGGAAATATTATTGGGAAAAATATTTTTTCAAAATTAAATATCTACTGATTTTCTTTTCCATCCCCACTGTTATTTAATATAATTATTAAATAAAATTTGTTAACATCATCAATCACAGCTACTAATTTTTAATGAAAAGTGTTCGTCTTCTTAAGTAAATTGCTGTTAAGCAGAAAACCTTTCTATACTCATGAGAAAAAAAAACAACAAACAACTTTTTGATTTGCTCAGGCTGAAGATTATGGATTTGAACTGTGTTATTAACTGAACTAGACTTTCATACACTTTATACTACAGGTACCAATGAGACCTGAATCTTGTTTTGAGCTCTTAGTGACTAAATCTTGGTGCCAGAAGATGACAGGAGTCAGCCTTTTGAGATTTACAGATAAAGATGAAAAAAAATTTAAGGAAAATGTTACCAATATTTTCTTTCATCTTTCATCTAAATAAAAAAAGATTATTTTACATTTTTTTCATCCAAAAATGGCTCTTGCTCTTCCACTGATATTTTGATGAAACACTTAACTGAATTGTCAAATATCAGAAAACTCCTTCCTTTCCTGGGAAAAATGGGACCAGCTTTCCTATGCAAAAATGTAATATAAGTTGCTGGTATCTGAGGCCTAAACTAAAACTTGCTGAAGTCAGTGAATATGAAGCTATTCATATTCAGAAGCTGTCCTTCAAATAGTATCATTTATTTGCCCCTGTAATAATACAGATGGTATAGCACTAGGAGGTAGGAGATCTGGGTTCCTTAGCCTAATGAAAGTTGTTCTTCCAGCAATTCTACCTCAGAAGCCCAAACTAAACTTGAAAGCAGTATTTCTTTCTCCTCCAGATGAGTTGCTGTGTAGTTTTGCATGCAAGGCTTAAAGGTCCAAAAAGAAGTCTGAATTTGCAGCCAAGGAGCTTAGCTAAGAAGGGGAATTCCTCTTCCTGGAGGACTCACAACTATTCACTTAACCGAGTAATCGCTGGATGAAAACAAGGACAAATTTAGGTGTGAACCAGGGTCTAGACCCATTTCTTCCTTTGGCATTCCCACCCGCTGGCAGACTTTTCTAATTACACAGATGGAACCACAGTTTCACAGGATTTGTAGGTCTTTCCTATCCAGCTGCACATCAACATCACTACAGAGGAAAGGTGGATTACAGCTTCTTCAAGCATACCTCAGGCCCTGCTACTACATCTGTATTTTGTGGTGAAGTAACTGTCATTTCAAACACCTTTTCATCAATACTAGTTCACCTCTGGGACACAGCTCACGTGATTATTTTATAGACATCACATAATATATAGTTATATACTACATAATGGGCAGCACCACCATTGTAGCTGGAGAGTAAGCCAAAGTCTGAGCATACTTAGCATGCGAGGATGCTCTGAAGACTTTGTAATTTCAGTGATAAATTTCCATAAATAGGAAATAAGTATCTAAGTACTTGATTCTGTAAAGGCAGAGATGCTGCTGAGAATCTTCCTAAAATAATCCTAATTACCTGGGAATCTTCCTCCTGAAACCTTCAATAGATAGGGTATCTCAGGTGTCTAAGCAGTTTAAGTATTTTCTTTCTAAATTAGTTTCCTGTATGTAGGAACTGAAATTCCACCAAAATGTCACTTTAAATGCCTGGGTGGTTAGTTGAATGCCTGCCTAAGTATCTCAAACAGACATTTAGGTGCCTAGACACATATGTAGCTGTCTTTAGACACTAAAATTTGGGGAAATGCATCTTGCTGATAAGGGAGACTGAAGAGAGATATAAAAAGATTAAGTATCTTCCTATATCCGACTTTGACATTGAGTCTCTTTAAATTTTACTTTGGGGAGGGAGAATTCTCTCTATCTCTATAAATGAAATTACATCCTGCAACCTATAAACAGGTGCAACAAATATTATTTACTCACTGTCTTTTTTTGCAAGTGTAGAAAGACCTGATTCAGATCTGGTCTGATGACTCATTTTAATAGACCCAGTGTGATTTTAAATTGGTTGAGGTGTTGATTTTATCCCTCTTGTGAAGTATCTTGCTGCAGAGAATGGGAATCTTAACATAATCTGTGCTGAGATTAATTAATATCTTTTTTTAAATTTTCTTTGATTTTTCCTTTGATTGAGCTGTATCTGTATCTAATGGATGCAAAAGAAGCTATTATTTCAGAAGCTATTAACACAGACAGAAAAATTCTATGTGATTTTTCTTTCTAACAGCTAATATTTATGGATTCTGTTGGGCCATATGGATAGTACTTCAGAGTCACCATAGTCTTCCATGTAGAGGGAATTTATAGTTTGTAACCTGTGTTTTCCCCTCCCCAGAAAATATGGAAAAGCATAGGATTGACAACAGTTTACTGGACCATTTGTGGCATTATAAGCAAGAAACATGATATAAGGAGAGACAAAAACCAACCAAACAAATAAACAAACAAATCTTCCTTTCAATAAAATTTTTTCACTGCTGAAACCTCTAAATTTAGGAGGAGGATGACTCTGTTATGATCATTCCTGAGAACTGGCAGGATTCTGGCACTTGAGCAGTTAAGTCAGTCCAACACAGGCTGAGTTACCCACCAAGGTAAAATGTAAAATAAAATGTATTGAAATACATCTCATCAGCACTCAGTATTATTTATGGAGAGTGCCTGGGCATTCCGGTGGGTAATACTTCTGGTTTTTGTTTAAGTAAAAAACCTAATTTGTCTCTTTAATAAGAACATTATAGATATCCTGTGAATTTGTGCATCAGCAGCACTTCAAAAAGATGGTGCGTGCATAGGCAGACTGACTGAGAATAAACTACTGAGAGCTTTACTCTGTAGCTAGAAAGATGAACCTGAGGGTAAAATATTTCAGAAATATTCTGTCAACAATGCAAGTCTATGAAATGCTTGTGTTGGGAGAAAAAAGGATTGTAATAATACTCTGCACATGAGTTGCACTTTTCACCTGGAAAACCTAAAGTATTTTTCAGACATCAGCACTCCCAAGAGGAAGGTCTTGTGTTATTCTACAGATGGATGAACCAAAGTACAGGGGCATCTATCACCTTTCCAGCTCCCTCTGGAGTAAAGAAGACTTTTCCACTGGGCAGTAAATGATGCCCCATGTTGTAAACTGATTTTTAAAAAGAAAGTGAAAGAAAGAGAGGGAGAGAAAGAGAGAAAATGTCTTTTAAAGATTCAATGAACTATCAGAGTTGTGGATTGGCTGCAATTTAGCAATACTAATTTTAGTAGAAATAGTTGGAAACTTTTGAAGGTTTTAACTTACTTGTATAACTTGATCTTGATTTTTTCTAAGCACTTAAAACAACATGCAACTTTTTCCTCCACTGCTACTCTTGTTGTTGTGAAAGTAGTTTCCCTAATAAGTGATTTTTAAAGCACTGTATGCACATATGTGTTAGCAAAACCAGGATTAGAGGTCCTAATGTCTGTACAACTTTTTTCCATCTAATACTATAAAAAGAAGTTACTTTGTTTTTTATGTTATTATTAATGGAACTTTTATTAATTTCAAATCATACAAGATTTTTACTTGGGAAAAAAGAAAACTACTAACCAGGCAACTGCTATTCATTCCTTCAGTTTAATCATTCTGCCAATGGATTAGTAATTTATTACATTATCAGAAGAATGCAACTGTAGATTGTAAAATAAGATAAACCAGAAGATACATTCAGTAAAAATTACATGCTTTGAACTCATATTTCATGAGGTAGTTCTGGAAGTACCATTAGCACAAACATTTATTCAGACTGATTAACAGGTGTATAATCTGATACTAATAACTCTTCGCCTTGTTCCCATCTACTTTCGTGATTTGTTATAAAGTTTGATTTATGGACAAAATCACAGCTGTGGAAGTTTTAAGATTTGCACTCCATATTTTTTGTAATGTTTGGATTTTTGTTTGTCTGTGCTTGTTTGTAGGAATGAACTAGTGCAATGATGCACAGGACAATATCCACATCAAACAGAGCCTTGGGTTGAAACTTCTCTGGAAGGAACTGATCCATAACTACTGAAGTAATAATGCCAAGCAATATTAAAGCACTTCTGCTTCTATAGGTTTGTAAACTCCCTAAATTAAGAAAACCCAGATCAGCTTAGTCAAACACATCAGATAATATGACTGAGAAGAAATCATCCTCTGCAAGGGAAGATATTCTTTACCTTGATCTTACCAGTTCAGAAACTGCTTTTATGGGGTTCCTGGCTTAAAACATACTCTGTGGGGTCTCTCTGGTGTCACTCAGAAAGTCTCTCTATCATAACTTCTGAAGTTTTCTTTCTAGGTTTGTTCCTTGCTTAGAAGAGGGATCTCACCTCTCTCTGAAGTCTCTCAGCCTGAAGTCACATAGCAGGTTCTCATCTGCCTGTTTCCCTGTCACCTCTTCACCTCCAAGCATGTACAAACACACCTGCATAGAGAACTGTAGTCATGACTGAGAAAATACTTATTTTCTTATGTCCTATCAATGTCCTAGAATACTGGAGCATACACAGTGCAGAGTATGTTCAGTTAGTCCAACAAACTGGGATGGATCAGAGTTGAGCGACACATGCAGCACAGGCATGTGTGCAGAGACATCACTAGAGTAGCTCAGAGGAGTTACCTATACTGCAGTTACTGTATGTATTTTCACAGAGATTAAATGTCTAAAAGAACAATGAAAGTGTTAAGAATAATTACAGAATAATTTATTCTAATGGTTCCTTGCAAAAATGCATAGAATCATAGAATCGTCTAGGTTGGAAGGGACCTTTAAGATCATTGAGGCCAACCATTAACCTAACACTGCCAAGTCCATGTCCCTAAGCACCACATCTACAGATCTTTTAAATACCTCCAGGGATGGTGACTCAACCACTTCCCTGGGCAGCCTGTTCCAATGTTTGATAACCCTTTCAGTGAAGAAATTTTTCCTAATATCGATCCTAAACCTCCCCTGATGCAACTTGAGTCCATTTCCTCTTGTCCTATCACCTGTTATTTGGGAGAAGAGACTGACCCCCATCTCGCTACAACCTCCTTTCAGGTAGTTGTAGAGAGTGATAAGGCATCCAATGGTCTTGCTGGGGCAGGGACTTTTGGCCCCCAAAATGGGGTCCTGGACTGTGGGTAGGGACAGTAAGGCCCATGGGTGCCTCAGTGTCCTGACAGTGTGGATGATCCCTCTGTGGGTCAGAGTTTTTCCAGGTCGGGATGAAACCTCTCAATCTTATTGAGAGATATGGTGATCATCTATCCCCACTACACCTCTGTGTCACAGCTAAAATGTGATGGTGCTTGTAATCTGTTAAGTCTTTGCCTGAAGTTGAAAGAGGAAAAGTTATACAGAAAAGAAAATGAAAATGTTTCAGAATCAGTATGCACCAATATATAACTGTAGTTAAACTGTTTCATTTTCAAGAGGTTTTATTTTGATTCATTTATCCATTTTTTATGCCAGTGAGGGAGAGCAAGAGTGGCTCCCTACTATCCTCTCTCTGAAATTAAAAGTCAGTAAATTTTAAACCAATAAAAGCAAATGTTGTTTTGTTTTCTTTGCTTTTTTTTTAATGTAGCTAATAGTCAACCTGAAAAATTCACTGTCATACAAGGTCACTAAAGGCAACTGCAATATCAGGATTTTAGAAAAGGTTTGAGTAATTTTATGGACAGTAGTAAAAATTTTGCCATTACAGAAGCTAAACAAATGTTGGAAAGGTCACCAGTCTTCATGCTTCAGGATCTGGATGATCACCTGTGGAGTCAAGACAAAACGCAGTATTGCAGTGTGCACACCCACACATACATCTACATACACACAGGACTTTCAGAATTACTCACTAATAGTTTTTAATAGGTGATGATATGTTACCAGAGAAATGTACTGTCTTAATTTTGAGCTGGTTAGTATTTATACTCATCTTGTCAGAGGAGGGCTTCCCGTGTTTTCTAGTTTTCATAGGAAGATGCACTTGAGTACTTCACATACAAATATTATATCATGCATCTTTTTCGACAGTGATTCAGATCTCCTTTCATATCAGAGTCCACCTGAGACAATTGACAATGGATTTTGCTTTGCTGGGTTTGGTCCCTCTTCTCCTCCATCCTGGGGGAACTGCTGATCTCTTGTTCCCTTCCCTGCATAAAAGATGTCCTGAGTACAGGATCATGGTGTAGGGGCCTCTGTTCTGACCCTGCAGAGACCAGTACATGCATAGCAGAGTTTTCTCACTTGACATGGTGCCTCATCAGTGAGGCCCACCATACCTGCTAGGAACCATTTTGTTATTGTGCTGTTGGCAGATTGTGCTGTTAACAGCACATTTCTTGCTGAAAAGATTGAATGAAATCTGAGGTTTGAACTGAGAGGGAGGAGCCAAAACTTAATCCGACCAAATGGAAGAGAAAAAACCATTCAAGCGAATCTGAAGCTTCAGTGGAATCTCTTATAACTGGAGATGTTCATCCCCAGTAAGCGATCAAGTCTCTTGTAGTTTACGAAGGAAAACCCAGAATACAATGTTCTTGTGCAATCAAATCTACACAAAGTGCTTTGAACCATTTAAGGCTGATTAGATGACTCAGCACATATTTGGTGGAAGATAGCTTAGACTTATTACTCATACCTAAATTCATTACTTTCTACATGGGCTATAGCGGTATGAATGTCAAACTGTCAGACTTCAGGAAACCAGTTATGATTTCTTAGTATTGTGAGCTTCTTGAATATCTCAGTTCTATTTTATGTGATATTTTACTGGCTTCCTACAGAATATCAAGACAAGTTTGAGAGTGAGATGGTCTTACTGATCTCAGCCTCCTACGGGGATGTTCACTTTTTCAGCCCGAGAGAGGAGCTTGGTCATTAGCTTACACCACATTGTATACTGTAACTGGATGCAAAAGGGGGAAAAATTTGTATACTTTTTTTCAGATATCGACCAAAATTGAAGCATGAACATGACTGAAAAATGAAGGGAGGTAAATTACAATTATAGACAAGGTGTCTCTTTTACTTATTCAAGGAGGCTGAAAGGGTACTATCCATCTGCCTAAACACAGTGGAGAATCAACATCTGAATGAGACTTCCTTGGCCCTCTTTATAATCAGTGGAGAGAAAATGGGACAAGGAGAGCAACATTCCTCCCCTCCTAAAATCAGTGTCTTCTCTCAAATAACTCTTTTTTTTTTTAATGATTCAGCTATATACATCAGTCATGTAGATGTCTGCAGATGGTTTAATCACATTTGGAATATAATACTTTTTATTTTCTGTGAATAATCATGTCTTGTGTGTGTCTGCATCAAATATGTACATTCCCTTTCTGTCCATCAGCAATATATTTGTATACAATTGGTTGATTTCATCCAAATTTGACAGTAAAATAAAGGTTTCAAAGACATTCTGTCATACGCTGCTACAATGCTGTTTATGCTGGGAAAACATACAGCTTGAAAAGACACTGTTGTCATACTCCCCTTAGCAAAACCCTCAGATGTTCATACTTTATTAAACATCAGAGAATTCACACAGTGAAAGTAAGGAAGAGAGAAAGAAGAAAAACTGGAAGCAGGTATTTATTAGCTCTGGTACTCTCTGAACTAATTATTTAAACATTGTGATTATCTTTGACCAGGGTTTAATGGCAGATATTCTACACCGTTTTAAAAGAAGCTGACAAACTCATAATTGATACAGAAGTTTCAAAGATCCAATTTCTAAAGAGAATGGGCCATCTTTTAAATTTGGAAGCAGTGTCTTCTTGTCAGGATTGCAGCACTGATAACAAGGACTACTTTTTATTACATATTATTTCTATATACAGAAAACTGAATTCCCCAGGACCATCTATATCTGGCATGTTTTCGCTGTGAAGTGTGGTTTTCAAATGCAGAAGCACAGCAAAGGTCTTTTCACTAAAGAAAGAAAGAAAGAAAAATACTCAGACATGACATACGATGTTTCTTGGGTTCTCTTAGATGATCTTATTAAAAGGAAACGCAACATGAAATAAAGCCCTTTGTTGTGTGTTCCTGTATAGAATGCATGTGTATCTGTCATATGTCATCAGGTGAACTACCTTGCTGCATAACTTGTACCTTAGACCTTAAAGAACACATTCTATATGTTACACATTGTCGTGGTTTGGACGGATTGGCCAATCAGAATAACAGTTGGCCCTCCCCCCATCTCTCCAAAGAGAGGAGAGGAAGAGATAAGGAGATTTACGAGTTTAGAAAAAGAACTAAACTACTTGAATGAAAATAATAATAAATAAGGAAATAGTAAATAATAATAGAATAATAAAAATTAAAAAAGTATACAATATATACAAAACTGTATCCATCTCCCAGGATGATGATTGCATCACCAGCAGACACAGGGAAAGTCCCAGACTCGAGTCAGCAACAGACAGGAGCTGAATTCCGGAACTAGAGACAGGAATGTTCGGATCGGTATCAAAGGCAGATGAACAGACAGGGTCCTCCTCAGATGTCGGCCATTGAAGAAAAAGAGACTTGACCCTTTGATCCCTCACCTTTTATACTAAGAGTGTGATGCATATGGGATGGAATACCCTGTTGGTCAGTTTTGGGTCACCAATCCTGTCCGGTCCTCCCTGCAGGTGGGACCCCTCTACGCTTCTCCACTTCCGACCCTCTAACGGGGCAAATAACAAAGTTAGCTGACCTTGGTTGTTATAGCAATAAGTATAAGCAAGAGCCTCTGTGCATACCATTCCTTGGTATAATCAGGTCTTCTCACTCTGAGAGTGAACAGTTTCTGAACAATATGCTGTTAATTTCAGAGTTTAGTCAGTTAGAAGAGGCCCAGCTAAAAAGTAAAATTACAAAACAGAAAATTGGTTCTGTTTTACCTCAAACCAGGACACATATTGAAATTGATTATAACATTTTTTAATCCTGTTCAAGAAAAATGGTATAGTCTAAATTGCAATCAAATCTCTCAGAGGGATTAGGCAGACATCATTTTAATTTATCCATTCCAGAATTCGGTGCCAAAAACGCTACAAAGATAAAAATAAATAAACTGCTGACTGGGCATTTTTGTTGTTGGAGCTTCTGTGGCAGCAGTCTCAAAAAAAGGAGGGAATTGCTGTGCTACCTCAGTCCCACACATACTGAGAGTCCATAAGAAGCTGGATTCTCACATCCTTTTGCCAAATAACTGGATAGCAGCTGAAATCCACCAAGTGCAGCTTTGTATAAAGAAAAGAAGAAAAAGAAAAAGACAGAAAAAATAGCAGATGTTTGGAATAGTAACTGTACTGCAGATTACTCTAGTGCGGTGGGTCTAAAGAATGGAGCTAGCTATTTTTGGAGTGCTTTGCAAGAAATAAATAATGATGTAGCTGTTGGTAAAGCACTACATGGGGTTCTATATTTGTAAATGCTTCCTTCTTCTTTGTAGACACAGACTGATTTTTTTGCAAATGCAATGTTAAAGTTCAAATGGCAAAATGTGTTTGGAATCTACCTTTAACCAGTTCTGCTGAGATGAGCAGATAAAGGTGTCCTTGTTA
The DNA here is from genome assembly GCF_028500815.1 of Rissa tridactyla. Lineage (NCBI taxonomy): Eukaryota > Metazoa > Chordata > Aves > Charadriiformes > Laridae > Rissa > Rissa tridactyla. Next base: position 12,888,589 of record NC_071496.1, read on the forward strand.
GATCCTGGCAGTTGTTAAAAGACTGAGACTCTTACCTGCCATGAGCTATGATCCAATCTAGGACTCTGCAGTTTCTGTCATTCTTAGGTCCTCTGCAAAATAGGTGCAGTCTGCTTCCATTCTGCTCAGATGATATATCACACCGACATGACATTCATTTTGCACTTGCATTATTGATGTCAATCTACAGTAAAGAGCTGGGACCATGGTCATCAGAGTGGCCAAGAGCATGATAAAATTTATATTGGGTGATGGCAAGGTATTTGGAAGCTACTGAGACAGCTGGCTTGTTAGCTCTCTTTGGACTAGCCTTACTATGTTTAATGAATGGTAAGCCTGTTGTTAAGGTGACACAAAGTTGGTTATGCTGATTATTCAATGCACCACAGTAACATTTTTCCACATGGGGAAACACACAATTACAAAAAAAATTACCATGATTAGAAACTTAAATCAGGAAGCACAATTTGCATACAAATATATTTTCCTATGTCTGTCTGGTTTTGAAGGCTGCATTTAACAAAATATTTGCACATATCTATAACTTGAAGTATGGAGGTAATCCCCTTGATTGTATCCATCAGTATTCCTGTAGCTGTCCACTTGATTGGATGATCCTCTGGAGATCAGAATTTCCATCTGATCCCACTGAAGTCAGGAAACTGGTTGTCTGTAAGTCATTTCTTTCTTAAACTAATCATCTAAACTTTTGCCAAGGAAGCCATAAGGTTTATAGCTACAATTCCATGGACCTATAATTAGGCAGGAATTAAGTAACTATGGTATATCGATATTTGCATGTGTTATCTATTATTTCCTTCCTACGATATTAATGTTTCAGAACATTAAATTCCGATAGCCTTATTGAAATATATTTTTACAGGATGGTTTACTTTAAAAAATATTCAGTCACTACTGTATGTTCAGTTCCTGCATCTCACATGAAAAGTGTGGATGTATGATATGTGTATGTATATCTATTTGCATATACATATATATTCCAGCAAACTGGAAGAGGGTAGATTTAGATTAGATATCAGGGAGAAATTTTTCACTATGAGGGTGGTGAGGCACTGGAACAGGTTGCCCAGAGAAGCTGTGGATGCCCCATCCCTGGAAGTGTTCAAGGCCAGGCTGGATGGGGCTTTGAGCAACCTGGTCTAGTGGGAGCTGTCCCTGCCCACGGCAGGGGGGCTGGAACTAGATGATCTTTAAGGTCCCTTCCAACCTAAACCATTCTGATTCTATGATTTATTTATGTTTATGTATATACATAAAAATGTTCTAAACCAAAGCAAAACTAAAAAAAAAAATAATCCCTCAATAACTGAAAAAATGCTGAGAGAAGAAAATGACTTAAAATGAAATTTGCAAAAGTGCAAGCAGCTGCCATGAGTGTTCTGCAATAATTCATATATTTTATTGTTCTGGTTTGTTTTTTAGATAATTAGTTGGTGACAAAGAAATAATCAGCAGGCAGTTCATAATGAGCTCCACAAAGTAAGTAGTTTCAGTTGTGCTAAAACCCCATCAGCTTCTGAAGCACATTTGTTTTGTTAAGTGATGATGTATGCTCAGGTGATAAGGATCTCACACCCAGGGAGGCAGCTTTAACAGACAGTTGTCATGGTGTTATTTTCTATGTACAGCTTGCTTGTTCAAGTTAAAATGTCAAGTCTCTGTAGTTTTAAGGGAGGGCAGGGGTCATATGTCTGACCAATATGCTGCAGCAGGGTGGAAATCTCATTTGCCTGAAGCTTGAGATGCATGCTGTTAACTCTTCAAATGTCACTGCAGCATCCAAGAGGCAGTTAATTCCTGTGTGTTTACTGTGCACAATCTAGAGTAGAGCCATGTCTCAGTTTGCAGAGTTTGTGTGGTTTCCTCATCTTGGCAGATTGGCATTTCTCATCTTGGCAGATGAACACTGGCTTAGAAACTGGTCTGTTCTTTTCTCAACCAAGGGACTATATGTTTATTCCATTCTTGAATAAAACACAAGGCTAAAAAGATGTTCACAGAAGTATTTTTTTATCATGCCTGATTCCAATACTACTCATAATCAGTCTTTGGCATAATTTAGTTTTACACATAGATGTAAGCTCAGTTGAAGCAGAGCTGTCACCATTTGCAGGTGCAAAAATCATGATGTTGGGTCTCAAAACCAGTACCTCTCTTCAGAGATCTTTTTCTCAAATTGGTTGACACATACAATGTAAATACAAGATGGTTTTCCTCTAGCTAACAGGTAGTCAGTGCAATGAAATGATCCACCAACAGCTCAACATCTTAGAATCACCAGATTGCAATCTTTGTTATGCAGACTTTCCTGCATAACCTGATTAGATCCATATCAGGAGGAAAGACACGGTTTTGAGAGGGGACAGGGAAAAATGAACCAACCTTCCTGGTTTAAAAAATCACCTTCCTTGTGACTTATAGAATCATAGTGTCATGGTTTGAGCTGGACTGGCCACTGAGACGAACGACAGATGCTCTCCCCCACCTCTCTCTCCAAGGAGAGGAGGAGGAGGAGAGATAAAGAGATTTATGAGGTTGGAAGAAACTAAACTACTTTAATGACATATTAATAATAAAATAAAAAGGAAATAATGAAATAGATACAATATATACAAAACCGTATCCAGCTCCCAGGATGACGTCACCAGCAGGCACTGGGGAAGTCCCAGACTGGACTCAGCAACGGGTGGGAACTGGATTCCACAGATGGAGTCAGGAACCCACGGATCTGGATCAAAGGCAGATGAACAGACAGGGTCCTCCTCAGACATTGGCCATTGAAGAAAGAGACTGACCCTTTGATCCCTCAGCTTTTATACTGAGCATGCGGCAGATGGGATGGAATACCCTGTTGGTCAGTTTTGGGTCACCTGTCCTGTCCGCTCCTCCCTGCAGGTGGGACCCCTCTACGCTTCTCCACTTCCGACCCTCCAATGGGGCAAATATCAAAGTTAGCTGACCTTGGTTGTTATAGCAATAAGTATAAGCAAGAGCCTCTCTGCATACCATTCTCTGGTATTCACTATAAACATAGGTCTTATTGCTCTGAGCGTGAATGGTTTATGCAAAATATGCTGTTAATTCCAGAGAGTTTCAGACAGTTAGAAGAGGCCTAGCTAAGAAGTAAAATTACTGAACAGAAAGTTGGTTCTGTTTTACCTCAAACCAGGACACATAGAATAGTTTGGGTTGGAAGGGACTTTTAAAGGTCATCTAGTTCAACCCCCCTGCCAGGGGCAGGGACATCTTCAACTACATCAGGTTGCTCAAAGCCCCATCCATCCTGACCTTGAATGTTTCCAGGGATGGGGCATCTACCACCTGTCTGGGCAACCTGTGCCAGTGTTTCACCACCCTCAGCATAAAAAATTTCTTCCTGATATCCAATCTAAATCTACCCTCTTTCAGTTTAAAACCATTACCCCTTGTCCTAGTGCCACAGGCCCTACTAAAATGTCTGTCCCCATCTTTCTTATAAGTCCCCTTTGAGTACTGAAAGGCTGCAATAAGGTCTTCCTGGAGCCTTCTTTTCTCCAGGCTGAACAGCCCCAACTCTCTCAGCCTGTCTTCATAGGAGAGGTGTTCCATCCCTCTGATAATTTTTGTGGCCCTCCTCTGGACCTGCTCTGACAGGTCCATATCTTTCTTGTCCAGAGGACACCATAGCTGAAATACAACAAAAGCTTTAGATACTTAACAATGCAAAGAGGTGTCTCCTTGGGTTTTCCAAAGCACTAGAGCACAAATAGATTCAAATCAACAGTTAGGCAGCTGAACATGTTGGAAAGTCTCACCAAAACCTGCTTGTTTTAGACACCTAGACAGTTTCCATATCTGCCCTGAAACTCCAGAAACACAAATCTTGATGGAGCTCTATTGAAGTTTGCAGAATGAAGCTGACTAATTCCTACCCAGAACAAGGTTGCCCCTTTCTCTTACAGATTAGTATTTTAAACACAGTTTCCCTTATCGTAATTCTGTATATAAAAATGCTTGGCTTACATCCCTTCTTTGAGTATTAAAACAAATAATTGATACATCTAACTGGTTTCAGCAGGGAAGAAAGGAGTAGGTGGTCTCATTAAGAACCCTTGTTTCACAAGAAAAGCATTTCTCATTGTCTTTACCCAGTGATATAAATGACCTTTGCCATGGAATTGATGAATGTACAAATCTTTCACAATATATTATAATGTCCTGCTGGTAGTAATCTTTATTATAAAGCAAAATAAAACAAAAAAAGATTTGCAAACAATAAATTGTTATTAAAAGCATGTGATCTTTGTACTTTTATGAACAAGAATCTGAAATGTTTTTTTTTATTCTCTGTGTCTTATGCAATAACAGAAGCTGACGTTTTCTTTCTTTTTTTTTAATTATCCAAACAGCAGTCTATCTCCTTGTCCCACATAGTGTTATATCTTCAAATTAAGATATTATACTGACTTTTCACTCAGATGTGTCTGCCAATCACACCCTTGACCCCAAAATAAAATCAGAAGCTTACACAGTCTTCAAACAGTTCTGTCTTGAAAAGTTGCATGAGTTGCATGTGCTTGTACATCTTATTTTATGGAATTTTTCAGTCTGCATATCTAATTTGCACCAGAAACAAAGTACTGTCCTGGTTATGATTCCTGGAGAACTCTGATCTACAACTCTGAACTACTACTCTGAACCAAGCTAGCAGGCTTAGGCCAGCAGTGATGCCTCGTCTCTTATCTACTGCAACATTCTCGCAAGAAATGAGAGGTCTGATTTAAGGCATTTTTTATTTTCCATCTGACTTAATTCAAGCCTATATCTCTAATCTCCTTGGTGAGTTGATTCTTCATTCATTTTTTCAGTCAGGCTGTGTCACAGTGTGAAAAAGAAAGCCAGATTTGTTGGGTCAGAGACAGAGCGTGTCTAGGCAAAGTAAAATTTAGAATACTTGAGCAGGAAGTCCTGGATTCTGATTATTGCATAAAGGTCTATTTATCTAAATATTAGTGGACTGCTGTATGCTTGCTAGCTGCGTGCTGTACCTAATTCACTACGCAGAACGCAAGAAGAGAATTAGTACCTCAAACTGGTATCAAGTGCCCTCAATACATGTAACACTGAGAAACCCAAATCTCAGTTCTTGAGTACACAGAACTAGCCAAAAGGAAAAGGCTGAAGATAATGAGGAGTCTGCAGTCTCTTTTCGTAGTTTCCATGGTTAAGGAACACATTGCCTGTTACAGCCAGAACCCCTGCCCTGAAAAAAGTTAGGAGCACAAGAAGAAGATTGCAATTGCCCCACCTTTTATAGAATAACTTCACAGGCAGAATCCAGGGACTCAAGTTGAAACCCAATGATGTGATATAAAAATTGAGCTTAACTTAGTGCCTGTTGATTGGGCCAGTATGAGGAGAAAGACATGGCAAACCCTATCTCCCCGAAGTTAGTCAGACGTGAACTCCATCTGCTCTGTCTCAGAATACTGCTCTTCAAGTCCCTTTGTGCCAAGAAAATTATAAATTTCATCATCTCTCCTGATTCCCAGGGTAAACATGAACTATTTTAGATGGGGAATCAGTAAGATAGGCAATATCTTCTCATGCTTTTGAAGTTTTGTCACTGAGGAGCAGATAATTTATACATTATAAAATGAGAGAACAACTGTTACTCTTTAGTAATGTTAGTCTGTAGTTAAAATACTTACCTGGTAGGGGTTAATTTACAATTCAGATAGACTGTAATTTATTAATTAATTATTTTATTTCATCAGTTATTTATATATTGCTTGCTTTTCCCTTGTATATAAATATCTTGGTTTCACTTCTATTCTTTCATTTTCATCATCTCTCCTGCCTTTTCAATAATCCTTTATTGGAAAATGAACCCAAATACTTAGAACCAGACATATACTACCTTATCTCTACCTAATCTTGCTGCACATGATACTGTTCCTACTTTTGCTGCTCTCTTTTTTATTTATGTGACTCGGGAGCTTTTTTGTTATTTGTTTTAATATACTTTGAAAGGCCTAACTCAGCATGGCTGTTGGCAATTCTTATGTTATTTCTATACTTCGTGACCTTTAAGGTGTACCTTTATTTGCTGATCAATCTTTTTCTTCCCTCGATTTCTCATAGGCTTTATGCTTACTCTTAATGTCTATACCATTCTAATTCTAATTCTAATCTTAATGATTATACCATTCATGATTTGCAGTTACATTGTACATGTGTGTATTCAATACAGTGAGAATAAATGGGGTTTAATGCAAAGTTACATAGGGTAAAGGTGCAAGAAGTCAGAGGGGTTATAGTCCCCGACCCTGCACTACATTACATATATGTATATTTCTCTGCCTTTTCTTTTTTGTTCAGGGTTTTCTATGGTTATGTTGACCTTACATGGTATATAACATTACTGGTATGTTCTGAAGAGGGAAGGACTGTAACTTGATGCGCTGTGATCTATTATGGTTTTGAGACTGCGTGTCCACATTGTGTTTCTACTGTCAATGAAGTCTGTGCCAGCTGCCAATCACACACGCTGCACACATATACAGAGCTCACTTTTGGAGGACCTTGCAAATGGTGAGCTTCAGACGGTGTCCTGCTGCATGACTTCAGCTTCAATTGCATTGAGAGGGAAACAATTTTGCCTACACCAGATGGGCACTAGAGTTTGGTTCTGTAAGACTCTCAGTATAGATTCAAGACAAATTCACATCAAAAAGAATCTCTCCTTTGCACTAAATCACTAATGTAGTCATACTCAGTGAGTTTGCCTTCCCATTCAAATTCTTCAGTAGGTGGGATTCATCTAGCTGCTGATGTTTTCATTGTACATATACACAGCTGAGACAAACATCTGAAATTCTTGTAACAGTCTATGGAAGGAACCAAGCATTTTTAAAGGGCATCATGCATCTTGTCCTAAAAGAGATATTTAATGTCTGGCAAATTATGCTCAAAGTACCTATTTCTTCTTATTGCCCGTGGAAAGAACCTAGAATGACTGGTTCTTATGGTGATATCTCCTTTGTAGACATCTGAAATCAGATGCCATGAGCCCTTCTCTTCACTTTTGACTTCTTTTCTCATCTTACTTATATCCTCAGTTTCCTGCCATGCTCCTGCCCACTTACAACTCTATTGATCAGTGCACTGAAATATGTTAGAAAGTTTTGGCACCTGAGGTGGTCTGAGAGGGTGCTTGCTTGGAATCAGCTCAAGGCCTAATAGAGAAATTCAGGAAACTGCACCCAAATTGTATTGACTTTACAGGTACATGTAGTCATGGAAAAAGTATTGTTTCCAATATATGAAAGGGGGGTAAAAGTTACCCTTGAGCTTTTCACAAAATACACATAAAACAGTGCACTGTGACACTGCCCTACAGGGAAGATATGCCTTGAGGGCACTGATTCAGAATCTTTGCAATTCAGAGACGTATTTGTTCAGGAACTTCTTCTAGTATTAGTGATTTTTTTTTTACTAGCCAGTGCGATGAGTAAATTCCTGTGACTTATGTTGGGCTGTCTTCACCTGAGCTCCTCTGAAAAGGGAAGAACCCATGTGGAACGCCACTACTCCTTCAGAAATTGACCCCAAAAGCCTATTTGCTTGTGCGATATCATTTTCTTCTGATTCCCAGAGTCTGGGACTAATTCTGATTTCAAGAAGAATGTGGTATGGGACCGGAAGGAAAGATGGACAAGGCAGAGAGGATTCCCGCTATTTGCTACTTTAGACATTTAATACCTAATGTTGCAGTTCTCCTCTGCTGGTGCATGCTTCTTCATACTGAATATATAGAGAACTTTGACTGTGAACTTCTATGAGAGTCTCAACTTAGACTCTTGAACCCACTATGCTGTCAATATAAATCCCAGTCTTACCCCCAGATACAATCGCCCATCTTGATTACTTAGGTGTGAAGAGGGTGCAAGAAAACTACACAATTTTTTCAGCATGTGTTGCAGATCAGAATCATGTGGCTATAGTCAGTGTCATTTTTCCCCGAGCCAAAAAATACAAAATAAAAACCAATAGTTAAAAAAGTTCAGCTTTAAACATCAAATAAGTTGTCAAAATCCTGCCTAGGAAAAGTAGCAATAAAGAGTCTCTAACTTGATTAGGCTCTTTAGAACCTCATCAAAGGATAAATAACTGAATGCTTGCATTATTACAGTAATGCTTGGATGGCCAGTTCCTCGTCAAATTTAGTCATCACATAGCATTATCCCAGGAACAATAAACCCTTTTCTACAGCCCATTATTCTCTGAAAGGAAGAATTTGAGACCATTCTACGCTCACTTCTGTAGGAATGTGTCTGAGAGAAAACGGTCACGTGAGCCAGCCTCCCTACTATGAGAGATTAGATTAAGGGCAAAACAGGTGGTAGAAGATGGAATTAGTACATGGGAAAAATGAGAACTGAGAAAGTAGAAAACATGTTGTGCTAATGACTAAGCAATTTACTATGTGAATTCTTGTAACCAACCTGATCAGTGAATGAACTGCATGGACAGCGCGTGGACAGTGTAACTAGCTAATCAGAAATAAGCGAGTCACGTGTACGGCTACAACACAGGGTATAAAAGATGATGATCTGTGCTTAATAAACGGCTTCTGTTGATTCACATTGGATCGTCTGGAGTCCAGTTATTTCTCCTCAGATGGTGGCCCCGACGTGATCCCGATTGGCGCTTGGCTTGAGCAGCAGAACATGAGGGGCGGAAGACCCAGAAGGAGATCCACCGGCTGGAGGACGGCTCAGCTGGACTGAGACCGGGCGGATTGGGCGGCAATCCAGAATAGAGGAAACAGACGACGTGGCCACGGACACCCAGAGAGAGGTGAGCAGCCGGGGCAGGAGATGGGGCAACAAGTAAGAAAAGAAGAAGGGGCTGTATTAAGACTTCTCCTGCATATCCTCTCTGAGAGAGGGGTGAAATACGATGAGCGTATGCTCCGAAGGTTGTTAACCTGGTGCAGAGAGAACGGATTCGCACCAGAGCCCCAGACAGCTTTTAAACCAGAAATATGGGAGGCTGTTGGGGAAAAACTGTGGGAAGTGATAAGTAAAGGAGACAAAGAGGCATCACCGTTAGTGACGACATGGTGGTTGGTGTTATCGACCTTACAAGATATGAAGGCGGAGCGAGCCACGGCAGCCGGGGCTTTTGCAGCATTACAACCCACGGGAGGGGGATTGAACAGGCCAGGTCCGAAGGTCTGGGACGATCCCCTGCTGATCCCCTCTGCTCCACCTGAGGCCGAGGGAGGAGGCAGAATGTCAGCAGAGAAGGACAGAGCCGGAGCTGTTTGCTCCTGCCATTGCCCGCCTCACCACCTCCCCTCCCCAGTCGTCTCCCTGAGATAGAAGTGCTGCTTTTGTATGTCTGCTGTGTAAGTGTGTGCGGGCACCAGCTTATACCTGCTGATCAGCATGTGTGCTACTGTTTGTTTTCTGTTGTGTGCAGTGTCGTTAGGTGACTCCCCTTGAGCAGGTGTTCTGCCCGGTGTGGTACTGTTCTCGTATGCATCTAGGGCTGACACTCCGTCAAGTGAAGAAGTTTGTGTATACACAATGTTTAGACGTAAGGCGAGCACGCCCCAGGCAGATACACCAGGATGGGCTGTAGAACCGATGGAAGTCCTGAAATATTGGGGGAGTTTTCACCAGCCCACACGTTTACACTCTCGGGAACGGCTCGCCTGTGCAGGGCGTATGGCTGGTTGTTTGTTGTTTGTCTATAAGATCATGGTTGATTGGGAAAAGGAGTTGAGCCAAAATCCATAGGATGCTCTGTAGGAAAATGAGAAACTTAAGGAAAAATGAGAAACTGAGCTCTTGTTGCAAAGGCAGACTTTTATGTCAGTTGTAAGTGATGGAAAAAAAAAAAAAGAAAAAAAAGATAAAAGAAAAAAAAGAAAAAAATGAAAAAGAGAAAAAGAGAGAAAAAAAGAGAAAAAAGAAAAAAAAAAAGAAACCAAACAGGAACAATTAGATGGGAAATGTGCCGCGTTAGCACAAAAGTGTGCCATACGCATTACGAGAAAGCATCAGAAAAAGAGAAATAGGACACCTGATTCAAAGCAGTACCATGGAGATATGTTTTTGGTTTTTTCCTATATGTGTCTATGTTATTGCATGCCTTAGTAGATTGCTCTGTGTTATACCCTGCGAGACTAAAATGAACCCCAGCAGAAGCGGTCTCTTGAGCAAGGGGGTGGAATATGGGAAAGCAATGGAAGATCGGTGAGGAGGATTGTAAATACACTCAAGGGACTCGCACCTGGGTGCTGGAAAACACATATATATCACACCAATTGTTATTCAGTCTTGGGTGCTGGCAAGAAAAACATTTGGATGACATAAGCCTGTAATGGACTCACAGACACCTTATCTAGCTGCTTGAGAATCTTGGCCTGTTGTGGAAGAAGATCAAAGCACAGTACCAGCAAGAACAGGGAGTCCGCATGCGCTCTTGCTGCTAACAAGGATTCTTTTGCTGCCAAGGATTCTTGATAACAAGGACTCTCTTGCTGCCAGGGATAAGTTTAACAATGCTACTAGTCCAGCTATTTCTGAGTTATTGCTAGATGTAGATAGTATTCGATATGCGATGTTGCAAAACAGAGCTGCTACTGATTTTTTGCTTTCAGCTCACAGACATGGTTGTCAAGATTTTAAAGGACTGTGTTATATGAATCTAAGTGACCACTCCAAATCCATCCATGCCCAGTTGCAGGAACTGCACCGACCGAACCAGGAACTTGTGGAGACCACTGGGTGAAATCTCTTTGCTGGATGGACTTGGGGGTGGGGCTGGTTGAAGCAAATTATACTCATCGCCTGTGTGGAAGGAATTTGTCTGTTATGTTTAGTATGATGTTTGCTGTGTTTAATAAGCATTATACGATCAGTTGTAGATGCCGCTTTGCATCGTACCCTTGTACGAGTTGTAGAATATGTTGCTCTAAAAACTATGTGTGTATCCATGAGAACCTGACCTTCACAGAAGAAGATAACAAGAAGGGATTACAACAATGTAGTCACGTATCAGACAGCCTCTGTTAGCAGAGCTGGATCATGAGTTTGGTGAGACTCGCTGCATACGCTGGCCACGCGTGCAGCGACTCTAGCCTGTACTTTTCTACTCAATCCAGTGCAGGAGAGTCTGGTGGCACTCGCTGCGTGCACTGGCCATGCATGCAGCGACTCTAGCCTGTACTTCTCCACTCAATCCAGTGCAGGATATAGGGGGGCTGTCTCGGGGGTCAGAGAGGGGGAGAGAGACATGAGCGCACTTTGAAGATACAGGGGATGCCCTGAAGCACTGTGTCTGCCCCCACCCCCCATAAGTTCTATGTTCATTAACCCCAACAGCTCCAAAGGCATTACAGTATGTTGCAAGATAAGATATAGTCTACTACTGCTGCAAGACGCACTGAACACCTTCCTGCAAGAATTTCAACTTTACACCCTGATAGGACAGTGGGATGATGCACTCGCAAAGAGCCTGACTGCATTAGAGTGGGTATTTTTGCCACATACCTTTTCAAAACCAGTAACTATGATGATTGAAATGTTACTGCGATTGTTTTTCCAGGGTTGTTTGTGCTGTCACCAGCTTTCTGGAATGGATCCAAGCCACATACATGTCCCCATCAAAAAGGATGACCTTGACCCTTGGTTATCACAAAGTCTTAACCTCCTTAGTACATTCTATTGGGCAAATAAATTATTCTTTCCCCTAGCACAGACTATTACAGTCACTTTCACAAATTCCTTTACAGCCGCGCATCCTGCTAGCACCAAAGCCTCTTGCTGGCACCCGTACGGTGTTTGTAGATGGTTCAGGGACACAGTAAAGGCTTTTGACTTATTTCAACAGGAACTGTTAAATGTAGGCAGAATCTCAATATGTTACTGGTATTGTTCAAAGACTTGAAGGAGCATTTGTAAAACAAGTAGAGAACCAATTGTTATTTAGTCTCTTACTGCAATTAATATTACTTTTATGAAAAAGACAGTTTCCTTATTTTATTGTCCACATACGCTCTCATAGCTGTTTACTTGGTCCTTTAACTGAGGGAAACACAGTTGCGGATTATCACACTGTTGGTAACAACTCGGAACATTATGCAGCAAGCTAAAATGTCGCATGATTTTTTTCATCAAAATGCGAAGGCATTGAGGAAGCAATTTTCTTTAACACAACAACAAGCACATGATATTTTGTGAACTTGTGCTGATTGTCAACCATTTATACCTAACTTCAACCCAGGCGTCAGTCCCCGAGGGCATGGACCTTTGGAGTTCTGGCAGACTGATGTAACCCATGTGTCAGAATTTGGAAAACTGAAATTTATACACCTGAGTGTAGACTGTTATTCAACTGCAATTTGGGCAACTGCGCAGACTGGTGAATCCAGTAAACATGTACGAAAGCATTTGCGATGCGCGTTTGCAGCCTTCGGTGTACCGCGTGTGATAAAGACTGATAATGGCCCAGGGTACGTAGCCCGTTCAACAGAGGTATTTCTACAGCTGTGGGGCATTACACATGTGACTGGCACACCACATTCTCCGACGGGTCAAGCCATAGTGGAACGCATGAACCAGTCTTTAAAAAATTTGCTTCAAAAACAAAAAGGGGGAGAGCAAGGGCTGAGTCCTGTAGATCGACTGAACAAGGCCATTTATGTCCTGAACTTCCTACGCCTTCCTCAACACTGCCTTGTACCTCCAATCGTGCGGCACGGCGCAGGCCTGCAGAGAGACCTGGGAGATTTTAGGCAGGAAAATGGCATGGTAGCAGTTAAAAACAGTGTGATGGGGAAGTGGGAAGGACCGTGTAGACTATTAACCTGGGGTCGAGGATATGCCTGTGTCGTTACAGATGCCGGAACCAGATGTGTACCAGCCAAGTGGATAAAGCCCTGGTTTGAGCAGACGGATTCGAATGAGTTACCCCACAATACCAACAACGACGATGAGGGCTGAAGAAGTGCAGTGCCCTAGGTGTGGAACTGTGACCCATAGATCCTTGTGCCTTGTGAGGATTGTCGAGGCCGGTGGTGGTTTGAAAGACCACGTGCTGCGGCCCGGTGTGCTGTGTGTTTTAAATCCGGTGTGCTGTGTGTTTTAATTCTAGTGTGCTGTGTATTTTAATAAGGAATTAGGTAAAGTGACGGGGTATGCTGTGTGTTTTTAATCCGGTGTGCTGTGTATTTTAATTCCGGTGTGCTGTGTGTTTTAATAAGGAGTTAAGTAAGGTGACAGGGTGTGCTGTGTGTTTTTAATCCGGCGTGCTGTGTGTTTTAATAAGGAACTAAGTAAGGTGACGGGTTTAATTCATTTAGCTATTGCAATAGAGTACATAGAGTCAGGTTCACCTCAACACGAGCTGGCTGAGCGACAGGAGATTAGGGAAGTCTACCATTCACAAGGATTGGTCAAGGTGTGTGACATACAGTGCCGTTACACAGTGCTGCTGCCAGAGGTTTGGTCGGTTCCGGAGGACTAGTGGGAACAGGTAGTACGTCACTGTAGCAACAGGTTCGGTCATCTACAGCGCAGAAAGAAGGGCAAGGGTACTGATATTTGAAGATGCCACTGGGAATTAGTGTCGGGCTTATCCTTGTGATTGGAAGTTGCAGCTGAGCACAAAACTGAGAACCCTTGGTATTTCGGCTTCTTTTAATACAGCAGGATTCAATTCAGTTTACCCAACATTTAACACGTCCCTAGTGAACTTTTGTGGAGACACCACAGGGGTTCTCCGCAAAGTGACTGACATGATAGAAAATGCCATGCATAAGGTCTGGCTGGCTCAAGAAGAAAAAGGGGGTATTGTAGGAATGTGTCTGAGAGAAAATGGTCATGTGAGCCAGCCTCCCTACTATGAGAGATTAGATTAAGGGCAAAACAGGTGGTAGAAGATGGAATTAGTACATGGGAAAAATGAGAACTGAGAAGGTAGAAAACATGTTGTGCTAATGACTAAGCAATTTACTATGCGAATTCTTGTAACCAATCTGATGTGTAAACAAACTGCATGGACAGCGCGTGGACAGTGTAACTAGCTAATCAGAAATAAGCAAGTGGCATGTACGGCTACAACACAGGGTATAAAAGATGATGATCTGTGCTTAATAAACGGCTTCTGTTGATTCACATTGGATCGTCTGGAGTCCAGTTATTTCTCCTCACACATTTCAGCCTATGCTATCTGAGTGGCACCAGAGAGGTGAGTCAGTGAAATATCAGTCCCATCCTGGGGAGGAAATGCAAAAGGGCAAAGTGGTGTAGAATAGCAGGCTGCAAGAGGAGGTGGCTTCAATGAGTCTGTGATTTCTCCCAAATCAGGAGAGGAAAATCAGCTGGGGAGTAAATTCCCAGTCAGTTCAGTGAGCACAGGAGCCTGGTGGTTGAGGCTCCTGCTGCTGTGCGGCGACAGCTGTGGCAGGGGCTCTGCAGGAGCATGTGCCGCGGAAGACACAGAATCAGTGCTATTAGCATTAGCCTGAAGCAGCAGTAACTCCTGCTGGGATATCTGTCCCTGTATGCCAAGGCTCATCATGATGGCAGGGATCCTGGCTACTCCAAACTCCAATCCAATACCTCAGTCTTATCTGTAATGGGGTCCCCGATAAAGATGAAGGGTAGAACAGCCTGGAAGCAACTCTAACATGCACTGATCTCCAGAAAATCAACTACGTTTCTTATTGTCAGCCTGATTCCTTAATCAGTAGGTTGAGCCAACAGGTTTAATTGGAGAGGGGGAGAAAGGACCCGGTCCTATTTGCTCTATACAGGTTACTCATTCCTGAACGCACAATGAATCCCCCACGGAGAATTTGGATTTGGATTCCTGTCCTTTGCCACTAAGTAGCACAACAGGAATGGAGCTTATTGTGTAAACCATTGGAAACTACAGTGGAGTCACACTGATATAGAATGAAAGCTAGTTTGGATAGGTAGAAAAATGATGGATAGTCTGTCTGTCCACCTGTTTGTACGGGTAACTGAATTCTTCTGGTAAAAGATTTTGAGTCTGGTTACATGTTGTCATGGTTCCGGCAGGGATAGGGTTAATTTTCCTAAGGATCTGGCGGGGGACACAAGTATTCCATACCATGTGACACCATGCCCAGTCTATAGGCTGGGAGCTGGCCGGGGGAGGGGGTAGGAAGTCGCTGCTTGGGAACGGGCTGGGGTTGCCTGGGCTCGGTCGGTGAGTGGTGGCACAGTAATCGAGTTTGTACGTTACTCTATCAGTATTATTATTGTTTCCTTGTTCCCTTTGTTGTTCTGTTAAACTGCTTTTCTCGCAACCCGTGAGTTTTGCCTTTTTCTTCCGATTCTCCCCTACAGCTGGGGGGGAGAGAGAGTGGCCGCATAGTTCTTTGTTGCCAGCTGAGGCTTAAACCACGACAGCGTTCATGCAATATCCAAACCAACGAGGATCTGTACATAGCAAATAAGTTACTACTGATAATAAGGATGATGAAAGACAGAGAGATGGTCTGAATTTCCTTAGTATTACAGCAGTTTTATATTGTAGACCTCTTGTTAATTTACTTCTCATTCATACTGTTGTAAACAAGAGGAGAAACACAGTCTATGCATATATACAGCGTTAGTATTTTGAGTGTATCCATGTCTTTGGATTTGCATGTGAATATGAAATAATTCTATGCAAGTATGGGAAAGGATTTAATTGTTTTCTCAAACAGTGTATACTTATCTTTCTGGAAGCAGTTCAGACCATCAAAGAGTTGTTGATAATTAGTTTCCAATACTTAGCCTTGTATTTCACTTCATTACTGATTCTCTGTTCCCTCTAGTTTTATATTCGGTATCAGAAAGTTCATTTAGAATCCAGTCAGTCTTCCAATGCCAGCTCTGCACTTTAAATTTTTCATTCAGAAAGGACACAATGGGAATAATGTTTGTATCTGTCAAGGAGATGCATGAAAACTTTTGAATTGCATTGTCTAGAGAAAAATAAAAAAACCCCAAACAACCAAAAAACAAAATTTAGGAAAATGGGACTCAAAAAATAATAGAATAGAATAAAGTCACCAAGGACTGACTGGCTATTATGGTAAAATAAGTTATAGGCAGCCAACAGGTTTATAAAAGTAGTAAGCTGAAATCCGTAGATTAAAATTTTATTTAAAAATTACACCATCAAATAATTGCTTTTATTATATTTTATTTCCTTTAATGCTTCGTTGCTTGCATTATCATCTTAGATGCTAGGAGATAAATATCTTCAGAAAGGAGAGAAGTGGCAATTCAGTGTTTAAATGTCAATATTGCATCTGATGATCTGCCCATGCATGAAGTGCAGGACATCTGAGTCTCCTCCTGAGTTGAGGAGGGCTCAGGGGCTTCTATCCTGCTCTGTAAAAGGGAACGGTGTTGAGAAAGTGAAAACATGTTTCATGCTGGTCAGTCCTCTGCTGTCTAGTTTGTGTAACCAAATTCACATAAGACTTGGAACAGGATCGAAGTCAGGAAGTTCCTTAGCCAGCATTATTCCAGAGATTATAATATACCCTGCTGGCCTTACATTTCATGAATTCTTATTTTTGCAGTGTGCATCAATGCATTGCAGCTCTTCACATACATGGTTTACAAGGACTATTGTCATCAGTGACATTAAGCCTTCTCATATGAACAGTACATTTGGTACACCCAGGCTTTGTCTCTACAAGGTGACCTGGGAACGCTTCTGGGCTCTGGGTAAGGATGCACATCTTGGCTGTGGTTTGCCTCTCGGTTGGAACAAGACCTGAATTTGTACCAGTGGTTTAACTCACTCCCTTCCTTTCTGTGCACCGATTTTCGCAGAAGGAAAATAGGCAATCCAGCAGGACCAAAATCATGGTGGGCCTGGCCAGCTTCCTAATCTGGATGATTTGTGAAATCATGACCTGGATGAATAACACTGGTTATGCCATAGGTCGTTTTAGTTTGGTCTCCATCCAATTATAATATATTTTTTCTGTCTTGAATATGTATTTATCACCCTGTTTGGCTCTCTTTGGGCTCATCCATTATCTTTCTCTTCTAGGAGACAGAGAGAAACCCAGACTTCCCAGATCTGACTGTGTAGGGTTTGATGCAAATATATAAGGAATGCCTCAAAAGGATTACCGGTATTCCATGATGCCTAGACAATTGGGCAGATGAGTTGGAAAGAATAGAAGAGGGATGAGAGGGTATGCAAAGTAGCGTTATGGTTCTGAGAAAAAGCCTGAAGAAGTTACGAAGAGACTTCTGACTTTGGTATTGAATGAGACAGTTTAGGTACAGTCAGCAGGTTTCCACTCAAATATTTTTAATATAGAGATATCAATAAGAGATTGTTGTGACATCAAGAATCCCCATTGGGTCGATTCTTATAAACGAGAAAAATGTACCATCATCATGTTAATGACTCCCTAGGCAGTTCCTCTGGGGATTTTTCACAATTTACTAAAACCACTCATTGGACATGAATTCCTTTGGGACTTTATTAACTGTTGATACTTTTCTGCTTTCAGGAAATTTTCAGTGGAATTTATTCCATCTTTTCAACCACACATAAAGGGTATCAGTTGCTTAAATTGTGTGTCTCAATAGCTGTATGCTCTGAGAAAAGAGGCATCTTGTGACTGAATTCATAACATACTGACTCATGAATTTGATAGGTTGCACGCTACATGTTTACTGCCTAGCAGGGATCATGAAAGCTTCCACTACAGCCTAGATATCCTAACATCTTTCTGGTTATACTGGAGAGGAGAAGGCATGAACTACTTTTAAGGAGGAACTTAATGAGGAACTGTAGGAAGATCTCACAGTGCTCGCTGTAATTAGTAGTAGTAATTAGTGCTCACAGGTAGGACCAGGCACTCAGGGTCAGCTATGCACGAGCACTTGGGCACCTCATTCCCACAGACTCCTAAGATTGTTATATCATCAAATCCTTTGAGAATTCAGGCCAAAGTAAATTACCCAAGGTCACACAGAAAGCCTGTGGCAAAGTGTGAGACTCAGCCCAGTTTTGCTGAGGTCTCTTGCAACAACTTTAGGTGTAAGGCCATCTTTTTTTGTCCTTCAGCATGCTTAAAATTTGGGCTCCTTTGCAATTATTCGTAGATGCCAATAAAATTCTATGACACACAGCATTAAAGAAAATCTGCTTCTATTTATCCTCACTCCAAATAAAGTAAAATATCTTCCAGAGATTTATTCTTGCTGGCAGGGTTCTCCCCAAACCCTCTCAGCTGCACGTTTCAGACTCGTTATTTAAAACTAGTGATGCAGTTGCATTTCCATAATTTGACTGTTCAATCAAGGTCCTCCACCTTTTTAAATGTGTAAGTCATAAATATGAAAAAAATAAATACTGTGTGCAATCTCTGCTGACTGAATTAAAAGTCTTAAAGGAATTTTCCATGCTATGAAGACTGTGAAGGACTTTGCAGAAATGGTGCCAACAATTAAAGCAGACAGAGGCAGATTAAAATTGCTGATGACAGCTCATTTCTGAGATAGTTACAGCAAAAGTCTGATAAAAGCTTATCTGAAATTCACAGTTTTGATGAGGCTTCTGCTTGTACCAGGAGAAAATGAAACACTTTAAATAGCATGTGATCCTAGGGAAAGGTCTGCTTAGTATTGCAGAGAGAAGCTAGGCATTCCGGCTGCAGTTAAGATTGTGAAGTATTATAACTCTTTGTTATCACAGCAGGAAAAATAAGTCTAAATTGTGTCTTGTAAGTGAAACCAAGGGCAATTTTAATCTGCATAAAAAAAGTTTTCAATGTTTAAAAACGGGGGGGGGGGGGGAAGAAGAATGGAGGGGGGATGTATTTGAACCAACAGGAAAATAAATGCTTTTTTTTCATACATCCAATGGGAGAAAGAATTGGCCATCTCAGTGTATTGTGAATTCCTCAAAGCCAGACATAATAACATATTGAGTGGAATTACTTTGGTGTTAAGTACATCTGCACACGTGAAATGTTATAGGAGAACCAGCTGAACCCTGAAGTGTGCACTCAGTTTGTCTTAACTTGTACAGGTCTATGTGGTTCCTGCACCAGAGGACTGTACCTGTACCACCAGCTCTGTAGCTCTCTGTAAGACTTTGCACTGGAAAGTTTAGCAGAAAAAATAAAAATGCTGTGGCCAGTCCCTTGGGCTGAGCATAAATATGAAGTTTTAATCAACTCCAGTTGTTTCTTATGCTGTTTTTCATATGTGAAATGCTAGTATGGTGTACAGCAGAATCATTTCACAGAAAAAGCCAGAAATAGGTAGACAGATGTTATTCCAGGCAGTAATTAAGACCATAGATACATTAAATAAAACAGCTAGCTAAAAATGAACTGATGAAGAAAAACACTTTTGCACACACGGTACAAATAGTGGGTGGGATTCATTGTCACAGGACCAAGGATTTAGGCACAGTTCTTAAAGTTATTAGATACTTAAATGGCTATCGTATCCTCTAGAGGGTGCTTTTAAAGGACTGTCAGAAAAATATTAAACATCTCTGACAGAAATTAGTAGGAAGGATATTAAAGAGTATTTTTTAAAGCTAGAGCAATGTCTAACTTTGAGATAATAGGTAGAGAACATCTAGGGGAAAAAAAAACCAACCCACTCAGCTTTGTCCACAAAGGAGTTTTTTGTACCTTTCTCTGCATGGCCTGTTTTGACTCTTGTCAGACTAATCCTGTTTCTGATCCAGGAAGTCAAAGCTTGTGCTTATTAACTTCTGCCTAAAAGGATTTAAAAAAAAAAGGAGGAAGGGGCAAGAAGAAGAAGAAGGAGAAAAGGAGGCAATAATATTTTTGAAATGAAAATGCAAAGTTGGTTAAAGCTGTAGCATACAGACACCACTTTCTTGTACTGCATTTTATATATTAGATTATTCACACAGGGGTTTAACTAGAAACATATCTTTTATTAAAATCGTATAAATAAAAACATGTCCTTCTGCTCTCCAGCATGTTTACAGATGCATTTATTTATTTTATAATATTCTATTTAATTAAAGATCTGCTGTTAGAGGAATAAAACTTTCTGAGATGCTTATACCTCCAAGATAAAACTGGTCAGGTTTGCAGTGTCACAACTGACAACTAAACCCACAGTCTGCACATGTGATTTGTGGAGAAATTAACTGCTGCATATATGGTTGTGTTATCAACTAAACGGGGGCTTACAAAGTCAGCATTCAGTAAATTTGAGTATCTCAGCAGCTGTATCTCGATAATTTCTTTCCTATGGAAACAGAGGGATTTTTATTTGTTGGGAAGCACTTAATTTTATTCAGTGCAACTCAGGCAAAAATGCAAGAGGAAAATTCAAATGTGGATTTGAACTTTGGCTTATTTGGCCCTCCAGAGAAAACATGAGGAGGAAAATCTGAACGAGTCAAACTTTGTCAGAGCTCCTGACGTTCAGCTTTTTTGGCTTTGCTCTAAGACTGCCTATGAGTTAACCTATCCATGGCAAAGAGCTTTTAGCCACACTCCAGTGGCCATTCACTGCTCTGCAATTCTGATACCTCTACATCAGCATTTCATACTAGATAGCTCCAGATAAGGAGTTCACACACTTTTCAAATATACAAAATGTGCCACGTTTCCTATGAAGTTATTTTGAAAGACCGACCAGTTCTGACTTTCCTGTGGATGAATGTTGATTTTCCCCTGTAACATTATGGTTATATTTTTTTGTTATAAACGGAGTTTTGTTGTAAATGCATGTAGGCTTCAGATTTCTATTTGGAGCTGATACATTTCAGATTACTTTGAAACCAAAATTTTTCTTTGGGACATTTTTTGGTTACAAAAGTGTATAGAGAATACAGGGATTTAGTCTTCTGTATAACAGACTAACCTCTTACTATGTATACATGCACTATTTTAAAAAATATTTGTCTTATTCGTATTTCTATGAATTGTAATTCAGCTTTGAAATTCTCAATAATACGTCTTTCTGTAAAGTAATATCAAAATTACAGTTCAAGCACTAGAAAAGTAGAAAATAAAATGAATGTTCCCTATGTAATTCTAGTCAAATGCCTTATAGCATAGTCAATATTATATAATGTTTAATTACATTATATAATTTTATTTTTTTTTCAGAATTCTGTGGGAAGCATGGGGAAAGGTTGCAACGTTCTCCAATTTTTTTTTCTCCCTAAACTAGATAAAAGATTCATTTCTGAAAATTTCATGGAAAAATAGAAGAAACAGGAAATTCTTTAAGCCTAAGAAAAAAATCAGGATAAAACAGGTTTATAAAATTTTAAAATCAGCAAAACCCCAGAATTTAATCTTTTAATATACAGTTATCCATTCAATTGTAATTATAAGGTTACATTGTAATACATATGTTGAAAAACGTGGCAGGGCTTGTCCAGGAAATTTTCCAGAGAAACATAAATTACTGTTTTCCCCATATATTTTCTATTGTACATCATAAACCCACAAATAATAAATTATATTTGCAACCTGGATTTGTTTTCATAGAAGTTCAGATAGAGATTAATTTCCTTTTTTACTTTATTTAGCTTCTGTTTTCCTTTTTTTTAGTGGGAAAGGGAAACCAAAAAGCAAAACAGAAATAAAAATTACAAACTGAAATTTCTGACAAGTTTATTTGTACTTCACCAAGAAAAAAAAACCAGCATTATTATATCTCAGAATGTGAAATTATCTATTCATTTTACTATTCCTGTACATGAATACATGTGAACAGAAATATATAAAGGCAGAGTAGTTATGCTTACAGAAGGAAAATGCCATACTCATTACATGATGGGCATGCTCCTCTCATCGTAGTTTCTTTGTGCATCAACAATAGCCTGTTTTTATAAGCAGGTAGTCAAGCAAATCCATATACCTGTGAAAAAATGCAAGAACTTAATATTTTTAAAAATCAATTGACTTCGCTGCATCACAGTGTTTTCAGAGTTTCTTTATTTGCTGTTATTTATGAATGGACAGACAGCAGCTCTCCAGCCAAGTGATCAGACAAATCCATATGAATGAAATAACAGTAATCAGTGTTAGCTGATAATAATATTTGCATCAGGTTTCTGACAGGCAAGTGATATAAAAAATGAATTACAGCTAAAATTTCATTTTCCACTTAGGTTTTCAATTTAGGGATCATTACCATAGTAGATTCAGTAGCATTAATAACATCACAAAATTTTATAGTTAAATTTTACCCTCAGTGATCAACGCTATGATTGGAATAGTCCTCTTGCTAATGATGATGAATTAGTATGATAGCAATGGAAGTTTACTGATACCAAGGTAAAAATAAAAATAAAGCCTCCTTAAAGTGGTCCTGGTCCAGCTCTCATCAAACTCACTAGAAATATTCTGTGTACCTGCTTCCATGGAATTTAATGAAAGAAAAAATATTTTCAACTGAAATTTATAATGAAAATGTAATTTTCTTTTTTTTTTCTCCTGAGTCATACAGGCACATCTGCACCCCATGTATTTTAACATCATTACAGTGTCTTTGAAAATACACATATATTTCCTGTCTTTTTTATGCTTTCCAAAAATTATTGATGAATACATTAATTTTAACTTGGTTGACACTATTTTCGCATACTAAAAAATAAATTTGCTAAAAATAAATACTTGCAAAATGTTATTCTATATTATTTTATTAAATCTTATTAAGAAAATACTTAATATTTACTTTTTAGTTAAAGCAGCTATGATGTCATTTTTCCCCCCAGTTTCCCTAATATTGTATTTTGTTTGAACCTTTATTTTCCCTTTTTTACTTTCACTTTACTTTCCTTCTTTTTTTTTAATTTGTTTTTTACATTTTAATACTTTATCAATTTCTCATTTCTCTCCAATTTTAAAAGGGCAAATATAAAGAAACATAAGGATTTTGACACTTCATTACTTTCTGGACACAAGAGACATTTTGAACAATTAAAGTGTCATGGTTTGGGCCGGGTTGGCCAATGACAAGACAACAGATGCTCTCCCCCACCTCTCACTCCAAGGAGAGGAAGAAGAGAAATAGAGAGATATATGAATTTAGGAAAAAACTAAACTACTTTAATGAAACATTAATAATAAAATAAAAAGGAAATAATGAAATAGATACTATATACATATATATATAACTGTATCAAGTTCCCAGGAAGATGTCACTGGCAGGCACTGGGGAAGTTCCAGACTGGAATCAGCAACAGATGGGAACTGGATTCCAGATCTAGCTTCAGGAACGCACAGATCAGGATCAAAGGCAGATGAACAGACAGAATCCTCCTTGAATATCAGTCATTGAAGAGAGACATTGAAGAAGAAGCCATTGAAAAAAAGAAAACCCCCTTTGATCCCTCAGCTTTTATACTAAGCATTGCAGATGGGATGGAATACCATATTGGTCAGTTTTGGGTCACCTGACCTGTCCACTCCTCCCCACAGGTGTACCTCCACAGGGTAAACAACCAAGTCAGCTGATCCTGGTTGCCACAGCAACAAGTATAAGCAAGAGCCTGTCTCACTGAACAGGAAGTTGTCTCTGCTCCACCCCAAACCAGGACATAAAGGTATCAAGACAATGTATTTTAGCTTGGGTTTGCAACTGTATCATTTTTCTTAAACTGAAGAAATTAAAAAAAAAAGGTAGAAGTAATAAAGACAAGGAAAATAAACAGAAAATCACAAAATATGATCAAGTTGCAACTTTATCCATTTTTATATACTCTGTATTAAAGAAAAGGTTTCATAGGAAGGAAAACAATAAAATAATTATCAGATTTTTTTTCTTTCTGTTAAGCATAAAATGAAAACTAGTATTTGTTTTAAATAAAATTAAAAATGTTATTTAACTTCTACTCTGTGGCTCCAAGATAATAGAGAACAAACAAATGAGTGTATTAATCTGAAGAGTTCTCGGGGAGAATAAGTGGAGTTCTGGATTTGCTCTGCGCACACAAGGGAGGGCGGGTAGAGATCCTTGTTTATGTGTTTGGTGGGGTGGGAAGGGAAAGAGTTATAGCATTTTTTAACCTATTATATAATACACCTGCTAATGAATAACAAAATGGCACTGAACTTACTTTACATTGTAAATTCACATCTCATTTGCTGTTCTTCAAAAATCTCTCAGACCTTTTTGGTGTTCAAGGGTATGAATTATTGACATACCATTATATAACTTAATTGATTTGTTATTATTTTTGCCAGATAATATAGTGTGTGGGTTTTGGTTTGTTTTTCTTTTTTTTTTTTCAACCTCGTGTAATTTGTATTCTTCTCACATATTCATACTCTGATTTCTTTGGTCTTGTCTACACTGTAATATTCTAAAATACTGTCGAAGGGGAAAGAATATACAGACTTCTACCAACAATGCTGAATGGACATTGAAAATAACTATACATGCAAAATTTTGCATCAGCAAATGTTATGTTTATATCATAAAACATGAGGATTTATGTTCCAATCTATTCCATAGCACTATTGGACTAAAAAAACTTAATTTGAGGAGCAGAGTTAATGTGCAGTTAGCAGTTTTACTGTATTTCACCTATTTGTGCAGAATTTAGTGAGATCTTCTAAAAATATAAGTAGGACTGTAGCAAGCAGGCATTCAACCTTACTGAACCCGAGCATAGGAGGAGTTACAACAACAGAAAAAGATCTTATCATAGTGCTTCTCATATCCTCAGAAGATCTATCTGTCAGTTGCTGGTCATCTTAACAGTGTGGATCAATATATATTAAAAATAAGCGAGCAAAAACCCCGTGAACTTTATTTCCCTTTTTGCTGACATGAGGGCTGTGAAAAGAAGACTTATTCAGAGGAATGCTAGTACTAAAGTAAGCCAAGACTGGCATGAGGGCATAGATTTCTGATGGCTGTGTAGGGTCAATGAGGGGATACACCTACTTATTTAAGCTGAGTAAGAAGAGCAGTACAGTTAGATTTGTGAGCCTGCTACAAATGCTGCTTTACATCTCTAATCTTAACTGCTACAGCAGTGACTTCAGAGACTGGTCTGGTGCACTGAAGAGTAGCCTGCAGTGACTATATCAAATGATAATTACACGAGAGTCATCTCTGCTGTGTTTAGCAACCTAAAAGCAAAGTGTCTGTTCTGAACCAGCCATGTGTACTACCTGTAGAATCCATGGAAAGACACAGGCAATTCACCCTATCCCTAAATAGCGAATGGGATGACTGATCCTTTTAGGGGAGTGCCTATGTCTTTCCATTTGCTACAGGATGACCAGGTAAGAACAGATGACTAACTTTTAGTTAGTGAAACTTAAATGAGATGAATCCTTATACATCAAATATGTTCTGTTGCACTAATTGGCTGAAAATATTTGCTTAGATACCAGATATTTCCAGAATCTCATTGCAGTCAGCAATACATCTTGTAAAGCGCTACCTAACAGAATTGGAAATACAGGAGTCTAACCTCTGATGAACACAACAGCTTTAAGCTTAATCTTCCTTGGTATCTTCCTTTAATAATAGCAAAGCCAATCTGATTTTGTTCACTTTCTTCATTTCATACCTGCTGAGGATGGCACCCAGCCATCTGTGATACCACTGAGTTGGAAAGCAACCAATTCAAGGCTAACTGAACAAGATGGATCTGGTAAGAAGCCACCACAGAAGGATTTTTGTCACCTTTTGGGATTTTCTGACCTCACTGTCTCTGATTTTTACTATACAACATAGAAGGGAAGAAATCTTGCTAAAATAAAATGAGAAGTAACATCAGGTTCGTGTGGGAAGACTACACTACTTGTAAGACATTGACTGATTTATATCGGCCCATGTGTCTGAAAGTCAGAAGACTCCAGAAGGTGAACTATGACCTTCTCTGCTAGGACAAAAATCAGTTGCCAAGAAAGTTCAACATTTTTAAAATCTGGTTATTATTTTTAAAAGCTAGTGTCAGAGTGAAAGTTAAGGTAAGAAGCTGCTCAGTCTTTCAGTGCAGAAAGTTTTCTCTCAAAAAACCCACCTCCTAAAAGAGACTGAATCCCAGACCATTGCACAGCTTTTTCTCATTATGCGTGCTTCAGTGTGATCACTTTTTACAGACTGTGATTGAACTACTTTTTCATTTAAATTCCACTGCAAGCTAGCATGCTAAGCCTGTACAGACCCTTTAGACAGTTGCAGTAACACTGGTTTCCTTGGAGCACCAGTTCATTTCCCCACCTCTGATCTAAGGAGGAGGTCATCTTCACTTAAGAAAACCATGTTGAAATGTAATACTCCGCATCCCAGAGAAATTTCCCCCTCTATTAATAATATCCTGTTACCCACTCTGTAAATCTGTATTCAAACAACATGCATGCCAATTTACCTTACCTTTTTCTCTTGGCAACTCTGCTTGCCTCACAAATTGCTGACATATCCAAACAAACCAAATTGATTGGTGATAGCACCAGTGGTTACCATAAACAGTAAATCTACAGGAGTCAGGAAAAATAATCTGGTGTATCCACATGCTTTCAATAAAATCACAAGGGTTGTGTAACAATAATTTATTTGAACCAAAATTCCCATCTTCGTTTCTTAGACTACTGAACAAATATGAAACTGTTAAATTCTCTGAAAGTCTACATGATCTGAGATCCTGAACATGAATTCTCTTCCTATGTAATTTCTGATTTCAGTGTGAGCACACCCTAAGAATCAAGTGAACTTCGGAGTCCATCCGTATCATTTTGGTAATCCTGCAGGTATTGTGATGCAGAACACAAGACCAGATGTAGCACTTGCATGTCCCACTACTAAGCCAGCCTCTCACACACATCTATGACACTAGACAGGGTTGCATTTTGGCATTTGTATGTCATTGTTCAAGAGATTGCTTCTCTTTCCTGAAGTGCAATATTCACCTTCTGTTGTGTTGTCAGGTCAGTCTTCACTACATAGGAAAAACAAAGGTAGTGACCTGAAGAAATATGTAGTGTGGAACTTTTACCTCTTTTTATGTTTTAAGCATAAATTTAGTTTCAAGGCTATCCATACAACAGGTGAAGGGTAAAGTAAGAATGAAACAGGAGAAAGGTAGAGCTCTTTACCCTGCTTTAGCTTTCTCAGATGCTAGCCTTTGCCTCAGGATTTGGGCTTACTATGAGCTTGATTTAGCTGTCAACTAACTGATCCAATACAATTGTTTTCCCCCTACTAGTTCCTCCAAGCTGTATAATCTCTGGAGGACAAGTCCTTTTTTGTTTGGGTTTTTTTTCCCCCTCTTCTTCCCCCCTTTTTCCCCCAGCACTGTCAGCAGTTCACCCAATAACTTACTTGCTGCCACATTTTTTAATTTCCTAGTCTTTTGGTGGCTGAAGAAATTCGGCAATGTCCTCTGAGGACTTATACAAGCGTGTCACTTCTTTGCAAAACATCCCCTGATTTTGTTAGCTGCATGAGCTAATGTCAGTGAAACTCCAATGCTTTGGAAGAAAATCCAGGGGCACCTTGAGGGTTTTATTTTTTATTTTTTTTGTAAAGTTCAAGATGATTAATTATATGGGACTCAAGATATGTAGAAGTTATCCAAATTTTCACCATTAATCACATAAATGAACAGAAAATAATTAGTTTGTAGTGACTTTATGGCTTATTATAATCAAATCAACTCAACCCAGAGAGCCAAATATAGCAAGGGAAAAAACCTTGAGGCATTTTTTTGCTGTGTTGCCTGTTATCACAGAGTGAGGTTTCTGTTCAAATGATGTGCCTTATTAAGGCAGGCAAAACCCATTTAAACAATGTATCAGAAATGCAGACAAGCTGCAGAAATATACATGTGTAAAGGATATATTTTTCTTGAAATTTATTGATGGCTAAGCCTGCTAAAACTTTAGAAAATGTGTTTTCTAAAGCACTGACATTATATTTTTCTAGTAATACAATTGGCTTTTTTTTTTTTTTGCAGTCACTCCTTTCTCCCCTCTTACTTTCCCTTGTAGTGGACTTGGAGAATGGCAATTATTCCCTTTAATTATACTGGCTTAAACCATGTGCTTATTAGAATAAATGTTATCATTACCCTTTTTATTTTATGATTATTAATTTTTTATTTGATTGCCAATACTTTTACTGTAGGCTTAAAGTCTTGAATATTACATGTGACGGAACAATAATAAAATGGAAAGGCTTGGATATGATTCTTTCTTTCTTTTTCATAATAAATACAACTTTAATTCTTAGAGATCTATTCTAAAGGTAGGTACCCCAAATTATATTTAAATTGTTAATTGTTCTGTCATCTATGGGAATTTGAGACCTCACTATCTTTGGCATTTTGACTGTTTGCATGATATCAAATCGTACTAGAACTGTGTGTGTGAAAGTTTGGACATCACAGTGTCGGCAGACTGCCAAGACAGACATCCCGTCAGGTGAGTTTCACAGCCAGCACACTTCAGTAAAGTGATAAACTTGGGAGTACATAGGAGAGTTCTCTGTGTCACACATCACCAGAACTGTGATGTTGAATCAGGAAAGGTGCATAATCAGGTACAACTAAGACAGGGTCCCAGGACTTTCTCTGGCATCAGTAATGAAGAGGCAAGGCTCATGAGAATATCAGAGGCTCCTCCTGATAGCTTTTTGCCTTGTGACTTCACTCTGATGATGCAGCAAAAAAAATCCTCTGTTTTGAAAGCTCCCTGGAACTACAGTATGCAGCTTGGACAATTTAAAGTAAAAACTTTCTCTAAAGGTAACATAGTTCAAAGGCAGAGATGAAATCTGGTCATAGTAATCTTCTAAGCAAAGGAAGCAAAGTCAGTGCATGTAGATTCCAGCCATACAGGATGACGACACAGTGGAGGAATGGAGGTGGTCAGAAGCTTCAACTTCAACCTCTACATAAAATTTGCAAATGTGAACTTTGCAGCAGCTGCTTAACCTGTGCACTATTGCAAAAACAAGCCTGTAAATGAGATCATTAGATGATTCAGCCTCCTTAAAGATATCTACCTCTATTTGAAAAGCCTTTTTTTTTTATTCCTGTACTGTCTAGAAGAGGTGTCAGTTGTTTCAGCATGGAGTTTAAAACAAAGAGCAAGGAGGTACCTAAAAACAGCGAGATGAACAGGTAGCACCTTTGCAGCTACCTAAGAAATGAAGAAGACAGAATATTCATTCTTACCCTTCCTTATCTTGATTTTCGTATTTTCATCCTAATATAGGCCTCAGAGTGTTTTATTTCAAAAACTAAAATCAATGCTCAGTGCTTTTAAATTATCATTGGTAGAAAGATGTCATCATGTGCATAAAACCCCAGTTTTACCGTGGTCATCCAGAAAATAAAAATATGCAGTTTGGTTCCCTCTTAATTTGGATAAGATTCTCCCATTTCAGAGAGTTCGATCCAGATCTCTGCACAAAATTTTCTGAGCAGAACATATACACAAACACCCCAGGAACTGGAAACACATCCAAGTTACAGAACATAAGAACTGACAGTATGTTTGAGAAAGCGGATGCTTAGAAGAAAAGAATATTTCCAACTCTGAAATTCCGTGATTCCGTAATATGTGAGATGAACATCCAGCTCAGTACTGGTAATCGGGGTGCCAGGAGGAGCTGTGCTTCAGTACCAATTACCCCTGAGGCAGCTCTAACTCCTTCATAGGCTACCAAAATTTCTTTCTCAGTTGTGGTACAGTTGGCCTCGGAGCCTTTGTATCCTCCACTCCAGAATCCTAGGGGTCAACCTCGAGTCTCCCCTGGTGCTTTCTGCCAGAGGCTCCAGGTAGGGCCATTGTCCCCAGCTGCAGTGTAGCACACATTTTTAATGTCCTGTCCTGATCGGACTGGTCCAAGGGCTACTGCATGCACAATCTCGTTTAATTTGCTCAATGGCCTGTTGTAGCTCAGGATCCCATATAAACTCATTTTTCTTTCGAGTCACTTCATAGAGAGGGCTCACAATCTGACTATAACCTGGAATATGCATTCTCCAGAAACCCACAATGCCTAAGAAGGCTTGTGTTTCCTTTTTGTTAGTAGGTGGGGACATAGATGTTATTTTGTTAATCACATCCATTGGGATCTGGCGACACCCATCTTGCCACTTAATTCCCAAGAACTGGATGTCTCATGCAGGTCCCTTGACCTTACCTCTTTTTACAGCAAAACCTGCTTTCAGAAGAATCTTGATTATTTTCTTACCTTTCTTGAAAACTTCCTCTACTGTGTTACCCCACACAATGATGTCATCAATGTACTGCAGATGTTCTGGAGCTCCACCCTTCTCCAGTGCAGTCTGGATCAGTCCATGGCAAATAGCAGGGCTGTGTTTCCACCCCTGGGGCAGTCGATTCCAGGTGTACTGGATGCCCCTCTGGGTGAAAGCAAACTGTGGCCTGCACTCTAATGCTAAAGGAATAGAGAAGAATGCATTAGTGTTGCGTGAAAAGGGGCAAAGCGGTTTTGGCAGAAAATAAACCCCCTTGCGTTCTAACACTCCTCACCGAGGTGGGAGCCTAGGTGCGGCTAGGTTTAAATTCTGAGTGATGCCCAATTCAGCACTATCAGTCCAATCGCATTTAATATGTATTAAACTATTACGATTTGGATACACTAATAGTGGACTGCACCTTCAGTCTAGTCGTGCTCATGAACTAGCACGGCCACCTTCGAGTCTTTGGTCGCGTTCAGTGAGAAACCAAAACGACTAGCTACTTAAAAAAGTGCAGTTTATTTAAACAACAGATATATAGGTTCTTAGGATTGCCAGTGATAAATACACTGTCTGCAAAGCACGTGCAAATGAAAGTATTGTTACATATACAAAATGCGCGACAAAGTTATAAACGATACAGCCTGGCTATAAAAGTAGAAAAGAGAGTCTCTAGAGAAATTTCTAAGTTTCCCGAGGAAGCACTCGGTATAATCGAAGTCTTACCCAAAGGCGTCCCTATGGGGGGAAAAGAGAGGCTCAGCCCGTCGACTGATCCCAGAAGTCAGTGATGTAATTCTTTGCGATGGTGTCTTCCCTGGGTATCCCCCCCTCTCTCGGGCTATTTTTATACTATGTGTTATCTCCAAGGTGGAGTTTGAGTGACTGTAGTCATACATACTTTTATCATGATTGGTGTAAATTTCTCTCGCTTCACAATTAAAGGTATAGTTTACGAGAAATTCAGGGCGCAGACTCAAGAAGGAGTGGTCGCACCTTGGAGGTGGGTAGCCTTCGGGATGGAGGTGTGTTTTGGTATTATAATGACATTATAATGAGCAAAGTTCGCACAAAGGACAGCATTTCATCAAAATTTGACAAAATGTTGGCTCTGAGCATCTAGCGGGCAGCTAATTGGCAGCTTATCTGTTTCATGGTATCATCCCATTCCCGTATCCGCTATACATCTTAAGGTAAAGCCGTGGAATAATTGCATCCCGTCCCATACCTCATGTAGATTATCAGGGAACCACAGATGTTGTGTCCTTCATGCCAGCTGCGGCTATTTTCTACCTCAGAAGCCTCTTGATTTTATACTTTTCCTTAATGTGTGAACAATGCTGTATTTTTTAGCCAATTTAGTAATTATTCCACATAATCCACCCCGTGACTACAGTCACTCAAGCTCCACAATACTCAATACTGATAGGAAAGATCACATGTGCTCTTGTGGTGAGGGATATCAAGTGCAAATACATCTCGTGGAGTGATCAAACGAGTTAAACTTTTCATCATAATCCAAAGTCTAACATACAAAACAATTGTCAAAGCGAAGCACAATACAGTGAGTATTAGTAAAACAACAACAGGATGGAGCATCTTGTTATAAAGTCCTGTAAGTGTCGGCGACCATCCAAAAAGAGTATCTCCCCATCCATGTCCTCCGTCTCTCTTGACTCTTTCCAGCACTTGGTGTATTTCTTCAACATCATGATGGACGGTAATCAAAGTTCTCTGTCCATTTTCTTGGGCCTCTTTCAACAGTCGCTTCAATTCATCGTGTTGTAGCAGCTTCTTCACCAGTGAGAGATTCATTCCGATAGGGGTAGGCAACAAATCTCGAATCGATGTATAATTAGATTGTAGCAATTGAAAAGACATAACAGGAGCTGAATAATTGAAGTCACATCCAATAATGTTAGTAAAGTTACAATACAAACACAAAGATTGGAGTGATTACTTATATCTACTACTATGTCATCTATGAATACAAGACTACAGGGAGACCTCATGCAAACGCACCCTTTCCCAATATATACAAGCACAGTTTCTGGGGTTTCATTGGGATGTATCTCAAAGTGACAAACATTCTGGTTGGTGTCAAGACTTGTGCTTTGAGGGTATTACTCTCACAAATGAATCCTTGTTGGTCTCGTGAAACGCATGCGTCAACATCAACAGTTTGCCATTTATTCTCATTTTGTTGTGCCCACACTCTGTGCTCTATTGGATAGAGTATAGCTCCTTGGTGATTCAACCCCAGCGCAATGATTGGGTGTATGGTGTATACCAAAGCATTGCGTATTGTTAAGACAAAAGCTGTGGCCTTGCTCTCAATGGGATCATAGGTGAAATTAACCAGATACCACCAGGACTGAAATTTTTTCTCAAATTCAATTGTGTTATCCCATATTACTTTTCGAATTTCGGTGGGCAAGGTGCCTTCCTCACCTTCCCTTATGATTGCAGCTGTCATAGATTGCATCCACAATTGGGCTTGGATACAACTAAGAGCCAAGGAAACATTGTTTTGGGTTGTACCAAGTGCATCTGTGATCAGCTGATGGTCTTTTTCACCCGTTTCTTCCCACTGAGGCAATATATTTGATAAAAGCCATTGGTGGTTTCCCAATGCTGATAGAGAGGACTGCAGGGGATGTCTTAATTTGTCCAGATCAGTAGTGGTTGTGACTAGTTTGTTGGCAAGTATCTCAGCATCTATACTATTTAAGACTCCCAGTCCCGTTCCTAAGATACCAGTCACATCCCTCTTCAGTCGTTGTGAAGTGGCAAGAGTTCGTCTGCGTAACCATGCTGACCATCCTGCATAATATGTACTCAGGAATGGTAAACAGGTGGGTTTGATCGCAGAGATTTTAATCTGCATTGACAATTCTACTCGTTTGAGGGAATATGTGGGATTAAACAGTATCTGTTGTTGACCTGTGTGTTTAACAACATAAGGGCCAATGTTGAAAATGTAAGGAGTTAGACTAATGGAGGGCTTAGAAGGTATGCCTTTGAGAGTTTGTGGGGGTGTAGGTTCTGGATTCATTTCAGCAAGGTCAGGTGTATTTGAGTCAATCATAAATTCAAATAACAATTCTGTGCCTTTGTAGCCCCAAATACAATACACTACTGTAGGTTTGATAAAGGTGAAATTGTGCCAGCAATCTGAATTTGGCTCCATAATTTTGTAACAATCAGTGTTGTATTTGTCCGGTTTGGTAGAGTCTACATAGATGGTTTTAATTACAGTTGGCCTGTGGTGAGTAGACCCATTGATAAATCGGCAACCAATGTGTATTCTCCTTCCAAGGGCGGCCTCGATTTTAGCCATTTGAAGTGATTCATTCCATCTCCATTTATCTCTGGAATATACTTCACTGCCTTGTATAACCAGAGTGGAGAGATTTAAACCCCTTTTCTTTTCTGGTGTTCCAGTGCTTGCAGCGTACCGTGACAATGCATTATCCCAAAGCTCAGGTGCTTCGTCTATCTTGAATTCAAATAGCAGTGCTATTTCATCCTGTTGCCAACGACAAGTTACAAGAGTGGGTTCCACAAGAGTAAAATTATACCAGCAATCCCACTCGTCGGTGACACAGTGCTTTGTTGTCATTGAGCGTGGGTTCTGAGGGCAAAATATCTCTATTCTCATGGCCTTCTCATGGTTTGAGCCGTTGATCATTCCACACCCTACTTGGATTTCCACCCCTGCCTTACCTTTCAGGACTGGGTACCAACTATTCCAGGTCCACTCATGTAACACCTCATTTTCCTGTAGAACTACAGTGGCCAAACTCAATTCTCCCTTTCTAGTACCTGCCATCGCATTGTGTTTAACAAAGGCTTGAGACCATGGCCACTCTGGGTCTCTCTGACTACAAACAACAGGGAATAAAAAGGTAAAACTGAATAGCATCAATTCCATCTGCCAATTCGTCATTTTAGAATTTGGGCCTCCAGATAGCCATACACAATAAAAATAGTATTATTGCCAGGATCAACGTCAGGATTCCCTGGAGACACTCAAAGGTAGCGTAGGCCAATCCGTCTGTACAGCTCATCCAAGGTTCCTGTAAGACACAAAGGAAAAGAAAATCTGCTCGGTCTTATTCAACCGACGGGGTTAAAAAGAAGGCGAGATCCACCGGGTGCTGATCCGGTGTATCTTCCCTGAACAGTCTTTAGCTTCCCATGCATGGGGTTTTTTGGGAGAAGCTAGCACCATTGGTACCATCCCAATTTGAGGCATTTTCACTAGCACAGGTTGCCCAGGGTGAAATCTTCCTGGGTATCTTCCCGGTTCATTGGGAGCTTCTGGAGTGATGATATTGGCAGATACACAGAAAGCTTTCATTTTAGGACAGCCGTCTCCACTCCATCTGTTATTTAATTGATAGATGGCATTGTCCAATCGCAAATGCCAACCAGGTTCATGAGCTTAACCAATCCATTGGTGCGTTCAACAATGCCATTAGCCTGGGGATAATAGGGAGTATGAAATACCCATCGAATCCCTTCTTCTTTGGCCCAATCTTGTACCACCGAAGCGGTAAAGTGTGAACCCTTATCACTTTGGATTTCCTCGGGAAGGGGAAGTGTGCTGAACCACCCTTTTAGGCCTTTCACTGTGTTGTCCCCGGTAGCTGATTTGAAACTGCTGGCCATACTGAGGCTGGAGATAATCTCCACTCCTACCAGGACATATCTTTTCCCTCCTGATGATCTCAAGGGCCCAATATAGTCAATCTGCCAGGAATGCCACAACGTTTTCTTGTCCCGAATGTGTAAGGGAGGCACCTTACTCGGATGACCTTTGCTGAGTCGTAGGCGACATTGTGAACAGGCAGTTACTATTTGTTCGCACAGCTTAACCGACACAGGCCACCCCCGGGCTAGACCTTCCTGATACAGGTCAGCATGGCCTGTGTGGCCACGTTTAACATGTAACCATTCAAGTAAGCGTTCCCATTCCCGACCATCATCTACAATGTCAATTTGCTGTAGCCGCGTGAGGCTATCTACCTGTTGGTTGAATTGAGCAGTGATCGAGTTTGAACGATCATGGCCTTTTACCCAAGCAATGTGCAATGTTCTCTGTCCTCCTATTTCTAACAGTTGCTTCCAACTGTCCGTCTCCCAAATCGGGACTCTGTTCACCTGCCAATCATTGGCTGCCCAGTGGCCTATCCATTCAGTGGCTCCTTTAAAAACAGCATATGAGTCAGTGTAAATGGAGGTGGCTCCATGTTGTGCAGCTAGTAGGACAGCTCAGAGTTCCCCTACTTGTGCACTACCCTCCCCTGTTTCAATCGCTCTTTCTCCCGTTGCTACTTCCAGTGCTACGGCCTTATATTTCCACTTATTGTTTTCACAGTGAGATGACGCATCAGTAAACCACACTCCTGTAAGATCACTGCCTTCCTTCAAAGGAGGTGCTTCTTGGATCGGAGATGGTCTGTTTGGTGGGGATTGGAACAATAGGGCACCATCTGTATCCTTTTGGAGCTTGGATACTTTAACACTGCCTTCAGAGACTGGCATGATTTCATTAATGCCTTCTAAATAAGCATACCACTTTCGAACTGTAGGCTTCTGGGCAATGCCAGCTGGTGGTGTTGTCCCTTTACGGACCACATCTAGGAGGCGGAAAGGTCCCCGAATGATCACACTCTGTTCTCTTCTTATCTGCTCTGTTCGTTGCAACGCTCGCACTAGGGACAGTAAACCCTTCTCAAGGTCTGAATATCTGCTCTCAGTATCATTGAAGGAGTGGGAGCTAAATTCTAATGGTCTCTCCGGTCCTGCTGGTCCCTTCTGCCATAACTTACAATGGGAACCATGTTCACTGAACCCCCATTCTACGTGGACAGGGTCAGTTGGATGTATGGGGCCAAGCTGTTGGAATAACCTTAGCTCCTTTATTAGTAATTGCAGAGCATTAGTGTGTTGTTCAGTCCACTCCCAGGATCTACCCTTTTTGAGCAAACTATAAAGGGGGCGAGCAATGATGGAAAAGCCAGGGATGTGTTTACGCCAATAACTTAAAGTTCCCAGACCTTGCTGCAACTCCTTCATGCTGGATGGATTCTGTCCATGCTCTATTTTTTCCAGGGTATCCTGAGGGACAGAAGCAGCTCCCTTAATCCACCAGACCCCCAGGAATTTAACTTCCTGTGCAGGTCCCTGACACTTTGAGTCTGGAATTTCCAATCCTAAATCAAGTAATGTTTTTCGGATGTTTTCCATCATGTCTTTTACACTTTCTTGGCTCTCTCCCCCTATTAGGATGTCATCAATATATTGGTATATCGTACATCCCTGTGAAACAGGAATCTCTGATAGCACTTTAGCTAAAGCATTATGAGCAATAGTGGGGGAATGTTTGTATCCTTGTGGAAGTTGGTTAAAGGTATATTGGACTCCTTTCCACGTGAATGCAAACTGCGCTTTGTCCTGCTCAAGGAGGGGAATCATAAAAAACATGTCTTTAACATCTAAGGCAGCCATCCAAGGATGGGCAGCTCCTTGTATCATTGTCACAATTTCCGCGATATTTGGAACTGCGACAGTCAGGGGTGCAGTGTTGGCGTTTAACTTTCGGTAATCTACTGTGAAATGCCATTGCCCGTTTGGTTTCTTTACCGGCCACACTGGTGAATTATAAGGCGAGTGAGTCCTCTTAATGATGTCTCTTTTTTCTAAATCTGATACCACCCCGTCTGCTCCTGCATCATCCTCATCAACTGTGGTTTCAGTTTTAATCAGAGGTCGTAAAGGAAAGACTCGAGATTTCACAGTAAAAGTCCTTCCCTCCTCATCTTCTTCCTCATCTTCACCATTAGACCAAAAATCTACGGTCTGGGTTCCAGAATTTGGATAACACATTAACTTATGAATTTGTTGGACTTGGGTCGAGGGCTGCATTTTATCTAAGAGCCCAGTCACCCTTTCCAATAACATTTTAAGTTGGTGATTTTCACCTTTAAGTTGGAGATTTTCACTCCCAAGTCGAGCATTCCGGTTTCCTAAACATTCATTCTCACTCACAAGCTTATCAACTTGAGTTCTTAATTTTTCTCCTGTCTCCTTTTGAAAGGCTAGTGATGACTTCAACACCTCATTCTCCGAATTCAGGGTTGCATATTCTACAGCTGAAATCAGATTAGGAGCAGGGGTTTCCCTAGCTTCTTGTTGTGCACGAGATAAACAGGCGCCTAACACCGCACAAATCACACCTTTGCCTTTCCCGGCTCTGAGCTTCTGTGAAGCCCAACACTCTTCAATACGTTCCACCACTTTCTCTTCATCCTTCCAAAATTTATGGGCCCACTCCTTCCCAGCCTGGGAAGGGGCACAATCATATTTTTGCAGCAGTTTATCCATGGCCATCCTGCCGACTACGCCAAAATTCTGTTGCGTGAAAAGGGGCAAAGCGGTTTTCGCAAAAAATAAACCCCCTTGCGTTCTAACACTCCTCACCGAGGTGGGAGCCTAGGTGCGGCTAGGTTTAAATTCTGAGTGATGCCCAATTCAGCACTATCAGTCCAATCGCATTTAATATGTATTAAACTATTACGATTTGGATACACTAATAGTGGACTGCACCTTCAGTCTAGTCGTGCTCATGAACTAGCACGGCCACCTTCGAGTCTTTGGTCGCGTTCAGTGAGAAACCAAAACGACTAGCTACTTAAAAAAGTGCAGTTTATTTAAACAACAGATATATAGGTTCTTAGGATTGCCAGTGATAAATACACTGTCTGCAAAGCACGTGCAAATGAAAGTATTGTTACATATACAAAATGCGCGACAAAGTTATAAACGATACAGCCTGGCTATAAAAGTAGAAAAGAGAGTCTCTAGAGAAATTTCTAAGTTTCCCGAGGAAGCACTCGGTATAATCGAAGTCTTACCCAAAGGTGTCCCTATGGGGGGAAAAGAGAGGCTCAGCCCGTCGACTGATCCCAGAAGTCAGTGATGTAATTCTTTGCGATGGTGTCTTCCCTGGGTATCCCCCCCTCTCTCGGGCTATTTTTATACTATGTGTTATCTCCAAGGTGGAGTTTGAGTGACTTTAGTCATACATACTTTTATCATGATTGGTGTAAATTTTTCTCGCTTCACAATTAAAGGTATAGTTTACGAGAAATTCAGGGCGCAGACTCAAGAAGGAGTGGTCACACCTTGGAGGCGGGTAGCCTTCGGGATGGAGGTGTGTTTTGGTATTATAATGACATTATAATGAGCAAAGTTTGCACAAAGGACAGCATTTCATCAAAATTTGACAAAATGTTGGCTACAAGTATCAAGCGGGCAGCTAATTGGCAGCTTATCTGTTTCATGGTATCATCCCATTCCTGTATCCGCTATACATCTTAAGGTAAAGCCACGGAATAATTGCATCCCGTCCCATACCTCATGTAGATTATCAGGGAACCAGAGATGATGTGTCCTTCATGCCAGCTGCGGCTATTTTCTACCTCAGAAGCCTCTTGATTTTATACTTTTCCTTAATGTGTGAGCAATGCTGTACTTTTGTATTTTTTAGCCAATTTAGTATTTATTCCACAATTAGCAACGTCAATTGTAGCATACCACTTGGCTGCCTTCGACTCCAGTTCATACTGCAGTTCTAGCATGTCTGGCACAGCAGCACTCAGTGGTGGTGTGACCTCATTCAGGCCACGATAGTCTACTGTTAATCTCCAGTCTCCATCAGACTTTTGCCATATAGGGCTGTTAAAGGGTGAGTGAGTCTTGCTGATCACTCCTTGGGTCTCTAGCTAATGAATCAGATTCTGGATGGGAATCAGGGAGTCTCAGTTAGTGCGATACTGTCATTGATGCACCATGGAAGTAGCAATTGGCACCTGCTGTTCTTTAACCTTCAGCAGTCCCACCACAGAAGGGTCATCTGAAAGGCCAGGTAAGGTAGACAGCTGTGTAATGTCCTCAGTCTCTACAGCTGCTACACCAAAAGCCCACCAATACCCTTTTGGGTCTTTGAAATACCCTTTCTTGAGGAAGTCTATGCCAAGGATGCATGGAGTATCTGGGCCAGTCACAATGGGGTGCTTCTCCCATTTATTCCCATTCAGGCTCACTTCGGCCTCTAATACAGTCAGTTCTTGAGACCCACCTGTCACTCCAGAAATAGCGACAGATTCTGCCCCTTTATGATTCCATGGCAATAGGGTACACTGTGCACCAGTGTCCACCAGGGCTTTATACTTCTGTGGCTCTAATATGCCAGACCATCAAATCAACACAGTCCAATAAACTCTGTTGTCCCTCTCCTCCTCCTGGCTGGAGGCAGGGCAACCCTAATGTTGAAAACAACATCTACAATTAGCAGATAAGTTCCTACCCAGACCAGAGAATGGCTTACTGTGGACTGGAGCAGCCATTCTGCTGGAAGAATTCTTTCCTCCATCTGCTTTACCTTGCAACTCAAGCACCCATGCCTGTAGGACCAGGGTAGGTTTTTTTATCCCGCTTACTCATGTCTTCTCTGTAGTTACAGAGACAAAGGTGCAGGAAATGTCAGAGTGGGTCCTATTTCTCTTGAGCCAGTTTCATAGGAGGGTGTTTTTTCATAATCACTGAGATGTGGGTCTGTTGAGGAGAAGAGTAGGATTCCTTCTCCATCCTGGCCAGTTTTCCAACAGGTTATCATTCTTCTTAGCTCATTTTTTGTCAGCTATTGTCTTTGCTATTTCCTCTATTTTCTCCATCATTTTCTCCACAGCTGCTACATGAAGGGGACAAGAGAAACTGTCTTCATACTGTCATACCCTGTTAGGCACTTCATTTACAGTTGGTACATCAGCATCAGATCCTCCCCAAACCATTATTGACAATGTATGGGAATACATCGATGGTGCACTCTGCAAAGATTATTTGCATGGCATTTCATCAGGGTCTAGATTCACTTGCCAGTCACCATAAATCACCTCTCACACAGCCAGTTCCCTCAGGTACTTGATACCTTTTTCCATGCTGAACCCTTTGCTTGGACAGCATTCAATATCATCCTTGAAGGGGTACCTGCCCTTTACAGCTGATACCAGTCACCTCCAGAGACTGTGGGTGGTTGCCTTTCTGCCAATAGTTTTATCAGTCCCTCCATCTTTGGACAGGTTTCCCAGCTGTTTAGCCTCTCTACCTTCTAAGTCTATGGAATCAGCCCCATCGTCCCAGCATCGGAGCAACCAGGAGATAAGTCTTTCTCCTCCTTGACCACTGAAGTCCTTCCTCATGTTTCTCAAATCCTCAATAGAGAAGGATTTAAAGATTGTTTCTGCATCTGAGTCTTCCTACTGCGTTGACGATGCTTGAGAAGGACCCTCTCCTGGATCTTCATCCTAAGGAGCAGGGGAACAAGCTGGTTTCCTTTTCTGCTTCCTGGTCACTGGGGCAACTTGTACCAGTCCTGTTGGAGCTTGAGTAGCAGCAGTACTTGTTTCCAAAGCAGATGGATTAGTGACAGTACTCATTGTCAAGGGTGGAGCAGCTGGTGCCAATATGGGTGGGAGCAGAGCTATGGCTGTTGCCCATGGGGGGTGGCTTGGGGAGCAGCTTGTGCCTGTGTCAGCTTTGAATTGGCCCGTGGGATATAAGAAACAGCAACACATGTCACACAACACCCACTCCTGCACCAATGTTTAACACAAAACCACCCCTGCAACATTTTCAGGAGTACCTGCAATAAAATTACGATCTTTTGAAAGCAACATTCATTTTCTGAACAGCCCAAAGGGTTTCCATCTCATAGCTCTTTGACATAAGCATTAAAGGGTAAAATAAACCTTCCCCAGGTGAAACAGAAAGTGTAATTAGTAATAGAATCCATCACTTGATGCCCAAGATATGCAGGTACAGACATTATCCAAGGAAATCATATTATACATCTGAATGCCAGTCCACACCAAAATAGCACATTTAAATCACCGCATACAAATACAAAGAGCAAGTAAACCATGCAACATGTTCAGCAGGTTAAGCAGCATTGTGTCTATTAACTTAAAACAAAGCTCTCTAAAGGCACAATATAACTTTTTGCTTAGGAACAACATGATGTGAGCTGTCTGTTCCCCCAAGCAAGCTGGAAGCTTGTGCCCCATGTTGAGTACCAATAAGTCTGTCGCAGTTTGGGCCAGGTTGGCTAATGACAAGATGACAGATGCTTTCCCCCACCTCTCACTCCAAGGAGAGGAAGAAGAGATAAAGAGACTCATAAGTTTAGGAAAAACTAAAATACTTTAATAAAATGTTAATAATAAAATAAGAAAGGAAATAACAAAACAGATACTATATATACAAAACCATACCAAGCTCCCAAGGAGCTGTCACCAGCAGGCACTAGGGAAGATCTAGACTGGGCTCAGTAACTGTCGCGTTAAAAGGACTGTAGTTTCGATATTTGGCTGTCAAGAGTACCAGGACTTTCAGTGATTTACTATCAGAGTCCCACCAAAGGACTTTCACTGAGTCAGATTCACAAATAACCAAAATTAGTCTAGCAAAAATAATAACAGTTCCGATATTTGTCTTTCAGAGTCCCACCAAAGGACTTTCACTGAATCAGATTCACAAATAATCAAAATTAGTTATTTTATTGAGAGCGACAGTCGCAGATTTGAGATTGCCGTTGATAAATTCACTAACTACAATAGCGCTAATTACTTAAGGTTAATATTGCTAGCAAAAATAACGACAGTACAACAACCCGGGGTAACATTCACCAGAGGGTGATAGGCGCAGCGCTTACCCAGAAAGGCGTCCCTGCCTGGGGTGGAGGAAGAGAACACAGCCCGTCGACTGGTCCGTCAGGTATCAGGTTTCTTCTCTCCCAATTTAACAGTCATTTTCTCCATCCTTTTATCCCCAAAATGAAGAGGTTTCCCTCCCCTAGGTGACGTGCAGTATGATTTGGGTGGAGAGACAAGAGCTATGGTCATATATGTTTAGCATGATCTCTAAAATCTTCATTAGCATATACAGGGGTGTCAACTTTAATATGCATTTCACAGGTAATGAGGCAAAGGTCAATTACCGGGCATGGTAGCCTCTCAAGGAAACAAAGAGCTACACAAGGTCTCTGTTATCTTGATTTTACTGTCTCTGCTGATGAAAAGCAGGGCTGTCCTGGCTCCCCAAAACTACCCCCGGATAGCCAGACAAGTCTTCACTCCCCTGGGTTGCACAGGAGATAGCAAAGCCAGTCTTAATTGCTCTTTGAGCACAGAGACTTCACCTCATTATCCAAATTCCACAGTAACTGATAAGAACTGGATTCCAGAACACACTGATCAGGATCAAAGGCAGATGAACATATAGGGTCCTCCTCAGATATCAGTCACTGAGGAAAGAAAACCCTCAAAGAAGCAGCCAGAAAAAAGGCTATCCCTTTCATCCCTCAGCTTTTATATTGAGCATAGCAGATGGAATGGAATACCCTATTGGTCAGTTTTGGGTCACCTGTCCTGTCCACTCCTCCCCACAGGTTCGTTCCCATAGGGTAAACAATCAAGTTAGCTGACCCTGGTTGCCACAGCAACAAGTATAAGCAAGAGCCTCTCTCACTAAATAGAAAGTTGATTCTGTTCCATCCCAAACCAGGGCAAAGGTTTTTGGAGATAATAAGACCCTTGACCTTTTCAGAGCCCATTATTGCGTATACTGCAAGAAAGAAGGAAGTGTGAATCAAGATCTTGTGGTTTAAATATTGCCTATGTTGTCTGTTATTTTATCAGTTTTATTCTATTCTCATCCTGTGCAACGTAAGGGCATGGCAATTTATCATCAGTAACACAAAACATTATTATATACATTTACTCTCCCTATTCATCCTCTGAAAAAAATCTTGTACACATTTAAGTGGGAAGAAGGAAGGCAAATGAAGATAATTTAACCTTTTACGATTTGTACAAGGGAAAACAAAAGGAATTTACTGCAGCAATGTTTCTGCAGTTCACAGTGTAGAAAACACAACAGGGACTTCAGAAAAGAAAATGAAAAACCAATCAAAATTTGAGCATGTATTTTTAAAGCCTAGCAAAAATATCTAAGGAAATTAATTGGGTAAAATAGTCATTAAAGCACAGTTGAGGTTTCCACCACAAATCATTTAAACATCAAAAGCAAACCTTTCAGTTTTTTAACGTTGATTTTCTCTTGCACCCTGTGAAGAGTATTTTCTGGTTGCTGCTTTATCACATTTGCATCAAAAGGCTATGGAAGTATTTAAAGCATCCTGGCAGTGGAAGCTGAAATGGAGACATTTTGCATGAAAAAGTGTGAGAGTTTTAATATGCTTATTCCAGTTAATTATCAAGCAGCCCAACAGTCCTGTGAATCTGATGGGAACATACATTCTTGCTTTACAGTTAGGGGCATTCACGTTCCACTCCTCCACACAGGTGCAACCCCTCCACAGGGTAAACAACCAAGTCAGCTGACCCTGGTTGTCACAGCAACAAGTATAAGCAAGAGCCTCTCTCACTGAACAGAAAATTGGCTCTGCTTCACCGCAAACCTAGACAGTGTTTCCTATTATTTAATCCTAAACTATGCTCCAATTAGCATGCAAGTGCTTGGGGATCCCCCAGGTGAGTCATGTCATTTTCTTCCATTGCATTAATCAACCATTATAAGCACCTACTCTCTTATTCATTATGTGGTGGCTTAGGTGTTTTGAATCCCCTGTTTGTAGCTAGACAAACATATAAAGTGTTTATTATGGTTGGGACATCCATAGTAAAACACTGGAACAGTTTATTGAAGTTTTAGCCTAAATAATTGGGTATAGTGAGATAAGAAGACAGAGGCAGAGCTGTGGTTAAAGTTCAGCTGTTGTGATTCCCAATTTTCCCTGACATAAGCATTAGTGAGAACAAAAGCGGTTCTGGTGCCATAATGACAGAACATGTAATCCTTAGACTATATAATACTGTTCTCTTATAGCTGTGTCAATGCAGTTTTCTTTTGGTGATGTTTCAAAGCTTGTATATTAAATGTGAGGCTCTGAACACCTCCAATAATGAAGCTTTAGCTCAGTAAAAATAATAGCATGAAAAGATCAAGCCCATTCTCTTGAGCTTTCATGGTCTATTTCTTTGCTTGCAGCAAAGTTGGATAAAAGTATTTACCTCTTAAATGTTTACCTAATACAGTATGAAGCATTGACCTTAAATAGTCTTTACAGCTCATAGACCATAAAAATAGAGATTACATTTGTTCTTTGCTTTCCATCCATGGTTTGTGGTTTTTCCTGCGTCCTGCCTGCATCGGCTCATACATCAGTCTTCATTGTATTCTGCTGAACTGCATGCCACTACAGATGAAACTGCTGTGGGTAACAAAACAACGTAGATTAAAGTTAGGTTATGTGTGATAGCTTGTTTTGAGGTCAGAT
The DNA here is from genome assembly GCF_028500815.1 of Rissa tridactyla. NCBI lineage: Eukaryota > Metazoa > Chordata > Aves > Charadriiformes > Laridae > Rissa > Rissa tridactyla. Next base: position 12,933,263 of record NC_071496.1, read on the forward strand.
CTGTGGTAAAAATACAAGTCATGTCTATTCCTTAAAAGAGTTAAGTTACAACAAGCAACAAAAATCAAGATGTTATATCCCGGTCCAACTACATTGGGCCTGGGAGAGGTTCGCAATGATTCCAAGTGTGAAATTAAGACACAAATGAGGTCAGATGTCGCTCACTGTAGGCTTGCAGGTTTATTGTTATTCCCCAGCAAAAGTCACTAAGACAAGCAACAGAGTAAAGGCAGAACTAGAGGAAAGGCAGAAAAGAGAAGCAGTATTACGGAGCGTAGCAAGAGTATAGTCACCACCACAGGCCTGACGACGTCTCAGTGGTCCTCTAGAAGTTCAGCAGCATCCCATTGATCCATGGCTGATAGCGGTGAGGGTCTCAGTCCCTATTCCCAAATTGTGGTGGGTCACCATGCCAGTTATAGTCCAGGTAGCCCAGGTCGGTCCATAGCTTGACCAATCAGCGTGACAGTGCCCTTTGCCAAGCTAATTGTCATTTTACATGGTTGCCATATAAGCTTTTCCTGCCCCCTTGCTGCTTGGGCAGTGCTTGGCACAGTCATTGTGCTTCAGCAATTTCAGAGTTAACAACAGAGGCTCAGGTGGGCCCCAGGCTAGGCAGGGTCTGGCCACTCTGATAACTAGAGGCCTACACCCTTTCCAGCTGGGGGGAGCAACACACCCTCTTCAGCTGATGGCAATCTTGGGTGGTGATTGGCAAGCAGGAGGATGGTCTGCAGAAGGTGCTAAATAGATACAAGCAAGCTTCTTATTGGCCTGCAAGCCTGCCAACAATTTGCAGAAGCTTAAGCAAGCTTTGAGACAATTATTTTAAAGTTATAGTCTTTCACACAAGATAAGGAAAATATTCATTCTTTCAGGGGTGGAAAGCTGATGGTTCTAACATTTTCACCAAGCAGGTAAAATATTTTGACCCTATAGTAAAGGCCTGTTTGCTTCAACTATTTAATTCATTTAAGTTGTTTACAAAAATCTTAATATTGCAACAAATAAAGTTTGTGGCATTCCTGAAGTCAGAGAATATTTCAAAGCTGAAGAACTCCAGGCCTATTTCTTTACTATGCCAGCTTTATAAATAATATAAATATCTCATCCTAAAGTACTTGGCATCTTTTTTTGAAGACCAGCTTGCTCCAGAGGAAAATGGATTGCAATTGAGAAAGTCATATACTGGTCAACATTATGCAAGACATCAAAGAGTATCTTGAAAAGGCAACTGTAGATCTACCAACAGCATATGACGTTCTAAAACACCAAAGGTACCTTGCTAAAAATATGCCATAATTAAAGATTTTTCCCTTAATATGGCTGATTAAATCCCTTTTTGATGTTTATCTTAGCTAGAATTGTGTAAGGCATAGATCTTATTCTGGAGAGACATAATGACTTACTGAAAAAGAGTATAGTGGCACCTACACAATTCAATGTTCATGTGAACGAGCAACTTATCCAAATGCTTCAGCAATCTTCCAGTAGCCAATAGCAGATAATTTTTGTATCACTATAACGTGAAGAATTTTTCTCCAAATTAAATTAATATTAAATGGACACTGAGCTTTATGTCTATATAAAACACATGACCACATACTTCAGACCCAGTGATCTAGGATGATATTTATTCCGCTCGGCTTTAGACATGTAGAAGCTGATCACTCAGTCTATTCAATTATCTTAGGATAAAAGGAATTACTCTCTGAAGTTGCCCATCTCTTTCTCCATCGATTACAGAAGGATCACGGAGGGCTAACATAACCTGAACAACTAATTTTTAAAAGGCTGAAGGTAGGTGAAATGAGTTGCGCCACAAGAAAGCATTCACAAGTAATTTTGGATGCACAGGACAGGTTGAGGATACTAAACATTCAATAAATGCATTTTCAATGGTCATCAGGTGATCAAAATAATAAGAAAGCCTTTTGCCACAATAGGACTGTTTAAAAGCTGTTGCAGACCCTATCTTGTTCATGTGCCTTTGATCTCGATCCATGTGTTCCTGACTCCAGCTCTGGAATCCGGTTCCCACCCATCGCTGAGTCCAGTCTGGGACTCCCCCAGTGCCTGCTGGTGACATCATCCTGGGAGCTTAATACGGTTTTGTATATACTCTATTTAATTATTTTCCTTTTTATTTTATTATTAATATTTCATTAAAGTAGTTTAATTCCTTCTAAACTTGTAAATCTCTTTATCTCTCCTCCTCTCCATGTACAAGAGGTTGGGGGGGAGCATCTGTCGCCGGCCATTGGACAACTTGGCCAAAACCATGACAAGCTGGAAATGAGGCTTTTATATCTCGAGACTTTTATATCTCAACATTTAATAAGTGATTGGAAATGAACGTTTATGAACACATATTTGCAGATCTGGGAAATAATTGACTAACATAGAGACATCAGAATACCCTCTAAACAAATATGAGTAGGGCAAAAGGTAATATATTTAAATGGGAACATTTTAATTTAGCCAATTTAAATAGGGGGAGGGGAAAACAGATCTGAGATACTCATCAATTTGTGTACTACTGGAATACCTGTATAACGCTGTGGGGTTGCCCAGATTTACAGACCAAGTTGTAACATGCACCTGATTTGGAGGAAATATACAATGGTAATAGAAGGATGTCAGTAAGAAGACTGCAGCGTATATATACCATCAAGATATACCTCGCTGATGTAATAATAGACTAATATAGAATCATATGCTAATATTCTTGCTCACATTTCCCTCAGTTGTTTCACAAACTAAACTTCTCTAGACATTCATAAGAGTTGTACCTGAGCAAGGATCAAGTAAAGGCAGAATCAGCAACTCAGTAATAAGTAATTTTAGGAAAGTACATTGATTAGCTATCTCTATTCTTTAAACAAGAACATATTCCTGCTACATTGTTGACTGAGAGGATTTGCATATGAAAGCAGAATGTGCTCCAGTGTTGAGGAAAGGGTGAGGTGCTCACTGTATATTTATGGAAAATAACTGTTGAAGAGTGAAAACCAGCTCTGAAACTTAAGGGGTAGGAAGAAAAGAGAGAGAGGGAGAAAGAAAGAGAGATAGAAATCTATCAGCTTTTGACAGGTATGCATAAGTCTTCTTGAGGGGTAGATTCACCTGAGGAAAGAGAGTGTGAGAGACCATTAAACCTTAAGAGTTTTGCAAGATTCCTGAGGAAAACATGAAAGTTTGCAAAGCATAGACTGGCACCTCCAAATGCAGACTGAAGATGATCATGAAAGCTCTTGATCTATGAGGAATTTGGCTTAAAGGAGCCACGTTAGGAGTGATGCCTCACAGGGTCAGATATTGGTAAAGGACAAAGTTATGTTTTCTCAGGTTGCTGAGCAGGTGCTGTTCATGATGGACTGTTGTTGCAAACCTTAGAAAATCCAGTATTACTAAACAGTACCATTTAAATGTCCTGCCTTATAAGAAACTAGACTGGACAATTCTTATTGTCATGATCCAGCCCCGGCTTTCTAGGCCACATATGCAGCAGTCCTGGGCTGAGTGATGAATGAGAGTGACTACAGTTCATCTGTGTTGGAAGAAGATAAACAGCTTGGCGTCAGTTAACTCCCTTCCCACAAAGGGAACAACAGAGTAATGTACTGAAAGGAGAAAAGGGTTTTATTTACCCATCATCCCTGTATCGATCGGTTGCAATTCTCAACTTTGAGTCCAGTGCTGTCCCTATGTGGCTCTTGGTAGAAGGTGAGTAACTGTTTGCGTCTGATTTGAGAGATTTTTGTTTGTTTGTTGTCATGAAATGGGGCAAAGAAGAAACAAGGAGGGCTGGGACTAGGTTAGGTGGCTGTTAATTGCCCACTTTGCCCGCTTTCTCACTTTTCCATATACTTGTGGGGACAATCAGAAAGGCAGCATTGCAATCCCTTCCCCAGTATGCAAAGCTTGCCTGAGGATACGTATAACTTGTTTGTTCCTACCTTTCTTAGATGATGTTCTTGAATAGCACCTGAATGATGCTATTTTGCTTTTCTTCACAAAGTTCACACCCTGTGGAAACCCAAAACAAAAGAACCCGCTCCTTGCCTCCACTCGGGACCTCATTTTATGACCAATGATCAGACACAATGATCTTCACTTCATAATTCTGGAAAGACAAAAAAGAAAAAGCCAGTGCAGAATGAACAGTTTAGAAGCTACTTAGCACTAGGATTTGGCTTATGTTTGTGACATTTTTTCTTCCCTAAGAAATTAGATCTGTGGATAAACCAAAGATCAGATAATTCCCATTTTCTCTTGTTGTTGTGATATCAGACAAGATCATACTAGAAAATCAATAAGGAATTTCAGAAGATACAATATTTAGAAAATTATTTCTTCTTTATTTCACAATGTCTTTAGATATTCCTTACTATGACTAGCAGAAAAGTGGTAATTTCATCTCATATGCATACACACTTGGTCTGCTCAGAACTGTTGATGTTAATATGAACCAGTTATGTTAATTTGATAAAACAAAAAATAAAATTATGCTATCATTGCATATGAGAGGAGTTGGTGTTATAGTTGGATTTAAAATAAATCGAGTCCGAAATAGATTCAATAAATATTTATTGAGGTAGGAAGGCAAAAGCAGCGCTGGGCGGCCGGGGAGTCGCAGCTCCACCAAAGGCTCGCAAATTCAAGCAAGCTGAGCAGCTCTTTTTATCTTCACGGAGGTCGGTTTCGACATCTTCGGTACGCCCCTCCGTAGCTTCTTGCTTGAGGTAGTTTAGATAAAATGTTGGTCACAGAATCAGCTCAAAACAATACATTCTGATAACATTGTGGTTAAGCTTTTTGTCAAACAGGAGTTCCCATGTTGGTGTGGCAAGATAACATTGTGGACATGTCTCTTCTGGTTAAACAGGGAGTTCTCAAGACTGCCACAATGGGTTCCTTCCTCTTGCTTAACTTGTTCGATCAGCAAATCACCTTTAGTTACTTATTACAATCCCCCCCTTCTTTTATTTATAAGTGATTTGCTGATCAAACCTAGACAATACCTCACAAGCTGCATCTAATTCAGGATTTTCGTTCGGTATAATTTTCATTTCCAGTTCTGATTGCTTCATCACCATTAGCTGCACTTTTTCTAACCTGCTTTCAACAAAGGTTACAAATTTGTTAATGACACAGGGTCCAAAAGTCAGAGCCAATAGCAACATCATGAGGGGTCCCGCCAAAGTAGAAATTAAGGTAGTCAGCCATGGTGGCTGATTAAACCAAGATTCATACCAGGAGGATTGGGCCCTACTGCTTGTGGCATTTTAACTTCCCATTTTTGAATGAGTATTAGTCCTCCTCTATCAGGTCCAGATTCCCAATATCGCATTCCCCAGGTTCGTCCAAATAACCATCCGTGGTCATTAGGCTGCAGGATTTCTAGTATAACATGCTTACAGTTGCCAAGGTGGGAGCCCTCTATGTGTCCATCCCAGCTAGGAGCTGTCGGGTTGCATCCTCTGGGTCCCCATGTTACAGTTAAAAATCTATCTTTAATGGCTACGTCCCAGTTTGAAGCTACGGTTTCACATCCCCAATATGCACAGTAATAGTGATTAGGGAAATTGCAATAGCTTTTCCCTGGATTCGAACTGGGGCAGAGATAAAAATGTTTTATTGCTCTTTCTCGTCGGCCAGGTGGGTCTAGTTCATAAAAGACTAAATCTTCCAATTTAACTTGGAATTCTGGGGGTCCGGCTGTCACATTATACCGAACTTCCATTGAATCTTCCCATCGACCTAAGGTCCAATTGAAGGGTTGATGTTCATTTTCTAGCGTCATGGTAATCAATACCATTAATAGGATACCAGCTTTCATTTCCCCACTGTTTAGTACCTCTCTGCCTTCCTCGTCTACTCCTTTGCAGAGAGCAACGGGATATCAAGATCTTCTCGGCAGCAGCAGATAGTCTTCAGGGGAATTTTGCTGTTATCCTGTCAATAATTTCCAACGTCTAAAGAGTTAGTTATCTCTCAAATATATTTCCACCTATGTGGTTGTTGTGCCCGTTTCCAGGCGAATCTTATAGCACACTGTCTTAAAACTCTATACCAGTCTGTTTCATATACTTCCCAAAGTTCAGGTACTTACAGTTCCCACCCACAAAATAATTTACGAATTTCCACTGGATCCTCTGGTCCCCTGGCACGTACCAATCTCTATTACAATTTAGACATCGGCAAACAACCCAACAAAATGTAGGGTGTTTTAAGCAGGGTATTCCCCAGAGATCTCCTATTCTGGGTGATTTGGGTATCTCTGTCTCTGTTTCGCAACAAAATGGAAAAACCTGGGGAGTTCCTGTTAGTTTGTATAATCCACCCCCCCCGTTTGGTCCGGTATCCTTTCTTCACTCCAAGGTGCAAAATATACCTTTCGTAGAGTATTTCCTGGTGGTATTTGGAACCATCGATATAAACTATCTCTTACTTCCCTTCTGGAGTGGTTCATTTACCGGTCTCGCTTTTCCTTATCTTTATTCGAAGATCTCCTGGTTCCGACGTCACAGTCCACTTCTCTGGGAAGATAGGTCCCTTAATCCTACTAGCGTGAGTCCATCCTTTTTCTGCTGTCCGTACAGCCGTATCTGTGGTAAGTAAAACAACAAAGGGTCCTTCCCAACGGGGTGTTAGGGAGGTTTCTTTCCAGGTTTTGATTAGTACCTGGTCTCCGGGCTGGATTCGGTGTATGGAAATGTCCAAGGGAGGTCTTTGTACTACCAAGCCACCAAGCCCTTCTTTCTTAGTTCCTGTCTTCTTTTTGTAAGTTCTAAAATATATTCTGTTAAAAGTTTATCCTCGACTTTTGGGTGTTCCACTAATAATCCAAAGTCATAAGGCATTCCATACAACATTTCAAAGGGGGATATACCAGTATCTGTTCTTGGCTGAGTTCTAATGTAAAGCAAAGCCAATGGTAAACATTTAACCCAATTCATTTTTGTTTCCACCATAAGTTTGGTTAGGTGTTTCTTTATCTCCCCATTCATTCTTTCTACTTTCCCAGAACTCTGTGGGTGCCAGGAAGTATGGTATTCCCATTTTGTACCAAACAATTCAGTTGTCTCTTTAATTACTTTGGAGGTGAAATGTGGACCTCGGTCTGAGTCAATTACCACAATAGTCCCATATCTTGGAATAATTTCTTCCAAGAGAATCTTAATAACTGTCTTTGCAGTAGCTCTTACCACTGGAAAGGCTTCTACAAAGTGCGTAAGGTGATCAACCAAGACCAATAAATACTGATATCTCCCCACCTTTGGCAATTCGGTAAAATCCACCTGTATTTTCTCAAAGGGTCTTTTAGCCAATTCACGACCTCCTTGAACCTTTTCCCTAAGTTGTCGTTTATTCACTTTGTGACAGGTTAAACATCCCTCTAAAATCCTTTTAGCTAGACCGTATATTCCGACACAGGCATAGTTTGTCTCAAACTGATCCACTAAAGCTTGAATTCCCCAATGAGTTTTATGGTGTAATTTATTCAGTATTCCCCGAGCTAATCCTTTTGGAAGAATTTCCCTGCCGTCTGGTAGCAGCCATTTATCACCATCTCTTTTTGCTCCAATTTGTTTTAGCTTCTCCAATTCTTGGAGAGTGAAAGTTTTATCTAATTTTAGCCTTTCAGGTTCCTCTCTCAAGGTCTGAACCATTAATAATGCAGCCCGTTTTGCCTCCGCGTCGGCTAGATTGTTTCCTCTTACAGTATGGGTTAGTCCCTTCTGATGTCCTTTTACATGGACTATGGCTATCTTTAGTGGACCTCTTAATGCCTTTAAAACTTCTAAGATTAGCTTTTCATGGACTAATCCTTTTCCCTGGGTGTTAATTAAGCCTCTCTCTTCCCAAATTTTTCCAAAAGTATGTACCACCCCAAAGGTATACTTTGAATCTGTATAAATAGTTCCAATTTTATTTTCTAAGAGCTTTAATGCCCTTAGCATAGCATATAACTCACATACTTGTGCGGACCAGGCTTTACTTAATGGTCCTGATTCTTTTATCTTAAAAGTATACCCATCCACAATAGCATATCCTGATTTCCGTTGTCCTTCAACCACTCGTGAGGAGCCGTCCACAAATAATTTTTCTCCTTTGTCTAATTCATCGTCTTCTAAGTCCTCCCTTATTTTAGTCTGCAAATTTATTAGTTGGAGGCAGTCATGTGTCAAATCTTCTTTAGGTTCTCCGTATAAAAATTGGGCAGGATTCTGAATAGAAGTGGTTTCCATTTCTAGTCGAGGGGAGTTAATTAAAATTCCCTCATATTTTAGCAATCGACTATCTGTAAGCCACTTATCAGCCCGTTGTTGCAATACTCCTCGAATGTTATGGGGGGTGTATACTTTTAGTTCACCTCCTAAGGTGACTTTTCCAACTTCTTCTACTACTAATGCAGTGGCCACTATTGCTTGCAAGCAGGTGGGCCACCCGCGGCTTACAGGATCCAGTATTTTAGAATAATATCCTACAGGCTTTCTCTGCCCTGCCCATCCTTGGGTCAGAACCCCATAAGCTGTCCCATTATCTACACTGATAAAGAGTTGAAAGGGTTTACGGATATCGGGTAAACTGAGGACAGGTGCTTCTACCAGATCTCTTTTTATATTTTCCCAACGATTCTCATCTTCAGGGGACCATTTTACCAACCTGTTTTTAGTTAATTTTTCGTACAAGAATTTTACTTTACTGCTGTAATTTTCTATCCACTGTCGACAATACCCTAATAATCCCAATAACTGTCTTATCTGTCTTTTATTAGTGGGCGCTGTTAGAGACAAAATTCCTTTTACTCTTTCGGGATCTAATTTCTTGTGTCCCTTTATGAGCCAATGCCCCAAATATTTTACCTCTTCTTCAGTAAACTGTAATTTGGACTTAGAAACCTTTAATCCCTTGAGGCCTAAAAAGTTCAATAATTTGATGCTCTCATTTCTGACTCCTTCTTGAGTTCTTCCAGCGATCAATAAATCATCCACGTATTGTATTAGAATTAGTCCCTGACTTAATTCATAAGATTCCAGTAACTGTTCCAGAGCTTGTCCAAACAAGTTCGGAGACTCTGTAAATCCCTGGGGCAAAACGGTCCACCGTAATTGTTGTTTTCTACGGGTCTTGGGGTTCTCCCACTCGAAAGCAAAATAGTCCCTACATTTTCCTTCTAAGGGACAAGCCCAAAAAGCATCTTTTAAATCTATAACACTATACCATTTATAATCTGGACTTAACTGATTAAGTATAGTGTGCGGGTTAGCCACCACAGGGAACCGGATAATGGTTCGTTCATTTACGGCTCTCAGATCTTGTACTAAACGATAGGACCCATCCGGCTTCTTTACGGGCAATATGGGAGTATTGTGGGGAGACATACAGGGTTCCAAAAGCCCTTGGGCCAAAAGTCTCTCAATTACTGGCTGCAACGCTTCTCTCCCCTCTCTAGAGATGGGATACTGTTTTATCCTAATTGGCTGGTCTGGGTCTTTTATGGAGACCGTGATCAGTTTGATATTTAATTTTCCCACCGACCCTGGGCTATACCAAGTTTCTGGATTAATCTTGGCTTCATCTTCTGCAGTTAATAAGCATAATCTTACTTTTAATTTCTCTTGCTCTACTTCCAAATTGATTCCTAATTCCACCATCAGGTCTTGTCCCAAGAGGTTATACTCAGCTTCTGGGACCAATAAAAATGTTCCCACTCCATATTTATTTGGGGCTTCTATTGTTACATTCCTTATCAGGGGCACCTTAAAAGGTTCCCCCTTTGCACCAACTACTTGGAGTTTATCCTTTGATTCAACACATCCAGATGGTAACTTTTGGACTGTTGATCTTTCGGCACCCGAGTCCACAAGGAACTCGAACACTTCGTGCTGAGGACCCAATTTCAATTTTATCAAGGGCTCGGTAACCTTAGGGGTCCCCAGCAAATAGAGCCCCTGACCCCCCTAATCTTCTTTAAAAATCTCCTCATCCTGCCTTCTTTTCCGACAATTTCTCTGTAGATGTCCCTTCTTGCGACAATAAAAACATTTTATGTCCTGCGAACTAAATCTTCTTCTTCTCGGTTCTACTGGGCCCTTCCGGGGACTTTCTCCTCTCCTGCCCTGATTTTGTCCTTCCCTTACAGCTGCCATCAGGATTCTGGCTTGTTTCTTCTGATTTTCTTCTTCCCTTCTCACATACACCTTCTGAGCTTCTCGTAATAATTCATCTAACCCCCTTTCCTGCCAGTCTTCTATTTTCTCTAACTTTTTCCTTATATCTGTCCAAGATTTAGCTACAAATTGAGTTTTCAGCAGGGCTTGACCCACTTGGCTATCGGGGTCTAACCCGGAATATAGCTGTAAACTTTTTCTCAATCTTTCCAGCCATTCGGTGGGGGTTTCATCTTTCTTTTGTTGTTCATTAAAGGCCTTATTAATATTTTGCCCTCTGGGTACAGAATCTCTAATCCCCTGAATTATCATATCCCGGAGATCAATCATGTTATTTCTATGTGCGGGGTCTTGATTGTCCCAATTGGGCCGCTGTAAGGGCCATTTTACATCTCCGGCGGGACCATGCTGATGCCTCTGATCCCAATGCCTCATGCCTGCTGTTCTGATCGTTCTTCGTTTGTGAACAAGATCTTTAAAATAGACTCCATCTCGTCCCAAGTATAAATGTTAGGCCTGAGGAATTGATCAAAACGTTCTGCTACCCCTAATGGGTCCTCTAACAAGTGTCCCATTTCTTTCTTAAATTCCCTCACATCCCCAGAGCTGAGGGGTACAGATACAAATCCAACTCCGGGTTGTGGTCCCCCCATAGCAGTCTCCCTTAAGGGATACAATAAATTTTCCTCCCTCCTTTCTCTAGTTTGACTTCTAGTTATTCTTCGATTAGAAGGAGGAGCCTCTTCCCCAGGTTCTGTGGGGGCTGTTGGAGGGAGATCTTGCTCAGGACCTTGCGGAGGGGGGACATAGGGTGGGGGAGACGCTGGAGGTTCGTCTACATCCCACCTTTTCTTTCTATCATTTTTCTTTTCTTTTAATGGAAACAAATTAGCGGCCTGAGCCGTGCCCAGGATCCATAAAAAGGCATATTCACTCTCCTCCTTATTAAATGGTCGTTTGTTGTTAACATATATGTTTAATTGTTGGCATATCCAATCCTCTAAGGATCCATGAATTGGCCAATATAAATCTTTTCTTATCTGTTTTCTTCCCCATACCTCCATACAATAATAGACCAATTTCTCCTTGGACTTCCCTTTTCGAGAAGGGGAACTATCCCAATATCGAATCATTAGGCCTAATGGGCTATCTTGGGGTATATCGGGGAGCCCACCCCCACCCCGTATCTCCTGCATGGAACCAGAAGTCCTACTTTTCTTCTGTCCCATCTTCCGAAAGTGCCTTCTTTCACTCAAAATTCACTCACTTCCCTCCGTTCGTGGCCCACGCCCTCGCGGACAATGGGAACCGCACTATTAGGAGGTCCACACTCACTTCGTCCGGTGGGCTACTAAGCCCAGTGGACGTCTCAGTCACTTGCACCCGGGTACCCAATCCCCGACCGAACGGAACTGCAATATACTTACTCACTCCCGAGTCTTCGTCCGGCTCTTCGTGCACAAAAATTACGGGGAACTGCAGTATCTCCTTTCTCTTTTCTTTTTGCTTTCCTATCTCAGTTCGGAAAATCCAGGTGAGCTAAGTCGGAATCTCCTCCGGGACCATCCGAAGATGGGGCGCCCTCCCAGAGTTGAATTCCGAGTCACGGCACCAAATTTGTTATAGTTGAATTTAAAATAAATCGAGTCCGAAATAGATTCAATAAATATTTATTGAGGTAGGAAGGCAAAAGCAGCGCTGGGCGGCCGGGGAGTCGCAGCTCCACCAAAGGCTCGCAAATTCAAGCAAGCTGAGCAGCTCTTTTTATCTTCACGGAGGTCGGTTTCGACATCTTCCGTACGCCCCTCTGTAGCTTCTTGCTTGAGGTAGTTTAGATAAAATGTCGGTCACAGAATCAGCTCAAAATAATACATTCTGATAACATTGTGGTTAAGCTTTTTGTCAAACAGGAGTTCCCATGTTGGTGTAGCAAGATAACATTGTGGACATGTCTCTTCTGGTTAAACAGGGAGTTCTCAAGACTGCCACAATGGGTTCGTTCCTCTTGCTTAACTTGTTCGATCAGCAAATCACCTTTAGTTACTTATTACAGTTGGCATGTACTGTTGCAAAATTGAATCAACAAACATCTCTACAATTCCAGCCTTTCATTGTCTCTACCAGCATGGCAGCTGACAGGACAGTAAAACCTGTCAGCAGTAGCCTCTTGCTCCCCAAAAAACCCAAAGCAGAAAATAAATAAATAAACACTCAAACAAAATCCCCAAATCAAAACATATTCCCAAGGTACAAAACTCAGATCAGTGCTTTCCTAAAGTCTTAAATGACAAAATGGACAAAAAATTCCCACAATGTCCCCTTATACTTCTCTCTTTAAAGTAAGCACAGTCCACCTCTGAGAAAGAGAAAAAGCTAAATCCACAGAGACATAAAGAATGATTCACCTCAGCTAATTTTAGGTCTTTATACATTTTATGTTTATTCCTCAGCTAGTTTTAAGGTTACCTTTATGCTCTATGGAAAAACAAAATCAAAACCAAAAAAAAACACACTTTATGAAAAGCAGTCTCTTTAGCTGACACATTTTAGATTTCTACCTAAGAATAAGGTGCATTGTACCCTAAAAATAACTATCATCTCCTTTGCTTCTTAAGAGAGCCAAAGGATCACTATCTGAGGGGTAAGATCTACACTTAATCAGATGAAGTCTACCCTTAGTGTGTGAGCCGATGCAGGCAGGATGCAGGAAAAAACACAAAACCACGGATGAAAGGCAAAGAACAAATGTAATCTCAATACCTTGCGGATTGGGGAATCTCTGAAGCAACACCCGGGCAGAGGCATGCAAGCAGGGGATGCAGGCACCGTGGAGCGAGAGGGAGTCCTTGTTAGCAAGAGAGTGAGAGAGCGAGAGCTCAGACTTGCTGTTCTCGCCTGTTTTTCAAGGATTCAGGCAGGCATACTTTTTCACTGTGCTTTGATCTTCAGCAGCAGGGCAGGAATCTCAGGTGTGTTCGATAAGGTGCCCCTGAGTCCATCACAGGCCTACTTTATCTAAGTGCAGATGTTCTACTTGTTGAGCACGTAAGACTAAACAACTAGTGTGATATGTGTGTTTTCCAGCACCCCATGTGCGAGTCACTTGAGCGTATTTACAGTCCTCCTCACCGATCTTCCATTACTTTCCCACACTTAGTAATGGCAATGATAGTGGTGACATTAATTGAACTCTTATGGCTACCACCAGATGCCATAGTTTCAAGGCAAGCAAGGTCTTTATTCAATGTTTGGGGAGAAATACATAATAAGAATGGGATCTTCAGAAGCTAAAATCTGAGTAGTTTACTGAAAACCATGAGTACTCTAAGATTCACTTATCCATTTTAATGCAAATGTCTAGCCCTCAGCTGAAGATTCCCTTTCTCTACCTTAGACTGCAAACTATGAATTTTATCTGAAATTTGTAGCTACAGCAAGTCATGTCATGTTTCTTTTTTTTCCTGTAAAGCAGCAACATGGAAAGGAAGTGCAAGTGTATGCACTGCACCTTAAAAGTTCAGCGGTTGTAGCACTTCCTTTGAAAAAACTTTCTTTAAATACCCAAAGTGTTTAATTTATGGGATCAGAACTCTCATACCTCAGGAGGGAGAGAATCTCCACCATGTGATCAGGTATTCTTCAGTGCATTTCTATCTTGGTGTCACGGTTTGGCCTCAGATGGCAACAAAGAACCACGTGCCGCTCGCTCGGGCCTTCCCAATACGGGGAGAATCAGAAGAAAAAGGCAAAACTCTTGGGTTGAAACAAAGGCAGTTTAATAGAACAGCAAAGGGAACGAGAAAAAAACACAACAACAATAACGCGGACAGAGGAATATACAAACACGATTATGGAACCGCCGCTCACCGACCTGACCCAGGATGCCCCCAGCCCGCTCCAAGCAGCAACTTCCTGCCCCCTCCCCCGGCAGCTCAGAGTGGGCATGGCTCACATGGCATGGAATACCAGGGAGAATTAACCCTATCCCCGCCGGAACCAGGACACTTGGTAAGAAAGAGCAGAAAAAGGAAAGAGAGAGACAGCGTAAGAGAGGTGTAGAAATCAATGAACTAAGAAGGAGGAAGTGCTAGGTACCAGTTCTTGCTGTATGAAATACTTCACTAATATTAAGTATTACTCTTGTTATTTTAAAATAGGCTGATTATCTTCTTCCCAGTGGGAAAGATATCTATCAACCCAGAACTGCCAAAAAAAGTGTTGGACAGACAATTTAGTGGCTCCTGGATTTATAGACTTTTTCCATATCATAGGCCACAGGATCATAGGATAATTTGTGTTGGAAGGGATATAAGGAGGTTCCAAACTCCTGCCCAAAGCAAAGTCAGCTCTGAAGTCAGACATAGTTTCTCAGGGCTTTATCTAATCAAGTCTTTTACACAGATATGCTCCTTGGCCAATCTGTTTCTAGCCTGTACTTCTGAAAGATGATCTTTCACAAGTGCAGGACTTCACATTGTTGGATTTCATAAGATTACTGTCAACCCATTCAGGTCCATTCAAATCTGGGGTTCCAACATCTCAGATGATGGGTTGGGCACAGTGGTCTTGGGTGAATGAGGAATGGACAGGCAGAACATTCCTATACTACCTGGTGAGGCTCACAGGTTACGCAGGAGACAAGTTTTCATGCAAAAGCTCAGGCAGAAATGAATTGTTGCCTTATGGGATGACTAGAGGGAGAAGGTGGTCACTTGCCAAGTCCAAATAGCTTGCCCCCAAACTGTAAGACAACCATATGGATAGGAAATAGGCAAAATGCTGGTGGTAGACAAAGGAAATAAAGCTTACTGTTATTCTAGAGACTAGCTTTTAGAGCAACCTCAGTGTGGATATGAGCAATCATCCAGTCTGTGAAATGTGATTCTGTTGTTCCCAGGAAGCTTCTGTGTAAGACTGATCCAACAAGCACCATCTGAAAATGCTGAGCAGAATGGCCTGTATAGAGATAGGCAGGACACATTTAGCCACATTTCATATGGCTAAATATAATTGTCTGAATAGCTACCTTAAGACATCTAAGATCTGCCTGAGGATGGCAGATATGAGGCAGGAGCTATAGGAGGTCTGTTTCTGTCTGGATTGGCAACTGGAGGCACCTCAATCAATCTCTTGGTTTCAGAATCCTTCTGGGGTCTAGGCACAGGCTGGGATCCTAGGTATATAGCTATAGGAGCTCCTTATTTTGCATATATCTGCAGGTAGAAACTAAAGTATCAATTATTTTGATGCTTATAATATTAAAGTAAAAGCTAAATAGGGATTCTGAGGATCAAGAAGCACTTTGTGAAGTCAGTGCTGAGTCATTTGCCTATTCCTATGAAAGTAGCCTGTCAAGGAACTGAAAACAGATCTTCCAAACTTTGTTCCAGGGCTTCAAAAGCCACACGTTTCCCTTAAATATAATATTATCAAATGGATTAAAAAAAAAACAAAAACAAAGCATTGCTGGTTGCATGAACTGAAAGATTTAAAAGGTTTCCTTTTATTCTATCTGGGTCAGCGTAAACAGCTGTAGCTGTTTTTTCTTTGTGGGAAATAAGTCTGAACTCACTGGCCATTGTTTCAAAGTGAAGTTTTAAATCAAAAAAGAAAAGAAGAAAGAAAAAAATAATCAAGTTCAACAAACTTTTGTAGTGCAGAAGAAGAGCCACTAAGCATACAGCCGTGTGTTCTCAGAGTAAATGACATGTGCTTTTTGCTCTGGTGAGCGATCCATATTTTAAATTTCCCCATATAGCATTATCATGCATAACAACCTGTTACTATTATTCATGTCTTTTTCCCAATTTCCATATTTTGACATTACCACTAAAAAGATCCAGTGTGCTCAGTGGCTTCTTAAAAATAAATAATTGAAAGCTACTCTAAATTATATTAAGCCTCGACATGGCTGACCCTCTCTCATCTCAGTCCATTGCTATCTCTTTAAATTTATTCCCTCCTAAATTATATTGTAATTTAGAGGTGCTGAAGTCTTATTTTTTTTGACTCAAATGTAACTTCCTTCCCAATGCATAATTCATTTTCTCTTTGTTCTTGGCACTGCATGTGCAATCACATTTTTGGCAGCCAAATGCAGGCTGAAATCAACAACTCTGTAAAGGGTGAGAATGAAATCAGAATGGATGGCTTGGTGGAAGAAATATTAAGCATGTCACAATGTTTTGTACTCTCTTTTGTGAAATGGAGACAAAAACCTCAAACAACTGTGAGTTTAAAGGGAGAGAATGACATTTAAAATCTGAAAATTATCCATTGCTGATGTCGTGCTGTTATTGCATTTAATTATTTTTCACACCACATAAACTGATGGCTTCCGAATGTTTTCATGCCACGAGATTTTTTGATGAGGAACATACTCTCCGACTTTTAATTTTTTAAGATGGAATAAGTCAGTCAATCTCTGTAGACTCAGATGAGGGACATCAGGCTTATCTGATAAAAATGAGCATCAAAAACTTTAGAATACTGACCTTATTTTCTGAAATAAGATCCCTGCAGAAGTCTTGAAGCTCCCATAATATTAATATGTTATTGGGTCCAAATTTCAACTGATTTAATGCAAAGTGGTTTTGACAGCTTATGTTGACTGACAGTCATACCTTTGTTTATATCTTTTCATCATGGATAAGTAGTACTGATAACAGACTCATTCAAAAAATAATATCCTCCCATATTATGGTTTTCTTAACATGTAATTATATCTGCATGTCAGACAGTGGAAAAGACAGCAAATTAGACAAAAGTGCGGTTGTAACATGATGGATCAATGACAAAAACATGTTGCATTGATATTCATTCATGAAGATTTCACATGATCAAGCATAAAGATTACAAGCTTTTTCATTATGACATCGCACAGCACCTCAAAGATAGAAAGGTGAAGAGGAAGTTGTGAAAAATCAAAACAATCCAGGGAAGCAAAGAGTATAGAAGGACAAATTTACAAGTAGATAGTAAATGATGCAGAGATGACATGTAATGACTTGGGAAGACTTACATAAAATCTGTGAAAGAGAGAGATGGTGGATAGGGATAAGCTATTATAAGGAAATGATTAAAGATGGTAAAGAAAATAGGGTCCAAAAGGCAATTGAGCCATAGAAACCCCTCTCCCCAGCAAAGAGTACTTCGGGACTTGTCATTTACCTGAATAAAGTCATATGTCAATACATTATGAACAAGCACTCCTGTATTATTAGAAGTGCCTAAATGTTATTTTGTGAGGCTGACAATTTATAATGATGCCCACAACCTGTATGCCAGTAACGACAGCCCACCTGGCTAACACAATCATTCCTTTTCTCACGTCTTCCTTCCTTGCCCCGCCATAAGACTTTGCTTCTGTTCGCCACAGTATGTTCAACCTTTGTCTGGGTCCCTCGAGAGCCGATTCATTCCTTAAGTGACCAATGTCTTCCTGCTACCTCCCTCTATCCCTGACTGGTCTTACTTCATCACAACATTAGTTGAGAGGATAAATAGTTCCTCAGCAGAACTCAAGATCAGGATATTCAGTGTCATGAGTGACCTGTACCTTTGCTTTTTGTCTACATTTTCCTCATTTACAGCTTACGATCTTTGCTTTTCCCTCCTGATTTCTCACTATCCATCTGTCCCAGCACTGCACCTTGTGCTCATTGTTATACTAGTGAGGCAAGCATTGTTTGTATGATAACACCTTGTAAGAGACAGCCTGTAAATTCCCTGACGAGGGGCAGAAGGCCCTCCAAGCCTTCAATGGAATGCCTCAAACACTCGCAAGGAAATAAATAATGCAGGCCTGGCTTTCAAAGAACTGATAAGACTCGCAGGCACTGGAAAAGCAGTGGGAGGACTGTTTTATGAAGACAGGATAGTTCTGCCACTCATGTGGTGAGCGTGCTTGTTCTCGGTTCTTGAGATCATTGTGTCCGATAAGTGACCTTTGCTTCATTATCCGCAAAATGCATATGAAAGCGCACACCCCTGCATATGCTAATGAAGGTTATGGAGATCATGCTAAACACGTATGACTATGGCACTCCTCTCTCCTCCCAAATCACGCTACATGTCACCTGGGAGAAGGGAGAAACCTGAGACAAGGCTGTCCTCGGCAAGGGGGGTGGACCGTGCTAATTCAGCAAACATAAAAGGGGAAAATAAGTGCCCCTAGAAGGAAGAACAAAGAGGAAGATAGTGCCTGGGAAGATTCTTCCCAAAAAGGAAGACCATACCTGGGAAGATTTTTTCAAACAAAGAAGAAGATTATGCCTGGGAAGATTCCCTGAAAAAGATGCTGGAACCAGGACTGGTGATCTCTTTATCTCTGTCTTTTTCTCCATCTTTTCCTTTCTCTGTCCCTCAGTTTCTCTTTTCTCTTGGAGTTGTTAAGTAACGGTTAGAGTTGTTAAGTAACGACCTTAAGTACCGCTTGCCATAACTTGTCCTATACCTGTTGTTAAGTAACACAATGCATACCTCACCATTTGCCATATACCTAATCAATTATCGTGGACTTGTTAAGACCTATACTAATCATTTTGTAAAGCTAATAACCTTAGTCCGCGCCGTTGGGCATTTACGAATCTGAAGTCACTTACCCCCCCTTTTTCCTGAGAGTGGGACGTGACACACCTCCCATCCTGATCTGCCACTGTGGTTTTTTCATGTTGTTCTGCAGGACTAGAACAGCTGTCCTGAGGAAACATGCCAAGCCCCTTAACCTTGCATTGTTCAAATCTCTCCCTAGGGGATCAGGAAAGTCTGTGAGCATCCTCCACTTATAGGAATCTTCTTTTGTCAGTTTATGTGGTATTATCTCAGCCCTATTCCTCTTGCTAGACAGAAGAAGCTTATTGCATTAAATAGGTTGTATGTTCATTGAGTCTGTTCTTCTGAAAAGACTGAGATGCTCAGCCTGACTCCTTAAGACAAAGAAAATAGTTCAAATGGGACATTTAACTAGTTGTGGTTGTGGTTCTATTCAAATTTCAAATAGAAGTTGTGGTTCTATTCAAATTTCAGGCATTCTTAATTTGACCACAGCCAACTGTCTAAACAAGCAAGCTTCAGTACTTCTGCTGCATCAACACCCAACTTACTTAATAACATCAGCTTACATTTTTACACGAATTTTCTCTAGCTTACTGAAAACGCTATTTCCACTGCTCACTGCCATAGGCTAGTTAGCTATAGTGGAGCTTAGTTTCATATGCATTGAATATAATGAGAAAAACTAGCATCAGATACAAGAATACTGGCAGCAGCAATCTGTGGGAGAGGCTGTACTATCATAATTCCTGCCTCAGCTTTCAATTTTGCAGTAAACCTGAACTGAAAAAAAAAAAGGAAAATAATAAAAAAAAATCAGTGATGGAATAGACCTACTGTGTTTTCACTACACCAATCCTCTAGTGAAAAGGGCATGACATTGTATAGGTTCTCCTATACAATGAACTATACTCTTTGGATAAGTTCAGTCCTACTGACTTGCTTATGACCATAAAACAAATTTAGTAGTAAAGCAGGGAACAGACATGAGGATATCTGCTGACTGCAGTCACCCACTTTCTCCATAAAAGCAGTTGTATTACTATTAACAGTCCAAGGAGTATGCTATTACCAGCAATTCAAATTAGCAAACTGTAGGTTTTTTAACTTCTCAGCCTGGCCTACTCTCGTTTCTTTCTCCTTTTAGCCCTACATCTTTGTGAGTCTTGCCTGCCTCAAAAATCCTTCTGCTTCCAAAGTATTTACACCATTGGTGCTTTTATAGACAGATGTTATTTCCTCACATGGTCATCAAAGCTAAGCAGAATGCATCACTCATTTGATTCCTTTCTAATAAACTGAGACTACAGCGATGTGTATAGGTACTAATACAAGTTCTACTGATTCTGTAAAACAGCCAACCCTGAACTGAACTGGTGTCAAATAATCCTACCTTAGTTTCTCTTTTCCCTGACTGGAAATAAGGAAATTCACGACTCCACACGACTGTAGAAATAAGAAACCTCAGGGACTTTTTCAAGGTCTGTACCAAGTATGGTGTGGCATTCACCAAGTGACCTCAGAAAAGCAGACGTGGACAAGATTTGAGCCTAAAAGTGTTAAATCCAAAGCTTTGATCATTAAGCAAACAGCATTCTTGACAGATCACTAAAGCATGTGTTTCTCAGAAGGGTCTCTCAGAAGGCTCAAGTGGAAAGTTATGGAGTAGCATTCTTCATCCAAATGCTGTAAACTTTTTGGATCTGTATGCTAATATATAAACACATGAGAATGGCTTGCTTTGTCAGGGTTTGAATATTCTCACTTTCCCTAAAGGTCAGTATAGTTTGTAAATGCTCTTTTCCACCATATTTTTCAGTATCATCTTTTGCTCATAAGTGTGAAAATAATGTATATCTAAGGGTTACACCAACCTCCTGCATGTTAAAAAGTCAGTGTTTTCTTAGTTTATGCTCATTAGCTCAGCCCCCCACAACATATGCATTATTTGTACTATCTGTTCTTCTTAAATTCAAGCCTCTATGCCAGATGCACAGAAATTTTAAAACTTATTATATTCTCCCCTGTTTCCCCCCACCCAAGCATGGGACTTCACTGCATCAAACACTGAATTTACTGAGATGAAAAGTTAGTGTGATATTGGTCCCGAAATGTAGGTGGTAATGTTATCTTTTCATAGCTACATATACACCTCTCTTGAGGAGATTTCTTTTAGCTTAAGTCTTGGAGACAGTGCTTTTGAGTCAATATTATGCTGTGATAATTCTTTGAAACTTTATTTCTTCATATTAGCACCACTGGACAATATCCTTCTTTGAGTGAAACACCATCATTTACCAGTAGCTTATATTCAGACTAGTTCCTGTAGCACAATTCAGAAACACTTTTTCTATTTACATTCGTCTCTCCCTGCTCTCATTTCACTTCCCAGAGCTTTTCTCCCCATGCTGTAGTAGGCCTGAATTTTTATGAGGACAAAACACAAAGCAGTCATCATGAATGACTTTTAGCATACTGCTGATTCAGTTACTACATCAGTCAAGTTTCCTGACTACTCTTCCTGAAACATAGCAGCTCCAGAAAGATTTGGAGAAACACTACAATATCCTGAGAGTTGCATTTGTTCTTGCTTTTGCTGTTACCCAGCCCTGATTAGAAGTGTTCCTGTTAGCTAATTACTTTCAGAGCAGTGACAGATGGCCAAAGGGTGCATGTGTTGGAAAAACAGAGAGGAAAAGGATTAATGTTGTAGATCACCTCATTCCCCTTTTATTTAGGCTCCTCTAAAGCTGTTGATTTAATGGAGTGATTTCTGATTTGGGCTGGAGCAGTGATTAGAGAATCAGGCCCATGAGGTTTAGTGACCTCCAGGTGAAGGCACTGCAGGTGTGTGGCTAACAAGGTACAAGAGTGAGAGTGAAAGCAGTTACAAGCAGTTGGTCAAGAAGCAGCATTGTACTCAAATAGCTGCAAGTGCTGAGCTTTATACCTGGGAGAGGCAAGCTGTACTCCTGGCTGGTTTACTGTTGAATCTTGCACTGTGAGTGTCTTCTGCAGGAGGAACAGCCTTTTGTTGGCAGTGGTCCTGTGAGCTTTTCATGCAAACTGCTGAATCTGAGAGGAAAGTTAGACATTTAATTAACGTGTGTAGATGTGGCTCAGTGAGTTATGTTTTCTTAAGAGCACAGATACAGAGACAAAATCCTTCAGTGAGAGGATACAGATTCTGCATTTTCGTTTCTTCTGAAATCTTTAACAAGTTGTGATGCCTTAATTTCTCTATCCTGTTCCCTCCTTCCCCCGTTTTATTTTACATTGTCAGCTCCATGAAATCTGCTCCCCCTTACTCCTTGCTGTCAGTATACAAAATGCCCACCTGCTAATACAACTGCCCCACGCCCAGGAGTCCCCTACATTTTAAATCAGCAGAAAAAAGAGAAAATAAAGGTGACAGGCAGGAACAGAAAGTGTATTTCCAAACTGTACATGCTTAGGGGTGAAAGTAATGTGTTATCAGTAAGGCAGCAGCAAGAAGAACCGTGACCGTGTCTTTGGTACTCCACCTGCTACAGACCCTTGCTTTTGTTTCCATGGTAGTTTGCTTGATTTTAAAAAAGTACTTTTTGCAAGGAAAGAAGGTACCTGCTTTGAGTCTGTACTGGTCAGTACCTCCATGATAAACCTGGCTTATACAGCATTTTCATTTAAAGCTTGATGCAAAATTTACATGCTTCCTTTATAATGCAAATTCCTCATCCTTTCCAGGCAGCTGCTCATCTCTTTGTTTACTTTTGCTTTGAACAAAAAATGCAATATTGACAGCTTTGTCACTTACAAATGTTTACCTTTTGAGTAACTAGGAGTAAGGGGAAAAAAAGGCAAAAATAAATAGCTAATATATTAGTGGGAGTGCTTGTAAAAATGTTCCACTGTGGGGTTTAGTTGGTTTTTTGGGTTTTTTTAATGAGACATCAGCTGCACTTTAAATAGCTGCTAAGATGAATGGAAGCTAATAGGAGATGATCCTGAAGTTTGTTTTCTAATCAGATCAGTCTGGATCTTATTAATAAAAGTGACTACTCTGAACAGAACTGTCTGTGGCTAAATAATCAGTTTTGTTATTGAGAAGTGATTAAATTGCCTAAGGAAAAAAATTATAAATTACACTTGGTTTACTAAGATTTAAATTAAGGCCCTTTTTTCCCCTAATCAATCTACTGATCAATCAATCAACTGAATCTGTGTTCAGTTCTGGGCCCCTCTGTACAAGAGGGACATTGAGGTGCTGGAGCGTGTCCAGAGGAGAGCTACCAGGCTGGTGAGGGGTCTGGAGACCAAGTCATATGAGGAGAGGCTGAGGGAGCTGGGCATGTTTAGCTTGGGGAAGAGGAGGCTGAGGGGAGACCTCATTGCCCTCTACAGCTACCTGAAAGGAGGTTGTAGAGAGGTGGGTGTTGGTCTCTTCTCCCAGGTGAATAATGACAGGACCAGAGGAAATGGTCTGCAGCTGTGGCAGGGGAGGTTTAGATTAGATATTAGGGAGAATTCCTTTACTGAAAGAGTGGTCAGGCACTGGAACAGCCTGCCCAGGGAGGTGGTTGAGTCACCATCCCTAGAGGTATTTAAGAAGCATCTAGATTTGGCACTCCAGGGCATGCTCTAGTGTCAGAGATTGTAGGGGTTGGGGGTTTTTTGTGTGTGTATGGTTGGACTTGATGATCTCAAAGGTCCTTTCCAACCATGAAGATTCTATGATTAATATAGTTGTGATTTTTCCAGTGCATAGTTACATGTATATGTGCACTATATATGTGTATTAAATATATGTTATATATATTTTGTGAGCTCAGACATAATTTATATATATACACATATGTACATATACATAAATTCTGAACTTTTCAGGCAAGGGGAAGAGGCATGCTGTCCTGTGGCAGTGTTTAGTCCCAAAATGAAATATTGCAGTGTTTGGAAATTACACACAATCACTGGTATTACAGTCCTTCATCTCCACGTAGCATTCAGGACTATAGGTTTTTTTATTAACCTGAGACACTGAGAAGGAATAAAGTGGAGGTGGATTTGCCTCTCACGTTTCCAGAAATTGCCTTCTGTTCTTTCTCCTCCAAATGGAGGCCCAGCAAATATAACACTTCGTAGGCAGCTGTTCTGAAGAGGATCAGGATATTACCACTGCCTTTCAGGCTAGCGGGCACCAAGCAAGCATTTGCAGAGCTCAGTAGGAAAACTGGAGTAGTGGGAAATCACATTTAAATATCTTTTCGTTTCTCTCCTGAATATGTGAATAATGGGTATTGGGTACTCCATGGCATATGTCCATCAAGGCCAGGAAGTGTGTATACCCGTAAATGCTACCACTGCAGTCCTCAAATTCATTTTGGGTGAGTTATTCTTTATGGCTACGAGTCTCAAGATGTCAGGGACAAGTAATGGACTGTGAACCTTTAGCAGATCTGAACTGCTACTAATGGATATGAGCCCTAATCTCTGAAGATCACGGAATCATGGAATTTTTCAGAGTTGGAAGGGACCTCTAGAGATCATCTAGTCCAACTCCCCTGCTAAAGCAGGATTGCCTAGAGCACATTACTCAGGACTGCATCCAGGTGGGTCTTGAAAGTCTCCAGAGAAGGGGACTCCACAACCTCCCTGGGCAGTCTGTTCCAGTGCTCTGTCACCCTCACCGTAAAGAAGTTTTTTCTCATATTTGATTGGAACTTCCTATGTTCCAGCTTGTGCCCATTACCCCTCATCCTGTTACTGGGAACCACTGAAAAGAGTCTGGCTCCATCCTCCTTAAACCCACCCTTGAGATACTTGTAAACGTTAACAAGGTCTCCCCTCAGCTTTCTCTTCTCCAGGCTAAAGAGTCCCAGCTCTCTCAGCCTTTCCTCATAAGGGAGATGCTCCAATCCCTCAATCACCTTTGTTGCCCTACACTGGACTCTCTCCAGTAGTTCCCTGTCTCTCTTGAGCTCTCTGGGGAGCCAAGAGCTGGACACAGTATTCCAGTTGTGGCCTCACCAGTGCAGAGTAGAGGGGCAGAATGACCTCCCTTGACCTACTGGCCACACTCTTCCCTATGCAGCCCAGAATTCCATTGGCCTTCTTGGCCACAAGGGCACATTGCTGGCTCATGGATAGTTTACTGTCTACCAGGATGCCTGTAGGAATGTGTCTGAGAGAAAATGGTCATGTGAGCCAGCCTCCCTACTATGAGAGATTAGATTAAGAGCAAAACAGGTGATAGAAGATGGAATTAGTACATGGGAAAAACGGGAACTGAGAAGGTAGAAAACATGTTGTGCTAATGACTAAGCAATTTACTATGCGAATTCTTGTAACCAATCTGATGTGTGAACAAACTGCATGGACAGCGCATGGACAGTGTAACTGGCTAATCAGAAATAAGCGAGTCGCGTGTACAGCTACAACACAGGGTAAAAAAGATGATGATCTGTGCTTAATAAACGGCTTCTGTTGATTCACATTGGATCGTCTGGAGTCCAGTTATTTCTCCTCAGATGGTGACCCCTATGTGATACCGATCGGCGCTTGGCTTGAGCAGCGGAACGCGAGGGGCGGAAGACCCAGAAGGAGACCCACCGGCTGGAGGACGGCTCAGCTGGACTGAGACTGGGCGGATTGGGCGGCAATCCGGAATAGAGGAAACAGACGACGTGGCCACGGACACCCAGAGAGAGGTGAGCAGCCGGGGCAGGAGATGGGGCAACAAGTAACAAAAGAAGAAGGGGCTATGTTAAGACTTCTCCTGCATATCCTCTCTAAGAGAGGGGTGAAATACGATGAGCGTATGCTCCGAAGGTTGTTAACCTGGTGCAGAGAGAACGGATTCGCACCAGAGCCCCAGACAGCTTTTAAACCAGAAATATGGGAGGCTGTTGGGGAAAAACTGTGGGAAGTGATAAGTAAAGGAGACAAAGAGGCATCACCGTTAGCGACGACATGGTGGTTGGTGTTATCGACCTTACAAGATATGAAGGCGGAGCGAGCCACAGCAGCTGGGGCTTTTGCAGCATTACAACCCACGGGAGGGGGATTGAACAGGCCAGGTCCGAAGGTCTGGGACGATCCCCTGCTGATCCCCTCTGCTCCACCTGAGGCCGATGGAGGAGGCAGAATGTCAGCAGAGAAGGACAGAGCCGGAGCTGTTTGCTCCTGCCATTGCCCGCCTCAGCCCCTCCCCTCCCCAGTCGTCTCCCTGAGATAAAAGTGCTGGTTTTGTATGTCTGCTGTGTAAGTGTGTGCGGGCGCCAGCTTATACCTGCTGATCAGCATGTGTGCTACTGTTTGCTTTTTGTTGTGTGCAGTGTCGTTAGGTGACTCCCCTTGAGCAGGTGTTCTGCCCGGTGTGGTACTGTTCTCGTATGCAACTAGGGCTGACACTCCGTCAAGTGAAGAAGTTTGTATATACACAATGTTTAGACGTAAGGCGAGCGCGCCCCAGGCAGATACACCAGGATGGGCTGTAGAACCGATGGAAGTCCTGAAATATTGGGGGAATTTTCACCAGCCGACACGTTTACACTCTCGGGAACAGCTCGCCCATGCAGGGCGTATGGCTGGTTGTTTGTTGTTTGTCTATAAGATCATGGTTGATTGGGAAAAGGAGTTGAGCCAAAATCCATAGGATGCTCTGTAGGAAAATGAGAAACTTAAGGAAAAAAGAGAAACTGAGCTCTTGTTGCAAAGGCAGACATTTATGTCAGTCGTAAATGATGGGGAAAAAAAAAAAAAGGAGAAAAAAAGAAAAAAGAAAAAAAAATGAAAAAGAAAAAAAGAGAAAAAACGAAAAAAAAGAGGAAAAAAAGAGAAAAAAAAGAAAAAAAAAGAAAAAACAAACAAAACCAAACAGGAACAATTAGATGGGAAATGTGCCACGTTAGCACAAAAGTATGCCATACGTATTACGAGAAAGCATCAGAAAAAGAGAAATAGGACACCTGATTCAAAGCAGTACCATAGAGATATGTTTTTGGTTTTTTCCTATATGTGTATATGTTATTGCATGCCTTAGTAGATTGCTCTGTGTTATACCCTGCGAGACTAAAATGAACCCCAGCAGAAGCGGTCTCTTGAGCAAGGGGGTGGAATATGGGAAAGCAACGGAAGATCGGCAAGGAGGATTGTAAATACACTCAAGGGACTCGCACCTGGGTGCTGGAAAACACATATATCACACCAATTGTTATTCAGTCTTGGGTGCTGGCAAGAAAAACATTTGGATGACATAAGCCTGTAATGGACTCACAGACACCTTATCTAGCTGCTTGAGAATCTTGGCCTGTTGTGGAAGAAGATCAAAGCACAGTACCAGCAAGAACAGGGAGTCCGCATGCGCTCTTGCTAACAAGGACTCTTTTGCTGCCAAGGATTCTTGATAACAAGGACTCTCTTGCTGCCAAGGATAAGTTTTAGTAATGCTACTAGTACCGCTATTTCTGAGTTATTGCTAGATGTAGATAGTATTCGATATGCGATGTTGCAAAACAGAGCTGCTACTGATTTTTTGCTTTCAGCTCACAGACATGGTTGTCAAGATTTTAAAGGACTGTATTGTATGAATCTAAGTGACCACTCCAAATCCATCCATGCCCAGCTGCAGGAACTGCACCGACCGAACCAGCAACTTGTGGAGACCACTGGGTGGAATCTCTTTGCTGGATGGACTTGGGGGTGGGGTCGGTTGAAGCAAATTATACTCATCGCCTGTGTGGAAGGAATTTGTCTGTTATGTTTAGTATGCTGTTCGCCATGTTTAATAAGCATTATACGATCAGTTGTAGATGCCGCTTTGCATCGTACCCTTGTACGAGTTGTACAATATGTTGCTTTAAAACCTATGTGTGTATCCATGAGAACCTGACCTTCACAGAAGAAGATAACAAGAAGGGATTACAACAATGTAGTCACGTATCAGACAGCCTCTGTTAGCAAAGCTGGATCATGAGTTTGGTGAGACTTGCTGCATGTGCTGGCCGTGCATGCAGCGACTCTGGCCTGTACTTCTCCACTCAGTCCAGTGCAGGATATAGGGGGGCTGTCTCGGGGGTCAGAGAGGGGGAGAGAGACATGAGCGAGGGGGAGAGAGACATGGGCGCACTTTGAAGATACAGGGGATGCCCTGAAGCACTGTGTCTACCCCCGCCCCCCCCCATAAGTTCTATGTTCATTAACCCCAACAGCTCCGAAGGCATTACAGCATGTTGCAAGATAAGATATAGTCTACTACTGCTGCAAGACACATTGAACATCTTCCTACAAGAATTTCAACTTTATGCCCTGATAGGACAGTGGGATGATGCACTCGCAAAGAGCCTGACTGCATTAGAGTGGGTATTTTTGCCACATACCTTTTCAAAACCAGTAACTATGATGATTGAAATGTTACCACGATTGTTTTCCCAGGGTCTGGAATGGAATGGATCCAAGCCACATACATGTCCCCATCAAAAAGGATGACCTTGACCCTTGGTTATCACAATTTGACATGTCATTGCAAAAAAATATTCGTCCTTTACATGATCAGCTAAAAGCTCAAATACTGAAGATTCAAGACTTAATGAACCACAATGTATTTGAAATATTACAAAAGGATTTCTCGTGGGTAAATCCAAAGAAATTGGCTTTCTGGGCTAAATTTAGGAATCTGGGTGTTTATTGCCTTAGCAGGGTTCTTTTTGATTCTGTTTTTAATTGTGTTTGGTATATAACCTGCTAAGAGCATCACAATGAGCAGAAGCACAAGTCATGTCGACCTTGTTAATAAATGGTCTGATGTTAAACAAAAAAGGGGAAGATGTGGCAGATCTACGAGCAGAGGCCTGCGGACGGCCAAAGACACAGAAAGCAGCAATAACATGGTACATGGACAATAAATGGCATGATATTGTGATCACGGACTGTAAAGGGTCCACACAAAAGCTAGAATTACGTGCTGTACTAGAAGTGTTTCGCAGGTGGACAAAAGGAGGTATTAATATCATATGTGACTCCTTATATGTGGTTGGAATCGTTCAACGAATGGAGCGTGCTTTGCTGAAGGAGGTCAGAGATGAGCAGCTGTTCACCCTGCTCCATGAATTGTTGCTCCTACTCAATGAACGGCACGATCCTTATTTCATCACCCATATTCGCAGCCATTCAGGGCTCCCAGAAGGTTTAGCTGAGGGCAATAGACAAGCTGATAAACTTGTGGGTCCTACATGGGCTGCACCACCTCCAGATAAGTTTGCACAGGCACGGGCATCTCATACATTCTTCCATCAATCTGCACGAATGCTGCGCAGACAATTCGGGATCTCGGAGTCTGATGCCCGAGGTAGAGTGCAAACGTGTGCTGATTGTCAACCATTTATACCTAACTTCAACCCAGGCGTCAGTCCCCGAGGGCATGGACCTTTGGAGTTCTGGCAGACTGATGTAACCCATGTGTCAGAATTTGGAAAACTGAAATTTATACACCTGAGTGTAGACTGTTATTCAACTGCAATTTGGGCAACTGCGCAGACTGGTGAATCCAGTAAACATGTACGAAAGCATTTGCGATCTGCGGTTGCAGCCTTCGGTGTACCGCGTGTGATAAAGACTGATAATGGCCCAGGGTACGTAGCCCGTTCAACAGAGGTATTTCTACAGCTGTGGGGCATTACACATGTGACTGGCACACCACATTCTCCGACGGGTCAAGCCATAGTGGAACGCATGAACCAGTCTTTAAAAAATTTGCTTCAAAAACAAAAAGGGGGAGAGCAAGGGCTGAGTCCTGTAGATCGACTGAACAAGGCCATTTATGTCCTGAACTTCCTACGCCTTCCTCAACACTGCCTTGTACCTCCAATCGTGCGGCACGGCGCAGGCCTGCAGAGAGACCTGGGAGATTTTAGGCAGGAAAATGGCATGGTAGCAGTTAAAAACAGTGTGATGGGGAAGTGGGAAGGACCGTGTAGACTATTAACCTGGGGTCGAGGATATGCCTGTGTCGTTACAGATGCCGGAACCAGATGTGTACCAGCCAAGTGGATAAAGCCCTGGTTTGAGCAGACGGATTCGAATGAGTTACCCCACAATACCAACAACGACGATGAGGGCTGAAGAAGTGCAGTGCCCTAGGTGTGGAACTGTGACCCATAGATCCTTGTGCCTTGTGAGGATTGTCGAGGCCGGTGGTGGTTTGAAAGACCACGTGCTGCGGCCCGGTGTGCTGTGTGTTTTAAATCCGGTGTGCTGTGTATTTTAATAAGGAATTAGGTAAAGTGACGGGGTATGCTGTCTGTTTTTAATCCGGTGTGCTGTGTGTTTTAAATCCAGTGTGCTGTGTATTTTAATTCTAGTGTGCTGTGTATTTTAATAAGGAATTAGGTAAAGTGACAGGGTATGCTGTGTGTTTTTAATCCAGTGTGCTGTGTATTTTAATTCCGGTGTGCTGTGTGTTTTAATAAGGAGTTAAGTAAGGTGACAGGGTGTGCTGTGTGTTTTTAATCCGGTGTGCTGTGTGTTTTAAATCCGGTGTGCTGTGTATTTTAATTCTAGTATTTTAATTCCGGTGTGCTGTGTGTTTTAAGAAGGAACTAAGGTGACCCGTTTAATTCATTTAGCTATTGCAATAGAGTACATAGAGTCAGGTTCACCTTAACACGAGCTGGCTGAGCGACAGGAGATTAGGGAAGTCTACCATTCACAAGGATTGGTCAAGGTGTGTGACATACAGTGCCGTTACACAGTGCTGCTGCCAGAGGTTTGGTCGGTTCCGGAGGACTAGTGGGAACAGGTAGTACGTCACTGTAGCAACAGGTTCGGTCATCTACAGCGCAGAAAGAAGGGCAAGGGTACTGATATTTGAAGATGCCACTGGGAATTAGTGTCGGGCTTATCCTTGTGATTGGAAGTTGCAGCTGAGCACAAAACTGAGAACCCTTGGTATTTCGGCTTCTTTTAATACAGCAGGATTCAATTCAGTCTACCCAACATTTAACATGTCCCTAGTGAACTTTTGTGGAGACACCACAGGGATGATGATTGATTTTTGCTGTTGGCTCAGGGTCATGGATGTGAAGATTTTGAAGGTATGCGTTGTATGAACCTTTCCGACCACTCATCATCCATTCATAAGCAGTTACGGGAGCTGAAGGATAACATGTCCAAATTAAAAGTGGTGAAAAACGGTTTCGATGATTGGTTAAACTCATGGGGTATAACGGGATGGTTATCAGACTTACTAAAACAAGGGTTCATGCTATTGTTGGTTATATTATTATTGATTATGGTACCCTCGTGTGTTCTCCGCAAAGTGACTGACATGATAGAAAATGCCATGCATAAGGTCTGGCTGGCTCAAGAAGAAAAAGGGGGTATTGTAGGAATGTATCTGAGAGAAAATGGTCATGTGAGCCAGCCTCCCTACTGTGAGAGATTAGATTAAGGGCAAAACAGGTGGTAGAAGATGGAATTAGTACATGGGAAAAACGGGAACTGAGAAGGTAGAAAACATGTTGTGCTAATGACTAAGCAATTTACTATGTGAATTCTTGTAACCAATCTGATGTGTGAATGAACTGCATGGACAGCGCGTGGACAGTGTAACTGGCTAATCAGAAATAAGCAAGTGGCGTGTACGGCTACAACACAGGGTATAAAAGATGATGATCCGTGCTTAATAAACGGCTTCTGTTGATTCACATTGGATCGTCTGGAGTCCAGTTATTTCTCCTCAGATGCCCAGATCCTTCTCCTCAGAGCTGCTTTCCAGCAGGTCCACCCCTAACCTATACTGGTGCCTGACATTCTTCCTCCCCAGGTGCAGGACCCTACACTTGTCCTTGTTGAACCTCATTAGGTTCTTCACTGCCCAGCTCTCCAGCCTGTCTAGGTCATGCTGGATGGCAGCACGGCCCTCTGGAGTGTCAGCCACCCCACTCAGTTTGGTATCATCAGTGAACTTGCTGAGGATACACTCTGTCCCCTCGTCTAGGTCATTGATGAATATGTTAAACAATACTGGTCCAAGTATTGACCCCTGGGGGACACCACTGGTTACAGGCCTCCAACTCAACCCTGCTCCGTTAATCACAACCCTCTGAGTCCTGTCGCACAGCCAGCTCTCAATCCACCTTGATTCTCAGTTTTTATTTCAGATCCTTCTCTACACCCATCAGTCCCACCACTGCAGTGGGAATAAAATGGGATAATGACTCTATTCCAGGGCATTAATGAGCAGAACGTGTTTGCAATATGTTTAGCTGCCATCAATATTAATGCACTCATTTGAGGGGCAATAAATTGATAGAGTATGGCATTACAATGCATAAAAATTGCATCAGCTTCAGAGATGTAATGGAAAATTCCTCCATGAATAGAAGTAATTGGGGAAGGGGCTTTTCCTAAAGTCATTTTATTTATCACTGAATATTTAGCATTGGACAAGATCAGTCTTGCTGTCTTCCTTTAGGACCTCAGTGGGACAAAAACTTAGGGTTGTTATGATGTAATAAAAATGTTAAAAATAACAAATGAATAGGCTGCCTTTGCTGTTTCAGAAAAGATGATGAGAAATGGTTGCCTTCTGTAATTACCGAGTTAGAAATAAATAAACTATATTTATTCCCAGCTTTATTCGTCTGAGAAAATGACTGAATAATGTCCTAAAAAAGAGCAAACAGTGCATTAAGACAATTATATATCTATTTATCCACCTATCCCTTCCTCTCACCTCCAGTCAAAAGGAGATGTCAGAACATCTTAGTGAGTGGTCACTTGGGCTGTATCTGTATCAGTAAATTAAATATTACATTTCTGTGCACTGAATGTGATTTTCTACACTGTTGTTAGAAGTGTTCCTGGCCTGGTTTTGGTCTGAACCAACTGCTACACTCGCAAATAATTCCTGTTCATCGCTGATCATTAGCATGGGTTAAAGACCCAACAGGTAGTTGCAAGGTGTCCATCCTCTTCTTAGGGCTGTGTGGAGTAACAGCTTGAATGCGAAGTCATTTTGTGTTCTTTTGCCTCTGTGACTGAACAGTCCCAGGGATTTATTTAATTTATAGCTATAAACACAGCCATCAAAAACTTCTGCGACTACGTCATTTAAAAGCTGGTAAAAACTCTGCCATATTTATTTACTTAAGCTAGAGAGCATATATATGCCATAGCAGTTTGACAACCCTATTTAAAAGAAAAAGAGATGTGTAGAGATTAATGCACCAAATCATGTTTAAGTGTATGTACAAGATAGGCAGAAGGAAGATTCACTTTAGTGTATGCTAGCACGTGTCACTCATGACTGGTAACACCTCTTCTATTCCAGGCTCTTGAACAGGAGACCAATTGTGACAAATGGCACTTTGGTAAGATGAGAAAGGCTTGATGTGTGCCACAAAAGGCTCACCAAAACAATGTGGTGCCAGCAGATTCAATCTCTGAATAAAAGCATAGCCAGTGTGAGACACAGACTGATTTAAAGAATAGATGTTATAAGGCATGGAGTTAGGTAAATCTACCAAAAAGAAAAATAAAAAAAATCAAGTCAGTCAGTGAATTCTCCTGCAGGCTAATTTAGTAATAAGTGGCAGACACAGACATAATCCAGACTGCAAACTGCAAATAATAAATAGCAGACACCCCCTGCCCCCCCAAAAAACCCACATATATAAGACCCCTCATACCTTTTGATTGATTCCCCCTTCCACCAGCACTACTCCAGCTAGATCCAGCAAACCAGCCTGACAGAGAGGGGACATGGCACTCAGCAGCCTGCTGAAATAGAGATGTAGAGAGACGGATGACAACAGCATGCGGAAAAGCACTGTAGCCCATGGCTCCTCATTATCCTCTCATATGTAACTCTACATCCTGAGATGTAGTGGGGGGATGCCTTAGGGTACCTCCGTACACATCCTGAGGTAAGAAATATCCAGCTAAGACCGAGAGGGAAATGCTACACAATGCCGGCGTTGAGAGCCACTCCGCAAATCTAGGAGGTGAGCAGCTTTGCGGTTCATTTTTCCCCTTGAGTCTCTTTTGAAGGGCATGACAATAACAATATAGAGGTTTTTTTCTCAATTTGGGACAGGCCACAACTAAGCCTTAAAAAGCTGTAGGCATGATGAAAGTGAGGAGGAGGGTGATGATGGACCAGGGGGCCCTGTGGTGTGAAGAGGGGATGAGGAAAATGTAAAATACTTCTTAGCTGTGAAATAGAAAGCCTGAGAAAAGATGTAGCAAACAGTGTGTAGATTTTCAAAGGGGTTGGTGAGAACTGGGTGCCCATCCTCCATCGCTTGTCTGGGGGCTGCTATTGCTATCACTATCACTTAATTTCCCAGTCCATGAACCCATTACACCCATAGGCGACTTTAGGTCACCTTTACTAATCATCTCTCATTAATACCAAAATTCATCTTGTAGTAACCCCTGGGCACAATTCTCCTGATTCAGGATCCTGACATATTTGGTGTATTTTAGAGAAAACAGCAGAACTTGCCCCAAGCAGCTGGTGGGATCTGGGTTCGTATCTCCCTCATCACTCTTTTTAATTCCCAAGCACAGGTGGCAGTGATCAGCAGATGTCTGAACACAACTGTCATCTTCATGGGACCTGCTACCTCCTTGTTTTCAGTTCACCAGGGCACCCCATCATGCTCACAGTGGCTCCATGTGCTCTCAGTGGGGAAAGGGCACTTTCTGCAGTCTGGGACATAATTGCGCTGACGAAGGAGGGATAAAAAAGCAATGCAGTCAGCAGCAGGGGGGCTTTTCAAACCCAGAAAGACTGGGGAATCTTTTTCTCTTTCTTTCTTTAACTGCTTTCTCATTTACATTTAGAAAAATTACATATAGTAATTAGATTCCTACTTTGCCAAAACTTTAAATAGGATCCTTTAAAAATAGCTTTTAAAATTTCAGGTCTTTTTTTTTTCTTTTTCTTTTCAGGAGTTGAACAATAGAACCAGTCTGCTTTTTTAACACTTTTTTAACAATAGTCATTCAGAAATGCAGGCTGAATGCTAACAGGTTTTGACTAACGCAGAAAGTTTTGGGGCCTATTGTGGCACTTTGTGTCTGTTTTACTTTCTTCCCCTCCACCTCTCCCTTTTGCCTCTTCCTTTCACTCACCATTGACAATCTATGCATTCGTAATTGAAGAAATTCTCTTCTTAACGACTTACAGTTGTATGAGTTATCGCTCTTGTCGGTGTTTCCACAAACTAAACACATATGACTGCTAATTTCCCATTGAAAGACTTTGGAAGGTTCCTGAAATTAATGACGTAAGACAAGTTTACAAACTGGTAGGCTCTGATGTGAAAATTAGTGTGTCTTCTTTGCAGAGGCTAAGTACAGGAGATTGAAATAGCAGTGAGTAGCCTGCATATTCATAAAGCTACTCAGCAAGGAAAAAAAAATAGAAAAAAAATTGCCCATATTTCAGAAACTTGGAAACTGCCAGAAAGAGAAGAAAAAATATCAGAGTATATGTAAGGAGGAAGAAGTGGAAAGCAGGCTTGTTGTCACGAAGAGGAAACTGCAGGACTTTTCAAGCGGAAAACTCTATTTTACTCTGAGAAATCAACAGCTTTGTTAAGGACCTGCTGTTGGCATCTTGCTCCAGTATAGTATGTGTTGAGCTCTGAGTAATGTTTGTGTGAAATTGTGGGGATTTTTAATCCAGTAAGTCACAGCACACAACTTTAGTTACTTAGGAAGCAAAACTACCAGAGGAAGAAATTCATAAAACCATGGAAGTTGAATCTTTTCTTCCATCCATGTAAATCAGGAGTAATTCAGATAAAGCCAGTGGAATATTCTGCCAGAGTAAAACAAGGCAATGTGAGAAGAATTTGCCCTATTTCTTTCAAATAAAAAAAGAATAGTCCTGGTCAGTCATTTGCTCAGGAACGTATACTTCAGATATGCAGGCAGCCATTATGGTTGTCATCTAAAAAGGTTCTGAAATAGTGACTGTCCTTAACACAGTGTGTCACATGAAATAATGAAAGTCCTCGGCCATATCCAGATTCTTCTAATTTTCTGTAGAAATCTCTGTTAATATTTCCTTGAGGTAAATGGTAAGAAAAACCTGGCTTCTCTGCTTTAGTATTTCTCTACCATCAAGATCCTTGATGAAAAGATTCAAAACACAATCTATTCCATTTTATTTTATTCCATTCCATTCCTTACACCAGAATCAGCCCATATTATCTGAGAGGATTATTTTGTATTTTTGTTTTGAAATTATGCCATTTTTAGCCACAGATAATATCTCTTGGTGTAGACATTGTTATCCCATTAACAGTAGGGCTAAATGCATTTTTTCAAATTATGCATTTTTTTTCATTGAGATAAAGCCATGTTAAAATAAAAATAAATTATGTTTAATTTGTCAAGTTTTTCAGTATAAAACACATTAAACATACTTTTGCCCACTTGAATGAAATAACAGTGTGTTCTTACTGTTGTGAGGCACCTGAAAGACTTCCAGGCTATGAAAATATCAGGAAATAATTATGACAATTAATATGTGTTACCCAAAAGTTTTTATGTGGTGGTGGGAAAAGTAATTACTGTTTCACTGTCCTGTCCTCCTTCTGGATGACCTGCACATCACCAGGGCTTTCTACAAGTTATAGGCTGCACTGACATCCCAAACATAGATGACCACAATTTTATATCCTACATTTCCATTTTTCGTCCATGTAAAACCAAAAAATAAATTAAGAAAACCACCAAGATTTTTCCAGCTGCTCCTCCAGTATATCCACTTCAAAAATATAAGTGAAGCCATTTTTCTACCACTCAGAGCAACTTTGAATTAAGTGATCTTGGGATGGAATAATTCTGTATCCTGTTAAAAATTCAAAGTAGGCATAAGCAGGAATAAAGTGTTAATGCCTCTGTTGAAATTTCATCAGGAAGCAAGATATGAACTCAGGCTGTTTGGAAAAGTACCATGAGAGCTATTATAACAATGAATGATCGATACTATTCTATGTGGACTCATCTTAAAGGGGCTTTTAATAGTAACCTACTGTTTTTCAGAACATATGTTTTCTTATGTATATGTAAGTACTTTCACTCATCCTCTTGGACAACATCAATGATCATAAAGGGAAATATATAGATTAAAATACTTGAGGTGAGTGTTTTTTTCAGCTTTCTTTCTAGTGAACTGAGATATGGATGAAAATAAAAAAAAAGACAAGAGAGATCAACTGAGAAATACATGTCCTGTACACCAAGAACTAATTTATTAGGCAGCCTCTCCCTGCTAGTGGGAGATTAAACTAAATTGCCAGTCTAAACTTTTCTATGCTGCATTTCAAATGTCAACTCATTACATTGCTATTCCTCTTAATTTCTCACAAAGAAAAGGCAAAATGAATTCATTATGCTGAGGTCAGTGGAAAAAATGATGAGTTTCTCCAGAAGAGTAGGCAATGGGGAGAGATTGGGCAAGGTGATTATGTTGAGATATTTGAATAGCTGTCCATTAGCAAGAGGATCCCCATTACTTTGCTGATAATTATATCCTCTTCACTATGACTTCCCAGTGGAATAATACAATGTTCCCAGTGCAGGAGATAATGAAAAATAGTATTCAGGTGGTACATATATGCCAAAAATACTGTGTTGTATTTCTTCCCTTCCCCCATCATGTAGATTGTAATAGCGCACACCTATGCGATATGTTAATGCGTGTTTGGTTGTTCAGGGCTGTGTACAGGGCAAATAAATGTATCTTGAAAATGGATCTGGCAGTGGAATATCATTCTCAAAGTGTAATTATCTCCTGTGTTTAGTGGGCCTGGTGTATTGCTGAGTACATTTTTGTTAGCTATTATGTAAATGACTTTCAAAGCCCAACACACTGTAATAATGAGGACTTTGGAAGGGATCTTATAGAGACGAAGTTATTTCCTTTTTTAAAGAGAGAGTGGTGGTAGGAACTAGAGCTGTATGTTTCTTCTAATTAATCCATTATTTTGCAGATACGTTTCTGTTCAGCAATCAAGGAAAATGAAACAAAAACAAAAAAGGAAAGAAGGAGGGAAAATACAGCATGAGAAGAACACCCACTCATTTACAGTAACTTTTTTTCCAAGGGATACATAAAATTTTTATTGCTGTTCTGTTTTCAGTTTGGGGGAATCTTGCTGCATACAGTATATCCATCTCAGATTCATTAATTTTCAGAGAAAACTCAATTTGCATCAAAATACTTTGCTGTTTGGCTGTTGCTTTACATATCTTGGGGCCTCATGACTTGCATGAGAACTTTGTCTTCAAATTATTTACTAGAGGGGAGAAAAAGCAATGCTATGCTATTGAAATTGCCCAAGTTTGAATACCGCAAAAAGCAGTAAAACTATGCTGTTAGTTCCTCCAGTGAAAGCATTATATTGGATAACCCGTGTCATTGGTTTGGTTTGATTTGGTTTTGCTGTGTCCTAGTATTTAATAAGAACCATAAATGAATGTAGATTAAATTCAATAAAGAGCTGTGGTAATCAATTTTTCATTTTACCTGTTTCCATAAAAAAAAAGTAAACATTTAGAAGTCATACAAGAACAATTTTTTAAAATATTGATATACAGATAGAAATATTCACTTGGATACTATTAATGAATCTTATGAAAGAAGCTGCTAAAAATTTTTGGAGCTGGATTCCCTTCTTATTGTACACTCACTCTGGTATAAATCAGAATGGCTTTAGTGAAGGGAGAATAAATAAGTGTTTCTTCTTGGTTTTGGTTTTGAGGTTTGGGGAGGGGGGTGGGTTGAGATACCAGACAGGAACCAGATCACTTTCTGTGGACTTAAATTCCACCTGCTACATGATGAAGTTCACTTCCTTTTGAAGTGAACTTTCCCCTGTAAAAAACAGTGTATCAGTGGATGGAAAAATAATCTCTAACTTGTCAAAATTTTTTTCACAAAGGATGTGAAAGTGAGGCAGAAGCTCATGAATGTCCTTCTGCATGTGGGCATCTATGTTGATAAAACTTTCAGAGGGGATGAACATCTGTGGTTTCAGTTGGCATTGTCAGATATCTTGAGTACCCAGAATATATGAAAACCATGCTCTTTGTCATAGAAGCTGAAATGAGGATGTGGAGGCTTATCATTTACACAATAAATCTGGAGAAATGTGTCTGCCAAATGCAACATTATAGCATTAGTTGCAAATAAATAGTTGTGTGAGCACCTACAATGAGCCAATCCTGCTTCCTATGGTTTGGTGTATTGACTTTCCCTCCTCTTGTTCTCTCTTGTGCCACTTCACACCTTCCTTTTCCTTCTGTAATCCTTTTTCCCTCTTTTTTTTCATTTAATCTTCTGTTTTCTCAGCTGCTTTCCTTTCGACTAAATCTCTTCTGCTTTTTTTTTAATATTCCTTTTCCTCACATGGATTTGTAGCTCTTTTGTGCAAAGAAAAGCTTTGAGAACATTGAAAACACTCACTGCTCCTTTACTAATACTTGTTTCTTAAAGAATACTAATAAGCAGTGTATGTGGACGCTGAATTGAGAACTTTGAATCCTAAGTTAAAATGATTACTTGCTTCCACTTTTCTTCCTGTAGCAACTTGACATATGAGATGAAAAATGACTAGGAAGTTTTTATATTTGACTAAGCTTGTGATTCATAATCTACCCCTTTACATCAAGGACATACAGAGAGGCTCTTGCTTATACTTATCACTATAACAACCAAGGTCAGCTAATTTCATTATTTGCCCTGTTGGAGGGTCAGAAGCGGAGAAGCGTAGAGGGGTCCCACCTGCAGGGAGGAGCGGACAGGACAGGTGACCCACAATTGGCCAACAGGGGTATTCTATCCCATCTGCCCCATGCTCAGTATAAAAGCTGAGGGATCAAAGGGTCAGCCCTCTTTCTTCAATGGCCAATGTCTGAGGAGGACCCTGTCTGTTCATCTGCCTTTGATCCCGATCTGTGTGTTCCTGACTCCAGCTCTGGAATCCAGTTTCCATCTGTTGCTGAGTCCAGTCTGGGACTTCCCCAGTGCCTGCTGGTGACGTCATCCTGGGAGCTGGATACGGTTTTGTATATATTGTATCTATTTCATTATTTCCTTTTTATTTTATTATTAATATTTCATTGAAGTAGTTTAGTTCCTTCTCAACTCATAAATCTGTATCTCTTCTCATTTCCTTGGAGCGAGAGGTGGGGGAGAGCATCTGTCATCTGTCATTGGCCAATTTGGCCTAAACCATGACACACGTATTACAATTAATATGCATGCATGTCTTCCAAATAGTATCAGGTTTTGGTGAGAACACACTGAAAGAAAATCTGCTTCCACGCATTATGTATAAATTAGATGGATGGATTAGATGGGTAAAAAGATAGAGTGTTATTTCATAATGTTTTTATTTTTTTATTTTATTAATATTTGCTTAAATTCATGCTTAATGTTTCATTTCATTAGTGTTATGCCTAATGTTATTTCAATTAGTTTGGAGGGTTTTTTTGTGTTTTGTGTAACATAGCTTGAAAAGCTTGGACAGAATCATGGAAATGGAATAAATCTGTTAACGTCAATCTAATTGTGCAATCTACTCAGTGGTCTTGAAAATCAATCAATACAAAACATGTTTTACATATTTCAATATGAATTTCCTCCTGTCACTCAGCAATGATTACTCACCATAAAAATGTATATTTTCAATAAAAAAATTATGACCTTTGGAGACTGGAATCTTATTGTGCAATCTGTGTTCAAGAAAATAATTTTAGCTTGCCTCAGAAATGACCTAGAGAGGCCTCCTGCTGAAAAGTGATGGTTTTCATTCTCCATCTTCAGTCAAATTTTAGCATCTTTCCTGAGGGAGCCAGCTGTCACTTGGTTAAGGGTTTGGAAATCTAGGCACTAGCCTGCTTTTATTTCATCAAGACAATTCAGATAATGTGTACGCTTCCAAATAGCTATTAGAGAGAGTGTTAGCTTCCACTTGGTCATTAAGGCATATATTTTTCATCTTGTCACCCCAGGCAATGAGGGAAACAAGGTCATGATTCATCTTGTCCTTAAGAAAATGTTCAGAATATATTAGACAAATTACTATTCCTCTCCTTAGACAGTAATGGAGCCTACCTGTATCGCTCAGAGGTAGATGTCCAGTGTAGATATCTAAAAGTAAAGATTATGAATCGTAACATAAATATATGGGGTTTTTTTCTGTAAGCTCTGAGTCATTTGTATTAGATTTCTCAAGTCTATTTCAGACTAGCTGTTTAAAAACTCTTTAAGCCTGTCCTAGTCTGACTTTTGAGTCAAAGACAAAGCAGGCAACTCCAAAGGGTCATTCGTCTGACCCTGTGCTAGACATCTGAGCTTCTCTGTTGATTGTTTATGTTTAATTTTGTATCTTGGAGTATGATTCTGCCCATAGAGGTTTGTGGCCTAAAAGACATATTGACATTTAACATCTGTCCCTGTCCTTGTTGTGCCACAGAATGTAGCCACCACTGTTATGTCCAAACCTTGTTTCATGTCTTTTGAAGATTTAGATCTTCAAAGATTTCTAGGGAACTATTTATACATATACCTCAAAATCTTATGACATTGCACTGCCCTTATATGATACATGCACAGACCTTGTTGTTTAAATAATATATGAGAAGTTTTGGAGCTCTTGGCACCTGATCTTCATTTTCTTGGAAGCCCATTCTTTGCAGTCCAGACCTGTGCCTTCTTATCAATTAGGTCAGTGTGTGCTAGGCATGTGACATATACTGTAATGCCATCACTGTATCGTATGTACGCGAGTCACTTTTTACTTCAGTCAAAGGGTCAGCTAATTATGTCACTACTACCAAGTTCCCCAATAGCAGCAAGAAAGCACAGTGTTGTTCCTATGCAACTGTCCTGGTTCCGGTGGGGATAGGGTTAACTTTTCCTGGTATTCCATGCCATGTGAGCCACGCCCACTCTGAGCTGCCGGGGGAGGGGGCAGGAAGTTGCTGCTTAAAAGCGGGCTGGGGCGGCCTGGGTTGGGCCGGCGAGCGGTGAGCGGCAGGGGAGCCGTTGTCGTTGTCGTTGTCGTTGTCGTTGTCGTTGTCGTTGTCGTTGTCGTTGTCGTTGTCGTTGTCGTTGTCGTTGTCGTTGTCGTTGTCGTTGTCGTTGTCGTTGTCGTTGTCGTTGTCGGCCTGTTCCCTTTGCTGTTCTGTTAAACTGCCTTTGTCTCAACCCAAGAGTCTTGCCTTTTCTTACGATTCTTCCTGTGTTTGGAAGGCACGAGCGAGCGACACGTGGTTCTTTGTTGCCGTCTGAGGCTAAACCACGACAGTCCTTTTTTGGCGCCCAACGTGGGGCTCGAAGGGTTGAGATAACGACAGAATCCAACTAGAACGTGGAAAAAACGGTTTTGGTTTTTTAGGTAAGTAGTCACTGGTCATCATGTTGCTTGGTTTGTTCTCATGGCTGTGTTACATAAATTCCTATATGGCTTATGTACTCCCTGCGATGCTGTTTACCATGTCTGGAAGAGGGATGAGGATTA
The DNA here is from genome assembly GCF_028500815.1 of Rissa tridactyla. NCBI lineage: Eukaryota > Metazoa > Chordata > Aves > Charadriiformes > Laridae > Rissa > Rissa tridactyla. The sequence goes on from NC_071496.1 coordinate 12,975,522, forward strand.
TCATTCTGCTGTCCTGTGCGATATCTGTTTATGATATGATAACATCACTGTTCAGACGGCTATTTTGGGGTGTTTATGTGGTTTTGCTGTCCTGTCCGTACATTGGACATCGTCTCTCAGAATTTGTTAATAATTTCCCCAGCCCTTTTGCCTCCCTTTTCTCCTTCGGGTCAGGTATGACAGCTTTTGAGAATTTTGAATATCCTTGGGATACTCAAACCAGCGTGTTCCTAGTGCTATGTCTCCTGAATACGTTCCAGGTCTTGTTTAGGGTTAAGCGACTATTTAAGACTACCACCCGGAGATCTGCTCCGAGGCTGGATAGTCAGGGGTGGCATGGCATGTGGGAGAGCATGGGCAGGTACCTAGAGAACTACTCACCTCCAATGGTCTGGGACTTCACCCCTGAACAATTACAGGACCCTGATAAAGTGGTAGAATATTTGAAGGGAAAATGCTGTGGCTATTCTAGAGAGGCACAACTCACCGCGCTGTGCTGGGCCCTGGCCAGTATCTACCAGGCACTGCTGAAAATTATGCAGCACCCTCAAGGGGAAGAGATGGAAACCAGACCGGCGGCCCCTGCGGCTACTGCAGCCCTTGCGACAGACACTGCGGCTACTGCAATCCTTGCGACAGACACTGCGGCTACTGCAACCCCCGTGGTAGCCACTGCAGTTACTCCAACCCCCATAGCAGCCACTGCCACTGAACCAGGGAATCAACCCATGCCAGTATCAGTTGCCCCCATACAGAAGAAGAAGTACACAAAGAAATCAGTTCGCTTAGTAAGAGATGATGATGAACCAGGGCCATCATGAGAGCAGGAGGAAGAGGCAGAACCAGAGATAATTACTCGATCCCTATCCTTGAGTGAGCTGCGGGATATGCGAAAAGATTTCAGCCGACTTTCAGGCGAGCACATTGTCACCTGGCTGCTCCGGTGCTGGGATAATGGGGCCAGTAGCCTGGAATTAGAGGGTAGGGAGGCCAGGCAGCTGGGATCCCTGTCTAGGGAAGGCGGCATTGACAAGGCGATTGGGAAAAAGACCCAAGCCCTCAGCCTCTGGAAACGACTCCTGTCAGGCGTGAGGGAGAGGTACCCCTTCAGCGAGGATGTTGTATGTCAGCCAAGCAAGTGGACTACCATGGAAAGAGGTATCTGTTGGAGTGGGAGACGGACCTGGAGTAACGATGGAGTCTCAATATGAGTATGATCGTTCTCCCCTTTATTCAAGTTTTCACAGAGTATATATAGACAGGCAATAAGAGCACGCGCTAGCGGCAGCGATATGATTGACTTACAGTCTCTGTTCACGCGCTGTCCATGCAGTTCATTCACAGATCAGGTTGGTTACAAGAATTCACATAGTAAATTACTTAGTCATTAGCACCACATGTTTTCTGCCTTCTCAGTTCCCGTTTTTCCCATGTACTAATTCCATCTTCTACCACCTGTTTTGCTCTTAATCTAATCTCTCATAGTAGGGAGGCTGGCTCACGTGACCATTTTCTCTCAGACACATTCCTACAATACCCCCTTTTTCTTCTTGAGCCAGCCAGACCTTATGCATGGCATTTTCTATCATGTCAGTCACTTTGCGGAGAACACACGAGGGTACCATAATCAATAATAATATAACCAACAATAGCATGAGCCCTTGCTTTAGTAAGTCTGGTAACCATCCCATTATACCCCATGAGTTTGACCAATCATCGAAACCATTTTTGACCGCTTTTAATTTGGACATGTTATCCTTGTTGTGACGCTCTTAGCAGGTTATATACTAAACACAATTAAAAACAGAATCAAAAAGAACCCTGCTAAGGCAATAAATACCCAGATTCCTAAATTTAGCCCAGAAAGCCAATTTCTTTGGATTTACCCACGAGAAATCCTTTTGTAATATTTCAAATACATTGTGGTTCATTAAGTCTTGAATCTTTAGTATTTGAGCTTTTAGCTGATCATTTTTTTTGCAACGACATGCCAAATTGTGATAACCAAGGGTCAAGGTCATCCTTTTTGATGGGGACATGTATGTGGCTTGGATCCATTCCAGAAAGCTGGTGACAGCACAAACGACCCTGGAAAAACAATCGCGGTAACATTTCAATCATCATAGTTACTGGTTTTGAAAAGGTATGTGGCAAAAATACCCACTCTAACGCAGTCAGGCTCTTTGCGAGTGCATCATCCCACTGTCCTGTCAGGGCATAAAGTTGAAATTCTCGTAGGAAGGTGTTCAATGCGTCTTGCAGCAGTAGCAGACTATATCTTATCTTGCAACATACTGTAATGCCTTCTGAGTTGTTGGGGTTAATGAACATAGAACTTATGGGGGGGGCGGGGGCAGACACAGTGCTTCAGGGTATCCCCTGTATCTTCAAAGTGTGCTCATGTCTCTCCCCCCTCCCTGACCCCCGAGACAGCCCCCTTATATCCTGCACTGGATTGAGTGGAGAAGTACAGGCTAGAGTCACTGCATGCATGGCCAGTGCACGCAGTGAGTCCCACCAGACTCTCCTGCACTGGATCGAGTAGAAAAGTACAGGCTAGAGTTGCTGCACACGTGGCCAGCGTATGCAGCGAGTCTCACCAAACTCATGATCCAGCTCTGCTAACAGCGCCTGTCTGATACATGACCACATTGTTGTAATCCCTTCTTGTTATCTTCTTCTGTGAAGGTCGGGTTCTCATGGATACACACATAGTTTTTAGAGCAACATATTCTACAACTCGTACAAGGGTACGATGCAAAGCGGCATCTACAGCTGATCATATAATGCTTATTAAACACAGCAAACAGCATACTAAACATAACAGACAAATTCCTTCCACACAGGCGATGAGTATAATTTACTTCAACCAACCCCACCCCCAAGTCCATCCAGCAAAGAGATTTCACCCAGTGGTCTCCACAAGTTGCTGGTTCGGTCGGTGCAGTTCCTGCAGCTGGGCATGGATGGATTTGGAGTGGTCACTTAGATTCATACAATACAGTCCTTTAAAATCTTGACAACCATGTCTGTGAGCTGAAAGCAAAAAACCAGTAGCAGCTCTGTTTTGCAACATCGCATATCGAATACTATCTACATCTAGCAATAACTCAGAAATAGCGGTACTAGTAGCATTGTTAAACTTATCCTTGGCAGCAAGAGAGTCCTTGTTATCACGAATCCTTGGCAGCAAGAGAGTCCTTGTTAGCAAGAGCGCATGCGGACTCCCTGTTCTTGCTGGTACTGTGCTTTGATCTTCTTCCACAACAGGCCAAGATTCTCAAGCAGCTAGATAAGGTGTCTGTGAGTCCATTACAGGCTTATGTCATCCAAATGTTTTCCTTGCCAGCACCCAAGACTGAATAACAATTGGTGTGATATAGGTGTTTTCCAGCACCCAGGTGTGAGTCCCTTGAGTGTATTTACAGTCCTCCTCGCCGATCTGCCGTTGCTTTCCCATATTCCACCCCCTTGCTCAAGAGACCGCTTCTGCTGGGGTTCATTTTAGTCTCGCAGGGTATAACACAGAGCAATCTACTAAGGCATGCAATAACATATACACATATAGGAAAAAACCAAAAACATATCTCTATGGTACTGCTTTGAATCAGGTGTCCTATTTCTCTTTTTCTGATGCTTTCTCGTAATGCTTATGGCATACATTTGTGCTAACGTGGCACATTTCCCATCTAATTGTTCCTGTTCAGTTTCTTTTTTTCTTTTTTTTTCTTTTTTTTCTTTTTTTCTTTTTTTTCTTTTTTTTCTTTTCTTTTCTTTTCTTTTCTTTTTTTTTCTTTTTTTTTCTTTTTTTCTTTTTTTCTTTTTTCTTTTTTTCTTTTTTTCTTTTTTTCTTTTTTTTTCTTTTTTTTTCTTTTTTTCTTTTTTTTTCTTTTTTTTTCTTTTTTTTTCTTTTTTCTTTTTTTCTTTTCTTTTCTTTTCTTTTCTTTTCTTTTCTTTTCTTTTCTTTTCTTTTCTTTTCTTTTCTTTCTTTCTTCTCTTTTTTTTTCTTTCTTTCTTTCTTCTCTTTTTTTTTCTTTCTTTCTTTCTTCTCTTTTTTTTCTTTCTTTCATCTTTTCTTTTTTTTTCTTTCTTTCTTTCTTTTCTTTTTTTTCTTTCTTTCTTTCTTTTCTTTTTTTTCTTTTTTTCTTTCTTTTCTTTTCTTTCTTTTTTTCTTTCTTTTCTTTTTTTTTCTTTTTTTCTTTCTTTTCTTTTTTTTTCTTTTTTTCTTTCTTTTCTTTTCTTTCTTTTTTTCTTTCTTTTCTTTTTTTTTCTTTTTTTCTTTCTTTTCTTTTTTTTTCTTTTTTTCTTTCTTTTCTTTTTTTCTTTTTTTCTTTCTTTTCTTTTTTTTCTTTTTTTCTTTCTTTTCTTTTTTTTCTTTTTTTCTTTCTTTTCTTTTTTTTTCTTTTTTTCTTTCTTTTCTTTTTTTTTCTTTTTTTCTTTCTTTTCTTTTTTTCTTTCTTTTCTTTTTTTCTTTCTTTTCTTTTTTTCTTTCTTTTCTTTTTTTTTCTTTTTTTCTTTCTTTTCTTTTTTTTTCTTTTTTTCTTTCTTTTCTTTTTTTCTTTCTTTTCTTTTTTTCTTTCTTTTCTTTTTTTCTTTCTTTTCTTTTTTTTTCTTTTTTTCTTTCTTTTCTTTTTTTCTTTCTTTTCTTTTTTTCTTTCTTTTCTTTTTTTCTTTCTTTTCTTTTTTTTCTTTTTTTCTTTCTTTTCTTTTTTTTTCTTTTTTTCTTTCTTTTCTTTTTTTTTCTTTTTTTCTTTCTTTTCTTTTTTTTTCTTTTTTTCTTTCTTTTCTTTTTTTTTCTTCTTTTTTTCCCCATCACTTATGACTGACATAAAAGTCTGCCTTTGCAACAAGAGCTCAGTTTCTCATTTTTCCTTAAGTTTCTCATTTTCATACAGAGCATCCTATAGATTTTGGCTCAACTCCTTTTCCCAATCAACCATGACCTTACAGACAAACAACAAACAACCAGCCATACGCCCTGCACGGGCGAGCCGTTCCCGAGAGTGTAAACGTGTTGGCTCATGAAAACTCCCCCAATATTTCAGGACTTCCATCGGTTCTACAGCCCATCCTGGTGTATCTACTTGGGGCGCGCTCGCCTTACGTCTAAACACTGTGTATACACAAACTTCTTCACTTGATGGAGTGTCAGCCCTAGTTGCATACGAGAACAGTACCACACCGGGCAGAACACCTGCTCAAGTGGAGTCACCTAACAACACTGCACACAACAAAAAGCAAACAGTAGCACACATGCTGATCAGCAGGTATAAGCTGGCGCCCGCACACACTTACACAGCAGACATACAAAACCAGCACTTTTATCTCAGGGAGACGACTGGGGAGGGGAGGGGGCGAGGCGGGCAATGGCAGGAGCAAACAGCTCCGGCTCTGTCCTTCTCTGCTGACATTCTGCCTCCTCCATCGGCCTCAGGTGGAGCAGAGGGGATCAGCAGGGGATCGTCCCAGACCTTCGGACCTGGCCTGTTCGATCCCCCTCCCGTGGGTTGTAATGCTGCAAAAGCCCCGGCTGCTGTGGCTCACTCCGCCTTCATATCTTGTAAGGTCGATAACACCAACCACCATGTCGTCGCTAACGGTGATGCCTCTTTGTCTCCTTTACTTATCACTTCCCACAGTTTATTCCCAACAGCCTCCCATATTTCTGGTTTAAAAGCTGTCTGGGGCTCTGGTGCAAATCCGTTCTCTCTGCACCAGGTTAACAACCTTCGGAGCATACGCTCATCGTATTTCACCCCTCTCTTAGAGGGGATATGCAGGAGAAGTCTTAATATAGCCCCTTCTTCTTTTGTTACTTGTTGCCCCATCTCCTGCCCCGGCTTAATCAGTTTGAGCAACAGTTTCGCTGGTGTTTCAATCCCTCTCTTAGAGAGGATCCCAGCGAGTAGCGTGGCCGCAGCTTCTGTTTCCATAGCTGCGCCTGGGAGGTGAGGAGCGACCTCACGCCGTTGTCTGCTCCCGCTGATGCGCCCAAGCAGCACGTCTCCCAGCCGAAGTTTCCCACTCCCCTCCTCTAGCTGCTTACCGCAGTCTCGGAGAACTCAGTCGCGCTGAACCATCCTCTGCTACCAGATGTTGGAGTGGGAGACGGACCCGGAGTAACGATGGAGTCTCAATATGAGTATGATCGTTCTCCCCTTTATTCAAGTTTTCACAGAGTAGATATAGACAGGCAATAAGAGCACGCGCTAGCGGCAGCTATATGATTGGCTTACAGTCTCTGTTCACGCGCTGTCCATGCAGTTCATTCACAGATCAGATTGGTTACAAGAATTCACATAGTAAATTGCTTAGTCATTAGCACAACATGTTTTCTACCTTCTCAGTTCCCGTTTTTCCCATGTACTAATTCCATCTTCTACCACCTGTTTTGCTCTTAATCTAATCTCTCATAGTAGGGAGGCTGGCTCACGTGACCATTTTCTCTCAGACACATTCCTACAGTATCCAGTACCTGAGAGAATTAGCCGTGCAGGAGATGATTTATTATGACTTGGACAATGCAGACTTACCCACAGACCCTGATGAGGTGCGATGCACAAGGCCCATGTGGCGGAAGTTTGTACGGAGCGCACCATCGTCATATGCCAACTCCCTGGCAGTAATGGAATGGAAAGGTGAAGAGGGACCAACGGTGGATGAGGTAGCTGGCCGGCTCCGGCGATATGAAGAAAGTCTCTCTTCCCCCCTTGTCTCAGCTGTGGAGAAACTGTCGCGGAAGGTCCAGCAACTTGAAGAGAATATGTCCTACTCCCCACCTGCACGGGCCAGTATCTCAGCTATTAGAAGCAGGCATTTCCCCACTCAAGAGAGAGAGTACAGAGGGTACACACCACGAGGCACCCTGTGGTTCTACCTGCGGGACCACGGAGAGGACATGAGGAAGTGGGATGGACAACCTACTTCGATCCTGCGGACACGGGTACAGGAGTTGCAAGGAAGGACAACCACAAAAGGGGATCCCTCCAGGAAAAGTGCCGCCCCAGTTTCCAGTGGGCCATTCCCCAGACAAAGCAGAAGGCCTGATCTTGCTTCTGATCCTCTTGAAGGAACTTCCAAGTCATTTCTGCAAGAAGTGAGTAATGGATACTATGACCAGTATTAGGGGGGCCCTGCCTCCGGCCAGGTGGAGGAAAGGGACAACCGGGTTTATTGGACGGTGTGGATTCGATGGCCTGGCACATCAGACCCACAGGAGTATAAGGCTCTAGTGGACACGGGTGTGCAGTGTACTTTAATACCATCAAGCTATAGAGGGGCAGAACCCATTTGTATTTCTGGGGTGACAGGGGGATCCCAAGAGTTGACTGTACTGGAGGCAGAAGTGAGCCTAACTGGGAATGAGTGGCAAAAGCATCCCATTGTGACTGGCCCAGAGGCTCCATGCATCCTTGGCATAGATTACCTCAGGAGAGGGTATTTTAAGGACCCAAAAGGGTACCGCTGGGCCTTTGGCATAGCTGCTTTGGAGACAGAGGAAGTTAAACAGTTGTCTGCCTTGCCTGGTCTCTCGGAGGATTCTTCTGTTGTGGGGTTGTTGAGGGTCAAAGAACAACAGGTGCCGATTGCTACCACAACGGTGCATCGGCGGCAGTATCGCACTAACCGAGACTCTCTGATTCCCATCCATGAGCTGATTCGTCAACTAGAGGTTCAAGGAGTGATCAGCAAGACTCGCTCACCCTTTAACAGTCCCATATGGCCGATGCGAAAATCTAATGGAGAGTGGAGGCTAACTGTAGACTATCGTGGTCTGAATGAAGTCACGCCACCGCTGAGTGCTGCCGTGCCGGACATGCTAGAACTCCAGTATGAACTGGAGTCCAAGGCAGCCAAGTGGTATGCCACGATTGATATAGCGAATGCATTCTTCTCAATCCCTTTGGCAGCAGAGTGCAGGCCACAGTTTGCTTTCACTTGGAGGGGCGTCCAATACACCTGGAATCGACTGCCCCAGGGGTGGAAACACAGCCCCACCATTTGCCATGGACTGATCCAGACTGCACTGGAACAGGGTGAAGCTCCAGAACATCTGCAGTACATTGATGACATCATCGTATGGGGAAACACAGCAGAAGAAGTTTTTGAGAAAGGGAGTAAAATAGTCCAAATCCTTCTGAACGCTGGTTTTGCTATAAAGCGAAGTAAGGTCAAGGGACCTGCGCAGGAGATCCAGTTTTTAGGAATAAAATGGCAAGATGGACGCCGTCAGATTCCAATGGATGTGATCAACAAAATAGCAGCTATGTCTCCACCAACTAGTAAAAAGGAAACACAGGCTTTCTTAGGTATTGTGGGTTTTTGGAGAATGCATATCCCAGATTACAGTCAAATTGTAAGCCCTCTGTATCAAGTAACCCGGAAGAAGAATGATTTTAAATGGGGTCCTGAGCAACGACAAGCTTTTGAACAAATCAAACAGGAAATAGTCCATGCAGTGGCCCTGGGGCCAGTCCGGGCAGGACAAGATGTTAAAAATGTGCTCTACACCGCAGCCGGGGAGAACGGCCCTACCTGGAGCCTCTGGCAGAAAGCACCAGGGGAGACTCGAGGTCGACCCCTAGGGTTTTGGAGTCGTGGATACAGAGGATCCGAAGCCCGCTACACTCCAACAGAAAAAGAGATATTGGCAGCATATGAAGGGGTTCGAGCTGCTTCGGAAGTAGTTGGTACAGAAGCACAGCTCCTCTTAGCACCTCGACTGCCGGTGCTGGGTTGGATGTTCAAAGAAAGGGTCCCCACCACACATCATGCAACCGATGCTACATGGAGTAAGTGGATTGCACTGATCACGCAGCGAACTCGAATGGGAAACCCCAGTCGCCCAGGAATTCTGGAAGTGATCATGGACTGGCCAGAAGGCAAGGATTTCGGAATGTCACCAGAGGAGGAGGTGACGCGTGCAGAAGAGGCCCCACCATATAATAAACTGCCAGAAAATGAGAAGAAATATGCCCTGTTCACTGATGGGTCCTGCCGGATTGTGGGAAAGCATCGAAAGTGGAAGGCTGCTGTGTGGAGTCCTACACGACGGGTTGCAGAAGCCAGTGAGGGACAGGGTGAATCGAGCCAGTTTGCAGAGGTGAAGGCTATTCAGCTGGCTTTGGACATTGCTGAGCGAGAAAAATGGCCAGTACTTTACCTCTACACTGACTCATGGATGGTGGCAAATGCTCTGTGGGGGTGGTTACAGCAGTGGAAGCAGGGCAACTGGCAGCGCAGAGGCAAACCCATCTGGGCTGCTGACCTATGGCAAGATATTGCTGCCCGGATAGAGAATCTGGTTGTGAAAGTACGCCATGTAGATGCCCACGTACCGAAGAATCGGGCCACGGAGGAACATCAGAACAACCAGCAGGTGGATCGGGCCGCTAGGATTGAAGTGGGTCAGGTGGATCTGGACTGGCAACATAAGGGTGAACTATTCATAGCTCGATGGGCCCATGACTCCTCAGGCCATCAAGGGAGAGATGCGACATATAGATGGGCTCGTGACCGAGGGGTGGACTTGACCATGGACACTATTGCACAGGTCATCCATGAATGTGAGACATGCGCTGCGATCAAACGAGCCAAGCGTTTGAAGCCTCTTTGGTATGGAGGGCGATGGCTGAAATACAAATATGGGGAGGCCTGGCAGATTGATTATATCACACTGCCACAAACCCGTCAAGGCAAGCGCTATGTGCTCACAATGGTGGAAGCAACCACTGGATGGCTGGAAACATACCCTGTGCCCCATGCCACTGCCCGGAACACTATCCTGGGCCTTGAAAAGCAAGTCCTGTGGCGACATGGTACCCCAGAGAGAATTGAGTCGGACAATGGGACTCATTTCCGAAACAGCCTCATAGACGCCTGGGCCAAAGAGCATGGTATCGAGTGGGTGTATCACATCCCCTATCACGCACCAGCCTCTGGGAAGATAGAACGATACAATGGACTGTTAAAAACTACACTGAGAGCAATGGGTGGTGGGACTTTCAAACACTGGGATACGCATTTAGCAAAAGCTACCTGGCTAGTTAACACCAGGGGATCTAACAATCGGGCTGGCCCTGCCCAATCAAAACTTCCACGTACTGTAGAAGGGGATAAAGTCCCCGTAGTGCACATGAAGAATATGCTAGGGAAGACAGTCTGGGTTAGTCCTGCCTCAGGCAAAGGCAAACCCATCCGTGGGATTGCTTTTGCCCAAGGACCTGGGTGCACTTGGTGGGTGATGCGGAAGGATGGGGAAGTCCGATGTGTACCTCATGAAGATCTGATTTTGGGCGAGAATAGCCAATGAATCAGATTGTGTGCTGTTAATTGCTAAGTAACCCTGTCACTGTATGTCCTCATTGCTATAATTGCTATCAGTTGTACTACAAGTAAGGCACAGGGATGATGGGATAAGAACTGATCTCAGCAGCCGGCGCCCAGCAGTTTCCTCAAGATCTACATCTTCAGCCCACGGACTGCGTGCATGAGCCACACCAGGTGCACCAGTCACAAGCTCCGAAAAAATACAGCATGCAACAGACCAGCACCACCCAGCATCTCACCTTCCCTGAGGGACTGTTCTAACAGATGGAGCCCAAAGCCGTGGATTAAAAGAACTCAACGGACACTTTGGAGGGATGACCCATAAACTAAGGGCATTATATGTGTGTGTATATATATATATATAACAGGGGAAAGTGGTGGCAATTCATCGGAACCTGCTGGGCATGGCATAGATGGTATGGAATAAGGGGTGGATAATGTCCTGGTTCCAGTGGGGATAGGGTTAACTTTTCCTGGTATTCCATGCCATGTGAGCCACGCCCACTCTGAGCTGCCGGGGGAGGGGGCAGGAAGTTGCTGCTTAAAAGCGGGCTGGGGCGTCTGGGGTCCGGTCGGCGAGCGGCGGGGGAGCGGTGGTTCCGTAATCGTGTTTGTATATTCCCCTATCGGTGGTGGTGGTGGTGGTGGTGTTGTTTGCCTGTTCCCTTTGCTGTTCTGTTAAACTGCCTTTGTCTCAACCCAAGAGTCTTGCCTTTTCTTACGATTCTTCCTGTATTAGGAAGGCACGAGCGAGCGGCACGTGGTTCTTTGTTGCCGTCTGAGGCTAAACCACGACAGCAACACAGTGTATCACCAACATTGTGCCTTCAGACTAACGGGAAAATATCCCAAGTGCCCTCAACTTATAAAGCCATCCAAGAAAATCATATATATCTTTCATTTGAAGTGATACAGATAGAGTTAATGGGAGCCCTTTCAGAACAGACCAGCTACCTGCACATTTTGGTTCTCATTAATTAGCAAAATCAAGTGAAAAGTGCTACAGAAAAAATAGTTTGAGCAAATGAACAAAGAAAGAACCAAAGAAAGATCTGTCAGCCTGTCTATCCCAGAAAAAAGCAAGCAAGCAAGCAAACAAACAAAACAGGAAAATCTCCCCCCGCATTCATAGAGTGATTGTTGTCAACATTTAAAGGCCATGAAAGTAATTTTGAAAGGTAGGTCCTGGAAATTCATCTTGTAAAAACAATTCTTATTTTTCCAGGGACAAATGGAAGGGGAAAGTCTATGAAACGAGAATTAGTACAGGTCCCTTCAAACTTGTAAATGGAGGGAGGGTCATTTAATCATCACTGCTCTTATTACTGTGCATCTTAATGCCCTCTCAGTAACAAATTTTGCATTTTTACTGTCTCTTTCTCTTTATACATGCCTTTTCCAATTTTATATACATATTCTTCGTTGTCACTTGCTCGCCTTCCTGATGGCTGTAATCCTTATGTATGTCTCGCAGCTCACTTAGAGATAATGATTGAGTAGTTTCCTCTGTTACTGCATTGCCTGATGTTCCTGGTTGACCGTCGCTATCTGCTGGTGCTGCACGTTTCCTCTTATGTACAGGGTCGACTGATACTGGTTCTGACTGAGTCTGTAGGTCAGCTGCATCATCCATCACCAAGGTCAGAGTAGATTTAGTACTCATTGCAGCGGCAGATCTTGTCATGAGAGCCAGCAGGGTCTGGATGACATCAGGGTCTGTCAGGAGGGCTGGCGAAGTGTACACGGGTGTGATGTCTATCGCAGGGGTCGGCAGGGTCTGCATGGATACAGTGGTTGTCGCAGGGACCGGCGGGATCTGCACAGGTGTGATGTCAGTCGTGGGGGTCGGCAGGGTCTACACAGATACAGTGGTTGTCACGGGGACTGGCGGAGTCTGCACAGGCATGGTGTCAGTTGCGGGGGTCGGCGGGGTGTGCACAGAAGCAATGACTGTTGGAGGGGCTGGCGGGGTCACTACAGGAGCAGTGTCTGTCGAGGGGGGCGAGTGGGGTCTCTACAGGATGTTTCCCTCTACCGCAGATCCAGACAATGACAAAGAACAAGCCCGCAAAAATTAACAACAGAAGCACGATGATCAAAACATTCCAAGGGTATTCCAAACTCTCAAAAACTGTTACTATTGACGCCACCGGAACATACAAATCCTCAATAGATAGCCCCCACCTTGCTAAATGGCCTGTAATATAACCCAAGGTGTAATTATGCGCAATGCCCAACAGAGAGCTCCTGCCATCCCAAGGGGAGTCCGACCACAGTGATCCGCGAGATGCCATTACATAAGTGACAACAAACGGAACAATTACAAAAGACCTGATAACATAGCAAAATACCGCCACATAAAATAACAAGGCAATATTTTTAACTCCACATTTAGAAATGATAAGCTGCCCTAAATAGATGAGAAATGGCAATGAACTCTTGCACCACTCCCATGGCTGCCCACATAAGCCTACACAGAGATACCAGGGAACTCCATCTACAGCCCTTTGAAACAACTCCAACAGATCCATAATGACAGTTCTACAAATCCAATCAAATCTGTTTAAAACTCCAACCCTTCATAACTCTCAAATTAAGGCCTACAGTTCTCCCAGAACTATTTGAATTAAGTGCAAACTATCACGTTAAGTGCCAAGTTCATTAAAATAGCACACTGGGTGCCAAACTTTGTTAAAATACCCCGTTGTGCACCAAATTCATTAAAATAGCACGCTGGGCACAAAATTTGTTAAGATAACCATGTTTGGTGCCAAATTTGTTATGGTTTGAGAAAACCCATAACAATTTATTGTTGTTTAGACAATTATTCTGTCACCCGATGACCCCTCCCCACCTGGGAAGGGGAACCAGAGAAAACAAGGAAACACAAGGGTTGCTATATAAGTAAATTTAATAGGATAAGACTAAATAATTAACAATAATACTAAAGAACCAGTATTAATCCCAATACTAATATAAGATATACAAGAATTGTACTCAGCCAATTATATCAGTAGGAAGCTGTGCACTCCCAGCTGTGGACAGTAAATGTCAGACACTGCAAGCGCAGTGTCTTCAGGAGGAAGGGAAGGTCTCAGGGGTCCGGCACCGGGGCAAGGAGTTTGTCTGGACTGCCGCCATCAACTACGCAGCAAACTTTCTAATTTATATCGAATGTGACGTTCATGGTTTTCGGCAAGGCACGAAAACACTGAGACCTTGAATCCCACATAGCCTAGCTGTCTATAAAGTAAATATTTTCATGAATTCAGACACTAGAGTCTTCCAAAAGTGGAGTTCTCCTCAACATTAGAAGAGATGTTTGTCCTCTGTTGCTCAGCCCAGGACAGTCACTTACCTCCCCTCTTTTCTGAGCAGGATGTGACAAATATATTCTCTTTTCTTTTAAATAAAAGACGAAATGAGACAATTAAAAAAGACAATGATAACAAGAAGGTGCTATTAATTACTTGTACATATACATATTCTTGGGTTTGAGCACTCTAAGTGATTTCTTTAGGCAGCTATTCGGATTTCTGATAAAGAGTATTATATAAAATCAAAACATCATTACAGAGAGATCTAGTTTATGCTGGTAGGTAATCCTTTCCATCAGGGAATGGACTTCACAGCAGGAATTTCTTCATTCAAGACGATTCTGGCCCATTCTTTGCCAGACTGTTCCGATGCCAGAACTCTTTCTGAGGGGGATAGAAGCTAATTCCGTCTCTAGAAACAGCCCCTTCAGATGCCAGTCAGAAACCAATTGGTGTCCATGTGGAAATGTGGTTAGGATTTATCCATATGTCATTATAGTTCAAAAAAGATTTGCTCCTGTGGGAATAAACAGATATATTAATTAAAAAAAATATAGCAGCATACGGTAAAAGAAAGAAAAAGTTATTCATAGCTTTCCACAAAAAAACCAAAAACTACCTGATATTTTCAGTGATTTCCTGTTCTGCAGAGAACCCAATTCTTTATCAAAAGAAAGTATTCTATCTTATTCCATCATATCCTGTATTAACCCTCTTTTCCCTGCTGTAGTTTAAATCCATTACATCTGATCATTACATCTAATCATTACATCTTTATCTCTCCTTGAAGATCTAGAATAATTAGCCTGTCTTCCCTTGCTTGTGTACCTTTCTTTTGTCAACATTTTGTGGACAGTTGCAATCTCTCAGCTACAATGCTTGTCTCTTTCTTTAAAATATGTCCATGTTTTTTGATATTTTTTTTTTCTCTAAGGCTTTTCCTTTTTTTTCTCCTCCTTGTTTTTCCTTTAGTGCTTTCACAGCGAAAACTTGAAATCTGTACTGGGAACTAAATTCCATTATGGATTTCCTTCTTGGGAGAAGCTGTGAGGTAGAAATTAGATTATTTTCTTTTTATTTTGAACATTTCAGCTGCTCTAAAAACTATTTCTGAGAGGTGGTGGGAGTTGGGGAGTGAAGCATGGTAATTTTCTGTTACTTATTCCCCCTGTAGAGGCCTGACTGACAATAGACTTCCCACAGCACCACTTACATTGTTAGTCTAGCCGCAGGCTAGTACATGGAGAGATTAAGATTTTGCATCTGTAGTGTTACAGTTCCTGGGAGGCTTCTGCACCGCTGTTTCAGTAAAGAGATTTATAGAGGCACTTGGTGAATTTTAGTAATTTTGTTATCAGTCTGTAACCACAGAAATGTGCCTGTGGAGACTACTGCCATCTTAGGTTCTGGTGCAATTTTTACAAATCATCTTACTTGCCTGCCTTATGTCTTGTCTTATATCAAAATTTTTGTTAGGAAGAAATAAGATAACTTATATACAGAAACAGACAGGATCCTAGTGCAGCTTTATTCTGGTCAGGTAGCGCAGAACATCACAAGACTGAGGTATAAGGACAAGGTAGGGACTCCACAGGAGAAGGGGACCACTTGATAGTGTAAGGGTGACATAGCTGAGAATACACAGTCCTTTGTATCTTCCTTTAGAGTCATAGAAATCTCGGGGAGAAAAAGGTGTGATCTAATCATGGATATTTTAGTGTTAGTGTCCTCAAGAGACTCAAAGTGCCTGCTGTCCCTAAGTTATATTCTATCCAAAAATGTCTCACAGCCAATTCAAGGTTGATAAGAATCAAGCTCCTAGGATTAATGTCTTCATGGACTGTAAATGAATCACAAGGTTACTACCTGATATTGGTGTAAGAATTCATATCCAGATATCACTCCAGATTCTTGTCCTGTGACCCTTGGGGTATCAAAATGACAATAAGTGGTTTCTGTTTGATTAAACAGGAGACAGAACTGGGTGTTCAGTTGCTAAGTCTCAAGATAACAGTGCTCCTTTTCAGTATCTATGTGTTCTTGTTTGCTAAATTAATTTTTCCCGGCAATGGCTTTTAAATTTTGCTTTGTGCATGTGCATTTGAAATTATCATTTCCCTTCCTTGTGTCTTTCCCTCCATCCGCTTTGAGCTGTGATTTTTTTCTTTTTTTTTCCCCTGGATTTCTAGATCTCTGGGATTTATACAGTTAAATACTTCTGAATTTCTTGTGTTTATATACCACTTATAGATAGTTAACAGTAGGAGCAGTTATGATCGCATCCCAACTATGTTTTGAAACTATGGGTGAGGTGCTGGTATAATTGTAGTTAATGGTAAAATGCCTTTGTATTTCAAAATAAAGGTCTTTCTACTATTTATTTTCCTTCTTTTTGACATTCTTTTATCATTTCTTTTGTGCTCTGAAAAACTTCCTCACTGCTCCTCTGAATAGTGAAAAACAGAGCTGTCTATAATGAACATAATACTTGTGCTTCTTACACAACTGTAACTCCATTGATTTCATAGCGCTGCTCTTGATTTTCCTGAGTAGAGGAGGAGAACAGGCCATTATTCAAGCCACAGCTACATTACATTTAAGTCAAGTGATGCTGCCACCGGTGGGTCTGTATGCATCATCTTTCTACAGCAGTGTCATAGTTCTCTCACAACACTCAGTAAGTAGATATCTGTTAAAATAGGTGCACCACCAATCAGTTACACCTGTTAATAAATCAGACTCCCCTATTCAAAGACTGAGGCCTCTGTTTCAATAGTCTCTGCAATATAATGTAACATAATTCACAACTGAAGAAACTCTTCATAAAGGATTGCATCCATTTGCAATCTGACTTTATTCAGGCAGGACTGCATATTATGCAGAGCATAATTACAAAATACTACCCCTGTAATATTGTGCTTTTGTACATATGCATGCAGATTATTTGTCACAGTTTGGGCCAGGTTGGCTAATGACAAGACAACAGATGCTCTCCCCCACCTCTCACTCCAAGGAGAGGAAGAAGAAAAACAGAGTTATGAGTTTAGAAGTAACTAAACTACTTCAATGAAATGTTAATAATAATATAAAAAAAGGATATAATTAAATAGATACAGTATATACAAATATACACAAAACCATATCAAGCTCCCAAGGAGATATCACCAGCAGGCACTGTGAAAGATCCAGACTAGACTCAGTGACAAATGGGAACTGTAACACACCGACTGGGATCTAAAGGCAAATGAGCTGACAGGGTCCTCCTCAGACATCAGCCATTGACAAAAGAAAGTCACTGAATCATAGAATCATAGGGTTGGAAGGGACCTCTGGAGATCATCTAGTCCAACCCCCCTGCCAGAGCAGGGTCACCTAGAGCAGGTGGCACAGGAACACGTCCAGGTGGGTTTTGAATGTCTCCAGAGTTGGAGACTCCACCACCTCTCTGGACAGCCTGTTCCAGTGCTCTGCCACCCTCAAAGTAAAGAAGTGCCTCCTCATGTTTAGGTGGAACTTTCTATGTTCAAGTTTGTGCCCATTACCTCTTGTCCTGTCCCCGGGCACCACTGAAAAGAGCCTGGCCCCATCCTCCTGACACCCACCCTTTAAGTATTTATAAGTGTTGATAAGGTCACCCCTCAGACGTCTTTTTTCCAGACTGAAGAGACCCAAATCCCTCAGCCTTTCCTCATAAGAGAGGTGTTCCAGTCCCCTAATCATCTTGGTAGCTCTCTGCTGCACCCTTTCCAGCAGTTCCCTGTCCCTCTTGAACCGGGGAGCCCAGAACTGAACACAGTACTCCAGGTGGGGCCTCACCAAGGCAGAGTAGAGGGGGAGGATGACCTCCCTCGACCTGCCGGCCACACTCTTCTTGATGCACCCCAGGATGCCATTGGCCTTCTTGGCCACAAGGGCACATTGCTGCCTCATGGTCATCCTGTCATCCACCAGGACTCCCAGGTCTCTTTCCACAGAGCTGCTCTCCAGCAGGTCAGCACCCAACCTGTACTGGTGCATGGGGTTATTCCTCCCCAGGTGCAGCACCCTACACTTGCCCTTGTTGAACTTCATAAGGTTTCTCTCTGCCCAGATCTCCAACCTGTCCAGGTCTCTCTGTATGGTGGCACAGCCTTCTGGTGTGTCAGCCACCCCTCCCAGCTTGGTGTCATCAGCAAACTTGCTGAGGGTGCACTCTATCCTTTCATCCAGGTCATTGATGAATATATTGAACAGGACTGGACCCAGTACTGACCCCTGGGGAACACCACTTGTCACTGACCTCCAACTAGACTCTGTGCCCCTAATCACGACCCTCTGAGCTCTCTCTTTCAACCAGTTATCTATCCACCCCACTGTCCATTCATCTAACCCACACTTCCTAAGCTTCCCTATGAGGATGCTGTGGGAGACCGTGTCAAACGCCTTGCTTAAGTCAAGGTAGACCACATCTACCACCCTCCCCTCATCTATCCATCCAGTCATGCCATCATAGAAGGCTATCAGATTAGTCAGACATGATTTCCCCTTGGTGAATCCATGCTGAGTACTTCTGATAGCTTTCCTTTCCTCCACATGCCTTGAGATGACACCCAGAATGAGCTGTTCCATCATCTTTCCAGGGATGGAGGTGAGGCTGACCGGCCTGTAGTTCCCCGGCTCTTCCTTTTTGCCTTTCTTGAAGACTGGAGTGACATTGGCTTTCCTCCAGTCCCCAGGCACCTCACCTGTTCTCCAGGACTTTTCAAAGATGATGGAGAGCGGCCCAGCAATGACTTCTGCCACCTCCCTCAGCACTCCTGGGTGCATCCCATCAGGGCCCATGGACTTGTGAATATCTAATTGATCTAACTGATCCCTCACTCGCTCCTCCTCAACCCAAGGGAAGTCTTCTTCTTTCCCTGTTACTTTATTCAATGCCTGGGACTCCTGAGGGCTGGGCCGAGCAGAAAAGACCGAAGCAAAGAAGGCATTCAGTAACTCTGCCTTCTCCGCATCCTCCGTCACCATGACTCCTGCCTCATTCAGCAGTGGGCCTACAACTTCTCTGGTCCTCCTTTTGCTTCCAATATACTTGTAGAAGCTCTTTTTGTTGTGCTTGATGTCCCTAGCCAGGTCTAATTCCAAGGTGGCCTTGGCTTTCCTTGTTTCATCCCTGCACGCTCTGGTGGCATTCTTGTACTCTTCCCAAGGGGTCAGTCCCTTCTTCCACTTATTATAAACTTCCTTCTTCCACTTGAGCTTTTTCTGAAGCTCCCTGCTCAACCATGCAGGTCTCCTGCGTCCCTTGGCTGATTTCTTTCTCTTAGGGATGCACCGATCCTGAGCTTGGAGGAAGTGGTCTTTGAATATCAACCAGCTTTCTTGAGCCCCTTTACCTTCCAGAGCCCTAGCCCACGGGATCTCTCCAAGCAGTTTCTTGAAGAGGTCAAAGTTAGCCCTCCTGAAATCCAAGGTTGTAATTTTACTGAAGAAGCAATCCACTAAAAAAGAGACAAAAACAAAGACCCAACCTGAACCCTTTGATCCCTCAGCTTTTATACTGAGCATGGCAGATGGGATGGAATACCCTGTTGGTCAGTTGGGGTCACCTGTCCTGTCCGCTCCTCCCTGCAGGTGGGGCCCCACTACGCTTTTCTGTTTCCAACCCTCCAACAGGGCAAATAATGAAATTAGCTGACCTTGGTTGCAGGTGCACAGGTGCAACCCCTCCACAGGGTAAACAACCAAGTCAGCTGACCCTGGTTGCCACAGCAACAAGGATAAGCAGGAGCCTCTCTCACTGAACAGAAAGTTGGCTCTGCTTCACCCCCAAACCAAGACATTATTAAAAATGGATAATCTTAAAATCATTGCACATACACTGCAGTTAATAGGGAAGAGTCTTAGCTTTTGTGTCTTGGCATAACAACACTGCAGTTAGTGGAGTTGAGGTGCTGGCCTTATTTCTGCTCCATTATTGTGCTGTTGTATACAAAGGATGAAATGTGTCTCCATTACATGCTGCAACACTTGAGTAATACTTCAGAAATCAAAGACGTATCTTGGATTCATTGTTTTTTTCTGACTCAGGGTTTGAATACCATTAGAGTGATAATATCTTTCTCTTTTTTCAAGTTCTGCAGAAAGTCTCAAACCACAGATACAGGATTTGAAACATGAGTCAGAACCCAAATGATTCAAAACTCTTAGGAAGTCAGAACTGCCCTTTCAGTTTCATGTGGCATTCTGTCGTGGTTTTGGCCAGATTGGTCAATCAGAATGACAGATGGCCCCTTCCCCCCCTCTCTCTCCAAAGAGAGGAGAGAAAGAGATAAAGAGAGTTTAGAAAAAGAACTAATCTACTTTAATGAAAATATTAATAAATAATGAAATAATAAATAATTTTAATAATAAAATAAAAATAATAAAAAGTATACAGTATATACAAAACCATATCCATCTCCCAGGATGAAGATTGCATCACCAGCAGACACAGGGAAAGTCCCAGACTGGAGTCAGCAACAGACAGGAGCTGAATTCCGGATCTGGAGTCAGGAATGCTCAGATCGGGATCAAAGGCAGACGAACAGACAGGGTCCTCCTTGGACATCGGCCATTGAAGAAAGAGACTTGACCTTTTGATCCCTTAGCTTTTATACTGAGAGTGTGATGCATATGGGATAGAATACCCTGTTGGTCAGTTTTGGGTCACTTGTCCTGTCCTCTGCTCCCTGCAGGTGGGACCCCTCTATGCTTTTCTTCTTCCGACCCTCTAACGGGGCAAATAACAACATTAGCTGACCTTGGTTGTTATAGCAATAAGTCTAAGCAAGAGCCTCTGTGCATACCATTCCTTGGTATAATCAGATCTTATCAGTCTGAGGGTGAACAGTTTCTGAACAATATGCTGCTAATTTCAGAGTTTAGGTGGTTAGAAGAGGCCCAGCTAAAAAGTAAAATTACAGAACAGAAAATTGGTTCTGTTTTACCTCAAACCAGGACACATTCTTATAAAACAGGACCAAACAGAGATTTCCCTTAACTCCTGACTGAAACATAAATAGACACCTAAAATGTAGGTCTTCATATTAATACAGATCTACTAAAAAACTAGGATACACCCTCTTAACATCTACAGGCCTTTTGACTCAGAGATTATTATCTAGTGTGTAATGATACTGAACTCACTAGAACCAGCAAAGGTGGGCATCCTGAGGTTGCACCATCCTCTTGTTTCAAGGTACACCTATCTGGATGGAAGATTATCTAAGTTAATTATTATCCAGTGTTCCAAGTCAGAGAAAGATTTGTACCTCTCTTGACAACAGATGGCTGTCCACTCAAACACATTCAGTGATACAACACTTTCATAAAACATACCAGAATTTGTATGTCATGCTTGTACACATTATCCGCATTGTCATAAAAGCAATTAAAACAAACAGAAAGAATGGAATAGAAATGTTAGAAATGCTGAATACCATGAATGACATGTCTTTCATATCCAAGTTACTCAAGCTCAGTTTTAACCCTGAATTATCTTTGCTGAAAGTAATGTCTTTCAGTACCTGTCTTTCTATCTATTTGCATACATATATACATAAAAACAGTCGCACTCACAAACTTCCCAGGATGGTAGCTAGCTATATTTTTTCCTCACACACTCCCCTCCCCTCTCTACCCCTACCAAGTAACTCCTGCTGGGGAGATGCGCCAGCCAACTCCCTTGATGTGTCCTGCCCCAGAGATGGCAGCCAGATGGACTGACATCTGCAGCAAGAAGAGCTGGCAGGTCGCCCTGAAATCTCCCACATAAGGGAGCTGTTGTTATGTACTAAAGTCCTTATCCCTAAAAAGATTTCTGTTAATAAAATATATAAAACATGATAAAATACATTAAATTCTACAGAAAAGGAAAGTAAATAGTATTTTGAGACAGCTTACCACAACTTCAGAAGCCACTTTTCCCCATGGGCAATATTTGCTATGGAAGCCCACCAAGTCTGTCATCATTCAGTACTCAAACACATTATGTGCCTGGAATCACCCTGGCCCACTTAGAACCATCTCCATTACTATCTCCATTGAGCCCCTGGATGAAACAGCAAAGAACATATTTTATTATCAGCATGAATTTGCTGTGTATCTCAATCCTTTTGGGAGAGCTATACATGTATGTATAAACATGCAAAGCTCAAATCTGAGCTCTGAAGGACCTCTTTATTTTAGATTCAGATCAAAACACTATCTGTGCACTCATTCTCAACCTAGAGTCCCCAAAGGTGAAAAACAAGTTCAAGGTTAATTTTGTTGAAGACAGCTGTTCCTCCTTTTGCTAAATTCAGAGAAAAATAGCAAGCAATATCTGGTGAAAAAAAGCACCACCAACATAAACCACTCAAACCAATCCACAGGTCAAATATGTTACATGCATATTTGTCACCTGTGGAATAAATACTAAATTGGATAAAATTACAAAAGTACAGCATTGTTCTTCACATATTAAGGAAAAGTATAAAATCAAGAGGCTTCTGAGGTAGAAAATAGCCGCAGCTGGCATGAAGAATACAACACCTGTGGTTCCCTGATAAGCTACATGAGGTACGGGACGGGATGCGATTATTCCGCGGCTTTACCTTATGATGTATAGCAGATACGGGAATGGGATGATACCATGAAACAGATAAGCTGCCAATTAGCTGCCCGCTTGATACCCTGAGCAAACATTTTGTCAAATTTTGATGAAATGCTGTCCTTTGTGCGAACTTTGCTCATTATAATGTCATTATAATACCAAAACACACCTCCATCCCGAAGGCTACCCGCCTCCAAGGTGCGACCACTCCTTCTTGAGTCTGCGCCCTGAATTTCTCGTAAACTATACCTTTAATTGTGAAGCGAGAGAATTTTACACCAATCATGATAAAAGTATGTATGACTAAAGTCACTCAAACTCCACCTTGAAGATAACAAATAGTATAAAAATAGCCCGAGAGAGGGGGGATACCCAGGGAAGACACCATCTCAAAGAATTCCATCACTGATTTCCAGGATCAGTCGACAGGCTGAGCCTCTCTTCCCCCTCATAGGGACGCCTTTGGGTAAGACTTAGATTATACCGAGTGCTTCCTCGGGATTCTCTAGAGACTCTTTTTTCTACATTTAGAGCCAGGCTGTATCGTTTATAACTTTGTCGCGCATTTTGTATATGTAACAATACTTTCATTTGCACGTGCTTTGCAGACAGTGTATTTATCACCGGCAATCCTAAGAACCTCTATATCTGTTGTTTAAATAAACTGCACTGTTTAAGTAGCTAGTCGTTTTGGTTTCTCACTGAACGCGACCAAAGACTCGAGAGTGGCCGTGCTAGTTCATGAGCACGACTAGGCTGAAGGTGCAGTCCACTATTAGTGTATCCAAATCGTAATAGTTTAATACATATTAAACGCGATTGGACTGATAGTGCTGAATTGGGCATCCATCACTCAGAATTTAAACCTAGCCGCACCTAGCCTCCCACCTCGGTGAGGAGTGTTAGAACGCAAGGGGGTTTATTTTCTGCCAAAACCGCTTGGCCCCTTTTCACGCAACAGAATTTTGGCATATTCAGCAGGATTGCCATGGATAAACTGCTGCAAAAATATGATTGTGCCCCTTCCCAGGCTGGGAAGGAGTGGGCCCATAAATTTTGGAAGGATGAAGAGAAAGTGGTGGAACGTATTGAAGAGAGTCGGGTTTCACAGAAGCTCAGAGCGGGGAAAGGCAAAGGTGTGATTTGTGCGGTGTTAGGCGCCTGTTTATCTCGTGCACAACAAGAAGCTAGGGAAAACCCTGCTCCTAATCTGATTTCAGCTGTAGAATATGCAACTCTGAAATCGGAGAATGAGGTGTTGAAGTCATCACTAGCCTTTCAAAAGGAGACAGGAGAAAAATTAAGAACTCAAGTTGATAAGCTTGTGAGTGAGAATGAATGTTTAGGAAACCGGAATGCTCGACTTGGGAGTGAAAATCTCCAACTTAAAGGTGAAAATCACCAACTTAAAATGTTATTGGAAAGGGTGACTGGGCTCTTAGATAAAATGTAGCCCTCGACACAAGTCCAACAAATTCGTAAATTAATGTGTTATCGAAATTCTGGAACCCAGACCGGAGATTTTTGGTCTAATAGTGAAGATGAGGAAGAAGATGAGGAGGGAAGGACTTTTACTGTGAAATCTCGAGTCTTTCCTTTACGACCTCTGATTAAAACTGAAACCACAGTTGATGAGGATGATGAGGAAGTCTGCAACACTGTGCGTACTATTCCGTGGACACCAACAGAGTTAGCGAAAATAAGGGAAAAATATTCGAGGCGGCCAGAAGAATCAGCTGTTGAGTATGTGTGGCGAGTTTCTTCTGAAGGAGGAGATAGAATTATGTTGAGTGAGGAAGAAGCAGGAGACTCTTGGGGACCAGGAGTGTTTTTAACTACAATGGACGGGGATCATAATTATTCCCTAACCGCTCGAGCAGCCTTTTCGGCAGGTGGTATGGATCCGCGAGAGAGGGGAGAGCCATTAGAGATTAGAGCTACAGGCTACTCTGATCTGTTTGCGGCGATATGGAAAGCAGCTTGTCTGCAAGCCATGTATGACAGAGAGGAATATTGGAAATCCCCAATGTCAGCCGCTATCGAACCCGATCGATTAGCCCCTCTCATCCGTGGTCTTCCCGATTGCCAAAAACCGTTCATTGTCCGCACTCAAGATCGCATACGAGAGGCTCAGGATGCTCATGGGCAGGGCCGGCGTCGCTACATGCCCACCTGGAATGAATATGTACAGGAAATAGACCAATATGGGCACCGAATGGGCTGGGCCAGCCTAACTAGTGAGAAATCCTCCGAACACCCCCGAAAGGTTCGCCAAGTCCGAACTCACACTCAAAACCCCAAACCGGTGGAAAGGTTTAAGCCTGATAAGGACCGGAACGAGTTGTGACGTAAAGCCCTACAATTAGGGGTACCCCAACAATTCTTGCACGGTGTCCCTACGGGAGATCTCCATACGCTGGTCCAATCTCTAACTAGAAAGAATAATTCGGCTGGGGAGAAAAGTCTAACCAGAGAATCCCCAAGCCGTGAGAAAATTGTGCCTTCTGCACCGGAGCGTAATTTGATTGATTTGTCAGAGTCCCAGTCAAAAAACTCCTATCCCTGGGGAGGGCAGTGAGCCACCCTGTCCGGCGGGTACTAGCTATTCAATGGCTCTCTCATAAAGATTCTGAACCTATTATCGCCATTTCTGTCGGACCCCGGAGGATGTCAGTAAACTTTATTATTGATACCGGAGCCCAAATGTCTGCAATCACTAACGAAACAGCATGACTTCTAGGTATAAATCCCACCAGACGCAGAGTCAACTTCGCAGGAATTGATGGTGTGGTAAAAACATGCCCCATTGCAAAAATTAACCTCTGGTTGCCAGGAGAGCAGCGAATGACCAGGGCGGAAGTGTTAGTGGGTGCCTCGCGTACTAACCTCCTAGGATTTGACGTGCTGCGTGGGCGAACGTGGAAATTCCCAGATGGAACTGTGTGGAGTTTTTCAGGATGCGAAAAAGTAACAGACACAGTGAAATTGAGTCTATTGGAAACTTCCATGCCTTTACCTCCCTCTAGAATCACTAATGTCCGGCAGTATCCACTGCCTGCAGCTGCGCTTGCAGGAGCAGACGGGGTGGTATCAGATTTAGAAAAAAGAGACATCATTAAGAGGACTCACTCGCCTTATAATTCACCAGTGTGGCCGGTAAAGAAACCAAACGGGCAATGGCGTTTCACAGTAGATTACAGAAAGTTAAACGCCAACACTTCACCCCTCACCGCCACAGTTCCAAATATCGCGGAAATTGTGACAATGATACAAGGAGCTGCCCATCCTTGGATGGCTGCCTTAGATGTTAAAGACATGTTTTTTATGATTCCCCTCCTTGAGCAGGACAAAGCGCGGTTTGCATTCACGTGGAAAGGAGTCCAATATACCTTTAACCGACTTCCACAAGGATACAAACATTCCCCCACTATTGCTCATAATGCTTTAGCTAAAGTGCTATCAGGGCTTCCTGTTTCACAGGGATGTACGGTATACCAATATATTGATGACATCCTAATAGGGGGAGAGAGCCAAGAAAGTGTAAAAGACATGATGGAAAACATCCGAAAAACATTACTTGATTTAGGATTGGAAATTCCAGACTCAAAGTGTCAGGGACCTGCACAGGAAGTTAAATTCCTGGGGGTCTGGTGGATTAAGGGAGCTGCTTCTGTCCCTCAGGATACCCTGGAAAAAATAGAGCATGGACAGAATCCATCCAGCGTGAAGGAGTTGCAGCAAGGTCTGGGAACTTTAAGTTATTGGCGTAAACACATCCCTGGCTTTTCCATCATTGCTCGCCCCCTTTATAGTTTGCTCAAAAAGGGTAGATCCTGGGAGTGGACTGAACAACACACTAATGCTCTGCAATTACTAATAAAGGAGCTAAGGTTATTCCAACAGCTTGGCCCCATACATCCAACTGACCCTGTCCACGTAGAATGGGGGTTCAGTGAACATGGTTCCCATTGTAACTTATGGCAGAAGGGACCAGCAGGACCGGAGAGACCATTAGAATTTAGCTCTCACTCCTTCAATGATACTGAGAGCAGATATTCAGACCTTGAGAAGGGTTTACTGTCCCTAGTGCGAGCGTTGCAACGAACAGAGCAGATAAGAAGAGAACAGAGTGTGATCATTCGGGGACCTTTCCGCCTCCTAGATGTGGTCCGTAAAGGGACAACACCACCAGCTGGCATTGCCCAGAAACCTACAGTTCGAAAGTGGTATGCTTATTTAGAAGGCATTAATGAAATCATGCCAGTCTCTGAAGGCAGTGTTAAAGTATCCAACCTCCAAAAGGATACAGATGGTGCCCTATTGTTCCAGTCTCCACCAAACAGACCATCTCCGATCCAAGAAGCACCTCCTTTGAAGGAAGGCAGTGATCTTACAGGAGTGTGGTTTACTGATGCATCATCTCACCGTGAAAACAATAAGTGGAAATATAAGGCCGTAGCACTGGAAGTAGCAACGGGGGAAAGAGCGATTGAAACAGGGGAGGGTAGTGCACAAGTAGGGGAACTCTGAGCTGTCCTACTAGCTGCACAACATGGGGCCACCTCCATTTACACTGACTCATATGCTGTTTTTAAAGGAGCCACTGAATGGATAGGACACTGGGCAGACAATGATTGGCAGGTGAATAGAGTCCCGATTTGGGAGACGGACAGTTGGAAGCAACTGTTAGAAATAGGAGGACAGAGAACATTGCACATTGCTTGGGTAAAAGGCCATGATCGTTCAAACTCGATCACTGCTCAATTCAACCAACAGGTAGATAGCCTCACACGGCTACAGCAAATTGACACTGTAGATGATGGTCAGGAATGGGAACGCTTACTTGAATGGTTACATGTTAAACGTGGCCACACAGGCCATGCTGACCTGTATCAGGAAGGTCTAGCCCGGGGGTGGCCTGTATCGGCTAAGCTGTGCGAACAAATAGTAACTGCCTGTTCACAATGTCGCCTACGACTCAGCAAAGGTCATCCGAGTAAGGCGCCTCCCTTACACATTCGGGACAAGAAAACGTTGTGGCATTCCTGGCAGATTGATTATATTGGGCCCTTGAGATCATCAGGTGGGACAAGATATGTCCTGGTAGGAGTGGAGATTATCTCCAGCCTCAGTATGGCCAGCAGTTTCAAATCAGCTACCGGGGACAACACAGTGAAAGGCCTAAAAGGGTGGTTCAGCACACTTCCCCTTCCCGAGGAAATCCAAAGTGATAACGGTTCACACTTTACCGCTTCGGTGGTACAAGATTGGGCCAAAGAAGAAGGGATTCGATGGGTATTTCATACTCCCTATTATCCCCAGGCTAATGGCATTGTTGAACGCACCAATGGATTGGTTAAGCTCATGAACCTGGTTGGCATTTGCGATTGGACGATGCCATCTATCAATTAAATAACAGATGGAGTGGAGATGGCTGTCCTAAAATGAAAGCTTTCTGTGTATCTGCCAATATCATCACTCCAGAAGCTCCCAATGAACCGGGAAGATACCCAGGAAGATTTCACCCTGGGCAACCTGTGCTAGTGAAAATGCCTCAAATTGGGACGGTACCAATGGTGCTAGCTTCTCCCAAAAATCCCTATGCATGGGAAGCCAAGGACTGTTCAGGGAAGATACACCGGATCAGTACCTGGTGGATCTTGCCTTCTTTTTAACCCCGTCAGTCAAATAAGACCGAGCAGATTTTCTTTTCCTTTGTGTCTTACAGGAACCTTGGATGAGCTGTACAGACGGATTGGCCTACGCTACCTTTGAGTGTCTCCAGGGAATCCTGATGTTGATCCTGGCAATAATACTATTTTTATTGTGTATGGCTATCTGGAGACCCAAATTCTAAAATGACGAATTGGCAGATGGAATTGATGCTATTCAGTTTTACCTTTTTATTCCCTGTTGTTTGTAGTCAAAGAGACCCAGAGTGGCCATGGTCTCAAGCCTTTGTTAAACACAATGCGATGGCAGGTACTAGAAAGGCAGAATTGAGTTTGGCCACTGTAGTTCTACAGGAAAATGAGGTGTTACATGAGTGGACCTGGAATAGTTGGTACCCAGTCCTGAAAGGTAAGGCAGGGGTGGAAATCCAAGTAGGGTGTAGAATGATCAACGGCTCAAACCATGAGAAGGCCATGAGAATAGAGATATTTCGCCCTCAGAACCCACGCTCAATGACAACAAAGCACTGTGTCACCGACGAGTGGGATTGCTGGTATAATTTTACTCTTGTGGAACCCACTCTTGTAACTCGTCGTTGGCAACAGGATGAAATAGCGCTGCTATTTGAATTCAAGATGGACGTAGCACCTGACCTTTGGGATAATGCATTGTCACGGTACACTGCAAGCACTGGAACACCAGAAAAGAAAAGGGGTTTAAATCTCTCCACTCTGGTTATACAAGGCAGTGAAGTATATTCCAGAGATAAATGGAGATGGAATGAATCACTTCAAATGGCTAAAATCGAGGCCGCCCTTGGAAAGAGAATACACATTGGTTGCCGATTTATCAATGGGTCTACTCACTACAGGCCAACTGTAATTAAAACCATCTATGTAGACTCTACCAAACCGGACAAATACAACACTGATTGTTACAAAATTATGGAGCCAAATTCAGATTGCTGGCACAATTTCACTTTCATCAAACCTACAGTAGTGTATTGTATTTGGGGCTACAAGGGCACAGAATTGCTATTTGAATTTATGATTGACTCAAATACACCTGAACTTGCTGAAATGAATCCAGAACCTACACCCCCACAAACTCTCAAAGGCATACCTTCTAAGCCCTCCATTAGTCTAACTCCTTACACTTTCAACATTGGCCCTTATGTTGTTAAACACACAGGTCAACAACAGATACTGTTTAATCCCACATATTCCCTCAAACGAGTAGAATTGTCAATGCAGATTAAAATCTCTGCGATCAAACCCACCTGTTTACCATTCCTGAGTACATATTATGCAGGATGGTCAGCATGGTTACACAGATGAACTCTTGCCACTTCACAACGACTGAAGAGGGATGTGACTGGTATCTTAGGAACGGGACTGGGAGTCTTAAATAGCATAGATGCTGAGATACTTGCCAACAAACTAGTCACAACCACTACTGATCTGGACAAATTAAGACATCCCCTACAGTCCTCTCTATCAGCATTGGGAAACCACCAATGGCTTTTATCGAATATATTGCCTCAGTGGGAAGAAACGGGTGAAAAAGACCATCAGCTGATCACAGATGCACTTGGTACAACCCAAAACAATGTTTCCTTGGCTCTTAGTTGTATCCAAGCCCAATTGTGGATGCAATCTATGACAGCCGCAATCATAAGGGAAGGTGAGGAAGGCACCTTGCCCACCGAAATTCAAAAAGTAATATGGGATAACGCAATTGAATTTGAGAAAAAATTTCAGTCCTGGTGGTATCTGGTTAATTTCACCTATGATCCCATTGAGAGCAAGGCCACAGCTTTTGTCTTAACAATACGCAATGCTTCGGTATACACCATATACCCAATCATTGCGCTGGGGTTGAATCACCAAGGAGCCATACTCTATCCAATAGAGCACAGAGTGTGGGCACAACAAAATGAGAATAAATGGCAAACTGTTGATGTTGACGCATGCGTTTCACGAGACCAACAAGGATTCATTTGTGAGAGTAATACCCTCAAAGCACAAGACATTTGTCTTGACACCAACCAGAATGTTTGTCACTTTGAGATACATCCCAATGAAACCCCAGAGACTGTGCTTGTATATATTGGGAAAGGGTGCGTTTGCATGAGGTCCCCCTGTACTCTTGATTCATAGATGACATAGGAGTTGCTATAAGTAATCACTCCAATCTTTGTGTTTGTATTGTAACTTTACTAACATTATCGGATGTGACTTCAATTATTCAGCTCCTGTTACGTCTTTTCAATTGCTACAATCTAATTACACATCGATTCGAGATTTGTTGCCTACCCCTATCGGAATGAATCTCTCACTGGTGAAGAAGCTGCTACAACACGATGAATTGAAGCGACTGTTGAAAGAGGCCCAAGAAAATGGACAGAGAACTTTGATTACCGTCCATCATGATGTTGAAGAAATACACCAAGTGCTGGAAAGAGTCAAGAGAGACGGAGGACATGGATGGGGAGATACTCTTTTTGGATGGTCGCCGACAGCTACAGGACTTTATAACAAGATGCTCCATCCTGTTGTTGTTTTACTAAAACTCATTGTTTTGTGCTTCACTTTGACAATTGTTTTGTATGTTAGACTTTGGATTATGATGAAAAGTTTAACTCGTTTGATCACTCCACGAGATGTATTTGCACTTGATATCCCTCACCACAAGAGCACATGTGATCTTTCCTATCAGTATTGAGTATTGTGGAGCTTGAGTGACTGTAGTCACGGGGTGGATTATGTGGAATAAATACTAAATTGGCTAAAA
Organism: Rissa tridactyla; assembly: GCF_028500815.1. Taxonomy (NCBI): domain Eukaryota; kingdom Metazoa; phylum Chordata; class Aves; order Charadriiformes; family Laridae; genus Rissa; species Rissa tridactyla. Next base: position 13,006,248 of record NC_071496.1, read on the forward strand.
ATACAAAAGTACATCATCGGTCACGCATTAAGGAAAAGTATAAAATCAAGAGGCTTCTGAGGTAGAAAATAGCCGCAGCTGGCATGAAGGACACAACACCTGTGGTTCCCTGCTACATGAGGTACGGGACAGGATGCAATTATTCCGCGGCTTTACCTTATGATGTATAGCAGATACGGGAATGGGATGATACCATGAAACAGATAAGCTGCCAATTAGCTGCCCGCTTGATACCCTGAGCAAACATTTTGTCAAATTTTGATGAAATGCTGTCCTTTGTGCGAACTTTGCTCATTACAATGTCATTATAATACCAAAACACACCTCCATCCCGAAGGCTACCCGCCTCCAAGGTGCGACCACTCCTTCTTGAGTCTGCGCCCTGAATTTCTCGTAAACTATACCTTTAATTGTGAAGCGAGAGAATTTTACACCAATCATGATAAAAGTATGTATGACTAAAGTCACTCAAACTCCACCTTGAAGATAACAAATAGTATAAAAATAGCCCGAGAGAGGGGGGATACCCAGGGAAGACACCATCGCAAAGAATTCCATCACTGACTTCCGGGACCAGTCGAGGGGCTGAGCCTCTCTTCCCCCCCATAGGGATGCCTTTGGGTAAGACTTCGATTATACCGAGTGCTTCCTCGGGAAACTTAGAAATTTCTCTAGAGACTCTCTTTCCTACATTTAGAGCCAGGCTGTATCGTTTATAACTTTGTCGTGCGTTTTGTATATGTAACAATACTTTCATTTGCACGTGCTTTGCAGACAGTGTATTTATCACCGGCAATCCTAAGAACCTCTATATCTGTTGTTTAAATAAACTGCACTTTTTTAAGTAGCTAGTCGTTTTGGTTTCTCACTGAACGTGACCAAAGACTCGAGAGTGGCCGTGCTAGTTCATGAGCACGACTAGGCTGAAGGTGCTGTCCACTATTAGTGTATCCAAATCGTAATAGTTTAATACATATTAAACGCGATTGGACTGATAGTGCTGAATTGGGCATCCATCACTCAGAATTTAAACCTAGCCGCACCTAGCCTCCCACCTCGGTGAGGAGTGTTAGAACGCAAGGGGGTTTGTTTTCTGCCAAAACCGCTTTGCCCCTTTCATGCAACACTGGGGCATTGCTAACACAAAACATGATGATTTGTAATGTTGTTTCAGACTACATTTCATCATCTTCCAAGAGATTCAGATTACAACTTCATCACATTCAGTGTCTGTACTAGAGTCTCGTGGAAGATACTTTACAGGACGAATCTGGAAATGATACACCATAGCCACACAGAATTATTTTGTATTGCATGGACCTGCTGAACTCTAGCTGAAAATGGTAAACCCAGGACTTTTGTGAAGTATCCCTGGGTTTCAAAAATTGTTCAGTCATTTTGTTGGATGTGGAGGAGTAAAAGATTACCTCTGCTCAGATTCTGAAATGTCATCTTTAAACAGAAGTTACTGGTTTTACAGAGGTATCACTGAGAAGTAAATGCTTCTGTGTGGGGAAAAAAGAGAGTTTAAAAATTACATTTCTTCTTTGGGATGTACTGGGCATCTTGGGTGCTATGAATACCAGTTTAGTTGTAGGAAAGTTTTCAGTTCCCTCTCAAAATCAGCAAAATTGAGCACTATAAATGACATACTTGGTGCTGGACAAACTTAGTCATTGCCATACTGACCATTACCAAGTCTTTTTGCAGGATGTGCCCTTACTCTTTCTAAGCCTCTTTGGTTTTTTTCAGATGTGAAATAGAAATAATCAAATTTAGCTACCTCATACCTCGTCCCCCTGTACTCGGCACTGGTTAGGCCCCACCTCGAGTACTGTGTTCAGTTTTGGGCCCCTCACTACAGGAGGGACATTGAGGCGCTGGAGCGTGTCCAGAGAAGGGCAACAAAGCTGGTGAGGGGTCTGGAGAACAAGTCTTATGAGGAGCAGCTGAGGGAGCTGGGGTTGTTTAGCCTAGAGAAAAGGAGGCTGAGGGGAGACCTTATCACTCTCTACAACTACCTGGATGTATTTAAAAGACGGGTAGGCATAGTGCTTAGTGACATGGTTTAGTGATGGTTTTTGTCAAGAATTAGGTTGATGGTTGGACTAGAAGATCTGAAAGGTCCCTTCCAACCTAGACAATTCTATGTTCTATAGGCATTCTGCTTCTTTCCTAATTAAATGGCCAAATTTTAATGTCTTCTCTTAATGTTGTGAATAAGTTTACTTATAGCACAGTTCTGTAGAATCAAATAGCTAAATACAAACAGTACGTTCTTGGAAATCTATTTTTTTACAAAAGATATTTTGAATGCTTTTGATGTCTGAATCTCTTTCTCCTCTGAACTGCAACTCTTGGTGAAATTATATCCAAATGTCCAAATTTTTATTTTCGAGCAAATTCCTTTCCTCTTCAATATCTTGTTAGTCATGGCCATGTCTATATTCCTTCAAATATACCAATAACTTGAATGAGTTTGATAATGACTAATCCTATGTACAGCTGTATGAAGACAGTGTAGCATCCATGAATTTGTGATTCAGCAACACAATCAACACAGTTAAGTCTAACATATTTATTTTGTAATGTAAATGTGCACAGCTTTTCCAAAGTGTGCTCTATAGTCTTGCATCTCCTAGACTTGGTCTCAGGCCAGTGGTGTTTCTTTGTCTGAAAAGTTTGAGTTGAATCAGTTTAGCCAGTTCCAAGTTATGCATGTAAGAAAAAAATACAGTGATGTTCCATTTGGGATTATTATGCTTGACTAACTCCAAAAGGCTGAAACTGGAAACATCAAACTTAGCAAGCCTATAACACCCATCAAGAAAGGACAGACAGCAAAGTCTCAAAAGAAACAAGATTTGAAGCTATGAATATTTAAATTTGGCATATTTACAAATGCATGCAGACAATTTTTCATTCTGTTTTTCATGGCGCCCTCAGCCTAACGCCATTTAGTGAGGAGAAATAACTGGACTCCAGACGATCCAATGTGAATCAACAGAAGCCGTTTATTAAGCACAGATCATCACCTTTTATACCCTGTGTTGTAGCCGTACATGCCACTTGCTTATTTCTGATTAGCTCGTTACACTGTCCACGCGCTGTCCATGCAGTTCATTCACAGATCAGGTTGGTTACAAGAATTCTCATAGTAAATTGCTTAGTCATTAGCACAACATGTTTTCTACCTTCTCAGTTCCCGTTTTTCCCATGTACTAATTCCATCTTCTACCACCTGTTTTGCCCTTAATCTAATCTCTCACAGTAGGGAGGCTGGCTCACATGACCATTTTCTCTCAGACACATTCCTACAATACCCCCTTTTTCTTCTTGAGCCAGACAGACCTTATGCATGGCATTTTCTATCATGTCAGTCACTTTGCGGAGAACACACGAGGGTACCATAATCAATAATAATATAACCAACAATAGCATGAGCCCTTGCTTTAGTAAGTCTGATAACCATCCCGTTATACCCCATGAGCTTAACCAATCATCGAAACTGTTTTTAACCGCTTTTAATTTGGACATGTTATCCTTCAGCTCCCGTAACTGCTTATGAATGGATGATGAGTGGTCGGAAAGGTTCATACAACGCATACCTTCAAAATCTTCACATCCATGACCCTGAGCCAACAGCAAAAATCAATCATCATCCCTGTGGTGTCTCCACAAAAGTTCACTAGGGTTGTGTTAAACGTTGGGTAAACTGAATTGAATCCTGCTGTATTAAAAGAAGCCGAAATACCAAGGGTTCTCAGTTTTGTGCTCAGCTGCAACTTCCAATCACAAGGATAAGCCCGACACTAATTCCCAGTGGCATCTTCAAATATCAGTACCCTTGCCCTTCTTTCTGCGCTGTAGATGACCGAACCTGTTGCTACAGTGACGTACTACCTGTTCCCACTAGTCCTCCGGAACCGACCAAACCTCTGGCAGCAGCACTGTGTAACGGCACTGTATGTCACACACCCTGACCAATCCTTGTGAATGGTAGACTTCCCTAATCTCCTGTCGCTCAGCCAGCTCGTGTTGAGGTGAACCTGACTCTATGTACTCTATTGCAATAGCTAAATGAATTAAACCCATCACCTTACTTAGTTCTTTATTAAAACACACAGCACACCGGATTAAAAACACACAGCACACCGGATTAAAAACACACAGCACACCCTGTCACCTTACTTAACTCCTTATTAAAACACACAGCACACCGGAATTAAAATACACAGCACACCGGATTAAAAACACACAGCATACCCCGTCACTTTACCTAATTCCTTATTAAAATACACAGCACACTAGAATTAAAACACACAGCACACCGGATTTAAAACACACAGCACACCGGGCCGCAGCACGTGGTCTTTCAAACCACCACCGGCCTCGACAATCCTCACAAGGCACAAGGATCTATGGGTCACAGTTCCACACCTAGGGCACTGCACTTCTTCAGCCCTCATCGTCGTTGTTGGTATTGTGGGGTAACTCATTCGAATCCGTCTGCTCAAACCAGGGCTTTATCCACTTGGCTGGTACACATCTGGTTCCGGCATCTGTAACGACACAGGCATATCCTCGACCCCAGGTTAATAGTCTACACGGTCCTTCCCACTTCCCCATCACACTGTTTTTAACTGCTACCATGCCATTTTCCTGCCTAAAATCTCCCAGGTCTCTCTGCAGGCCTGCGCCGTGCCGCACGATTGGAGGTACAAGGCAGTGTTGAGGAAGGCGTAGGAAGTTCAGGACATAAATGGCCTTGTTCAGTCGATCTACAGGACTCAGCCCTTGCTCTCCCCCTTTTTGTTTTTGAAGCAAATTTTTTAAAGACTGGTTCATGCGTTCCACTATGGCTTGACCCGTCGGAGAATGTGGTGTGCCAGTCACATGTGTAATGCCCCACAGCTGTAGAAATACCTCTGTTGAACGGGCTACGTACCCTGGGCCATTATCAGTCTTTATCACACGCGGTACACCGAAGGCTGCAACCGCAGATCGCAAATGCTTTCGTACATGTTTACTGGATTCACCAGTCTGCGCAGTTGCCCAAATTGCAGTTGAATAACAGTCTACACTCAGGTGTATAAATTTCAGTTTTCCAAATTCTGACACATGGGTTACATCAGTCTGCCAGAACTCCAAAGGTCCATGCCCTCGGGGAATGACGCCTGGGTTGAAGTTAGGTATAAATGGTTGACAATCAGCACACGTTTGCACTCTACCTCGGGCATCAGACTCCGAGATCCCGAATTGTCTGCGCAGCATTCGTGCAGATTGATGGAAGAATGTATGAGATGCCCGTGCCTGTGCAAACTTATCTGGAGGTGGTGCAGCCCATGTAGGACCCACAAGTTTATCAGCTTGTCTATTGCCCTCAGCTAAACCTTCTGGGAGCCCTGAATGGCTGCGAATATGGGTGATGAAATAAGGATCGTGCTGTTCATTGAGTAGGAGCAACAATTCATGGAGCAGGGTGAACAGCTGCTCATCTCTGACCTCCTTCAGCAAAGCACGCTCCATTCGTTGAACGATTCCAACCACATATAAGGAGTCACATATGATATTAATACATCCTTTTGTCCACCTGCGAAACACTTCTAGTACAGCACGTAATTCTAGCTTTTGTGTGGACCCTTTACAGTCCGTGATCACAATATCATGTCATTTATTGTCCATGTACCATGTTATTGCTGCTTTCTGTGTCTTTGGCCGTACGCAGGCCTCTGCTCGTAGATCTGCCACATCTTCCCCTTTTTTGTTTAACACCAGACCATTTGTTAACAAGGTCGCCATGACTTGTGCTTCTACTCATCGTGACGCTCTTAGCAGGTTATATACTAAACACAATTAAAAACAGAATCAAAAAGAACCCTGCTAAGGCAATAAACACCCAGATTCCTAAATTTAGCCCAGAAAGCCAATTTCTTTGGATTTACCCACGAGAAATCCTTTTGTAATATTTCAAATGCATTGCGGTTCATTAAGTCTTGAATCTTTAGTATTTGAGCTTTTAGCTGATCATGTAAAGGACGAATGTTTTGTTGCAATGACATGTCAAAAGCACCTTGGAGATGGTGTTTAACCATTTCCCAGCCATGTAGCAACATATTCCAGGGGAGAGATGTAACACAAAGTCTTTGAGGGTTATACTCCCAATCACAATACAGAGAAAGATGTGGTTTTAATGCATTTTGCCAATCCCCTATCCATATTACTGCTGTTTTATACCTTACTCGCGTTAAATTTACACAATAAGATTGATTACATTCTTGTATACTTGCATTTTGAGCCGAAGCAAACATACGGATGAGAAGTACAAATCATTACAGAATTTTCTTGCTCGCAACTTCTATTTGTTGCAGTATTATCTGTGGTTAGCATGCACCCCGGTTTAAGGTGCTTCTAATACACCTTCGGTTGTTCAGGCCATTCAACAGTTCTTACAAAATGTCGCTCTACTGCTGTGGATGACAAAGAAGACATGTTTAGAAAATTTAAAACATGAGTTGCTTTATACACTCACTCTTGAGGTGTCATACCTATGGGATTCCCCCTATTTTTTTAGCAAGCATGGTTTTTAAAGTATGATGCATACGCTTCAGAATTGCTTGCCCAGTCGGGGAATGAGGAATACTGGTGACATGTTTAATACCCCATATCTGTAAAAAAAAAAGGACCTGTACTTTAGCGGACACATAAGCTGGTTCATTATCAGTTTTTATAGTTTTCGGTACTCCCATGACTGCAATGCGTTGCAACCAATGTCGAATAACATCACAAGCCTTCTCTCCTGTATGAGCAGGAGCTACAACAAAGTGAGAAAACAAATTGACTGAAACAAGTCCAAATTCCATAATGCACGTAACATCGGATTGCCAAAGTTCATCAGGTGTAAGCCCTCGCAGGTTAACCCCTGCAAATGATGGCAGAGGAGCCAGCTGCTGACAATCGGCAAAAATACCCACTCTAATGCAGTCAGGCTCTTTGCGAGTGCATCATCCCATTGTCCTATCAGGGCATAAAGTTGAAATTCTTGTAGGAAGGTGTTCAATGTGTCTTGCAGCAGTAGCAGACTATATCTTATCTTGCAACATGCTGTAATGCCTTCGGAGCTGTTGGGGTTAATGAACATAGAACTTATGGGGGGGCGAGGGGGTGGGGACAGACACAGTGCTTCCGGGCATCCCCTGTATCTTCAAAGTGCGCTCATGTCTCTCTCCCCCTCCCTGACCCCCGAGACAGCCCCCTTATATCCTGCACTGGATTGAGTGGAGAAGTACAGGCTAGAGTCACTGCATGCATGGCCAGTGCACGCAGCAAGTCCCACCAGACTCTCCTGCACTGGATTGAGTAGAAAAGTACAGGCTAGAGTTGCTGCACGCGTGGCCAGCGTATGCAGCGAGTCTCACCAAACTCATGATCCAGCTTCACTAACAGCGGCTGTCTGATACGTGACTACATTGTTGTAATCCCTTCTTGTTATCTTCTTCTGTGAAGGTCGGATTCTCATGGATACACACATAGTTTTTAGAGCAACATATTCTACAACTCGTACAAGGGTACGATGCAAAGCGGCATCTACAACTGATCGTATAATGCTTATTAAACACGGCAAACAGCATACTAAACATAACAGACAAATTCCTTCCACACAGGCAATGAGTATAATTTGCTTCAACCAACCCCACCCCCAAGTCCATCCAGCAAAGACATTTCACCCAGTGGTCTCCACAAGTTCCTGGTTCGGTCGGTGCAGTTCTTGCAACTGGGCATGGATGGATTTGGAGTGGTCACTTAGATTCATACAATACAGTCCTTTAAAATCTTGACAACCATGTCTGTGAGCTGAAAGCAAAAAACCAGTAGCAGCTCTGTTTTGCAACATCGCATATCGAATACTATCTACATCTAGCAATAACTCAGAAATAGCGGTACTAGTAGCATTGTTAAACTTATCCTTGGCAGCAAGAGAGTCCTTGTTAGCAGCAAGAGCGCATGCGGACTCCCTGTTCTTGCTGGTACTGTGCTTTGATCTTCTTCCACAACAGGCCAAGATTCTCAAGCAGCTAGATAAGGTGTCTGTGAGTCCATTACAGGCTTATGTCATCCAAATGTTTTTCTTGCCAGCACCCAAGACTGAATAACAATTGGTGTGATATATGTGTTTTCCAGCACCCAGGTGTGAGTCCCTTGAGTGTATTTACAATCCTCCTCGCCGATCTGCCGTTGCTTTCCCATATTCCACCCCCTTGCTCAAGAGACCGCTTCTGCTGGGGTTCATTTTAGTCTCGCAGGGTATAACACAGAGCAATCTACTAAGGCATGCAATAACATATACACATATAGGAAAAAAACAAAAACATATCTCTATGGTACTGCTTTGAATCAGGTGTCCTATTTCTCTTTTTCTGACGCTTTCTCATAATGCGTATGGCATATTTTGTATGTTTCTTTCTTTTTTCCTTTTTTTTCTTTTTTTTCTCTTTTTTCTCTTTTTTCTGTTTTTTCTTTTTTTTTCTCTTTTTTCTTTTCTCTTTTTTTTTTTTTCCATCACTTACGACTGACATAAAAGTCTGCCTTTGCAACAAGAGCTCAGTTTCTCATTTTTCCTTAAGTTTCTCATTTTCCTACAGAGCATCCTATAGATTTTGTCTCAACTCCTTTTCACAATGAACCATGATCTTATAGGCAAACAACAAACAACCAGCCATACGCCCTGCATGGGCGAGCCGTTCCCGAGAGTGTAAACGTGTCGGCTGGTGAAAACTCCCCCAATATTTCAGGGCTTCCATCGGTTCTACAGCCCATCCTGGTCTATCTGCCTGGGGCGAACTCGCCTTACGTCTAAACATTGTGTATACACAAAATTCTTCACTTGACGGAGTGTCAGCCCTAGATGCATACGAGAACAGTACCACACCGGGCAGAACACCTGCTCAAGGGGAGTCACCTAACGACACTGCACACAACAAAAAGCAAACAGTAGCGCACATGCTGATCAGCAGGTATAAGCTGGCGCCCACACACACTTACACAGCAGACATACAAAAACAGCACCTTTATCTCAGGGAGATGACTGGGGAGGTGGTGAGGCGGGCAATGGCAGGAGCAAAACAGCTCCGACTCTGTCCTTCTCTGTTGACATTCTGCCTCCTCCCTCGGCCTCAGGTGGAGCAGAGGGGATCAGCAGGGGATCGTCCCAGACCTTCGGACCTGGCCTGTTCGATCCCCCTCCCGTGGGTTGTAATGCTGCAAAAGCCCCAGCTGCCGTGGCTCGCTCCGCCTTCATATCTTGTAAGGCCGATAACACCAACCACCATGTCACCGCCAATGGCGATGCCTCTTTGTCTCCTTTACTTATCACTTCCCACAGTTTTTTCCCCAACAGCCTCCCATATTTCTGGTTTAAAAGCTGTCTGGGGCTCTGGTGCGAATCCGTTCTCTCTGCACCAGGTTAACAACCTTCGGAGCATACACTCATCGTATTTCACCCCTCTCTTAGAGAGGATATGCAGGAGAAGTCTTAACATAGCCCCTTCTTCTTTTGTTACTTGTTGCCCCATCTCCTGCCCCGGCTGCTCACCTCTCTCTGGGTGTCCGTGGCCACGTCGTCTGTTTCCTCTATTCCGGATTGCCGCCCAATCCGCCCGGTCTCAGTCCAGCTGAGCCGTCCTCCAGCCGGTGGGTCTCCTTCTGGGTCTTCCGCCCCTCGCATTCCGTTGCTCAAGCCAAGCGCCGATCGGTATCACGTCGGGGTCACCATCTGAGGAGAAATAACTGGACTCCAGACGATCCAATGTGAATCAACAGAAGCCGTTTATTAAGCACAGATCATCACCTTTTATACCCTGTGTTGTAGCCGTACATGCCACTTGCTTATTTCTGATTAGCTAGTTACACTGTCCACGCGCTGTCCATGCAGTTCATTCACTGATCAGGTTGGTTACAAGAATTCACATAGTAAATTGCTTAGTCATTAGCACAACACGTTTTCTACTTTCTCAGTTCTCATTTTTCCCATGTACTAATTCCATCTTCTATCACCTGTTTTGCCCTTAATCTAATCTCTCACAGTAGGGAGGCTGGCTCACGTGACCATTTTCTCTCAGACACATTCCTACAATTTAGTATACTGGGTGCACATCAAGTCCCTTTAGATCGAAATTACCTTAACTGCTCAAAGCTTTACAGTGATAAGCAACCCAGCTTTTCAAATTCTATAGGGCAAACCAGTTTCTCTTACACTTCTTGGGCGCAAACTTGGCCTTCCTAGGAATAAGGGGGCAACTCATCTTCACTAACATTGTAATTTTAACCTTTAAGAGATGCACAAAAGAGTTATGTTGCAAATTTGCCATAAAAGGAGGTGAGCATTACTTACACCTTGGGTAGTCAGCAGCAAAACAATGAATCTTTCTTTAAATGTATTTGGTGTTGGCTACTCAAATTTAAAATCACATTTTGATTGTTCAGAAATTTACAGTAACATGTAGAAACACATTTTTTAGCTGCAATCGTTACTTCGCATGTCTGATGTTCTCCATAAACACAAGAAGGCACCGTTACCTTTCCCTTTCCTCTCAATTTTTAGAAAGTCAAGAAACTTTCGGGAAGATTAAGAAGAACGAGCAAGAAACTACCTGCGAGACTCATTGATGTTATTTATACACTTAAAAATTAGGCAGTTAAACCTAAACTGGCCACCCTGGTTTGGCTTTAGAGTCAGCAGCAAGACATAGCCAGTTTAAGAGAATGATTCATCTCATCCCATGATAGACGCTAAAATAAGGTGAATATATCCTTTGGAAGACATTTATTTTCTCTGTGGACAATAAATTTTATATTTTTAGACATGTTTATTCATATATATATATGATTTTTATACAAGATGCATTGACATACAAAGGAAACTTAGTAACTGGCTGACAATTAAAAGGCTACATATTGGATATCTAAAGTTAGGTGAGCTGAGTACCCCTATTAACACTTGGTGGCTTCACCACAGTACAAAGATGAGGTTTATTTTGTGCTGTGTTCTATATGTTATATAGCAGCATGACAGTGTAATAAAATGCTTATATGCAATAGACAATAATGTTTGATATCATTGATGAGTGAGCAGAAATGTGAATGGGTAAAAGTATTCAGTGGAATCCAGTCCTGTAGAGAAGACTATGGCTTAAGTCTATGTCTTCTCAGTGATCTTCATAATGATCTTTAGCTAAATGCAAGTCAGATCCTGACACCTTTGTCATATCCAATACTACTACTTCAGGTGATAGGTTAATGACCTTTTTAGGTCTTTTGAAACCTTTCTGCAAAGCTGACTGTCTCCCACTGAATTGCAGCCAAACAGTATTGATGATTCCTCTTCATTCTTTAACATGCATCCTTTTGCCCCATATGTCTTTACGTTGCATTCAAAAGGGGGTAAGTTAGACTCAACAAATGTTGAACAGAGATGAGTAGGTTTTTTCTTTTTTTTTTTTTACACTGCTATGGGATTGAAATGATTACTGTAAGAAAGGCAGGTATTGCTTTTGCAGAGGAGAAAAGCCGTTTCCATCAGAGGTGGCATGATAAGGGAATGACTAGGGCAAAGAGGCTCCAGCAAAGGCTTGTAGAACATCTCTTATCACACAGACAAAAGGACAAACTGATTCCTACTGGATTAGTGTCTAGAAGGGTAGTCAAACATTTAACCAGGGCTAATGACATTGAGCAATTTTTTTACCAAAAGGGAAAGAAATAAACTAGTCAGATAATCCCTTTAGGTGTAGCATAAAGAGAAGTAAACAGAGGCAGGACATGCAGGAAGAATTTTAGGTGCCTCGGACAGACTGTGAACCCTGGAGTACCTAACCAATGGGAAACAGGGGAGGGAAAAATTCAGCTGGGGATTAGGAAATAAAAAGGTGTGTTTCAAGAACTGGAAGTGTGCCTACTTGCTAGGTCACCCACTCTTGCAAGAACGTGAATAAAAATGTGCTTCACAGAGGATTCTGCCTGAGCCTATTTCATTCGGACCGGAACTTATTTCTCACATTACCATAACATAGCTCACACAGCAAACGTAGAAGTTACTTCAGTAGCCATGGAGCTACTCCAGTGCAGTGCACGTCCCTCAGCTGGGCTTCCTGCAGACATTTTAAAGGCATTTCCTTAAATGACTCTTCCACAGGAGCTGAAGGAGCTGAGCAGTTCCCGGACAGCACTGTTGGTTTTAGTCACAGGCAAAGTTGGTAATTTCCTAAAGTGACAGATTGCTGATGGGAATAATGTAGTTATGGTACTATTTTCTGTGTTTTGGCATAATGAAAAGACAGATCTGCTGTTATTGCCCCTGAGAGAGGAGCTGTGGGAGAGGTACTACTACTTCAGAAGAGAAGGTAATTTCAGTCAACAGCAGCAATTGTCTGCTTTTTATCAGGCAATCATCCCTCATCAGGGATGACTCAATGGCAGCAGAAGCACTAATCCTACCTCTCCCAGGCTAATAGGCTAATTCCTTCTTTTCTTTCACACCTTTCTATCTCTTTCCTTTTTTTTTTTTACCTCCTTTTTCCATAAGACAAACATCCTAACACCAGTTACTGAGGTAAAGTTCGCTTTCCCCCACACTGTTGAGAGCTCTGATGTTTGCTCTGATTCCCATTCAGGGTCTTGTGCTGTAATTCTGGGGAATAATTAAGGGTATTCCATCCAGGCTGGACTTCTGATTTTTCTTTTCTCCCTATGAAGTTTCAACTACCTAAAATAGAAATATTTAATAAAGGAAAGAGAATTAATTTTGATGCTACCAACTGTTGAGCAATTTAAGTTGTAGCTGTACTAACCTTAGTGTAAATGAACCTAGGTCTGGGAGCTGCATGAGCAAACGCAGTTACAGAATAATTTAGACCAGTAGAATATTTCAGTAATGAAATATGAATTAATTCTGGGCACATTTAAAGCTATCACTTGTCACTTGCTCCTGAGAGTCAGGTTCCATACAGATATGTAAGTTCCTGAACAAACTTATAATAAATTGTTCAACTTTATATCCCTAGCTAGGATTGTCAGCTGATGATTCCCAACCCTATAATATCTTGCAAGTGTGACAGAATTTGATAGTTTCCAGAAACTTGTACAGATAACTAGCATATAAATATCCAGACAAAAGACAGTCTTTGCTGGGAGTAGCTTATAACCTTCTGCATCAATGACTCTTCTCTTCCTACACTGCTCTTATCACAAGACTATTTTTAAATAACTAATAACACAGAAAGGGATCAGAGATCACAATAATGACCACTGTAGTATCTTCAATTTTATGGCCCAAATGATTGAACAGGGGATTGTGTATTAGAAACCATATCTTTTATTTGAAGACTAACCTATGGCCAAGTGGAAACCCTAGATGAGTTATTTTATTGCAGCATTTCTCATCTATCAATAAACTGGGCATAATGACACTTAACATCTTTAAATACTATAGCATGAAAAAACTTAAAGGGAGTTTATAAATGTGATATAGTATTACTGGTGAAAAGACTTAAAATATTAATCATGTTATTGCTTTCCACTGTATTTTTAAATTCTATTGCCTTGCTATGCATTTTTTTTCTGGGTAGTGATATTTCAAATCTTTAAGCAGCTATGACAGTGGTCATTTCATTTGCCATTGGAGCCCAGACACTTAAACAATTCACTGCTCTTGGAATATGTGCCTGATGCCTTACAATTAGTACTGTGCTCCTTGATAGTCAAAGCTACAGCCACTGGGATTGAGGTGATCAGGCTCAAGATCTCATTGACAGGGGAAGCCAGAAGCAGAGTGGGTGGCTTATTCTTCCCATTCTTTCCTTGTTCCATTTTGGCGTTTTATTCTCCTCGCTCCCTACACAAATGGAAAGGGGTATTTCATCTGCATCCAATATTTTCCCTTATTTTTTAGGAACGAGACTTGGTCTGGTTCCACCAGGCATCTTTCCTGCTTATTCTACATCCTTCATTCTTACTTGCAGATTTTACTACCTGAACATATTTTCCTTTACCCTGCTTGTATAAATATCCCACAAGTCTCTGTTTGCCCCTTGGTGGTTACCTATTATTTAAATATTTATGCTTAGCTTTGTTAAAAAATGCTTTTTCCTGTGTTATAATGACACTATATAGCAGCAACACAGTGTTATAAAATGCTTATATGCAATCTATGGTTACACTATTTTAGTATAGAATCATAGAATCATAGAATTGTCTAGGTTGGAAGGGACCTTTCAGATCATTGAGTCCAACCACTATGCTAATGTTTTCTTTTAAGGCAAATATTAATTAATATTTGCTTAGTATGTTTCTACTTTGTGGATTCAGGAGGATCCTCCTTGGATAAACCTTTAAAGAAAAATAAAAAAAAGCAGCCCAAAAACTTAAGTCATAGCAAAACCAACATGGTTTGTTGGATTTACTTATTCTACAATAAAAGTTCAAGTTTATTTTTCAATAAAAGTTAGGGATAAGTTTGGGGTAACGGAAATGTAAGGGGTGGACAGGAAGAGTGTTCCTGTGAGAACCCACACAATGCCATCCATTTTGATCCATTATTCTACAGGTCTTCTTTAACTCTTAGAAATATTAGATAAAACAAGGTCCACTAAATGAATGGATACATAAATAAATAGACAGTAACCTCCTGCCCCTTCTCTTATGAAAAATGGAGTGTATTTCCAAAGTAGACTTCATTTACTGCAATGGAAGATGCAATAAAGCCCTGTGTTGCTGTGGCTGATGTGTCACAGCTTTAATGGCAGGGAACTTCCAAAAATCGGGGGATTCAAGTCAATGGAGAGGTTAGCACTACTTCAAAACAAAACAGTTCAGTGATTTCAAATTAAATTACTGTGAAATTTTTTGTTCTTCATAGGATTTGGTTATTTTGTCATTTCATTTCATTTCAAGATTAAAATAGCTGTCAAAACATAAGGATTTATGATGAGCAGAAACTCTATTTTTTGATCAATTCTAATAAGGCATGTTCCATGGGAACACATCACTACAACCATCCAAACCATTTTGATTACTACTGATTAGAATATATTTCTAACAGAATGATGTTACCAACTAGTCTCTGAATCTATTAAAAAAATGAGAGTTGGAAAATTAGGAAAGATCCTAATCATTAGGAGAGTTTCTCCTAACTGCATCAGTTACTAGTTGAAATCCTGAAAAAAGGGAGCTAATACATTTTTCTTTTTTAAAAATTTTTTGTATTTTTTCCACTGTGTCTTGGAGAACATTTCTTTAGAAAAGCTTATCTCATGTTGAATACATTTTTAGCTTAATGATAGCTTGTGCCAGTGAGTTCCACCAGCCTGATGCAGTGAAATGCCAAAATTAAGACTCAATAGCCTTGGTGACTACTAAGCAGGTATTCTTTATTGCAGCGCCAGGCACACAGGGGATCGGTCCACCTAATGTATGAGCTGACTGATTTAGATGTACAGTTTAAATACATACTATGTATGCATATTCACTAGTTTTCCAAGAAATGATTACCTATTCATTAACTCATTATTACAGGTTACTGCCCACTCCCGCATGTGCACTGGAGTCTCTCGGTGGTCTTCAGAGACATCTGGTGGTCGTTTACTTCCTCCACTCCTCTTCATCGTTTTGACCTTCTCGGTGAACTGCAGGCCTCTGCTCTACTCCTTTATTCTTGCTGGCGCATCAAAAGTGTTAGCTTTGACTAGTCTCTGCATTCCTCAGTAATCCTGGGCCCCTTGTTTTGAGAGATAAGCTTCTACCACAAGGTTATATTGTCCTAAAGCATTCTTTCTTTAAAAATAGGAGATAAGTTCTGACATCTAGTACTACAACTGTTGCATCTGCTCTTTCTACAGCCTTAAGGCGCCTAGTCTCCTAAATTAAGCTCCTACTCTAATTTACAGTTCTAATATATTAAGCCCCTACTTCAATCAGTTTACAGCTTTAATATATCAAACCCTAATTCAATGTTAATAGTAAATTTCATCAAATAAAAGTTGCAATATTCTAAATAATAAAAAATAACTCTTAAAATACAAATGGTCGAGGTTTTTTAAGCTATTTTATTTTTCACTTGAAGCTCAGATAACTACTGGTTAATTAAATTAATACAGAAATAGTGGGGTGTCATGTCCCACTCTCAGTAAAGAGGGGGGGTAAGTGACTTCAGATTCGTAAATTCTCAACGGTGTGGACTAAGGTGAGATAAATCTCCAGGTCCATATAGAAACATTTATTAGCTTACCAAAATGGTTAGTATAGGTCTTAACAAGTCCACAATAATTGGTTAGGTATATAACAAATTATGGCAAGTGGTGGGGTATACATACTGTTAGTTAACAACAGTTATACCACAACTTATGGCAAGCGGTACTTAAGGTCGTACTTAAGGCCATTACTTAACACCTCTAACCATTACTTAACTATTTTAAGAGAAAAGAGAAACTGAGGGACAGAGAAAGGAAAAGACAGAGAAAAAGACAGAGATAAAGAGATCACCGGCCCTGGTTCCAGCATCTTTTTCAGGGAATCTTCCCAGGCATAATCTTCTTCTTTCTTGGAAAAATCTTCCCAGGCACTATCTTCTTCTTTTCTTTCTTCTTTGTTCCCCCCTAGGGGCACTTATTTTCCCCTTTTATGTTTGCTGAATTAGCATGGTCCACCCCCCTTGCCGAGGACAGCCTTGTCTCAGATTTCTCCCTTCTCCCAGGTGACGTGTAGCATGATTTGGGAGGAGAGACGAGTGCTATAGTCATACATGTTTAGCATGATGTCTATAATCTTCATTACCATATGCAGGGATGTAGGAATGTGTCTGAGAGAAAATGGCCATGTGAGCCAGCCTCCCTACTGTGAGAGATTAGATTAAGGGCAAAACAGGTGGTAGAAGATGGAATTAGCACATGGGAAAAACGGGAACTGAGAAGGTAGAAAACATGTTGTGCTAATGACTAAGCAATTTACTATGTGAATTCTTGTAACCAATCTGATGTGTGAATGAACTGCATGGACAGTGTAACTAGCTAATCAGAAATAAGCGAGTGGCATGTACGGCTACAACACAGGGTATAAAAGGTGATGATCTGTGCTTAATAAACGGCTTCTGTTGATTCACATTGGATCGTCTGGAGTCCAGTTATTTCTCCTCAGATGGTGACCTCGACGTGATCCCGATCGGCGCTTGGCTTGAGCAGCGGAACACGAGGGGCGAAAGACCCAGAAGGAGATCCACCGGCTGGAGGACGGCTCAGCTGGGCTGAGACAGGGCGGATTGGGCGGCAATCCGGAATAGAGGAAACAGACGACGTGGCCACGGACACCCAGAGAGAGGTGAGCAGCCGGGGCAGGAGATGGGGCAACAAGTAACAAAAGAAGAAGGGGCTATGTTAAGACTTCTCCTGCATATCCTCTCTAAGAGAGGGGTGAAATACGATGAGCGTATGCTCCGAAGGTTGTTAACCTGGTGCAGAGAGAACGGATTCGCACCAGAGCCCCAGACAGCTTTTAAACCAGAAATATGGGAGGCTGTTGAGGAAAAAACAAACCTGTGGGAAGTGATAAGTAAAGGAGACAAAGAGGCATCACCATTAGCGACGACATGGTGGTTGGTGTTATCGACCTTACAAGATATGAAGGCGGAGCGAGCCACGGCAGCCGGGGCTTTTGCAGCATTACAACCCACGGGAGGGGGATCGAACAGGCCAGGTCCGAAGGTCTGGGACGATCCCCTGCTGATCCCCTCTGCTCCACCTGAGGCCGAGGGAGGAGGCAGAATGTCAGCAGAGAAGGACAGAGCCGGAGCTGTTTGCTCCTGCCATTGCCCGCCTCACCACCTCCCCTCCCCAGTCGTCTCCCTGAGATAGAAGTGCTGGTTTTGTATGTCTGCTGTGTAAGTGTGTGTGGGCGCCAGCTTATACCTGCTGATCAGCATGTGTGCTACTGTTTGCTTTTTGTTGTGTGCAGTGTCGTTAGGTGACTCCCCTTGAGCAGGTGTTCTGCCCGGTGTGGTACTGTTCTCGTATGCAACTAGGGCTGACACTCCGTCAAGTGAAGAAGTTTGTATATACACAGTGTTTAGACGTAAGGTGATCGCGCCCCAGGTAGATAGACCAGGATGGGCTGTAGAACCGATGGAAGTCCTGAAATACTGGGGGAGTTTTCACCAGCTGACACGTTTACACTCTCGGGAACGGCTCGCCTGTGCAGGGCGTATGGCTGGTTGGTTGTTGTTTGTCTATAAGATCATGGTTGATTGGGAAAAGGAGTTGAGCCAAAATCTATAGGATGCTCTGTAGGAAAATGAGAAACTTAAGGAAAAATGAGAAACTGAGCTCTTGTTGCAAAGGCAGACTTTAATGTCAGTCGTAAGTGATGGAAGAAAAAAAAAGAAAAAAAAAAAGGAAACCAAACAGGAACAATTAGATGGGAAATGTGCCACGTTAGCACAAAAGTATGCCATACGCGCTATGAGAAAGCGTCAGAAAAAGAGAAATAGGACACCTGATTGAAAGCAGTACCATAGAGATATGTTTTTGTTTTTTTCCTATATGTGTATATGTTATTGCATGCCTTAGTAGATTGCTCTGTGTTATACCCTGCGAGACTAAAATGAACCCCAGCAGAAGCTGTCTCTTGAGCAAGGGGGTGGAATATGGGAAAGCAACGGAAGATCGGCGAGGAGGACTGTAAATACACTCAAGGGACTTGCACCTGGGTGCTGGAAAACACATATATATCACACCAATTGTTATTCAGTCTTGGGTGCTGGCAAGGAAAACATTTGGATGACATAAGCCTGTAATGGACTCACAGACACCTTATCTAGCTGCTTGAGAATCTTGGCCTGTTGTGGAAGAAGATCAAAGCACAGTACCAGCAAGAACAGGGAGTCCGCATGCGCTCTTGCTAACAAGGACTCTTTTGCTGCCAAGGATTCTTGATAACAAGGACTCTCTTGCTGCCAAGGATAAGTTTAACAATGCTACTAGTCCAGCTATTTCTGAGTTATTGCTAGATGTAGATAGTATTCGATATGCGATGTTGCAAAACAGAGCTGCTACTGGTTTTTTGCTTTCAGCTCACAGACATGGTTGTCAAGATTTTAAAGGACTGTATTGTATGAATCTAAGTGACCACTCCAAATCCATCCATGCCCAGCTGCAGGAACTGCACCGACCGAACCAGCAACTTGTGGAGACCACTGGGTGAAATGTCTTTGCTGGATGGACTTGGGGGTGGGGTTGGTTGAAGCAAATTATACTCATTGCCTGTGTGGAAGGAATTTGTCTGTTATGTTTAGTATGCTGTTTGCTGTGTTTAATAAGCATTATACGATCAGCTGTAGATGCCACTTTGCATCGTACCCTTGTACGAGTTGTAGAATATGTTGCTCTAAAAACTATGTGTTTATCCATGAGAACCTGACCTTCACAGAAGAAGATAACAAGAAGGGATTACAACAATGTAGTCACGTATCAGACAGCTGCTGTTAGCAAAGCTGGATCATGAGTTTGGTGAGACTCGCTGCATACGCTGGCCATGCATGCAGCGACTCTAGCCTGTACTTCTCCACTCAATCCAGTGCAGGATATAGGGGGGCTGTCTCGGGGGTCAGAGAGGGGGAGAGAGACATGAGCGAGGGGGAGAGAGACATGGGCGCACTTTGAAGATACAGGGGATGCCCTGAAGCACTGTGTCTGCCCCCGCCCCCCCCCATAAGTTCTATGTTCATTAACCCCAACAACTCAGAAGGCATTACAGCATGTTGCAAGATAAGATATAGTCTACTACTGCTGCAAGACACATTGAACACCTTCCTACAAGAATTTCAACTTTATGCCCTGATAGGACAGTGGGATGATGCACTCGCAAAGAGCCTGACTGCATTAGAGTGGGTATTTTTGCCACATACCTTTTCAAAACCAGTAACTATGATGGTTGAAATGTTACCGCGATTGTTTTTCCAGGGTCGTTTGTGCTGTCAGCAGCTTTCTGGAATGGATCCAAGCCACATACATGTCCCCATCAAAAAGGATGACCTTGACCCTTGGTTATCACAAAGTCTTAACCTACAAATTGCCTTAGTACATTATATTGGGCAAGTAAATTATTCTTTCCCCTAGCACAGACTATTACAGTCACTTTCACAAATTCCTTTACAGCCGCGCATCCTGCTAGCGCCAAAGCCTCTTGATGGCACCTGTTCAGTGTTTGTAGATGGTTCAGGGACACAGTAAAGGCTTTTGACTTATTTCAACAGGAACTGTTAAATGTAGGCCGAATCTCAATATGTTACTGGTATTGTTCAAAGACTTGAAGGAGCATTTATAAAACAAGTAGAGAACCAATTGTTATTTAGTCTCTTACTGCAATTAATGTTGCTTTTATGAAAAAGACAGTTTCCTTATTTTATTGTCCACATACGCTCTTATAGCTGTTTACTTGGTCCTTTAACTGAGGGAAACACAGTTGCAGATTATCACACTCTGTTGGTAACAACTCCGAACATTATGCAGCAAGCTAAAATGTCGCATGATTTTTTTCATCAAAATGCGAAGGCATTGAGGAAGCAATTTTGTTTAACACAACAACAAGCACAGGATATTGTGTGAACTTGTGCCGACTGTCAGCAGCTGGCTCCTCTGCCATCATTTGTGGGGGTTAACCCGCGAGGGCTTACACCTGATGAACTTTGGCAATGCGATGTTACGCACATTATGGAATTTGGACGTGTTTCAGTTGATTTGTTTTCTCACTTTGTTGTAGCTCCTGCTCATACAGGAGAGAAGGCTTGTGATGTTATTCGACGTTGGTTGCAATGCATTGCAGTCATGGGAGTACCAAAAACTATAAAAACTGATAATGGACCAGCTTATGTGTCCGCTAAAGTACAGGGCTTTTTTTTTACAGACATGGGGTATTAAACATGTCACCAGTATTCCTCATTCCCCGACTGGGCAAGCAATTCCGAAGCGTATGCATCATACTTTAAAAACCATGCTTGCTAAACAAAAAAGGGGGAATCCCATAGGTATGACACCTCAAGAGTGATTGTATAAAGCATCTCATGTTTTAAATTTTCTAAACATGTCTTCTTTGTCATCCACAGCAGTAGAGCGACATTTTGTAAGAACTGTTGAATGGCCTGAACAACCGAAGGTGTATTAGAAGCACCTTAAACCGGGGTGCATGCTAACCACAGATAATACTGCAACAAATAGAAGTTGCGAGCAAGAAAATTCTGTAATGATTTGTACTTCTCATCCGTATGTTTGCTTCGGCTCAAAATGCAAGTATACAAGAATGTAATCAATCTTATTGTGTAAATTTAATGCGAGTAAGGTATAAAACAGCAGTAAAATGGATAGGGGATTGGCAAAATGCATTAAAACCACATCTTTCTCTGTATTGTGATTGGGAGTATAACCCTCGAAGACTTTGTGTTACATCTCTCCCCTGGAATATATTGCTACATGGCTGAGAAATGGTTAAACACCATCTCCAAGGTGCTTTTGACATGTCATTGCAACAAAACATTTGTCCTTTACATGATCAGCTAAAAGCTCAAATACTGAAGATTCAAGACTTAATGAACCGCAATGCATTTGAAATATTACAAAAGGATTTCTCGTGGGTAAATCCAAAGAAATTGGCTTTCTGGGCTAAATTTAGGAATCTGGGTGTTTATTGCCTTAGCAGGGTTCTTTTTGATTCTGTTTTTAATTGTGTTTAGTATATAACCTGCTAAGAGCGTCACAACGAGTAGAAGCACAAGTCATGGGGACCTTGTTAATAAATGGTCTGATGTTAAACAAAAAAGGGGGAGATGTGGCAGATCTACGAGCAGAGGCCTGCGTACGGCCAAAGACACAGTGAGCAGAGCACACAGTAAACACAGAGCCAAGAGAACAGTTCATACCTTCACTCCATCCTGTGACGACCACATAACATTTTCGAATCTCGGACAAAGAATAGGGCTAAGTATTCTTCCTTCGCGACGAACAGCAACGACATTAAATGCATTGAATAAGATAGGGTGTTGGGCAAGTAAACAGATAAACCTTACAACTGAAATCATATCTAGCTTGCTTACTGATGCTGATAGCATTTGGCATGCTACATTGCAAAATCGAGCGGCTATTGATTTTTTGCTGTTAGCTCAGGGTCATGGATGTGAAGATTTTGAAGGTATGTGTTGTATGAACCTTTCCGACCACTCATCATCCATTCATAAGCAGTTACGGGATCTGAAGGATAACATGTCCAAATTAAAAGTGGTGAAAAATGGTTTCGATGATTGGTTAAGCTCATGGGGTATAACGGGATGGTTATCAGACTTACTAAAGCAAGGGTTCATGCTATTGTTGGTTATATTATTATTGATTATGGTAGCCTCGTGTGTTCTCCGCAAAGTGACTGACATGATAGAAAATGCCATGCATAAGGTCTGGCTGGCTCAAGAAGAAAAAGGGGGTATTGTAGGAATGTGTCTGAGAGAAAATGGCCATGTGAGCCAGCCTCCCTACTATGAGAGATTAGATTAAGGGCAAAACAGGTGGTAGAAGATGGAATTAGTACATGGGAAAAACGGGAACTGAGAAGGTAGAAAACATGTTGTGCTAATGACTAAGCAATTTACTATGTGAATTCTTGTAACCAATCTGATCTGTGAACGAACTGCATGGACAGCGCATGGACAGTGTAACTAGCTAATCAGAAATAAGCAAGTGGCATGTACAGCTACAACACAGGGTATAAAAGATGATGATCTGTGCTTAATAAACGGCTTCTGTTGATTCACATTGGATCGTCTGGAGTCCAGTTATTTCTCCTCACAGGGGTGTGCGCTTTCATTTGCATTTCGCAGATAATGAAGCAAAGGTCACTCATCGGACACAATGGCCTCGAGAACTGAGAACTAGCAAGCTCACCACACGAGTGGCAGAGCTATCCTGTCTTCACAAGACAGCTCTCCCACACTTTCAGGCGCCAGAAGTGTTAGCCTTATCAGTTCTTTGAAGGCCAGGCCTGCATTATTTATTTCCTTGTGAGTGTTTGAGGCATTCCATTGAAGGCTTGGAGGGCCTTCTGCCCCTCATCAGGGAATTTACAGTCTGTCTCTTACATGGGGAAATAATAAAAAACTTTGTATGTAAATTGGTGAATTCAGCAAATAATTTTGTGCATATGTGCACGTGTGTGCATGTATGCATGTAAACATGATAAACATCTTGGGTAGATCTGTATGGACAAAGAACTTGGGGAGGATTTTAGTTTCGCCATGCTTTCATTTAGGCACCAGTCTCTCCTTATTTTGTTTGATTTAGAAGGCCTGCTAAGCAAGTATAAGTAATTTAAAAATTTTCCTCAAATTCACTGTACAGCCCCATTCTTCTGAAGTTTTTAGAAACCAGCACTTCTTTGATGAACAGAGAGCGCTCTTTGGACTTTTAGGGCCAAAAAAACCTAAAATGTAAATTGTAGTCTAAAAAGGATTTTTTAAAAAAAAACTCTCTGTGTTTTTAAACTGTATGCATTATTTCTAGTGAATTGTCAGTTTGTTCTTGGCATTTAACTACTTCAGCTTAATCCAAAAATTTTCCTGTGTGTTACACTTCTTTTTTTAGAAGCATTTATTAAATAAACCCAGGAAAAGCTTGGAAGAGGAGAGGAGAGGTCACAAGAAAACAGCTCATGTAGACATCATACAGGCGATGACTCAGTACCATTTTAACAAAGTCACAGGATAGCTTAAGCAACTGTGTATTGTCTGGGGGTATAGCATGGCCTTAAAGATACATGGGGAGACATATCTTTGTTGGAGAAATCATTGTGGGTGGGAAGGGATGACTACAGCTGGCCACAGAGAGAAACATGTGGCCACTGCTGGCGGGAAAGAGGAAAGGCGAGATGCAGAAGCTTGCTGATGCAGCACTTATTAGGCTATCATGGGCACATCTCTGCAGGGTGTCCCTTGCAGCAGAAGTGCTGAGGAAAAGGCCTAGACCCCAGATGGCTTTGGTGATGGTATATGTCTACTCCTGTGGAAGAAGATGAGCTCCTGAGAACATCTCTCCTTGTAAAATCAGAGCAACACACTAGACATCTTCCCCTTTGTAGCATTGGATACACTTTGTAGCTTTGGATACACTTTTGAAATCCATCAATTCATAACAGTGTCAGCTGCAATGGGCTAATATTGTAAAGAGTAAAAGGTCTGTCTGATTACTGTTTCCTTTATTTAAAATCAAGGGAAAAAAAAAAACAGGAATGTTTTCTAAGTGTGTCTGCTGCAGCCTTCATACACAGGCAGAGCTCTCACATGAAATGGGCCTTTTTTCAAAGAAGAAATTGCAGCTCCACCTCAGTTCATGTATCTAGATGTTAGGTTGGGGCAAACTCTGACACAAAACCAGGTAGAGGTTTAATTGTATCAAACACCTTTCAGAATCATCTCCCTACTTCATCACAGCACTACCATGGTTGCTGTCGACAGATGGCATGGTGAAACCTCTCTGTAATAATTATGTAACTTTCTAAAACTGTTCTTTTTATTATCTGTCCAAAGCTCATCTATTTTTAACTGCTGAGATTTATTATAAGTGGAATAGCACAGATTATAAGGTTGGGTAACCCTTGATTACAGCTACTGTAAATCAACCTAGTTTCATTGTAATGAAACACATCATTCTTTTAATTATTTTTTTTAAAGAGTTTCTCAAGGAACAAATTCTTTCATTGATTAGTGCATGATAATTTTTTGGTTTATTTTTCCCACAGATTTCAATGAATTAATTTTCATTTCTTATTTCCAGAAATTCTGAGAATTTTAGTTTTGCTCTTTTTTCAGTGGCACCACTGGAAATCCAAATAGAGCTGAGCTGTTAAAAATGAAACTTTACATTACACAACAGAATACATCCTTCTGATAGCTCTGTAATTCTACGGGTTTGGGATATGCAGGTTAGCTTACATGAATAAAGCCATATGGATTAGATGCTCAAAGCATTTTATGCACTTCTGTTAAACTTTTAATGGTGTTTACACTGTATCAGTTAATAAAAATCCCACCTAGCAATGGGTTAGGTATCTCAGACTGTAGATGTTAGTTGAAGTAAAGGTCCTCAAAACTCATGTGCCCAGAGACAGTATTGCCCAAGCACTGTACATGTAACTCACTATTGGGCTTCGACAAAAGACCAGAGGTTCAGACAGTCACTGTGTCTGCTCCTAAGTTCCCTGGAAAAGATCCATCACTCACTTTCCATCAGGGACCCAGCAGTGACATTGCCTACTGGAATAACACTTAACAGGACTTAATAGGACTTAACTCCAGGACCCCACATTCAAACAGTCTTTCTTTCTGACCAGTAGGACCATGTCTGCTTGCTCAAGCTATCTTTGGTCCTATGTATCTTACAGTTATGGTTAAAAAACAGGCCTGTGTCAACTGGAGGGACAAAGAGTAGCCTTTCTCCCTCACTGATCTACCATTTTTCATCCATCCTTTTGAGGATCAGCACTGATTGAATCTCCCCATGTTGCTGTAAACTGCAGTCCATTTCTGATGTTCTAGTTGAATGCAAACTACTGAAACAGTAAGCAAAAAGTGTCTCCTCTCCCCATTAATGCCATCTTCTGTTTATCTGTATGCAGCAAATTCAACATTTGAAAATATGTGTGATTAGATGGCATGTGTAATCATTTAAGAGATTTTATTTCTTAGCAAGGCTTCTGAAGAGTCTATTTCTTTTAATTTTTCATAAAGTGTAGTTTATGTAAAATTTAAATGAAATCATTTAGTAGTGATTGCTCCATAAACACAACATGAACTCCTTTAAAATTCCAATTATATAGGAGCTCACCTTTTTAAGTGGTCCTTTCAGATGGATGGGATGTAAAACCAAGGGCTTGACCATTTTTGGCCATTAGAAATCTATGGCTTCCCCCCATGCAAGTACAGGGTGGATAGCCAGATGATCTGGCTAAATTCCAAATGGAATTAAAAGGTACTTAAAATGTTCCTTTCAGTTTCAGTTGCAGACAATATTCTTCTTCACTTCCTCCACTCCGATGACATGCTTCGCTGCTGCCCACTGATAAACAGCTGCCACGTTCCACCCCAGAGTTAGTGGCATTTTACTGATCGATAAAATAATAATAGACTAGCACTTACACACTTGGAGAGTATAGGAGAGAAGCTGATTGCTTTATAGATTGCTAATAGATGGATATTAAGGTGTGATATCATAGTCGCTATGAGGGATATATACAGAGATGTGCATTAAGGTGGTTCCACCAGAGGCAATAAAGCTATGCTAATTTACACCCTTTAGAAGACAATTTCAAATTAATGAGTAGATTCAGAAATGCAGGCCTGATCCTGATCTTTATGGAACATAAATTGGGACCAATTCCATCAAGGTAAACCAGTTTAATATATGGTAACTATGATCAAAAGCAGACCCTTTGACTTCACTGCACTTTGTTTTTTGTGAAAGGAGAAACTTGCTGGAACAGAGAAGCTAATTTCAACTTTTGTGTGAGAGCCAAACCCATTTTAATAGTATTGAAGAGCTCAAATAAGAAGTGATGTGCTTTTAAACACAAACTCACAGCAAAGTTTCAACATAAATATTTCAGAATTTGAACACAAATGCATGCTTTCTATTGGTCTGGCAGTGGACTCAGCAGCGCATCCTTTATCATGCTTTTTGAGTGCATTCTATGTTCCTGAGGATAATTGCTCTTTTATTAACATGTATATAAAGAGAAAATGCTTGTCAGAATTTTTTACTAAACCAAACAAAAAAGAGATAAATAATGCCAGCTCAGATTTAGCAAACATACTTGCAAACACATTTTTTCTATTATTCAATGAGCTTGATATTTAACATATATTTCCTGCTGTAGCATAAGCCTGTTAGCTCTCGCTCCTCATGGACGGGGGAGAATAATTCATTCCTCCTCCCTTTACAATGTCTCTTTACATATTTGTAGACAGATATTTTGTGTCTCCCCTCAATCTTCTTTTTGTCAGAATGAACATGACCAGCTCTGTTAACCTTTCCTCAAACTGGCAGCATTATTTTCCAGTCCTTTTTATGATTCTCTTGGTCTTCTCTGAATCCATTCCAATCAGTCTTTTCTTCTTGAAATATAGTGCACAATATTGCAACATGGCATTGGTTTCCTAGAAAACAGAGAGGGAGAAAGAGATAGAAAGAGAGGGACATGTCAACCTTTGCAAAAATTAAGTTCATTGTAATTTAACCGCATATGCCCAATGTGTCCAACAAGTTCAGGACTTACTGTTTATGAAAATTGAATAGATGTGATTAAAATCAGCAAAGTAGCAAGTGGCAATGATTATCCAAATGGATTCAAAATATGCAGATATATTTTAACTATGTAACTTTTTGTGTCACTACCCAATCTACATAATGCTTCTAATAAGGCATGTGAAATTCTTATCTTACAAAGCCCTAAACACGTTTGAGTAGCCATGTTCATCTTCCTGGGACTATTTCCTCCACCATGTGAGAAAGCCTGTGAATGTTCTTGAATCAATATAACATCCAAGACAATAATGTAGTGAAAATGTTATTTTCCTTGTATCCTCCTGATGACTGTTGCTGTATTGCTCCATACACAGTAATCCCTGAACTTGTATTAACAGTGTAGTTAATACTTCTACATCTTATTTATCTTTAAAAATTTATTTTCTTTGATTTCATGCCATTCCTCCACATATCAAGACTGTATTGTATTTTCCTTGCATCACAAATCCTGGGAAGATATTATCTCTAGAGAAAGTTAATGCATTCTGTACCCCAAGATGCTAGCTAAAGCACAGGACCACAGGGAAGTTGCCTGTGAACTTCACACTATTTGACAGCAAGTGGCAGACAGAGTCAAGTTGGGTCCACAATTCTAGGCACAGATTAGATAATTGTGTGGACTGTCCTGGTTTGAGGTAAAACAGAACCAATTTTCTGATTTGTAATTTTACTTTTTAGCTGGGCCTCTTCTAACTGACTAAAGTCTGAAATTAACAGCATATTGTTCAGACACTGTTCACCCTCAGAGTGATAAGACCTGATTATACCAAGGAATGGTATGCAGAGAGGCTCCTGCTTACACTTACTGCTATAACAACCAAGGTCAGCTAACTTCGCTGCTTGCCCTGTTAGAGGGTCAGAAGCGGAGAAGCGTAGAGGGGTCCCACCTGCAGGGAGGAGCGGATGGGACAGGTGACCCAAAACTGACCAACAGGGTATTCCATCCCATCTGCATCACACTCAGTATAAAAGCTGAGGGATCAAAGGGGCAAAAGGGTCTCTGGCTCGCTCTTTCTTCAATGGCCGACGTCTGAGGAGGACCCTGTCTGTTCATCTGCCTTTGATACCGATCCGAGCATTCCTGACTCTAGTTCCAGAATTCAGCTCCTGTTCATCGCTGACTCCAGTCTGGGACTTTCCCTGTGTCTGCTGGTGATGCAATCTTCATCCTGGGAGCTGGATACAGTTTTGTATATATTGTATCCTTTTTTTTCTTTAATTTTTATTATTCTATTATTATTTACTATTTTCTTATTTATTATTATTTTCATTCAAGTAGTTTAGTTCTTTTTCTAAATTTGTAAATCTCCTTATCTCTTCCTCTCCTCCCTGAGAGAGAGGCAGGGGGAGGGCCATCTGTCGTTCTGCTTGGCCAATCCGGCCAAAACCACGACAGTGAACAAATGTCAAATGATAACTGTGTGTGTACATCATTATTCAATCTGCACATGTAATTCTCTTAATGCTTGCAAATTACGCATGCAACTTCATCTACAAGTTAGTTGAATGTGTTTTCATACTCTACAAAGTCAGGCATCCAAACTGTAATAATTATACTATTCCTATGATTCTACTCTCGCTTGTAAGAGTCTAGATTGCACATTTTCATTTAATAGCAATTTTCACAAACTGTATAAAAGTCTTTTGAGTAGAATCAGGCGCTCTGTCTTCAGTTTCTTTCTCTGCATTTTAGATGCACTATGAAAACAGCAAGTGGAATCCTGTTTAAGATGTGATTGAAACCATCACCTGTTAAACTATTTGCTTCTTTCTGTATTGTCTGGCTTAAGCCAGAAGAAAATTAAAATATATATTTATGCTATGTGCTGAGCTTTAAATTATTAAATCCCCCAAATCAATGTATTCAGGCTTTTTTCTTTGCCTTCTGTAATCCTCTCTGCTGGACGAAAATAGACTAGAACATTTCAGCTGCTGTTTACACTCCTAATCCCCTTCTCATTCAGAGCACTCATAGATATGCTGATGAAAAGACCATCGAAGTCCACAGAACGATTTCCTTTCACACCAGTGATCGCTGGATCAGGACATAGATTCCCCAGGCTGCCAGGTATTCATTCTCTTTCTTCTCCTGAAAGGTGGAAAAATAGTTTTGTATTAGCTTTTGCGGCAGAGAGGAGGATTCCAATGCATTTGAGGTCTAATGCTAATTAACATAGTACCACAGAATCACAGAATGATATGGGTTGGAAGGGACCTCTGGAGATCATCTAGTCCAACCCCCCTGCCAGAGCAGGGTCACCTAGAGCAGGTTGCACAGGAATGCGTCCAGGTGGGTTTGGAATGTCTCCAGAGAAGGAGACTCCACCACCTCTCTGGGCAGCCTGTTCCAGTGCTCTGCCACCCTCAAAGTAAAGAAGTGCCTCCTCATGTTTAGGTGGAACTTTCTATGCTCAGGTTTGTGCCCATTACCCCTTGTCCTGTCCCCGGGCACCACTGAGAAGAGCCTGGCACCATCCTCCTGACACCCACACTTTAAGTATTTATAAGTGTTGATAAGGTCACCCCTCAGCCGTCTTTTTTCCAGACTGAAGAGACCCAAATCCCTCAGCCTTTCTTCATAAGAGAGGTGTTCCAATCCCCTAATCATCTTGGTAGCCCTTTGCTGCACCCTCTCCAGCAGTTCCCTGTCCCTCTTGAACCGGGGAGCCCAGAACTGGACACAGGACTCCAGGTGGGGCCTCACCAGGGCAGAGTAGAGGGGGAGGATGACCTCCCTCGACCTGCTGGCCACACTCTTCTTGATGCACCCCAGGATGCCATTGGCCTTCTTGGACACGGGGGCACATTGCTGCCTCATGGTCATCCTGTCGTCCACCAGGACGCCCAGGTCTCTTTCCACAGAGCTGCTCTCCAGCAGGTCAGCACCCAACCTGTACTGGTGCATGGGGTTATTCCTCCCCAGGTGCAGCACCCTACCCTTCCCCTTGTTGAATTTCATAAGGTTCCTCTCTGCCCAACTCTCCAGCCTGTCCAGGTCTCTCTGTATGGCGGCACAGCCTTCTGGTGCATCAGCCATTCCTCCCAGTTTTCTATCATCAGCAAACTTGCTGAGGGTGCTCTCTATCCCCTCATCCAGGTCATTGATGAATATATTGAACAGGACTGGACTCACAACTGACCCCTGGGGAACACCACTCGTCATTGACCTCCAACTAGACTCTGTGCCCCTAATCACGACCCTCTGAGCTCTGTCTTTCAAACAGTTTTCAATCCACCCCACTGTCCATTCATCTAGCCCACTCTTCCTAAGCTTCCCTATGAGGATGCTGTGGGAGACCATGTCAAAAGCCCTGCTGAAGTCAAGGTAGACTACATCCACTGCCCTCCCCTCATCTATCCGTCCAGTCATGCCATCATAGAAGGCTATATCAGATTAGTCAGACATGATTTCCCCTTGGTGAATCCATGTTGACTACTTCCGATAGCTTTCTTTTCCTCCACATGCCTTGAGATGAGGCCCAGAACGAGCTGTTCCATCATCTTTCCAGGGATGGAGGTGAGGCTGACTTGCCTGTAGTTTCCTGGGTCCTCCTTCTTGCCCTTTTTGAAGACTGGAGTGACATTGGCTTTCCTCCAGTCCTCAGGCACCTCGCCTGTTCTCCAGGACCTTTCAAAGATGATGGAGAGTGGCCCAGCAATGACTTCTGCCACCTCCCTCAGCACTCTCGGGTGCATCCCATCAGGACCCATGGACTTGTGGATATCCAGTTGACTTAACTGATCTCTCACTTAATCCTCCTCAACCAAGGGGAAGTCTTCCTCTGTCCAGACTTTCCCTGTTACTTTCTCCAAAGTCTGGGACTCCTGAGGGCTGGGCTGATCAGTAAAGACCGAAGCAAAGAAGGCATTCAGTAACTCCGCCTTCTCTCCATCCTCCATCACCATGGCTCCTGTCTCATTTAACAGCA
Source organism: Rissa tridactyla (assembly GCF_028500815.1). NCBI lineage: Eukaryota > Metazoa > Chordata > Aves > Charadriiformes > Laridae > Rissa > Rissa tridactyla. The sequence continues at coordinate 13,037,551 of NC_071496.1, forward strand.
GGCCCACATTTTCTCTGTTTTTCCTTTTGCCTCCAATATACTTGAAGAAGCTCTTTTTGTTGTGCTTGATGTCCCTAGCCAGGTCTAATTCCAAGGCAGCCTTGGCTTTCCTTGTTTCATCTCTGCATGCTCTGGCGGCATTCTTGTACTCTTCCCAAGTGGTCAGTCGTGCTGTAAACTTCCTTCTTCCACTTGAGCTTTTTCAGAAGCTCCCTGCTCAACCATGCAGGTCTCATGCTTCCCTTGCCTGATTTCTTGTTCTCAGGGATGCACCAATCCTGAGCTTGGAGAAAGTGGTATTTGAATACCAACCAGCTCTCTTGAGCCCCTTTGCCTTCCAGAGCCCTAGCCCACGGGATCTCTCCAAGCAGTTTCTTGAAGAGGTCAAAGTTAGCCCTCCTGAAGTCCAAGGTTATAACCCTACTTGTTGTTGTTTTGTGCATACTACCCATGATCCTGAACTCTATCTTCTCATGATCACTACAGCCAAGGCTGCCCCCAACCTTAATGCCCTCCACCAGTCCCTCTGTGTTTGTCAGTACTAGGTCCAGTAGTACACCTCTCCTTGTTGGCTCCTCCACCACCTGAGTCAAAAAGTTATCATTAATACACTGGAGGAGCCTACTGGACTGTACATGCCTGGCTGTGCTGCAGCCTTCCCAGCAGATATCAGGGTGATTGGAGTCCCCCATGAGAAGCAAGGCCTGTGACTGTGAGGCTACCTTCAGCTGTCTGTAGAAGGCCTCATCAGCTTCCCCATCCTGATCAGGTGGCCTGTAATAAACACCCTCAACAGTGGGTACCAAAGAAGACAAAATTGCTGACCTGCAGTTTCATTGATATGCTTCCTTCAAATCCCAGAATATAACTGCCCTTTCCAAGTTCATTTGGACCTTCTCAATGAGTTCTCAAAAATAGTTGCTAAAAGTTCCCTTACGCTTCTGGCATACACTTTAACAGTGTAGATGATTAAATTTCATCAGGCCTTGCTGATTTGACAATGTTCAGGTTATCCCAATATTCTTTAACCTGGGTTATCCTAATACTGCCTTGTGACCTCTTTCTTCCCTTGTTAAGTATCACTGCCTTAAGTACCTTGTTACTATCAGCCTTTTCAGTGAAAGCTAAAGGAACACACTCATTATGCATTTCAGCCTTCTCCTTATCATCTATTATCTGCTTTTCCCCCCTCTGCTAAATAGCAGATTTAACATTTTCTTTTGTCCACCCTTCATTTCTTAGACTCTTAGAAAACTTTTCCTTGATCCATTTTACATCCTTTGCTAACAGTACCCTGTTCTGTGCCTTTGACTTTCTGACTTCTGCTCTTACATGTCCTTACTTTTCTCCTATAAGGGACCCTGTGTCAGGGACTGTGAACCAGTTTCCACTGTGCTGTTTCACATTTGAATGGAATGTCAAATATTTAAACAGTAAAGTTCTTGTCATTGTTAAATGAGCAATAAGTGATAGCCAGAGTGAGTATTTGGGGAATAGGACGGTCCTCTGACTTACAGTCTCAAGTAAATTGCATCGGGACCTAAAATCTTTTCAAAATGAAGATACTGTATCTAATTGAAAATTTTCTTACTTTTCATTTTCTCTTTCCTTTTCTCTACATACAGCTGATGCAGTGAAATGCCGAAGTTAAGACTCAATAGCCTTGGTGACTATTAAGCACCTAATAAAACCTACTTTTAACCCTACTTCACAGCTTTAGTGCCAGCTCTTCTGCTCTTTAATAAATTTTTTTAAAAAGTCATTTTGGTTTATTTTTCTATTAAAATAATGTGGTTGAAAACAACATACAAATAAATAAACTTATATTTTTTTCATTCTCACCATTTTTAATCATATTTTTACAGCTTCTGTTGAGATACTGAAAACTTCAAAAATGATGTGTGCTTTTTTAGAGCTAGACTGTCATATTGTAAATTCCAGTATTTTTTTAGCCTCACAATCACAGGCCCTGGTTCTCATGGGGGACTTCAACTACCCTGACATTTGATGGAAAGACAACACAGCCAGGAACACACAGTCCTGGAGATTTCTGCAGAGCATTGATGATAAATTCTTGACATAGGTGGTAAAGGAACCAAGGAGGAGAGGTGCGCTGCTGGACCTTGTGCTGACAAAGAAGGACTAGTTGGGGGTATGAAGGTTGGGGGTAGCCTTGGCTGCAGTGACCATGAGATGGTGGAGTTCAGGATCCTGCATGGAAGAAGCAGGGCAAAAAGTAGAATTACAACCCTGAACTTCAGGAGTGCTGACTTTGGCCTCTTCAAACACCTACTTTGAGGAATCCCATGGGCTAAGGCTCTAGAAGGAAGAGGGGTGCAAGAGAGCTGGTTAATATTTAAGCACCACTTCTTCCAAGCTCAAGATTGGTGCATCCCTAGGAGCAAGAAATCAGGCAAAGGAGGCAGGAAACCTGCATGGTTGAGCAGGGAACTTCTGGATAATCTTGGATGGAAGAAGGAAGTTTATAGAATGTGGAAAAAGGGACTGGCCACTTGGGAGAAGTATAGGAGCGCTGTCAGAGTATGCAGGGATGCAACAAGGAAGGCTAGGGCCCACTTGGAATTAAACCTGGCAAGGGATGTCAAGGACAACAAGAAGGGTTTCTTCAAGTACATCAGCAGTAAAAGGAAGACTGGGGAAAACATGGGCCCGCTGCTGAATGAGGTAGGTGCCCTGGTGACGGAGGATGCAGAGAAGGTGGAGTTACTGAATGCCTTCTTTGCTTCAGTCTTTACTGCTAAGGCCAGCCCTCAGGAAACCCAGACCTTGGAGGTAGGAGAGAGAGAGCCTGGAGTAAGGCTCTCCCTCAATCAAGGAGGATCAGGTTAGAGATCATTTGGGCAAAAGTGACACTCACAAATCCATGGGCCCCAATGGGATGCACCCACAAGTGCTGGGGGAGCTGGCAGATGTTATTGAGAAGCCGCCCTCCATCATCTTTGAAAGGTCCTGGAGAACGGGAGAGGTGCCTGAGGACTGGAGGAAAGCTAATGTCATGCCAGTCTTCAAAAAGGGCAAGAAGGAGGAACCAGGAAACTACAGGCCGGTCAGCCTCACCTCCATCCCTGGAAAGATGATGGAACAGCATCTCTAAGCATGTAGAGGAAAAGAAGGTTATCGTGAGTAGTCAGCATGGATTCACCAAGGGGAAATCATGCTTGACCAATCTGATAGCCTTCTATGATGGAATGACTGGCTAGGTGGATGAGGGGAGAGCAGTGGATGTTTTCTACCTTGACTTCAGCAAGGCTTTTGACACATAACATCCTCATAGGGAAGCTTAGGAAGAGTGGGCTAGATGAATGGACAGTGAGGTGGATTGAGAACTGGATGAATGGCAGAGCTCAGAGGGTCGTGATTAGTGGCACAGAGTCTAGTTGGAGGCCTGTAACTGGCAGTGTTCTCCAGGGGTCAGTACTGGGTCCAGTGCTGTTCAATATATTCATCAGTGACCTGGATGAAGGGATGGAGTGTACCCTCAGCAAGTTTGCTGATGACACAAAACTGGGAGGAATGGCTGATGCACCAGAAGGCTGTGCTGCCATACAGAGAGACCTGGACAGGTTGGAGAGTTGGGTGGAGAGGAACCTTATGAAATTCAACAAGGGCAAGTGTAGGGTGCTGCACCTGGGGAAGAATAACCCCATGCACCAGTACAGGTTGGGGGGTGAAATGCTGGAGAGGGACCTGGGAGTCCTGGTGGACAACAGGATGACCATGAGCCAGCAATGTGCCCTTGTGGCCAAGAAGGCCAATGGCATCCTGGGGTGCATCAAGAAGAGTGTGGCCAGCAGGTCGAGGGAGGTCATCCTCCCCCTCTACTCTGCCCTGGTGAGGCCGCATCTGGAGTACTGTGTCCAGTTCTGGCCCCCCCCCAGTTCAAGAAGGACAGGGAACTACTGGAGACAGTCCAGCAGAGGGCTACAAAGATGATTAAGGGAATGGAGCACCTCTCTTATGAGGAAAGGCTGAAAGACCTGAGTCTGTTTAGCCTGGAGAAGAGAAGACTGAGAGGGGACCTCATCAATGCTTATAAATATCTAAAGGTCAGGTGTCAAGAGGATGGGGTCAGATTCTTTTCAGTGGTGCCCAGTGACAGGACAAGGGGTAATGGGCACATGCTGGAACACAGGAAATTCCATCTCAACATGAGGAGGAATTTCTTTACTTTGAGGATGACCGAGTACTGGAACAGGCTGCCCAGAGAGGTTGTGGAGTCTCCTTCTTTGGAGATCTTCAAAACCCACCTGGATGCATTCCTATGCAACCTGCTCTAGGTGAACCTGCTTTGGCAGGGGGGTTGGACTAGATGATCTCCAGAGGTCCCTTCCAACCCCTACGATTCTGTGAATCTGTAAAATTACAGGATAGAAATAACTTGCTCAACCAGCAAATCAACAGAAAAAAACCCTCATGTCTTTTTCATTGATCATTAGATGAATATAACCAGTGATATGACATCACCATAATAGAGGTAAACTTTATGGTGAGATTCATAACTGAATACAAAACCTGTTCAGCTTTGGGCCTCAGCAAGAACATCGTCCAGTTTAGATGCTACCTTCCAGGATAAATAGGGGGGAATTATCGAGAACAGAGGGAAGGCCAGCAATCAGAGGTCTAAAAACCATCACCTAGGAGAAAAGATTGAACGGATGCTGCTCAGCCTAAGAGCATCGTGAGGGAGAACATGATCACAGTCTTCAAATAAAGTAAGAACCTTTATTTTTCATTGTCCTGATACAGTGAAAAAGACAGAAAAGTTGTAATATCCAACAGGGAAAATTTACTTTACATATTAGGAAAAGCTCATGACAGTGAGGCTAGAGAAGCAATAGAAAAGGTTGTCTGCGAAAGCTGTGCTGTGTCTACCTTTGACAGCCCTCGAGATGAGATTAGAGAAACATCTGTAAGGAGCAATAGTGACAGCCAGCCAGTCGTGGGAAGAGAAAGTGGACTTCCATCCTTGAGAGGCCCGAGACGCCTCCTCTTGCCAGGGGGAAACATCTCAAATTCCAGGAGATTCTGTGATGTTATGGGCAATGACAAGAAGTCATCGGTGCTATTGTCTGTTTGAATAGCTAAATGGAAGTGCAATGTTGCCTGTGACAAGTTATTTGCTTAGCATTATCGTTCATGGTCCAGGGAGAGTTGAAGAGTGTGTCCTTAAGCAGCCATGATGAATACTTTTATTATCTCTAATCCATATTTTATAATAACTTATCTCACTCTACAGTGTTACATGCAGGAAAGACGAGACAGATTAATATTATAGCCCATATTCATCACGCTTTTTTTCCTGTGCTTGGAGAATAGCTTTATACTGTAGTCAATGGAAAATAATAGTCCCCGTCAGAAGTTAACTCAGATTTTAAGGAGCATTGAATCATTGGACAGAAGTGCTTATCTCTTCCTGCTGACTAGAAAGGGAACCTGAGATGGAGAGGCTTCTGATTCAAGCTCCTGAGTTATCTGAATTTAGGAAGGATGGATCTGCTGTACTCCAGCACAATGAGGAAGTCAGTTGTAACTTGGACTGGGACCCATCACATTCCTGATTTAATAGAACTTCTTGATTTGATGTAATACAGACAGACTTTAACTGTGCCAGACAGTTTACTATTGTTCCAAAGAGATTTTAAATAGATCTATGAACAGGTTTCTTTATCTGTATTTCTTGCTACTTCTGTCAGCACTAAGGCATGGAGCCCATCTGGCCCTGGGAAGATTATTTTTTTTTCCATGATGCAGATTATTCTGAAGACAATTGTCCAAAAGGAGAGCAAGAGATGGTTGCTATTTTTCTTTGATTTTTCATTGGCTAGAATGTCTGTCTCCTATTGCAAATTGACTTAAATTCTTTCCATCTGCTGCTGGGAACCTAATCTAAATGTAAATGAAAATAAATAAATTTCTTGGGGAAAAAAAAGAAAAAAAACGAGGGGAAAAAAACTAACAAACCAAACTTTAAACACTCAGAACCTTAGCATATTTTGTAGTGTCCTAATGTTTTTTTGTGTCATCTCTCTCTTGCTTCCAAAAATATTTCTAATGATATCACTTGGGTCTCTTGAAGACATAAAGAAGGACTCCTGGGCTGCAGTTATTTTATTAATAATTGGGATGGGATATTTCAGGAACCTCCAGATTCTTCCCAGACTTGCAGACAAATGGGGATGAGGCTGTTTGCCAACTTTAAACAGTGGCAGTAGATGGAAAGAAGCCAAGCAGACGACTTGGAGTGTTGTTGACTAGGATAAGAAAGAAGAATGATTTAGAAGCAGCTGTTATTTTTTAATACATTAATTTATTTTTTTTCTTTTTTAATGGCATTTAAAAATATTAGCCTGAATACAAAATCTCAATTTGGAACAAATCGTGCTTAGGCAATGTATATACTCTGTTCCTGCAGTTGTTAGGAAGGCTCAACATATTGTAGATTTCAGCTTTTTGTACACAAAATACCTTTTGTATTACAGAAGTTTACTACTTCTCTTCCTTTCTCCCTGTGGCGGTGTGCTCTCTCCTTTTCCCCCTTCCCTCCGTGCCCCCCCCCGGCTCCTGCTCAAGCCATGGCCATCAGCGGGAGTTGTTATGAGTTGCACTTGAACTTTGAGGGATGGCTGGCAACAGAGTCAAAACACTGTCTGGAGTGGGAACCTAGATATTTTGTTCCCTTGCGAATATGACTATAAGTCAATTATCTTACTCCATAAATAGCGGGCAGCCCAAGAGCCCAAAACGGGAAATTACAGAAAATCCAGGCACGTGCTTCCTGCAATATCCTAAAGTTCCCATTAATTGTTGCAACTTCTCCCTTGATTGGGGCATTTGCAGCTCTTCGATTTTTCTTAAGGTATCCGGAGGAATCACAGCACTGCCTGCTATCCAGCAAGTACCTAAAAATTTTACTTCTTTACTTGGTCCCTGACATTTTCCAGGTGGAACCTCAATTTCTGCTTTATTTAGTGCTTGCCACACTGCTGCTGCTGCTGCTTCCCCCACTGTCTTAGGAGAAGTTCCTCCAATCCGAATATCATCTATATATTGGCACAGTTTCACACCTTGGGGGAGTGGGACTGTCTGCAAAAGTTCGGCAAGCGCAGCATGAGCAATTGTGGGTGAATGTTTATACCCCTGTGGGAGTCTGTTAAAGGTATATTGTATTCCCTCCCAAGTGAAAGCAAACTTCTCTTTATCCTCCTCCTTCAAGGGAACCATAAAGAACATACCCTTTACATCTAATGCCGCCATCCATGGGTGGGCAGCTGCTTGCAGAGTAGCTGTTAAAGTTGCAATGTTTGGTACAGCGGCCGTTAGCGGGGCTGTATTAGCATTTAGACGGCGGTAATCGACTGTTAAACGCCACCTCCCATCAGGTTTCCGAACCGGCCAGACGGGTGAGTTATATGGGGAGTGGGTTCTGGAGATAATTTGTCTTTTCTCTAAATCAGCTATAACTTCAGAAATGCCCTTTCGTGCCTCAGCAGCGATCGGGTACTACGGTACGTTTGTAATCTTTGACTCGGGGAGTGCAGGGGCTGAGCGGAGCACCCGCACTGCGGCTTCCCGGTTTCTGCACGGGTTAAGGTCAGTGCTTGAGCCGAAAGACCACACGCTGTGATCCGGCAGGCACCAGGTTCGGCCGTTTAAAATATCAAAACCTAAAATATTTTCATGATGAACTTTAATTGCAAAGCGAGTAGACGATATGCGCTTCTCGCCTGGGAGCCATAAACTAACCTTAGCAGTTTGACATACATCAGTTCCCCCATTCACACCTGCAATTCTAACTCTTTGCCGTCCGGATCGCACACCCAGCTTCTCGGCATCTTGTTGTGTTAATATCGAAATTTGTGCCCCCGTATCTATTAAAAACTTTACTAATTGTCTTCGAGGACCAACTGGAATTAAGATGTATGGGCCATCATCACTTATCCACTGATAAGCCTCCACTTTCCGGACAGGCAGGCCCAATTGCCTTCCAGACATTACTCGTTTTTTGACTTGGTGTCCCGCAATTCCTCCTTAAGAGGGAGAAAGGGATTATCCTCCCTTAAAGAAGTTGAAATACAGTCTCTGTTTCCACCGCTATCTCGTTTCAGGAATGCTTCAATCAAACTCAAGATAATGCCAGTAGGCCGACCTTGAATCGCGGCTCTGGGAATGCCTAGTGCTAATGCTTTCCTCCACAATTCATTCCTCTTTTCTCGAGACTCTGTTTGCAAGTTTTTATTTCCCTTTGATTTAATTCCTGTTCCCTGTTTCACGGGTCTTACTTTGTGATCTCCTCCCCGGGATTTCCGGCTTTGTTTTTCAACTGCTGCACCGTCGTCCCAGCCCATTTCACGGCAGTAAACAATGCTGTGCATTAATTCTGCCCATGTAGGGATTTGCCTGGGAGGACGATTGCTCTGCGTATTAAATTCGGTATCTCTTCTAATCTCATCCCGTTTTGCAACTAGGTGAGGTTTAAGAATTGCTGGGGCTCCTCTGATCAGTGGTTTTAACACCGCAAAATCTACTGCAGCAGATAGTGGGACATCGTGGCGTCCTCGTTCGTGCATGGCTTGTATGCAAGCGGCTTTTGTGATGGCTGTGGATAACTCACTTAGAGATTTAATGGGGATTATAGAGGGCTCACCCCGTTCCATGGTGTCGATTCCTCCCGCCCAATAAGCTACTCGTCTGGTGATAGAATGGGGGGGTATCTGCCGGATCAGGTTCTGAATTTAAGAAAACTCCTGGACCCCAGTAACCACTGGCTTCATCCCGGTTTAACGTGATTTAGTCGCCGCCAGTTAAGCATACTCGCCACAAGTATTCCGTTTCAGGTTCACCAGGGTTTCTGCTATATCTCTCTTGCAAATTGCAACGGATCCCAGGGGCTGGTTCACGTAGTATGCCGTGGATTAGTACCCCGAGGTCCCGCAGTTATTTCTGCTTTAACAATGGGTCTGGCTTCATATTCGGGAGGATTTGTGGGGAACAAAGGAACGTCTTCTTCTGACTCACTATCATCGGGATCACCCCAAATGTTTCCATCCCAATCTTCAGGGGATACTATCAATTTTCTAATCTGTACAACGTCAGGGGGGTGGGGAGCCTGTATAAGCATCATTTCGACCTTTTCTCCTAGTTTCTGCCTTTTCTTTTCTTCCTGCAATTGTTTTTGCAGCTATTAATTTTTAAAAGATATCAGTAACTCAGCTGCCTCCCTGCTCTCTATTTCCTTCTCTAGGTCCTGCTCTCTCCTATTTCTATTCTCCCTGTCTTGGTATGCGGCTTCTAAACAAGCGCCTAACATCTTGCAGATGACTTCCTCATCTTTTCCATCCTTTGTACAGCCCCTAATTGCTTTTAAGTGCTCTTCAACGACTTCCCAATTGTACCAATTATCACAAGCCCATTCCTCTGAGAATTTGGGGCTCGGGTTCACTCCATGCCTCCGTAAATAATTAGTGATAACTCCTGACATCCTGCCGACTACGCCAGGTGTCGCGGGCGGAGTGATTAACTTCACCTGTAAGAGAGAAGTAGTGAAATGTTTATTAACATAAAACAGTGATTTAACAAAGTTAGTAGTGAATGCGACAGTGTTTTACGAGATTTGATGGAAGGGTACACTTGATTATTTACTGCATAGAGGCCAGGGTCAGACAAGGTCTCAGGGAGATCCTCCCGTTGAGTCACGAGGTTCAAGAGAGGACCCCCTTGCTCTCTAAACTCCTTCTCAGAGAGGAGTCTAGGTGCGGCTGGATCCAATCCTAGTCCCAGACTTGGTCAATGGTTTATGTCTAAAGGATTATATATGTGCAATCAATCCTTTATATGACTTAGCTAAGATTTCAAAGTTTAGCATGCTATTAGTCGCTTACCGAGAATCTGTTGCAGCAAGGAATCTCTCAACTTCGAGGAGAAGAACCTTAAGCGAACGTCCCCACTCAAGGGGAGATCCTGTTGTGCAGCCCACTGCCGTGCAGGAGAGCTCAAAGGGCTCTTGGGCTGTCCGCTATTTATGGAGTAAGATAATTGACCTATAGTCATATTCGCATGGGAACAAGATACCTAGGTCCCCGCTCCAGGCCGTGTTTTGACTCTGTTGCCAGCCATCCCCCGTAGTTCAAGTGCAACTCATAACAACTCCCGCTGATGGCCATGGCTTGAGCAGGAGCCGGGGGGGGGGGGGGGCGCGGGGAGAAGGGGGAAAAGGGGAGAGCACACCGCCACACTGTTCTAACTGGTTATTAGTTTTCACTTAACTTTGTGCAATTGTACAGTGTAGCACCTAAAGAATTTGCAGCATGTATGGCAATGGTCTAACAAACTAAGTGATAGCTTTTTAAGCAAAGCTGTGGGCTTTGAGGAAAAAAAAATAAAAAAGATCGTCTGAAAACATGTAAAAGTAACCCCCAAAAACCCAAGACTAAGGAGGAAGAAACAGCCACTGGTTTTAGCCCACATATATTGCGTGAGGTGCAACAGCTGCAGGTTCCCTACTGGCTATATAAGTCATTCCCTTTCTGCCCCACTCGCCAGAAGCCTCTCCTAAATTAGCATGTCCCAGAGAAACTGCAGTTTTATCTCAGTTTAGATGATTTGACTTGCTCCCAGCACCAGCCTGGACAAGAGCAAACAGGCAGCCTGCCATCCTGCTTTTGCTTTTTAGCAGAACAGAGGAAAGAGTAACAATAAAGCACGGGTAAAAAAACTAAACAGCTATGTCACTCCTCAGAAGGATGTCTCTTGTGGAAGAATAATTGTGAGGCCTTATGTTATTTATTGTCTCCATTAATGATTATGAAGTAAACATTAAATATAACATTGCTAATCATAAAAAGCAGGAGCAAAAAATAAAAGTACAATAAATAAGGATAAGCTTGGCATCTTGTTCAACTTGGTGTAGATTGTCAGTAAGTGAAAAGCCTCAGTTAAATGAAGCCCAACAGAAACTAAGAAATCTAGGAAGAAGTAGCATAGTTTATACCCATACAGTGAGGATCCATATCCAGGAAAAACCCAAGTCCAAAGAAAATATGGAATTTGTGGTGGATGTTTAACTGGAGAGAAGTTCCTAGTTAATGCTTATTTTCTTTCTTTCATTCTCCTTTTTATTTTTTTCCATAGGAAAGGAAATGGAAAAACTGGAGATGATTCAGGAAAAAAAATATTCAGAAACTGCAGAAAATTAAAGTGTTTCTTTTTTAACTTAGATAGGTGATTTTATTACAGGCAAGGCTCTTCATACAAAGAACAAAATAGTGTGCTAAGAGATCTTTAGTAGGGAAAGGTATACTAAGGGATGCATTAGTCATACCCAGGATTTAAAGTTCAGTTCAAGAGTGGTAAAATGAATGTATGGCCTGGCAGGAAATTAAACTAAACCTGGGATTAATTTAAACTAACTTTATGCAACTTTATGATAGAAGTAGCTGGTTTAAGGTGGCTCTCTAGGCTCCGGCAATAGTCATGGAAGAGTCAGGTAGCTCCGCTGGAGTAATTATCAAACAAGGCAGGACATGTTGATGATCATTTCCTTCTCCAAGTGATAGAGGAGCCAATGAGGAGAGGTGCCATGTTGAACCTTGTTCTCACCAACAAGGAGGGGCAGCCAGGGAATGTGAAACTCAAGGATGGCCTTGGCCTCAGTGACCATGAAATGGTTCAAGATCCTTAGGGCAGCGAAGAGGGCGCACAGCAAGCTCACTACCCTGGGCTTCAGGAGAGCAGACTTTAGCCTCTTGAGGGATCTGCTTGGTAGATTACCATGGGATAAAGCCCTGGAGGGAAGAGGGACCCAAGAAAGTTTTAATATTCAAGGATCACCTCCTCCAAGCTCAGGAGTGATGCATCCCAACAAAGAAGTAGTCAGGCAAAAATGCCAGGAGGCCTGCGTGGATGAACAAGGATCTCTTGTACAAACTCAAACAGAAAAAGGCGGTCTACAGAGGGTGGAAGCAAGGACAGGTAGCCTGGGAGGAATGCAGAGAAATTGTCCGAGCAGCCAGGGACCAGGTTAGGAAAGCTAAAGCCCTGACAGAATAAAATCTGGCCAGGGATGTCAGTCAAGGGCAACAAGGAAAGCTTCTACAGGTACATCAGTTATCAAAGGAAGACTAGGGACGATGTGGGCCCTCTCCAGAAGGAAATGGGAGACCTGGTCATCCGGGATATGGAGAAGGCTGAAGTACTCAATGACTTTTTTGCCTTGGTCTTCACTGGCAAGGGCTCTAGCCACACAGCCCAAGTTGCAGAAGGCAAAGACAGGGACTGGGGAGAATGAAGAAATGCCCACTGTAGGAGAAGATCAAGTACAAGACCATCTAAGAAACCTGAAAGTGCACAAATCCATGCAACCCAATGAGATACATCTGCAGGTCCTGAGCGACCTGGCGGATGAAGTATCCAAGCCGCTATCCATCATATTTGAGAATTCGTGGTGGTCCAGTGAAGTTTTCACTGACTGGAAAAGGGGAAACAGAACCCCCATTTTCAAAAAGGGAAAAAAAGATGACCCAGGGAACTACAGGCCATTCAGTCTCACCTCTGTGCCTGGCAAGATCATGGAGCAGATCCTCCTGGAATCTCTGCTAAGGCACATGGAAAATAAGGAGGTGATTGGTGACAGCCAACATGGCTTCACCAAAGGCAAATTGTGCCTGATAAATTTGTTAGCCTTCTACGATGAGCAACTGACTTCATCTACCTGGACTTGTGCAAAGCATTTGACACTGTCCAGCATGACATCCTTGTCTCTAAATTGGAAAGACATGGATTTGATGGATGGACCATTCAGTGGATAAGGAACTGGCTGGATGGTCGCATTCAAAGAGTCGTGGTCGACGGCTCGATGTTCAAGTGGAAACCAGTGACAAGTGGCGTTCCTCAGGGGCTGGTATTGAGACCAGTGCTGTTTAACATCTTTGTTGGCGACATGGACAGTGGGACTGAGTGCACCCTCAGCAAGTTTGCCAATGACACCAAGCTGTGTGGTGCGGTCGACACACTGGAGGGAAGGGATGCCATCCAGAGGGACCTGGACAGGCTTGAGAGGTGGGCCTGTGCAAACCTTACGAAGTTCAACAAGGGCAAGGTCCTCCATCTGGGTCGGGACAATCCCAAGCACAAATACAGGCTGGGTGGAGAATGGCTGAAGAGTAGCCCTGAGGAGAAGGACTTGGGGGTGCTGGTGGACGAGAAGCTCAACATGAGCCGGCAATGTGCACTTGCAGCCCAGAAAGCCAATTGCATCCTGGGTTGCATCAAAAGAAGCATGGCCAGCAGGTCAAGGGAGGTGATTCTGCCCCTCTACTCCGCTCTCGTGAGACCCCCCACCTAGAGTACTGGATCCAGCTCAGGACCCCCAAGATAAGAAGGACATGGATCTGTTGGAACGGGTCCAGAGGAGGGCCACGAAGATGATCAAAGGGCTGGAGCACCTCTCCTATCAGGACACGCTGAGAGAGATGGGGTTGTTCAGCCTGGGGTTGTTAAGCCTGGAGAAGAGAAGGCTCGGGGGAGACCTATAGCAGCCTTCCAGTACTTAAAGGGGGCCAAACAGGAAAGATGGGGAGGGACTCTTTATGAGGGAGTGTAGTGATAGGATGAGGGGTAACGGTTTTAAACTAAAAGAGAGGAAATTTATTAGGAAGAAATTCTTTACTGTGAGGGCGGTGAGGCACTCGAACAGGTTGCCTGGAGAAGTTTTGGATGCCCCATCCCTGGAAGTGATCGAGACCAGGTTGGATGGGGCTTTGAGCAACCTGGTTTAGTTTTAGTGCTCATGGCAGGGTAGTTGGAACAATATGATCTTTAAGGTCCCTCCCAACCCAAACCATTCTATGATTCTATGTGGACAACTTTCCTCTGCATATCCTTCCATTGACAGGGAGGAGGGGGAGCTAAGTGACCAATTTAGGTTGAACACCTGATTGAAATGGCTAAAAGGCATGGAAGAGAAATCCTATTCTGAAAAGATACACTTTTGTTTTTTCATTTTTAGCTCAGGGAATGTGTGTAACTGAAGTATTACCTTTTAGAGCTTTTAAAGGAACTTTTGAAGTGCATCCTTCTCTTCAGGTTTTGACTTAATTAAGCAACACTGGGCTAGAAGTCTTCATTCTCCTAAGTATGGAGAGCTTATTGTAGAGAGAAACAGCCTCTTACAGACAGCAAAAGCACACCTGATTCCTAAAATTACACAGGAAAATTGCATGTTCAGTCAAAGCATAATGGGCAGATAAATGGTCACAGAGGAATAGATCTATATGTATAATATATATTTATCATTCCAGTTACTCTTAAGATATGAGGATAAAATGCATAGAATCATTTAATTTTGTCATTGTCTTATCTTTGATTTCTAGAAAAAATCCCAGACCAAGAGTTGTTCTTCAAGTCAGTCAGAATCCTTTACTCAGTTAGCAGGTAGGTAGGGGAGATTGACAGCCAGGATGAGCCAGAGTAAACGCAAAAAAACCCCAACTTTTAAATGCAAGAAATTAATAGTATGAGTGATGGTGTTCCTAAATAAATGAAACATTAGAAACTTGAAGTAAAGTTAGGCAAGGATAAAGATATTATGATATAACATTGTTTTCCAAAAGTAAGGACAAAGCACCCAGGATCATATTTAGACTGCTTATTTTAGTCTGCTTACTTACAAACTACGCTGTATAGAAGATAAATTCCTCCCAATCTGCTGACTGTGAAATGCAAAATTCATAAACTGAACAAAGAAGGACCTAGTCTTCTGTATAGCCTAATATTTAGGACAGTCTTCTAGAAAATAAGGAACATGAACTGGAAATTCAGATTAATCTTCCATACTCAGAAAGGGCATTTTATTTACAAGAGAACTGAAAAAAAATTAGTAATATAACCAGGATGTGGTGAGATATGTGTTACTAGTTCTATATGTGAATGTAGTGCTGGGGATTACTCAGTCTAAGGTAGATTGATGCTTTATCCTAACAGGGGACTAAGTGCTGCCAGGAGCAGGTGGAACTGAGAGCAAGTGTTCCTAATTGCTTTCTTAGAAGAGACCCCCTAAATTTCAGCCAAATTTCAATTTAGGCAGAATATACTCAGCATAACTCTTGCTTTCAACCTAGAAACTGAACTTTTCCAGGAAATGGTGCCTGCAGTTCTCTATGTGGGCTTGTGTGTGGGCAGAGGAGGGGAAGGGAGAGTATAGCGTTTTGGATCTGCGCAATTTCTTGTTAGTTTTTCTTTAGATAAATAGGAGAAGTTGAGTTTCTAGGGATCACAGTCTGGTACATTTCCCAGAACTCACTTGGCCCTGTAGAAGTAAATTAAATAAATAAATGAATGGTAAGTAAAATCTCTCGCAGGGCAGCACTTTCACATTGAAACAGGGGCAACCGCGATGGGTGGGCAGTCAAACGTTGCAGTATTTAGCAACGCTAGGCAGGTTTTCATTGCTGGGTAACTTTCAACTGCTTGAGGGCTCCAAGACTTGTATGAGACCCATATTATAGCAATAATAATTTTTTTTCTTCTAATATATAAAATATATTCTTAATCTCTATGTTAAATTAATATATAGATATTACTTTCTAAAAGTTTTTATCTTCCTTTTTTATTTTTACAGACTGTCCATTTTATTTCTATGTTGGTCACTTGCTTTAAGAAATATTTGTTCTAAATTTCCACTGGTGAGGGCCTTTTGAAGCTTCTTGTTCACACAAAGGTATATATTCAAGATATCCACATTCATAGGTAAGAACCAAATATGATAGTAGTAGCTAAAAGCAGGTTCATGAATCCTGTGGGAGTTAAGTAGTCTATGGCAGTATTTGGAGTTAAAACATTTATCTGTAAATGATTTCCAGAGATGAAAAAATCCTGGGAGCCATTTCTTTACAGGTTTGTGTGTACCATCTCTGTTTTTCAGCTTTAAAAACCTAGGATATGGGAGCCTTTTTCTGCTGTGCTGATATAGGACCCCTACATTCAGGAATCTTGGTGGAAGGGGAATCTTCTGACCTCCAGCCTACTGCCTATGGCCCCTCTTTGCCCAAAGTGAGAGGCTGTCTTTGTGCTCAGAAATGCAGCGAGGCATGAAAACAGAGAACAGGACCCAGTTCATGTGATGGCCAAAAAGGAGGTCATTCTAGGTGACAGTGAAAATGTTCCCTCCTCCCAGTCAGGATTTCTCTATGTACTTCCTGATTTGGTCAAACAACAGTTTCAGCAAAAAGCATAAGAGTGTTCAAATTACCTCATTAAAATCTTAGTGCTTTAGTTTTTCTTTCCATTGCAACCCAAAATGTCCCATGAAAATTTTCAGAGCGCTAATTTCTGCCCCTTCTGAGAACAATCATATTAGAAGACATAACCTGAACTATCATCACCTGGTAGTAATTCTGCTGTTGACTTCAGCTATCAGAAGATTTGTGTCTTCCTTCAGTAACACTGTCCACTAGAAATGAGAACTCCAGTACTATCTCAGCCTTACCTTATCCTTGTTTGGAAGTAAAAGGTGGCATTTTCTTCCTACTTCTCATATCCATCAAATTTGCCGTTTGGCTTATCACTTTCTGTGAAAAGCTTGGGAAATATTTGCTGTCTTGGTTTGAAGTAAAACAAAACCAACTTTCTGATCAGTAATTTTACTTCTTAGCTAGGCCTCTTCTAACTAACTAAACTCTCTGAAATTAACAGCATATTGTGCAGAAAAATATTCGTTCTCAGAGTGATAAGACCTATGCTTATAGTTCATGCCAAGGAATGGTATGCAGAGAGGCTCTTGCTTATACTTCTTGCTATAACAACCAAGGTCAGCTAATTTCATTATTTGCCCCGTTGGAGGGTCAGAAACAGAAAAGCGTAGAGGGGTCCCACCCGCAGGGAGGAATGGACAGGACAGGTGACCCACAATTGACCAACAGGGGTATTCCATCCCATCTGCCCCATGCTCAGTATAAAAGCTGAGGGATCAAAGGGTCAGCCCTCTTTCTTCAATGGCCAATGTCTGAGGAGGACCCTGTCTGTTCATCTGCCTTTGATCCCGATCTGTGTGTTCCTGACTCCAGATTTGGAATCCAGTTCCCATTTGTCACTGAGTCTAGTCTGGGACTTCCCCAGTGCCTGCTGGTGACATCATCCTGGGAGCTTGATATGGTTTTGTATATACTGTATCTATTTCATTATTTCATTTTTTATTTTATTATTAATATACTTCTAAACTCATAAATCTCTTTCTCTCTCCTCCTCCTCTCTGTGGAGGGAGAGGTGGGGGGAGAGAATCTGTCTCGTCATTGGCCGATCCAGCCTAAACCACGACATTTGCTTATTTGTAGATAATAGAGGTACATATTTTTTTCACAGGAACTGAGATAAATTCACCATGAGAAAGGCAACTGAAAGACAGTCTAACTGGTGGAATCAAGGGCAGTGTTTCCTAGTTATATCTCCTCACCATAAGAAGAGAAAGGCCTGAAGTCTTTTTCCCTGGATCTTCTGGGAACCAAACTCTGGTGTGCAAGCCACTGGGGTCCAGGGCACGCTCATTGAGGGCCTGGGACAGATGAAATGCAGCCTTTATCTCCCTTCACACAGAGCTGTCCTAATCATTGAAAGCACTTTTTTTGAATATATAACTTACAAGGCTCCTTTGCTGTGTTCCCATCATTGGTTTTAAAATCTGCCACCCTGAAACATTGATATTTCCTAAGGACTAGGGTTAAAATTAGAGCCAAGGCTGCCTGGAATGCAATTAAGACCTCGGAGCTGCAATGGTAACCTGATCTGACAACATCAGGAAAAGTCAGCACTGGCTTTGGAACAAGTAACTACCCAGACTCTCCCTCCTGCTTCTCCCTGAAAGCCAGCAGCATCTGGGAGAATGCTGCATGAGAGCAATTTGATATAATAACAAAGGTGTGTAAAGTCATATAAATACAAGGACAACCTTCAGTCATGACCACCCCTCCAAAGCAAGGAGAAGCACCAAAAATTTTTATTTTCTCTGGAGGAAATAATAATAACAACAACAACAACAATAAAAAATAATACAATAACGATACAAATGTTCTGACTTTACAAATGTAGCTATGCTTGTGCTTTTTTTTTTTTAATAAGAAAACCATGCTCCCCTGATGACAGACCTGTCCTTTAGCAAAATCCCAATGAACTGACAATTCAGGTTCATGCAAACAAATTCCCTATAGGTTGAATTTATTATTTGTATCGTTATTAATATTGCACTTGGACGTGGAATTGCTACTTCAAAAGATTTCACCGCATTTTGATGAACATGAGTTTATCTGCAAATCAACTGCAACTCCCCTAAATTTCTTCCCTTTTTTTGTAAGACGAAGCAGTCAGAATAACTAAAATAAAATCTATTAACTGTTTGTTACTGCAGGGGGAAATAACATTGCATCAAGCTCACATCTGCAACAATTGATTCTGAAGCAGTGACTGACAGCACCCAACTGACTAAGTAGGTTATAACAAGCTAGCTCCAGGCTGGAAGAGCCAGTGGAGTGCAGAGGAGAAAGACTGGCCTCTAAACTTGTCTTGAGCCAAAAGAAAGGCAGGAGAAAAGGAAAGAAAAAAAGAAAGATAGAAAAATAAACCCGTGTGTCCTGGTTCCGGCAGGGATAGGGTTAATTCTCCCTGGTATTCCATGCCATGTGAGCCATGCCCACCCTGAGCTGCCGGGGGAGGGGGCAGGAAGTCGCTGCTTGGAGCGGGCTGGGGCATCTCGGGTCCGGTCGGTGAGCGGCGGGGAGCGGCAGTTCCATAATCGTGTTTGTATATTCCTCTATCCGTGTTATTGTTGTTGTTTGCTTGTTCCCTTTGCTGTTCTGTTAAACTGCCTTTGTCTCAACCCAAGAGTCTTGCCTTTTTTCTCCTGATTCTTCCCGTATTAGGAAGGCCCGAGCGAGCGGCACGTGGTTCTTTGTTGCCGTCTGAGGCTAAACCACGACAGTCCTTTTTGGTGCCCAACGTGGGGCTCGAAGGGTTGAGATAACGACAGAATGTTTTCTTGTTCCATGTTTATATTGAAACAGTTCCTCTTTGTTCCATCCATATCGACGTCTGCGTTCCTGTTTCTGTGTGCTCTGCTCACTGTGTCCTTGGCCGTACGCAGGCCTCTGCTCGTAGATCTGCCACAAATCTTTTTCTTGATGAGGTAAATAGGTAGAGCTCTTTAAATGTCTCAATATAAGGCATTTTCCATGGCTCTTAAATAATTTTTTTAGTTCTTTCTTTCAGGGAAATCTTTCTCTGATTTTTCATCGTTGTTTTTGAAAGATGAGCATTAAGAGTATTAAAAAAAATATATTTTACAATCTATTTTATCTTTCTCATATATAAATGTTAAACCAGTCTTTATTCCTATTCATCTGTTGAGACAGTCAGGGATTGCATTAGCTTTTTCTCATTATAGCCGCAGTTTGGAGGATTTGCCTTAGCTTGTTTGCCCACTATAGCCCCTATAAGCAGAGCTACTACTTCCCACAGTACAGTACAGTCCTCTGTTTCTTAGGTCTGCCCTTCATTTGTTTGATTTACATTTATTTCTTTACATTACACCAGAAAGAAGGCAAATATTTTCATGCACACTTAGTAATCCTGTTGGAGGAATGGTGTGAGTGGCATTCTCCTCAGTAAAAAAAAACACTCCTCAGCTTTAACAAAAATCCCACAGCAAACACACCACCCAAAAAAAAAAAAAAAGTTTTTTTTGGGCTGTAAACCCACTACATTAAATGAATGAGAATGTGTGAAATATCAGAATAATAATGAAGAGTACAAGAATGGTGACCAAATTCAAGTGGTTTGTTTATATTTAATTTTCTCTTTGCTGTTTGGTGACATGTAGGGTAGGACTTATTTACCCGCATGTAGGCAATTTTAGTGAGCATCTTGTCTATAGTGGTCATCATAACACCCTCTAAATTAATGGTGAGACACAAACCTCTAACTGGAAAAGTCATCCTACCATCTTACACACTATTTTAAGATGGGATGAATGTCCCTCTAAAGATGCTCTCCCTTTTCTATTTACAACAAAATTGTTTTACATTATTACTTTACATTAATCACCTAATTTTCAGATGGCTAAAGTTAGCTGAGGTGAATCCCATCCTTATTGCCTTGTGGTTTAATGTTGCTATGAACTGTTAAAAGTACTATTTATCAGTACAGAGATGGTTGCTATTGTTGCGTGAAAGGGGCAAAGTGGTTTTGGCAGAAAATAAACCCCCTTGTGTTCTAACACTCCTCACCGAGGTGGGAGGCTAGGTGCGGCTAGGTTTAAATTCTGAGAGATGCCCAGTGCGTTAAGGGGCAAAGTAGTTTTGTCAGAAAATAGCGAGAGTGGCACCAGACTAGGCTGTGTAGTTGGGTCAGGTTTAACTCTATCTATTTTGAATTCGAATAACAGCACTATTTCATGCTGTTGCCAATGACAAGTTACAAGAGTGGGTTCCACAAGAGTAAAATTATACCAGCAATCCCACTTGTCGGTGATACAGTGCTTTGTTGTCATTGAGCGTGGATTCCTAGGGCGAAATATTTCTATTCTTGTGGCCTTCTCCTGGTTTGAGCTGTTGATCATTCCACACCCTACTTGGATTCCCTCTCCTGCCTTACCTTTCGGGGCTGGATACCAACTATTCCAGGTCCACTCATGTTTTGAAAACATCTCATTTTCATGTATAACTACAGTGGCCAAACTCAATTCTCCCTTTCTAGTACCTGCCATCGCATTGTGTTTAACAAAAGCTTGGGACCGTGGCCACTCTGGGCCATGGGAATAAAAAGGTAAAACTGAATAGCATCAATTCCATCTGCCAATTCGTCATTTTAGAATTTGGCCTCCAGGTAGCCATACACAATAAAAATGATATTATTGCCAGGATCAACGCCAGGATTCCCTGGAGACACTCAAGGTTAGCGTAGGCCAATCCATCTGTCCACGTACAGTTCATCCAAGGTTCCTGTAAGACACAAAGGAAAAGAAAATCTGCTCGGTCTTATTTGACCGACGAGGTTAAAAAGAAGGCGAGATCCACCGGGTGCTGATCCGGTGTATCTTCCCCGAACAGTCCTTGGCTTCCCATGCATGGGGTTTTTTGGGAGAAGCTAGCACCATTGGTACCATCCCAATTTGAGGCATTTTCACTAGCACAGGTTGCCCAGGGTGAAATCTTCCTGGGTATCTTCCCAGTTCATTGGGAGCTTCTGGAGTGATGATATTGGCAGATACACAGAAAGCTTTCATTTTAGGACAGCCGTCTCCACTCCATCTGTTATTTAATTGATAGATGGCATCATCCAATCGCAAATGCCAACCAGGTCCATGAGTTTTTGCAAAACGCTTAACCAATCCATTGGTGCGTTCAACAATGCTATTAGCCTGGGGATAATAGGGAGTATGAAATACCCATCGAATCCTTTCTTCTTTGGCCCAATCTTGTACCACCGAAGCGGTAAAGTGTGAACCGTTATCACTTTGGATTTCCTCGGGAAGGGGAAGTGTGCTGAACCACCCTTTTAGGCCTTTCACTGTGTTGTCCCCGGTAGCTGATTTGAAACTGCTGGCCATACTGAGGCTGGAGATAATCTCCACTCCTACCAGGACATATCTTGTCCCACCTGATGATCTCAAGGGCCCAATATAATCAATCTGCCAGGAATGCCACAACGTTTTCTTGTCCCGAATGTGTAAGGGAGGTGCCTTACTTGGATGACCTTTGCTGAGTCGTAGGCGACATTGTGAACAGGCAGTTACTATTTGTTCGCACAGCTTAACCGACACAGGCCACCCCCGGGCTAGACCTTCCTGATACAGGTCAGCATGGCCTGTGTGGCCACGTTTAACATGTAACCATTCAAGTAAGCGTTCCCATTCCTGACCATCATCTACAATGTCAATTTGCTGTAGCCGCGTGAGGCTATCTACCTGTTAGTTGAATTGAGCAGTGATCGAGTTTGAACGATCATGGCCTTTTACCCAAGCAATGTGCAATGTTCTCTGTCCTCCTATTTCTAACAGTTGCTTCCAACTATCCGTCTCCCAAATCGGGACCCTGTTCACCTGCCAATCGTTGGCTGCCCAGTGACCTATCCATTCAGTGGCTCCTTTAAAAACAGCATATGAGTCAGTGTAAATGTAAGTGGCCCCATGTTGTGCAGCTAGTAGGACAGCTCTGAGTTCCCCTACTTGTGCACTACCCTCCCCTGTTTCAATCGCTCTTTCCCCCGTTGCTACTTCCAGTGCTACGGCCTTATATTTCCACTTATTGTTTTCACGGTGAGATGACGCATCAGTAAACCACACTCCTGTAAGATCACTGCCTTCCTTCAAAGGAGGTGCTTCTTGGATCAGAGATGGCCTGTTTGGTGGGGATTGGAACAATAGGGCACCATCTGTATCCTTTTGGAGCTTGGATACTTTAACACTGCCTTCAGAGACTGGCATGATTTCATTAATGCCTTCTAAATAAGCATACCACTTTCGAACTGTAGGTTTCTGGGCAATGCCAGCTGGTGGTGCTGTTCCTTTACGGACCACATCTAGGAGGCGGAAAGGTCCCCGAATGATCACACTCTGTTCTCTTCTTATCTGCTCTGTTCGTTGCAACGCTCGCACTAGGGACAGTAAACCCTTCTCAAGGTCTGAATATCTGCTCTCAGTATCATTGAAGGAGTGGGAGCTAAATTCTAATGGTCTCTCCAGTCCTGCTGGTCCCTTCTGCCATAAATTACAATGGGAACCATGTTCACTGAACCCCCATTCTACGTGGACAGGGTCAGTTGGATGTATGGGGCCAAGCTGTTGGAATAACCTTAGCTCCTTTATTAGTAATTGCAGAGCATTAGTGTGTTGTTCAGTCCACTCCCAGGATCTACCCTTTTTGAGCAAACTATAAAGGGGGCGAGCAATGATGGAAAAGCCAGGGATGTGTTTACGCCAATAACTTAAAGTTCCCAGACCTTGCTGCAACTCCTTCACGCTGGATGGATTCTGTCCATGCTCTATTTTTTCCAGGGTATCCTGAGGGACAGAAGCAGCTCCCTTAATCCACCAGACCCCCAGGAATTTAACTTCCTGTGCAGGTCCCTGACACTTTGAGTCTGGAATTTCCAATCCTAAATCAAGTAATGTTTTTCGGATGTTTTCCATCATGTCTTTTACACTTTCTTGGCTCTCTCCCCCTATTAGGATGTCATCAATATATTGGTATATCGTACATCCCTGTGAAACAGGAATCTCTGATAGCACTTTAGCTAAAGCATTATGAGCAATAGTGGGGGAATGTTTGTATCCTTGTGGAAGTCAGTTAAAGGTATATTGGACTCCTTTCCACGTGAATGCAAACTGCGCTTTGTCCTGCTCAAGGAGGGGAATCATAAAAAACATGTCTTTAACATCTAAGGCAGCCATCCAAGGATGGGCAGCTCCTTGTATCATTGTCACAATTTCCGCGATATTTGGAACTGCGGCAGTCAGGGGTGCAGTGTTGGCATTCAACTTTCGGTAATCTACTGTGAAACGCCATTGCCCGTTTGGTTTCTTTACTGGCCACACTCGTGAATTATAAGGCGAGTGAGTCCTTTTAATGATGTCTCTTTTTTCCAATTCTAATACCACCCCGTCTGCTCCTGCAAGTGCAGCTGCAGGCAGTGGATACTGCCGGACATTAGTGATTTTAGAGGGAGGTAAAGGTATGGAAGTTTCCAATAGACTCAATCTCACTGTTTCTAATCCATTCTCAGGTCCTGCAAAGCTCCACACAGTTCCATCTGGGAATTTCCACATTCGCCCATGCAGCACGTCAAATTCTAGGAGGTTCGAATGCGAGGCACCCACTAACACTTCTGTCCCACTCATTCGCTGCTCTCCTGGCAACCAGAGGTTAATTTTTGTGGTGGGGCATGTTTTTATCACTGTCCTGGTTGCGGCAGGGATAGGGTTAATTTTTCCAGGTATTCCATGCCATGTGAGCCATGCCCACCCTGAGCTGCCGGGGGAGGGGGCAGGGGGAGGGGGCAGGAAGTCGGGCTGGGGTGTCCCGGTCTGGTTGGTGAGCAGCGGGGAGCGGAGGTTCCGTAATCGTGTTTGTATATTCCTCTATCCGTGTTATTGTTGTTGTTTGCTTGTTCCCTTTGCTGTTCTGTTAAACTTTGTCTCAACCCAAGAGTCTTGCCTTTTTTCTCCTGATTCTTCCCGTATTAGGAAGGCCCGAGCGAGCAGCACGTGGTTCTTTGTTGCCGTCTGAGGCTAAACCACGACAGTCCTTTTTGGCGCCCAACGTGGGGCTCGAAGGGTTGAGATAACGACAGAATTCAACTAGAGCTTGAAAAAACGAATGTGTTGTATGCGTTTATTGTATTAGGCAAAGAGTCGCTGGTCACCATGTTGCTTGGTTTGTTCTCATGGCTGTGTTATGTGAATTCCTATATGGCTTATGTACTCCTTCCGATGATTTTTGTTACTTCTGGGAGAGGGATGAGGATTATCATTTTGTTGTCCTGTGCAATATCGGCTTATGAGATGATAACATCACTTGTTAGACAGTTACTTTGGGGCGTTTATGTGGTGTTGCTGTCCTGTCCGTACCTTGGGCATCGTCTCTCAGAATTTATTAATAATTACACCCAGTCTGTGGGGGAAACAGGGGGGGACACTTTCCCCAGCTCTTTTGCCTCCCTTTTCTCCTTCGGGTCAGGTATGGCAGCTTTTGAGAATTTTGAATATCCTTGGGATACTCAAACCAGCCTGGTCCTATTGTTATGTCTGCTGAATGTGTTCCAGGTCCTGTTTAAGATTAAACAGCTATTTAAGACTACCACCCAGAGGTCTGCTCCGAGGCTGGATAGTCAGGGGTGGCACGGCATGTGGGAGAACATGGGCAGGTACCTAGAGAACTTCTCACCTCCAATGGTCTGGGACTTCACCCCTGAACAATTACAGGACCCTGATAAAGTGGTAGAATATTTGAAGGGAAAATGCTGTGGCTATTCCAGAGAGGCACAACTCACCGCGCTGTGCTGGGCCCTGGCCGGTATCTACCAGGCACTGCTCAGTGTTATGCAGCACCCTCAGGGGGAAGAGATGGAGACCAGACCAGCAGCCACTGTGGCTGCTGCAACCCCTGCGACGGACACTGTGGCTACTGCAACGCCTGCGGCAGCCACTGCGGCTACTGCAACCCCTGTGGCAGCCACTGCAGTTACTCCAACCCCTGCGGCAGCCACTGTGGCTACTCCAACCCCTGTGGCAGCCACTGCAGCTGAACCAGGGAACCAACCCGTGCCAGTATCAGTTGCCCCCATACAGAAGAAGAAGTACACGAAGAAATCAGTTCGCTTAGTAAGAGATGATGATGAACCAGGGTCATCACGAGAGGAGGAGGAAGAGGCAGAACCAGAGATAATTACTCGATCCCTATCCTTGAGTGAGTTGCGGGATATGCGAAAAGATTTTAGCTGACTTTCAGGCGAGCACATTGTCACCTGGCTGCTCCGGTGCTGGGATAACGGGGCCAGTAGCCTGGAATTAGAGGGTAGGGAAGCCAGGCAGCTGGGATCCCTGTCTAGGGAAGGCAGCATTGACAAGGCGATTGGGAAGAAGACCCAAGCCCTCAGCCTCTGGAAACGACTCCTGTCAGGCGTGAGGGAGAGGTACCCCTTCAGTGAGGATGTTGTATGTCAATCAAGCAAGTGGACTACCATGGAAAGAGGTATCCAGTACCTGAGAGAATTAGCCGCGCGGGAGATGATTTATTATGACTTGGACAATGCAGACTTACCCACAGACCCTGATGAGGTGCAATGCACAAGGCCCATGTGGCGGAAGTTTGTACGGAGCGCACCATCATCATATGCCAACTCCCTGGCAGTAATGGAATGGAAAGGTGAAGAGGGACCAACGGTGGATGAGGTGGCTGGCCGGCTCCGGCGATATGAAGAAAGTCTCTCTTCCCCCCTTGTCTCAGCTGTGGAGAAACTGTCGCGGAAGGTCCAGCAACTTGAAGAGAATATCTCCTACTCCCCACCTGCACGGGCCAGCATCTCAGCTATTAGAAGCAGGCATTTCCCCACTCAAGAGAGAGAGTACAGAGGGTACACACCACGAGGCACCCTGTGGTTCTACCTGCGTGACCACGGGGAGGACATGAGGAAGTGGGATGGACAACCTACTTCGATCCTGTGGACACGGGTACAGGAGTTGCAAGGAAGGACAACCACAAAAGGGGATCCCTCCAGGAAAAGTGCCGCCCCAGTTTCCAGTGGGCAGTTCCCCAGACAGAGCAGAAGGCCTGATCTTGCTTCTGATCCTCTTGAAGGAACTTCCAAGTCATTTATGCAAGAAGTGAGTAATGGATACTATGACCAGGATTAGAGGGGCCCTGCCTCCGGCCAGGTGGAGGAAAGGGACAACCGGGTTTATTGGACTGCGTGGATTCGATGGCCTGTCACATCAGACCCACAGGAGTATAAGGCTCTAGTGGACACGGGTGCACAGTGTACTTTAATACCATCCAGCTATAGAGGGGCAGAACCCATTTGTATTTCTGGGGTGACAGGGGGATCCCAGGAGTTGACTGTACTGGAGGCAGAAGTGAGCCTAACTGGGAATGAGTGTCAAAAACATCCCATTGTGACTGGCCCAGAGGCTCCATGCATCCTTGGCATGGATTACCTCAGGAGAGGGTATTTTAAGGACCCAAAAGGGTACCGTTGGGTCTTTGGCATAGCTGCTTTGGAGACAGAGGAAGTTAAACAGTTGTCTACCTTGCCTGGTCTCTCAGAGGACTCTGCTGTTGTGGGGCTGTTGAGGGTCGAAGAACAACAGGTGCCGATTGCTACCACAACGGTGCATCGGCGGCAATATCGCACCAACCGAGACTCTCTGATTCCCATCCATGAGCTGATTCGTCAACTAGAGGTTCAAGGAGTGATCAGCAAGACTTGCTCACCCTTTAACAGTCCCATATGGCTGGTGCAAAAATCTAATGGAGAGTGGAGGCTAACTGTAGACTACTGTGGCCTGAATGAAGTCACGCCACCGCTGAGCGCTGCCGTGCCGGACATGCTAGAACTCCAATATGAACTGGAGTCCAAGGCAGCCAAGTGGTATGCCACAATTGATATAGCGAATGCATTCTTCTCAATCCCTTTGGCAGCAGAGTGCAGGCCACAGTTTGCTTTCACTTGGAGGGGCGTCCAATACACCTGGAATTGACTGCCCCAGGGGTGGAAACACAGCCCCACCATTTGCCATGGACTGATCCAGACTGCACTGGAACAGGGTGAAGCTCCAGAACATCTGCAGTACATTGATGACATCATCGTATGGGGAAACACAGCAGAAGAAGTTTTTGAGAAAGGGAGTAAAATAGTCCGAATCCTTCTGAAAGCTGGTTTTGCCATAAAATGAAGTAAGGTCAAGGGACCTGCGCAGGAGATCCATTTTTTAGGAATAAAATGGCAAGGTGGGCGTTGTCAGATTCCAATGGATGTGATCAACAAAATAGCAGCTATGTCTCCACCAACTAGTAAAAAGGAAACACAAGCTTTCTTAGGCATTGTGGGGTTTTGGAGAATGCATATCCCAGATTACAGTCTAATTGTGAGCCCTCTGTATCAAGTAACCCAGAAGAAGAATGATTTTAAATGGGGTCCTGAGCAACGACAAGCTTTTGAACAAATGAAACAGGAAATAGTCCATGCAGTGGCCCTGGGGCCAGTCCGGGCAGGACAAGATGTTAAAAATGTGCTCTACACCGCAGCCGGGGAGAACGGCCCTACCTGGAGCCTCTGGCAGAAAGCACCAGGGGAGACTCGAGGTCGACCCCTAGGGTTTTGGAGTCGTGGATACAGAGGATCCGAAGCCCGCTACACTCCAACAGAAAAAGAGATATTGGCAGCATATGAAGGGGTTTGATCTGCTTCGGAAGTGGTTGGTACAGAAGCACAGCTCCTCTTAGCACCTTGACTGCCGGTGCTGGGCTGGATGTTCAAAGGAAGGGTCCCCACCACACATCATGCAACCGATGCTACATGGAGTAAGTGGATTGCACTGATCACACAGCGAACTCGAATGGGAAACCCCAGTCGCCCAGGAATTCTGGAAGTGATCATGGACTGGCCAGAAGGCAAGGATTTTGGAATGTCACCAGAGGAGGAGGTGACGCATGCGGAAGAGGCCCCACCATATAATAAACTGCCAGGAAATGAGAAGAAATATGCCCTGTTCACTGATGGGTCCTGCCGTATTGTGGGAAAGCATCGAAAGTGGAAGGCTGCTGTGTGGAGTCCTACACGACAAGTTGCAGAAGCCACTGAAGGACAAGGTGACTCGAGCCAGTTTGCAGAGGTGAAAGCCATTCAGCTGGCTTTGGACATTGCTGAGCGAGAAAAATGGCCAGTCCTTTATCTCTACACTGACTCATGGATGGTGGCAAATGCTCTGTGGGGGTGGCTACAGCAATGGAAGCAGGGCAACTGGCAGCGCAGAGGCAAACCCATCTGGGCTGCTGACCTATGGCAAGATATTGCTGCCCGGATAGAGAATCTGGTTGTGAAAGTATGCCATATAGACGCCCATGTACCGAAGAATCGGGCCACGGAGGAACATCAGAACAACCAGCAAGTGGATCGGGCTGCTAGGATTGAAGTGTCTCAGGTGGATCTGGACTGGCAACATAAGGGTGAACTATTCATAGCTCGATGGGCCCATGACTCCTCAGGCCATCAAGGGAGAGATGTGACATATAGATGGGCTCATGACCGAGGGGTGGACTTGACCATGGACACTATTGCACAGGTCATCCATGAATGTGAGACATGCACTGCAATCAAGCAAGCCAAGCGTTTGAAGCCTCTTTGGTATGGAGGGCGATGGCTGAAATACAAATATGGGGAGGCCTGGCAGATTGATTATATCACACTGCCACAAACCCGTCAAGGCAAGCGCTATGTGCTCACAATGGTGGAAGCAACCACTGGATGGCTGGAAACATACCCTGTGCCTCATGCCACTGCCCAGAACACTATCCTGGGCCTTGAAAAACAAGTCCTGTGGCGACATGGTACCCCAGAGAGCATTGAGTCGGACAACGGGACTCATTTCCAAAACAGCCTCATAGACACCTGGGCCAAAGAGCATGGCATCGAGTGGGTATATCACATCCCCTATCACACACCAGCCTCTGGGAAGATAGAACAATACAATGGATTGTTAAAAACTACACTGAGAGCAATGGGTGGTGGGACTTTAAAACATTGGGATACGCATTTAGCAAAAGCTACCTGGCTAGTTAACACCAGGGGATCTAACAATCGGGCTGGCCCTGCCCAATCAAAACTTCCACGTACTGTAGAAGGGGATAAAGTCCCCGTAGTGCACATGAAGAATATGCTAGGGAAGACAGTCTGGGTTAGTCCTGCCTCAGGCAAAGGCAAACCCACCCATGGGATTGCTTTTGCCCAAGGACCTGGGTGCACTTGGTGGGTGATGCGGAAGGATGGGGAAGTCCGATGTGTACCTCATGGGGATCTGATTTTGGGTGAGAATAGCCAATGAATCAAATTGTGTGTTGTTGATTACTAAGTAACCCTGTCACTGTATGTCCTCATTGTTATAATTGCTATCAGTTGTACTACGAGTAAGGCACAGGGGTGATGGGATAAGAACTGACCTCAGCAGCTGGCGCCCAGCAACTTCCTCAAGATCTACATCTTCAGCCCACGGACTGTGAGCATGAGCCACACCAGGTGCACCAGTCACAAGCTCTGAAAAATACAGCATGCAACAGACCAGCACCACCCAGCATCTCACCTGCCCTGAGAGACTGTTCTAACAGATGGAGCCCAAAGCCATGGATTACAAGAGCTCAACGGACACTTTTGGAGGGATGGCCCATAAACTAAGGGCATTATATCTGCATGAATATATATGTATATATACATGACAGGGGAGAGTGGTGGCAATTCATTGGAACCTGTAAGATCTGGGCATGGCATAGATGGTATGGAATAAGGGGTGGATAATGTCCTGGTTCTGGCGGGGATAGGGTTAATTTTTCCAGGTATTCCATGCCATGTGAGCCATGCCCACCCTGAGCTGCCGGGGGCTGCCGGGGGAGGGGGCAGGAAGTCGCCGCTTGGAGCGGGCTGGGGCGTCCCTGGTCTGGTTGGTGAGCTGCGTCCCTGGTCTGGTTGGTGAGCTGCGGGGAGCGGCGGTTCCGTAATCGTGTTTGTATATTCCTCTGTCTGTGTTATTGTTGTTGTTTGCTTGTTCCCTTTGCTGTTCTGTTAAACTGCCTTTGTCTCAACCCAAGAGTCTTGCCTTTTCTTCTGATTTTTCCTGTATCGGGAAGGCCCGAGCGAGCGGCACGTGGTTCTTTGTTGCCGTCTGAGGCTAAACCACGACAACCACACCATCAATTCCTGTGAAGTTGACTCTGTGTCGGGTGGGATTTATACCCAGAAGTCATGCCGTTTCGTTAGTGATTGCAGACATTTGGGCTCTGGTATCAATGATGAAGTTTACCGACATTTTTCGGGGCCTGACAGGAATGGCGATAATCGGTTCGGAGTCTTTATGAGAGAGCCATTGAATAGCTAGTACCCGCCGGACAGGGTGGCTCACTGCCCTCCCCGGGGATAAGAGTTTTTTGATTGGGGCTCTGACAAATCAATCAAATTACGCTCCGGTGCAGAAGGCACAATTTTCTCACGGCTTGGGGATTCTCTGGTTAGACTTTTCTCCCCAGCCAAATTATTCCTTCTAGTTAGAGATTGGACCAGTATATGGAGATCCCCTGTAGGGACGCTATGCAATAGTTGTTGTGGTACCCCCAGTTCTAGGGCTTTATGCCACAACTCGTTCCGGTCCTTATCAGGCTTAAATTTTTCATCCGATTTATGATTTTGAGCATGGGTTCAGACTTGGCGAACCTTTCGGGGGTGGTCGGAGGATTTTTCACTAGTTAGGCTGTCCCAGCCCATTTGGCACCCGTACTGGTCTATTTCCTGTACATATTCATTCCAGGTGGGCATGTAGTAACGCCGACTCTGCCTACGATTGCCCCGAACATCTCGTATGCAATCTTGAGTGCTGACAACAAACGGTTTCAGGCAATCAGGGAGACCACGGATGAGAGGGGCTAATCGATCTAGATCAATAGGGGATAACATTAGGGATTTCCAAAATTCTTCTCTGTCATACATGGCTTGCAGACAGGCTGCTTTCTGTACTGATGCAGACACATCAGAGTAGCCTGTAGCTCTAATCTCTAATGGCTCCCCTTCTCTCGTGGATCCATACCACCTGCCCAAAAGGCTGCTCGAGCGGTTAGGGAATAATTATGATCTCCAGGCACAGTGGTTAAAAACACTCCTGGTCCCCAAGAGTCTCCTACTTCTTCCTCGCTCAACATAATTCTATCTCCTCCTTCAGAAGAAACTTGCCACACATACTCAACAGCTGACTCTTCTGGCCGCCTCGAATATTTCTCCCTTATTTTCGCCAACTCTGTCGGTGTCCATGGAACAGTACGCACAGTGGTATGGACTTCATCATCATCATCAACCGCGGTTTCAGTTTTAATCAGAGGTGGTAAAGGAAAGACTCGTGATTTCACAGTAAAAGTCCTTCCCTCCTCATCTTCTTCCTCATCTTCACTATTAGACCAAAGATTTCCAGTCTGGGCTCCAGAATTTGGACAACACATTAACTTACAAATTTGTTGGACCTGGGCTGAGGGCTGCATTTTATCTAAGAGCCCAGTCACCCTTTCCAATAACATTTTAAGTTGGTGATTTTCACTCCCAAGTCGAGCATTCCGGTTTCCTAAACGTTCATTCTCACTCACAAGCTTATCAACTTGAGTTCTTAATTTTTCTCCTGTCTCCTTCTGAAAAGCTAGTGATGACTTCAGCACCTCATTCTCCGATTTCAGGGTTGCATATTCTACAGCTGAAATCAGATTAGGAGCAGGGGTTTCCCTAGCTTCTTGTTGTGCACAAGATAAACAGGCACCTAACACCGCACAAATCACACCTTTGCCTTTTCCCACTCTGAGGTTCTGTGAAACCCGACTCTCTTCAATACGTTCCACCACTTTCTCTTCATCCTTCCAAAATTTCTGGGCCCACTCCTTCCCAGCCTGGGAAGGGGCACAATCATATTTTTGCAGCAGTGTATTCATGGCAACCCTGCTCGCTGTGCCAGATTTTCTGTTGCGTGAAAGGGGCAAAGCGGTTTTGGCAGAAAATAAACCCTAACACTTCTCACTGAGGTGGGAGGCTAGGTGCGGCTAGGTTTAAATTCTGAGTGATGGATGCCCAATTCAGCACTATCAGTCCAATCGCATTTAATATGTATTAAACTATTACGATTTGGATACACTAATAGTGGACTGCACCTTCAGTCTAGTCGTGCTCATGAACTAGCACGGCCACTCTCGAGTCTTTGGTCGCGTTCAGTGAGAAACCAAAACGACTAGCTACTTAAAAAAGTGCAGTTTATTTAAACAACAGGTATAGAGGTTCTTAGGATTGCCAGTGATAAATACACTGTCTGCAAAGCATGTGCAAATGAAAGTATTGTTAAGTATACAAAACGCGCAACAAAGTTATAAATGATACAGCCTGGCTCTAAATGTAGGAAAGAGAGTCTCTAGAGAAATTTCTAAGTTTCCCGAGGAAGCACTCGGTATAATCTAAGTCTTACCCAAAGGCGTCCCTATGAGGGGAAAGAAAGGCTCAGCCCGTCGACTGATCCCGGAAGTCAAAGGCAGTCTGTGATGGAGTCCTCCTTGACTTGTTCATGATTTCTTCCCTGATATCCCCCCTTTCTTGGGCTATTTTTATACTATTTTTTTTATCTTCAAAGTGGAGTTTGAGTGACTCTAGTCATAAATATCTTTATTATCATTGTTGTAAAATTCTCTCGCTTCACAATTAAAGGTACAGATTACGAGAAATTCAGGGCGCAGACTCAAGGAGGAGTGGTCGCACCTTGGAGGTGGGTAGCCTTCGGGATGGAGGTGTGTTTTGGTATTATAATGACATTATAATGAGCAAAGTTTGCACAAAGGACAGCATTTCATCAAAATTCTGCAGACTGTTGGCTCAGGGTAGTAGGTATGCAGCTTATTGGTTCCATAGTACCATCTTGTTCCCATATCTGCTGTATATCACAGGGCAGGGCCGTGGAAGGTTACATTCCGCTCCATCCCCTGTGTTGCTTTGCAAGCAATATCTCAGGGTATCTCAGATGTCATGGATTCTTTGCATACCAGCTGTAGCTGTATTCTACCCTAGAAGCTTTTTGATTTTATACCTTTTCTTAAGGTGTGAACAATGATGTATTTTTGATCATTTTAGTAATTATTCCACAGCTATGTAGTAATGGGTGACATGAAACATGAAATGTCTTTAAAGTGTTCTGACAATTGAAAGGAGCAATATCACTCTGTGAATTCAGAAGCAGTTTGTGTTAAGGCAAAAAAACCCCTCATGCTATTGTATTTAATTCCATAACTGGAAACTCTTTCATTACATTACCAAAGGTTCAGTTACCTGAAACACTGTAAAATCAGTGGTCATCGTACCTGCAGAGGA
Organism: Rissa tridactyla; assembly: GCF_028500815.1. Taxonomy (NCBI): domain Eukaryota; kingdom Metazoa; phylum Chordata; class Aves; order Charadriiformes; family Laridae; genus Rissa; species Rissa tridactyla. The sequence goes on from NC_071496.1 coordinate 13,071,193, forward strand.
ATGCAAGGTATTCACTATATGTCCTTCTGGCAAATTAAGGAATACTAATGGATTGTCTGATGGTTAATTTACAGATGAGAATGAAAAATCTAGTAGTTAACTAGAAGGTAAGTTTACAATGTAGGGAAAGAAAATGTTTACAAATGAAATAAGATAGTTAGAAGCTACTAAGCAAACTATTATGTAAACATGTATAAATTGAGTCATAAAAACATTTTAGGGGAAAATAGAGGCTACTTCCAATTACTACATTGACTGATATGTCATGGCTTGGCTAAGAGGCAATTCGTGCAAATGATTGGTCCTATGAAAAGTGAAAATTTTCAGTCCTGGGTGAGATGAAGAGAAATGTCTGAAATGTTATGAACAGCTTGCAGAGCACTTTTTCAAATGCTTGAAGTCAATATTTCACTTCCAAAAAATTCTGATTGGCTCTCAGATTAATTTATGCCTTTTGTGTTTTTATTATCTTCAAATCCATGCCTTTGATTAGTTGTCAGACAGAACTTGCTTTGCTTTCTTGACCTCCAAACTCTTTCTATGGTGTACCACAACTAGACATGTAAATTTTCTGGAATTTTGATGATATGAAGGAATAAATGAACAAAACCCTCACGTCCATTTTCTTGAAAAAAATTAGATGGACAAATTGGAACTATTAGCACTTGTTCATTATTATTAGCAGTTGTTCATTGAAACTAGGGTGCAGTAGGTTCTTTCTTCAAGAAATGGAAGTGCATTGTTCATAATTCAGTAACTTCATAGAAAGAGTAAGCAGGATACTTATTGAATGACTAAATATAAAATCATTTACCTTTGAATAACAACAAATGTACCTAATATTAGAGACAGAGTTGTTCTGCACACAGGAGTAGTATTCATTACACCTTGTTTTAGACGTTGAAAAGGCTGAGGTGTCTAAGATAATTTTCTAGACTATGAGCACCAAGTAGGGAATTTTTCCCATCTCTTCATACTTTTATAACCAATACAGTAACATGATATGGATTTAGTATGTTGTTACTTGCCACCTCTCACAAAATCAGGATGTGTGCAGCACATACATATCACTATATATCAATAATAGGATCATACCTAGAGTCTGACGTGTTATGGAGTGCTGTAATATACAGGAGTTGTAATAGAAAATATTGCCAGTTTTGAAACGGAGCTGAAGTGCGAGTATTACCATTATGGATGCTGTCCTAAAAAAAGTCTTTTCTATTCTGAATGGAAGTATTTTACATACATAACGTTTTTCATCGTTACTGTTTTCATTTTAGACTATGAAACATATTGGAAAAACAAATGAGGCTTTCATATGTTTTCATTCTTTTGTTTTGTTTTGTTTTTCTTTTTAATATAATTTCCCCTGCATCCTATCCCTGAACAGAAACTCACTTATGAAAGTTTATCTTACTCTTCCACAGCGTTTTGAGACACATACAGTCTTTACAGGCAGCAAGAAAATACAAATAAACAAACAAAAAAGTGATAGGTAGTTGAAAGTACGTTATGTTGACTAAAATCTGAATTCTTTCAGTTGCAAGCAAGTCATATAACCTATCAATCTCTGTAGTGTCTGTTTCAGAGTACTGTTCATCTAACCAGTGGATTGCTTCAGCGCACAATTTATTTTTGTTGAACTTCAGCTTTCTGTATCTTGCAGGATCCAGCCTCTTTCCATTTTTGCTGCATGCATCTTTCAAACTGATAACGGACCAGCTTATGTGTCCGGTAAAGTACAGGCCTTTTTACAAACATGGGGTATTAAACATGTCACTGGTATTCCTCATTCCCTGACTGGGCAAGCAATTCTGAAGCGTATGCATCATACTTTAAAAACCATGCTTGCTAAACAAAAAAGGGGGAATCCCGTAGGTATGACACCTCAAGAGTGATTGTATAAAGCAACTCATGTTTTAAATTTTCTAAACATGTCGTCTTTGTCATCCACAGCAGTAGATCGACATTTCGGAAGGACTGTTGAATGGCCTGAACAACCGAAGGTGTATTATAAGCACCTTGAATTGGGGCGCTGGGAAGGACCAGTCCCCCTGATAACATGGGGTCAAGGGTATGCTTGTGTGTCTTTATCCTCAGGTTCCTACTGGATTCCTGCAAAATTCGTTAAGCCAGCTCATCAGCCGAGTCCAGTACGGGAAAAGGGAGGCCTGGAACCAGTCGAGCCAATAAATGAGTAAAAGCAGGCATACCTAAGGATGGGTATTTTTATTAATCTTTCAGTTTTTAATGCTTATCTCTTTTCTGTCTCATGTAGATTCTTTTGTATATTGGGTTATATACTTAGGGCTGGCGAATGGGATTTGTATTTGTAAGCAGAAGTCTTCATAAGCCAACCATAGATAATACTACAACAAATAGAAGTTGTGAGCAAGAAAATTCTGTAATGATTTGTACTTCTCATCCATATGTGTTTGCTTTGGCTCAAAATGCAAGTGTACAAGAATGCAATCAATCTTATTGTGTAAATTTAACATGAGTATGGTATAAAACATGTATATCTACACATGATGCAATAACCAATAATATTTCATATCTTTTTCTATTGCGATGACGAGCGGAAGTGTGGTTGCCCATCAGCCTTACCAGAGAATGGGAAGGTTCTGGAGGGTTAGGACATTTTAGCAGAATTTTGCAAGAAGAAATAAACCAAACACGCAGACGCTCTAAATGATTTTTAGGATGGCTGATTTTTGCAATAGTATCTGCAATTGTTATTTTAGCTTCAGCTTATATAGCCGTTGCTGCGTTTACTGAATCTGTCCAGACTGCTAAGATTGTAGGAGAAACTTTATCTAATGTAACTGAAGAATTAGATATACAAGAACATATAGATGAAGAAATATTAGCCAGATTACAAGCCTTAGAAGCAGCAGTAACATGGATAGGGGATCGGCAAAATGCATTAAACCCACATCTTTCTCTGTATTGTGATTGGGAGTACAACTCTCAAAGACTTTGTGTTACATCTCTCCCCTGGAATATGTCGCTACATGGCTGGGAAATGGTTAAATACCATCTCCAAGGTGCTTTTGACATGTCATTGCAACAAAACATTCGTCCTTTACATGATCAGCTAAAAGCTCAAATACTGAAGATTCAAGACTTAATGAACCGCAATGCATTTGAAATATTACAAAAGGATTTCTCGTGGGTAAATAAAAAAAAATTGGCTTTCTGGGCTAAATTTAGGAATCTGGGTGTTTATTGCCTTAGCAGGGTTCTTTTTGATTCTGTTTTTAATTGTGTTTAGTATATAACCTGCTAAGAGCGTCACGATGAGTAGAAGCACAAGTCATGGCGACCTTGTTAACAAATGGTCTGGTGTTAAACAAAAAAGGGGGAGATGGGGCAGATCTACGAGCAGAGGCCTGCGTACGGCCAAGGACACAGTGAGCAGAGCACACAGAAACAGGAACGCAGATGTTGATACAGATGGAACGAAGAGGAACTGGTCCAATATAAACATGGAACAAGAAAACAGCTTTGTGTGCTTATCTTGGTGGGAACTGAATAAGGCGACTGGGTTAGTGATCTGAAATATGTGTTTGCTTGCCTAGCAGGTGCATGGAAAGTTTTAGAGCTTGGGTATAAAAGCCGAGGCTTGAGAAGCAATAAATAATTTTGTGCTCATCACAGCCGGAGTCCGTGCCTTCATATACCACAAAAATATTTGGAATATATATTATTGTTGAAGGAACCAGAATATAATCACTGTTATAAACTGTCCTTTTTCCCTCTTTTTCTAAATATACCCAGCATTATATACTTTATATCTTACATTATGCACTATCTATTGAATATTACTGTGACAGGACTTCACATCAACTAAGAATTTGCTGTGGATCTTCCTAAATCTTTGCTTAAGTTTTTAATCCTCAAAGAAAATCAAAAGAACTTTAACTGTGAAAAAGTTAGAATTAATTAGAATAAAGACTAGCTCTATGATTTTCCCAGAGATCAAAGTAAGGTCAACCAACTTGTAAATATCTAGGTCATCTTTTTGGCCTTTTTTAAAGATAGAGTCAATATTTACCTTTCTCTAGTCATTGAGAACTTCACCTGATCATTACAGCCTTTCAGAGATGATAGAGAGGTTCTTGCAAGGATATCAGCCAACTGCCTCAGCAGCCTTGGATACAGCAGATCCAGTAGATCCAGTCCCATGTTGCTGTGTGGGTCAAGACCCCTCTCTCTGAAGTTACTGCAGCACTTAAATTCATTTGTGTTGTAGCCCTAAATGTTTGCCTGGGTGAATGGGGAAGGCAGATAATCTGACTTTTCCATTGGCTGCTTCTTTGATGACTGATATCTGAGGAGGACACTGCCAGTTTGTTTGGCTTTGATCCTCATCAGTGTGTTCCAGAATCCAGTTCCCATTCATCACTGAGTCCAGTCTGGAACTTCCCCAGCGCCCGCTACTGACATCTCCCTGGGAGCTTGATACAGTTTTGTGTTTATTTGTATATACTGTATCTATTTCATTATTTCCTTTTTTATTATTAATATTTTCATTGAAGTAGTTTAGGTTTTTCTAAACTCATAACTCTATCTCTCCTCCTCTCCTTGGAGTGAGAAGTGGGGGAGAGCATCTATTGTCTTGTCATTGGCCAACCTGGCCCAAAACATGACACTTGTTCAACAAAATAAGGAAGACTATTACTCTGGATAAAATTCTGGCATCCAGTGGTCATCATTGGACTTTTTATCTACACAGATGTTATGCATGACCATATAAAATTTATGTAATCACCAAAGTTTTCCACCTATCCAAGTATAGTGATTACTTGGTCTTTTAACTAGTACAACCAACATCTGATTTTCTGAGTCTGTGGGTCACTCTTCTATTTTATTTACTTGCTTTTTCTTTGGCAATGAAACATGATGTTGTAATGGAATTAATAATAAGGAAATGGTATGTTGTGATTGAAAAATGGTCTCCAGCTTAGAAAATAAACATCTGCTTTGCTTCAGTACTTATATTCGCTATCTGTTGGAGACTTATCCAGTCACAACATTCAATTCCAATGACATTATGGGGTAAATTCTTGTCTTCATTTCCAGCAACTTACAAACATTTGTGCTTACATTGTTTGAAATAAAGACAGGCATGTGAAAAGCAAGGGCCGATGAAGTGAAAAGAGGAAGAATTTTGGCCACAAGTCTAGAATAAGTTTTACTGCAACGTAGACAATTCCTTATAGCAGTGTAGGCTTTGACACTCAATAGTGATCATGATGGAAACCTACTGTAACCCAAAATATCAGCTCCTCTTCTTTTCCAGGTCTATAAATCCTTAATTTTATGACATATCCAGTTGTAAGAAACATATTTCTGTGGACATGAGAATTTTACAGCTATGTAGACTTGCAAGTAACATCACACCCCTCAAGTCTAATTAGTCCTTGACACCATTGGCAGCTTTATAGAAAAGGGCTACAGTCTAGCCCCAAATTCAGTGCAATGTCACTGTAATTATTGTTTTTAAGGCAGCTAATATTAGCTTCTTAGAATATCTTAGTGCAGGATGACTGGGGTACTTGATAGAGATACATCAGCTACAATTTGGATGTCTTGAGGAAGAGCAGGAAAGACAGGCTGATTTCCCACATAAAAGGTAAATATACTAGCTCCTTAAGATTGTATAAAGGCTTTTTCTGGTTATTCAGGTTAAATCAAAATTGTGATCATGGTTCCATAGTGCATAAAGTCCTATTATACAATTTAATGAATAGCCTTAGTGAGCTTCACCAAGGTTGTAGGACAATGTCTGATTTATGAATCTTGATGGTTACTGACATCAAATAAATGCAGTTGGTCAGCACAGACAAGACAGACACTCGCTGCCACATAAAGTAGTGAAAATCCTGGCCAACATGTGATCTTTCATTGGAAAGAATTTATTGTTACTACAATTGAAATCTTTGAAGTCTAATTATTATTAGTCCAGACCTAGTTGTACAGAAAAGAAAGAATGATGCAGTTAAAATTGTTATACATCTGAGTTTCCACCCCTTTTACTGATGTTATGCTTACCCTCTTCCTCAGGGCCCCAAGGTCAGTGATTTCATTCTGGTGGTGGTGATGGCAGCAGGGGTTATGGTGACTTTTCAGCATTCAGAGTCCTTAGCTGGGAATAATATCATGCTGATGTTCCTCACTCTAGGATCCATGTGGGATCATTTTTACATATTTCCAAACACATTTTTACATCTTGCTCTTTCTTCATTGATCTGCACCTCCACGTTACACCCAAATGTACTATATATGTTCCCTTTTATGAATGTTACATATTATTTCTTTGTTCTCTTTGTTACCCCTAATACTAGTTTTTCCCAGCTCCAGGTCTGTTTGTCATTAACTGACCATGGATGAGTTGTTAATGGCCATGGGGTCTCCAGTGGCAATGTGTGCCCTATCTTTTATCAATCCATGACTTTACTTCTCTGCAGCATATCCCACGTCCCCACTTCTCAAGTCCTCTGCTGTGATACCAGGTCTGTATTTCTCTACGCTATGTCATTGTGTTTGTCATAAATACCTCATTCTACATAGAATAACTGTTTATTACTGCTATCTATATATAACTGTGGTTGTACCATACAAAGAGGAACAAAAGCAAAGCAAATCAGCCATAGACGCCTGGTCAATTAGGAAAAAAAAAAAAAAGGCATTTACAGCTAAACCAAGTAAAACAGAGCTGCAGGCAGGTCAAGAAAAGATCAGACAGTGCAGGCCTTGCTAACCCCAGACTTCAGGCCTTGCAAACTCTGGACAAACAGTGTGGCCTTCTATCAGCAATGTCAATACAATACTACAGGGCTGCCGCTCTTAGAGCGCCAAGACTGGATTTAATGCTGCATTGAAGGTAGGGATGTAATTTCAAGGAGTTGTGTAGACTTACTCAGAAGTTGATGGAAAAGAGTAGGGATGTCCAGGAGGTAGTTCATCCAGTTTGGAGGTAATGCCTTAGTAACTAAGAAGCTGAGATGGACCAGGCTGAGGAGATGTCTATCCATCTGTCTCTACTGACGATAGCAGGAACTTATATACCTGGCTTAGATATTTAGATACTGGATGCAACTTGTCTGGATGTCTGCAATTAGATGAGGTAACTCATATCCAAATTTTAGGTAAGCAAGTTGTTAGGAGAGGATTTTGAGAAACATTAACATCCTGCTTTAATTGCCTCCATTTGTTTCTAGATTTGGCAGACTAACTCTATTCTAAATAAAACTTCCCTTCTTGAGATGTGTTTTGTCATAGGTACTATGTCTGACAAATAAATAATGGAAGTAATGTCAGTATCTAATAGAATCAGAAAGCTTTTAATAAGTTGATTTGTTTCCATTACATTTTCTACCCATTGTTTATTTTTATATTTTGTTTATTTGTATAAATTATAAGGTCTTCTGTGAAAGAGTCTTTTGTTGTTTCCATGGCGTTATATTATCGGATCCTGTTTCTGGTTTAGGACCCTAAACGCTACCATAATAAGGGCATCTATTGGTATCATATCATCGTGCTTTCTAAAACTGCTCCATTTTAAAATTCATAACAAAAATGTTGGCTGAAATGGTTCCGTACCCAGTGATATTGTATCCTAGTGTTTCAGACACTTTTATGTGACTTTCAGAGCACAGAACGAAACTACGATTCATATATTGAGTTTTCTACCAGATGTATACTGGTGACTACAATGTTGATCACATGTCCTACAAAGATTAATCTACAAAAAAATTCACAGAGCCATTTTTAGCAAATGCTGTAGGATCTCTGAAGAGAACAAGGGAATCAGACCTCTGTTTTATATCTCAGCTGGATATGTAGTTTGTTATCATCATTCTGTTTTATCCCAGATGTTATCTTTTTCTGGAAAAGCATATTCACTTCTCACCTGTATTTTGTCAAGGACTGCCTCTGTAAAAATGTGTGACCTAATTCCTTTTGAAGAGGGCCAAGAGCTTTGAGTAAAATTCACATACATGAAGACGGCCAGAATAAGCCATTGTAATTCTCAAAAATACAGCTATATGATATTCCTTTGGCCCATCTTGGGTATATGGCTGAATTTCACTCTTAAAAAATTCTCAAGACATAGCAAATAATAACTAACAAATGCATCCCATTTACACTAACAAATAAACAGATCATTCATCTCTGGGAGGTTGATGCATATGGACTATTTAAATTGTCTTCACTTGTTATTATAAGAAATATCATTCTTAATTTGTTTGGCATTTCATTATTTTAGTTCTCCACACAGCAGCTTTCCACCTTTGGATGTTTTCCTACAATACAACAAGACCCATCAGCAAACAGATCATACCGTTTATCTGAGAGTTCATCATACAGTGGGGCTTCCTCAGCATGAGTCACCACCTCATCTAGTGGCATTGGGAAGTCTTTGCCTTTGGGCCAGTTTGTGATCACTTCTACAATTCCTGGATGATTCCAGTTTCCTATTCGAGCTCGCTGTGTGATTAAGGCAACCCACTTGCTCCTGGAAGAACTAGATGTCTCAGTCAGGTCCCTTGACCTTACCTCTTTTCACAGCAAAACCTGCTTTCAGAAGAATCTTGATTAGTTACCCCACACAATGATGTCATCAATGTATTGCAGATGTTCTGGAGCTCCACCCTTCTCCAGTGCAGTCTGGATCAGTCCATGGCAGATAGTAGGGCTGTGTTTCCACCCCTGGGGCAGTCAGTTCCAGGTGTACTGGACACCCCTCCAGGTGAACGCAAACTCTGGCCTGCACTCTGCTGCTAAAGGAATAGAGAAGAATGCATTAGCAATGTCAATTGTAGCATACCACTGGGCTGCCTTTGACTCCAGTTCATACTGCAGTTCTAGCATGTCTGGCACAGCAGCACTCAGTGGTGGTGTGACTTCATTCAGGCCACGATAGCCTACTGTTAGCCTCCAGTCTCCATCAGACTTTCACTCTGGACATCTAGGGCTGTTAAAGGGTGAGTGAGTCTTGCTGATCACTCCTTGGGTCTCCAGCCAACGAACCAGGTTCTGGATGGGAATCAAGGAGTCTCAGTTAGTGTGATGCTGTCATTGATGCACCATGGCAGTAGCAATTGGCACCTGCTGTTCTTTAACCTTCAGCAGTCCCACCACAGAAGGGTCATCTGAAAGGCCAGGTAAGGTAGACAGCTGTGTAATATCCTCAGTCTCTACAGCTGCTATACCAAAAGCCCACCTGGGGGAAAGTAACAGAAGATTGGCAAGGAGGATTATAAACATGCTCAAGGGACTCACACCTGGGGTGCTGGGAAACACATATATCACACTAATTGTTCAGTCTTATGTGCTTGCAAGTAGAACATAATGTAAGTCTGCTATGGACTCAGGGACACTATCTAGCCACTTGAGAATCCTACCCTGTTATTAAAGATGATCAAAGCACAGTGGGAAAACAATGCCTGCTTGAACCCTTGAAATACAAGCAAGAACAGGGAGTCTGTGTGCTCTCGCTCTCTTGCTAACAAGGACTCTCTCACACTCCACAGTGCTTGCATCCCCTGCTTTCCTGCCTCTGCTGGGTGCTGCTTCCGAGATTCCCCAATCCATGAGGTATCAAGATTAAATTTGTTCTTTGCCTTTCATTCGTGGTTTTGTGGTTGGTCCTGAATCCTGCCTGCATCGTCTCACACACCATCAATACCCTTTCAGGTCTTTGAAATACCCTCTCTTGAGGTAGCCTATGCCAAGGATGCATGGAGCATCTAGGCCAGTCACAATGGGGTGCTTCTCCCATTTATTCCCATTCAGACTCACTTCGGCCTCTAATACAGTCAGTTCTTGAGACCCACCTGTCACTCCAGAAATAGCGACAGATTCTGTCCCTTTATGATTTGATGGCAATAGGGTACACTGTGCACCAGTGTCCACTAGGGCTTCATACTTTTGTGGCTCTAATGTGCCAGGCCATCGAATCCGCAGTCCAATAAACTCAGTTATCCCTCTCCTCCTCTTGGCTGGAGGCAGGGCACCTCTAATGTTGAGGACAACATTTACAATCAGCAGATGAGTTCCTACCCAGACTGGAGAACTGCTGACCATGGACCGGAGCAGCCCCCCTGCTGAAAGAATTCTTCCTTCCATCTGCTTTTCCTTGCAACACACCCCTTAAACACCAATTATTGAAGAACCAATCTGACCCTTTGATCCCTCAGCTTTTATACTGAGCATGGGCAGATGGGATAGAATACCCTGTTGGTCAGTTTTGGGTCACCTGATCTGTCCACTCCTCCCCACAGGTGTGACACCTCCACAGGGTAAACAACCAAGTCAGCTGACCCTGGTTGCCACAGCAACAGGTATAAGCAAGAGCCTCTCTCACTGAACAGAAAGTTGGCTCTGCTCCACCCCAAACTAGGACAAATGTGAACTCATTTTGAATTACTAGCAGCATTTGAATTTTAAATTAGCCTATTTACAATGAAACTATGCCTGCTGATTGCCATCATCTTCAGGAAAATTAACAGTAACAATCATTGGTGTTATATTGCAATTTCCCTGCAAAAATCGCATAAGCTTCATTACTGTTTACGTGAATTGCCATAAATACCAATTATAGCTGTACATAAAATGTAATGCTCTTTTTTAAATCATAATCACACAGTTGTTCTAATTCATATACTGGGGGAACAGGTGTTTGATTCAGCCTTTGTTGTGAAGGAAATGTTTTGCTGCTAGTTAATTTTGCTCTAAGTGCTTGTCAGCTCATTTTCCAATCCTCTCTCTCTCTTTTCCTCCATCCATTTGGATCATTTAGTCCTTGTCCCCTGTTTACTTTGTCCTCTAATACACCAAAAGGAACACGTAGGCGTGCTAATAGCAGATGGAGGAGATGCGCTGCTTGTATCCTCTAGACATCGGACATCAGGCTACAGAGAAATAAGTATTTCCGGTGAGTATTTATAACATCATTTTGTGCAATTACATAGAAGACCCCATAAAGGAATAATGTAATAACAAACCTGTTAAAATTTGTTACACCAATTTCTGTTTCTCTCATAAGTCAGTAGAACAAAGAGCTGATAAAAAGAATGACATGTTAAATTACTAAATTTAAAAAACAAAGGCCACAAGAAAGAGTCTGGCTTTATCTTAAGCACATTGTTTGCTACATGTATTTTTGAGTAACTACATTGTAACCGTCGGCCACATGCTATATAAGCAGTGCAAGGTAAGTGCTGTGTAATCGCAGGATAATTATCTTATCTTGTTATTTCTGTCTTCCAGCTAGAATAGCAAGTGTTGAGCCCAGTTCTGTCTGGAGCTCAGGGCCTGCTACCAACCACCAAATGTCCTCACCTTCGACTGTGTGTGTATCAACATATTCATATATATGCATGCGTGTGTGTGTGTGAAGAGTAAATGAAAAAATAATAATTTCATTATAAATTGATGTTATTCACTTGAAGAATTTAATTTCTGGAAATAACAACTCTTTCTCCTGTATTGAATGGCATGCTTACACCTCTACTGATTCTGTGACTGAATCCCTCACTATGTAGATTAGGTGGGATTAAGCTCAATTTCCAGAGAAGAGCAAGATAGAAAATCACTGAGTATCATGCAAGATAGTCTGGCACTTGGGTAACCTTTCCTAGAGAGAGAGGGAATTGGGTGCTGAAAAAATATTGGGTTTTCTGATGCTAGTCCAGGCTTCAGAGCAGACAAATCTGTTCAAAAAGACTAGAAAATCTGCCTTGGTGGTTTTGCTAGTCTGGGTAGCAGTCCAGAATTTTCTCTGAGTTTGACGTATTCAATATATTTGCTCCCTTATCCACATTGCTCTTACTAGATCTGTGCCAAGCACATCTGTAATGTCTGCACAGAACAGTTGTTTTTTTTTTCTTTTTTTTCCTGAACAGTCTGGAGCAGCCACATTGTTAATCTCGTGCAGTTTTTCTGCTATGGTATAAATTCTTAGGATAATCTTGGTCCATGTTTCTTTACAAGAGTTCAATGAAGAGCACTCAAGCATGTATCCCCAAATTATAGACCATCCATTGTCAGATGGAGCGGATTCATCTCCAGGTCTATTTGCGAATATGAAGTAGAAACATTATTTTTCTTTTGATATAAAGAATGGTCCCTCTATAATATGGATAAAATATTTCTTACAGAGATCCCACCATCTTTTTTATCCTTCTCTGTTTCTGACTATATTATTTTCTAGCACTGAGCTGAATTTGTAGATTTCAAATAAAGTAGGTTATTAGTTGCAAATTTACCAGCTATAGATGTTACAAACAAACAAACAAAAAAACCAGAAAATAGAGTGCTGAAAAATCTGTGATATTTTGAAAAGAAGATAAAATATTTGCTATGACTGCTGCAGTATAATGAATATGATCCTGCTGCATCAAAGTCAATGAGGATCTCAATTTTTTCAGGGAGTGTTGGATGATTACTAGTGGACATGAAGTGTCCTGGATCCTGAAATTTTCACTCCAGACCTCTTTTCTGCAAATATTCCCTGAAGTCAGTGGATGATATGAGGACATAACAATACTAACTTTGGTATTTCGTTGAATTGTTGGGAACAATCAAAGTATTTTTAAAGCTATTGAACAGATGTGAAGCATTCGGCAGTGGTGTATTTAGGTCTGTGAACTTTCCATGATGATGTTCTTCTGGGATAATCTCCAGACCTGAAAGTACAGGTTAAAGATCCACCTTCTGATGCTGTCGGTAATAAGTGATTTTTTGTGTGCTTTGGCATCAAAGGAGATATATATTCCACCATCACCATTGAAAACTTAGGAGAAATATATATACACTGGAATAGGGAATGCAATACAATAATAATTATTGAGGAATTAAAAAAAGCCCAACAAAACCAATCAACAAAGAGGTGACTTGGCTAAGATCATAAAGAAGGCTGTGAAGGAGTCCACGGTTCTCAAACAATGTTTAACACTTCCATTTTTCTTTCACAAAACAATAAAATAAAGAAAAGCTAATCTTCTCTCTCAGTAGGAAATATCATTTTGGCCCATCAGCAAAGTGACTTTTTTCCTAGACAAAATGAAAGTATGGAAAGCATTAAAGTGTCTTGAAAATTCATTAAAAAAAATAATAATCTGGGCATGATTTCTGCATAAAGGTTGCTTACACATACCAATACAATATAATAAAACATATTTTTTAATAGATTTGTTAAACCAGTCAAACTGTTTTTTGGAAAAATGTCTTTCTCTATTTTTTTTACATTTAACGCAGACACAGACAGACACAGACACACAACATTCCTGTTGTTAATTTTTCATAGGCTAATTCTGATTTAAGTGACTGTATGGAGAGATCATAAATATTACTTAATCTCATCATTGTTAGAGACTTGTTGATATAAATAACCATCATGCTAATTTTTCTGCACATAGCTAACTTGTGACATTGGCTATGACTGTTGTTACCCTCTTCCATCTCTTGTCACTATTGTCTCAAATAGGAATGTACATTTTTAGGAATGGGGGTTGTCTATCGCTTTGTGTTCAGTATGTTTCTAATACAAGATTTCTTTACACCAGATACAATTGTGTTAAGAAATTACAGCAGCTAGATCTGGTTTATGTTTTCTGGTTGTGCAGGATGACAATATTTCAGTCCTGAGAGTTCAAAATGGATGTCTCAGTCTTCTTGTCAGAAGAAATATTTCCTACCACCAGAATATTTAAATGCAAATATTTTTACTAAAATAATTGAATAAAAGAGAAAATGTACTTTTCCATTCCTTCTTTTTATGTGTTAAAGTGAATAACTGAAATCACTTTTAAATTTTCAGTTCATCAAAATTCATTGGTTGTAGTGGCAACAAATGTCTTTGGTGCAAATTTTGACAAATTTACTACTACTACTACTAAACCCTAAACCAAGCTAAAATACTGTAAGAAAGCATTAGGGAAGAAAACCCACATTTATTAGAAAAAGTTATCTTTCTGGTTGAGAATAGCATTATCTTCAGGAAGATAAAGAAATTACAGTCACATACTGTTTTCAGTTGATTAGTCATGGTGTGTACGTAACAAAGTATGGTTATAGTATCTGATTTGAATTCAATAATATACAAAGAATGACAAATAATAAACACTGAAAAAAAGAAGAATAACAAATAATAAATTATCTGCACATGTGGGAATTTCAAGGTTAATCCAATGCAAGAAGAAATAATGAAAAGATTCACTTTTTACTTCAATAGAATTTGGATCAGACCCACGAGTTATTCTATAAACAACATTAAACATTAATTTCTTTAAATATCTGTGTAATAAAAACTCTTATGCATCAAAGCAAATTAAATGTAAAAGAGGCTGAAACTGCATACTGAAGAGTAACAAAGAGTTTGAGAGTTTGGGGAAATATCCACTGTTTTTTCCAGTTGCTTTGTGGTTTGGTTTTGTTTTAATTTTTGCTAGTATTCAACTATCTCTGTTAATGAATTTGATAAAATTGGCTTCAAGAAATATACCTGTGGCAGGGATGAGGGTGATTATTCCAAATCTGGAATCTTGATTATTGATCTAAAAGAGGTCAGGAATTTTTTCCTTTCCAAGTTAGAATTTTGCAAGAACTGTTTCAGAGGATGTCTAAATAGAGGATGTCTAATTATTCATTTAATTGCCACATAGTGCACAGCATAGTGCCTAAGGATATTTTTGTCATTGTTCCTAAACATATGTGAGAAATGCTAACAAAAAAAAGTTACTGTCATCTCAGTTAACATAAAACTAAATTCTAGTCACACATAATGAATGCATTTACAACTGCTTTGTGAAGGATCGAAATATGGAGAAGGAGAATGGAAACGTGGAAAGAGGGATCTCTGATATGAGTTAAGAAGTCTTCTCTTGGGTTACCATGCTAGTTGCCTGTTATTCCAACAAGGACATATTTTGCTCTATTGTAATTTACTGAGTTCCATCTTAATGCTATTGCCTTTGGAAGTCTCTACCTAAACTTCTACTGCTCTAAAGGTTTCAGAAAAACCTTATGATTTCCCACATTAAGTTCTTTTATGTCATCATTATCAGTTAGATTAACCACTCTGTACAGAAAGGAGTCACTTCCTCATTCAGCATTTTATGGTAAGACAGACTTTCTTTTCTCATTTACTCTCATAAAGCAGGACCTCTGTTCCCCTGCTAAAGGTGTAGTCCAAGTCTTTGTCTTCTGGCACTTCCCAACTCCTTTTTATAGCAGATCTTTTCATTGATACTATACAATGTTATGATACATTTATATTTTATCCAGTTTCTACTGATCGAGTTTTCAACGGCACACAATATATTCTTTACAGCATTCCAGCTTCCATTTGCATTTGTAGTTCCTTCCC
Source organism: Rissa tridactyla (assembly GCF_028500815.1). Lineage (NCBI taxonomy): Eukaryota > Metazoa > Chordata > Aves > Charadriiformes > Laridae > Rissa > Rissa tridactyla. The sequence goes on from NC_071496.1 coordinate 13,086,575, forward strand.
ATGCTGTGCCTCTAGTGAATATACATAGCACATAATTTTTTTTACAAAGCTTATTAACAAAATCATTGAGTAAGATGAGGTAAATGTTTGAGGAATACCATGAGCCATCAGACACATTAAGTCATGTGCACTTCCCCAGAGTTTATTATGGTCCAAGACAGAAAAGCCTCTGGAATAAACTAATGCCAGAGTTATGCATTGCTAGAAAGTTAACTTTATGGATTGGTCTTTGTTACCTAGGTGTTTATACCCTGCCAGGATCTAACATTAAATTGGTGGTTTGAGAATTCCCTGAGTCTTTAACTGGGAACAGAAATAAAGGATGTTTCTCATGAGCAGAGAGTCTCTTTCTTACTGGGAAGAGTTAAAGGAGGGAGTGAAAAGGTACCAGACTACCCTGGTTGGGAAGGTAGAGTATTTTAGCCCAGAGTCTCAGCCACCACCTTTCCATAAGCAAGTTCTGACAGTTCAGCATGGGCTGTATACAGAAGCAATAGCTTTAAACAACAAATTCCCAGTGCCCAAAATATGCATCTGCAATGTGGATCTTCCACATGAAAACAGTAAAAGGGAAGACAAAAGAAATTTCACCATTCAGTTACACTTATTCAGTGATACAATACACAAACCACATTTTTTTTTAATATTAGAAGTCATCAGTCTCCATCATTATCAAACTCCTTGTGTAAGAATAAAATGGGTTGATGAGAGAATTGATCATACGTGAAAGTTATGCATTTTAAGGAGTCTCTACAACATTTGTATTTTATCAAATAGCTCCTAATTATGTTCTATAATACAAAATTAAATATTTCTGTCTCCGTTGTGTGTTCTTATTCATGAGTTGGGCATTAATCATTACACAATATACCTGCTTGCTTATTTATACTAGATGTGATTATTTGTATTCTGCAATGTCTTTAACTGCATTGCCTAGCCATTTTTATGACTTCAAGATTGTGTGGGGAGAAGGGAAAGGTTAAGTTATTGAACTCATTTCCCTGCTCTTGTAATGGAAAACATTTTCTTTATTATTTTATTAAAAATAAATTGAGTTTTTTAAAAGACAAGAAATAAGAGAGCTACAAAAATATATGTTTACACCTACTACACTTGCGGTTATACTAGAAAGCATCTAGAGCAGCTCCACTTCAATATGAATGATATATGTGTATTTAAAAGATCCATATTCCTATTGATGACTATTTGACTTGTGGAATTTAAACATTTTCAGGTGCTTCACTAAATCTGTTTTTTGTTAAAGAGTGAAATTTATCTGATAAGTTATAGGCATTATCTATCTCACTGAGAGCTGTCTAGATTTTCCTTATACTTACCGAAAATAAATAGGTAAACTTATATAATAATTCATGTCATCTTACCTTCAATGAAATGCCTGAGGTAGATCAGATAAACAATGCACTAAAATGCTTAACTCTCTTCATTAATTGGGGAAATATCTTAGACACACTTTGTAAAACTGGGGAGTTTGGTAAGAGGAATTTTATCCTCTACAAACTTCTATCCATTGCCCTTGGATCAGGCTCTATGAGCAACATCAAGTGTCACTTTATTAATGATAATGATAGAATATAATAAGAATATTAAGATTACTTTGAGTATACTTGTGTTTAGCTTTTATCAAATGTCACATTCATTGTGAACTACATATTTACAGAAGCTTGAACAAGCACAGACAGAGCAAAGAACTTTACAGTTAATATGACCTTTAAGGCTCCATAGAAAATAGACTTTACCTGAGTGCTTACTAAGAAATATGTTGTGCTTTTGTGAATACTTTTGGTTTGGGGTTTTTTGTGTGGATTTTTTTTTAATGTGGATATTTTAACCTAAAATTTACTGTAGGCTGTCACATAGTAACAGAAATTTTCTTTGCTTTTTTGTCTTAGCCCGAGGTCTTAGATCAAATCTGTGATTAAAACTTGACACTCCCCCGCCCCCCCCCCCTCCCCCCCCATGGTGTAAGGATCTTTATTTGAATCAGATATTAGAATACTTGGTTGAATAACCAAAATAATTTTTTATATTTGCGATAACTATTGATAGAGCCAGCCAATGCATTAACTGACCCTACCCAGTTTATTCATTCACCTCTGTCTCCCTCTGATTTTTTCAATGATTCTTGATTCCACCCATGTATTACATACATCTAATAAGCTTCAAGATGTGTTTATTTCTGTAAAACACATTATAGTAGTTCATCTATATTCTCTTTTTTTGCCAGAGTCCTCACATGGAAGAGGAAAAAGGTTATTTGAAAATTACCTAGGAATGACACTCAGAAAGGGATTTGTCTTTCCTTACTTTATATGTCTACAGTGTAGAAATCTGTAGCTCATCTCCTTAATCTAAACATCTTTGGAATTAATTACTCTGAATTCTCACATATCGTCTCTTTTAGAAGCCTACTTTAGAGTAGAGAAATTTTGTCTGAGCTGTGGCTATTTCTCTCTGTTGATTATACAGGGATGTTTTGTGAGTAAGTAGTTCAGATAAAGTTGTTTATAACTTATATCTGATTAGGTAAATCCTTATTTGAAGTAGCTTCCTTTATCTTTTCCATGTCATATCACAATGGCCTGAGACCAGAAAAGCAGGATAATTTAATTCAAGATTCAGAGATATCAGACTGAGTTATCAGTATTAAGCAATTTTATTTCAAATCAGTAGTGTGTGAACTAGCCAATTCCTTGACATATTACAGTCATAAGAGAACTGTGTAACCTATTCAATTACCATAATCATTTCTTAACATCCCTGAGGGTTTCTTTTTGGAATTCTCTACCACAGCGCTGTCTGCATTTAGACAATGCACAAGTCCTCATGAGTTTCAGACAATACAGCTGATCTGGGAGAATATAGAAAATACAGACAAGATGGAGAATTTGTTCTAGGGAACGATAGAGCCAGAATCATGCAGCAATAATGATAACGCAAGGCCCAGTGGCAGTAAAAGTAGCACAACAATTAAAACAATAACTATTAGCTTTACAGGAGAAAATTTATTGGACCTCCACCTCTAAGTCCCTGGTCTGAATCCAGATCTAATGAGACTGACCAAATGTCACTCTAATTACACAGTGATAAAAGTTCCAGAGTAAAATGAGTTCCACTGTCTGACCTCAGCTTCAAGTGGGTATTTGTCTTCATTACTAGCCCAGCATATATTTGGCACAGTCTGTACTCCTGTCTTTAAAAGAGGTTCATAAGTTAACGAATAGGAAGATTGAAACATTTGCCTAGTGCCTAGTACCACATATCTGGGACTGGGGTAGGGGATAGAGTGAAGGACTTCATCTTCAACATCCTTTCCTCTCACTTCTTCACATACAGAATGGATTTGCTTCTTGTAGATCTTTCAGTTGTTAAAAAAAAATAAAAATAAATTCACATGATAAAATGTTGAAGTGATAAAGTTCCTCTCTTCCCGCCCCTCCCGGCCCTTCCCTTCCTCTCCCTTCCTCTTGAGTGCCATTGAGTGCCACTCAAGGACACTCCACAAACATGCTACAAAGATTCAGAAGTTTTAGATTTTCACTGTTCTTCCATAACTCTGTTCCATCTTTTAAGTGTGATTACTGATGGAATAAAAAAAAAAAAAAAGAGAAGATGGAAACATTTCAGGATCAGGCAGGAAAGAGTTCTTCTGCTCTCTTACTTAATTCCTTCTTTCACATCAGAAATCCCTCCAAACTTTGCTTGATGGATCCACAGAGTAGTAAGTACATTGATCTGTACCACAGATTTTGTATTTCCTTCTATTTCTCATTCTTTTTTTTTCTTTTTTTTTTCACATCATTTGATTTTCTGATGGACAACATAAAAACACTTCAGTCTTCTATTCACATTCTGCCCATGTATGTCTTAGAAGAAATGATTCACATCATCCAAGGCTTTTACTGATGCTGTATATCTGTAAATCAACATTAGTATTGTAAGGAAGAGTAATAGCTTGCTTAGGAGTTTGATAATCTGAAACAAGGAGGGAGCTGATTAGGCAGTGATTTGAAAATGTTTGGAATGATAGTACTAGCAGTAACCCAATCTTTAATTTTTTTTTCCTCATTTTGACTGCAATATGGAGTAGGGTGGATGGAGATGTTAATGTTTTAGAATCATAGGCATTAGAGTTGAGTAATGCTCTTTGGCCAGGACAGGGGCAATGCCAACAGCTAGTCATATTCTCAAGTGCACCATGCAAAGTAACTCAGCTGAGTCCTGTAGTATTACCTTGCATATGCACAAATAGAACTAAGAGCTTGTTTATGCCCTTCTCACTGCTTAAACTGAACTTCTGTCTCATCCGAATTTTACCATTCAGAGTGCGTATGATTAATTTAGAAGTCATTTGATCCTATACCTTGAGCAAGCTTGCAATATTACTAGATGGCCAGAAAAAAAGGAGTTAATTTTGTTGAAGCAAGCAAAATTAAAGCTGATATGGAATAGGGAGGGAGAGAGGAAAAGCAGCTACTTGAGCTAAAGGTAATTTTAATACAGAATACATCAGTATAAATGACCATGAATAAATTATATTTAGTCCATTAATAGACTTTTATCCACTGGGATCTAGAAACCCTTCTGGAGAACCACTCCTATGACAACAGTGGGGGAAAAGTAGTAACTGGTTTTAAAATGATTGCTCTAAATTTACAGCAATGGTTATATGCCATTGTGCCAATGGCAGCAGAGATGGGTTTGGATGGACAAGGACACCCATTCTACTTCGTATCTTTCAGTTAGCATATAGCCTGAGGTAGATATCTCCTATCTCTTCCACTAATGCTATTCTATGTCCTACTCAAAAAATAAAATTCTTTAGGAACTGAAGAAGGAGAAAGATCTAGAAATGTCTTGCAGCAAACTTCCAGTTTCTGCTTCATTAAGCTGACCCACAAGCATGCTCTGACTATGAGGTTAGCAGGCAGCAGCTCCTCTTGACTCCTGATGGCTTTTGAATACCATACTCTCTCCATGCCTTGCATCAACCCTCTCACAACCCAACTAAGAGCTCTGACTCATTCTGCCAACAGAGCACTTAAAATGCGGTGTTATTCAATGCTGATATTTGCCACATGGCTAGATCATAAGTAACTTTGCAAGTCCATTGACTTGGACTGTGAGTCAGAAGTCACTTACTTACAGGATTTAAGAGCATCCATATATTTAACTGCTCTCTTTTTACCACTTTCTCTTACACAGCCGACAGCACTTTCATTAAAAACCCTTACAATGCTTTTCTTTACCTAGGACATTTTATTTATTCTTCAGGCTGTCTCAGGTAGCCTGTGAAGTCCATTGACTGTCTCTTAAAAACATGCAAAAATGATCCTGACATCTTTGCACTTACAATTTAATTAATTTATTCTTTTTTTTTCTTTTTTTCTTTTTCTTCTTTTTTTCTTTCTTATGCTAAATATTTACTCTTTTTACTCTTTATTTAATTCAGGTAAACCACCTTTTTAATTGAATAACTCTCTTGTTTCTAGGAGAGAAGAAAAAAAAGCACAACGAACAAATAACGGGAACATGAATGAATAGATGTAGATATAGTGACGATATGGAGGTAAGGAGAAAGAGTTCTGCCACTGACGCTTTGATCACTGATGTAATAGAGATGTAGGCATCAAACTGTTTCTTCCCACAACACTTACAAATAAGCCAACACTTGTGGCTTATTTGTACAACAAAGTATAAATGATCTCATACGGGGTCTCCCAGACATGGGTACATATCAGAAGAGTTGAAGGTAATACCATGTACCATTTGAATTTTCTTAAGAGTGACAATCAGTTGTGTAACTGGAAGATGGGAAGTGTGGGAAGGTATTTACAGGACCTTGCTCTGCTGGTAAATATCTGACTTTGCATTTCTATAAGTTGGTTTTTAGGGCAGGGGTATACAATTTTAATTTTCTCAATTAGACCAACAGTATTCTTTTACTCTCCTTACCAGTGTTAAACTGGGCACCCAATTCACCAGATGAGGAAGATCCCAAAAAACTTTTCAGATAGATCTGGTGACTTAACCCAGATTACGTGACTGCTTTTTAAGAGTAAATATTTGCAGAATCTGTATTTTACTTTACAAGGGATTTAGATCAGGATCTGTCTTGATGTTTGTGCCTGTACAATGCCAACCTATTGTCAGCATTAAAAAAGGAGACATTCATTAAAATTTAAGTAATTAACTGTTCTGATAGCTTTATGTGGGTATCTATTCTTAAGGAACTAGTCCAACAGCTTTAGTTCATTTTATGTAATTACACACTACACAATAATAAACCAGCCTTCTCATCATCTCAATTTCTTGTGCCTCTTCTACCTCATATTTGCAATATGAGAGATACCTTTTACCCTACAATTAATTGGAAAAATTATATATATTTTTCTGAGCAACTTTGTTCCAAGAAATGCAACAATTGAGTTTATTTCCTAATTTATTTGGGTCCTTGTAAAGTTTCATCTGATAGACATAAAACTGTAAGATGATAGCATTGAAATGCAAGTCTCGTGCTTCAATTAGGTACAATCAGAAATCATGTGGTGACTTCATTAAGTATCATTAAGAATGATCAAAATATTGCTCTTAGGAAAAATACATCAAAAGCATGCATTTACACATTGATTAAACAGGATCTGCAATTTCCAAAATCTGTTATGAGAAAAAAGAATGTAGTAAATTAAGTGCTCATATCCTACTTAGCAACAAGGGACTGCTTAGCAACCATCAAAGTGAAAAATAATGGATATGGCAGAGCACAAACTCTCATCCCTCTTTGAAATGGAAGTATTGGGCAGCCATAGACAGAAACTGAAAGAAACCACTAGAAAAAGTGGGGAAAAAAAGAAAAAGAAAGTGTTTCTTCTCTCAATAAATTTCACTCATATCAAAGATAGCTAATCTGACCAAAGAGAAACAGCTGGCAACCATAAGCTACTGAACAACTGCTACAGTCACAATTCTTCAGTCAACTGATCTCCTAGTCCATGTTCACCCTCTTCAGTTATTCATCCACAAAGTCTTTGTCTGCTATGCCCGAGTGTGGGCTCAGCATTCCCTCTTCATGTGGTTTCAGACATTTCAGGCTACAGCATCTGTACAGAAAGAGTTAATTTCTTAACTGTTCCTTCTCATATGCTTATGTTTCCCTGACAGATATAAGTCACCAAGTGCATGCCAGTTGTCCAGCTGCAACAGAAAGCAAGAGGTAAGTAGTTCTGCAACTGGAGAATCTGAGCTTAATTATGATCTTGAGACTTGAAATAACATGAGTCTATAGACAAACTCAAAAGCAAAAAGGAGGCCTACAGAGGGTGGAAGCAAGGACAGGAAGACTGGGTGGAATACAGAGAAACTGTCCGAGCGACCAGGAACCAGGTTAGGCAAGCTAAAGCCCAGATAGAATTAAGTCTGGCTAGGGGCATCAAGGATAACAAGAAAAGCATATAAAAGTATGTCAGAGATAAAGGGAAGACTAGGGAAGGTGTGGGCCCTCTCCGGAAGGGGACAGGCGACCTGGTCACCCAGGATATGGAGAAGGCTGAGGTGCTGAATGACTTTTTCACCTGGATCTTCACCAGCAAGGGCTCCAGCCACACCACCCAAGTTGCAGGATGCAAAGGCAGGGTCTATGAGAATGAAGAACCGCCCACTGGAGGAGAAGATCAGGTTCAAGACCATCTGAGGAACCTGAACGTACATAAGTCCATGGGACCGGATGAAATCCATCCACGGGTCCTGAGGGAGCTGGAGGATGAATTTGCTAAGCTGCTTTTCATTATATTTGAAAAGTTATGGCAGTCTGATGAAGGTCCCACTGACTGGAAAAGGGGAAACATAACCCCCATTTTCAAAAAGGGAAAAAAAGATGACCCAGGGAACTACAGGCCGGTCAGTCTCACCTCTGTGCCTGCCAAGATCATGGAGCAGATCCTCCTGGAATCTCTGCTAAGGCACATGGAAAATAAGGAGGTGATTGGTGACAGCCAACATGGCTTCACCAAAGGCAAATCGTGCCTGATAAATTTGGTGGCCTTCTATGATGTTGCCACAGCATTGGTAGATAAGGGGAGAGCAACAGACATCATCTACCTGGACTTGTGCAAAGCATTTGACACTGTCCAGCATGACATCCTTGTCTCTAAATTGGAGAGACATGGATTTGATGGATGGACCACTCGGTGGATAAGGAACTGGCTAGATGGTCGCATTCAAAGAGTCGTGGTCAACGGCTCGATGTTCAAGTGGAAACCAGTGACGAGTGGCGTTCCTCAGGGGCTGGTATTGAGACCAGTGCTGTTTAACATCTTTGTTGGTGACATGGACAGTGGGACTGAGTGCACCCTCAGCAAGTTTGCCAATGACACCAAGCTGTGTGGTGCGGTCGACACACTGGAGGGAAGGGATGCCATCCAGAGGGACCTGGACAGGCTTGAGAGGTGGGCCTGTGCAAACCTTACGAAGTTCAACAAGGCCAAGTGCAAGGTCCTGCACATGGGTCGGGACAATCCCAAGCACAAATACAGGCTGGGTGGAGAATGGCTGGAGAGCAGCCCTGAGGAGAAGGACTTGGGGGTGCTGGTGGACGAGAAGCTCAACATGAGCCGGCAATGTGCACTTGCAGCCCAGAAAGCCAATTGCATCCTGGGTTGCATCAAAAGAAGCGTGGCCAGCAGGTCAAGGGAGGTGATTCTGCCCCTCTACTCTGCTCTCGTGAGACCCCCCACCTAGAGTACTGGATCCAGCTCAGGACCCCCAAGATAAGAAGGACATGGATCTGTTGGAACGGGTCCAGAGGAGGGCCACGAAGATGATCAAAGGGCTGGAGCACCTCTCCTATCAGGACACGCTGAGAGAGTTGAGGTTGTTCAACCTGGAGAAGAGAAGGCCCCGAGGAGACCTTATAGCAGCCTTCCAGTATCTAAAGGGGGCCTACAGGAAGGATGGGGAGGGACTGTAATGATAGGACACGACGTAACGGCTTCAAACTGAAAGAGGGGAGATTTAGATTAGATATCAGGAAGAAATTCTTTACTGTGAGGGTGGTGAGGCACTGGAACAGGTTGCCCAGGGAAGTTGTGGATGCCCCATCCCTGGAAGTGTTCAAGGCCAGGCTGGATGAGGCTTTGAGCAGCCTGGTCTAGTGGGAGGTGTCCCTGCCCATGGCAGGGGGGTTGGAACTAGATGATCTTTAAGGTCCCTTCCAACCTGAGCTATTCTGTGATTCTGTGATACCCTTCAAGAAAAGTTCTCTTTTTTTCTAGTTTCATAGATGTCATATTTCTCCAAATAAAATCCTTCAAATCTTTCTCAGAGTAAAATTTTACAGTCCTTTGACTTTAACCTTTTTAGCACTTCTGAACAGAAGTGAATTATTCTTTCTATTAGAGAGGTGAATTGCAAAAAAAACCCCAAACCTGTTACTTGCCTTGCTTGTTTTCTCAGAAACCTGCTGAACCAGGATTATATATTTGAACCACTGATGAGAAAATACTTAAAGATTATGGAAGTGTATACAATCATCAGTGGATACCCTGATTGCATGTGGTCTGTCTCAGACAAAATGAGGAAGATGCTCTGGTGGTACATAGACCTGTAAGAAAGCTGTGCAGGGAAATCCCTTCCAGCACACAGTCCTGCAAATGGTTCAGGTTGAACCTAATGGGGCTCATCTGCATTTTCAATATAAGCATAGATTAGAACATGCTAATAGCACAGTAATTATTATATTGGCTAAGACCCATAAATCCCTCAAAACTGGTGTTTTTTATTTGATTCAACATTTTCCCACGTGGTCACTTGCCCACATTGTGATCCCTAATGTTAGAGACTAGCTTACTCACTGAATATATGAATCTTTAGATCCCTTCCAAATTTTTGTTGCTGTTTCTTAGGATAACAAGGGATATTTATGATTTGTATATACATATCTACTTGTATTCTGTAGCTGTTTAAAATCTTGTCTTAGGAACTTCAAGTAACTATGAATTCTACCATGTAAACAAACATAATCCAAAAAGATATATATCTTTTCCACCACTCCTCATAATTTTCTCTTTTTTCTAATTCAGTTATGGCCTTTTTATAACAGAAGAACAAGATCTCAGTCTGTCTTCCCTGGATTCAACACGGCCCTGACAAAACCTGTTTTATGCAAAGATCTCAAAGCAGACAGCAAATATTAAAAGCAATATTTTCTAAAGTGACCTCAGATTTTTACTTGACTCCTATAAGGGAATTACAAATCCGAGCAGACATGAATAGATGTGCATCGCCTAAAGTTTACAAATTACATTTCTCAAGACCTTTGTGCAGTATGCAAATGCTGTTACATTTGCTTACAGCTGAATAAACTCAGGCACCAAGAGGTTAAGTGGCTGGCTCAAGGTTGCAAAGCAAAGCAATGTCAACACCATGAACAGACTCCCAGGGTCCTAGTTTCCAGAGTCGTGCAGTATCTGCTGTATTGATTCTATCTTTACAACCACTCACACGCGTTAATGGGCTACAAAGCTAATGGAATATTAAAAGGAGCGTAAGAATTTTATCTATGGAGGTTGGCTGGCCATGTAATTCTACAAAAGGAGGTTTAAAGAAGAGAGAGAGAGAAAGAAAGGAGTAAAAGGAAAAATGTCAGAACTGATTGATTAAGGGAAGAAATAGGTACCTGAAAAATGGCTGGTCTGATGGCAGTACTGGTTCAGGTCAGACAGGGCTATTTTTAAATTATTTGGTACTTTCAGAAATTGATCACTTGGCCAACACATTAAGAAGTAGCTCTACACATTAATTTAATGGGCCAGTGCTTCTTGTACAGGTCTGGAACAGTCACATTTAATCTAATCTACTCCTTGTTAAGTAGTGTTTTCTTCTTCAATGTGTTTATTTACTGCCAATGCTGTAATCATAAAACATACAACAAAAAATAAATAATAACTTAAATAGCCTTTCAGCCATCTAGGCCTTCAGGACAAGCGACTTCACTTCAGGCCTTGTGAGCTCAGTTAGGGCTCAGACATCAGTTCTCATTTTTTCATATACCTGCAAATTGAGCAATACTCTCTTTTCATACTGCTAGCTTTTTAATATATATCCACCTCAGTCTAAAGCTGCCCTGAAACAAACCATGGTAGGTTCTTACAATAAGCAAAGACAAATGAATAATGAGTCATTTTAATTTGATGACACTGTATGTACTGGCGTAAGAGCAGAGTACTTTAGGTGAGGCAAAAGCAGTAAAAACTTTTTGAGAATAAGAGTCTAATGATGTCTTGATTAATGTGCAGGTAGGGGTTGACTTCTGGACTATTTCACTTTTTTTACTGACTTTCCCATACAAGATGTTACTCAGAACTACATTTCTAAGTAATGGCATCTCCATTTTTTCTAAAAAACTTTTCTAATAAAGGCACCTCTAACCATAATAAAGATTTTTCTTAACCAAATTGTCAACAATTACATGCTCATGGCATTATCTGCTGTGATGCTGAGAATAGCCAGTTGAGTGGAATTAGGTAAAACATTTCAGTTACAGGAGTACCCTACTTTGATGTCACATCAGAGTTTCAGGAAAACACACAGAGGAGGGCTGCAATAATGATGATGATGATAATTAATAATAGTAATAATTATTATTTTTGTTATTACTATTATTATTATTATTTAAAAAATACATCCTGATCATGAGAAACTGCATTCTCAGCATGAATAACACATATCTCTTACCTACACTTAGGTGTGCTTTCCATCTTACTTTTTGTTAATAAAACAGCATGGCAGAAAAGCTCAAGCATCCCAGACAGTGAGGGAGAAACAGATTTTCGGTCTCTCAAGTTAGATGGTTGATTTTTAATGTGGGTATTTGATTTATGCTCCCAGATTTAGAAAGTTTCCCCTTAGTCTTTAATTTCTCTAAAAGGGTGATCTTGCAAGGCTTGGTATGCCTTTGTCTGCTATTGCCCTCAATGAAAACCAAGACTGATGCAAACCATGAAATGGGCAGTCTTCTGCTGTTGCAATGGCATCT